>NC_068914.1:28889099-30089099 GCF_023091745.1 Budorcas taxicolor
GGAATACCAGAACACCAGACCTGCCTCTTGGGAAATCTGTGTGCAGGTCAGGAAGCAATAGTTAGAACTGGACATGGAACAACAGACTAGTTCCAAATAGGGAAAGGAGTAGGTCAAGGCTGTATATGGTCACCCTGATTATTTAACTTATATGAAGAGTACATCATGAGAAATGCTGGGCTGGATGAAGCACAAGCTGGAATCAAGATTGCTGGGAGAAATATCAATAACCTCAGATATGCAGACGATATCATCCTTATGGCAGAAAGCAAGAAGAACTAAAGAGCCTTTTGATGAAAGTGAAAGACGAGAATGAAAAAGCTGACTTAAAGCTCAGCATTCATAAAACTAAGATCATGGCATCCGGTCCCATCACTTCAGGGTAAATAGATGGGGAAATGGTGGAAACAGTGGCAGACTTTATTGTTTGGGGGCTCCAAAATCACTGCAGATGATGACTGCAGCCATGAAATTAAAAGACGATTACTCCTTGGGAGAAAAGCTATGACCAACCTAGACAGCATATTAAAAAGCAGAGACATTACTTTGTCAACAAACGTCAGTCTAGTCAAGGCTATGGTTTTTCCAGTGGTCATGTATGGATATGAGAGTTGGACTGTAAAGAAAGGTGAGCACCAAAGAATTGATGCTTTTGAACTGTGGTGTTGGAAGAGACTTGAGAGTCCCTTGGACTGCAAGGAAATCCAACCAGTCCATCCTAAAGGAGATCAGTCCTGGGTGTTCACTGGAAGGACTGATGTTGAAGCTGAAACTCCAATACTCTGACCATCTGATGAGAACAGCTGACTCATTTGAAAAGACCCTGACACTCGGAAAGATTGAAGGCAGGAGGAGAAGGGGATGACAGAGGATGAGATAGTTGGATGGCATCACCGACTCAGTGAACGTGAGTTTGGGTAAACTCCGGGAGTTGGTGATGGACAAGGAGGCCTGGCGTGTTGTGGTCCATGGGGTCGCAAAGAGTCAGACACGACTGAGCGACTGAACTGAACTGAACTGAAGCTTCAGGAATATATTTACAGCACAGGGGCATTATACTCATTATGTTGTAATATTCCATAATGGAGTATAATCTGCAAAGATACTGAATCAGTATGCTGTACACTTGAAACTAATATAATATTGCAAATTAAATCTACTCCAATTGAAAAAGAGAGAGCAAAGGACAAAAAAGACTGTTCTGTAAAAACTAGCTACCCTGAGCTAATCTCTGAATGGGCTTTACAAGATTTTCATTGACTCACAACTGATCACAACAGTTCTTTGAAGTTTTACCAAAATAAAAAGTTCCTCATATATTCTGGGAATTTTTTTTTTTTTTTTTGGATATTGACTTTGTGTGTCCGTGAATATTTTTACAAAGAGTTATTCAGCTCTTGACAGATTATTTTTTGTGTTGCTTGGTCCAACTGCAGTTTGGATGATACAGAATGAACAGAGAAAACCACAGCATTAATCTTGAACGGTGAAAGCCCTATTTGTATTGTGACACAAATGTAAATGTAAAGCAAGCAGAAAATAAAAGGCTAAGTAAGCTCTTTTCTGAGCTTAGTACTGTTAGAAAATATTTAACTTGTTGCTTGGTGACTTTTCTATTTTGTGTGCTATCGGTGCAAAAAGAATTATACTAGGGTCAACAATGATTAAAAACTTTACAGTAAATTACTTTTATCAAAATTTTACTAGTTTCTAGGGTAAATGTGCAGCACTAAACTTAATTACCAAGATCCATGACATGTAGAATTAGTATTCAGTGTGGGTCTGAATTGTATTGATTAGCATATATTTTATACAATGCACTAAAAGAAAAATATGTTTTCATTAATATCTGTTGTCTGTTGAATAAATTCTTATCTTGTGGATGGAATAGTGGGTTTATATACCTAAAGAGGATGGCATTTGGTTGTGCCAAATACAAGCTGTGTTTACCACTCACATCAACTAAACCGCACTGTACCTGAAACTAGGCAGCATCTTCTATGCAATGAGCATGACCGGACCAACAAAACCTATGAATTTTCTTTATTATAGCACTAAGATAAAGATTGTTATTAACTATAAGAGGCAAAGCGTCACTGATCACAATGACATTCTGCTAAATGACAGACCACAATCCATAGCCTTGAGTGATCCCTCTGCCAGATAACACCTAGAAACCACACTGAGATATGGTTTCCAGGTGGTGGTTTTACCTAGTTGGCCTTAGACGTGTCAATCAAGCACTTGTCTCAGTTTGCCAATTCCCTCCTTGCTGACATCGGAACTGAGATGGCTAAAAATGTGTGAAGTCCTGTAGCCTCCTCTCCAGGGCTTTCACCTTGGGGTGGCGGGAGGGCTTATAAGGTCTCTATGACTCCATTGCCACAGCCCCTAAGACTACAGCTGAAAAGTGACCCAAACAAGATACATTAAGGTGATTGTCTAACAAGTGGTTAGTAAACAACTCTAGCACTAAAGACTCCCAAGGTTAAGGGGGACCTTAAAGGTCATGAATGACTATTTTACACTCTTCTGATGACTCAAGTGACATTCAAAAACCACTGATGACAGGAATCTCTTGGCTTCCCAGCTTCAGGCAGTTCTGGTTGATACTCATCAAATTTCCCCCTTACTGGTCCTAGATGTAACCGTTGGCACTAATGAAATGTTTACTTCCCCTCCAATACCCTGACAAGCTCCTTTCTAATGCTTCCTCATTCTCTTGGGTTTCCTTCCTTCAGTGCCCTAGTCACTTTCCTCTGCACACATTCCAGTTTTGCTTTATTTTGAGAAACGAAACAGAGTCCTTGCACAGCAAGAAGATCAAACCAGTCAATCTTAAGGGAAATCACCCTGAATACTCATTGGAAGGACTGATGCTGAAGCTGAAACTCCAGTACTTTGGTCATCTTATGCGAACAGCTGACTCACTGGAAAAAAATCCCTGATGCTGGGAAAGATTGAGGGCAGAAGAAGAGGGCATCAGAGGATGAGATGGCTGGATGGCATGACCAATGCAATGGACATGAACTTGGGCAAACTTCGGGAGATGGTGAGGGACAGAGAGGCCTGGAGTGCTGCAGTCCATGGGATCACAAAGAGTTGGACATGACTGGGAAACTGAACAACAACAAACATGGGGTATAATCTCATCCACACAGGATAAAACACAATTACCAATAGCTTTATTCCAAGAACTGCCTTCCTGTTAATATTGAATTTGCTTTTGTGGCACTTATATCTGAGTGACACTTGACATCCCTAAGTGAAATTCCTAAGTGACACTTAAAATTCCTAAGGGCTTCCCTGGTGGCTCAGACAGTAAAGAATTCGCCTAGAATGCAGGACACCAGGGTTGAAGATCCCCTGGAGAAGGGAATGGCTACCCACTCCAGTATTCTTGCCTGGAGAATTCCATGGATAGAGGAGCCTGGCAGGCTATGGTCCATGGGTTCACAAAGAGTCAGACAAGACTGAAGACACACACACGCACGCACGCACGCACACACACACACACACACACACACACACACACACACACCCCCATCCCATGGTCCTCACATATCTAAGCCAAACCATACGTACCCTATCCTGTATCTGCATAGTTGGGTTTTTGCCTTTCTGTTCTGGCCCCCTATAGTGGACATCACATTTATTTCCATTAACGTTACCTCATTAAATTTGTTCCATCCCACCAACTTGAAACTTTTTTTTCCACTTGGAATGGGGAGTATATTCTAATTCTGTCATCTTATTGAGTGAAAGCTTAACTCATGGCACTGGCAAATCTGACAAGTTTAGTTTGTATTTGCTACACACATACACACTCAGTCGTGTCTGACTCTGTGTCCCATGCACTGTAGCCCACTAGGCTCCTCTGTCCCTGGAATTCTCCAGGCAAGAACACTGGAGTGAGTAGCTATTCCTTTCTCCAGGGAATCTTCCCGACCCAGGGATCCGACCCTGGGTCTCCTGCACTGCAGGTGAATTCTTTACCATCTCAGCCACCAAGGAAGCCTCATTTTTTTTTTTTTTAAGTGTTGACCATACTGGGACCAGGCACCTCACCATTAGACCATTCTTCCAGACAGACACTGTTCACTCACTCCTATCCTCTGTGTGGGGCTATTCGACAGATTGCCAACATCCTTGACTTCTAGTTCCTATCTCCTCATCTTAGCCACAAGGAAGCTGTGTGATGCATTGGCAAATATCCTGTACAAAATCCAGATATACTTAATTATGCCAGGTGGCCAGTCCAGTCACCCTTTCACAGGAGAGGATGAACAGCTAGGTACATGGCCTGTTCCTTGGTGAAGCTTCTGGAGCCCAGCTGGGAGCCTCACCATAATTGATTTTAGGCTCCCTGATAACCACCTACCTCCCCCTTTTGCTGTTTTTTTTTCACCCATTATATTTTATTTTATTTATTTATTTATTTATTTTTAGTTTATTTTGCTTTACAGTACTGTATTGGTTTTGCCATACATGGACATGAATCAGCCACGGGCATACATGAGTTACCGCCCCCCTTTTGAAAATCAGGTCTCCATGTGCTGCTCCTGTGCGGTGTCTACACCTCTCCTGCTTCCCTCAGCACCTCAAAGACGGACAGACAGCAACGGTTTAGCAGATTTCATCTGCGGCAAGGATATCGGCTTACTCAGTGTCCCTAGAACCTACTACAGTAACTAGAACTTCAGAGGCATCCTATTTTTAGGAATCTAAACACTCAAAATTTGGTGTTTTGGTTGTTCTATTCATGCTTTAAAACTCTGAAATAAGAATTTTATACATATATATGTATATGCATATGTCTGAAGATAAATTCTTTTTATGCTGCATTAGAATCCTGAATTGACCAAAACAACACTCCTCCATCCGACCACATGCCACACCTGCTGAACACCCTTCTCAGTTTCCTTCTTGTGGCTGTAGATGGTATTTTCTGGAAATTCACCTGGAGACATAATGGGGTGCTAGTTTTCCTGCTGGGACTCAGATGGAGCCAAATTTGAATTGTTTGGTGCGAAGGAGGGAGAGCAAAAGTGTGAGGGCCTGAAGGACCATGAGAAGAAGGTGATTCGGGATATGGAGGAAGAGAAAGGGAGAGGGGTCTCCAGCTCAGTCCCTTGAGGGCCCCCCTTTCTGTGCCCCCACAACTGGAGTCCCTCTGTTCCCTCCTTTTCCCCTCTAGGGCCGAATTCTCTCAGAACCTGGCCCCTCTTCTGCTAGCATAATCTAACCTGCACCTCTCCCTTCATCAGCCCCTGAAATTTAAGCCAGAAGGAAAAGAGAATTTCAGGAGAAACAGCTTCTAAAGACAAAGCAGTAGATGATGACGGCCAAATCTCACATTTCAATAAAACCCTGGCCACTGAGATAATTCGAAAGAATTATAGGAATGCCAACATTATTTCTTTGCCCCAAGACTGCCATCATTTCTAAGGGATGAAGAAAAAGTAGGACAAAGTTCCCACCAGTGACAACCCTTGAAGGCATCTAGAATACATTCTCTTCTCTCATCTTTTCCCTCTTAGCAACAGTGTAGTCTATCATTTCCATTTCAAAGTCACAGACAAAGAAAACAGAAATCTTACAAGTCTGTTCTCTTTCTCATCTATCCACATAACCATCCCCTCTAAGCTGCGGGTTCATCTTTTACTGGAACATTCTGCTCCTTGAACTTAAAGAACAACGTGTGTGTCCTGAGTTTTTTTTAATTGACCTCAGATCATTTGGGGGTTTTCTTTTGTATCGATCACTCCCTTGCCCGCACGACTCATCACCAGAATCTTCCCCAATCCACTTCTTAGCGTTCCAGCCTCCCATCACTAGTTGTTCCCTTCTCAGAGGAACTGACTTCCCTAATCCGCACATCTGAAGCTATGACACCATGTTGCTCCGTCTCCTCTTACCATGCTTTATTTTTCTTAAAAGCCTGACTGCAGCCTAGAATTAAAGATGTGCTTAATTTGTTTTCTTTCTCCCCTACTAGAACATCAGCCCTATAAGAACAAGGATGTGCTTTGGTCCACATCTGTGTCCCAGGGCCTGGAACACTGCTGCTATTTGCGAGTTTCTCAGTAAACAGATGCTTAATGAACAAAGCAATAAATGGATTATTTAAAGTAGAGATGCAGAGACACTGGAAAGAATGTCATATAAAAACCACATCAGAATGATGTGCAACTGTATATGGTAGAAACTGCTTGTTTTAAAGTGACTTTTGTTTTATTTTTTAGATAATATAATCGGAGCTTCTCTGTTTACCTGAAAGCCATCTCATAGACAAGTTAAAAATGTGGAAAGGTAAAATTTTTAAGAAATTACTCATAATCCTAATACCATAAAAACTGACATTAAGAGCTTTGGGGTTTGTTTCGAATTTTTGCAACCTTTTCAATCTTTTTAAGATATTTTCCCTTTGAAATTTTTATGCTATAGAGTTCTTCTAATCTGTCCCCTGAATTTTTAAAAATCTGTTCTCATAAATTTGCCATATTTCTCTGATTTTTTTTCAGAATTTTTATCCCCATCAGTTTTTAAAACTCTTATTTCTATTGTTCTTTAAGATTCTTATTATTTCCTATGAGTTAGAACTTGATTCATTAACTTGATTCATTTTTTTTTAAATATCAGCTCCCCCATTCATTTCCTCAAATCTTTGGACAATGAAATTGCCAAGAAGGTACATCAGTGACCTATCTGATGTCCTGAGTTTAGCTGAAAATGAATTCCAGGACAGTTCGTTACAGACAACATCAACACATATTTCATGAAACATTCATTTCATTTAGTCTTAAAACATTATTCTACCATTGTGGATATACTGTAAGAATTAAGGTAATGGAAAAATACTGAAAAGAGACTTCCTAATAAATCTATATTCATTCATTCAACAATTTTGAGGCCCTATTATGTACCAAACACTGTTTGAAGCACCTGATACACCAAAATGGAAGCAAAGAATATACTACTTAGGAAAACCACACCAACTAATTCTTATTCAAATATTTATTGAACACCTATAATGTGCAGGCACTATGCTAGGCATATAAGCATGGAAATATCATAATATCAATGATCAGACACACTTGGGTTTAAATCTCAATTACATTCTAGCTTATAAACTGCTGAATAATTTACCCAGAAACTGGGAACAAAAACACACACTTAAAGGACTACTATTAGGCTTGAGAAATTAAATCATCCAAGATACTGGTGATACAAAGATGAGCAAAATAAATTCCCTTTTCTCTAGATACTTGAAGTCTAGTAGATAAGATACATAAAACATAAGCATCTTGATATTTTTTATTTGTTGAACAAAGTCAAATCTAATACAGGACAAAATGTGTTACTGTCATACAGTTCTTTTCTACAGAATGGTAAGTTTCTTTATACACCTCCTAAGATAATGTCTTTTGAGTAATGGAATACTCAACAAATGTTAAATGGATGAACAAACAGATGTTTTATAAGTGGCTCTTTCACAATATCATCCAAAACTCATGAAATTTTCTCAAGAATATCCACTTCCAAAAAACCTCATTTAGTATTATTTAAATTCTCCTTTAAGAGTTAGAAATGAAAGTATATTACTTTCTGCTTATAAAGTAGGATTACAAAAGATACTGTCCTTAATTTTTCAAGCTTTATATCGAGACGGTTGAAGGACCCAGGGGTACTTTAAGTTATATCTCCCATGTGGAAATCACAAGCTGATTTTTTGGTCTTCAAATCAGTGACGCTTCTTTTGTCTAGAAATAAGGATCTATTTGGCAACTTTGGAAATGTTTGCACATTTTCCTCCATACACACTGACTTTGTTAAAAAAGACGGAAGGAGCCGGGGTTGCAGGTTTCTGGAACACTGAAAGCTAAAAGTATAAACAGTGACTAACATGTTAGTCATAATAAGCAGCTGTTCCTTAACAGGACAAGAAAAAACAGGTTTAAAATTCCACAGGAACATCAGTATAGACAAAATACAGAACTTTTTATCAGCCGAGAGGGACTCTAAATTGGGTGACCATAAAAGAGCATGTGATGTAAAGATTTGGGGGGGGGGAATTATACAGCTATCCTTGAAGTAATTTTAATTAGCTTTTCATTAAGCTTTCCTTAATAAAAGTGAGGCAGACAAATGATTTTCCAAGGTCTTAACTTTCTAGCAGGTTTGAGACTTCGCTTATTTTCCATGTGTCCCCTAGGGGGCAGCAGTGGCCCAAAACACAGGAAAGGATTTTCTCTCTCAGCCTCTGGTGATAACCTCCACTCCAGTCTCTTAAACATCTGCCACTGATCTACCTGCTGTATGCAAGCTGGCAGTGGTATGTTTATTTCTGAATACCTAACTAGTAAAATCATTAAACACTACAAAAGGACACTGCATGAAGTATACTTTTAAAGAGACTGAAAGTACATTATATGAAGATTGTATTTCATGTTTGTGTGTATTACTTCACACATACACACACACACACACACCCTAGTTGGTCCTTTTTATGCATTTTTCGTGCATTTCTAGAGTAGAGAAGGGCATGAGACAGTTGGAGGAAAAATGAAATGGGCCAAGGCAAAGAAATCAAAGTTTTTTCTTTCAGCTGGTTTGAAACAATCCAGAGTTATTACTGAATGCCTATCCATCCATCCATTCATTCATTCAGGATTCACCTATTAGGTGCTGCATTTGGCAGTGTGTGGAACAAAGAAACTCCTATAAGGAGCTTATAATTAAGAAAGTGATGCTCAATCACATTATCCAGAGAAGGACAACACAGGAGTATACCCAGCTAGCAGCAATGTGCCATAAGAATCTGCTTCTCTGACACATGGATTTCTTTTGAATGCGTATGAACACCTTGCCTGGTCCAACAGAGCCCATAACTTTCTATTTAAAAGGTGACGACCAACCACCTGAAGCTACCTAAATGGGAAAGGAGAGCCTGAGTGTGCGTTTCTCTAATGCTGAGGTTTTCTCTTTTAGTTAATGCTGCTTGTTTAAATATTTTATTCTGCTCATAGACATTTTTATGCAAAGGGTGCAGCTTTCAAAAGAGCCTTTTTGCAAGACTGCCCTAAAAGCCTCTTGTCATGCTTGTGAATTTATCTTCTGGAAGATAAAAATCTTTTTTTTTTAATTGTATTCGGATTATTTGCTAATTAAACCTCTCTATTCACTTTCATTTTATAAAACTGGGAGCAAGATGTGTGTAAAGAAAAAGATTAACAAATGCCAGAATTGTAAATCAGTAAATATTTGCTGAGCCATTTGGGTTTTTTTGTATGGAGCAGTGGGTAACAAAAACGGTCTACCTGTATGACAGTGAGTGGCGGAGGACATTCCTGCCATTCAAGCCAAGTAGTGTGGTTTATGTGGTTGCTTGTTTACACAGGCTGCTTTGGCTGAAAACTACATGTATTTGCAATACTTTCTGGGGGACTTCTGCCATCACATTTGTATCCATGGTCTGCACTACAATCAAAGACCTTGAGACATTAGAAAATAGACTTCCAATCCTAACGATATGCCTGACGGTCTAACTAGCCATTTATGATGGTCCAATCCTAGATTAGGAATGATGTATTTGTTTAAATACACAGAAACTGGTGGGCAGTTTAAGTGATACTGCCCTGCAGAGGTCAAGTAACAGAATCATAGTATTGTCAGTATACAGGTTATGCTCAGGATGCCAGGACCAAGCCAGGAAGGGGACAAAATTGTTACAAGTGGACCAGAAACCATAGTGTATTTTAAATTATCTCTATTTGGCCATAATGGACCAAGCCATCTGTTATTTCCAGGGCTACAAAGAATAATATTAAATCTGTATCAAAGGACAGATAAGCATCTAAATATTTGTCAAGTGGAACAAAACAGAAAATTAGGATTGCAAAAGACCTAGACATTTACACTAGATATTTTATGAGGGGAAAAAAATACACTATGTAATTTGCTTCTTCCTGAGGATATGGAAATTTCCCCTGAAGGGTAGAAAACAATGTTTGTAGAAAGAGTATGTTTAAAAGCCAATTTGGCCTCCTGACTTTGTTTTGCATTTGTGGATTGAGATAAGCCTATGAAATTATGAAATGTCTGCTGTTAAATGTTAATCATTCTTCTATCCCCTACCACTTCTGTGTTCTTATATTTAAAAGGAAAATATAACCAGTGCGCATATTTTGATACATTATCTGTTATAGAAAAGTGCCTCTTTTTCTGTTGAGAAGGGTTATTTTGAAGGTCAGAGATAGGTGATTTTAATATCAGTTCCAACAAGAGCTGCAGAGATCACTAACTGCATATAATTCATCAGCAGATGTTTTCAACCACGTGGCTCATTTTGAAAGTTTCTACTCAGGACAGTCCTAGCACTGGGTCTCAGGAAGAGAAAAAAATGGCCACTTCCTTTAAAAATATAAACAACCATTACATTTAATAGCACTGTAATAACATAAATAGAATAACCTATCTGACTTAGAATTTATAGCTTTATTAAAAGCACTTCCGGGGGTTATGAACTGGGAGATTGGGCTTGACATATATACACCACTGATATATATAAAACAGATAACTAATAAGACTTCTATAGAGCTCAGGGAACTCTACTCAGTGCTCCGTGGTGACCTAAATGGGAAGGAAATACCCCAAAAAAGAGGGGATATATGTATACATACAGCTGATATACTTTGCTGTACAGTAAAAAATTAACATAATATTATAAAGCAACTACACTGTATAAATACAGACTCCACCGTCTGACTCTCAACACTGTGGCCATGATGAAGACCGCATCTTCCCAAGGCAATAATAATAATTTCAAAGGTATTAGAGGTGGGGAGTTGGGGGTAGCTAAGCTTCCAGCCCTTCCCAGGAGGCCACAGAGCACGCATTCCCGCTCTAGTCACTGGAAGTTCTTCATGACGTGGGCTGCAACCGCCCATAAATAAGAAAGTGTCTGATGGATGATGGGGACATGGTCCAAAATACTAACATCATATAAAGCTCTCTCATGAATATTTCCAGTTTGAATACTTGGTCTAACTGAATAGTTCAAACTCAGAAAGATTCTGTGAATATGACTTTCGGAAAAAAGCAGTCCTTTATTTGATACAATATGTTATGTTACAAATGCAGATCATTAAATTTCCTGTTCTCTAAGCAGGGTACTTTGTCCTCTGAACAGCTTATTTACAACCAGTGAAAGTCACATGCCTGACTGTAGACATCAGACTCTGTCTGGATTACTTACATAAACATACTATTTGATTAAATTCAGCACCATAATCAATAGGGGGTTCTGGTATCTCATTAATTACATTCTATGGAAACTGTATGGACGCATCATTTAATTAGATTTCTCACTTAGTACTTATCTGAGTATAGGAAATGTCATCATAGTTTTTTTACACATGGTAATGAAATCACTGGTACATTACCAAGATTAAATCATGAAAGAGTATCTATCCTTCTGTTCTCCTTTCTGCTAAAATTACCCAAGCTTTTTACAGTACCCTACCTGTGATGGGCAGGACATGCAGAATTTCAAAGCTTTCCACAACACTTACCAATCTCCCTGTCAGAAAAAAATTAGTATTTCCAGTCTGTTAATCATTACGGCATTTTAGAATCTAATAGCTAATTCTTAGAACATTAACAACATCTATCTTTATTTTGTATTCGGTATGTACAGTGAATGTGTTCAGTGTTCCACTTACATGATCTTATTTAATATTCAGAGAAACACATTGAGGTTTCTGTCCATTATACAGATGGAGAAAATGAGGCACAGGTCACACAGATGGTAAAGCTGGAGCTAGGACTGAAATCCAGATCTGATTCACACTGAGACCCATCAAGTCTAATACACTTATTTCACAGATGCAGAAACCACAAGCCCAGAGAGGTAATCTGTCTTTCCAAAGGGCACACAGCTGGGTAGTGGCAGACAAAACTAGGATTCAGGTTTCTACCTGTTACCTTTATTGCCAGGAGCCATCACTATAGGCCTGAGCTACTCAGCTTTTGATCTTGTTTCATTCCTATTGTGGCACAGAACAGCCAGGTTCAGACATGTAAGCAATATCCGTTAGCACTGCTGCCTGTGATGTATAGAGCAATCACATTTTTAATGGACTCTGTCTGAGTCCTTCCTTGTCTACATAGCTGTTAAAGAGGTCTGGAGTTAACTTATTCCTCACTTAAAGTCAGCATTTGGCACAGTTCCTCCAGTGGTAGAGCTGGATGTCTGTGGATTTCACATTCTCCTATATCCCTGAAAACTTTTCCTAGAGAAAGTCATACCGTAGCGCCCTGTTCCAGGACTGAGAACCCTGACTGCTTCACAAAGAGCCTTCGACTCGGAACAGCACAGATCTGGACAGGTTTTTTCCTTGCTTTAAATACTCAGATGGAATTTCGATCACGAGAGAGTGTTAAATTTCATCATTTGTCTTATCTGCATCTATTAGATATGGTTTGCTATTCTACTAATGTAGGTTACATTATTGAGTTTTAAATAGTAAACCAACCTTGCATTCCTGATCATTTGGTCTTGATGTATCATCCTTTGTTAAGTTGCTGGATTTGCTAATACTTCGTTCAGGATATATGGGTCTATGCTCATGACACCCTTGTCATGTTTTGTCATATTATGCTGGCCCGACCTTGGTCCAAGTGGTGGTCACATAGATATTTACATACATTAAAATTCACTGAACTTAGGATGTTAAGACTTCTTGCTGTGTGTTAATTGTACTTCATTTAAGTACAGTTTTTTTAAATTGTTAAGATGGCTTTACCTTGTCCTCAAGCCATGCTGATGAAAATGGCCTTCAAGGCTTCTGACTGCTTGGACAGGCAGGTAACCTTCGTTACTCCACTTTGCACCATGGCTACGTAAGACTATGCTTAGTTACTCTAAACTATCATATTCCTTAACACTGTCAGAATTTTGCTAACGTTCTTTCCTAAGCACAGAAGGACTCCTCCAGACTGCTCTTTCTCTACCTGGGAGAATTCCTTGCATCTTTCAATGCTTAACACAAATGCCATTCCTTGTAGGACACTTGCTAGAAAATTCTGACCCCTCCACAGTCACTGAAAGATGTTGATCCCTTCTCTATGCTGGTATTGTGCTAGGCACACATCATTCTAACACACAAAACCAATCCTGTGAGTGAGTGTTTGTCTCCTCCATTAGGCTAAGTGCTTTTCTGAGTCACTTCTCATCTTTGGGTACCCAGGGCCTAACAATCAACAGGAATACTTGGCAAATGCTGAAAGAATGAATGCTTCCTTCAACACACAGTTGGGGGAAGGGAAAGAATAGAACATGGTAAAGTTGTTACCATTTTACAAAACCAATAATCAAATCAAGGTATGTCCCCTCCAAAACAATTTTGGGAGAAATGGAAAAGATCTGGTATAATTATGTCAATGTATTGTTACATTAAAAATTAATTCAATGGAATTTCCCTGGTAGTCACTATATAAGACTCCCTTCTTCTACTGAAGGGGGCCCAGGGTTCAGTTTGTGGCAGGGATCCCTGGTTGGGAAGCTAAGCTCTCAGATGCCATGCAGCATGGTCCCCCCCAAAATTTAGCTCAAAACTTGGAGGCTTAAAACAACTGTCTCACTTATTGGCTCCCAGTGCTGCAGCTTAGGCAGGGCTCTGTGGAGACCCCTGCATGTTTGGGAGGTTGTTCAGCTGGTGATGAAGAATCCACTTCCAAGATGGCTTCATTCAGCTGGCTGGCAATATGCTGCTGGCTGTCAGCTGAGAGCTTAGCTGACGCTGTCTTCTGCTGCTGCTGCTAAGTCGCTTCAGTCATGTCCGACTCTGTGCGACCCCCCAGACAGCAGCCCACCAGGCTCCCCTGTCCCTGGGATTCTCCAGGCAAGAACACCGGAGTGGTTGCCATTTCTTTCTCCAATGCATCAAAGTGAAAAGTGAAGTCGCTCAGTCGTGTCCGACTCTTAGCGACCCCATGGACTTCAGCCTACCAGGCTCCTCCGTCCATGGGATCTTCCAGGCAAGAGTACTGGAGTGGGGTGCCATTGCCTTCTCCCGACGCTGTCTTCAAGGGCCTAGCTATTTATCCATGGGAACTCTCCACATGGCTAGGTTAGGCTTCTTTTAAGAATGGCAGTCCCAGTGTAGTCCAACTTTGTACATTCTAAGTACTTTCCTTCTAAGTACACAAGCAGAAGCTGCCAAGTTTTAAGACTTGGGCGCAGAAGAGGTACAGCTTCTCTTCAACCACATTCTATTGGCTAATACAGGTCACAAGGCCAGCCTCTTCCAGGAGGGACCTCCCCCAGGCAGAGAAGTGTGGTTCATCGGGGACCACCAAATTAACATGCTACCACTGTGAAGATGTTACCACATTAATTTTAAAAATGAAGTCACTTTTATTATAAATTCTTACTCTTTCCTGTTGATGATTGATCTTGTGGTTTTTTTTTTTACTTTAGAAGTTTGTATCTACACAACCTTTTAATCCAGTTATGCTTCAGTTCAGTTCAGTTGCTCAGTCATGTCTGACTCTTTGTGACCCCATGAATCACAGCACACCAGGCCTCCCTGTCCATCAGCAACTCCCGGAGTTCACTCAGACTCACGTCCATCGAGTCGGTGATGCCATCCAGCCATCTCATCCTCTGTCATCCCCTTCTCCTCCTGCCCCCAATCCCTCCCAGCATCAGAGTCTTTTCCAATGAGTCAACTCTTCCCATGAGGTGGCCAAAGTACTGGAGTTTCAGCTTTAGCATCATTCTTTCCAAAGAACACCCAGGACTGATCTCCTTTAGAATGGACTGGTTGGATCTCCTTGCAGTTCAAGGGACTCTGAACAGTCTTCTCCAACACCACAGTTCAAATGCATCAATTCTTCGGTGCTCAGCCTTCTTCACAGTCCACCTCTCACATCCATACATGACCACAGGAAAAACCATAGCCTTGACTAGACTGACCTTTGTTGGCAAAGTAATATCTCTGCTTCTCAATATGCTATCTATGTTGGTCATAACTTTCCTTCCAAGGAGTAAGCATCTTTTAATTTCATGGCTGCAGTCACCATCTGCAGTGATTCTGGAACCCCCAAAAATAAAGTCTGACACTGTTTCCACTGTTTCCCCATCTATCTGCCATGAAGTGATGGGACCAGATGCCATGATCTTCGTTTTCTGAATGTTGAGCTTTAAGCCAACTTTCTTACTCTCCTCTTTCATTAAGAGGCTTTTTAGTTCCTCTTCACTTTCTGCCATAAGGGTGGTGTCATCTGCATATCTGAGGTTATTGATATTTCTCCCAGCAATCTTGATTCCAGCTTGTGCTTCTTCCAGTCCAGCGTTTCTCATGATGTACTCTGCATATCAGTTAAATAAGCAGGGTGACAATATACAGCCTTGACATACTCCTTTTCCTCTTTGGAACCAGTCTGTTGTTCCATGTCCAGTTCTAACTGTTGCTTCCTGACCTGCATATAAGTTTCTCAAGAGGCAGGTCAGGTACTCTGGTATTCCCATCTCTTTCAGAATTTTCCACAGTTTATTGTGATCCACACAGTCAAAGGCTTTGGCATAGTCAATAAAACAGAAATAGACATTTTTCTGGAACTCTCTTGCTTTTTCCATGATCCAGTGGATGTTGGTAATTTGATCTCTGGTTCCTCTGCCTTTTCTAAAACCAGCTTGAACATCTGGAAGTTCACGGTTCATGTATTGCTGAAGCCTGGCTTGGAGACTTTTGAGCATTACTCTACTAGTGTGTGAGATGAGTGCAATTGTGCGGTAGTTTGAGCATTCTTTGGCATTGCCTTTCTCTCGAATAGGAATGAAAACTGACCTTTTCCAGTCCTATGACCACTGCTGAGTTTTCCAAATTTGCTGGCATATTGAGTGCAGCACTTTCACAGCATCATCTTTCAGGATTTGAAAGAGCTCCACTGGAATTCCATCACCTCCACTAGCTTTGTTCATAGTGATGCTTTCTAAGGCCCACTTGACTTCACATTCCAGGGTGTCAGTTATGCTTACTCATCAAATAAAAAGAAAAAATTTAGCTCCTCCGACCTATATAATATCAAGTTCCCAAACCCTTTTAAAACTAAAACCCTTTGGGTTTCTTTTGCAAGAGACTAGCTCAGAAACTTTGATTTCTGAGGGAAATAATTGTTATTATATAGTGGACAAATCTTCAGAAAATTTACAGTCATATCAGTGTTCTTTCTAACACACGGTGCTTAAAACTGAAATATTTGCGGCTTCAACTTGATCCTTACAAAAATGGTATCAAGTCAAGTTCCCTATGATTTCTTCATTTAGAGGTGCTTGACTTTCCCACCTCCCTAAATTTGGCATTAGCCTTCTTGTGCTTTTAACCACATGTTCTGAGGACCCAATTACTGACTTTATAATCTGATTAATGGTGGGGTCTGTGTCTGTCCTGACAGAGAAAATACACTCACAAGTAATGTCTGCTCACAGGAAGTCCTTCCCCTTTGCAGCAGTATTATATAGTGGTTATGAATTTGGATTTGAATTTAGACTTAGAATTTTAGTCCTTGAACTCCCCGTTCTAAGGATATGCTCTTACACAAATGACTTAACTCTCTATTCCTTGGCTTTCCCATTTGTACAATGGAGGGGACAATAGTATCTCACAGGGTTGCCACGAAGATGACATGATATGAGAAAGCTTGCAGAAGCACTGAACAGTGTGTTAGGCATGGAGGGAACATTCAGCACATGTTGTAATTGTTGTTATTATTATTACCAGTGGAAAAGTTGTTAATACTCTTTGAGGTTTCCAGAATAGACTGCAAAGTGTGAGATTATTCTAAAATCTTGGGTTCCCTCCCCACACCACGCTACATATTCTGTAGACCTGCTTTTTTAGTGTTCTCACTATTAATTAGCCTTTGATTCAGGTTAGTTTTTAGGATGGGAGAAAGAGCGAATGTGAGTTGACCCCTAAGGCTTAGTGGTGCTTACACCATTGCACCTAATTGTTTGGGAACAGTTGTAGTCACTCGGAAGAGGATTATCAGCCTACTAACAGATGAAGTCCAACGGAAAATTTGTAGACTCCCATGATAGTTATTTCAATGTGTTAATTGATCAAAATTAATGCCTAAAAATGGCTACAAATTTAATAACATGTTTAAACAAAAACAGTTTAACTTGTCAACCATGATAGTACATATTAATTTTCAAAATAGTCACATTCCTTTGCAAACAACCAATAAGCTCAGTGTAGACATGGGTTTCTGTTTTCTTTGCAGTCAAACACTGAACGCTTTAGAGTATCTGTCACTAACAAGTTATAGACAACAAATTTAGATGAAAATGCTTACTAATACTGGGTCAGCTGCCACCAAGCTACATTAACTAATTACAGTGTTTTGTAATCAGTATTGCTGGTATATACCAAACTGGCATTTTAAATGAATGCATTTGTGCTGTGTAATGATAGTTGGCAATTATCTATGGTTTGGAGTAACCCAGGACGGTTACTCCTTGAATAATTGACCACAGTGACCCACATGTCTACCCAATCAGGAAGAAGCCTCCGTGCTGTTTGGAATGACTGACCCATGCAGTACACTGTTGTGGTTTTATTAACTGTGATGTTCACAAGTGTGTTCAACAACACTGTGGATTGTTGATAGTATTCTAGGACCACAAGAAGAGATCCTGGTTAAATAAGCACAGGCAGCGCAACAGAGAGTATTTCCTTCTGAGAAAGGCACAACTAACTTTCACCTATAAATGCCCTGGGAAGTCTTGCAATAAGAAAAATAACTTCCCTTAAGGAGAAGATTAAATATAAAGTAGTTCTCCAACTTACTTTAACATTTATAAAGAAAGGACTATTTCCCTTTTTAACAGACTTTCATTTAGGGTTGGTCCAACAGAATAAACTTTGCAAAATGCTACTTGACTAATTCATTTATATCTCCTTCTGTTTATTTGTAAATTCACAACTGGATAATTCCAAAAATGCTTCTGTCAGTTTTCCTTCAATTTAGTTTTGCTCCCCTCTCCTCACCCTGTCTGATCCACTAAATTGCCAGATTTAGCAAATGGAAATACAGGATACCCAGCTACATGTGAATTTCAGACAATAAATACTTTTAAAATATGCCCTAAATTGCATGGGACAGGTGAATGTAACTGAGTGTCCTATATTTTATCTAGCAACCCTGACCCCCAAGCCAAATGAGAGCCATCAGTAACTAATGAAACTGTCAGCTTAATTTAGTAATAAGTAAATGGAAAGAATTCATTCAGTGTTTGTTGAATATTTTTTTTTTAATCTTTCATAATAAGAGAAGTGTAAAGTGCTTTTGGAGGTCACTAGGTCTCTGGTCTTTTTGTAATAATTTCAACATGCAAAGTGTATACACTCTGGACTGCCATGAACTTTGGTACTCCAGGCTGAGGCTTTCAATTCAGAGATAAGGAAACTGGCCCTGGGAGAAGTGACTTGACTTGCCCAAGGAAATTCTCCCATAAAGAGTTGTCAACAGCCAGTCTTGAGTCCTCATTACCTAACTCTCAAGCCAGGGGTCTGAACTCCCAACCAGGTTGTCTTCTCTGTTGAACACTCTAGTTGATAGGACTAGAAAATACCAATTCCAAAAATTAAAAAAAAAAAGGTGATGAACAGGTTAATAAGTGTTCTAAATAACAGAGTTAGCTAAGTTTACCATTTTAACTGATAAAAATCAAAATAAAACTGAATACATCAAAATACATTTAAAGCTTAAATTATACTGAACATAAATTTTTATCATTCAGAAGGCACTCAAGTATCTCTCAATATCTCAGCCCTCCATTTTTTGTATAATATGCCAAGAGTCCAAATATAAAGAAAATTTTCAGGCATCTTTTAGGTGCCTGTGTGTTTCTATTTGTAAACTATTGTTCAGGGTATATACGCTTTTTTCCCATCGATTTGCCACATAAAATGTATTACTAGGGAGAAACATCAAACCTAGCAAAAATCAAACAATACAAAACTCTTGCTAATAACAGCAAGTTGTGATGAGTTCATTTCCATAGAAAGCAGAAGAACTATTTACATGCACAGATGGTATATCATATTTAATATTAAAAAGAAGTATTACTCGGACTGAGGTATTAAAGCATGCTGCACCATGCCCAACACATAGTGGTTGCTACCTAAATATTAACTAGAATCATTACAGATTAAAAAGTCAGGTGGTCATCCCTAGAGAATGTCATACTGAGTGAGCTAAGTCAGACAGAAAAGGAGAAATATCATATGACATCCCTTCTATGTGGAATCTAAAAAGAAATGATACAAATAAACTTATAAAACAGAAAGAGACTCACAGACTTAGAAAATGACCTTAATGGTTGCCGCGGGGAAGGGAGAGTTAGGGACTTTGGGAAGGTCATGTACACACTGCTGTATTTACAATGGATAACAAACGAAGACCTACTGTATAGCTCGTGGAACTCTGCTCAATGTTACGTGCCAGCCTGAATGGGAAGGGGGTCTGGGGAGAATGGATACATACACATGTATGGCTGAGACCCTTGGCTGTTCACCTGGAAATGGCACAACATTCTTAACTGGCTGTGCCCTAATAAAAAATGCTTTGGTGTTAAAAAAAGGGAAAAAAAGTCATGTGGTCATGGATTCAACTAGAACTTATCATACTAAGGGAAGTAAGTCAGAAAAAACAGACAGATATCATATGGTGTCACTTATTTGTGGAATCTAAAATATGACACAGATGAATCTATCTATTAAACAGAAATAGAACCAGGGACATACAAGACAGACTAAGGGCTGCCAAGGGGGAGAGAGGCGGGAGAGCGATGGAATAGGAGGCCGGGGTTAGCAGACGCAAATGGCTACATATAGAATGGATAACAACAAGGCCCTGCTGAATAGCACAGGGACCTGTGTTCAATATCGTGTGATAAACCATAATGGAAGAGTATGAAAAAGAATGTAAATGTATACACGTGTATAATTGCCTTACTTTGCTGTACAGCAATAATTGACATCATAATTCAACTATATTCCATTAAAAAATAAATTTAACAAGATAATTATCAGTATCTCAGAAAACAAGCCAGGTGGTTATCACAGTACTTATGATTATTATTCATCCACCCTAGTACCTTACTTATTATACTTTACTCTTTACGAAACAGTTGTATGGTCTCAAAGTTCCCTTTTGTGAATGATCAATGTAATGTGGGCTGTGGTGACTGTGGAATAAATAAAGCCATAAAGGGTAATTTTCCCTTAAAACTGAGGTTTAGCCTTAAGTCACATACATGCTTTGCAGATAGGACTAACTAGAAGAAACGATAACTAAGGAACCTTGTGAACGTTTTATCATTCAGCTTTGTTACAAACCATTTACTATGGGCTTTCTCACCCACAGCGCTACTCAAAGACTGTGGGAACAAACACACTATACTTTCACCAAAACTCCAGGCTCCTTTAAAGTTGATCTGGTGAAAGGAAGTGAGATTTTTGTCTCTGACCCCAGGAGTTATCAGCTCATGTTTACAAGCTAAGGGACTGGTCTCCTTCAATGTCGATCCTGAACATCTTTAACTGCTTATATCACTTACATGTGATGCAGTTAACTACTTGTTCAAAAAGGCGAGTTTACCAAGTAGTAAATCATAGGTCCCGTTAAATATTACGATGAATATAAATATTGACCGAGCTAAGGAGAGACTGCAGTCGTGTGCATGGAGACACGTTCTTGACTTCAGAGGAAGGAGTCAGGTCCTCGGTGCTTTTAGATAAGGAACCATTATGAAAGTAGAGTACTGACAAGAAGAGAAAGCCTCACAATTCAGCTGTATTTCTGGGGACTGACTGGTAGGTCTCCTTCCAGGTCACTGGTGTTTCTAAAACAAAGAAACTGTATTCCTTTTAAAGTAGAATAAATCCATGATTTACATGGAGAAGGAAATAGCAACCCACTCCAGCATTCTTGCCTGGAGAATCCCATGGACAAGAGGAGCCTGGCAGGCTCCAGTCCATGGGGTTGCAAGAGTTGGACACGACTCAGCAACTAAACCACCACCACCATCACCCGTGATTTAAGTGTTCAGTTCAGTTCAGTCACTCAGTCGTGTCCGACTCTTTGCGACCCCATGAATCACAGCACACCAGGCCTCCCTGTCCATCACCAACTCCTGGAGTTCACCCAAACTCATGTGCATCAAGTCGGTGATGCCATCCAGCCATCTCATCCTCTGTCGTCCCCTTCTCCTCCTGCCCCTAATCCCTCCCAGCACCACAGTCTTTTCCAGTGAGTCAGCTCTTCGCATGAGGTAGTCAAAGTATTGGAGTTTCAGCTTCAGCATCAGTTCTTCCAATGAACACCCAGGACTGGTCTCCTTTAGGATGGACTGGTTGGATCTCCTTGCAGTCCAAGGGACTCTCAAGTCTTCTCCAACACCACAGTTCAAAAGCATCAATTCTTTGGCGCTCAGCTTTCTCCACAGTCCAACTCTCACATCCATACATGACCACAGGAAAAACCATAGCCATGACTAGACGGACCTTTGTTGGCAAAGTAATATCTCTGCTTTTAAATATGCTACCTAGGTTGGTCATAACTTTCCTTCCAAGGAGTAAGCATCTTTTAATTTCATGGCTACAGTCACCATCTGCAGTGATTTTGGAGCCCCAAACAATAAAGTCTGACACTGTTTCCACTGTTTCCCCATCTATTTCCCATGAAGTGATGGGACCAGATGCCATGATTTTCGTTTTGTGAATGTTGAGCTTTAAGCCAACTTTTTCACTCTCCTCTTTCACTTTTATCAAGAGGCTTTTCAGGTCCTCTTCACTTTCTGCCATAAGGGTGGTGTCATCTGCATATCTGAGGATATTGATATTTCTCTCAGCAATCTTGATTCCAGCTTGTGTACTTATATACTAAATTTCAAAGTATTTACTTTCATGTGGTCAGAAGGTCAGGGTTAGCATTCTGGGTTAGAATTCAGGTTCCTCATCTGCTAACAGAGAGCAAGTCACCCTCTAATAAACTTCACTTGTTTCCCTCATAGCTTAGTTGGTAAAGAATCTGCCTGCAATGCAGGATGACCCTGGTTTGATTCCTGGGTTGGTAAGATCCCCTGGAGAAGGGAAAGGCTACCCACTCCAGTGTTCTGGCCTGGAGAATTGCATGGACTGTATAGTCCTTGGGTCACAAAGAGTCGGACACGACTGAGCGACTTTCGCTCTCACTTTTCCCACCTCTCATATTTGAGATAATAATTCTCAAGGTGTCATGAAGATTAAATGACATGTATATTAGAGATGCTCAGTAAGAAGAAAAATGTGACAGGAACAAAGGCAGAATTAGTTTTCTGAAATGGGTTTTGTGTGTGCATGTGCAGTCCATCTATTTTTCTAGTTTCTGTATGTAGTTTAGCACACTTCTATCGTGCTGCGATTCATGGGGTCGCAAAGAGTCGGACACGACTGAGCGACTGAACTGAACTGATAGGGAGGATGGGGTGGGGAGGAAATGCAGCAAAGCAAAAAAACTCAAATCTCAAAAATTTTCTGCCTTATGGGGAGAAGTCGGTGGAGGCTATTCTGTATAATACTTACAGTCAGCCTTGGGGGCTGAGTTATGGGAATGATACAGTTCCTATATGACTGATCTTTGTACTCCCAAATGCAAGCATGCCCTGTGCTGCATAGGATTTTTAAATGGCTTCAGGATGAGTCATTTTACACTTACCAGCGTGTAGAGAGTTTCACATTTTACAAGACATTTTCCACAGACGTTATTTCATTTAGTCTCAACAACTCTTTAGAAAGTGATTATTCTCATCCTCATTTTACACATGGAAATTTGAAATGCAATAGGAGCTAGCACAGAATTATAGGACTAGTTAGTGGGATGGCAAAAATACAATTCCATTTTCCTACTCTCTCCCTGCTCTATGCTCCTCTTAATGTGTTTCGGTTTGAGGTTTTTTTCTTTTATTTTTTAACTAGTGTCATGAATAGAAACAGTTTTGTATTTTTGGCATGACACAGTTGGTCAGGCAAGATAGCCTTAAAAATGCCACGACACATAAATGTTGTCATTTACTTGTAATCAGGTAAAATTGAAGCCTGATATTAACACCTTTTGTAATATGAGGAACATAGCTTCTTCTGGACAAATGTCCATTTCACATGCAGATTTTTCCCCAGTACAGAATTCTATTTTTTTTAATCAAAAATAATGTGTATTAGACTGTTTTTCTTCTTTTAGAGGTGTGATATACATGTTTCACAATTAGCAGCTCTGTACTAAACAAAGCCAGACAGAGGCCCATAAAAGCTGTCTACCTCCTCTCACAGATGCTGAGCTAGACCGGTGAACAGTCGTCATCTTGGTAAGAGAGACTGTGACAAGAAGATGAATGCAGCAACAATTGCAGAGCTCACAAAAATCATGTTTTCATCAAACTTGACCCACCAACAGAAAACCTAATGAAGGAATCCCCACAGAAAGGATGTTATGCAAACCTGCACAAATACATTTAAGATGCTATAGGCAAAGAATACTTCTTTGTCTATTTCCAACACATGGCCTATATCCACTGTTGCCCAGTCACAAAAGGAACTCTAATGCAAAAAAATTTCCACCTTCAGAGAACTGACAACTAAAAGCACACTGTATTTAAAGCTTCTATCTTTAGATGGGTAACAAAGGAAATGCCAAGACTGGACCCACTAGAAACCGCATCAAGGTCAACAGCAATAACCAGACTACAAACTCAAGACTGGGAGTTAATTTACACTTGTAGCTTTCAGGTAAAGAACATTTCCTTTAGTTGATTCCCACAGCCAAGACTAACTCGGATTTCTCTAGAAGATAGGAACTTCGAAGACCATAAGAGCAGGTATGATTCACAGCGGAGATCAATTCCCAATTAGTCAAAACTCCATACAGCTGGGCTCTGAGGCTAAAGGGTCTGCTCCCTACCCAGCTGAAAGTGATTCGGGCAAAGCCTGCCTGCGGTACTGGGGAAAGGGATTCCCGATGCAAGGTTATTCCATGTGGATATCAAAGACAAGAGAAATGAGGAGGGGGCCCCGAATGGAATGCTGAACAGCGTCAGGCCCCAGAGGAGTCTGACATCTGGGAGAAGCCCCTACTCCAGCGGAAGTACTAGAGATCCAGAAAACAAGTTTCAGGAGAAACAAAGGGTCTTTGGAGGGTCAGGTCATTTACTTTCCCATTAATGAAGAGCCCCGAACAGGGTCTGTCTTACCTTTCTGCCACCAGTCGCTGAAGAGGCACACACCCTCCTGCCTGCTCCGTCAAGACTGACCCCACTGCCTGGAGGTGGGAGCCATAGCCGTGGTCGTTCCGGAAAAGCCAGCGTGCAAGACAATTTGGATAAAGTCATCCCTAAGCCAATGCTTAAGTCCAGTGCCCATGGGTCTTAGTTGGTTCTCTAGGCTAGATGCATTTCTTCAAAAGCCAGCATACCCCCTTTACTACATCTCCAGTCACCTGATCTGTACAGTACCACAAAGGTGTTGGCTGTTCCCCTGTTAACTCCGGGAATCTGCTCCGGCAACTGTTTTTCATTATCTTTCTACCAAACTCCTTAAAATAGGTGCATGTCTTCAAACACTGGTAGTGCTTGTCCATGAAATTTGCTGCCTAACACCTGGAACTTGCCATCCAGGATGACATCCTTTAAACAGCCAAGTACAACACCCCATTCTGCATCCAAGGAGAAGGCGATGGATGGTCCGCACAAATCAAGCCTCACTCAAGCTTCTTGCAGCCTTAGCTGCATCCCTGGCTCGGATTGCCGGAAGTGGCCTCTGCGCCTGCACGGAGGCGGGGCCTCGACTAGTTCGGCGGTGGCCACGTGCCAGCCAGATTCTGCAGGTCCGTTACGGACAGATGAGGCACAGGTTTATTAAATCATAGGGAAAGACCCTCTCTAAAGGAGTTTTATGTAAGTACTTCAGAATACTTAATGTAAATACCTGAGAAGATTCTCTAAAATGAATGGCAGTAGAAATGTTGGATGCTAGTGACTGGATTGAAAATGGTGTTATCTTGAAGGAGTATTTATTTTGCAGTTTGAAAGTTCTGTGATCCCAGAATATACTTTTGCGGGAAAAAAAAAAAAAAAAAAACCTCTTAAAACACAATAGTTTAAAA
The DNA here is from genome assembly GCF_023091745.1 of Budorcas taxicolor. Classification (NCBI taxonomy): domain Eukaryota; kingdom Metazoa; phylum Chordata; class Mammalia; order Artiodactyla; family Bovidae; genus Budorcas; species Budorcas taxicolor. Next base: position 28,914,309 of record NC_068914.1, read on the forward strand.
AATCCAGTTATAAAGTAGGCCAAAGAGATGAATAGATATTTCCGCAAAAAAAGATATAATGGCATATGAGAGGAGGTTCAGTATCATTCAGTTCAGTTCAGTCGCTCAGTCCTATCCGACTGTTTGCGACCCCATGGACTGCAGCACACCAGGCTTTCCTGTCCATCACCAACTCCCGGAGCTTGCTCAAACTCATGTCCATCCAGTCCATGATGCCATCCAACCATCTCATCCTCTATCCTCCCCTTCTCCTCCTGCCTTCAATCTTCCCAGCATCAAGGTCTTTTTCAATGAGTCAGTTCTTCAGTATCATTAGTCATTAGGGAAATCCAGATTAAAACCACCATAATTTGTCTGTAGAAAGCTATTGAACAAATGAAATTTTTTTAATAGTAATAATACCAAATACTGATGAGAACACGGAGGAACTAGATTTCTCATACATTACTAGTGGGAACATAAAATGGTACAGGCACACTGGAACACAGTTAGACAGTTTTTTAGCATATGACCCAGCAATGGCATTCTTGGGCATTCATCCCAAAGAAATAAAAACTTAAGTTCACACACATACCTACAAAACCATGTTTACAGAAGCATTACTCTTACTGGCAAAACTGAAGCTACTCAAAAAAGTCCTTCAACAGGACAACAGATGAACAAATTCTGGTATAGCTATCCAACAGAAATTTACTCAGCATTAAAATGAAGTACTGATATATGCTACACCCCGAATGAACCTCAACAGCATTTTGCCTAGTAAAAAAGAATTCATTCAATCTCAAAACATTATCTACTGTATGCTCTCATTAATACAAGCCTCAAAATGACAAAATTCTAGACATGGAGAACAGATTAGTGGTTGGTGGAAGAATGCAAATACCAAGACTTAGCATGATGCTGTTCTATGGTATGAAACATCTCTGTATCTTGACTGTGAGAATTTTTTTAATCCTGTGACTTTGGCAAATAATTACCATAAAAGGTAGTCAAAAGTTTTTATACCACTTTTGTGCAGTAGAAACCTGAATGTTTAAAGACATAGTGTTCATTTAATTATACTTAAGTACCAATTTTTACTGGAAAAGATCAGTTTTCATTCCAATCCCAAAGAAAGGCAATGACATAGAATGCTCAAACTACTGCACAATTGCACTCATCTCATACGCTAGTAAAGTAATGCTCCAAATTCTCCAAGCCACGCTTCAACAGTACGTGAACCGTGACCATCCATATGTTCAAGATGGTTTTAGAAAAGGCAGAGGAATCAGATCAAATTGCCAACATGCATTGGATTATCAAAAAAGCAAGAGTTCCAGAAAAACATCTATTTCTGCTTTATTGACCAAAGCCTTTGACTGTGTGATCACCGTCAACTGTGGAAAAGTCTGTGGAAAAGAGATGGGAATACCAGACCACCTAACCTGCCTATTGGGAAATCTGTATGCAGGTCAGGAAGCAACAGTTAGAACTGGACTTGGAACAGACTGGTTCCAAATAGGGAAAGGAGTAGGTCAAGGCTGTATATTGTCACCCTGCTTATTTAACTTATATGCAGAGTACATCATGAGAGATGCTGGCTGGGTGAAGCACAGGCTGGAATCAAGAGGGTGGGAGAAATATCAATAACTTCAGATATGCAGATGATACCACCCTGGCAGAAAGTGAAGAAGAACAAATGAGCCTCTTGATGAAAGTGAAAGTAGAGAGTGAAAAACTTGGTTTAAAGCTCAACATTCAGAAAACAAAGATCATGGCATCTGGTCCCATCACTTCATGGCAAATAGATGGGGAAACAATGGAAACAGTAAGAGACTTTATTTTGGGGGGCTCCAAAAGCACTGCAGATGGTGACTGCAGCCATGAAATTAAAAGATGCTTACTCCTTGGAAGAAAAGTTATGACCAGTCTAGACAGCATATTAAAAAACAGAGACATTACTTTGCCAACAAAGGTCAGTCTAGTCAAGGCTATGGTTTTTCCAGTGGTGATGTATGGATGTGAGAGTTGGATAAAGAAAGCTGAGTGCCGGAGAATTGATGCTTTTGAACTGTGGTGTTGGAGAAGATTCTTGAGAGTCCCTTGGACAGCAAGGAGATCCAACCAGTCCATCCTAAAGGAGACCAGTCCTGAATATTCATTGGAAGGACTGATGTTGAAGCTGAAACTCCAATATTTTAGCCACCTAATGCAAAGAACTGACTCATTTGAAAAGACCCTGATGCATGGGATCACAAAGAGTTGGATACAACTGAGTGTCTGAACTGACTGACTGACCTGCTGCTTAAACATGCCGTTTAACTGTTTAATTCATAACTGAGGAAATGAAAGAAATTAAGAAAAAGCAGGATGTCAAAAGGCCAGTTAGTGATATAATAATGCCTTAGCATAATCTGACCAAGGTGCAAATGCAACTGTCAAAATTTCAGAAAAGTACTTACTTCTATGTGCCTCAGTTTTATCATCTTTAAAATGGTTATGTTAATTATGGCATCTACCTCATCAACTAGTGTGAGGCTTAATTGAGAAAATGTGTTTGAAACCTGGCCTAGCCCATTGCCTGCCAGATGTAAAGGCCGTAATACATGTTGATTCCTATTTCTTTTGAGTTTCTATACTATTTCTCATCTCCCATTGCAGTCTGATGAGAAATGGCTTGCACTAAAGAAGAGTGATTGCTAGGAGTGAACAGGGTTAATTAAATTTTCCTAAGAAATATGTTACTGAAAAAAAAGGTATATTGATTAAACCTTTCAAAATAGTCACTTTTAAATAGATTAAGCAAAGTCTGTTTTGTGCCAAGTAAATGATCACCCCCTCATGGGTCTGTCTTGAGGTTCTTAGAGTAGACCCCCATAATCTGACTTTTCATTGTCCTCTCTTCTGGGTATTAAAGATTAGAGACTAATAATTCTATTTTCAAAGACAGTTCAGTGAGGATGGCTTAAAAAAGAAGGTTGCCCTTAATACCTTTCCTTGTAAAAACATTGAATGTCACTATATTCTAGGGTCTCTGGGGAATTCAGAGAGCACCAGGCAAGACTTGGTCTCCAAAGGGAATATAAACTAGTGGGGAAGATTAGGAACATCCAGTGTAGTAAAACTCATCCGGGGAGTCCATGGTTTCTTAGAGGAAACTGAGGTAGGAGAAGTGTCTTTGCATTTATAACCTTTTTGATGTTCTGTTTCTTGAGGGATAACACAGATACAGTCTTTGCAGCAGAATATGGGTCCTTCTTTCCCAGCTCTGTAAATCTATTACCTGAGAACTCCTTGAGGACTAAAAACACATTGTTGCCATCTTTGTATCCCCAGCCCTTAGGACACAGATAGCCTCCTCAATAAAGGTTTATCAAATGAATGAGGGCTTCCCAGGTGACACAGTGGTAAAGAATCCGCCTGCCAATGCAGGAGACACAGGAAACATAGGAAATGCAAGAGATTCAGGTTCGATCCCTGGGTCAGGAAATTCCCCTGGAGTAGGAAATGGCAACCCACTCCAGTATTCTTGCCTGAAAAATTCCAAGGACAGAGGAGCCTGGCTGGCTACAGTCCATGGGGTAGCAAAGAGTCTGACACGATTGAGCGCAGCACAGCACGAATGAATAAACCCTTTAACCTTAGCTGCACACATCAATACCTTTACCCCCTAATTGCTTCTTTAGAGGATGGGAATAAGATGGTTTAAAACACACTAATTTTAATAGCTGACTGAAAGAAAGTGCCCTGGGGACCAGCACCGGGTTGGTTGTGTTCATTGTCACCTCCTTAGAGCTTCACAGATCACCTGACATTCTGTAGGAAATAGACATCTTTTATGTGCACGCATGAAAGCTGCCCCTGGTCCGTCCTCAGAGCTCACAGCCTGGAAGAGTAAGAAGTTCAGCAGGGTATCCAAGAATTCTGACAACCCACAAGCGGTCAGAAGTCAATATCACTTCCTCACTCAGCCATTTGTAGAAGGTTGTAAATCTCCTCCTTACTCGGGTCCGGGGCAGCCGGTGCGACCTTACGCCCCTTGCGGGGTCCCCACGAGCCAAGTCACAGAGGAAGTCGAGCCGGGCAGCACGTGCAGCGCCCAGGGGAGGAGGAGGCTGGGCTAACGCAGCTCTTAGTCAGCAGCTGGGCTCGGTTTTGAAACAAAAGCCAATGTCCTCCCTTGGAGTCCGCGGCCGGTCAGCTCCTGGGGGGAAGAGAGCCATGCTGCCCAGCCGGTTAGTGGCCCAACTTACTTTTCCAGAGCCTGGGACAAAGGGCCAGCAGTTGTATGCGAATGGGTGGGGTGCTGGGGACAGAGGACGTGGGGAGGGCGGGGGCTACAGCTCGCTCTGCCCCTCCCCTCCCGGCCACTAGCAAGCAGGGCTGGGGTCTCCCAGGCTCGGCACACGTTAGCCCCCGGCAGGCCACCTCCGAGCCCGCCCCCACCCACCTCCACCCACCTCCACCCCCAGGGTCTGCGTAAAAACGAAGGCACCTCTTGCAACCCGCACCCTAGCGCACAGACACACCAGGCCCGGGTTTCATGAATGAAATCCAATCGTGCGGATATAAATAGCCGCGAAGGCTGCTAACGTCACAGAGCAAGCGGCGGTCGCCACCGCGGCGGAGCTGGGTGCCGAGCGCTCTCCATTCCGCCCGGCCGGCCAGCCTGGGAGCCGGGCGGGGGCGGGAGGAAAGGGGGAGGGCTGGGGGACGGAAAGGGGCGAGCCCCTCTGGTCCGGCACCGGGAAGAGCTGCCGCCGCGGCGCGGGGCGAGCCCAAGAGGCGAGGCAGAGCCATGCTGCCTTTGTGCAAAGTTGGGCGGCGGGCGGCGCGCCGCGCGCAGGGGCCCGGCACACCCGCGACCGCGCGCAGTCGTGGCTGCTGCTGAGTGGCGGGGACCACCCCCCACCCCAGCTCCCCCAGCCCTTGAAGGCGGAGAGAGCTCGCGTCTCGCTCGGCTTCAGGGTAGGTTCTGTGTCGTGAGTGCGCTATGCTGTGAAACTTCTCCGAGCAGCCGCCGCGGAGCCCCCCCCACCCCACCCCGCCCCGGCCCCGGCGGGTGGCCTATGGGGGCCCCGGGCCGCGCCACGCGGCCGGCCGCGTCCCGAGCAAGAGTCGTGGGACCGAGCTGCCCTGGGAGCCGCCCTCGCCTTCTCTGCGAGGCCGGGAACCCTCCCATCAGAGGCCAGCAGAAGCGATTTCTAGGAGCGCCTGCACAGCCGCACCCCTAACTTGGAGCTGAGAAAATGCACAACAGGGCACCCTTAGAAGGAGGGCTGCGCCAGGGAGGGGGTGGGGGACGTGCCGCGCCGACCACAAGGCTCTTTCCTTCGAAGGTGGTGGGGAGCCAGAGGAACCGCACAGGGGGAGACACTAACCCCTTTGGCGCTTGCACCCCCAAGAGTTGACCGGTCAGCCCACAGTTTGGCGCTCCCCACCCCCAGCCCGGTGTCTATGGAGTCTGTTGTGAGTTGCTGTGGCAACAGTAGGAACTGCCTTGAGGGGCTTGCAAAACACCTTACCTAGTCTCTGCGTGCTCAGGTTTTGGGGAGAAAAACAGGGTGGGGTGGAAGGGTGGGGTGGGAGGAAGCTGTGCAGACAAGGGAATCCAACCCCCTCGACAAAAAAAGAAGTGGAAGGAAGGCTCAACGACGTAAGAATGTATCATTTGATCCTGCTGTTAGTTCTGCCGTTTCTACCCTCAGCAGTATCAAACATCTCAACTGAGGAGCAATGTCAATATTTAGACTTGGACAAGCCAGAAAGTTAGAAGGGAGTGCCAAGCGCAGGGTTTTGACTTGGCTTTGCACGTCAGCACACAAGCTGTGCCTTTCTAGCTGACTGTACACATTTGCTGGGGGGTGGGGGGAATGCATGAAGATTAATATACACACAAAGGCGCTCAGACCTAGGAAGAGGAGAAGAGGCTCTTTGACTTTGAACTCCCTCTCCCCAGCCTGTGCTGTTCCCGAAGCTTTGTTGAACCCCAGCCAGATTCTCAACTAGAGGTTTCACTAGTTTGGGGCTCCCCCAGCACCCATGGGAGCAGTGCTGCGTATTTACACTGTACAGCATATCCCCTCTAAACTGCAAAAGTATGTTACCAGTAGTTTTCATCTCTGTGTAACTGTGTTCTCACTATCAGCAGATATAAATAGCCAATAGGCTGTGTTTGATTTCAGCAAACAGCTAGGCTTTATAACAAAACGCTGATAAGTTTGTTTTAAAACACTCTTCAGAAATTTGAAATTATATTTCATTTCTGATAACTCTGTGGACGCCTGAGAGAGTCACTGTTTGCTGAAAGAGAAACACAAGCTCTTTTCGATATAAATAATGTCTGCATACCACTCCACAGGTGGAGTAGGCAGCAAATTATTATTCAAGTAAGTTTTCTCTGAGATTCTTGGATAGCATTTGGACTTGTTAGTGGGAAAGGAATTTAACTTGTTCTTCACAGTGTGGAAGACTTTGAAAAATCATTAGGAAGCAATGCAATCATAGTATTCTAAGCTTGCACACTGTTCAACCAAATTTAGAAAGTAGTGTGACTTTAAGTACATAGGGTTGTATGTGGTTACAGAGGTAGAAACAGAAACACAGGCAGTTTGATGTTGGTACAACAGCATAGCTTATTAGCTATGCAAATACAATCAAATAGAAAAAAACAACAGAATCATTTGGACTTATGATAATATGGCCTAAAAATGCTATTTTGGAGGAATAGTAGATCCATTTCCTTTCCTTCTGTATTGTAAAATCCCTGAAAGGTTTTCCTTGTTTCTATTCATGGTTTTGTGGCTAACTGCTTTTTTTTTTTTTAGTATCATTGCCAAATGCTCAGAAATATATTTTCAGAAATGCTACAAAAAGTTCACCTAGCTATTTCAGGATGTATATGGCCCCAAGAAATGCCATTTTAACACTGACACTTGGAAAAAATAAAGCAGGTTCTGCTCTTTGGTGGGTGGGGTAGAGAGGAAAACAATGCATGTTCAAAATGTCAGTGGCGCCCCATGTGCTCCAAGCGAGCAAGTATTACAGAGCAATACTTTATAAGGCACTTCTCTCTTTTGTGTAGGTAAGTCCAGCTGTGAGCAGGGGGTTCTGTTCTTCACTTCCAGCAAGCCAGGTCAGTGTCTTTGTGCAAACCCGTGACCATAGATTGCTGACATATTCTGTCTGATTCTGAGCATGCATTTCAGAACAACTTACTTGGTCATTTGTCTTAGAATGAGTTGTCTTTGTCATATTTTTTTTTTTATTGACTCAGTTACGAATATCACAATTTCCATGATTATTAAAATTATTTTATTTACTCTGTGAGTAAAAATAGCACTAAAATGGGCCTTGAATCAGTTTGTTCTTTATAAGACTTTTCTCTTTCATGTTGGGGACCCAAGTCATGCCAGGAAAAGCTGAAGATACAGGGGATTTGCATGCTTGATCATTGCAATTTTATATCTGTCCTAATCTTAGCAGTCTAGAGCAGAAAGAAAATTGATACACTAATGACTGATATTTTTGAGCTTGAATCAAAATTCAGGTAATATGCTGCATTCCTTACACTTACGTTCTCATTCTGCAAAAAAAAAAAAAAAAATATTCCTGTGAGGTGTAACACTTCTCTTGGTCTCCAGAGGACAAGGTGAGGAATTGAAAGTTCAGAGAGGTCAGGTAATAGGTTCAGTTCCTGCTTCTAGTAAATGGAAGAAATTATATTTTTTAAAGTTATGTCTTAATCCAAAACCTAAATTCTCTAGTTGGAAAAATCTTGTCCAATAGAGAAACTGGGACCAAAGAAGTTTAAGTGACTTGCCTAAGATAACTTGGTAATTATAGCTTATGTAGTAAAATTCAATGACAAAGGTGTTACAAAAGTATAAATTCCATTCTCTTTAAGTAAAACAGCAAAATATTAAGTATTTGTGTGTACTTTATGGCATGGCCCTGTCAAAAATTTAAGATTTTTACTATGGGGGTCTCCAGTTTTAAGGATCTTACAAATAGATTTTAAAAGACAAGATATTAAACAATCATGCAGGAAAAGTGAGAACATAAATCAAGATAATGCATGCCTGAACTGAGGGTCAATGGTACATTCACAAATTCACCGTTTTCTATCCTGTGGGACTACTTTGCAATTCCATGTATGGATAGGGAAAATTTTCCAAGCACATTTTTGTCTAGATAGATAATAAAAGGGTAAGAGTTTAGAGAAAGATAGAGTGTAGAATTTCAAACCAACAGGGAGAGATTATGCATTCATCTAGAACTGCTAAATTACAGTATCTCAAACTTGAGGTGTTATTGCTTGAAAAGCATTGAAACAAAATTGTAAGCTGTCTGAATCTTCACAGCATCACTAAGAAAGCATTACAACATGACCTGGTGCTTAAGAGTACTGGATTCCTTCTGCAACCTCAGTTTGTCTGAAATGTGCCACATAGATATATTTGGATACCTAGTAAATAAATGCCAATGTAAGTCCTGAAAATGGCCAATATTTAAAGGTTAAACAGGACGTTTTCCATTTTTGCCAGGGTTGACAACCTTCTCTTTTCCCCTCTTTCTTCCTCCACCCTTACTTTTTGTAGAATAATGGGTAAGTTGTTAATCCTTCTCAGAGAGTATTATATAAAGGGATAATAAAAAGTAAAATGGGAATAAATTACCAAAGAAAACCTTACTGTATCTTCTTTTTTAATGTACTGATACCCCCAACCCAAGCTAATAACCCTAAAAGCTTAATTAGTTAAAAGATACTTTTAAGTGTTTAAAGGATTATTATAAGCTGTCCTATAACAGCTTTGTCCTATAAAAGTTGTTATATAATGTATCATTACGAAATAGATCATAATAGCTCTATTAGACTGGGAAGCCCCCTTATAGGTTAAGACCTCATTATCAACTGATATTTGCTTAGCTGTGACAATGGTATGTTGTAAATTATCCATATAACAACTATAAACCTATAATTGCTTAAAGAGTAAAATTATACTCTGAATCATATAATGTTAGCACCAAAAGAGGCCTTAGAATGAGTATGGTATCTCTAAGAGTAATTTAATTAGCAACCATTTGTTCGCTTTTTTGAACTTCAGAGGCTTTGATTACTATGCTTGACCTCTCTCAAAACACACCTGGAAATACATGAAATTCTGCTGTTTTTCACTCAAGAAATGTACCTGTAGAAAACAGGAATTTTTTTTTTTCTTTACTCTTCTTATTGGTCTTCCTTTTTCCTTTAAGAAAACAGGCAGCTCAGTCTCATTCTTTGAAGGCCTTACTCTGGCTTCACCTAATAGGGTTCAAAGAGTACAGATTATTTGAATCTGGTTCTTGTTTTCATCTTCTTTTCTCTACCCAGGCTCCCCACCAACATCTCGACACCGAAACAAAATTTGGAGAGGGAAGGAAAGATAAGTCACAAAAAGTGAGGTGTATATAGAAAGGGGAAGGGGGTGGGAGTGTGTGATTCATGGGGGAGGGGAGGAGAAAAGGAGAGCTTTGCCTGGAAAGGCAAGAGGCAGTCACCCAAACAGATGGGATGTGTATGGACAGGTTATTGATATGTCAGAATAAAAATTGTTTAGGGTTTTTTTGGGGCGTTGGGGGAGGCTGGAATTTATAAACAAAGTGAAGTCACCTCCTCCTAGAATCTTTTGTTCCTCGTACACATTGGACAGAAACTGAGAAATGGGCAAATAAAGACACTAAAATGTGAGTATGACAGCCACTCTTTGATGTCCCAGGACACACCTGCCCTCAGATACTGCCAGCAGCTGTCCCATCAAGCACATCAACATGTCTGATAAGGTTTAATCAACTAAGGATGAATTAGAAAGTTTTACAAAGAAGGAAACCAGATGGATGCCTTCAGGTCCACAAGTGTGATTACATTTCTCCTCTCTGCACCTGACGTTATTTATTGCATAGACACAGGTTAATGGCAAGTCCCCAGTGCTAATGGGGTTACAATCTCAGTCTCCATCCCTCTGTGGAGAAATTTCCGTGGAACTGTTTGTCACCCAACCTAGTCCAGACCCCTAAGGACTGCTGAAAAAACAATAACCAGTACTTCCATCATGCTGCTTCTAGACGCCAGACACTTGATTGTACTACAGATACTATTATTTATAAATTCCAATTTTATAGAAGCAAAAAGGAAACTCAGGTATATTAAGTCGAGAACTAATTGGAAGTAGAGCTTGGATTTGTACCGAGATCTAATAATCTGAATATATATTTGATTTAAGTATATAATGGGGGGGAAGCACTTTAAAATATTCAGTTCCAGGTTATTCTTGCAGATTGTAAAAGAAGTAATTATTCTTGTAGGGTTCTTTTTTTAATTGTATGTGTCTTGTTTTGTGTTTGGTAGCTTGAACCACACAGCAGCGTTGCCTGTACAGATTGTTAATTCTTCAGGGCATCTCTAATATATTTTGATGGAAGTCACACTAGTAAACAGTTGAGTCATGGAGGTTGAATCCTGAACCAGAGAGGTTCTTAAACAATCTACCATCCAGAGAAGCAGTGCAGCTCACCCACTCTTCCAGTTCGTAAGTGACGCAGCTGGGGCTGAACCCAGGTTTCCAAAGCCCAGTCCAGGGCTCAGTTCTTTTATGTAACACTGCCTGAAACATGGCACACTTTCTAAAGCCTCCAACTTAGCCAAAATTGCAGCTATCAAATTTGAAATATATCTGAAACCTAACATACATCCAGAAATGGGTTACAAGGGGATTCCAGCAGTGTAAAAGTATGGTGGGTCCTAGGAGAGACCTTTCCTATCTTCACGGACACCAATACAGACCAGTCTCCTTGTATTCAAAACTTAACTACCCCATACTCTGATCCCTTTCAAGCTGTTTTTGTTGAGATGCCTGTTTTCATCAACTATGGAGATTTTTAATTTTGTCTATGCATTTCTGGCTTTTTATTAATCATGGGACGTGGGTGACATATTTCTTTGGAGCTCATTTTGCTCATCTGTAAAATGGAGACAAAATCACCTCCATCAGAGGATTATGAGAATGCTATGAAATCACACATGTAAAACAGGTATTAGGGGGTCTTCCCTGATGGTCCAGTGGCTAAGACTCCGTGCTCCCCCAATGCAAGGTCTACCAGTTCTATCCCTGGTCAGGGAACTAGGTTTCACAGGCTGCAACTAAGAGTTCACAGGCTGCAAGTAAAGATCCCACATGCCACAACTCAGACCTGGTACAGCCAAACAAATAAATGATTAAAAAACACACAAAAAACAGGTGTTCAACAAGGGTGAGTTTTCTTCTTAGCCTTGCTAAAGTATGTCAAGAGAAAATGTTACAACACATTAGGGCATCCATATCATTTTGCTGCTAAATGTTCTGGAGTCATCTGAAGTCTGACACTGCAAGGGATCATTATAATGACCTTTTTTCTTGGGTGAAAACGGGCCCAGTTGTGTCCCTGAGTACCAGTAGCCTGGTCACAATTAAATTTGTCTTCTTCATACTCTAGGGTTGCTGAGGTTTGCATGAATTACTTTACTGCTTCAGTTTCTGCCTCAAGCTCCTCTGGGAGATACCTGGCTCTCATGTCCTTTCAGACATTTTTTTTTATCTACTAAGGTGTTTTCCATGTAGACCTTTGCATCTGAAAGCAGCTACTGTGTTTTCAGCCAAATAACTAAAATATTTTCGGAGATAAGTGTTGCCAGTAAAACATTTTTGCTTTCAATTTCAAAACAAGTGAGACTTTCCTCCCATCATTTCAATTAACTGTAGTAGTGAATCTTTCCTGGGCATTGACCGTCTTTTCTCTCTGTCGCAGGTTGCTAACTGATATGTTGATGGGAAAAACATGAGCACTGCAATGTCCCCCTTTCACCCTCAGCACTTGATAGCTACCGTGGCCTAAATTACATCTCTGGGAAATGTTTCATCACACTCCTCTCTCCAGCTGCCACACTTTGTCATGTGGCACTTGCTGCCCTGTTTTGGGTTTTTGGATCCAAGTCTTTGGCAACAGTTCTTATTATATATCCATGGAGGAAAGCTCCTGATAAGATTTTTTTTCTTACTTGTACTTTTTCCCCCTTTTCTAAAATGAATCATCCAAGTGGCCTAGAATAGCCTTTACTTTCCTAGTGGCTCAGTTTCCCTTTTCAGTGTTGGACAAATGTGTGTTGCAAGACATATGTCCTCTTCAGGTTAGTTATTGAGTCACTAAGTCGTGTCAGACTCTTTGTGACCCCATGGACTGTAGCACACCAGGATTCCCTGTTCTTCACTCTTCAAGTGTAGGGTTAGCCATTAGGTGTTTTCCCCAGTGCTGTCCTTCATTCGGTATGAGCTGCTTAGAGATCACCAACTGCTAGATTGCTACTAGTCTCAAACCAGTTATGTGAGTTTCCCTTCATAGCAGGGAGTTTATTGTTAAAGCAATGCTTCCCAAAATTTAATGTGCATAAAAATCACCTGGGCATCTTAATAAAATGCAGATTCTGATTCAGAAGTTCTAGAGTGAGGCCTAAGATTATGCGTTTCCCAGGGGTACCTCACTGATGCCAGTGCTACTGGTCTGAGGATCATATTTTAAGTAGGGAAATATACTGTACTTTGTAAAGTATAGTCATTATCTTATGCTGAAACTCCTTCCTTGGAGGCTCCCATCTTATTTTGTTTTCTTCTTTCTTAAATTATATTGAGTCATAGAATCTTAAACGTGAAAGGTTTGTGCTGGTAAATCAACCTGCACTCTGGAAGAGAAAAAGAGTGCATTTATGTGCAAACATAAGTTGATTATAAATTTTGCTGACATAAAGAATGGGTGTAGCATACTATTTATAAATAATAATAAAGAATACTCTCTGTTGTAAACTCCGTTTAGCTAATTGGGTCTCATAAAACACTGGTTTTGAGAACTCATCTATCCATGGTCTACCTATGGTACAGTTGATGAGCGCAATTCCCATGTAAATGTTGGCCAGTATTTTTCCTTATGTTAATGAATACGACAAAACTGGAGTAACAAAGGTATATGTCAGACTGTATTCATTCATCAAAGATATGAATGACTTCTTTGCTGAGCCAAATAATAGCTTTTAAATACTGTAAGGATATTTCCTTAAATGGATTATTCATAATATAACAGCTATATACATTACACCCTTTTAAGTTTAATCTGCATTATTAGCATTTTAAAGTCATTTTCTTACGTCACGGTGACAGAAAAGTAAAGCAAGACCTGATGTGGAGTGGTTGCCCGTTTCACTGGTGTAAATACTTCCACCATGGCCAATTTGAAACCACCACTGTGACTGAGTGTGGAGTTGGAAAGAGATGGCAGAGTAGCACATCGTTGTTGTTTAGTTACTAAGTCGTGTCAACTCATTTGTGACTCCATGGATCATAGCCTGCCAGGCTCATCTGTCCATGGGCTTTCCCAGGCAAGAATACTGGAGTGGGTTGCCATATCCTCCTCCAGGGGATCTTTCTGATCCAGGGATTGAACCCACATCTCTTGCAGCTCAGGCGAATTCTTTACTGCTAAACCAGCGGGGAAGCCCACAGTAGCACATGGTCATATAGTATTTCCATTATACAGAGAAAACTGGAATAAATAACCCCAAAATATACTTTGGCCACCTGATGCAAAAAGCTGACTCATTGGAAAAGACCCTGATGCTGGGAAAAATTGAGGGCAAGAGGAGAAGTGAGCAACAGAGGATGAGATTGTTGGCTGCCATCACTGACTTAACAGACATGAGTTTGAGCAAACTCTGGGGGATTGTGAAGGACAGGGAAGCCTGGCACGCTGCAGTCCATGGGGTCACAAAGAGTCTAACACGACTTAGGGACTGAACAACAGCAACAAACTTCAAAATACAGGTAGTAGTAAAATATAGTAGAATAAACACAAAGCGGTAAGTTTTGAGTATTTAGTTACCTTTGTTTTAATATAATTTATTTAATTGAAACTTTATATAATTAATATTCAGTACTGACCCTATCTTAACAGGCTTGCAAAAGTCCTGAAAATTTAACAGTTGGTTCATGGACCAGTAGAGACTGGCACAATATCAGAAGCAGATCATCTGGTCCAATGATTCTCAACCTTTGCTATACATTGAATACTCCCAGGAATTTTATAACCTGTAGTCTTAGTTATTCATGTTAGGGCCCAGGAATCTGAGTTTTAAACTTTTTTATTGAACTGTATCTTGTTTAAACAAAAATACATGAATCATAACTATATAACTTAAGGAATTCAGTTCAGTTCAGTTCAGTCGCTCAGTCGTGTCTGACTCTTTGCGACCCCATGAATCGCAGCACACCAGGCCTCCCTGTCCATCACCAACTCCCGGAGTTCACTCAGACTCACATCCATCGAGTCAGTGGTGCCATCCAGCCATTTCATCCTCTGTCGTCCCCTTCTCCTCCTGCCCCCAATCCCTCCCAGCATCAGTCTTTTCCAATGAGTCAGCTTTTCGCATGAGGTAGCCAAAGTAATGGAGTTTCAGCTTTAGCATCATTCCCTCCAAAGAAATCCCAGGGCTGATCTCCTTCAGAATGGACTGGTTGGATCTCCTTGCAGTCCAAGGGACTCTCAAGAGTCTTCTCCAACACCACAGTTCAAAAGCATCAATTCTTCGGCGCTCAGCCTTCTTCACAGTCCAACCTCACATCCATACATGACCACTGGAAAAACCATAGCCTTGACTAGACAGACCTTCGTTGGCAAAGTAATGTCTCCGCTTTTCAATATGCTATCTAGGTTGGTCATAATTTTCCTTCCAAAGAGTAAGCGTCTTTTAATTTCATGGCTACAATCACCATCTGCAGTGATTTTGGAGCCCAAAAAAGTAAAGTCTGACACTGTTTCCATTTAGCAGCACCCAAAATCCCATCTTAAGCCCCTGTTCAGTCACTGTCTAACTGAGGCAACCACTGTCTTCACTTCTAATGCCATGGATTAGTTTTGCCTGATTGTCAACTTTTATACAAATGAAATCTCTTTTGTGTCTGGCCTCTTTCAATATTGTGTTTGTAAGATTCATTATAATTGTATGCAGCTGTAGTTCATCCCTTTTTAACAGTGTATAATATTCCATTGTGTGGATAGACCTCAATTTATTATTTCTTTATCCATTGTACTGTCAGTGGTTTGTTTCCAGATGTTGGCTATTACGAGTAGTGCTGCCAAGGACATTCTTGTGCAGGCAGCAGTATTTGAAACAAAACAAATGCCCCCAGTCATTCTGATAAGCAGCTGATTTCTTGACTGCCTTCTCTACAATTCCCTCTTCTGCCTTTGATTTTTCATATGATGTGATTAAGTCTATTGGTTCTTTCCTGAGAATGTACTTTTAATACCTTAAGTCATGAAACTGTGTGCTTCCATTCATTATAGCATGTTTTCCTGGATCTTTTCAATGTAGATTCACCATCACCCCCCTTTCATCAAGACATCTGCTCTTGGGCGCTTTAAATAGGGATGAGATTTGGCCTCACATCAATAGCGTGGAGGAATAATAGACATGGTGGAGATGGAGCCAAGGCTAAATTTGGCAGCCAATCATTAAGGCTCCTGGAAAGAGGCTTCAAGGAAGGGAAATTGTTTCCCTTTGTGTGTATCAAACAAAAATCAACAGTAAACCTTTGGAATATTTCAGATTCTAGATTTTTTAAAAATTGGTTTATTTGAAGTGGACCAGGGACTCTCTTCTGACATGAGAACGGATATCTCTCAACGTCTCATGACTTGAGCTGGAAAGAGAACAGAAGGAGATTTTCCCATGGGCTTGTCCCCTGCACCTAGTGTGCAGCCGGGGTAGCTCTGCTGCATTGTTCTAGGCTGAGTGGCTGTGTATTTATGTGTTTGCATCTATTGAGATGTTAGTTCTTTTGACAGAAGTCAAGAGAGCTGAATGACCAGAAGCCCCAAGATGATACTGTTGATCAGCGGGATGGGTGCTTAGAATGGAAAGACAGGTGCTGGGAGCAGCAAGGCTGTTTCCTACCATATGAAAGGCACGTCACATACAGCTTTTACGATATATAGAGAGAAAGTAAAGAACAGACACTAATTTCACATAATGGAACAAGAGAGTGTATTCCCACACACATAAATATTGTAGTCCTTCATTTTCCTACCTCCCCACCCTCACATTTTCGTAAAATGACTGTTATAAAATAACAAACCTGTTCATTATTGAAAAGATGGGATGTGTAGATAAGAAAAAAGAAAATCAATTCTAATCCTCGTTGACATCAATATTTTAGTGTATCTATATCCCAAATATTTCTCTGTATATTTAGGTACATAATTTTTAAGGAAGGGTGTTACTCATGAGCCTCTAACTATAACAATAAATGTACTCCTATAATTTTACAGTTTTAACTACGCTATACTTTTCCGGTATGTGTACACTTTTTAAAAATTCCTCCCTTGTGGTCGGGTTTCTAAAATTGTTTCCAATATTTTGTTTCCACAGTAATATGATAAACACTCCTTGAATGGAATCTTATTGTAATCCTAAGTATTTTTCTAGGAAAAAAGTCTGATAATCAGATGAATGTTATGGACATTTAAAAGTTTTCTGAGCCATTATCCAAAAGTTATCATTATCTAAAATAATGGTACCGTCCTCCACTCCCACAAACAGCGCTTCATCCTGCTTTTAATAAATGTACAATCTTTCATGTCATCATTCCCACCAAGAGTTGGAGGATACGGGAACATGTCCTGAAAACATTGAATACTAGCGAGAATCTACACATTGCTGGCAGTCAATAACCCTGAATAAAAATAAGATATTTTAATAGTTTTTTGTCCACCAGCATTTTTGCATTTTATGGTCTAACTTTGTTAGGAATCCTGGTTTGGGGAGGGGGGAGGCTGGTGGAAAAAAAACTATTTTCTTCATTTGCCTGAATGAGCGCAGAAGCTAATCCTCACTGACATATTATAGTCTCATAAATGATTAAGTGCAATTGTTTGACTGTCATCATATCTGAAAGTGTTGCAGCAGGTGATCTCTCTGGCAGTACAGATGCTAACCCAAGTGACATCTTTAGAGAGCACTTTGAATGAACAACTTATGACAGCGGAGTGTACAGACTTCTTCTATGTGAGGATGGGTTTTTAAGCACATCTGGTCTGCAGACTGATACCAGCTTTCTCAAATAGCATTTGGTGTCTGTTGAAAGGCTTGAGCAATATTTTAATTATTCATTCTTGACAAAGCTTCCTCCAGCCCTTAGCTAAGGCTCACCCGGATGAGGACTACAGGCCCTCCAATGTGAAAACAATGTGTAGAGTCTTCTGTTGCTTTATTTCTTTTTAACTTTAAAAAAGGTAGATTGAAGTATCACATGCATAGAGAAATGTGTACAGATTACAAGTGTACAGTTTGATGAATTACCCTTACTTAATATGACCTAGCTGCAGTCAGCTTTGATCGAGCTATATCCCTTGTGACTGAAAATAAGTAGAATTTGCCTACAAGTAGAGATTATAACATTAAATTCACTCATTGAGTGTGCATCAGTATTTGTATGTTTGTGATTTGCAGGTACGCAAATATACAACATGCATACAAGCAAATTTGGAACTTCTTTTTCTTAATGAGTATTAAGCTCAGTTATGCTACATCTATACAAATTAAAATAACTGCAGTTGATTGCCACAGAATAGTTTACATGCTTAGTTTCTAAAAATTACTCATTTCAGTTACCATAAGTATTCCTTTGAACATTCAGAATTTAAAAGCCAAGAATTTTTCATCTTCTCTCTGAGATAGAATTGTATGTATTGGTCCTGGTTACCCACAGCTGTCTCTTTGGGTTCAATTTCTGTGTCTGATGTTCAGCAAGATATCATTTATATTCCTACGTTCTTCTTAGTTGAGAGCTTCAGTTAGAAAAAAAAAAAAAACAGGTTTAACAGGCTCACTGTGATTTTTATTTATTTTTATTTTTTTTGTCACTGTGATTTTTAAATGCATGATTTTGAAAAACAATTTATGCATCACCAAAAATCATTTTTTATTATGATTGGAGTGTACCGGGGTATTTTTAGTAGAATTAACAACCAGAAGTAGGATTTCCTGGTGGTCTGGTGGTTAAGACTCTGCACTCCCAATGCAGGGGGCCTGGGTTCGATCCCCGGTCAGGGAACTAGATTCTATATCCGCAACTAAAGATCCCACATGCAGCAAGAAAGATACTGTGTGCCACAATTAAGACCCAGTGCAGCCAATAATTTAAAACAAAAATAAAGTTATACATATGTAATCATTACCTTTTTAAAACCTAAAATAGTTTTTCCATTAAAGAATTAATACATCTAAGAATAATATTCAGTCACAAAAAGGAATGAAGTACTAGCACATGGATGAACTTGAAAACATGAAGCTGAATAGAAGACAGACACAGAAGGCCATATATTGTATGGTTCCATTTATAAGAAATGTCCAGAGTAGGAAAATCCATAGTGACAGGAAGTAAATTTCTGTTTTCCAGAGCTGGAGGGAGGAGGGAATGAGAATGTCTGCTAATTGGCACAAGGTGTCTTTTGGGGGTGATGAAAATGTTCTAAAATTAAATAGTGGGAAGAGCTGTACAACTTTGAGAATATAATAAAAACCTCTGAATTGCACACTTTCAAAGGGTGAATTTTATGGCACATCAATATTATCTCAGTTCAGTTCAGTTCAATTGCTCAGTAGTGTCCGACTCTTTGCGACCCCATGAATGGCAGCACACCAGGCCTCCCTGTCCATCGCCAACTCCTGGAGTTCACTCAAACTCATGTCAGTCGAGTCGGTGATGCCATCCAGCCATCTCATCCTCTGTCGTCCCCTTCTCATCCTGCCCTCAATCCCTCCAAGCATCAGAGTCTTTTCCAATGTGTCAACTCTTCGCATGAGGTGGCCAATGTACTGGAGTTTCAGCTTCAACATCATTCCTTCCAAAGAACACCCAGGACTGATCTCCTTTAGAATGGACTGGTTGGATCTCCATACAGTCCAAGGGACTCTGAAGAGTCTTCTCCAACACCACAGTTCAAAAGCATCAATTCTTTGGCGCTCAGCTTTCTTCACAGTCCAACTCTCACATCCATACATGACCACTGGAAAAACCATAGCCTTGACTAGATGGACCTTTGTTGGCAAAGTAATGTCTCTGCTTTTCAATATGCTATCTCAGTTTACCACAAAGAGGTAATACATATGCACTGTAGAAAATTTGGAAACTAGGAAATTAGAAAACTAGCAACAGGTTATAGCCCGATTCAGTTCAGTCACTCAGTTGTGTCCAGCTCTTTGCAACCCCATGGACTGCAGCACGCCAGGCTTCCCTGTCCATCACCAACTCCCAGAGTTTGCTCAAACTCATGTCCATCGAGTCGGTGATGCCATCCAACTATCTCATCCTCTGTCATCCCCTTCTCCTCTTGCCTTCAATCTTTCCCAGCATCAAGGTCTTTTTCCAGTTCTTCACACCACGTGGCCAAAGTATTGGAGCTTCAGCTTCAGCATCATTTCTTCCAATGAATATTCAGGACTGATTTTCTTTAGGATGGACTGGTTTGATCCCTTGCAGTCCAAGGGACTCTCAAGAGTCTTCTCCAGCACCACAGTTCAAAAGCATCAATTCTTCAGCACTCAGCTTTATAGCCCAACTCTCATATCCACACATGACTACTGGAAAAACCATAGATTGACTAGACAGACCTTTGTCAGCCAAGTTATGTCTCTGCTTTTTCATATGCTGTCTAGGTTGGTCATAGCTTTTCTTCCAAGGAGCAAGCGTTTTTTAATTTCATGGCTGCAGTCACCATCTGCAGGGATTTTGGAGCCCAAGAAATAAAGTCTGTCACTGTTTCTCCATCTATTTGCCATGAAGTGATGGGACCAAAAGCCACGATCTTAGTTTTCTGAATGTTGAATTTTAAGCCAAACTTTTCACTCTCCTCTTTCACTTTCGTCAAGAGGCTCTTTAGTTCTTCGCTTTCTGCCATAGGGGTGGTGTCATCTGCATTTATAAGGTTATTGATACTTCTCCTGGCAGTCTTGATTCCAGCTTGTGCTTCATCCAGCCCGGCATTTCACATGATGTACTCTGCATATAAGTTAAATAAGCAGGGTGACAATATACAGCCTCAACATAGTCCTTTCCAATTTGGAACCAGTCTGTTGTTCCATGTCCAGTTCTAACTGTTGCTTCTTGACCTGCATACAGATTTCTCAAGAGGCAGGTTAGGTGGTCTGGTATTCCCATCTCTTTAAGAATTTTCCGCAGGGACACAATTATTAAATTTTAAGTATTCACATATTAATATACAAAAGAAGGACGGGTCCCCAAGGAATATCCATTCCACTGGTTGAAAGGAATACACATGAGAGAAACAAAGAGCAATGATCAGCCCTGTGAGGGGGATGAAGCAACACCTGAAGGGACAAGATCTGAGGTCCCGAAAGGCAAAAAGATAGATTTGAGCTCTTCAGGGAAACAGTCCACAGAGACTTATTAGAAGTTTTGCTTCAAGATGCCTGATAAACTACATAAATCACAACTCTGTATTCCTAAATACCCCTATTGTTTTCCCAGCTTAGTGAAAGTCACATTTTTGTTTCTTTTAGATGTGTCAGTGTGCTTAGGGTGAGAGAATGATGAGCCTCAATTTTAATTGTTACACATATTTGTTTATTTTATGTAGTTTTCATCAACTGTATTTCAGATGATGACCTTGTACTTTCCCCTCAGTGGTGTAACATTAGCACTTCTATTATTGTAAACAGAATTTTAAATAATGACAGTCTTAATAGATAAGACTGACTGAGGGTTCTCTTGATGGCTGGCATAGTGATTAAAATATTTTACAAGCATTGTCTAATTTCATCTTTACAACAGTTCATTGAAGGAGGTAATTATCCCCAGTTTACAGATAAGGAAATAGAGACTTAGCTTAAGTACTTTGCCCAAGACCACATATGAAGAACCTGAACTAACTATTCCCCCTCTTGTCATAGATTTAGGTGGTTGGCAGTTTTTCCTTATTCTTAATAAAGATGTGATAGTCCTGTTTGCTTTTAAAACCTTTTTCCATTTATAAAGTTATTGCCTCAGATGGGTATTTTTTTTAATTTCCAAGTTTATTTTTTCTTATTGTCTTGCTGTCATAAAACCTTTCCTCTTAACTTTTCTATTTATTTCTTTGTGGCTAGAGAATTTGATTGATATAACATGTTTGGGGGAATATTTGTCCTTATGATCAGTCTCTACAGAGTCAGTTTTGTAAATGTGCTAAGAACACTTGAAAAGAAAGCACTCTCTCATAGATTTGTTAAAATGTGGGTTATCTGTTAACTCAGTCCCACTTTTTATGCTATTCAAGTCTTCCATTTATTACTTTTACTTTTGCTTTCTTCATATGATACCGATTCCGATTTGTCATCTCATGTGTCAGTTATTTGCATTGATTTCTTCTTATCATTACAGAGCTTATCTTGTTATTACATGCCTTTTAGTATATGAAGTTCATTATTGCTGCTGTGCTTTTACTATGCATTGCCCCTTTTAACCTTTTAATTATCTTTTACAGATAATTTTTCTATATAAGTTTGAAACCAAAATCTAAATAAGTGTAGACTGGGCTTATATTCCCATTTGGTTTTGGTTTCCACAGTTCTTTAAAACTGAAATGCCCATTAAAAAAATTTTTTTTTTAATTATCTCTGAGTGTTTTGGCAAGTATCTTTGAGCAGTTTAATTCCTTGAAGCATTTTGCCCCCTGAGTCTTTGCTGTCTAAAAATAACTATATGTTACCTTCACATCAGTATTAATTTGACCTGATTCAGAAATGTGTTAGTCTGTCCTTTTTCTTTGAAAGCTGTATATGTGTTTTCCTATTACGTTAAAATAACATTGGTGAAGTGTATGGTCATCTGTATTGTTACACCTTGATAGAAGTGTTTTTGGACATTAGTTTTAGAACTTGTTTTGCTAAGATATTTAGAGGATTCTTGTTGTTGTTCAGTCACCCAGTCGTGTCTGACTGTTTGCAACCCCGTGGACGGTAGCACTCCAGGCCTCCCTGTCCCTCAGTGTTTCCCGGAGTTTGTCCAAGTTCATGTTCATTGCATCGGTGATGCCGTCCAGCCATCTCTTTCTCTGACACCCTCTTCTTCCCTCAATCTTTCCCAGCATCAGGGACTTTTTCAGTGAATTGTCTGTTTTCATCAGATGACCAAAATACTGAAGCTGCAGCATCAGTCTTTCCAGTGAATATTCAGAGTTGATCTCCCTTAAGATTGACTGGTTTGATCTCCTTGCTGTCCAAGGGACTTTCAGGAGTCTTCTCCAGCACCATAGTCCAAAGGCATCAATTCTTTGATGCTCTGCCTTCTTTATCATCCAGCTCTCACAAACATATGTGACCACTGAGAAGACCGTAGCCTTGACTATACAGACCTTTGTCAGCAGAGTAAGGTCTCTGTATTTCAATACAATGTCTAGGTTTCTCATTGCTTTCCTGCCCAGAAGCAATGGTCTTCTGATTTCATGGCTGCAGTCACCATCCGCAGTGATTTGGGAGTTCAAGAAGAGGAAATCTGTCACTGCTTCCACCTTTTCCCCTTCTATTTGCCTTGCAGTACTGGGGCTGAATTCCATGATCTTAGTTTTTTTAATATTTAGTCTTAAGCCAGCTCTTTCACACTCTTCCTTCACCCTCATCAAGAGGCTCTTTAGTTCCTCTTCACTTTCTACTGTTAGAGTGGTATTATCCACGTATCTGAGGTTGTTGATGTACAATTGTATAGTAATCTGACAATTATTATACAGTTATTTTTTGCTGAAGAATGTATACACTTGGAGTCTTCTTTTAGTCTTCTTTTTCTCCTCTGTGTCCCCACTACACCCTCCTTTTAGTATTAGGAAAATTTTGTTCTACTAAGTCACATTTTGCAACCTTATTTCTTCAAGAACCCTACTGTCTAAGAGATTGCTTTTCAGCGGTTAACGTCTTATCTAATGTCTTCTGTTACAACATTTTCAGATGGCCTTCCATCTATATGTAGAGTTTCTTATGTTTACCCTCTACCTCACTAGTTCATTTTACCACCTTTTCAAGGCTGCTATTGACTGTTGCCAGTGGTTTGTGGAGAAGGAAATGGCACCCACTCCAGCACTCTTGCCTGGAGAATCCCATGGACAGAGGAGCCTGGTAGGCTACAGTCCATGGGGTCACTAAGAGTCGGACACGACTGAGCGACTTCCCTTTCACTTTTCACTTTCATGCATTGGAGAAGGAAATGGCAACCCATTCCGGTATTCTTGCCTGAAGAATCCCAGGGACAGAGGAGCCTGGTGGGCTGCTGTCCATGGGGTCGCACAGAGTCGGGCACGACTTGAAGCAACTTAGCAGCAGCAGCAGCAATGTGGTTTTGAATGTGGCTATCCTGTATTTCAGGCTTCCCAGGTAACTCAGTGGTAAAGACTTCCTGCCAATGCAAGAGATATAGATTCAATCCCTGGGTCAAGAAGATCCCCTGGAGAAGGAAATGGTGAGCCACTCCAGTATTCCTGCCTGGGAAATCCCATGGACAGAGGAGCCTGGGGGGCTACAGTCCATGGAATCACAAAAGAGTCGGACACAGCTTAGCGACTAAACAACAAATCCTGTATTTAATTTATGCACAGCCTTTACTTATCCTGTCCTATTGCCTACTTACAGCCTCATCTGCTGTTAGTATACCTGCATTGTCTTTTTTGGCATGATCAAATATATGGATAGGATTTTTTAAAATTTTTCTTCTGCTTCTTAGAACATATCTACTTCAGTAGACAACTTTTCTGTCTTTAGCTAATTACTTGCACCTTTCTATGTGTAGGCTTTTAATAGACCACACGTTGAATGATCTCTGTGTACTCCATATTAAAAAGGATTTGTGCTAGCCAAAGATTGAAGTATATTTGAACATTCCAAATGCTTGGATAAACTTAAATTTGTCAGAGACCAAAACAGAGCTCTATAGAGACCCAGGAACCCACCCAGCCCCTAGCAGACAAGTAAAGCTACTCAGTTTGGTTTGGGTTGAAAAAATTTAGTGGGGTGAGCTAGGACTTCGGTGAGGAATGTCACCACTGAAGGTACACCGACGTTCAGCCTTAGGGATGGTACCCCCTCACCCCACTCCCTCTGGCTTCAACCTCTCAAGATCAATCACTTCCATTTGCAGTGTCAAAACGGAAACTGCCTGGTTGAGCAGGCTGGAGGAAACAGAAACCAGTCTACCCCACGCTCAGTGCTGTCTCCCTGCCCATCCTCGGGAAGGGGCAGTGATATTGCAGCCTGCTGCTGCTGCTGCTAAGTTGCTTCAGTCGTGGCCGACTCTGTGTGACCCCATAGACAGCAGCCCACCAGGCTCCCCCATCCCTGGGATTCTCCAGGCAAGAACACTGGAGTGGGTTGCCATTTCCTTCTCCAATGCATGAAAGTGAAAACTGAAAGTGAAGTCGCTCAGTCGTGTCCGACTCCCAGTGACCCCATAGACTGCAGCCCACCAGGCTCCTCCATCCATGGGATTTTCCAGGCAAGAGTACTGGAGTGGGTTGCCATTGCCTTCTCCAATTGCAGCCCGCCGGTTTCACAATGACTCTCCAGCAGCTCTGCTATCTCCTCTTTCCACCCTGTCCCAGTGAGTCCAGCTTACGTCACTCCAGATCACAGGCATCTGTGGCAAAGAGCATCCTGCTTCCCTCCAGGCCGTAGAAATGGGCAATCTGTTGGTCTTCAGCGACCTTCTCATTTGGCTCCATGGAGGTGAATCAGGGCAGAGATCTTTCCAGTTTCTGGTGTATGGTTATTCCTTATTCTTAGTTTCTGGCACTGTTTTGGAGTCTGCTCTCTATACAGAATAAGGTTAATTCTAGTGGGACCTGGGTAAAGGGGGATCCAAAGCATCTGATCGTTCGTAGCTAACTTGTACTTGAAGTCCAGCTAATTGCCTTGTGTGACGTGGCTCTTGTAGACATAGATTGAACTCTGTCTTCCAGACTAATTTTCATATCAGTTCTAAATCTTTCTCCCTATGTAGCGGCTGCATATACCTCCCTTCTCTCCTTCTTTTCTAGCCCAGCCGTAACTCACCGAAAAGAGTTGATATTCCCTTGAATTAGGATGCCAAAGTCTAAAAATGGATGAGAACTTTATGAGACCCTTATATGTAAATATTACCAAGATTCACAAATTGACTCTAGGCACTAGAACACAGTGAAAGACCACATTCCTTTATTTTTCTAAATCAGATTCAGCCCTAAGCCACTCCTGTTTGCCTGTATTTGGGCTCCTCCCTACCCCCTGCCTTCCCATTTGGTGGAGGGGCCTAGACCTTGGCCCCTGGTGGTTCCCATGGTTACTGATGCTCTTCCTGCTGGGGTAGCCGTGGCTGGTGCAGTGCCATCTGTCAGAGGCTGCTCTCGTGATGGGCCTCACAGATGTCCCTCAACGTGTTCCTCTGCAGGCTTAGCCACACGCTGCAGCTTCCGAGGCCACAGGCTTAATGATCAGTCACCAGAGACAGCCAAGTGCCAGGTCTCTGCCAGCCCCATGTGGAGGGTTTCCTAAGGAAGCTGGAGTAAGTGTTTTTGTGTATATAACTGAACAAATATTTATGGCAGGCCATGTATGGCCCAGGCACCGTGAAAAGATCTGAGGATTCAAAGGTGATTAACAGTCTCTGTTGTCAAAGGTGCATAACCTTGATGAGATGGAAACGGGACACATATAAGGCTCATTGTCAATGCTGCAGAGGAAGTGAAGTGAACTCACTCAGTCGTGTCTGACTCTTTGTGACACCATGGACTGTAGCCCACCAGGCTCCTCTGTCCATAGGATTTTCCAGGCAAGAATACTAGAGTGGGCTGCCATTTCCTTCTCCAGGAGATATTCCTGACCCAGGGATTGAACCCGGGTCTCCCGCATTGTAGGCAGACGCTTTACTGTCTGAGCCACCAGGGAAGTCCCTAAGGAAAATTTGATAAATACCATAGGAGACAGGAGAAAAGGAGAATGTGCTAAGTGCAACTGTTTCCAAAATGGACTTCAATCTCTGCTTTGCTCCATCTCCACCGATTCCATCCTGGTCACAGCCACCATTTTTCCCTCTTGGAGAACACAGGAGCGTCCTGGCTGGGTGTCTGCCACTGTTCAGAACCCAACCCCATGCTCTCCACACGGCAGTTTCAATGATACTAGTGATACTTTTTATTTAGTTTTTCAACTATTTATTTATCTGTCTGTGCCAGGTCTTAGTTGCCCCATGTGGGACCTAGTTCCCCAACCAGGAGTCAGACTCGGACCCCCTGCATTGCGAGTCTTTGCCACTGGACCACCAGAGGAGTCCCTGGTGGTACTTTTTCAAAAAGCCAATAAGAACCTGTTACTCCTCTGCTGAAAACCCTTCGGTAGCTTCTCAGTGCACTGAGAATGAAATCCAAACTCCTGACTGTGGCCTCAAGGGTCATGTATCATCTGAGCCCTGCCCTGTCTGCCCAGCAGCCTTCCCTCTTCCCAGTTCCCTCCACTCAACTTCTCCACCCATTTGCTATTTTATGACCAGGCCCTTCTGATTGTTTAGAGAGGAGCAGGGGCCTCCTCCTGGAGGCCTCCCACCCATCGTTTTCTCCCATAACACCTTTTGTTTTCCCTGAAAGAGTTTTACCGAATGTACAGTGGTATCCCCCTATTCAGCGATCTCTCCCTACCTGATTGTGAGGTCCCTGCGGCCAGCACCCACCCTGGCCTGTCTACTGGTGTGCACCTGTAGACCTGGCACTCACTAAGTACAGCCTCTATTTCTTTAACCAAGACAGCCCAAGGCCTACAAAATATTTCAGTGGATGGATCAAGGGCACAAGAAATAATGGCATAATCAACATTGTCAAAGGCCATGCTACACGGCATATTTGTAGGCAAAAGTAGGCTGGAATGTCTCAGACATGGCACACACTTTACTTAGGGTGATTTTGAATCCTACCCTGGAATTTGTATGCATATTTTAAGCTGTTTTCAATCATTGCTTTTTTTTAATTGAGACAGTTGTTATTAAGGGCAGTCAGTAGAAGTAGTAGTTTATTTCTAATCCTGGCCCACTTCCTCACTGACATGGAGCTTCAAAAACTGAGAGCGTGATGTGGCATAGGTCATTACAGGGCTCTGCTGAGAAGGAGTGAATGTTTTAAAAAGTATCTCTGTATTATTTGTATTCCTAAAGTTCTCTGCAGTGCTCTTTTTGTTACTTAATCTCTTTTTTGTTTTGATCAAAACTTTCAATTGAATAAATATTGCTGACTGGAATGATGAAAGGCAATATTATCCTGGAGATATATTTTAGTGAACTTTTGATTTAAAGAAGCCCAGCCCAGCTCTGACTGTCTCTTTCCCAGGTCTGGACCTATTTTCTGTTCCAGCTGAGATGTTTATATAATGCATAAGGCTGCTCCTGCCTGACTAGGACTGGTGATTAAGAGCTCAGGATAATGAAATCTGCACAGTTGAAACTTGGCTGTTGGCTATAGCTATTATGCAACTCTTAACATTTCCCTTTTGTTTCTGCCAATAATATAAAATTCTCAATCTTTCTTTCAGAGCTAACTCTCCAAAGACGCTCAAATTTGTTCCACTAGGATTTTTAATGGACCAAGTTAAATTATTTCTTAAAGTTCAGAGTATATGCTTTTCTAAAGGACAAGAAAATTTAGTGGCTGTGCACTTGCCCTGTTCAAACTGTCAATAACAGATGAATGGAGCTTGAAGTACAAAGGCCCCGCTAAGGTCTTAGATTTCCGTCTTTAAGCAGACTGCTCATCCGGCCTTGATTGCAGTAGCAAATATAACAAGAGACACGGCAAAAGTGACAGTAAGAGGCAGCATATTCTAATAATGGGGTGACGTGGAGCAATTAGGAGATGCTTAGTGAGCATCTTGGACAAATGGTCAACCTTTCCCTGCCCATCCTCTCTAAGATCTGAATTTCTAGTGTTACAAGAGAATTGCACCCTTCAGTTCAGTTCAGTCGCTCAATCGTGTCCGACTCTTTGCGACTCCATGAATTGCAGCACGCCAGGCCTCCCTGTCCATCACCAACTCCCGGAGTTCACTCAAACTCACGTCCATTGAGTCAGTGATGCCATTGCACCCTTACCCGAATTCAAATAGTGACCCTATACTAATGTGCACCCATTTGGAACAAGAAGGACTATCTTGGGTTTTATGGGCCACAGCACCACAAATTACTCAGTTATGGAGACAAGATTCTGATAGTCATCTAGCTGTCATGTAATTGGGGAAGTGAATGTGCCTGACTCTTCCTGAGAACCTGTTTCTTAAGAATAGGACACTATGTAGACCATCATCTCAAGGACTCAAGGTGAGGGGTAGGGACACCCCCACAGGAAGGAAAACACTTTGAAAAGGAGCCTAGGGCAGCTAAGGTCATGTTAGGCTGCATCTCTCTTTCGCCTGTGGTTAGCCCTGGAAGAATCACAAGTATATTGGGGACCCATGGACCAGAGAAAGCAGACAGCTTTATAGAAGAGGGACATTGTATGCACATATATTGCAACCACTTCAGTGTATGGCATTGGGTTGGCCAAAAGTTTTGTTTGGGTTTTTCTATAAGATGTTATGGAAAAAATCTGAATGAACTTTTTGGCCAATCTATTAGTACCCCAAGAAACACCTGATGATTCATTCATTCAGTGCACAAGATGGGCACTTCGATGTTACAACCTCAGGAAAAAGATAAAAAGGTCACAAACCACCATTCAGTGATTTGCTAATATAAGAAAAAATGAGTGAAAGAGAAACAGAGTATTTGTGTTTTCGATTGCTTCTCCTAAAATCATTTATTGATACAGAGGAGAAAGAAATTTAGTCTGTGGGGAGGTGGGGCAATAGGAAAACTTTTTAGAGGAGGTAATATCTGAGTTGGGCTTCCCAAGTGGTGCTAGTGGTAAAGAACCTGCCTGCCAATGCAGGAGACATAAGAGATGTGGGTTGGATCCCTGGGTCGGGAAGAGCCCCTGGAGGAGGCCATGGCAACCGACTCTAGTATTCTTGCCTGAAGAATCCCATGGACAGAGGAGCCTGGAGGGCTACAGTCAGTAGGGTTGCAAAGGGTTGGGCACGACTGAAGTGACTTCGCACAATATCTGAGTAAGACTTGGGGGAATGAATAGAATTCACCAGGCAGATGAGGGAGAGTAGAGGTACAAACAGTGTGTAGAATTCTGAGAGTCATTTTGTGTAGCTAAAGCAAGCTGTGTTAGGTCCCTATTGCTGCTGTAACAAATTACTGAAGGTTAAATGTCTTAAACCAATAGATTTATTATCTTACAATCCTAGAGGTCAGAAGAGTGAAATGGGTCTCACGGTGGTTAAGTCAAAATGTTCCTGCTGGAGGCTCTAGGGAAAAATCTCTTTCCTTACCTGTTCCACCTTCTGAAGATTACCTGTATTTCTTGGCTTAAGGCCCTTCCCTCTATCTTCAAAGTCATCTTCTATTTCTCTCTGATTCTGACCTTTTGCCTCCTTATTTCACCTGTGAAGGAAGCTTGTGATTGCACTGGGCCTACCCAGCTAACCCAGGATAATCTCCTTATAGTAAGGTCAGCTGATTAGCAACCTTAATTCCATCTGCTACCCTGATCCCCACATGCCATGTAACAGAACATATTCATTCATAGCTCCCAGAGATGTCAACCATAGACATCTTTGATGAACCATTATTCTGCCTACTATGCACGTAGTACAGAAAGTTGAGGGTGATGGTGTAGGAAAGAGTTGCCTTGATTCATCAACCCTAGATAGAAAAGATCATCCCAAAGGGGCCTATAATTAAGTATATATTAATTATATATATAGGGTATATATATGGGCTTCCCTGGTGGCTCAGTGGTAAAGAATTCACCTGCCAATGCAGGAGATGTGGGTTTGATCCCTGGGTCAGGGAGATCCTCTAGAGAAGGAAATGGCAACCCATTCCAGTATTCTTGCCTGGAAAATCCCGTGGACAGAGGAGCCTTGTGGGCCACTGTCCAGGGGGTTACAAAAGAGTCAGACACAACTTAGCAACTAAACAACAACAAACAGCT
Source organism: Budorcas taxicolor (assembly GCF_023091745.1). Classification (NCBI taxonomy): domain Eukaryota; kingdom Metazoa; phylum Chordata; class Mammalia; order Artiodactyla; family Bovidae; genus Budorcas; species Budorcas taxicolor. Next base: position 28,944,447 of record NC_068914.1, read on the forward strand.
CTATATGTGGTATCTTTTCAAGGGAGAAGTCAAGGTTCTGGAGGTCTTCCCAAAGTAGGATGTGCATCTTTCAGTTAACTAGTGCTATGTAACAAACCACCCCAAAACTTGGTGGCTTAAACAACAGTTTATTACTTGTTATGATTCTGTAGGCTGGCCAGGTGATTCATCAGTTGGTTTCACCCAGGTTCACTCATAAACCAACATTCAGCTGGAAGGTTGGCTGGCCTAGAAGGTCCAAGAGGACCTCACATTATGTGTCCTCTGGTGATGGCCAACAGCCAAACTGCCTCGGCCTTCCTCACTGAGTTCTTATCTTCTGCTAGGCAGGCCTCAAGACCTTGCCCCATCAGCATGCAGGACCTGTGGAGGCCTTGATTCCAAAACTCACACAGCATCCCATTCATCACGTTCTTTTGAGCTGGGCCAGGAAGTCACCTATTTAAGAGGTAGGGAAATAGATTCCAGCTCTTCATGGCAGTTGCTGCTGCAGCCATATTTCACACAGCACAGGCTGTAAAGATGGGGGGTTTTGCTCTGAGAGCAGAATCTCGAGATTGGAGACTTCGGAGGTAAAACGTTTCTGGATGATGACAGTATCCGGCACATGGCTAAAAGCTATGCATGGCTCAAGTACAGTGTGCTGAATATCTCTGTCACTGGAGAAGTGAAGAAGCTGTGAGGCTGGGTCTGGGCTGCATCCTCCTGTGCACACAAGAAGACCAAATTGCTGGTGAATGTGGAAGAGCGAGGTAAAGTCCAGTACATGACAGTGATAATGGCAAGGGGCAGATAGCCAAGCAAGGTGGGATAATCGATAGGCAGAAGATCAAGACCACGCTGTGCCAAGTCAGCCTCGTGGAGGGAGGCTCGTGTGCAGAGCAGTAGCTCACTGAGTCCTTCACTTCCCAACCTCCACAATGTCTTATTCATGGACCAGTTTTTTTAAAATGTTGAAATCGAGTTGATTTACAATGTTGTGTTAGTGTTATACAGCAAGTGATTCACTTATACATATATATATGTATTCTTCTTCAGATTATTTTCCATTTTAAGTTATTACAAGATATTGAATATAGTTCCCCGTGCTATACAGTAGGTCCTTGTTGTTTATCAGTTCTATATATAGTCATGTGTATCTGTTAATCCCAAACTCCTATCTTATCCCTTCCTCCCACCTTTCCCTTTGGGTTCCCATAAGTTTGTTTTGCATAGCTGTGAGTCTGTTTCAGTTTTGTAAAGAAGTTCATTTATATCATTTTTTTAGATTCTAGGTAGAAGTGGTATCGTGATACCTGTCCTCTCTGTTGACTGACTTCAGTTAGTACGATGATCTCTAGGTCCATCCATGTTGTTGCAAATGGCATTATATCATTCTTTTTGACAGCTAAGTAATATTCCATTGTGAGACTATGTGTGTGTGTGTGCATGCACCTATACACACACTTCGTTATACCCATTCATCTGCTGATAGACACAACTTACGTTGCTTCCACGTCTTGGCTACTGAAAATAGTGCTGCCATGAACATTGGGGGTGCCCATATCTTTTCAACTTAGAGTTTTCATCTTTTTGAGATATATGCCCAGAATTGGGATTGCTGGATCATATGATAACTCTGTTTTTAGTCTTTTTTAGGAAACTCCATACTGTTTTCCATAGGGATTGCATCAGTTTACATTCCCACCAGTAGTGTAGGAGGGTTCATCCTCTCTAGTATTTATTATATGTAGACTTTTGATGACGGCCATTCTGACTGGTGTGAGTTGATACCTCATTGTAGTTTGCATTTACATTTTTCTAATAATTAGTGACGTTGAACATCTTTTCATAGGCCTTTTGGTCACCTGTATATCTTCTTTGGAGAAGTGTCTGTTTAGATATTCTGCCCATTTTTTTTTATTTTTTTTAATATATATTGAGCTGTATGAGCTGTTTGTGTATTTTGGAAATTTGTCCCATGTCGATCACATCATTTGCAGATAATTTCTCTTAATCCATAGATTGTCTTTTTGGTTTGTTTATGGTTTCCTTTGCTGTGCAAAAGCTTGTAAGTTAGTTTAGACCTCATTTGTTTATTTTTGTTTTTATTTCTTTTGCCTTGGGAAACTGACCTAGGAAAACATTGCTATGATTTATGTCAGAGAATGTATTGCCTATGTTTTCTTCTAGAAGTTTTATGGTGTCCTGTCTTATATTTAAGTCTTTAAGCCATTTTGAGCTCATTTTAGCGTGTGGATGAGGGACTGTTCCTTTTTATTTATTTATTTTTGGCTGCCCTGGGTCTTCACTGCTGCATGGGCTTTCTCTAGTTGCAGCGAGTGGGAGCACCTCTTAACTGCAGTGCACAAGCTTCTCACTAAGATAGCTTCTCTTGTTGCAGATCAAGGCTCCAGGATGTGCCAGCTTTGCATGGGCTCAGTAGTTGTGGCACAGGGCTTAGTTGCTGCACAGCGTGTGGAATCTTCCTAGACCGGGGACTGGACCTGTGTCCCCTGTGTTGGCAGGTGGATTCTTCTTTTTATGGGGACTGTAGCAAATGTTTTATGTTTTCAAATTTTACTTTTAACTGGAAGCTAATTGCTTGACAATATTGTATCGGTTTCTGCCATACAACAAGGTAAATCAGTCATAAGTATACATATGTTCCCTCCCTCTTGAAAGTCCCTCCCAACCCCGACCCGATCCCACTCCTGTAGGTCATCACAGAACACCAGGTTGAGCTCTCTGTGTTATACAGCAACTTCCCACTAGCTATCTCCTTTACATATGGCAGCATATATGTTTCAATGCTATTCTCTCAATTCACTCCATCCCCTCCTTACCCCACTGTGTCCACAAGTCTGATCTTTATGTCTGCATCTCTGTTCCTGCCCTGAAAATAGGTTCATCAATAACCATTTTTCTAGATTCATACATATGTGTTAATATATGATATTTGTTTTTCTCTTTCTGACTTACTTCACTCTGTATAACAGGCTCTAGGTTCATCCACCTCAGTAGAACTGAATCAAATTCATTCCTTTTTATGGTTGAGTAATATTCCATTGTATATACATACCACAATTTCTTTATCCATTCCTCTGTCGATGGACATCTGGGTTATTTCTATGTCCTGCTGCTACTGCTGCTAAGTTGCTACAGTCGTGTCCGACTCCGTGTGACCCCAGAGACGGCAGCCCACCAGGCTCCTCCATCCCTGGGATTCTCTAGGCAAGAATACTGGAGTGGGTTGCCATTTCCTTCTCAAGTGCATGAAAGTGAAAAGTGAATGTGAAGTTGCTCAATTGTGTCCAACTCCTAGCGACCCCATGGACTGCAGCCTACCAGGCTCCTCCATCCATGGGATTTGCCAGGCAAGAGTACCAGAGTGGGTTGCCATTGCCTTACTGGTAGATGGATTCTGAACCACTGGATCACCAGGGAAGTCTGAGGGAGTATTCTAATTTCACTGACTTACATGTGGCTCTTGCAGCTTTCCCAACAGCACTTGCCAGAGAGACTGTCTTTTCTCCATTGTATATTTTTGCCTCCTTTGTCAAAGATTGACTGTAGGTTTGTGGGTTTATTACAAGGCTCTCTATTCTACAGAGAATAGAGCTTTTTGTGCCAGTACCACACTACTTTGATTACTGTAGCTTTGTAGTATTATCTAAAGTCTGGGAAGGATATGCCTCCATCTTTGTTCTTTTTCCTCAGTTGCTTTGGCAATTCTGGGTCTTTTGTGGCTCTGTATAAATGTTAGGATTATTTGCTCTAGTTATGTGAAAAATTTGATAGGGATTGCAATAAATCCATAGTTTGCTTTGGATGGTATGGCCATTTTAACAGTGTTAATTTTTTCAATGCCAAGTCCATGGGCTATCTTTCCATTTCTTTTCAGTCATCTTCAGGTTCCTTTATCAATATTTTACAGTTCTCAGAGTGTAAGTCTTTCACCTCCTTTGTCAGGTTTATTCCTAGGTTTTGTTTTGTTGTTTTGGGGGGCATTTTTTTTTTTTTTTTTGGACATGATGTTAAAAGTGATTTTTTTAAACTTTCTTTTATTTCATTGTTACTGTAAAGAAATGCAACAGATATATGTATATTAATCTTGTATCCTGCTACTTTGCTGAATTTGTTTATTAATTTTAATAGTTTTTGTGTGGAATCTTTTAGATTTTCATATAGAATGGCATGTTATTTACATATAATGACAATTTTACCGCTTCCCTTCCACTATGGACACTTCTTTCTTTCTTTCTTTCTTTTTGTTGCTGTTGTCTGATTACTATAGCTAGGACTTCTAATACTGTGTTAACTAAAAGTGGTGAGAGTTGGCATCCTTCTCTTGTTCCAAATTTTAGTGGGAAGGCTTTCAGTTCTTCACCATTGAGTATTATGTTGGCTGTGAGTTTGTCATAAATAGCTTTTGTTATGTTGAGATATACCCACTTTTCTGAGAGTTTTTATCACGAGTGGATATTGAATTTTATCAGTTGCTTTTTCTGCATCTATTGAGGTGATCTTTTGACTTTTGTCTTTTCTATTGTTGATGTGATATAACACATTGATTTTACATATGCTGAACCATCCTTGTGACCCTAGGATGAATCCAGCTTGGTCATGTTGTAAGTAAGATCCTTTTTTGTGCTTTTATATTCAGTTTGCTAATATTTTGTTGAGGATTTTTGCATCTGTATCCATCAAGGACATTGGCCTGTCATTTTTTGGTAGTGTCTTTGGTGATTGTGGCTTCATAGAATGACTTTGGGAGTGTTCCCTCCCCTTTAGTGTTTTGGAAGAGTTTGAGATGCTTTGGTGTAAGCTCTTCTCTATATGTTTGGTAGAATTCCCTAGTGAAGCCATCCAGTCCTGGACTTCTGTTTGCAAGGAATTTTTTTTAAATTACAGATTCTATTTCACTTTTGGTCAGTTCAGATTTTCTGTATCTTCTTGATTCAGTTTTGGTGGGCTGTATGTTTCTATAAACTTGTCCATTTCTTCTAGGTTCTCCAGTTTGTTGGCTTACAATTGTTTGTAGTAGTCTCTTATTTTTTTTGTATTTCTGTGGTAACATGTTATTTCTCCTCTCGCATTTATCACTTACTTGTTTTAAAATAAACTTTTTTAATTGAAAGGTAATTGCTTTACATAATTTTGTTGTTTTCTGTCAAACAGAAACATGAATCAGCCATAGGTATACATATGTCCCCTCCCTCTTGAAATAAACTTTTTACTTCAAAAAAGGGTATAAGTAGATTTTTCAGATAGCGTTGTAACTATCAGCCTTCATGCCCTGAAGAGTCGGTGAAAGTATGAAATCAGTTTCGAGTAGGTTTAATCTCACTCAAGACCTACTTGAAATTGATTTCATTCCTGGGTTGGGAAGATCCGCCGGAGAAGGGATAGGCTACCCGCTCCAGTATGCTTGGGCTTCCCTGGTGGCTCAGATGGTAAAGAATCTGCCTACAGTCCATGGGGTCACGAAGAATTGGACACTACTGAGCAACTTTAACTTTCCCTTTTTTACGGAGCTGCCATGGTATCAGTCTCAATTCTTCCCAGCTGTTCTTTTCCTTTTGATACCTTCCTAGCCTCCTCAGATATAGATCTAAAGACAAAAGAGACCAGCTGAATTTATGGTGGTGAGATTTATTAACAATGTTAAATGAATATTTATTACTCTCTTCCCAGGTAAATAAAAACCAGAAACCAGATAGTCATTATCCACATGGTCCTTAGAGCTCATTCAACCATAAGAGTGCTGGATATGGATAAATTTGAGCCCATAACAAGCAAAGAATGATACAATCACATATTTTTATAATTATAATATTTGTTTAGGTATAACAGATGAATAATTGGTTTACAAAAATAGCATGAGTTTACATCTTTGACTGTGATTTCATACTCTTAAAGTACTTTTTAGATTGCTGCTAAATAAATTCCTACCCAAGAGGAAAGACTTGAAACCTCAGATTTTGGAAATCCAGCATGCTCTTCCTGGAAATGCCCCATGTAGAGTGCGTGATCTGGGCTGAGAGCATTTAATGCCGCCTGCCTTTCACTTTCCTTACATGTTGTCCCCTTGGCGCAGAGTTCAGCACCTTTGGCAGTCACTTTGATTTTGTGCAGACTGTTAGAGATTAGAGGACCAACGGATGTTATTATCACCTTTGACCCAGAAATTCTTTTTAGGACCGTGCATGAGATGTGTCTATAAATAAGTAATGATATTTTTGTAACCATGGCCTTAATATAAAGCTAGGAGGGCTTCTGCCCCCCTCAAAGTCATCTTCTATAAAAGCTGTGCAGCTATTCCACCAGAGCTGCCATGATTCAAGTTATTTGGGGGACTCCTCTTTGGGGTTGCTATCAAAGGAAGTTTACAAGCCAACAAGAAAACCAGTTTTAGACTTTTTGTGTCATGTCCAAATTTTTACTAAATCTAAACATTCTTCCAAATTTAATGGTTTGGCTTTATTTGACTTTTATCTACCTAAAGAAAGTGAAAGTGTTGGTCGCTCAATCATGTCCAAATCTTTGAGACTCCCCATGGACTATAGCCCACCAGGCTCCTCTTGTGCATGGAATTTTCCAGGCAAGGATACTGTTGCCACTCCCTTCTCCAGAGAATTTTCCTTACTCAGGGATCAAACCCAGGTCTCCTGCATTGCAGGCAGATTCTTTACCATCTGAGCCCATTTTATCTGTCTAAAAGAGTAAAATTCACTCAAAAAAGTAAAGTTTGAGTGTCATATAGGACCTTCAAAATGATAGACCTTAGGTTTCAGAGTTGTGAGTCTCCAAATGGAACCTGTTTTTTTCTGACACAGGCTATCCCATGGTAATACCACTAGAAGCTTGTCCAAGACTGTTATGAAGTGCTACCATTTTTATTCTAGAATCTAGAAATGCTGCATGAGAAGATCTGTAACCTAGCTTTCCAACTCAATTACCCTTTAGCTACCTGTGACCGCCTCTCCTCCCCTTCCCCACCCAGAACTTTTACTGCCTTCTGTTTATCAGGTCAGCTGTGCTCCATTTTGTATTTAGGTTCTTAAGTTTTCAATAAATTATCTTTAATTGCTCTACTAAAGCGTATCCTTTTTATAGGTCTTAAGTTCATGATTTTTGCATCTAATTCTGGTCTTCCACCTGACTCAGTTTTGTTGTCATCTGTAAGTGTCCATTTCAGCATCATGATTGTAATTTGGGAAGCATCAGTGTGTCGGGTATTACACCAGCGGCTGAGAACCTCAGTTCACCTAATGCTCATGACATTAGGAAATCAGGGTTCTGTAATTCCCGCTTAACAGATGAGGAAGCTGAGGCACAGATGGTGCAGATAACTTGCCTAAAATCACATAAAATGGCCAGAAAGAGGGGAGACAAGGACTCAAACTCCCATGCACCCAAAGCAGGATTTCCCAGCTCCCCCACTGTAGTATTTGGGGCTGAATAATTCTTTGTTGCAGGGGCCGTCCTGTGCGTTGTAGTATGTTTAGCAGCATCTCTGGCCTCTGCCTACCTGAAGCCGATAGCACCTCCCTCCACCCCATTGGGATAACTAAAAATGCCTCCAGACATTGCCAGATGTTCTAGGGCCAGTATTTAAAAATCACTGGAAACATGGCAAGTCAGGCTTTTGCCATGTTATACTGATAAAAGTCACAGAATTTTAAGGCTGAATTTTAAAAAGATTGATTTTTGCAGTCATCACACCTGGATAATCATCAGAATTGGAGATGTTTAAAGACTTTCATTTCCCACCCAAGACCTTCAAAAAATCAGCATTTTACTGCTGGGGGACAGGTATCTATTTTAAGTCTCTTCACAGTGTAGGCTCAGACCTTAACCTCACCACACATCTTTTCCTTGAATCACTCCATTCTGTTCCTGCCAAATAATTCTCCATCCTCGGGTTTAACACCTCCTGTGATGCTGTTATCCATGTTCAGATGGTCCTAACTGTGTAAAAGCACTGTTCTTAACATTGTTCCTTCTATACCTTTTATCTAATATTATCCAAATTATCCTTTGTCCTCTCCTTCTATACCTTTATCTCATGTTATCTAAATTATCATTTTTCTTACATCAAATGAATTAAACATATACTGAGTCCCAGTTATGTATCAGGCCCCACTCTGAACATTTTTTTTAATTTATTTTTTATTGAAGGATAATTGCTTTACAGAATTTTGTTGTTTTCTATCAAACCTCAACATGAATCAGCCATAGGTGTACATATATTGCCTCCCTTTTGAACCTCCCTCCCATCTCCTGCCCCATGCCACCCCTCTAGATTGATACAGAGGCCCTGTTTGAGTTTCCTGAGCAATACAGTGAATTCCTATTTTACATATGGTAATATAAGTTTCCATCTTATTCTTTCCATATATCTCACCCTCTCCTCCCCTCTCCGCATGTCCATAATTCTATTTTCTATGTTTGTTTGTCCATTGTTGCCCGTAAATAAACTCTTCAGTACCATTTTTCTAGATTCCATAAATGTGCATTAGAATATGATATTTATCTTTCTCTTTCTAACTCACTTCACTCTGTATAACAGGTTCTAGGTTCATTCACCTCATTAGAACTGATTCAAATGCATTCCTTTTTATGGCTGAGTAATATTCCATTGTGTATATGTACCACAACTTCTTTATCCATTCATCTGTCAATGGACATCTAGGTTGCTTCCATCTTCTAGCTCTTGTAAATAGTGCTGCAGTGAACAATGGGATACATGTGTCTCTTTCAATTTTGGTTTCCTCAGGGTATATGCCTAGGAGTGGGATTGCTGGGTCATATGGTGGTTTTATTCCTAGTTTTTTAAGGAATCTCCATCCATATTCCATAGGGGCTGTATCAGTTTACATCCACACCAACAGTGCAAGAGTGTTCCCTTTTCTCCACACCCTCTATTGTTTGTAGACTTTTTGATGATGGCCATTCTGACCGGTGTGAGGTGATATCTCATTGTATTTTGATTTACATTTCTCTAATAATGAGTGATGTTGAACATCTTTTCATGCGTTTGTTAGCCATCTGTATGTCTTCTTTGGAGAAATGTCTGGTTAGGTCTTTTTGATTGGGTTGTTTGTTCTTCTGGCAGAATGGTATGAGCTGCTTGCATATTTTGGAAATTAATCCTTTGTCAGTTGTTTCATTTGCTATTATTTTCTCCCATTCTGAGGGTTGTCTTTTCACCTTGCTTATAGTTTCCTTTGCTGTGCAAAAGCTTTTACATTTAATCAGGTCCCACTTGTTTACTTTTGTTTTTATTTCCGTTACTCTGCGAGGTGGGTCATAGAAGATCTTGCTCTGATTGAGCATTTTTATAACCATGGCTGTTAAGACCATTATGAACTCATTTTTAAAAATTACCATCTAACTAGTTTTCTCAGTCTAACAACAGACTTACTCAAAAGAGCAATCACAGTACATTAACATCTTGCATGGTTGGCCACCCGTCCAGCTGATGCAGGGAAGCAGTCCACGCTGCAGTTTGTGGGGGCTCCTGTTTGGGGGAAGCAGGGCTGCCAGCAGCTTTCCCTCTGCCTCTTCACTCCTCACCCAGCAACCCTCTTTAAACCTTTTTTGATGGTTTCAGAACTATTACAAAATAGTGTGCATGCTAAGTCACTTCATTTGTGTCTGACTCTTTGAGACAGTATGGACTGGAGCCCACCAGACTCCTCTGTCCATGGGAATCTCCAGGCAAGAATACTGGAGCAGGTTGCCACACTCTCCTCCTGTCCCAAGGATCGGATCCGCGTCTCTTGCATCTCCTGCATTGGGAAGGAGGGTTCTTTACCCCTAGCACCACCTGGGAAGCTGTCTCCAAGGTAGCTCCTCATCTTAATAAAATCATCCTCTACCATATGCTCCAGATTCTTCTCAGGAAGAAAGAATTTTTTTTTTAATTCTGCTTTATAGTGCTTCTCTTAAGAAGATATTTTTAATGAATTTGATTAATAAAAATTCCTGAATGAATATAAATACAATTTCAATAAGATATCAAAATTCACACAGTTCACTCTTCTTTAAAGTCAGATAGTCTTTTCTGCTTGCACTTTAGATCCTCCCCTGAGTCACCAGGATAGTTTAGAACCTATAGGATTTTTTTTTAATTAATTTATTTTTTATTGAAGGATAATTGCTGTATAGAATTTTGCTGTTTACTGTCAAAAAGAGATCTTGGATCTTTGGAAGATTGTAATGGACATTATTGCAAAGGCTGGTTATGCCAGAATGTATAAGGTTAAACCTGCAGGTGCCCAGTTCTTTAGGGGGTCAACATGAGTAGCTAGTGAATTTAGATTATATGCCAGCAGCCCTGACTCGCCTGGATGGAGCTCCAGTAGTCAGATTGTGTTTAGAGAAAACCAAGGAGAAAATAACACGTTAACCGGGATAAACCGTTTGGGGTCAAAATAACAATCTGGTGTTTTTGTACTTGTGTGAGATATAAAAAGAAAAGTTGAGTTTCAGTTCGGCTTCGTAGGAACTTCCAAACTTCTGGCTTAGGCTCGGGCACCTCCATAAGAGCGCCTGGGCCAAGGGAAAACTGCCTGACTCCTTCCCATCTTTGATTGCTCTGGAGAACCCTGATGTCTCAAATGTGGTATCCCCTGTCTTCTTCCAGAGTTTTATAAATGGACGCTGACATGGACTACGAAAGACCCAACGTGGAAACCATCAAGTGCGTGGTTGTGGGAGACAATGCCGTGGGGAAGACACGCTTGATCTGTGCCAGAGCATGTAATACAACGCTGACACAGTACCAGCTGCTGGCTACCCACGTCCCCACCGTGTGGGCCATTGACCAGTACCGAGTCTGCCAGGAGGTGAGAGATGGGGTTTCTTTAGAGTCCTAAGGACACGTCAGTGCTGTCGCCAGTCTGATTTTGATTTATTTGGAAGATATGTTTATTTATTTGATTTTTTTTAATTGAAGTCTAGTTGATTTACAGTGTTGTGTTACTTCCTGCTATAGAGCAAAGAGATTCAGTTATATATATATATGTTGACATTTTTTATATTCTTTTCCATTATGGCTTGTTGTAGGCTATAGAATATACCCAGATTTTTAAAAAGCAGAGGAAGAACTTAACTTAAGGGTTCAAGACAGAACTCCCCTTTTTCATGCAGCAAGAGAAAACAAAAGGAGAAAGCTGATTTGGTGTATGGCTCTGGTATCCTGAGTGAGGGTTTTTAGGGCACATGGTTCCAGGAAGAAAAGTAGGACTTAGCTAAGTCCTGTTAGCTGGAAGGAGAAAACTAAATGCAAGTGAATCTCGGGGGCTTTGAGGGCTGATGGGCTAGGCATTCTTCCCCTGGGGAACTTCTGATTGACAGCAAATTGGTGCCCTCTCTCTCCTGCAGGTCTTGGAACGTTCCCGGGATGTCGTTGATGAAGTGAGCGTTTCTCTCAGGCTTTGGGACACTTTTGGAGATCATCACAAAGACAGGCGTTTTGCATATGGCAGGTAAACCAAGACCAGTGCAGTTCAGTCCAACTTGAATACAATTTCCTCTCCCCATCCCATCTCTGCTTCATGAATCAACAAAAACCACATCATATGGCCTTGAAATGTGTTGGTTTCTGCACTGTGTCTTAAAAAAGAAGGAAAAAAAAAAGGCATTGTTTCCTGATGTCAAGAAAAGCAGTCTTCATAGCCACTAGGTTCCTCCCAGGAAATACTTTATTTAAAACAACCAGTGCTAGTTAAATTGAATGTCTGCTTGATGAGGATTTTGTTGTATGTGCCAACCTTGGGCTGCTTTGATTGTTTCCCTGAATAATACTTTATTTGCCTGCTCTTAAAATGTTTTAAGTTTATTTAGCAGCTGGCCACCCCTCTTCAGAAGGTCTCTTTGGTCTTTTGATGACCATTCTACAGAGTCTGATGTTACTTGCTTTGGGCTTTGCTGTCTGAAAAGTCTGTTATCTTTATTTGAAGGTCATTTTTTAAAAGAAACAAAAATATCTCTGAAATCATTCACAAAGGTACATTTCCAAAATCAACTGAAGCATTAATGCCTATTTTTCATTAAAAAAAAAAAAATAAAGAGGAGGAAAAAATCCACTAAAGGAAAGATAAATCTAGAAGGACAGTAATATGAGTGGGGACAAGGTCAAAGAACCGTAAAATATTTAGCAACTTCTCCGTGTCACCATAACTCCGTCGGCATCTCCAGGGCTCCAGCTGTTTTAAAGTCCCTCTCAGTGCATCTGTTATAACTGTCAAAATCCAGATGAGGAAGAGATTTCCTTACCTCTTACTCATAAGTAAAGGCATGTCTTTTTAAGTTTAGAATTTAGATCTTTTTAAACATAAAACATCATGCTACCTTACAGGATTGCATTAGTTAGATATCCCCAAACACTGAGTTTACTCCTTGGTATTGAGATAAGCATTTCTGAAAGGACCTCTCTTTCTTCAAGCCTGTAGCTTTCATAAGCCTCTGAACTCATACTGGCACTTACCCAAGTGGTCTGGAATACTGAAAAAACTGCTAAAAGGGTTTGCCCTACTCCTTTCACTCATTCACCCACTGAAATAATCTGCAGTTTAGGCCAGTTTATTCAAGGGGAGAAAGAAGTATATAGAAGTAAAAGTTTGATTTTAATGTCCCCTTGAACAGAAACTTTTGAACTTAATATCCAGCATAGATAATACATTCCTTCTTGAGTTTCCTAGTTTGTTTTTCTTTGCTTTATGTGATGTTCTTGATTCTTATCTTAGTTGCCATTTGGGTTTTTGTCTGTTATCTCATTATTATACACACACAAAAATAATAATCAATGAACCTGCTTTATAAGTACTATGCTGTCAGATTTTATAATACCTGTGGTTTTAAGGAAGCATAATTAAATGATGACTGGAAGCAAAGTACGAATAAATACATAGATTTCAAAGGACTGTTTGTACCCCAGCTTCTAAAAAGGTATGGTGAATGAAAATGAACTTACTGAGATACTGGGTTTAGCTTCTATAGGCAATCTCGACAGCTCAGTGGCTTATTGCCACTTGAAATTTATGTATTTGAGGTGATGAATTTTAACTTCACTCCACCATGTAAAACTGGTCTTTTGGTAATATAAGGGCTACTTCATTACCATGTGAGGTTCCTGCTTAGGGTTGACTCAATGGCACAGTGACCTTCATAGATCTGATATCGACAAGCATCTACACTGGGCCTCATCCAGCTTCCTGATATATCTGGGGTCACTTTACATGTCATGCCTGTGCTTGGTCACTCCCAACAAAAATAAGCTGGTCTCCCATGTGACCCTGTCAGTACACAGTGCATTGTTCTGCTCCTTTATCTGTAGTGTTTAGTTCCATCAACTGTAACCCATCCACTGCCCCCTTTGCTGGAAACAGGACGTGCTTTCCAAGCCAAGTCTGATTCCTTGAGCAACACGGAGGGACTCAGGAAACCCTCCCATGCTTCTGGCTAAGCTCTTCATGGGCCTCACTTTATGTGCATGTTTGTGCCTTGTATCTCCTCTCTCTTTTCCTATTCTCCACAGCCTCTAGGCTTCCTGCCACAGACCCTGCCACTGGTCAAGAACAGAAAGCAGAGCTGTTCTGCCCCAGATTACAGAATCTCTGCGTAAACACTAAATATGTCGTACCATGTTGACGCAGCACCAAAAAATTGCATCTTATGGCCAGGTCTGACAGTAGAAGCCTCTTTTGCTCAGCACAGGGCCCTGACCACTGTATTTCGTTGCTGTGCAAGGGCTGTTTTAATTTCTGTGTAGCTTCCATTTTTAGCTCCCTATCATTTGCGCAGGAGAAAAATCATAATTACAGTTTCTGACATTCCATTTGGTTTGCAGACCTGTTTTTTGACTGGTGTTTCTACTATACTTAGTGTGAATTACACGTCGGTGGGATGTGATATATTCCTTAGACTTGGAAATGTATTTGGAGCCCTTTAAAAATAACTCATTTGATGCTTAGGGTGACGGTGAGAGAAAGCAGATTCATACCAAGATGCCTTAGGCCTCGCCTTTAGTTTCCTTTGCTTCTTGGCACCAAGCTGGTCAACAAGTTACCACTTCAAGCCTTCTTTGGCCTAAACAAGTTCTAGTTTGCAGAGTGGGCCTGGGTGGTGTCAGTCTGCTGACTTGAATTTGCAATTTTCCTAGTGTGGTATAACTACAACCAGAATGTCATAGCTCTTATTATGACTTCAAGGTAACTAGTCAACTAATTTTTTTAGCCAATTACATTAATAGCTCTAATTCATCAAAGCCCTACAGTGTGTCAGTCAAAATATTAGGTGCTTTGCCAGCACTAGTTTAGTTAATCCTTCCAGGAACTCTGGGAGGCAGAGATTATCTCCAGGTCACAGTTGAAGAGGGAGTTGAATTCTTTTCTCATAACCTGCCCAATTGTGAGTTTCAAAACCAGATTCAAATTCAGCTCTGCCTGAGTCCTGGCTCCCACTCTTTCCATTGTGATAAGCTACATCGACCTCATTTTAAACAGAATGAAACTGAAATCACCCCCCTCTCCAACACACACACACACGCTGATGGGCTGGGTATTCTTTTGCTCTTTGTATTTTTACAATGGCTAGAATGAGAAGAGATCTCAAAAAATCATCTGGCCGATCCCTTTTCTCCAGGAAGGGAGATCACCCATCCGAGAAAAAGGTAGTGATAGGAGTCCTTCTACTGGACGGACATGAAAGGCAGCAGAGTAGCATCAGTATCCTGACCCTTATCTAACATGTTTGAAAGCTTTCAAACCCTCCTTCTCTGGAGCGAATGACTCCATCCTCTAGTAGCCTTTCTTCTTCCCACTGTCTACTTTCTACCCACTTCTGGATGAACTTTGGAAGCTCTTTCCTGGATCTTTTAAAATGTCAAGATCAAAACTGTACATCATAACCATGACTGTAATCAGCTGCTCTTTTTTGGCAAGAAAAGAAAAAAGGCTCTTTTTAAAGGGATATCACTCAAGAGTTTTCCCTTAGAAATATTATAAGGAAGTACTCACACTTAGGTGCCTGGTACTGAAATGCAGGCAAGTAGGGTGGGCTCTACCTTCAACAGGATGCCTAGGCCCCCTCTATAGTCACACACACATAAATAATTACCAATATTATTGTTCTCTTTCCTTGAAAACCTTCACCATTGCTCTGTCTTGGGGTCAGATAACCTTTAAACACACAAAGCTTATGGGGCTGGAGGTGGTGATAACAGCAGGTACAATTTAATAAGAGCTCCCCACAAGCCAGGTCTGTGCTCTGCGTATCTTGTTGCCATGTCATTCTTGCGGTGACCCTGTAAAGTAGGCTCATTTCACAGCTGAGCTAGCAAGCACAGAAAGGGGCCAAGGTCAGAGGGGTAGGAAAGAGTGGTACTCAACTTTTCCTGGTAGTTCTGTCTGGCTCCAAACCCTGTTTCCTCCCTTTCCCCCAGGCTGTAGTGGCTGCTGCTGATGATTGATGACCAACTTTACATTTATTCTCAGTCCAGTCTAATTATCGCATTATTCTCTGTGGACATGGAAGACTAGTGTTCACCATCTCTCCCCAGCTGTAACTAATATTCTGTTGTTCCTCTTAAGTTCTTTAATATGTAGCTAATAACTTAATTCTCTTTATTACATCAGTGAGTGGCTAAACAGGAGTCCTTTCATTTCCAGGAAAAAGCCTACATCCAAGCACACTCTCCCAGAGTGAGTGGGACCCTTGAGTACTTTGTTTGGCATGCTTTCTCCCCACAGCTGAACACAGGCATGCAGAATCACTGTATTTGCCCTTACACCAAAGAGTTTCCAGGCATATTTTCAGTCCATTTGGAACTCATTTATTATACAGATTGTTCTTACACACTGATTTTTCTCAAGTGTTTTTTAGGCCCAGTGAGAAGTACAGTACGTGTTTTAAATAATAACATCAATCAGAGCGATGGTTTCTGTTTGTCTGTTGAGATAAGATGGCTCTAGTTTCACACTGAAGGCCAGGTAATGAGATACAGCATTAATGTATCCCATCTTGAATGCTTGGTTGAGGCCCTTTAAAAAAATTCAGAACTGTGGGTGACCAGTGTTTATGTCTTTGTCTGGGATTGTCTGTACTTGTGGTTAAAGGCAAGGGAAAAAGTAAGAAACAACTCATGTGCCTCGATAAAGTATTTTTGAAGTAGCTCTCATTGTCCGTGGCATATTCTAATTGCTGGGCCAGAACTAACATTCTAATGATGATTTCAGTATGGCAAACAGCCTGTTGGACAGAGAAACATATCCAGTCAAGGCAGACCGGGGCCAGGGCAAGGGTGAGGCATGTAAGGCACTCACCTTGGGTGTAAAATGTAAATAATAATAAAGGTCAGATCACTGTTAACTGATCTTCTCTTTCTGTCTCAGGCTCAGCATGGCAAATGTTACTGGTCCTGACTTTATTTAAAATTTTTGTATTTTGTTCATCATGGATTTTTTTTTAACCTTAATTTTTATTTTTGGAAAAATATGGGTCATCTGGATTACTGAGGTTTGGGGTACCTCTTCAAATTTTTCACCTGAGGCTAGTGCTTCACTCTTTACCCAAGTCCTGACCCTGAAGATGGACTTTATAAATGGATAACAAAGCAGCAAAGGGAGGAAAGTTACCGGTGTGTATACTTTATAGAAAAGTCATCTAAACCACACTTCTAAATGTGTGGTCTAGAGGGATCTCGGAAAATTACTGCAGCTTGTCTCCCAAAGAGAGTTAGTCCTGCTGTGAAATAAAGGACTAGACTAAGACTAGCCTGGGTTATAGAAAATGGTAGAAAGACATTAGAAGAGCAGCTAGTTGGACCAAGGGAGGGGAATAGTTATTCCCTAAGAGTTTAGACTAAAACTGCTAGTTCCTGTAGGCTTCCCAGGTGGCGCAGTAGTAAAGAATCCACCTGCCAGTACAGGAGACACAAGTGAAGCTGGCTTTATTCCAGGGTTGGGAAGACCCCCCAGGTGAGGAAATGGCTGCCCGCTCCAGCATTCTTGCCTGGAAAATTCCCTGGACAGAGGAGCCTGGCAGGCTACAGTCCACGGGGTCGCAGAAAATCGGGCACGAATGGACCACTGAGCACTCAGCACAGCTGGCACTCGCGCTTTAGTGTGCCGAAGCCGCTGGCTATCTGATGTCAGAGATCTGGGGAGAGGTGAGTCAGCAGGCTTTAGCCAGTACCTGAGTGATGAGAAGGAAGCTACGCTTTGGTAAACACTGCCACAGAAATATCATAATGCTCTTTACCTCAGCCAAATGGGAAGAATCTTACGAAGATTAGAGAGAGAAATTTTGAGTGAAGGAAACCAGGGGGAAAAGAGCACACATTGTGTGTGATTCCATTGCTGTAAAATTCCAGAAAATGGCGTGTAATCTATAGTGACAAAAAAATCAATCACTGGTTGCCTGGGAAAGAGGGGGCAGGGAAAAATGGATTACCAAAGGACACTTTGGGGGTGACAGAAATGTTTATTTTCTTGATGGAGATGACAGACTCAGGAGTGTATACCTATGTCAAAACTAATCACATTGAGCACTTTAAGTATACAAAGCTTCTGTGTGCTAAGTCACTTCATTTGTGTCCGAATATTTGTGACCCTATGGACTGTAGCCCACCAGTCTCCACTGTCCATGGGATTCTCCAAGCAGGAATCCTGGAGTTGGTTGCCATTTCCTCCTCCAGGAGGTCTTCCCAACCCAGGGATCAAACACATCTCTTATGACTGCTGCACCGGCAGGCGGATTATTTACCATGAGCACTCCCTGGTGGCTCAGACGGTAAAGCGTCTGCCTGCAATGCGGGAGCTGCTGCTAAGTCTCTTCAGTCGTGTCCAACTCTGCGCGACCCCAGAGAGGGCCGCCCACCAGGCTCCCCCATCCCTGGGACTCTCCAGGCAAGAGCACTGGAGTGGGTTGCCATTGCCTTCTCGAGCAATGCGGGAGACCCGGGTTCAATTCCTGGGTGGGGAAGATCCCCTGGAGAAGGAAATGGCAATCCACTCCAGCACTCTCCCTTGGAAAATCCCATGCACGGAGGAGCCTGATAGGCTACAGTCCATGGGGTCTCACAGTCAGACACGACTGAGCGACTTCACTTTCACTTTCACCAACCACCTGGGAAGCCCCATCCAGAGTTTAGTGTATTTCAATTGTAGCTCAGTAATTTTTTTCAGATAAAATATTTTTATGGGAATCGAAGTAGTCTATGGTATGTGAGGAAATTTTCATGGCTGACAATATATGTTTTGATTATTTATAGAACTTAAACTTAGTTCTCATTGAAAATATAAATGATTTGTATGAACTTTAGCGGGGAAAAATATAAGACCAGATTCTTAATAGCTGAATATAGGAAATGAGATAGTTCTGGCACCTCCAAGCTAATGTTGTCCCCAAACCAGGCCGGACCCCTTTTCCCAGGGATAGAACCGTCAACTGTGTGGATCATAATCCAACCAAGAGGTCTGTGTCTTTGACTTTGATTCTGTAGCTTTTTTCTGAGAAGGTACGTTTGTCCAGGTACCCTATAATAACCAAATAAAGTATACCACGTTCCCTGAAAGTTTTCCATTTCTCCATCAAATAGTAACAATTTTGTCTATCATGGTCAGTTCTTTCTGGAACCAGAGAATGGTGTAAGGCCAAGTGAAAAAGGAGGGGGTATAGTCAGCTGCACCTTCAGAACTCCCCCTTTCTGCCAGATCTGTGAATTTGTAAATTGGGCGGGGCGGGGGGGATGCCTTTTCTGAATGAGTATTCTTAAACAGAGAATTGCATGTATTAACACTAATGTTTTTCCAACTATAGTTTGTTTCTCCTCTGGGTATCATTTCCAAGCTCTTTATAAGAATTATTTTAAAATATAATTGTATACTTACCTTTTTAATCCATTTATCCATAGAGGAGGGCATTAAGTAAAACAATTGAAGGTGGATTATTACGGCTTTGTGCTAATCCAAAACAGAAAAATATGTTAGACTAAATGTATACAAGTAATTTAAAATTTTTAATGTAGTAGAAACATATGGATTCTGTACTGAAGCACTCAAGCACAGGATTGCAGTGATGCCAGATCACCCGGCACACAGAAGATACGTCTGTATCACCCCAACCGACTGTCCCCCACTGTCCTTCCTGCTCTGAGCTGGTACATCTTGTATTGTAACCAGAAGACAAAATATCAGAGGAGCTGGGATTCCTGTGCCCAACCCAGTACTGTGCCCAGGATGAAAATGTCCTTGGGAAACAGCAGTGCCAGATGAGATAGGAACAGGGCTTGACTGATGACTGGGGTCACTTGTGTTCCAGGACCTGGAAGGATGCTGGCTGCTGCCCAAACACTGGTCACATGGCTGGGAAAAATGGTCCTTTGTGGTTGAGCCCAGGAAAACATTTGTGGACCCAAAAGATCCCACAGACTTATGAATAATGAGGCTGCTGAGCTGGGTAAAGAGATGAGGAGCGTATGTGCTGTTCAACACATTAACGTCATGTGTTCTGCCTTCTTTTTACCTTTTCTCTGTTACTACTTAATAACTGCAAGCTCGACATGTTGGGTCAAATACAGCTAAGTGTGTTGCCTGCTCATCATGGACAAAGAGAAAACAAAAAGTTTGTGATGTTTCTAATACCAGAATCTTCCAATGAAAAAAATGTATTTCAGCCTGCACAGTTTTCCCACATAAAATAGGTGGTAAGAAGAAAGAGACTGCTGAGTAATTCTGCAGTATCTTCAGAGGATAATTCTATTACCATCTTTCAGCAGTTCCATATCAATGAGCTGATAAGCCAAAGGGAAAGATCTCTTCTTGAGAATGTCCTGCCATTCTTATTACAGGATAAGAGTGTCCTGCCATTCAATATACAGGATATATATTTGGTGACTTTTGAAACCATAAACCATATTTGTCTGACAATAATTGGGACTTTATGGTTTACAAACCACTTTCACAGATATTTTTCTTGGTGAATCTTAACAGCAGTCATTATCAGCAACTTTTAATATTGACCATTTATCAGATTTCTAAAATTATTCCACTACTTTGATCTTTCCCCAGAACAGTTACCCCCAGTCTAGAAAATACAGTTAGAAGGATAAAGTACTGAATTACCAAAAAATAAAAAAAATTAGCAAAAATCTCTTTTAAATTCATCACCTTGGTTATCTTTTTATTTCAGTGCTTTTGGAGATTGGGGGAGTTGGTGTGCCTTTTAAAAAAACAAGATGGCCTATGAAGTGGAGGATGTTATCCTAACCCTTAATTCTGTGAAAGTAAGCCAGAATTAATCCTGAAAATAACCTGCCCATTTCTTTATATTTCCTTTTTGCTTCTGGATATAATCTTAATTCCTAGAAGAGATCATTAATCCATTTTTATTCTGGAATTATGAAAGTATCCAATTAGGTGGGACAAATAGATTTTTAAGATAAATTCAAATAATTTAAAAATATATATTTAGTGGATAAGCTCTGCTATAGACCAGAGATGACGATATACAGCTGTTGCACGCTTGATCGTGTCTGACTCTTTGTGACCCTACAGACCGTAGCCCACCAGACTCCTTTGTCCATGGGATTTTCCTGGCAAGAATACTGGCATAGCATGGGATGCCATTTCCTCCTCTAGATTATACAGTTATCTTTCAGCAGTAATTGTCTAAAGAAATATAATAGCTCACATATCATTTTTTTATTAAAAGTTAAACATACCCTCTAACTGAATTATTTTAGGCCTAAATTTCTTTTAGATTTTGAGTCTGCAGACATACTTGCATCTACATCCTTCATAATCTGCAAGGCTTTTCTACTTGATAAGCAGTCACTGAGGGCCTCTTTTGTTACAAACACTGTGTTGTGTACCGTGAAAGAGACAAAACAGAATCCCTAAAGATGAAACTAAGAGCAGTGGGGAAAGCCAACAGCAGAAAGAGTTACAATACAGGGTTAAAATGCTGAACTAAAGATGTCAGTACCAGGAACAGGGAAGAAAGAATTGCTCAGAGCAAAAATTCCAGCATCATTCTCAACTCCTTTTGCTCATGTCCCATACCTGCTCCATCAGCAGACCCCAGTGACTCTACCTTCCACACATTTAACGAACGCGCCCACCTCTTTCCACCTGTACTGCTCCCAGGACAAAGTCACCATCCTCTCTCTCTGGATGATTATTTTTTTTAACTGTCCTCTCCTACTGTCTTGTGCCTTCTGACAACCCACTCTTCACCACTGTTTAGGAGTTATTACAGCAGTAGGGTGATCCTGTTAAAACATACATTTTTTCATTCAACTCAAAACCCCTAATCACCTACCAGTTCACTCAGAGTAACAGCCATACACCCATGAGGCCCTCCGTATCTCAGACAGCATTGCCTCTCTGCTCAGTTCCTGCTATTTTCCCCCCTCAGCTTGAGGGAAATACCACAGGAATGTCCTGCCTCAGGACCTTTGCCTTAGATGCTTTCTCTTCCAGTGTTCTTCCCTCAAGATATCAACATGTCAGCTCCTTCACTTCCTTCAGGTCTTTACTGAGACATCACCTTTTCAGTAAGGCCCTCCATCGCCACCTCATTTCAACAGCAACTTCTGCTTTCCGGTATTTCTGTCCCCAGTACCCTGCCCACTTTCCTGCAAGCACTGTCACTATCTAGCATACTAAACATTCTGCCTATGTTTCTTGCTCATTGTCTCTGTTCTCTGGTAGAATATAAGCGTGACACAGATAAGCATGCTGAGGACAGTGATTTGTGTCTTTAATCGCTGTGTCCCCAGTGTCTGGAAGGGCACCTGCCACGTAGGAGGATATCAGTTAATATTTCTGGGAGAAATGATTGAATGATTGCTTATTGATACTGGACAAGTGACTTGGCAGGTCCTGTGCCTTTATCATTTTACAGAGGCCTGGGGCGAGGCCTGGGTAAAAGTGGTGGGACAGTCTTGCTAGTTTACACAGTTTGGTTTCAGAAGTGTCAAGAAGTTTAATCCCAGAGCCCTCCCATCTGGCAGTCTGGCTGACATGTAGGTGCCATTAGGTGTGCAGCTAGCCTTGCTCTTAGGAGAAAATGTCCACCTTCGTGAAGGAAGGCAGCTCCTCAGTCATGCAGCTTCAGAGCAAGCCAGAGAGAAATGAGAATGAGGAGAAGTAGGCAAGGAATTTATTCCTGCAATTGCACCTTCTCCTTTAAGGAAGCCTTTTCTGTATCTGTTTCCTGCTTTCATTGACCAGGAGGTAAATGAGCTTGCTTACGCTGTTTCTTTTAATCACTTACTTGTGCTTCACACTGCTTCGTATGCATTCAGCTTGTTCTGATCATTGTGTGAGGTGTAAGAATGCAGACGGTCTCTAACTTACAATGGTCTAACTTATAATTTTTCTGTTTTATGATGGTGCAAGAGTAATACACATTCAGTAGAAAACATACTTTGAATTCTGATCTTTTCCCCAGGTTGGCTATTTCCAAGTACTAGCCCTGCTCCCAGTCAGCTACACAGTCAACAGGGTAAACAGTTGATACATTTACAACCATTCTGTACCCAGACAAGCATTCTTCACATTCAGCACAGTATTCAGTATACAATATTCGGCCTTTTTGTTCATTGATGTTCCCCAACTGTACGCTAATGTAAATGTTCTGAGCACATCTAGGGTAGGCTCAACAAAGCTATGGAGAAGGCGATGGCACCCCACTCCAGTACTCTTGCCTGGAAAATCCCATGGACGGAGAAGCCTGGTAGGCTGTAGTCCATGGGGTCGCGAAGAGTCGGACACGACTGAGCGACTTCACTTTCACTCTTCACTTTCATGCATTGGAGAAGGAAATGGCAACCCACTCCAGTGTTCTTGCCTTGAGAATCCCGGGGACTGGGGAGCCTGGTGGGCTGCTGTCTATGGGATCGCACAGAGTCTGACACGACTTAGCAGCAGCAGCAATGAAGCTATGATGTTTGGTAGGTTAGGTATATTAAATACATTTTTGATTTATGATATTTTCAATTTATGATGGATTTATCAGGACATAACCCCATCATAAGTCATAGAAAATATTTGTACACTAAAGGAAGCATAGATTGGAAAATGGGATATCAAGTTTAAAAAAATAGTTGGTTACATTGGATGATAACACAGGCTTTTATATGATTAAGTCATTGGCTTCTGTAATTTTTGCACTATAATGGCAGAACCAACCATTTTTAAGATCGGGTGTTATCTGTCTTAGGATTTGGTGGCATTGGTGGGATGTTGGTATGGCCTTCCTACACTTAAGAGGGTGCATCGCTTTAGTCCCATTTTTGGAGGGTGGGGGAAGGCTGATTTAAAATATTTGCTTCCTGCTAAACATACAATTATGGGCTTGGGAGAAATAGTTGTGCATGCTAATCACTCCCAAATCTGAATATATTTCAGGGTGTTTTCAGTTTTCCCCACATAACATCTGTACTTAAGAAGCCTCACTGCTCTTGGTAAAGTATTGACTTGATTTCTCTGCTCACATCCAGGGCGCTGCATGTTTCTGCCCTGCTCTTCCCAGATCCCCTGCCAGGCGCTCCCCTACAGGCCTTTCCATTTTCCATGAGTATGAGTTTACACAGCCATTCATCTCCAGGTGGTTATGTTCACCATCACTGACAACTCCCTCCACATCTCATACACACCGGGCTGCTCCCCTACTAAAACTTTCCACAGCCACATGTTACACATTCCTTTTTTCTGCCATGCTCCCAGCTGTTTTGTGATGTTTTGATCTGTCTGTTTGCACAGCGCTGTCAGACTATATGCATGAAAGGTGTATTGTTGACATGAATGGTTTTAAAAACGTTTCCGTAAAGAGCCTACCTCGGTTATTGGGGAGGGAGAAGGAGGTCAGGGACATCTACTTGAGTCTCTGCCAGAAGAAGACTTGTGTATGTTAACAAACAAACCCATTGAAATGTGATCATGATCTCTACCGATAAAGGATATGGGAGTCTCTACTTAGAAATAATAATAGGCAATAGTGACATAAAGATATGGAATCCTACCATAGAAAACGTATAAAGGTATATGTTAAGAAGGAGATACTTTCAAGAAGATTCAGGTAAACAGAACTGTTAGCTTATTCTTGGTCACCAAGTGTAAGGGTCTTAGCAAGAGACCCAACCAGAACTGGCACACTGGGAAGAGGCCAGTTGGATGGGAGCCTGTGGATGTCCTGCTCACAGCTATCTGGAGGACTAGATGGAGTCTACTGTCCTTTACATTGCCCATGCTGGCCTGGATAATTTAGCAATTTTTTTTTTCACTTAAGCAGATAAGAAAACCCAAGGCCCACAGCAAAGCAAGGAAGACAAACTAAGAAGATAGAAAG
This sequence comes from Budorcas taxicolor, assembly GCF_023091745.1. NCBI lineage: Eukaryota > Metazoa > Chordata > Mammalia > Artiodactyla > Bovidae > Budorcas > Budorcas taxicolor. The sequence goes on from NC_068914.1 coordinate 28,968,792, forward strand.
TACTTTTGTGACAGTAGAGAACATGGACAATTCGTTCCTAATAGAAAATATTTGTTTGCTTCCCTGATCTTTTTCCACTAAGTTTGCTGTATTTGAATCTAGATGATAAAGACTGGCCATGAGAATGGGTGGCATTTAGTGTTTAAAGTCCAGCTTTAAAGAGAAAAAAATGTATACACACACACACACCCACACACACACACACATTATTACCCTAAAAGGAAAAATCCACCTTATATTTAATAGCAATCTATTTTTTAAAAACTTCATGTAAAAAATTTCACTCTAGGCCCATAGAAATATACAATAAAGAATATAATAATATAGTGCATTCTTTAGAAGTCTGTCTTGGGCCAAGATATGTGGGTAAGTTGCATTTTTTCAGATTTTTTTTCTTTAATCCTCCAACAAAGACTGGCCCCAACTTTGCATACATTCCTTATGTTATCCAAATAATCTTTGCCAATCTTTCGCATGCTATCTTTGGTCAGTGTTCTCCTTGAAATGTAGCAAAAACATAATGTGTTTGCTTTGTTTTGTTTTTGTTTTTTATTACTTATTCTTATAGAAGAAGAACTGCTACAATTGACAGCTTTATCAGCTCAAGCATTCGGGGGATGACCAGGTCTCTCTCTGTCCTCCTCCCTACCTCCCACAGCTCCATTAAACTGTAGGTCTGCAATTGTTTCAACACATATTGATGAATTTACTTCGGATTGTTTCACAGGCATTATTTGATGTGTCAGTACCCTAGTGAAACTTTTATACTGACATATTCCCCTTAAAAACAATAAATCACAGTTTTCTCCAAAAAAAAAAAAATAAACATTCATAGGCAAGCAACCAAGACCAAACACTTAGATCCTTTGTGATCTCGACTTTCTTTGAAAGAATAAGACCCACGTAGCTCAGTCAAAAAAAAAAAAAAAAAAATCCAAACCTCTTCCCTACTCTTCTCAGTATTCAAGTTCTGGAGCTTGAGTTTTGTCTCCTATGTTCTTTTTGCCTCAGCATTCTCCAATTCTCATCCTTTCTATTCCAAATAGCTGTAAGACTCCATTTAAATCCTATCTAATTCTTTTTACGGCTGAAATTGAAACCCTGAGGTCATTTCTAGGCCAACTCTGCTGCCTAATAAGTACGAATGTCCTCATCACACCTCCCCCTCCCAATTATTTTTTAAAATTCAACTCAATTATTTTAAACACAACTCTTCAAAGTTAAAAAAAAATGTAACAGAGCCATGGAAGCAGAAATGCTAGAACTTGCCTTTTTATCTCTCACAGGAATGGCATTTTTAAACACAAACTCATGTCAGACATTGAATAGTCTCTACCCAGGAATGAATGTTTTGATTAAAAGTTATTTAATATCTCTAGCTCCTTGGAATTCTGCCTAAAGCTGGAGATATTCTTAGCTGCAGGTTTTGTGCCTTCTTCAACTAGATAGAAAAATGGCTCAAAATCTAGAGGGAATAAATGGCATTCTCAAAATAGTTACTTGGTTGTATAGGTGTTTATATCATAGAGGATACTGAGGTGTTGAAATTTAGGAATTAGAAAAGAATGCTGGGGGAGGAGGAATGTGTCAGTACAGCATCTTTCTACAGCCCTGTCCCTACATCCACTGATCCTCAGGCTTTCACTTAAAATCAGTTTTAGGACACTGCATTTATACAGCAGGTCTTAACACTAAGATTCTGTATAATCTGTATGTCATATTTCTTAACTTGAATTGGTATTTAAATCAAGAAGTGTTAAAGACATTTAAGCAGGTTGGTAGATCAAATATGATTTAATTTTTTGTCTGCTTCCAATGTAAAATCATGGGGACAGATTCTCATAGCATCTAAACGTTCATTTAAAAAATTTTTTAGAAGAAGGATAACTTCATTTCAAGGATGCAGATAGAATTTTGACTCAATAAGTTATTTTCGCTTCGGAGGTAGTGTTGCTCTCAGTACAACCTCTTCTCTTTAACCATCATCCTTTTGAAGCAAAATATTTACAGAGCATTGAATTATTTTTCCAGCTTTCCAACAGCATTTCATGCACTGAGATATTGATGTGACATGGTTAGAAATTGGGCCCTCCGGACCTGTATTGTGCAATGGCATTGTGCTGTTATCATCGGGAGATTCCATTTTTTCCAACCCCCGGGGTCCTGTCTGTACTTGTTTACAGGTCATCTGGATAGCAACTAGTATATGTTCAATGGCATGAGTGTTAGCACGGTAACCTTGGCAACCGAGCTAGCTCTGATTTCAAAACCTCACATGCTGTATCATAAAATTAGATAACAGAATTGACATTCTGCTACATGTCTGTCATATAAATTAAGCTCTGAGAATGATTTCCTTTATAGCAGTGTGCCTTAATATGGAAATAGAAGGTACGAATTAGAACAATTTTATTATATATGTATATGTACTATTCCACATTTACGTACTGGGTATAGTTCTTCAGTTCTTTCTCTATGATTTTGAACCTCAGATATTGCCATATTACTCTCACTGTGCTGGAATTCTTGGCTTCATTTTATGACTGGGATGAAGCTTATAGCAGAGCTGTATCAGATATCCTATAGAAATAGTATTATGAATAATAGAAGATTCTGCTCCTAAAAAAATGTAAAATTCAAAGCATTCTTGACTTTACTGGATACCGTTATTTATGCTGATTAGAAGTAAGACTGTGCACAGAATATTATACTAACTAAATCAGAATCCCAAAGACAAGACATGCTTCCCTTTCATTTATATAGTTATGCATATTTTTACACACATTATATTTTCCAGTGCCCAGGAATCTTTGATAAGATCTTTATTTCAAGGACATTTTAAACATGCAGATTAATACACTTCATCAGCTTTGAGTCCTAGGTCCTCCTTTATAATTTGTAAATATTTTAATGCCAGGATTTTTCTATTTCTTGGGGTCTGGTGCAGTTTTTCTTGGATATAAATTTAAAGACTCAACTTGTGAATTACATTTAATGTAAGCACCCTGCAGTTTGCTACATTGCAAATGATTATTTTTAGAAATTTTATGGTTGCCTGGATATATATATTTGTCTTCATTGATATGTAGAGAGAAAAGCTCATTAATGATTTAAAAAGAAGGTGTTTTGATTCATCAACTTCATTCTTCTCATTACATAAATAATAAAGGCAATAAATTAACATCTAATAAAGTTGTAAGTTTATTTCTGAATATAACTGCAAAACAGTCTTGAATCCTTGGGTATAACTTTTTCTATTCTTTATATTTTTCTGCCTCCATGTTTTCAATGTCATCATTCTGCATATTTTAACCTAGAAAGATGGTATATAATTCTTATTAAAGATGCCTTCTAGCAATTATCTATCAAACACCGTAATTGAACAACTGTTTTGTAAAACAGTTCTTTGGCTTCTAGAATGGTAAGTTATTATATAAAACATGGAAGATTCTTATGTCACAACTGACTACAAAACAATTTTCCTTTTTCCGTATACCTGCTATATGTCATACATAACATTTGATAAAGCTGCTTCCAACATTTTCTCATCTTATTAGCCATCCATCTAACTCTGGCTAGTGTTTTGTTAAATACTACCGTCTTACCTTATACCTAGCAAAAAGTGGAAATTCCTGCAAATTCAGGACTTTTTCTTTTCAGAAACAGATTAAGTGGTTGTGCTCTCTACATTTGTGCTTAAGGGTGAAGAAGGGCAGAAATCCTTCTGTGTATTTGCCGACCCTGTACAGCAAATACCTGTTACATTTTCTGCAGTGTTTAAACTGTTTGCTTTATCTCATTGAGTCATCATCACCTTTCTGTTTACACTGGTAAATGGTAGTTTTTATTATTTTCTTTTATCTTGAAACTATTTCTTGTGATGAACAGAAATAGTTCAGCATGTGGTGGTTCCAGGACTGAGTCCAGTTTGGGTAACCATCTATCCTGTGAAATAACCTCATCCAGAACTTTTCAATGCCTAGGCCTCCTACAGTGCAACATGGACATGAACTCAGGCTGTGTGGGGGCTGCAATGTGGGGGCTTAATGGGCTGTTTGCATGACTTAATATCTGGTTTTTTTTTTTTAATTGTGAAATGATATGCCATTCGATGGATGGGGAAGGGGAGGAATCCTAATGATAAAAGAGAAAATAAAAGTGAAAAAGCAATACAGCTTCTTTTGTGATTTCCTTGTAGGTCCGATGTTGTGGTCCTCTGTTTTTCGATTGCTAATCCCAATTCCCTAAATCATGTGAAAACCATGTGGTATCAAGAGATCAAGCACTTTTGCCCTCGCACACCTGTTGTTCTAGTTGGCTGCCAGCTAGATCTCCGCTATGCTGATCTTGAAGCTGTTAATAGAGCCAGACGCCCTTTAGCAAGGTAAGCCAGGGGACTCAGTGTGCCAGTTAAATTAAAATTTAGAGGTAGCAGATGTCTTTGTAGCCTTGGGTTCTGTTCTTTAGTGGCTCCAAGATCCCATCAATCAGTCTGAATGCTTTAAGTTAGCTGGTTAATCATGAGGAAGAGATATGTCCTGACCCCTCTCATGTTCACCATTACCTCTTTTTTTAAAAAATTGTACCTATTTTTTAATTGCTGGAAAATTGCTTGACAGTTTTGTGTTGGTTTCTGCCATACAACAATGCAAATGAATCATGTGTGTGTGTGTATATGTGTGTGTGTGTGTGTGTGTGTGTATCCCTTCCTTCCTGATCCTCCCTCCCCTTCCCACATCCCACCCCCTAGGTCATCACAGAGTGCCAGGCTGGGCTTCCAGTGTTATTTAGCAACTTCCCGTTATCTATTTTACACATGATAGTGTATATATGTTAATGCTACTTTCTCAATGCATCCTCCCTTCACCTTCTCCGGCTGTGTCCAAAAGTCTGTTCTCTACTAGGTTCATCAGTACTATTTTTATAGGTTCCATATATGTATGCATTAATATACAATAATTGTTTTTCTCTTTCTGACTTAATTCACTATGTATAAGAGGCTCTAGGGTCATCTACCTCACTACAACTGACTCAAATATGTTCCTTTTATGGCTGAGTAATATTCCATTGTATAAATATACACCAACTTCTTTATGCATTCATGTGGAGATAGACATCTAGGTTGTTTTCATGTCCTGGCTGTAAATGAAGCAACTGACAAAGGGTTAATCTCCAAAATCTATTAGCAGTTCATACAGCTCAATATCAGCCAAACAAATAACCCAATCAAAAAATGGGCAAACGACATAAACAAATGTTTCTCCAAAGAACACATCACTTCACTTCAGTCTCTCAGTCGTGTCAAACTCTTTGCAACCCCATGAACTGCAGCATGCCAGGCCTCCCTGTCTATCACCAACTCCCGGAGTTTACCCAAACTCATGCCACTGACTCAGTGATGCCATCCAACCATCTCATCCCCTGTCGTCCCCTTCTCCTCCCACCTTCAATCTTTCCCAACATCAGAGTCTTTTCAAATGAATTAGCTTTTTGCATCACATGGCCAAAATATTACAGTTTCAGCTTCAGCATCAGTCCTTCCAATGAATATTCAGGACTGATTTCCTTTAGGATGGACTGGTTGGATCTCCTTGCTCTCTAAGGGACTCTCAAGAGTCTTCTCCAGCACCACAGTTCAAAAGCATCAATTCTTCATCACTAAGCTTTCTTTATAGTCCAACTCTCACAACCATACATGACTACTGGAAAAACCATAGCTTTGACTAAACAGACCTTTGTTGGCAAAGTAATGTCTCTGCTTTTTAATATACTGTCTAGATTGGTCATAACTTTTCTTCCAAGGAGTAAGCATCTTTTAATTTCATGGCTGCAGTCACCATCTGCACTGATTTTGGAGCCCAAAAAAATAAAGTCAGCCACTGTTTCCACTGTTTCCCCACCTATTTCCCATGAAGTGATGGGACCAGATGCCATGATCTTCGTTTTCTGAATGTTGAGCTTTAAGCCAACTTTTTCACTCTCGTCTTTCACTTTCATCAAGAGGCTCTTTAGCTCCTCTTCACTTTCTGCCATAAGGGTAGTGTCATCTGCATATCTGAGGTTATTGATATTTCTCCCGGCAGTCTTGATTCCAGCTTGTGCTTCTTCCAGCCCAGCATTCCTCATGATGTACTCTGCACATGAGTTAAATAAGCACAGTGACAATATACAACCTTGACGTACTCCTTTTCCTATTTGGACCAGTCTGTTGTTCCCTGTCCAGTCCTAACTGCTGCTCCCTGACCTGCATGCAGATGAAAGAAGACATACCAGTGGCCAATAAACACATGAAAGGATGCTCCACATCGCTCATTATTAGAGAAATGCAAATCAAAACTACAGTGAGGTATCACCTCACACCAGTCAGAATGGTCATCCAAAAAAAAAATCTATAAACAATAAATGCTGGAGAGGATGTGAAGAAAAGGGAACCCACCTGCACTGTTGGTGGGAATGTAAACTGACAAAGCCATTACAGAAAACAGTATAGAGATTCCTTTAAAAAGTAGGAATAAATCATCTGACCCAGAAATCCTGCTTGGTCATATACCCTGGGAAAACCACAATTCTAAAAGACACATGTACCCCAATGTTCATTTCACCATCACCTCTTAGTCAGGAACCCATTTTTGTAAAATGGTTGGCCAGAGCTTAAAGTGAGTTCTCTAATTATGATATGGTGTATAAAAGTGCTTTGGGGCCTTCCCTGGTAGTCCAGTGGTGAAGACTCGGCTCCCAATGCAAGAGAGGCTCATTTGATTCCTGGTTGGGGATCTAAGATCCTGCATGTTGCCAAGTACAGCCAAAAAATAAATAAGCACTTTGAACTTGGTAAAGTGTTAAAATGTTAGTTACTCATAATAATGTCTTTCTGGAAATTAAGATTTATAATAAAGGTAGGTGAAATTCATGTCTGGATAGTCATGTATGGATGTGAGAGTTGGACTGTATAGAAAGCTGAGCGCCAAAGCATTGATGCTTTTGAACTGTGGTGTTGGAGAAGACTCTTGGGAGTTCCTTGGACTGCAAGGAGATCCAGCCAGTCCATCCTAAAGGAGATCAGTCCTGAATTACACTGGAAGGACTGATGCCGAAGCTGAAACCCCAATACTCTGGTCACCTGATGCGAAGAGCTGACTCATTTGAAAAGACCCTGATGCTGGGAAAGACTGAAGGTGGGAGGAGACGGGGAAGACAGAGGATGAGATGGTTGGATGGCATCACCGACTCAATGGACATGAGTTTGAGTAAGCTCTAGGAGTTGGTGATAGAGAGGGAAGCCTGAAGTGCTGCAGTCCATGGGGTCTCAAAGAATCGGACACGACTGAGCGACTGAACTGAACTGAACTGAAGTGAAATTCAGAGCCATCGTCTATGATTCTTGGCCCCAGAAACATCAAATTCATGCAAATACTCATATCCAAGTATTTTTAACCTTCTCATTTTCCTCCATCTTAGTATTTCATTCCTGAGGTGGCCGTGTCCGGTTTTTAAAGATTATATAGACCTATGGCTAAAAACAGCAATACTGCATTTTAAATGGCTCTCTGGTGGTGTTATTTTTAGAGTGTCACACATTTAAATTACAGCTTGAAGGAGAATTTGTTTCCATCTATATAAAATGTGGATACCAATCTTGGGAGGAATAAGAGTTTTTTTAAAACATGTACTCCTTCAATATTCTTTTTAAAAATAATTTATATGTGTTTTATTCTTAACTTTGTTTTTTGCTGGTAAACATAGGTTTTCCCAAAATGTTGATATTTCTACCTTCCTTCCAGGTAGTCGGCACTTTGCCTTAATAAGCTTATTATAAAATTTTATATGGACATAAGTTTTTATGCTCTTACAGCAAAAGCAAATGTACTTTGTCAAGATAATTTCTGATGTTCTAGGTACCTCTTGGATAAATGTCCTAAAAACATTTCATGTTCCTTCTATCCTTAAATACATGGACTAGGAACTGCATATTATAAGCCACGCAGAGGGAAAGAGGCCTCCTGGCAAGTGAGAGACTAGCCCCGGGCCTCAGAACTTTCTGTGTCAAAGGTTAGGATACTCAGGCCTCACACCCTGCATGTGTGGAGGCCTGAAGGAGAGTTACAGAGCTCCAGGGCACAGTCCTTTCCATAGACAATTCTGAGGTTTCATGAAGGAGTATCTGAGCTAAGTCTTAAAGAGATTCATCAATTAGTAATCCACCAAAAGCCCATAGGAGCAAAGCTTGAAGTTAACCCTTCTTTTCTGTGCTTCACTTCCACCTCTGCAACTCCGTGCAGTTTTCCCTCATTTCCATCTAGATCCCCAAATCCAAATTCTACCCAGTATTACCTTGTTTCTCCTAAGACCTGTCCCTGTCACACACACATCACCCTTGGTCCTGTACACCAGATATTTTATTTAGGAAGATCATCTCCTAAGAGTGCATTTCAGAATCAAGTATGTGTTTGTGAACAATGTAACGACAGAGCCTATCTTGCCTGCGTTTTGGAATTCATCTGTGTCTTGATCACGGTTATACTGTAATTACAGCACTATTCTGCCTGCCGATATTGATTCCAGAAGCTTGGCTTCTTGGGGGTTGATGAGACTGTAAATGGGCCTTGTGTGCTAGTCTAAAGGGTTTAGACTTTATTCCCTGGGCTCTATGGAACCAGAGGAAATTTTTCTTAAAGAATTGCAGCTAAATCATACTTGTGGTACATAAGAAATTTTTGTGTAACAGTGAATGCTGTGAGCTAAAATGTGGAAAAATTCTGAAGAAAGATGAGTTAAGAGGCTAATGTACTAATCCAGGCAAAAGATGATTGCCTGATTGAAGAGGGGAAAAGAGTGAGATATGAAAGAAGGTTCACAAAACTAATAGAGGAGACTTAGGTGAGCTGTTGGACATGGATCATTTAGCCTAGAACTAGGGAGTTCTGGATTCTGACTGCTTAGTAAAGTGCTCTCAGTGACTTTAAAATGTGACCTTAAGACATTTCCCAAGTGGAAAGGACCTTGAAACTTTCTGCCTGTTTCTTCAGGATACAGAATGAAAACAGCATCCATAGGGATACTGGGAGGCCCAAGTGAGAAAATGAACATGGATTCCTTTTTAAGTTATAAAGCAAAATGTAAGCATAAGGGGAAAATGATGAAAATGATGCTGATTGTGGCAATAATGATGGTTATCAGATAACACTGACCAAGCACTCACTGTGGAACAGGTATTATGCTGGGCTAATTATCTCATTTAAACCTTTCAGTCATCCTTTAAGATGCAAGTACTTACTATTATTCTTTCCATTTTACAGATGGGAAAACTGAGAAAAATGTTAAGTAACTTACCCAGGAACAAACAGCTAGTAAAATGGCTGATGCTTGAGTTATTGTTGTTACTACTGAAAGCATTTTTTCCGCTGCTGTCATAAGTCCTTTATATTTGAAAGATTTGAAGTTGGTAGGAGATTTTTCAAGAGTCTAGTAAAAAGTCTGAATAGGATTTAAAATGTATAATTCAATTAGGTGCTTAGATAGTCCCTGATTACTAATTTTTTCCTGAAATAAGACTGATTCTAATGTTAAAAATATTCTATTTCAGGCCCATAAAGAGAGGGGATATTCTGCCCCCAGAAAAAGGCCGAGAGGTTGCAAAGGAACTGGGTATACCCTACTATGAAACAAGTGTGTTTGACCAGTTTGGCATCAAAGACGTGTTTGACAACGCAATCCGAGCAGCACTCATTTCGCGACGGCACTTGCAGTTCTGGAAATCCCACCTGAAGAAAGTCCAGAAGCCTTTACTTCAGGCACCGTTCCTACCTCCAAAAGCCCCCCCACCGGTCATCAAAGTTCCAGAATGTCCCTCCACGGGGACGAACGAAGCTGCCTGTTTACTGGACAATCCTCTGTGTGCTGATGTCCTCTTCATCCTCCAGGACCAGGAGCAGATCTTTGCACACCGAATTTACCTCGCTACCTCCTCTTCCAAGTTTTATGATCTTTTTTTAATGGAATGTGAAGAAACCCCCCACTGGAGTGAAGGAGCTTGTGAGAGAGAGAAGCAAAGCAGGGATTCCCAGGAGTGGGCACAGAGTCTTGACCCAGATGAGGAAAGGGAAGAGGGCACCCCAAGGACGCCTCAGGCTGATCAGTGGACCCCCTCGAGCCAGAACCTGTCCCAGCAGGAGACCCTGGGGCTGGACGCCGAGGACCTGGTGGCAGAGACGCAGGCCCTGTCAGGCTGGAGTAAGGGGTTCATCGGCATGCACAAGGAGCTGCAGGTCAACCCCGTCTCGAAGCGGCTGGGCCCCATGACCGTGGTCAGGATGGACGCGTCCGTCCAGCCAGGCCCTTTCAGGACCCTGCTCCAGTTTCTCTATACGGGGCAACTGGATGAAAAGGAAAAAGATCTGGTGGGCCTGGCTCAGATCGCAGAGGTCCTGGAGATGTTTGATTTGCGGATGATGGTGGAAAACATCATGAACAAGGAAGCCTTCATGAACCAGGAGATCACGAAAGCGTTTCATGTCCGGAAAGCCAATCGGATAAAAGAGTGTCTCAGCAAGGGGACATTCTCAGGTGAGCAGGTCCCATGGCAAAGCCATCAGTACCTTTGGTTGTGTTTTATCAAACATTAGCCAAACATGAGGAGGGGGAGATAACGATCACTGACACGTGTAAGAACTTTTCCCCTGATGTACCTAAGTTATACGTATTCACCTATTTCATTCTTACCACACTTAAAGGTGAAATATGATGATCTCCATTTTGCAGATGGGGAAACTGAGGGGCAGGGAGATTAGGTAACTGGCCTATGGTTTATATCAGCAGTCAGTGGTGGAGCCAGGATTTGAATGCAGGCTGCCTCCTAGAGTCCCATGGTGTCATAGTGCTTCTTGAAGGTAGGTCAAGCTACCCCTGAGCCTGAGCCAGTCAGCTCAGTACTGATAGTTGCCCTTCAGGATTCCTTCCCTGACATTTTCTACTCGCCAATTAGCATGCACCGATGACAAAAAAACAGCAGCCTTTGGTCCCAGGGTCGCTGAAATCCTTGAGGCCATTTTGGTGACCCCCTGGAAAGGGTCCCATCTGGAAAGCCTCATCAGTTTCTCCCCCTTCTCCTTTGGGTTCTCACCATCCTGTGCCCTGCTCGTCTGGATGCTTTTTGTCCCTTCGTTGTCTTTGATAACTGTGCCAAGGGTTGCCCACAGCACCCTTACATAATTGCTTAAGCATCCTGATAACCTGTATCTAAGATGGGTGACTGGCCCACGCTTATCCTATCTCATCAGTTCAGTTCAGTTCAGTCGCTCAGTGGTGTCCGACTCTGCAACCCCATGAATCGCAGCATGCCAGGCCTCCCTGTCCACATAGGACTTGTGCTAATTTTGTTCTGTAATTGTCCTCTCTGTGTATGTTTCATTGTAAAAATTTGACTTCTGGACTTCCATTATTATATAGATATTTCTGTTTTTGTCTTCATCTTTCATATGCATTTAATAACTGGTCACTGAATCTGTTAATTAATTTTAAAACTTTGAATAATATTTACTCCAAACATTGACGATCATGGTAGAGAGTCTTGAAAGTTAATGAAAAGAAATGTTACAAAGATTTACCTGCAGTAAATGAAACAATGGACCTTAAGTGAAATTGATGAAATCTCCTTTTCCTTACTAGAGAGGAATAGTAACCAAACACAGAGTGGGAGCCTAAACTGGATTCTTTATATTAAAAACAAAAAAAGCCTATAAAATACAGTTGGGGGTAATTAGAAAAAATTGGACATGAACTAGATAATGGATGATATTAAGGAATTATTGCTGATTTTCTTAAGAGTTATAATGGTATGGTTATCTAGGAGAATCTTATTTTTAGAAAATTCTTGGCAAAGTAGTGTCCAACTCTTTGTGACCCCATGAACCACAGCATGCCAGGCCTCCCTGTCCATCACCAACTCCCGGAGTTTACTCAAACCCATGTCCATTGACTCAGTGATACCATCCAACCATCTCATCCTCTGTCATCCCCTTCTTCTCCCACCTTCAATCTTTGCCAGCGTCAGGGTCTTTTCTAGTGAGTCAGTTCTTCGCATCAGGTGGCCAAAGTATTGGAGTTTCAGCTTCAGCATCAGTCCTTCCAATGAATATTCAGGACTGATTTCCTTTAGGATGGACTGGTTGGATCTCCTTGCTCTCCAAGGGACTCCCAAAAGTCTTATCCAACACCACAGTTCAAAAGCATCAATTCTTCGGTGCTCAGCTTTCTTTATGGTCCAACTCTCACGTCCATACGTGACTACTGGAAAAACCATAGCTTTGCCTAGACGGACCTTTGGCAAAGTAATGTCTCTGCTTTTTAATATGCTGTCTAGGTTGGTCATAACTTTTCTTGAAGTACGCTGTTAAAAAATGTCTACACACGTTTTATATAGCTAAGGCAAACATGACAAAATTAAGCATGTGATAAACCAGTTACTGTTTTATTCTTCTTTCTACTGTTCTCCATGTTGAAACTTTTCTAAATAAGGAAAGACTATTCCTCTCCTTTATGTTACTTTATGGTTCACAGTATTTGTGTTGTGACTTTATGTATAATTTTAAATGTCCTTGGAGGACATGGAGAGAATTGGTGCCCGAGGTGGGGGTGGACACCACATCAGTGGTTCAGGGTATGGAAGAGAGATGAGACTAGGTGGATGGATGTGGATGGAACCCCTGGCAAGGCTGGCTCACAGGCTTGTGCTTCCTCCATCCTTGGGCAGATGTGACGTTTAAGTTGGACGATGGAGCCATCAGTGCCCACAAACCGCTGCTGATCTGTAGCTGCAAGTGGATGGCTGCTATGTTCGGGGGGTCATTTGTCGAAAGCGCCAACAGTGAGGTAGGTGCCTTCTGAGAAGCCCAAGCGGCATCTTAATGAATATGTATGTGTATTTGTATTAGAAAGTGTTGCCAGAGGACTTTGACTTCTTTAACTGCTAACTTGGAAGACTTTTTTAGGCAATACCTGAGTATCACGTCACCCTCTTTCCATAATTCTGCAATTACGAGAAGCCTGTTGTTCACTTGCTATGTGTGAACCCCCAAGTCCCCCCATATCCTTTCATCCTCACAGGGTTCCTCATCCCTGAAAACATGTACAGATATATTTTCTAACAAATGTCACCAGGCAAGGTTCTATCAAAATCCCCTCAAAGAAGGGGCACGCTGTCTTATAGAAGTTGGAGACAGTGAAAAGTGTCTTCAGTCACTTAAACCTGGGCTTGACTCTGCCAACAACAGATGAGGGACCTTAAAAAGCCACCTTCCTATGCCTCAGTCTCCTTATCCTAAAGGTGAGAGATGTACTGGGTCATGCTCAAGGTCCCCTTGATCTGTGATAGTCCCTGAGGCTCTCTGCCCTAACGGGCCTCAACTCTAGGGTTTGTCACCTCTAGGGAAACAGAGATGGAGCAAAGGGTCTCTCAGAGTGCTTGTTGCATCTAGTAGAAGCCACTGGGTCCCTTGTCAAATGCTGGCCCTATCTCCAACCAAGGGATATTATTGGAGCAGAGCAGCAGCTTGGAGACCTTGTATCTCCACCTCTTCACAAGCTGTTGGAAAAGAGAGAAAAATTCCCTTCAAGCATTTCTAACTTGTGTCTAGAGGTAAACATTTTTTGTTGAGTTTGGCAAATATTTCTTATCCATCTTTTAAAAATATATTTGGGGACACCGCATCAAGCTTATTGTCCTAATGGGCTTATTTTTGCTTATCTCAACATCTCTCCAAACTTCTAACAGAAACACAGAAAACAGTAACTAACTTCAAAGGGGAGCCCTCACACTAGAAATCTGAGCGCTCCCTTTGTGACCCAGGAGCCTGCATTTGCATCCCCAAGTAGGGAAACAGAATCCTGTAATCACAAGCCAGGACGGCTGGCTGTCAGTAGGCCACCCTCCTGCTTTCAGAACAGACTGCAGCTGCTCTTAAACCAACCTCCAGCCGAAGACTGTCTGCTGTCTGGGGAAAAGATGTTAGAATTATCCTGATGACCTCTTCTGATGTCTGCCAGCCTTCGTAAACCAGGAGGTCCTCACCTGCAGCTAAATGAAGTCTTTCCTCTACCACCAAAGGTGTCTGGGAGCATCATTACTAAGACCACAGCAACTGGTAGCGGCTACCCAGTGAAGGGACTGTGGGGCTCAGATCCCTGACTCCTCTGCATACGAGCTGTTTGGCCTTGGGCCAGTGATCACCTTTCTGAGCTCCAGCCTTCCTATCTGGAAAATGTGATCATAACCCGTAATGTGGTTGCGAGGTGTGAGTGTCAGTACCTGTGAAGCACCTCATAAGCACTAAATGCAAAATAACATCAGCCTTATGTGGATGCTGGCGGCATTGATGATATTCTTTCCCTCTTTGTCAAGAAAATTGGGGCACGCCGCCAATTAATAAAACCTCATCCAACTGGCACAGCACCACCTTCAGTAATCTCTCAAGATAAAAGAGCCCCAAGACTCGCTTCCCCTCTTTTTCCAGCTTGCCGAAGTATGTGCCCAAGGATACCTGCTTGTCACCTGGCAGCGAGCAGTTGATCGAGGTCCAGGGCCCAGGCATAAAGAGACACTGTCAGAGCTGACCTCACTGATGCTAATCCCCTTTATCCCTTCTCAGAATGGATTGTAATTGTCTCCAGATTAAAATGTGCAGGAGAGATGACCAAAACAGAAACTTGGCGGCCGATGTGAATGCACACGGGTCTGTTCGTGTGACAGCCTCTCTCTGGGGTGGCGTCTGTTTAGCATCACCCTGCCCACCCCCCTCCCCACCTCAAGGACTAGGTTGCTCACCACTTAGAACTACAGCTGAGCCTGATACAAATGTGTAGTTTCAACCCAGCTCAAAACACAAAGGCCATGGAACCGAGCTACCAGAAGTCTATACCAAGACACCTAGTATATGAAGAATGGTGTGAGCTGTGGATGTGTCCAGTCTTTCCTGCCCCTCCTCATGTCCAGGGTACATGGAAGTGTTCTGTTATGTAGTTATGAACTCTAATCTCAGCTTGAGACCTGCGTCCTCATCTCTAATATGGGGACCACAAGAGAACCATCTCCAAAGGGCATGTCAGTCATGAAAGTATGTGTATAAAGCATCAAATTCGGTGCCTAAAACATACAAAGGCTCAAGTGATGTCAATGACTATTTTCCTGGAGGATTCTTGTTAAATTGTTTCCATGAGGAGTTTAAGGTCTTTGTCCCCTGAAAGTCCTCAGGTAACAAACAAGCCACCTAGTCCCTTCCTAAACTAGCAGAGTGTGGTAGAGATGGTTATGGAGGTAAGAAGAGGTACTTGGGTGAAGTCTGAGTAAATGTACGATGGTTAATTCAGGCCTGTATATGCATGGGCCTGTGCTTTCTAGGCCACCTTTTTATTCTTTATTGTTTTGTGTAAATCTGATGTCCCCCACAAAATTCAACCTTTTTTTTTTGCATTAATAGAATTCACATGCATATCCAGAAAGGAATAAAATATGCCCACTGATGTTCTTTTAACTTTTTTGTGTCATTTAATATTTAAGACACTGTATTTTACTTCTATTTTTCTCATTACTTTTAACGTAGCAGTAAGCATAATTCTCTCCCCAGAGGTACTCAGCAAGTGGTTCATTAAAAATGCATGCCCATGTTGTGGTAAGCAATGCTCTGGATCTAGAATACTTTCTCATTCTCTATGAGACCATCTCTAATTATAAGCCTAATAGTCTGAGCTGATCTTTGCAATTAAAATTTTAAACCAGCTAAACTGGAATATGGGTCATTGTTTACGGTAGCATTGTATTCTTATTTTTTTTTAAAGCTACATTCAGCAGGTAGGGCACAACAGTTTTAATTCCATTTGTTTTATTTATATGATTTTTTAAAGTTCTATAAAAATGGTCTCTCTGTTGCTACTCAGTTTATTAGTAATGTTGAAATCTCAGGGGAAAAAATCAACAGCGAGGGAAAAAAAAGTGCATGTTCTAAAATGTTTATTTTCATTTGTTGGTTACTTCCGAGGATCCCTAACATTATTTGCCAAAAAGAGCCATTGCTTTTATAAATAAAAGTGTTAGTGTTATATTAAACATGAAGGAAACAGTAGGTCATAGATGCTTACAAATATCAGAATGCTCTGAAGACATTGGGAGTGTTGGGGCAGGGCTGCTTCCTGGAATCTATCATCTCCTGATGCCAAAAATAATTTCTTTTTATTTAGGATGTCCATTTTGCCATTACTGAGAACACAATCTTAGAAAAAATTGCTTAAGTTATCTGAGTATCTTCAGAGTCCATAATCTTAGTGAAGAAAAAGTTTTAGATGTCATCTATTCCAAATCTCTCCCCTGTCACAGATGAGGAAACTAAGGTTCAGAGATGGTGAATAATTTGTTAAAGGTGACACAGCATTTTAGCAACACATCTCTGGGCCTTCCCCAGCCCCTTACCCTGTCCTTCAAGCTAGTATTTTCAGAAACATCCCCATCCCTGAGAGTACAGGTATTCACAGGAAGCCCTGGGACTTTATTTATAATCACTAACACTTTACAGCACTTAGCACTTCATAAAATGTATATTTTTTATTATCACAATGGCCCCAATTTTAAAGTTTCACAATTTAATTAACTTCCAATTATTTAAAAATTGTGCTAATCCAAACACCATTCTAGAGAAATCAAATTTTGCCATATGTAATTTGCCATGTTTTCCATATGCTAAAAGTTCATGTCTATGTAAGATAAATGCATGTATACATAAATGTTTATCCATACAAATATAACTGTGTTAGATTTACTGGAATAGCAATTAATTACAATACAATGGCTTCTGTATTTTAAAATGATATCAGATATAGTTTCTACTTGCCAGGTTTTATTTATTATTGTAGAAGTTATGCTAAAAATTTGAAATTATCACACTTGTCAAGTCATTGATGGGTAGTAAACCACACACTTATTAATAGAATCACAATTGTTCTCACTGTGTCTGAGAGAGGAAGAGTAATTTTCATAATATTTCTAGGAATTTTTCTGGGCTCTCTCTTTCATACACCTAGGGAAAGCTCTGTCTGAGAGGATATTCCCTCTCTGAGATGGTTGGTGGCTATGCAGGAAAATTATATAGATGGTTGCTATAGCTAAACAATTGCAACCACACCATTAGAAGACTGAAGTGGCCACAAGCCCCTTGTAGATTGTGGAGACAATTTATAAACAATATATATATATATATATATATATATATATATATACACACACACACACACATATACATATACATACACATATATATACACACACTTATACATACAAATATAGAGAGATTAAAATATATAATATAGATGTAATCATATATAACATACAGATATAATCATGTCATACATAAATGTAATCATAAATATAATTTTTGTATGCTATACATAACAGAATTAAGTCTATAACTTTTATCCTTTTGAACTCAGAAATCTAATTCTTGAAAACTGTTAGTGAGATACAGTGCTGTATTATAGCTTTCTTCCTTACCATGAAGGGTTTCCAGTCCTGCACAGCAGTTCCAAACACGACTTAGAATCTTATTTCCTGGGTTCAAATATCAGTCCCGGCTTCCTAGCTCTGCAACCCTGGACACCAGACTTAACCTCCCTGAACCTCCATTCACTTATCTGTAAAATGGCAAAAACAATAGTCTCTCCTTCCTAGAGAGGATATAAGGATCAAAACATAATGCATGTGGAAAGCTTATTAGCACAGTACCTTGTGCATAGGAGGCCTTCTATTAGGTTAATTCTTATCATCATTCCAATAGCAAGTACTCGTGGCACCATTCTCTATGATGCCAGGGCACGTCTCGTGGAGTGAGAAACCTCAGATGAAGAACAGCTGCTATAACGTGTATATCCCTGTTGATCCAGGCCCAGCCATTCAGAACTCTACTTCCCAGGCAGTCCCTGGCTCCTCAGCAGACTCTAGCTTGGATGAATATGTGCAATAACTACAGGTGCTCAGGAGGAAGACTAGCAGGATCCTCCAGGGAACAATTCTCATACCCAGCCATTCCCCAAGATGTCCTAAGCCGAGCTCTCTCTAGATTCTCTGTGTCTACTGATACCTGATAACCTTCCAGTAGTTCCAAATCTATGTGGTTGTGCCACAGGAAAAATAAAGTGTGTCTATCATGCTAACACATTTTATTTTTATTTTTTTTTTAATTTTAAAATCTTTAATTCTTACATGTGTTCCCAAACATGAACCCCCCTCCCACCTCCCTCCCCATAACATCTCTGTGGGTCATCCCCATGCACCAGCCCCAAGCATGCTGTATCCTGCGTCAGACATAGACTGGCGATTCAATTCTTACATGATGGTATACATGATAGAATGCCATTCTCCCAAATCATCCCACCCTCTCCCTCTCCCTCTGAGTCCAAAAGTCCGTTATACACAGCTGTGTCTTTTTTCCTGTCTTGCATACAGGGTCGTCATTGCCATCTTTTAAATTTTTTATTGATGTATAGTTGATTTCATGCTAGTGTTTATTGATAGAACGTTGGGATCACGCCAGTCACTGTGGCAGCTAGGATGGTTGCTCATCGTCTTATTTTGACATCTTAGAGAGCTGGGCTCTATTGTGTCTCAGCAACAGTGCGGACTGCAGCTCCCCCCAACACCTGTCATGTTGCTAGGAGATTTCTTTCCCCACAATAGAGTATTATAAGGTACTTGGCAAGGAGGGCCTATAATGTCATCATACATTTGCAGCCCATTTGTCTGATTTATAAGCCCAAATAGCTATTTAAAAATTCCAAATCAGGCTTTGTCAGGCAGCCCCACTCTTTTGTCATCCACAAATCAAACTGTTATGTTTACAGCTGTAAATAGTGAGTGACTTCTCCGCACAGCCTCAGAGCAGGTGTCCCAGACTTGCTAATAATGAATCACACGGCGGGGATATTTACAAGCAGTATAGCCTGAAAATGTTCCCACTGTTTTCTTCAGCAGAACTTACCTTTTCAAATAACATTTCAGGTATATCTCCCAAACATAAACAAGATGTCAATGCAGGCAGTACTGGATTATCTCTATACTAAGCAGTTGTCACCTAACTTGGACCTGGACCCACTGGAACTAATTGCCTTGGCAAACAGATTTTGCCTGCCGCACTTGGTTGCACTTGCAGGTAAGGCTGATGACTCAGGGCCATGCGGTATCTGACTGTCATATTTATCAAAATGACATTTAAGCAAAAAATAATACTTCCAGGGAATAAAAATTAAATTTTTATCACCCAGCATAGGACTGTCTTGTACAGGGTGAAATGAACTGATCAAATGTATCAAACAGCCCCAGTTCGATTCAGCAACTGTTTTTTAAGTACCTACTTTGTATAGGTCCTGCTGATACATATAAAAGGCAGTAGTTAAGAACATAGGCTACAGATCCAGATCACTTGGGTTCAGGTCTTGGCTCCACTATTTACTGGCTGGATGACTTCATACTTGATTTAATTACTCTGTATCTCAGCTTTCTCTCTCTCTTTAAAATGAGGATAATGATATTCTACCATAGAGTTGTTATGAAGATTAAATGAGTTAGGAGATTATATATGTGTATATATATATATATATATATATAAAGAGAGCGA
This sequence comes from Budorcas taxicolor, assembly GCF_023091745.1. Taxonomy (NCBI): domain Eukaryota; kingdom Metazoa; phylum Chordata; class Mammalia; order Artiodactyla; family Bovidae; genus Budorcas; species Budorcas taxicolor. Next base: position 28,988,441 of record NC_068914.1, read on the forward strand.
GTCCTGAGAACAGTGTCTGGCACCTAGTAAGCATTATGTAAGTGGTTTTCTTAAAGCTATTTTAGAAAATGTTCTGACATTGTCAAGATCATTTTGGGAAACAGAGAAAAAAGGGAGACTTGATTTAACTTCACAGAACCTTATGTATCATTTCTAGATTTGCTCAGTTGGTAAGCCAAAGCAGATCTAAATAAGATATATGCTTTCAAATACCCTTTTCTTGAATTTAAACCTTCTGTTTCATTTACCAGAGTTGTTGATTAGCAGTAAGGGTGCTACATTTAGTTGACTCTTGTTAACCAGGAAAGCAGGATAGTGCCTGTTTTGTTCACTGGCATATCCTCTGTACACAGAGAAATGCCTGAGCATAGGAGGTTCTCAGTAAAAGTCTGTTGAAGCATTAAATGAAAATGAAGGAATGAACAAACCAACCAGCCACCCCTGCCCTTGACTTCCTGACAGTATCTTTAGAAAAAAAAGTTTTATTTCTCTGCACTCCAAGTTTCTACCATGCTCAGCCAACTGGAGATCAAAGTTTTCTCCTCACCTTCCTTCTTCACCAGCTGGATAACAAGAAATAGTATTGCTATTCTTTTTTTTTTTTTTTTTTTGCCACACCGCACGGCAAGTGGGATCTTAGTTCCCTGACCAGGGATCTAACACGCAACCCCTGCACTGGAAGCATGGAGTACTAACCACTGGACAGCTAGGGGAGTTCCTGGTATTCATCCTTTAAACTGTTTTTAACCAATAAACCTGAAGTCATAGATTCAAATATGAGTATTGCTGCTTTTTCAATACTAATTCTAGGAGGCTACAGAAGGCAATTCTTTTTTGCATAACTAAGAATCTCAAGCCATTTGACTATCCAGTTTTTATAAGAATTTGTCCTTTGAGGATAAACTGAACTGTTCTACATAGTCAAAAGTAATTTGGAGCCAAATCTGTTGAATAGGATTTGTGATCAGTCTTGAAGGAGGGCCATTTTTGCTTAAATATTAAGGGTGGTGATGAAAACATGGGACTGCTCTCCAGGAAAGAAACTGACCCATTCTTGTGTTAACTACAGAATTCTATGTATGTTTATTTTTCTTAGTAAATGTTATTATTAATGGTTATGATTACTTAATATACATATTTCTAAGATGATTCCTTTAATCATTTCTATAGTATTTGCTGTTTAGTGTAAGTATAGAGTGTTTGGAACAGAGTGTTTAAAAATCAGTTTCTGGGGTGAAAATGCCCTGCAAGCCAAACTATCATTTAACACTTTGGAGTTACCTAAAATTTAAAACCCAGTGACTCCTCTGGAAGATTTAGTTACAAATAGTTCTTTGTCTGTCAATCCAGCTGAGGAAGGTTGTGTCAAAGAAACCATCCCAAACTTGAGACCATGTTGACTAGGTAAGAGACATATAGACTAACAAATAAGCACATAAAACCAGAGCAGAAAGTAAACATAGTTTGGACAGTATACTAAAAAATTAAATGTGATGCTAGAGATGAAAAAAAGCATCAAGGAGCTGGAAATGCTGGGCTAAGACTGTACCCACTCATGTCAAGGCCAGAGGCAGGCAGCAGCCTAACAGAGACAAAAGGCAGCTCAGTTGCAGAACCAGAGTCTGAATTCATCATAGAATCCTAGAACACAGCTCCCGAGCAGAAACGGCAGCCCCATCTAGACCTGTGTGACTTGAGGCTGAAGATCGCCCCAGTCTTTAGAATCTAAGAGGTTGAACAATATGTCCCTCGTCTGCTGCTGCTGAGACACACATACACATTAGCAGTTTTAATTCCCCATCTGGACTCATTACTGTTAGCCTCTCCACGGTCAGAGAGTGTTGAGAATTGGAGTGATATGAGTGAGGGAACCATCAAACAGGAAGATACAAGAGTCTAGAGGATTCTAGGCAGGTCCTAGCCTGCCCAGAGCAGCACTCTCAAGCAGAACTTGCAATGATAGAGACTTCCTGTGTCGGCGTTGGCCAGTACATGTGACCACTGAGCACTTAAACGTGGCTAGTGTGGGGCTGAGGACCTGAATTGTTTATTTTGTTTAATTGTAATTGTTTAAATAGTCCCTGGAGGCCAGTAGTTACCATACTGGACAGAGGTGGTCTGGAGGACTCTGGCTATTTCAGAAAGGCTAACGGATGTCCCCAGAGTCTGCAGTGCGCTGATCCAAGCCATGACTTGCCATACTGAAAGGCCACCCATCAGAGAGGGCCCTTGATTCAGTGCACATGGAGCTGTGTCCCCTACCTCCTCCCCCCTGAGGTGACCCCAGACGGCAGCCTCCAGGCACTAACATTCTCCTGCTCCCTCTTCTCCCCAGAACAGCACGCCGTTCAGGAGCTGACCAAGGCCGCCATGAGTGGTGTGGGCATTGATGGGGAAGTTCTCTCTTACTTGGAATTGGCCCAGGTTTGTAGCACTTTGCCTTTTACCTTTTCAGTGTATTCAACCAGTTCATTTAATGCTGATAAAACATTCCACTGTTGCATCTGAACAAATAAAGATGTCACCACTGAGTCACAGAAGCCCCCTGCTGTGTGCAGCAGAAAAGATCTGAGAGTTTTAAGTTTCATGCACTGTTCACCCTGCTGGGCTTCATTTGAAAAAACAACAAGGGCCCTGCCCCCCACACCAGCCCCTTTGTGCCCCGCCCCTCCAGAGGCAGCAGCTTCACATGTGGGAGAACAGCTCAGGGCATGGGAGGGGAAGGCTCTGTCTCCTTTTTGAATTCTCAGACACGCATTGGCTGAGATCAGACAGTTTCTAGAATTCCGTGAAGTCCCGGGTTGCCTCCAGTCTCACTGCAGCTCTCCTGGTTTTCCTTTTTTTTTTTTTTTTTTTTACATCAGCACTTGTTACTGTTGATGTTGTGATTCCATATCCCAACACACACTGCCCTCTTCTTCTAGAGAGGGTCAGAGATCAGTCTTGGCTTTGTCTCTGTGCATAATTTAAGGCACAAAGTTAAACGCTGCCTCTGTTTCCTCATCTGTTGGAAATGGGGATGGCAATTCACCCTCTGTCAACCTTACTGATTATTTTGAGAAAGAACTAGGAGAGAATGTTTCAGAAAGAGCATCAAAGAGGGGAAATCCTCTCATAATACAAGGCACATAGGCGGAGTTATCTAATCCCTGACCTAGACTTACGGGCCACGAGTTTACACTCTGAAGGAACTAAGAATAAATTCTTCAGACTTTTCTCTGACCTATTGCGTTTGGCTTTCTTTGTTCCCTGTCTTGGTTAGGGCAGTGGTTTACTAAATCTTACATCAGGCACTTCAAATCGGCATTTGTCAACCGAGGAAGCGAAGGAGGCAGGCCTACATCACATGTTCCTCAGGCCACTCTGACTGTGGCCCTGAGAGACCTTCAAGAGGGGAAAATGTGGATCAGGACTTCACAGCAACCTGCTCTTTCTGACTCAACATCCAACAAGGATTTGTTATTTCCTCTTCTTCTACCAGGCACCACCTTAGATAAGAGGACATGTAGCTTCTCTGCCCTTGGGGCCATCATGGGCCACTGAGAGGAACAGACACAAGCACACATTATTAAAATCCAGTGTGAAAAACAACCTCATAGAGGTTACAAGTTAAAACTGAGAGCAGACGTCAACTACAGTGAAGTCAACAAGCCCCCATCAACACTGACTCCACATTTGGAATTTGGGGGTGTTTTGAAACAGGACTAGGGGAGAACTTATGACTTGTACCCCTCCAGTAGGTATTCCTCCTGGAAAACAATCAAATGACCCAGAATCTCCTATAGGCCAGCCAATGGAGGTAATATAGCAGTTGTGTCTATCTTTTTACTTTCTGTTCCCACCCTGTCCCCTCCCCTGACCCACACATAACCCAGGAAGGAAATAAAATCATTCCTGCTAAGCTCTGAAAAGCCTTGGAGGAGGCATTTAGGATGGTGCCTCCAGTATCTTAGCTCATTCAGTAGACTCTAACCCAGGGATGCACTGGGAAGTATTTAACTGTCAGCTTGGGGATAGCAGAGACCGTGATCTGTTGCGTTTTCTGGTCTCCATGGTGTAAATACCCCACCTGCCCAACTGGTAACAACTCAAATTCACTGAGCTCAGAGTAGCAAGGAGCTGCACTCAGTGACGCTTTCAAGCAGGTACAAGCCAACTCCAATACAGCACTGCTCTAATCTGACTTTCAGGGAGAAATCGACTATCAAGAGAAGTTGGAAGCACTGGCTAAAATTGTCTGTCCTGCTGGGCTTGTGATCTGCAGAGAGTTTCTTGAATTAGTTTCCAGGGACGTTGGCTTTTCTCTTGGCCTCTGTTCAGGGCATTGACAGGGGCCTCAGAGGAAGCATGCTGTGGTTTCAGGGGTTCAGCTGCTCAAAGGAGCATCAAGAGTAACAGGCAATAGAACAGATGTCTGGAAGAGGCCTGGACAGAAAGACTGAGGGACGTGAGAGACCTTCCAAATTTGGGGACAAGATGGGGAGTCAACCCTGGATTTCTGTGCATCAGGTCTTTTGCAGACACAGCTACCTCAGCTGCCATGGTCCTGTGCATCTTCTCAGACAGGAGAGAGTGCATGGAGTGTCTGGCTCCCTCCTTCCCTGCCCACATTGCGTGCTCTTCTTATGTAACCAAAAGGACAGGTATAGGACAGTCACACATGCCGTAGTCTCCTCTTTCAGATCACTGGCCCCAGCCAGCTGAGCTCTGACATGTGACACGGAGGATTCTGTTGCCGAGGCTTCCTTAAACAGAGATGACATCGCAGCTTTCTGCTACAGGCTGGTGCCTTCCAGAGGCCATGACCACTTATCATTAGAGGGCAGGTGTGAGGGGAGGGGGAGAGAGGCAAGGCAGACTTTAAACTCCTGATACAGTGATTATTTTTAGTGCACATATCCCAGAGGTGAGAGGAGGATGTCAAACACTTGCATGTGGCTGGTGTGGAAACTGTGGCCAAAGTCAAAACACTAGTCAAAACAACCGGTTTCTGAATTAGTCATCTGGGCCTTTTATTTCTTTGACCCCTACCATGACTTTTTATTTCTTGTAGTCCCACTTGAGAAAGTAGAGGTCTGACCCCCTTTTGGTCACTTCCCTGCAGTTTCACAATGCCCACCAGTTGGCCGCCTGGTGTTTGCACCACATCTGTACCAACTACAACAGTGTGTGTTCCAAGTTCCGCAAGGAAATCAAATCGAAATCTGCAGGTGAGGCTGTGTGGTCCCCATCTGTCCAGTTCTCATCGCCTGTGCCTGAAGAGTTTCCCTTCATTGCCCTTGAGAAGGAACATGGACAGCCCCCGGCTCACGGAGAATTCCTTGTGGCCATATGGCAGTCACAGATTCGTGTGACGTGCGTGACCCAAGGAATTGTATGTTGGATATTCTCTCTGGAGAACTTCATGGCTGCGGGGCTTGGTGTGGAGACGGGTGGGAAAGGGGTTGTTCAGGGTGCCCTGCTGCGGAGCAAGCAGAGATTGTTGGTTCACTCTTGTCCGGGAAGGCAAAGGGACCTGGATTCAGGCTCTCTGTGTCCAGCTGTGTAATTTTAAACAAGTGATTCCACCTCTCAAAGCTTTCTGGTCATAATCTGCCACTGTCCCTACTCAGCGTCCCTGCTCACTGGCTAGTTGAGAGGATGCACGTGATAATCATCCCAGGCAAGCCTAAGCACAGAACCTAGCGGGTATCATCATCTGCACCTTTTCTTCCCCAGACAACCAGGAATACTTTGAGAGGCACCGCTGGCCTCCCGTGTGGTACCTGAAGGAAGAAGACCACTACCAGCGTGTGAAAAGGGAAAGAGAGAAGGAAGACATTGCACTAAATAAACATCACTCGAGAAGAAAGTGGTGCTTCTGGAATTCATCTCCAGCGGTCGCCTGAGGCGGAAGAGGAAAAAAATATCAGAAATCTGACACACCACTCTTAAAAGCACTACTGTAAAATGAGTCTTATTTTTAGAGATAACATGTAGTTCAGGTTTCAGGCACTGATCTTCCTCCACTTTTGTGCATTTATCTTTGTTGGGATCAAAGCACAAGCTCACCATCAATGAGCCTGGACACAAAGGGAAGCTGACGCTCACTGCATTCCTTAAACTTATATGTATATTTTTTGTTAGAAGGCTTAATAAACTTTAGTCTGTTATCTCATTTCTTTTTATACAAAGGAAAAAAAAAAATCCAGCTTTCATGTTTCGAATTCCAAATTGGAAAATATTTTTATACGGTCTCTTGTAAATGAAAATACTGTGTATTACTTTATTTTACAGGACACACATTAACCATGAAGTCGCCCTGCGATTCTCTTTGCCCACAAGCATTATTACTTAATTAGAGGGATATCCTTTTGTCGTGAAGTAAAGGGTTGGAATGAATTCCCCAAAGTACAAGTTAGGGAGTGTTTCATCTTTGTTCTGCCGAATAACATTGGTATAATTACCAAGTCAACTCCAAGAATGTGTATTTACAATATTTGCTGTGTGAGTGCTAGTAATTATATGGTTATATGTGCCATGTAAAATATAGTGATATCAAATCTTCTGTTGTTTAAAATGTCTAGATTTAAGAGGATAATCTTTATAATCATTGGAAGGGCTTATTAAATCCCAGCATTATCCAGGGCAAACTCTCTGGTGGACCTGAACACGAAAGATGCCAAGAGCGCTGGTGTGTGGATTGCTGTGTGAAGATGCCCGTCTCTCAGTGTTCCTGGACTTGCCATGTTTCTGCATGCAGTTTTGCCACTGACTTGAATTGAGATGGGCAAGGGTAAGGGTCCCCAGACTCTGTCCCCCTCATCTGCAGACATTTCCCCACCAGAAACAGGCTTCCTCAGGTCTCTCACCTGCGGCCAACTTCACTTTGTAAGACCCATGTTTTTAACTCTTCCCAGGGAAAATTCACGTTGCTGCAGAAGTAGACCAAGGCAGACCACCCACCCCTGCTGAAATTCAGTGGGAGGGCCTGTGAAGGCACAAAGCCGGAGGCTGGGTCGTCTAAGGTCACTGCATTCTCCAACGCAGACGGGAATTTTACTCCAAAAGTCTAGGAAATGGTGCTACTGTGAGTTAGTTCTGACCCTTTGTCATTCTGAGTTTTCAGTGGTAAAACAGAGAGTATTGAGCAGGGGGGCTTTTGAGAGGCCATCAGTCACTGCTTCTCGTAAATTAAAGTGTTACAGCACTCAGCGCATTTTAAGGCCACAGTGCCATGCCTGTTTTGGGATGTTGTGTGGTGGAGACTCAGGCTTACTCAATTCGGAGATCAATTTACTGATACTAAAAGCTCTTTATTTTTTTTGTTTTTTCTAGCTTTCAGAAGTTAGAAAAGAGACAGCTGAGTCCAAACTCCAGTGTTAACAACCAAATATATTTGAAAATCTATCCAGATGACAGATAAGCACTTATTACTGGCAGTGGATACATACCAGTTAGCAAAATTGGGAGAGGCCCAGACATGTTATCACTCTCTCATGACAAAGGACTGGGCAGTAGAGTAGGAAAGGATGGGATGATTGTAAATGCATCTACCTTAATTTTGGGTCAATAGTTTGTAAGTCATGAATGGAAGGAGAAAGGAGACAGAATGAGAGGAAGAATCAGCATATATCCCATCATAGAATGGTAGAAGTTGAGTTTTCGATGAATAGTCAGAGTTGAATTTATACAACCAAAGCTCCCATGTGATTGTAATCTTGCCAAAATATAATGGACATATAAATGAACCTGGGGTATAAGCAATAATATCCACTAGTGTTATCAGCTACTGTAACCAAGTGGCTGGTTCATTTGGTTGACGCTGATTATGGCCTTTAACCATGGTGGTTTGTTTTTTGTTTTGTTTTTTATTTCACAAAAAGCCAATAAAATTGTTTAGCTATAAAATGCCTCCAGTTTTTGTTGTTGTTGTTGTTGTTCTTTAAGGAATACCGTCATTATTGTGTGTGTAATTTTCATTGCTTTTTAAAAGAACTGTCAAAGCTTTAAGGGTGCTGGGTCATGGGGTATGTGTGCTTCAAGAACAAAGCAGCCTGAATGACTGTCATCTTTGTCTTTAGTATTGCCAGCAGATTGTAATACCATGATGTAAATGAGGGGTCTGGCTCTTTGATTTTGGCTAATATGGTTATGTCATTAGACATGGTACAGTTTTGGAAAAAAAACAAAACAAAAATGTCTCCAGCCTAATGGACTTGTTTTAATCTGATTTGAGGCGATTCTACCAGCAATTAAGTCAAAGTTTGCATTGAAGGGCTCATGAAGAACAGTCTTCTTCGAAAGCAGCTCTGAGAAAGCCTTTAGAAAAATTTATAATTAATCTCCAAACTTCTATGTAGTATATTTGCCCAAGCTGAGAAGGAAGAAGGGTCTTCAATGAGATCTCAAGGGGGATTTTCTGAGTAGCAAATGCCCCATGACTCTATGGAAAGGAGTTAACAACTATAAGACATAACTGCATGAAGAAGACAGTTTCCAATACATTTGCACACCCTTAAAGGTGGGTGGTCCAGACCAGGCACCTTTTATCTAATACATGCCAGTGAGGTCTTTCCTCTTGAAAGTCTTGGTCTAAGTTTCTGGCAAACCATGAAGGATTTCAGCAAACCTGTATCAGCATTCTAGGAACCACAAATTTTACTGGTTTAGCACTAACTCAAGTATTTTCATTGTAGACATTCACAAGCAAGAATTCTATGCTCCTAAGATTTTTTTCCCATTTGCTTCCATTGTATGGTATATCAGTTGTCAAAGCTCAGTTTTTCATCACTGTGACATTGGCTAAGCAGAATAAATTCTACTAGTCAGAGGGAAAAGAACAAAGTGAATTCTGAATTTGGAAATGTACAGTATTTGGGAGAGTGCAGTATTTCTGAAAGTAATTTGGAAAAGTGCAGTATTTCTGAAATGAATCCTTTTCTGCAAGCTGATTTATCAGGCTTTTTCTTAGAGAAATACATATGGTGTGTCTTTAATTGGATGTTAGGGGGCAAGTAGCAATAATTCCTCTTTTCTAGAGGAATGTAACTATTACATGAAAGATGTAGAGTTAAAAGTTAGCCAGGGAGAATGTATCTGTGTTGTTTGTGTATAAGTAATCAAGAAGTAACATAAAGGAAAAAAAGGCTAAAGATAATTTTTTAAAATTGAGAGGAGGAAGGAACTGATCAGATCCCTGGAAGCTGAATTAAGCATTATGAGCTTTGAATGCACCTCTTTCTTCCAAAGTGCTAATTTATGAAATTATTCAATATCTCATGATTTAATTTATTTTCAGATACACACTTTGCTCTACTGAATTTCCAGTTAGGAGGTAGATGATGTATGCACCATGGAAATGCATTGGTTTGTCAACCCTGCTGACCTGTCATGTTTCTCTAAACTTTTAGCTGCATTAAATCTCACCCTGTGCTGCTAGGGCCTTTAAGTTGGGTATTTTTACTTAAGCCGTTTAGATGCAAGATTTTTCACTGGGTTCATGTGCAGGTGCCTCATCAGTTAGACTTCTACAGACTATAGTCTACAAAATATGGAAATAATTTGGGAGCAGAGAACTCTTGGGTAGAAACAAATCAATCATAAGTTGCACATGCACAGACATGAAAGTGTTAGAAACAACATTAGGAGACAAGAAGCGACTTGCCAGCAACTCACTCCTGTTGCTCCAGGAACAGAACATCTTAGTGACATGTATTTCCGGTAGAATGTAGATGAAATGGGTGATTCACAAATGTGGCTCCATGGAAAGCAGAGGTAAATTCTTTGAGTCTGAATACATTTCTCAGACCCGAAGACAAGAATGCTTAGATGTTACTTACAGGCAATCAATGAGAAAGAACCTGATTCATATCCCTCTGCATGGATGCCAACCAAAGTTTGGGCATTTTTTTTGTTCCCTCCCAACCTGATAAACATCCTTTTGATTCAATGATTCATAATAGTCCCAGTTGGAGGGATAATACCTATGGAATGTTAAGATCAACTGTTGTGTGAAGAGACACACAACCTCTCTAAGCTGTAGTTGTCTAAAAAAAGTGGAAATGGATTTCATTGAGTTCTTGGTGCAGATTAAATGAGATGATTTAGGTAAAGCACTTGGCACAGTGCCTGGCACGTAGTTTTCACTTAGTACTCAGCATATCAAATACCCAGGCAAGAAATCCAAGAGAAAGGACAACTTTGCAAGTTACAAAATGGAACAAAGATGTCTTTTCCTGCATTTCTCTTAAACCAAATGCCAATTTTGCTGCTTAGTGCTCCATAACGGTGATGAAAGAATTAGAAAATAAGAGTCATGGCAAGAGAAAAAGCAGGTGGTAGGGGGATAGGGAAGAGTGTAGCTCTTTCCAAGACACTGTCCCCACCATTCTACCCTTCTCTCCATGGAATAAGGGCTAGACCACCCTAAGGTGGCTTCCCTAATGGCTCAGTTGGTAAAGAATCTGCCGGCAATGCAAGAGACCTGGGTTCAATCCCTAGGTCGGGAAGATCCCCTGGAGAAAAACGGCAACCCACTCCAGTGTTCTTGCCTGGGGAATCCCAGGGACAGTAGAGCCTGGTGGGCTGCTGTCTATGGGGTCGCACAGAGTTGGATACAACTGAAGCGACTTAGCAGCAGCAGTAGCCAGTACTCTTGCCTAGAAAACTCCATGGACAGAGGAGCGAGGCAGGCTACAGCCCATGGGATGGCAAAGAATTGGACTAACTAACTTTCACTTTTCACCCTAAGGTGAAACTTGACTGAGCCTCTGATTCACATCAAGCTTTTTCCTATTTATTGCTCTCAATCATTTTTTAAATTTTTCCTGAAGCTTGGAAAGGTTAAGAAGGAGTTAAGGAGTCTACTTAACCAGACGCCTCAGTGTTCTTCAGCACTTGGCATTATCATCTTCAGCAGTCTCTTCTTTATTTTGCATAATTTCTTTCATTTCTTCCGTAATGTCCACTCCCGTAATATGTTTGATATACGTCTTTGAAAGTGCAGATGTCCTTATACAGAGTGCTGTTTCATGGGTGTGGTTGTGACACGAATGGTGTTGCCTCATAAATTCCATTCTGTCTGCTTCGCAGACTCCACGCTGTTTTGGAAGCCTCGCCATGTGGAGATGTGTGCAGCAGCCTCATGGCTGCTCAGGTTTCTCCAGCATCCGTCACATTTCACTCTCCCATTCCACTGGCAATGGCACCACAGCAAATTCCATTTCCAGCCACTACCGTGGACCTCTTTGCATGTGCCTTGAGGTCAATACCGAAAACCAGATTCCCAATTTGGCTCCAGACATACAGAATCAATGTCTTCTGAGGTGAGGGACATGTGTAGGACATTGGAGTCAAAGATAAGAGTCCTTCCCTGCTCCAGCACTAAGTTGATATGATTCTGCAGAATTCAAGAGTCATAAAGAATCAGAAAGGCTCTGTTGTAGCCCAGAGACTGGCTGTCTTTTGAAAGAAAAAGTGAGCTTACCTCCCAAACCACCTGAGAAGCCACCTGAGGTTTTCCTGATGGTGAAAGTTGTCAGATGTCAGAATGAGTTAGTCAATCCCATCTGGCCGTGGCATTTTGTGTCATCTGACCCTCTTGAAATGCAAAAGGACAAGATAACTTCTCAAAAGCCCCTGGAATTAAAAAATATATACCTAGAAATTAAAAAAGGCTTTCCTCTAAAACCTCTGTATGTCTGGAGAGTTTGGGGGTTTCGAGCACAAGCCACCCATTCTACTTGCTTGGCCTGGCAATAAACTTTTCTCTGCTCCAAAAAAAAAAAAAAAAAAGTAAGTAAATAAATTCCTAGAGAGCTTGTGGATTTGCATAGATGCTTGCCTTCTAATTTTATTTCACATATGGAATCTAAAGAAAAAGTAACTTACCAGTACAAAAGCTACAGATTGTTCAAAGGGTCTCTGAGACTTTCAGATTCTTTGTGACTCTTGAATTCTATAGAATCATATGAACATGAATATAAAACTTAGTTTTTCACTCTGGGTGGTGAATCACTGAGCAACACTGCCTAATTCATAAGTTGAAGAGTATTCAGACCACTAGTCTCACCCGCACTGGGATGCTGGGACCTCATGACCACCACTACTAAGGTATCATTCAATTTATACCTTGGAAAGAATTCTTTTAAAGTAGATAGTCATAGTAAATGGTCAAGCATTTGAAATCTCCAGCCCTTAGCCTTACTAATCTTTTACAACATAATAAGGTGGACTCTCTCCTCAGCAAATTCTGTACTGCTGATTACCCTTGCTCCCATTTAGCCCACATTTGCACAGGAAGCCCAGGTGGTGGGACCTTGGGATGCTGAGATACACTCTCACATACTCTTTCAGTCTTATTTCAGTGTTTCCTCACTGTGCTCAAACCAATGAATTGATGTTCTAAGCTCGGCAGCAATCTATCAGAGACCAAAACTCTCTGATGTGAGAGCCATAATAATACTATTTGACATATCTTAGTATATATTGTAACCAAACAATAAGTGCTTTACATGCATTTGCTTCATTCAATTCTCACAACATTCTTCTCTTTTGGGGAAGGTAATGGGTTCCCCAAAAGCTGACACTGAGATGGAGATTTACAGGTGAGTGACTTATTTAGGAAGTGCCTTTAGGTTAGACCAACACTGGAGAGAGTAGGAAGCAGAAATCTAAGAAGTCAAGCAAAGGCCCGGATTCAGACATCCCACTCTCAGCCTGGTACACCCTGCAGTATAAAAAACAACTCAGAGTTGGCTTTCCTATTCCTGCACAGGTCAGCTCAGTTGAGCTCAGTTCAGTCACTCAGTCATGTCTGACTCCTTGTACCCCATGGACTGCAGCATGCCAGGCTTCTCTGTCCATCACCAGCTCCCAGAGTTTACTCAAACTCATTTGCATTGAGTCGGTGATGCCATCCAACCATCTCATCCTCTGTCATCCCCTTTTCCTCCTGCCTTCAATCTTTCCCAGCATCAGGGTCTTTTAAATGAGTCAGTTCTTCGCATCAGGTGGCCAAAGTGTTGGAGTTTCAGCTTCAACATTAGTCCTTGCAATGAATCATTTAGGACTGATTTCCTTTAGGATGGACCGGTTGGATCTCCTTGCAGTCCAAGGGACTCTCAAGAGTCTTCTCCAAAACTACAGTTCAAAAGCATCAATTCGTTGGAACTCTGCTTTCTTTATAGTCCAACTCTCACATCCATACATGACTACTGGAAAAACTGTAGTTTTGACTAGATGGACCTTTGTTGGCCAAGTAATGTCTCTGCTTTTTAATATGCTGTCTAAGTTAGTCATAACTTCTTCCAAGAGCAAGCGTCTTTTAATTTCATGGCTGCGGTCATCATCTGCAGTGATTTTGGAGCCCCTGAAAATAAAGTCTCTCACTGTTTCCATTATTTGCCCGTATTTGCCAGGAAGTGATGGGACCAGATGCCATCAGTCCAAATAATGAGTTCGAAGCCAACTTTTTCACTCTCCTTTTTCACTTTCATCAAGAGGCTCTTTAGTTCTTCTTTGCTTTCTGCCAGAAGGATGGTGTCATTTGCATATCTGAGGTTATTGATATTTCTCCCGGCAATCTTGATTTCAACTTGTACTTCATCCAGCCTGGCATTCTGCATGATGTATATAAGTTAAATAATCAGGGTGACAATATACAAGCTTGACATACTCCTTTCCCAATTTGGTACCAGTCTGTTGTTCCAGGTCCAGTTCTAACTGTTGCTTCTTGACCTGCATGCAGATTTCTCAGGAGAAGCTAGAAAAATGGTGTTCTGGTATTCCCATGTCTTGGAGAATTTTCTATAGTTCTTTGTGATCCACACAGTCAAAGGCTTTGGCATAGTCAATAAAACAGAAGTAGATGTTTTTCTGGAACTCTCATGCTTTTTTGATAATCCAGTGGATGTTGGCAATTTCATCTCTGGTTCCTCTGTCTTTTCTACATCCAGCTTGAACATCTGGAAGTTCACAGTTCACATACTGTTGAAACCTGGCTTGGAGAATTTTGAGCATTATTTTGCTAGCATGTGAGATGAGTGCAATTGTGCAGTAGTTTGAATATTCTTTGGCATTGGCTTTCTTTGGGATTGGAATGAAAACTGGCCACTGCTGAGTTTTCCAAATTTGCTGGCATATTGAGTGCAGCACTTTCACAGCATCATCTTTTAGGATTTGAAATAGCTCAACTGGAATTTTATCACCTCCACTAGCTTTGTTTGTAATGATGCTTCCTAAGGCCCACTTGATTTCGCATTCCAGGATGTCTGGCTCTAGGTGAGTGATCACACCATCATGGTTATCTGGGTCATTGAGATCTTTTTTGTATAGTTCTTCTGTGTATTCTTGCCACCTCTTCTTAGTATCTTGTGCTTCTGTTAGGTCCATACCATTTCTGTTCTTAATATCCTCAACTGATACGGTGCAAACCATCCACACCTTATCTTGGAAAGCCTTGTGATTATATGTTGACTTAGTCCTCCTTCTACCTTGCCAGCATACCAAGCCTCCTAGGACTATTGGAGTCAGTGTCCCTGACCCCTTGGAAGTCCACTGTCAACACACACTTCCGCCGGAGACTCCCGGACACTGGCAAGAAAAGATGAGCACACGTCCTTCTACTCCACCACCTTGACTGCCTTTTCTGATTGAGCGAAATTATGAGCCATGCTATGTAGGGCCAACCAAGATGGATTGGTCATGGTGGAGAGTTCTGACAAAACGTGGACCACTGGAGAAGGAAATGGCAAAGCACTTCAGTGTTCTTGTCTTGAGAACCCCATGAACAGTATGAAAAGGTAAAAAGATAGGACACTGAAGGATGAACTCTCAGGTCAGTAGGTGCCCAATATGCTACTGGAGAAGAGCAGAGACATAGCTCCAGATGGAATGAAATGGCTGAACCAAAGCAGAAACAACACCCAGTTATGGATGTGTCTGGTGGTGAAAGTAAAGACCAATGCTGTAAAGAACAATATTGCACAGGAATCTGGAATGCTAGGTCCATGAATGAATGTAAATTGGAAGTGGTTAAACAGGAGATAGCAAAAGCGAACATTGATATTTTAGGAATCAGTGAGCTAAAATGAATGGAAATGGGTCAATTTAATTCAGATGACCATTATACCTACCACTGTGAGCAAGAATCCCTTAGAAAAAATGGAGTAGCCCTCATATTCAGCGAAAGAGCTGACTCTTGTACAACAAAAAAAGTACAGAATGCTACTTGGATATAGTCTCAAAAATGACAGAATGATCTCAGTTTGTTTCCAAGGCAAACCATTCAACATCACAGTAATCCAAGTCTATGCCCCAGCCACTAATGCCAAAGAAGCTGAAGTTGAACAGTTTTATGAAGATCTACAAAAACTTCTGGAACTAACACCCCCAAAAGATATCCTTTTCATCATAGGGAACTGGAATGCAAAAGTAGGAAGTCAAGAGAACCCTGGAGCAACAGGCAAGTTTGGGCTTGGAGTACAAAATGAAGCAGGGCCAAGGTTAACATGTTTTGCCAAGAGAAAGCACTGGTCATAGCAAACATCCTTTTCCAACAACACAAGAGACGACTCTACACATGATATCACCAGATTGTCAATACCTAAATGAGATTGATTATATTCTTCATAGTCAAAGATGGAGAACCTCTATAGTCAGTGAAAATAAGACTGGGAGCAGACTGTGGCTCAGATCATGAACTCCTTATTGCAAAATTCAGACTTAAATTGAAGAAAGTAGGGAAAACCGCTAGACCATTCAGGTATGACCTAAATCAAATCCCTTATGATTATACAGTGGAAGTGACAAATAGATTAAAAGTATTATATCTAATAGACAGAGTGCCTGAAGAACTATGAATGGAGGTTAATAACATTGTATAGGAGGTGGTAATCAAGACCACCCTCAAGAAAGAGAAATGCAAAAAGGCAAAATGATTGTCTGAGGAGGCCTTACAAATAGCTGGGAAAAGAAGAGAACTCAAAGGCAAAGGAGAAAAGGAAAGATATGCTCATCTGAATGCAGAGTTCCAAAGAATAGCAAGGAGAGATAATAAAGCATTCCTAAGTGAACAATGCAAAGAAATTGAGGGAAACAATAGAATGGGAAAGACTAAAGATCTCTTCAAGAAAATTAGAGCTACCAAGGGAACATTTCATGCAAAGATGGGCACAATAAAGGACAGAAATGGTATGGACCTAACAGAAGCAGAAGATATTAAGAAGAGGTGACAAAAATATACAAAACTATACAAAAAAGATTTCAATGACCAGATAACACTCATGAGAGTGTGATCACTCACCTAGAGCCAGACATCCTGGAGTGCAAAGTCAAGTAGGCCTAAGGAAGCATCACTATGAACAAAGCTAGTGGAGGCGATGGAATTCCAGCTGAGCTATTTCAAATCCTAAAAGATGATGCTGTGAAAGTGCTGCATTCAACATGCCAGCATATTTAGAAAACTCAACAGTGGCCACAGGACTGGAAAAGGTCAGTTTTCATTATAATCCCAAAGAAGGAAAATGCCAAAGAATTTTCAAACTACCACACAATTGCACTCATTTTACATGCTAGCAAGATCATGCACAAAATTCTCCAAGTTAAGCTTCAACAGTATGTATGCCAAGAACTTCCATATGTACAAGCTGGATTTAGAAAAAGCAGAGGAACCAGAGATCAAATTTCCAACATCTGTTGGATCATAGAAAAAGCAAGAGAATTCCAGAAAAACATCAACTTTTGCCTCACTGAGTATGCTAAAGCCTTTGATTGCGTGGATCACAACAAACTGTGGAAAATTCTTAAAGAGATAAAACTACCAGACCACCTTAGCTGCCTCCTGACAAAACTGTATGCAGGTCAAGAAGCAACAGTTAGAATTGGACATCGAACAACAGACTAGGTCAAAATTGGGAAAGGACTGCATCAAAGCTGTATGTTGTCACCCTGCTTATTTAACTTATACACAGAGTACAGTGCTGTGCTTAGTCACTCAGTCTTACCCAACTCTTTGCAACCCTATGGACAGTAGCCTGCCAGGCTCCCTCATGTGAAATGCTGGGCTGGATGAAGCACAAGCTGGAATCAAGATTGCCAGGAGAAATATCAATAACCTCAGATATGCAGATGATATCACCATTATGGCAGAAAGTGAAGAAGAACTAAAGAGCTTCTTGATGAAAGAGAAAGAGGAGAGTGAAAAAGTTGGCTTAAAACTCAGCATTCAAAAAACTAAGATCATGATATCCAGTCTCATCACTTCAAGGCAAATAGATGGGGAAACAGTGAGGAACTTTATTTTCTTGGGCTCCAAAATCATTGCAGATGGTGACTGGCAGCCGTGAAATTAAAAGACGCTTGCTCCTTGGAAGAAAAGCTATGACCAATCTAGACAGCTTATTAATAGGCAGAGGCATTACTTTGCCAACAAAGGTCCATTTAGTCAAAAATATGCTTTTTGCAGCAGTCATGTATGGATGTGAGAGTCGGACCATAAAGAAGGCTGGGCACTGAAGAATTGATGCTTTTGAACTGTGGTGCTGGAGAAGATTCTTGAGAGTCCCTGGACCTGAAGGGAGATCAAATAAGTCAATCCTAAAGGACATCAGTCCTGAATATTCATTGGAAGGACTGATACTGAGGCTGAATCTCCAATACTTTGGCCACCTGATGCAAAGAGTTGACTCACTGGAAAAGACCCTGATACTGGGAAAGATTGAAGGCAGGAGAAGAAGGGGATGACAGAGCATGAGATGGTTGGATGGCATGACTGACTCAAAGGACATGGGTTTGAGCAAGCTCCAGGAGATGGTGAAAGACAGGGATGCCTGGTGTGCTGCAATCCATGGTATCACAAAGAGTGGGACATGACTGAGCGACTGAACAACAGCTACCTTGCCAAAACATCGATCTAAAGCTTATCACAATCAAAGACTTTTTGTTCTTCTACCATGTGCCAAAAATAGTATGAGAGTATTAGTCTATGACACAGGGGAGCACCTAGTATCTGGTTGGACACACCCAAATAATAACAACAGTAAGAATGAACATGCCAGAATTTTACTTAGTAAGGCATGATTATGTTGTGAGTTACTCCATAAGTGCTGGGATAGCTTAACATATCATGTCTGACATGATTCTGAAAGAATGAACTAGTGGTATAATTATCAAGTTTTATTCATTTCGTAAATAATTATTGCACAGATATCCAATATGTGCACTCGCTTTTCCAAGAACCAGTGTCCCTATCATTATGGAGTTTACATTCCAATATGGGAGGCATAGAAAAGCAACCATATATATTTTTATCAGATAATTGCTATGAAGGAAAAAGGAAGAAGATAGAAAATAATCAAAAAATACCATTTCAGACAAAGGTAGTGAGGGAAGTCCTCTCCAGGGAGGTATTATTGGAGTAGAGAGCCAAATTAAATGAATCAGAAATTCAGAGAAGCTACCAGACAGTGTGCTTATCTCTATTTCCCAACGTTTGAGCTGTAACCAAGAATTGGAGGTTAGGGGCTACTAAATGGCTTGGGGTTGAAATCACCTAAAAGTGTCTACTCTCACGTATTTGGTGGTTAATCCTGGTTCTTAGAGGACACCTCAGCCAGCTGTTGACTGCACCTCTATAGGGTCTCTCCATCTGGTCTCTCTGCACAGACCTATTTAAGCTTTCTTATAGAATAGCAGCTGGATTCTAAGATACTGAGTGTCCCCAAAGAAAAAAGCAGAGGGACATGGTATATATATATTGGTTTTTTGGTTTGGGTTTTTTTATTATTATTATTTTTTTTTTTTTTTTTTTGTCCATTTCTCACGGCGTGCAGGATCTTGGTTCTCTGAGCAGGCGTGGAACCCCCATCCCTTATACTGGGAGTCTCAACCACTGGACCACCAGGGAAGCCCCCCTACATGGTGTATTTTTCATCTAGTGTCAGGACTCACATGGTATCACTTCTACTATGCTCTGTTGTTTGAGGCAGCCAAAAAGATCCATGCAAGTTCAAGAGGAGAGGACACAGATGTTACCACTCAATGGGAGAAGCGTCAAGGAAACTTGTAAGAACATGAGGAATGTGAAGTACTGTTCTGTCTTCTGCCATGATAACTGAGAGTTCACTGGTTTTCCAGAGTTGGCTTTTGATTGGAGGAGAGAGAAAAAGGAGATTGAGAGACATGAAGGATACTCTATATCCAGAGGGAGAAAAGGACAGCCTTGGGTAGAGTCAGGGCTAAGAGCAAGGAAGAAAAGCTCTGCCACTGCTTTCTTTATTATTTCACATCTTCTTTTGCTTGAAAAACTACTGTCTGGATCATTCTCTGAACTTCCTTGCCCAGTTCCTACACTAACTCACATTCACATAACCCACACAAATTCCACATGCCTCACCCAAACTTTTGGTCATTAAAATGGTCACCTCCCCCAACATAGAGTTGCCATATGATTCAGTAATCCCACTCTTGGGCATATATTCAGACAAAACTATAATTTAAAAAGATACTTGTACCACTATGTTCATAGCAGCACTATTCACAACAGCCAAGAGATGGAAACAACCTAAATGTCTGTCGACAGATGAATAGATAAAGAAAATGTGACATATTCATTATATTATATATTGGTGCAAAATTCCATTATACATATATAATGGAATATTACTCAGCCATAATAAAGAATGAAATAATGCCATTTGCAGCAACATGGATGCAACTAGAGATTATCACACTAAGCAAAGTAAATCAGAAAGACAAATACCATATGCTATCACTTGTATGTGAAATCTAAAATATAATACAAATCAACACATCTATGAAACAAAAACAGACCACAAACATAGAGAACAGATTTGAGGTTGCCAAAGAGAAGGGTTGGTAGGGGAGGGAAGGACTGCCTGGGATTAGCAGTTGCAAACTAGATACATAAGTTGTATAAATAACAAGGTCCTACAGTATAGGGCAGGGAACTATATTCAATATTCTGTAACAAACCATAATGGAGAAGAATATGAAAAAGAATATATATATATATATATATAAACACATTCATATATAAATGACAACCCACTTCAGTATTCTTGCTTGGGAAATCCCAAGGACAGAGGAGCCTGGAAGGCTATAACCCATGGGGTCACAAAAGAGTTAGACATGATTTTGTGGCTAAACAACAAGGTGTGTGTGTGCACATGTGTGTGTGTGTGTGTGTGTGTGTGTGTGTGTGTGTGTATGTCTGAGTCATTTTGCTGTACAAAAGAAATGAACACAACCTTGTAAATCAACTATACTTCAATAAAATGTAAGGAAAAGAAAAAAAGATGGTTACCTCCCCAAGAGGAGCAGCTACTGTATTTCAGCAGCTTCAACTGTCCTAAAATTATTGACCAAAAGGAGGCCCAGCTATTTTCCTATTGGATCTCCCAGGAAAGAAACAACCTCTTTGAAGGGCATGTCTTCTCATTATCCTCACACAACCTCTTTGAGAGGGCCTGAACTTCTTGAGCTATGATCTTTGGTTCAGTAAAAGTTCAAAAAACAAATATTCCTTTATAAACAATAACAGCAACAATGATATTCTTATTGGTGGAGGAACCAAAGAGTCTAAAAGTCAATTCAGGGACTTCCCTGGTAGTCCATCGGTTAAGACCTCGCCTTCCAATGCAGGCAGTACAGTTCCATCTCTGGTCAGGAAGCTAGGGTCCCACATGGCTTGCAGCCAAAGAACCAAAACATAAGAAGAAGCAATATTGTAACAAATTCAATAAAGACTTCAAAAACAGTCCACAGCAAAAAATCTAAAAAGTAAGTAAGTAAAAGTCAATTCAAACTACCAAAACAATGGTGCCAGAATGTCTGGCTTTAAAGGCATCCTGGGAATTCTAATGTGCATGGGGGTTGAGAAGCACCGTCCATCTGATGTGTCCTGACTCCCTTCCTGCCTCTCCTCCCCTTGCCTATTGGGTTTCAGCACAACACGCCTTCTTTTTTAAATTAATTTTTATTGGAGTATAGTTTACTTACAGTGTTTTGTTAGTTTTACATATCTATGTATCTACTCTTTGCATTCTTTTCCCATATAGGTCATTACAGAGTATTGAGCAGAGTTGCCTGTGATGGACAGAAGGTTCTTATTAGTTTTCAGATAGGTCTTCTCGAAGAGACTTTACTAGGCCGTGTTCTTGTCCTGTGGTCTTCGTACACGCTATTCCCTCAGCCATCAGACGCTCTTTCCCCGATTATCTGACTCACTCCTCAATTCAAGGACCTGCCCCAAAGGACCGTAAAGCATCAAGAAGCAGCCCTCTTGCTCCTCTGAAGTCCCACCACATAAACCTCTTTGAGCTCCTATCTATTGTATAATCATCTTCAAGGAGGCCCAATGAGCTTGTTCAATAACTAGAAGCAAACATCTCAGCTTATGGTTGAAAAGAATTCTCCCTGGAAGTTCTGCAATTGCACACATCATGGGTGGTCCAGTGGTTAAGATTCTGTGCTTCCACAGGGCACAGGTTCGGTCCCTGGTAGGGAAACTAGGATCCTGTATAACACAAAGCAGAGCAAAATTAAAAATAATAATAATAATAATAATAACCATCATGGAGACCAGGAGTGTTAGGGAAGAAAAATTCCCCCATCTCCTAGGGTAACCTTTCCAGAAACAGGCATCCTGTTTTCTTCCACCAAAGTCACTAACTCATTATGTATTCTTGGGCATCTGGCACTATAGGCTCCAGCTGTTCTGCCCTCGGCTTTTACAAACTTCAACAGGAACTGATACTCATATCATTCAAGGTGGATGGACACGGAAAAAGGCATTGGGAAGGGTATTCATCCAACAGCTTTCCTGGAGCCACCCAACAACCAGACTTGCAAATACTTTGAGCCCAAGCTCTTCATCACCAGAGGCAGAACCATTTTTGTTTCAGCAGTTTTCACTGGGGACATCCTGGAGCAAAAGTCCCAGAGCCTCTCTGTACCCCTGTTGCTCCTCCCTTACAGAGCAATGGCCAACAGAACGGCTCTGTCTCTCTCTCCCTGGCCTAGAGGAAGTGCAGGAAGGGCCAAGACTCCATTCGCTGGCCCGACAGAACATCTGGGCCAGAATTTCAAGGGATAGCGTGGGGACCACCATTCCCTCAAGAGCCTTCCTTCTCTGCCAACAACGGATGTTTGAGCTGCTCCCAACCTCCCTGAAGCCAGCGCTCCTAACAAACAGGGACAAAGCCTTGGGCTTGAGAAGCAGCAGGAAGCCCTGGATTAGTCTCCATTCCAACTTCACCAAGAAACCCTGAAATTCAGGATTATTGCATACTTGATACCATATAGCTAACAATTATTGACTTCTGGCTGCTTATTTCTACACTGGCTAGAACCTGCAGACAGGAAGACACGACTAAATAATCCCCAAGCACACAGCTATCTTTCCCTCCCCAACCCCCCACTGGGTAAGAGCAACAGTTGTCCTCACAACCATTTATAGCACTCTGTAGTACTCTTTACTATTTGTTTTACAAATGGGAAAACAGACCAGAGAGCTGGAATAATTCACCAAGTTTCCACATTTAGTACCAGAGCAGGAATTTTAACTCACTTCAGTACATCATCTGCACCCTTCATTTGTTCATGTCCAACTCTTTGCGACCCCATGGACTGTAGCCTGCCAGGCTCCTCTGTTCATGGATTTCTCCAGGCAAGAATACTGGAGTGGGTAGTCATTCCCTTCTCCAAGGGATCTTCCCAACCCAGGAATCAAACCCAGGTCTTCTGTATTACAGGCAGATTCTTTACCATCTGAGCCACCAAGGATACCCGAAGAATCCTGGAGTGGGTAGCCATTTCCTACTCCAAGGGATCTTCCCAACCCAAGGATCAAAGTCAGGTCTTGCCACATTGCACACAAATTGTTTACCATCTGAACCACCAGGTATGCCAACTTATTTACTAGAGCTAGGTAAATTTATTTTAAAGTTCTTAGAGACAGATAATAATAGCCATGTGCTATAGATTGAATGTTTATGTCCCACCCCTAAATTCATATGTTAAAACCCAACCCCTAGTGTGAGGGTACTAAGAAGCAGGGCATTTGGAATATAAGGTCATAAGGGTGGAACCCTCATGAGTGATATTAGTGCCCTTGTAAAAAGAAATTCAGTGAGTTCCCTCCCTCCTTCTGTGAGGACACAGAGAAACACCCACCTATGAACCAGGGAGTGGACTCTCACCAGACACAGAATCTGCTGATGCCTTAATTTTAGACTTTCTAGCCTATAGAACTGTGAAAAACAAATTTTTGTTGTTTATAAGTCACCCAGTCTATGGTATTTTTCTTATAGCAGCCCAAACAACTAAAACTCAATGAAAGCTCTAAAAACAAGGAGAAAAAATAGGAGATGGATAGCCCCATTTATATGAAAATGTCTAAGGGACTTTATGATGAGCACAGCTAATGCCAGCACAAGAACAGACATAAGAATAGAATAGAATAGAAAGTCTAGAAATAAGCACATGCAGAGTATATTTATCCTATGATTAAAGCTGTACTTCACAGGACTGGAATTTTTAATACATGGTGTTGAGACACCTGGATAGGCACTTGCAAAGAAAAAATAAAAACTGTCCGAACTTCTACATCATTTTTAACTTTAGACATCTCAGTGTAAAAATAAAGCAAATGTAACTAGAGAGAACTAATACAAAACTGTGGGTGGATTTCCTGAGAGTGAGATGACATTTTTGAGTCTGATTCAAATCTTTAGGAAATAAAAGAAACAACGATAGATTCAACTATATAAAATCAAAATTCTATCCATGAAGATCTGAGAGCCAGAGAATGTGAGTGTGATAGCCCAGGCCACAGCGAGTTAGTGTAAGCTCCTGAGCGCTCCAGGTCCTTCGGTCCACTCTTGGTATTTCCATATTCTGTCCACCCTGACTCCCTCCTACTGCTCATAACTCTCCTGTTTTCCACTGGAGGCCACCTCTGCAAATTGTCTCTCACACCTACAAAGCCCTCTTATCACTATGCGCACAGAACCTGGTGTTAGGGTTTCAGGGTCCTTTGAATGCAATGTGCATCTCCTTTCCACCTCACTAGCTGGCTAAAGTTTAACCTGTAATGGGATCCTGAAGACATCCAAAGTTCACCAGAGCTGTTATCTGCAGGTATGGGTGGTATAGGCAACAGATGAGCCCCAAGTCTGCCAGACATGTGCTCTGTGGTTGCCTCTTTGTGCCCTGGAGAGGCAGGAGGCCAGCTGACACAGTATTTCTCCAGTAACCCCTGTTTAGGAGACACTTTGTTAGGAGAAATAAGGATGACATAAAGCCTCTTCTCTACCCTCAAGTTTCTTGGCAGAATATTTGGCAAGTAGGAGGATGGAAGGGACCTGTGAGGTCATGTAAACCAATCACTGTCTTTAAGGAGGCATCACTGTGAACCTAAGAAGCAATCCTAGGTCATCAACTCTCGTGTGTAGAGGACAGAACATGTTGGAGTTTAGAGAAGGTCCAGATCAGAGGCAGAAGGGCTGAGGTTTTTCTCAAAAGACAGATGATTAAAGAGTTTTACCCAGGTTCTATTCATGAGTTATCACCACCTGAAGCCCTAAGCCTAAGCCTTCTGCCTTTATTTTTTTTTTAAAGCCTTCTGCCTTTAAACAGCCTTGCTATTCTAATCCTCCTTGCTCATAGCAGGCTCTGTAGCCTGGGGTTGTCACTTTGGGTTCGGACTCTGAAATGTTTCAGACTCCCCTTTACCCCAGTCTCTTCCCACTACTTTGCTTTATTTTCTTTGCCCGTTTCTGAGATCATTCTCTCTTTGGCCAGGCTGGGAAGAAAGTTCCTCTGCTCTCTGGAGAATCCCAATATACAAGCTTTGCAGCAGGCCTGCAGGTGCAGAGGAAGACTTGAGGAGAGAGGATGAGGTAGGAGGGCAGGGTTAGCAGAACCTGAGGAATAGTCAAACCACAGCCAAGTGGCACTGGGTGATGGTCGCTGGAAACACATGGTTCATATGGATGGCCAATAGGCACATTAAAAGATGCTCAATAGCTCTAATTATTAGAGAAATGCAAATCAAAACTATGATGAGGTACCATCTCATACCAGTTAGAATGGCTGTCATTAAAAAGTCTACAGATAACAAATGCTAAAGAGGGTGTGGAGAAAAGGGAACCCTCCTACACTGTTGGTGGGAATGTATACTGATGCAGTCACTATGAAAAACAGCAAGAAGCCGCCTCAGAAAACTAAAAATAGAGTTGCCATATGATCCAGCAATCCTGCTCTTGGGCATATATCTGGAGAAAATTATAATTTGAAAAGGTATAATGATTCCTATGTTTGCAGCAGCACTATTTACTATAGCCAGGACATGGAAGCAATCTAAGTGTCCATCAGCAGATGAATAGATAAAAATGATCTGGTACATATATACAATGAAATATTACTCAGCCAAAAAAAGAATGAAATAATACCATTTGAAGCAACATGGATGAAACTAAGAATTATCATACTAAGTGAAGTAAGTCAGACAGAGAAGGACAAATATCATGGGATCACTTATATTTGAAGTCTAGAAGAATGATACAAACGAACTGACTTACAGATTCACAGACATAGAAAACAAACTTATGGTTACCAAAGGAGAAAGAGGTGGGGGAGGAAGGGACAAACTAGGAGTATAGGACTAGCAGATACACACTGTTGCATATAAAACAGGTAAATAACAAGGTCCTACTGTATAGCACAAGGAACTATATTTAATATCTGTAATAAACCATAATGGAAAAGAATATGAAAAATAATATACACATGTATAATCAAATCTCTGCTGTACAGCAGAAACTAACACAGCATTGTAAATCATCTATACTTCAACTTAAATCATGATTCAGAAGCATATTTATGGCTCTTACTCTTCTGAAAGGGCTAGTAAACATTCTGCTCTAACTAACCTCCTTCCCAAGGCAGTGGTGCCTGGTGACTTATGTACTTATCTTATGAGAATCATCCAGGGAACTTTAGAAAATCACAGATTTCCAGGCTCCATAACCTATCTACTAAATCTGAATCTCTGGAGTAAGGAGCAGCACAGGATTCTACATTTTTTAAGACTCTCCCTTAAATTCTGATGATTGGCTATTTTGCAGAAGCAGCTAAATTTAAACCGAGATTGAAGGATGATGATCGACAAGGTGAACTATTAGCACACGTGGGAAGATCTCTCCTGAAATGGTGAGTTTGTGTTCCAATTGTGCTGAGAGCCAGGAAAATATTGTGACATGGGAATGAGGAGGAAGTAAGGAAGTCACACCATCTTCCAGCCTGCCCCAGAACTTTGATCTGATCCCCTATGGAAAGGGTGCCTCTTGCAGAAGCCTAGTGACTTCTCTCACAGTGCATTCTGGCCACAAGAAGCAGGGGTTCTGAATGACAAAGACAAACAAATGGAAACTTCCTTTCACAGTGTGGTGAAAGTGTGTTTCACAGTGTGTTGACCTGCACCTGTTAACTTCTCAGGAATTCCGCAAGCCAGTTGGTAACAAGCTGGTAGCTTCCAATCCATGAAAGTATTTATATCACAGAAAGGAAAATACTATAAATCAGAAACATTATTTTTTTCTCTTCTGGAGAATGTGTGACTAAACATTTACCCAGGTCTCCCGCATTTCAGGTAGAGCCACAAGGGAAGCTCAAGAATACTGGAGTGGGTAGCCTATCCCTTCTCCAGCAGATCTTCCCAATCCAGGAATCAAAGCAGGATCTCCTGCATTGCAGGCGGATTCTTTACCAACTGAGCTATCAGGGAAGTCCCTCAGAAATATTCTTTTTTTTTTCTTCTGGAGAACCTATGACTAAACATTTACCTTCTTCTCCTTTGGGACTATAGTGCATTTGGTACATAAAGCATCTGGCAATCAACTGCATAGGTAGAGTGGAGCTGTGATGGGTGTAAGGGGCCTTCCTCAAGGAACTCACAGGCAGGTGATAGCAACAAGCAGGACAGGGACGTCCCTGGTTGTCCCGTGGCTAAGACTCCATGCTCCCAATGCAGAAGTTCTGGGTTGCATCCCTGGACAGGGAACTAGATCCCACATAACTAAGAGTTTACAGGCTCCAACTAAAGATCCCAAATACTGCAACTAAGACCCACACAGCAAAATAAATAACTGTTTTTATTTTATTTATTTATTTTAATTGAAGGTTAATTGTTTTAAAAAGCAAGACAATTCAAAAAATCATCAAAGGACTGATTTGAACATAAGTGAAATATTTGGGAACTCCCAGTAACAACCTAGAGACTTCTATAAGTGGAGGAGACCTTTCAAATATGGTCTTAGAGGCTAATGTCACCTTCTTTAAACCCACAAGCAAGGGTTTACAGTAGAAACTCCTTCTCCAGGCTTCCTAACAGATCTATGTGTGGCCTCTCCTTAAATAATTCTGAACACAGGGAGCTCACTGCTGTCTGCATTGGCTCATTCCCTCTTTGGGCAGCTCTAGTTGCTGGAAAGCTCTTTCTCTCAAGAAGCTGAAGTTTGCTTCTCTATCATTTCCCCTTTGAGCCCATTTGGTCCCTGGGATCTCCCAGAGCTTCTTCCAGTAGAAATCATTCAGGGATGCTCCCCAGTTCCTATGGAAGCAGCACACTCTCTGTCAGTACAAGAGTGCCTTCATCCCAGTCACTCCTGGGGCTCTTCCCCTCGCCCATCATCCCATCGGGGAGGGGCTTTGCCCAGCTTTGTATGGACTCTTGAATGTTTTGTCTCCGAAAAAACAGTACTTTCACCAAACCATGTTTCTCCCTCCTGCCATTTAGTACAACCTGCATTATTTATGAACTCTTCCAGTAGTCCTAGTGCCAAAAGCTTTGCTGCCAGAGGTGCAGAATTGATTTTGTGGAGTGGTTTGCACACTATGCATAATATCTTCTCATTTATTTATGTGAAAGGATCCTACCCTGGACGAAGCATCCAGCTAGGCCAGGCAGGGCAGGGCATTAGGTTTCTGGGCCAAACTGGCTTAGAAATTCTGGGGTTTTGAGATGATGCCCAAGAGGGGCCCATCACAAATGGGGGCCTCTTCCTTAAGGGGCTCCCCCAGTCCTCCCCCACCCTGGGTAATGAGACTCCAAAGGCTACTGCCAAACTCCACTCTGGCCATCTCCCAGCAGTAGAAATATTTAAGTAGCATTTGTAAAAATGGATTCCAGGGAGGACATTAAACCTGCTGAAAGAGCATGCCTCACTGGGCTTTATTTACTCTGAATAAAATCATGGCACAGTGGGAAGAGGATGGGCTTTGCACTAAGACATCAGCCCAGCCATCAGAGCAGGGACCCCTCTCTCTCAACCTGTTTCCTCATCTATAAATTGGGTGAGTATGCAAATTAAATGCTAAAAAAACACAGAAACACCTATAACAGGGCTTGGCATATATAAATGCCCAATAATGAGAGGGCCTTCTGATTATCAAGAGGTTCTTACCAACCTCACCTCAGTACTGACACAGGTTTTCTTCATATACTTAGCAAACTGCAGCTGAATCTTTTTGGTCCTTGTTGTGGGCAAAATAATACTTCTGTCTCAAAAAATATCCTTGCGCCAATCCCGAGGACCTATGGACACTCTCTTACATGGTAAAAGAGATTTTACAGATGTGATTAAGTTAAGGATTGTGAGATGAAGAGGGTGTGATCCTGGATGATCTAGGTGAGCCCAGTGTAATCACCAGGGTCCTATAGATGAAAGCAGAAGGCAGGGAAGTGAGAGACAATGGAGAGGTTAAAACCAGAGCAAAGGAATGATGTGAGGGAGAATGGCAAATGCTAGGCTGCTGGCTCTGAGGCTTGAGGAAGGGGTCACGAGCCAAGGAAAAAGGGAAAAGGCAAAGAGATGAATTCTCCCCTAGAGCCTCCTGAGGGCACTTTGCTGTAAGAATACTTTGATTTTAGCCTGATGAAATTCATTTCAGCCTTCTGACCTCCAGAATTGTAACTTGCTAAATTTTGTTTTTTTTAATTGTAAAACATTAGTGGTATTTACCAGTTTAGTGGTATTACCACTAAATTGTGGTAATCTGTTACAGTAGCAATGAAAAAGGAATACAGCCCCTAATCCTCCCCACCCGGGAAGAACTGTCAATCCCCTTCTCAAATTTTGGAGCATCCCTGGAATCCTCCAGCTTGGTCCTGGCCTCAGCTCAACTCTACTTGGTGAAGAAGAGAAATTAAGTCTGACTTTAAACAGAACCACCCCAACAATAGGTAACGTTAATCGAGTGCTTCTAAGTACATGATGTGTATTAATCCATTTAATTCTCACCACATGTCTATAAGGTAGGTACTTTATATCCCCATTTTACAGATGGGAAGCTGAGGCACAAATATGTTAAGTAATATATCCAAGGCCCACACCACTGGTAAGTGACAGGATGCAGATCTAAACTCAAACAGTCTTTCTTCAGAGTCCAATTTTAAACCACTGCTATATGCAGCCAAAAGTCCCCACTTTTGAGAGTGAGGAGCTGGAAGCAGCATCTCACGTTCTCCCCTTCCAGAGAATCACCCCATCAGTATGATCTGAGATTTTAAACAGCATCTTCCCCTCCCGCTAGGGGTTGTCAAGTGGTTGGAGAGAGGGTGGAAACCAGTCTACCAACCCCATTTCTGGACTGCAGTCACTGGCAGAATTCAGAAAGTTTACTATGATGCTCAGAAAAGACTAGTTCTGGTAGAGCACTCACACACGCACGTGCGCGCGCACACACACACACACACACACACAATCTCCCCTCTCTCACACTGCTGTATGCTAAGGCCCAGAGAGGCTCCAGTCATCCCTTTGCTGGCTACCTCAGTGTGGGGGCTAAACAGGATGGGGCAACTGCCACCCTATGGGACACTACAGGGTCGCCCTGATATGGTTATCCAGGTGAGAGAAGAGTACAATGGTGTGACTGATGGGTTCTCAGAAGAGCTAATTATTTGAAATGTGTTCAGAATGCTGCCTAGTCCACAGTATGGCTCTGCAGTAAGGCTATGCAAGCATGTGTTTAATGTATTCAGTTTCTTTCCCTGGACAGAAAGGTGCTGGGGAAGAGTCAAGTAAGGCTGTCCATGCTTCTCAAGCTTTGGTGGGCACACACATCACCCAGAAGTTGGCTAAAATGCAGACTCTGATTTAGAAGGTCTGAGACGGAGTTATTCTGTGTTTATAACAAGGTAATGCAGATCCCGCTGGGCCATGGGCCGGACTTTGAGTATGGAGGGTATAAAGCATGGATACTGTTACCTGGAAGCCAACTTCATTATGAGAAGAGGCTGGGAGGGTCCAGCCTCTGACCACAGCTAGAAGTCTGGCCTTTCAATCCTTTCTCCCTTTCTGGGCCAGTGACTCTGGGCAGGAAACATCCCTCAGCCTGGACAGGGTGATGCCAGCCATCCATTTCCACTGAAGACCTGGCCATGCCTCAAGCACGAAGGAGGCACTTAGCCAGGAAGTTAAGGAAGGAGTGGACCAGTAGAGAAATAAACCCTCAGAGCCTCCCCATTCCTCACAAGGTAAACACCAAGCTCCCCGAGATTCACATCAATGTCAATGAGATTCAAAAGACTAAGCTCCTTTCTACTACACAGCTTCCCAAATACTACTGACCATGGCAAGACAGCCTCTCACTTAATCAAACAATGTCCCCTGTCCCTCTGAAGTCTCAGTCAGTGACTGAGCTCAGTCAGTGAGGTCAAGCGCACCCCCTCCGGGCCCCTCAGAGGTCCTTGTTGGTCCCCTCTGCCTTCCAAGCCCTCACTTCTCAAAGTGGGGTCCACGGACCAGCAGCATAGGTACTACCTGGGAGCTTGATGGACCTGCAGACCCTCGGGCCCCACCCAGACTGACTGGATCAGAAGTTGCACTTTAACCAAAACCCCGGGGGGTGGTGGGGTGGCAGGGTGTGGGGTGGGGGTCAGGGCAGGGCAGATTTGTTTCCCTGTGAAAGCCAGAGCTGAACTGGCCAAGTCACTTCCAGTTCTCATGGTTCACACTCAGCCCAGATCTCAACTTCCCTCTCCTGAACAGGTCAGCCTGACCCAGATGCCGAGGATAAATTTAGCCTTGTCTCTGGCTCACCTTGGTTACTTCTCCTTTCAGAAGCTCCTAGTCCATTCCTCATCTTCCTCTATCAGGGCCAGTTCTCTAGCCCTACCCCTTCTTCAGGTCAGTCCCAGAATGTGTCCATAGTCCTCATTCAAGAATTCTTGCAATAATTTTTTTTTTTCTTTCTAAACAACTTATTTGTTGGAAGAGTTCAATCTCTGGCCAGTCGAGCTGCTCTGCACAGGAAGATGGCTACGCTATGTTTCCTTCTCTGGCCCCTGAGGCTGCAGGTGCACCTGGAGAAGGAGTCGGCTTCAGTGGGACAAAAGGAAGCGGCAAAGGTGGGACAAAGGGAAGGCCATCACTTGGGGACAGCCCTGTGTGGAGTTCTTGTCCTTGTGGCACCTTGGATTGCAACAAAGAAAACAGCAAGCAGCTGTTACGTCTCACATGGCACTGACCAGCCAGGCTGACCCAGGTCACCCCGGGGCAGGTGGGGTTATCCCAAGGAGTCAGTTTTAGAAGGGAAGCAGCAGAGGGTTTGTTTAAGACCCTAGATAAATTTTGAACTTATTCTTGGAGTGATGAATAAGAGGCCTGAGGATAAATTTTGAACTTATTCTTGGAGTGATGAATGATCATGTCCCTCTTTTTATTCCCTGTGAGAACAGCCTTCACAACTCTCCATGAAGGCTTCTTAGTTTGTGTTTTATTTTTTTAATCCAGCCCATCAATTTCTCCCAGAACATAAGAATACATGCAGAAAATTTGTAATATAAATGCAGACACTTTTATCAAAGAAAATAAAAACTAGTTCACGAAGCAGAGATGATCAGATATGTGAGTCTGTTTCCTTCCTTAGTCCTCTATGTCTAATATATACACATATTTATATTTTATATCCTTACCTACATATGCGCCAAGATATAGAACATCCTTTATAAAATGGTGATACCACAGAGTTTTATACACTGCTTTTTGACTTAAGTATGTACTATCTTATGTCAGTAAGCTTTCTTTGAAAACATACTTGTCTACATTATGAAGTCTGGTCATGTGGGCCTGATCAAAATGTATCTATTCTCTTCTCTAATGTTGACTATTAATACTTCTTTTGGTTTGTTTTTTTGCTAATTTTAATTTTTGATAATTTTCCCATATAGTTTAATAAAAAATGAGTTAAACCTTTCATTTATTTACTAAATATTTGTTGAGCACCTACTCAATGCCAAATACTCTGCCAAATGGTAAGAATATAAAGATGAATTACCGAGGAACTCACAATCTTGTAAAGAGGCGGGCAGAAAAGTAAATGATCAGAGTGTAGTAATACCTGTAATAAAGGGATGCACAGAGTAGGAAATGAGATTCTTAGTCATAAAGAGTAAGATTCTCCAGAGAGTCCTTAATGTGGAGGGTGATCTCAGAGAGTACTGAGTAATGAGTCCCCTCCAAGATAAAAATCATTGTTGCTTGTGTATCTTCCACCACCTCTGTGTTTATGGTGGTAATATATTTTCATGACATTCTCCATTTCTCTCTCATTTTCAATTATCAACACAGCTTCCCAAATCTCTGAAGACACCAAAAATCCTCTGCAGTTCCTCACTCCATGTAGCCACATTTTCCCCAATAGAAACCAGTGGCAGGATGACAAGGATAGGCTCCATCTCCCTGGAGAGCAAGTTCCACAAAGGCTAGGTGGATGACCTGAGTTCCCACCACAAGGGCAGTTTCAAAGAGGTCTCCAGACCCAGCTGCCAGCATGTCCTAACATCTGTTACTGGGATGAATTGTGTTCCTCCCAAAAGATCCTGAAGTCCTAACCCTGGCGCCTATGGACGTGATCTTATTTGGAAATGGGTTGTTTGCAGATGATCCAGTTAAGATGAGGCCTCATTAGAGTGAGGCTTACTTCAATATAAATGGGGTTCCTGTAAGAAGAGAAAATCTGGACACAGAGACAGGCACATATAGAAAGAAGGCCGTGTGAAGATGAAAACAGAGATAGAGATCCACAAGGAAGGGAACACCGAAGATTGCCAGCAAACTGCCAGAAGTGAGGAGAGAGGAATGATACATATTCTGCCTCAGAGTTTTCAGAAGAAACCAAACTTGCCCAAACCAAACTGAAATTATACATACTAATTTCAGACTTCTAGCCTCCAGAAAATAAATTTTGTTTAAGCCACTTGATCTGCAGCACCCTAACAAACTGATACATCATCACATAAACTCAAGTTGATATTGATCAACTGGACAATCATATAATATCAAACCTGTTAGTTAGACTAACTCTGAAGTGCACTCAGTTTTGCAAATCACAAATTTTAGAGTCAAGTGTATTGTACATCATATCTTAAGCAAAAGCATAATGAGAAAGAAGGCCAGGTAATAGCAGTCCCAAATTCTTAATGAGTCATTAGCTTCCATCATCATTTGGAGATGAACACATGCAGAAAGGAAACGGCAGGTAACCCTTTGCTCCAAATCCTAATATTCTATCCTAATAAGCCATATTCATTACCAGAACTTCTTTTGTCCCTGTGGCCTGAGTCAACAAGCTCTGTGAAGGTAGGGACACTTGTTTATTATAACATCCTCAGGGCCTAGTAGGTGTGACTGTCAATATTTGCTCAAGAAGTAGAATTTGGAATAAATGAAGGAGTGAATGAACAGCTTCTCTATTTGCTTTTAAGTTTACAACCTATTCTTAGCCATCTTAGATCACTAGTACCCAAATATGAGTGTGTACACCTAATACAGGTGTATTTATTATGAATATACACTGCTTTTCAGGATAAAACACATAGAGACATCCAAAAGATAAAGTGAAAAAATTAAATATAATTAGAGGTTCTATTACACGCCCCTGAAGCTCTAGCAGGTGTTCTCATGCACCCAAAGCATCCTCAACCACCACCATTTCTGCAGATCTTACCACTTAAAGATGACAAGGGCAAGAATATGAAGATCCAAGGCAGTGACATCTTCTTCCTCAGAGCCAGAGAGGCAACCCCTGCTCCTACGCCGCCTTCCTACTCATTTGGCTCTGGTAGGAAGGGGTGGAATCAAAGAAGCAAAAGGCCTCTTGTTGGAGAGTAGAAGGTCATAGGTACCTCTCCAGTTCATACCCCCCAAAAATGTAAATAATATGATCAAGTAATTTGTTAACAAGATTTATCACAGGACCTCCCAGAACTGTTACTGTGCTAATACTATTGCTTTGGAAAGCCCCCACCCCACCCTCCAAGGAGGCTGGAGCCTGGTTCCCATGGAAAAGATTGAGAACCCTACCAACTGGGAATATGGGATTATATGATCCAGTTTGTCTAAACTATTCAGAAAAAGTATTCTTTTTGCTCACCATCCCCCTTAGTGCTTTCTCCCAACTTATTTGACCATGGAACTCGTTTCTTCAGTGAATCCTTATTAACATTTTGAGAGAAATTAGTTTGAGATTGAGGTAACCAGAGAAAAGAATTATCTAGAGGTATTTAAATAAACTTCTCAAAAAACACTTTGTTTTTAATTCAAATATAACTAGAATTTTTTTCACTTAAGTTGGAAGTAAATTACTTTCTTCTAAAAATATTCAGAAACGTAATGGATTTGTCATCAATTAAGTTTAGGTTCTCATCTTAAAGCCCTAAACATAATGGACTTAAGAAAAAATATAAGCAAAAACATTTAGCTCTGCTCACAATTAGAGGAACACACATTTTAAAATGGCCAACTAAATTATTAATAGAAAGGAAAAGAGAAAGACAAAATGCTGATAAGTATAATGAATGTGCTGGTTTGATACATTGTAGCATTTTACTTCATTGGAAAAATCCTTTTGTAAAGTAATTTAACAATACATATTCAGAGCCAAGAAAATGTCCTATACACTTTTACCCATTAACCCCATTTCTTAGAAATAACTGAAAATCTGGAACCAGGACAAGAGATGAAGGAGGAACACTTTATACATTCACTGCATTTTTTTAATGGAAAAAATCTAAATGTTCCTTTCTAGAGAAAAGAGTGAATTTTGGCACATCTCCTAGAAGGAATATCACGTAACCATTAAAATTTTAAATTAAAATGTGGAATATGTAGCAACATAAGAAAAAAACTTATAGTAAGGAAAAAAAGAACATGATACAAAATTGCATAAAAATATGAAAACCATATGTCCAAAAAGGATTATAAAAAGATGAGTTCTTGTAGCAGACTGGTAAGATTATAGTCAAATTTTTTGTTTGTTTTTCTAAAACTTTGTAATGTTATTGTATTACTTTTACCTTTAAAAAATATTTTTAAGGACATAAAAATGGTTTGCTGCTAGCCTACCAATATTTCATGAAAGAAATAACCATATGCATTTTTAAACCCAAATGAATTTCTGATAGAGTACAAAGCACATTTTTCAAACATTCTCCCACTCATCTGTAGATGCATTAAAATTCTACTAAATTTTCAACGATACAAATTATCTTTCCACTTGAAAGGTGTGCTAAGGCCCTTAGATAAATATAACCATTTCTGGTGCCCAACATGATTATTAGAAGTAATTTAAAAAAATCTATTCCACTCTTGCTGCACCTGGTAATTAAGTTCAAACATCCTGAAGAAGGCCGCCTCATCTCCCTTAGGCCCAGAAAGAATTTCAATTGCCATTTAAAGCTTCCAATTAGTTCACAACATAAAATTACAATTCACTTTTGATATTTTTTCCTCTGGGTCTTTTTTTTTTTTTTTTTTTTTTTTACCATTTTTGTAACCCATATTGTAATTATGCCTGCTCAATCTGATGCAAAACATCCCCTCTTTTCATGCTAGGCTTATAAAATACAATCTGGCTAGTTGGTCACTGTAAACATATCTGTTCCTGGGAATTCCCAGTGGTTGGGACTCTGTGCTTTCACTGTCAAAGGTGCTAAGCGCACAGATTTAATCCCTGGTTGGGGAAAAAGATCCCTCAAGCTGCCAAAAAGGAAAAAACCCTGTTCCTGAAAACAAAATGTTACTCCATGCTTTGGGGAAAGTCTCCCACTGACTGAAGACTTCTAGACCTAGGCCCCACCATACCTCTTGTCAGCTCACCCTTGAAACTCTATCACTCTCAGGTGGTAGGACTTGAAGGTTTTATCTTTAATACCTGTTACCACTTCTATAACATGATTTCCAGAATGGCCTCCATTGCAATTCAGGGGCTAATAGTTGAAACTTCAGTTCAGTCCAGTCGCTCAGTCATGTCCGACTCTTTGTGACCCCATAAATCACAGCACGCCAGGCCTCCCTGTCCATCACCAACTCCCGGAGTTCACCCAAACTCATGTCCATCAAGTCAGTGATGCCATCCAGCCATCTCATCCTCTGTCATCCCCTTCTCCTCCTGCCCCCAATCCCTCCCAACATCAGGGTCTTTTCCAATGAGTCAACTCTTCGCATGAGGTAGCCAAAGTATTGGAGTTTCAGCTTTAGCATCAGTCTTTCCAAAGAACACCCAGGACTGATCTCCTTTAGAAGGGACTGGTTGGATCTTGCAGTCCAAGGGACTCTCAAGAGTCTTCTCCAACACCACAGTTCAAAAGCATCAATTCTTCGGCGCTCAGCTTTCTTCACAGTCCAACTTTCATATCCATACATGACCACTGGAAAAACCATAGCCTTGACTAGACGGACCTTTTTTGGCAAAGTAATGTCTCTGCTTTTGAATATGCTATCTAGGTTGATCATAACTTTCCTTCCAAGGAGTAAGCGTCTTTTAGTTTCATGGCTGCAATCACCATCTGCAATGATTTTGGAGCCCCCAAAAATAGTCTGACACTGTTTCCTCTGTTTCCCCATCTATTTCCCATGAAGTGATGGGACCAGAAACTTACCTTCCCACTAACCAGTTGGGAAGTAAATAGCCGTGCCAGTTACTGGCAGGATAATTCATTGAGATAATTTCTATTTGTTTTTCCTGTGACCGTCCCTCTTCCTATTTTAAGCAGCCAACCAGACCCTGCACAATCCCTTGCCCCAGGATTATCTCCTCTCCCTCAACAATCACCCAGAGGTCTGAGGTGAGCTGATATTAGTTTTTTAGAAATACTTAAGTCATTAGAGAGATTATACAAACAGTCCTTGAGAGAGATGGGAGAAAATAGATTTTGAGAGCAGAGAGAGTGAGGGGGATGATGGCCTCTTGTCACTCACAGCTCTCATCTCTACCTCCTCCACACCCAATACTGAGGAGAACTATATCCAGGAGACTAAGCCCCAGGAATTCTGGGAAGCAACAGAACGGTGGGCAGTTCTTCCCAGAGACAAGAGGTACCCCTCTCCTGGGCCCCATGATTTAGAGGACTTCACTTAATCACAAACATACATATCATTATATTTATATTCATTAAAGAACATGCTAAAAATCCACTCTAGTGAATATCAACTTTTAGGTCCCAGGGAAATAATTCTCCCCAACCTTTTTTTTTTTAACAGTTATGCTTTTTATTTTTTTAATTAATTAATTAATTTTAATTGAAGGCTAATTACTTTACAGTATTGTGGTGGTTTTTGCCATACATTCACATGAATCAGCCATGGGTGTACATGAGTTCCCCATCCTGAACCCCCCTCCCACCTCCTTCCCCATCCCATCCCTCAGGGTCATCCCAGTGCACTGGCCCTGAGCACCCTGTGTCATGCATCAAACCTGGACTGGCGATCTGTTTCACATATGATAATATACATATTTCAATGCCGTTCTCTCACCTCACTTGTTCTATTTCCCCAAACCAACTGCATCTGAATGCCATGGAATTTTGTACGTTGTCCTACTGACAATGTCAGAGATGGGAACGACTTGGAACTGTAGGGCCATTTGAGAGGAGGAAGAGTTAGGTAAGAGAAAAGACAAATGAATTCATTTGTCAAATCCTTTCAATTGGCATGAATGCAGTAAGTCTCAAAAATGAAGTATTAATTCCCACAAATGCCAAAGATTCTTTTTCCTTCCATTCTTCACGTCCCAATTTATCATTACAGAACAAGTCAACAGTCAGAGTGGCATTTGCAATATTTGCACAGGGTATCAAAGAAACATTTCACAACATTAAAAAAATCATCATTCAAGTATTTTACACATGGGTCTATATTTTGACACACATAAGTGAATCCTGATTTAATTCAGTAGCAACTAGAACAGTGGACACTAGAATTGTGAATAGCTTTTTAAAATTTAATAAGATTAAATTAAAATTTCAAAATTAATGTAAAATAAGCTATATATCTTTGATTTATAATTTTTAATATAAATCAACTATAATATGTATTTTTATTTTAATAATGTTAAAATATTAAGAGCCAAATAACTTTGTGAAAATGTACATATATCATTACTTTTAAAAATTTACATTTACCTTAATTCTATATTTCTCATGAAAATATATTCAAATTTGATTTTTAATTTGTTCAATCATTACTGTCAATGATCTTGATAATAAAATGGTGGGGTTTTTGCTGAAGCTTATGGAATAAATACATAATAATTTGTCATATATATATGTGTGTATATGTTTATTTTATTACTTATCTAATCATCCCTGGTCCTCTAACAGAATGTCGAATTATGCTCCATAAAAATTTAATTTGTCTTCGAGTATTTGACAATTTTCAATCATATAAAACCCATTGTTTTATAAGTTTTGATTCTGTCATATTTCAATTCAGTTCAGTTCAGTTGCTCAGTTGTGTCCAACTCTTTGCGACCCAATGGACTGCAACATACCAGGCCTCCCTGTCCATCACCAACTCCCAGAATTTACTCAAACTCAAGTCCATTGAGTCAGTGATGCCATCCAACCATCTCATCCTCTGTCGTCCTCTTCTCCTCCTGTCTTCAATCTTTCCCAGCATCAGGGTCTTTTCAAGTCAGTCAGTCCTTCGCATCAGGTGGCCAAAGTATTGGAGTTTCAGCTTCAGCATCAGTCTTTCTTCAGGACTGATTTCCTTTAGGATGACTGATTGGATCTCCTAGCAGTCCAAGGAATTCTCAAGAGTCTTCCCCGACATCATAGTTCAAAAGCATCAATTCTTTGGTGCTCAGCTTTCTTTATTTATAGTCCAACTCTCACATCCATACATGACTACTGGAAAAGTCATAGCTTTGACTAAATGGACCTTTGTTGGCAAAGTAATGTCTCTGCTTTTTAATATGCTGTCTAGGTTGGTAGTAGCTTTTCTTCCAAGGAGCAAGTGTCTTTTAATTTCATGGCTACAGTCACCAACCTGCAGTGATTCTGGAGCCCCAAAAATAAAGTCTGTCACTGTTTCCATTGTTTTCCCATCTATTTGCCATGAAGGGATGGGACCGGATGCCACGATCTTCATTTTCTGAATGCTGAGTTTTAAGCCATACTTAAATCTGTCATAATTAAGGTCTATTTATCGGGCAGGATATCTTGTTAACCAGCCTGGTACCTTGATTTATAACTCCGTCAACTTTAGACATGTGGCATGACCTTCATCTGTGCCCTTGCCACACTAGCTTTGCTGTTAGCC
Source organism: Budorcas taxicolor (assembly GCF_023091745.1). Taxonomy (NCBI): domain Eukaryota; kingdom Metazoa; phylum Chordata; class Mammalia; order Artiodactyla; family Bovidae; genus Budorcas; species Budorcas taxicolor. The sequence goes on from NC_068914.1 coordinate 29,028,049, forward strand.
CTGCTTCCCAGCCTGCCAGCTTCCAGACACAAGCCAGAGCTGAGTCTCTCCGGCTCTGATTGGGCCACGTGACCCTGAACCCTGAACTGAATGCAAGGCGCCACTGACCAACCTAGAAAGACTTGCCCTTCTAGATTTTGGAACGGACTCGGCTCCACTTGAGTGTCATAAAGTGAGTGTGACAAGAAAGCAGATCAAGTTTTGTGAGTTCTAACACTTTTCCAATCAGGGGAAAGGGGAATGCTTTTTAAGAAAAAGAAGACAAAATTTAAAAATTTTTAATTTAAAATTAAATATTCAAAGAAAATATTTCAAAGAAGAAGAAAAAAATAAACCCCAAATTCCCCAAAACAAAGGAATGCCACCATTATCACAAAATCCTCCCCAGAATATCTGTTATTGTGTTTTTCTGTGAGTTTTGGCTGCATACCCTTCAATCACTTCTTCATACAACAATCACATCACAACAGCCACCTTTTAAAGGAGGCTGGAAAGATAATTCGGTCCTCTTCTACCATGGTTGAATAATGTTTTTTTAATCACTGATAGCTTTAAAATGTACTTGCAACTTCACAATATATTAGTAATTTTCTGTATGTTTTATGGCAACTTACTATTATATTATTATCACTGCCAAATTTAGGACTTTTTTCAAGTTCCTCTTATGAATGAGCTGGATGAGTTCAAGATATTTCAATTTTTCTTGACCAAATTTGACTCATAAATACTCTTCAAATTTTATCACTCATTTACTAGCTTGCTGTCAGTGCCCTCTTGTCATATAAGACCAGTGACCACGGTAGTAGTCTACTCTTCTCCTGACCATCAGTAGCCAGTAGTGAGTATGGCTGGAAATCAGGAATCACATTAGAATGTCAGCGAGCACCAAACAATAATCAAGTGACTATGAACCATATAAATATATCCACTGAACCACAAACTAAATGTATTCCCAACTCAACTTCCCCTTAGCTCCACTCAAAACTATTCCTTCAGCCCTTCGAATACTTAAAGGGGAAGTGTGAATGAGGAAGGTGAGGATGGAAAGGTATAGTTATCTAACCAAGAGGCTTAGAGATTTAGGCTTCAGTAGCTTCATAGTCGGAGAAGGCAATGGCACCTCATTCCAGTACTCTTGCCTGGAAAGTCCCATGGATGGCGGAGCCTGGTAGGCTGCAGTCCATGGGGTCTCGAAGAATAGGACACGACTGAGTGACTTCACTTTCACTTTTCACTTTCAGGCATTGGAGAAGGAAATGGCAACCCACTCCAGTGTTCTTGTCTGGAGAATCCCAGCGACAGGGGAGCCTGGTGGGCTGCCGTCTATGGGGTCACACAGAGTCGGATACTATTGAAGTGACTTAGCAGCAGCAGCAGCAGCAGTTTCATAGTAGGGACTTCCCTGGTGGCTCAGATAGTAAAGCGTCTGTCTACAATGAGGGAGACCCGGGTTCAATCTTTGGGTTGAGAAGATCCCCTGGATCTCTGGTGGTTCCCCAAAGAAAATTCTGAAGCTGTTTCCTGAAGAACAGGGAATAGATTCTGACAGGTCAAAATAGTAGCTGTCCATTACTATCATGCTGGCTTTTATTCCTTCCATCGCTAAGTCCATTTTACCCCATGAGTAAATATACCTTCTACAAAAGATTTTTGCTGCCATCAATTAAAATGACACTTTGTTTTTGCTTTTGCTTTTTTTCTCCCTAGAATATCCTATATCCCATCTTCACTTGACCTAGTCATTCCCATCTTACAAGGCTTAAGAGTGGCTTTTTTTTTTTTCTAACCTGTGATCTCCCCAGCCTAGGGTTTTCAAAATCTGTTCCTTTGAACATTAGCTCTTTGAGATGCTCTGTGTTTTTTTGTTGTTTTTTTTTTAAAGTATTCTATGGTCAAACAGATTTGGGAATAGTTGCATGATTTCTTTTTTTTATTTCTCACAGTTGAATTTTATTTTTTGTTTTAAAAAAAATTGAAGTACAGTTGGTTTACAATGTTGTGTACATCAACCTGATTCAGATATATATATTATATATATATATATGTATTCATTTTCAGATCCTTTTCCCTTACACCTTATTGCAAAGTGCTGAGTACAATTCCCTCTGCTATAGAGTAGGTCCTTGTTGATTATCTATTTTATATGCAGTAGTGTATATATACTGAAGAAGGCAATGGCACCCCACTCCAATACTCTTGCCTGGAAAATCCCATGGACGGAGGAGCCTGGTAGGCTGCAGTCCATGGGGTCACGAAGAGTCGGATACAACTGAGTGACTTCACTTTCACTTTGGAGAAGGAAATGTCAACCCACTCCAGTGTTCTTGCCTAGAGAATCCCAGGGACAGAGGAGCCTGTTGGGCTGCCATCTATGGGGTCACACAGAGTCGGACACAACTGAAGCGACTTAGCAGCAGCAGCAGCAGCAGCAGCAGCAGTGTGTATATGTTAATCTCAAACTCCTAACTTATCTCTCTTCCTTCCCCATCCCTTTTGGTAACCATGTGTGTTCTCTATCACATCTGTCAGTCTCTTTCTGCTTTGCTAAAAAGTTCATTTGTGTCATTTTTCTAGATTCCACCTAAGTGATATTATATGGTACTTGTCTTTGCCTGGCTCACTTCACTTAGTGTGATACTCTATGGCCATCCATGTTGCTGCAAAAGGCATTGCTTCCTTCTTTTTATGGCTGAGTAATATTTCATTCCATGTATATGCTGTTGTTGTTCAGCTGCTCAGTCATGTCCAACTCTTTATGAAATGGACTGCAGCATGCCAGGCTTCCCTGTCCTTCACCATCTCTCTGAGTTTGTTCAAATTCATGTCCATTGAGTTGGTGACGCCGTCCAACTGTCTCATCCTCTGTAATCCCCTTCTCCTCCTACCTTCAATCTTTCCTAGCATCAGTATATACCACATCTTTTTAATCTATTTATCTGTCAATATGCCTATTATTACTTCTGGAATTGGGAAGTTCCACTGTATGAAAATAATCATTATTACACTAGGCTGTTTAATTGCTATATGTATCTTATGTTTACCTTTGCTACAAACTCTACAGAATATATTGATTTTACAGATGAGGAAACTCTAAGTTAAATAATTCAACAAAAATTTCACTATAGATAAGAGAGAGAGTTTTGAGCTCAGACACTCTTACCTAGACCTCAGACACTCTTACCTAGATAAGAGAGAGAGTTTTGAGCTCAGATACTCTTACCTATCTAATTTTATTTAAACCAGAGCTTGCTAATATATTCCCAGGCCCAGGTCCAGGCCTCCTTTCTGCAAAACCCTTATGAGTTCAGTTCAGTTCAGTTGTTCAGTCATGTCCAGCTCTTGGTGACCCTGTGGACTGCAGCACGCCAGGCCCCCCTGTCCATCACGAACTCCCAGAGTTTACTCAAACTCATGTCCATTGAGTTCATGATGCCATCCAACCATCTCATCTTCTGTCATCCCCTTCTCCTCCCACCTTCAATCTTTCCCAGCATCAGGGTCTTTTCAAATAAGTCAGTTCTTTGCATCAGGTAGCCAAAGTATTGGAGTTTCAGCTTCAGCATCAATCTTTCTAATGAATATTCAGGACTGATTTCTTTTAGGATGGACTGGTTGGATCTCCTTGCAGTCCAAGCAACTCTCAAGAGTCTTCTCCAACACCACAGTTCAAAAGCATCAATTCTTCAGCGCTCAGCTTTCTTTATAGTCCAGCTCTCACCTGCATACATGACTACTGGAAAAACCATAGCTTTGACTAGACAGAACTTTGTTAACAAAGTAGTGTCTCTGCTTTTTAACATGCTGTCTAGGTTGGTCATAACTTTTCTTCCAAGGAGTAAGCATCTTTTAATTTCATGGCTGCAGTCACCATCTGCAGTGATTTTGGAGCCCCCAAAAATAAAGTCTGACACTGTTTCCACTGTTTCCCCATCTGTTTGGTATGCAGTGATGAGGCCAGATGCCATGAGCTTAGTTTTCTGAATTTTGAGTTTTAAGTCAACTTTTTCACTCTCCTCTTTCACTTTCATCAGAGGCTCTTTAGTTTTTCTTTGCTTTCTGCCATAACGGTGATGTCATCTGCATACCTGAGGTTATTGATATTTCTCCCGGCAATCTTGATTCCAGCTTGTGTTTCCTCCAGCCTAGTGTTTCTCATGATGTACTCTGCATATAAGTTAAATAAGCAGGGTGACAATATATAGTCTTGACGTACTCCTTTCCCAATTTGGAACCAGTCTGTTGTTCCATGTCCAGTTCTAACTGGTTTTTTGTTTGTTTGTTTGTTTTGTTTTCTGTTTTTTTCCAGAAAAACATCTATTTCTGCTTTATTGACTATGCCAAAGCCTTTGACTGTGTGGATCACAACAAATTGTGGAAAATTCTCTCTTTTTTTTTTAATTTTAAAATCTTTAATTCTTACATGCGTTCCCAAACATGAACCCCCCTCCCACCTCCCTCCCTATAACATCTCTCTGGGTCATCCCCATGCACCAGCTCCAGTTCTAACTGTTGCTTCTTGACTTGCATACAGATTTCTCAGGAGGCAGGTCAGGTGGTCTGGTATGCCCATCTCTTGAAGAATTTTCCATAGTTTGTTGTAATCAAAGGCTTTGTAGTCAAAGGCTTTGGCATAATCAATAAAACAGAAATAGATGTTTTTCTGGAACTCTCTTGCTTTTTCAATGATCCAGCGGATGTTGGCAATTTGATCTCTGGTTCCTCTGCCTTTTCTAAAACCAGCTTGAACATCAGGAAGTTCACGGTTCACGTATTGCTGAAGCCTGGCTTGGAGAATTTTGAGCATTACTTTACTAGTGTGAGATGAGTGCAATTGTGTGGTAGTTTGAGCATTCTTTGGCATGGCCTTTCTTTGGGATTGGAATGAAAACTGACCTTTTCCAGTCCTATGACCACTGCTGAGTTTTCCAAATTTGCTGGCATATTGAGTGCAGCATGTTCACAGCATCATCTTGTAGGATTTGAAATAGCTCCACTGGAATTCCATCACCTCCACTAGCTTTGTTTATAGTGATGCTTCCTAAGCCCCAGTTGGCTTTGCATTCTAGGATGTCTGGCTCTGGGTGACTGATCATACCAAATAGTTATCTGAGTCATGAGGATCTTTTTTGTATAGTTCTGTGTATTCTTGCCACCTCTTCTTAATATCTCTGCTTCTATTAGGTCCATACCATTTCTGTCCTTTACTGTGCCCATCCTTGCATGAAATGTTCCCCTGGTATCTCTAATTTTCTTGAAGAGATCTCTCGTCTTTCCCATTCTATTGTTTTCCTCTATTTCTTTGCATTCATCAAACCCTTATGAAATCACCCATATAAACAGCAAACTTCATGCACTTCAGTTGCCCCACTCCTGAGGCCTATTCCCTTCTGCCTCCTGGCAGAGCCATTTGTGTAGCTCTACCGTGTCTTGCAGTAGGTTGTAAACACCTCTAAAGAAATCTTTATCTTAGTCATCTTATCCCCCAAACCTGTCATGGTATCTGACACACAATAAGCATTCAATACGTATTTGTGGACTTAATACTTATTGATAGCATTTTAACCTTCCCCAACTTGCATTTAGTTTCAAAAAGGAGAAATCAAATCCAATAAATTAAATGCCAGAAAGCAGAAACTAGGAGGCTTTATACAACTTTTCCAAATTCTTCAGGTGTTTACCAAGTGAATAAGGAAATTAAAAAGCAGCTACAAGCTGTTTTAATAGTCAGACTTGAATTCAATTTGGAATCGGGACAGAGATATATTATTTTTGAAGATCCTTAACTGAAAAAGAATGGAAAATATGTTAAATAAAACTCAGAATCAATTACAGTCTGATATGTGCAGCTTTGAAAGAGAAAACAAACAACAGCATCTTAATAATGTCTAATGATTCCCACAGCACAGGGACATAAAAAAATATTCATTCTGATAGACAACATTTCAATTCAGGTTCTTGTCCTTCAACATGATAAACAAAGAGCACCCTCTGAATATCCTATTTTTAAGAGTGAACTGTGCAGAAGGGATCTTAATTTCAGAATACTCAAGTTCAAATCATGAGTCATCTTCTCCATTTCAATCACAATTCTGGTATACTTTTTGTTGGCTAAAATGAATATTTCTTACTGTAGGGAAAAAAAAAATAATCTAAGCAAATTGGCACACTCACTTTCAAAAATTTGAACCAAACACATTTTGGTACCAACATAAACAGGCCTTACCCAATTTTGCAGTGTCTTTCAAGACAACAAAATGGCTTTTCTTAAAACTTCCTTAACCATATTATGAATATATCACATATCACAAATCCATACTACATTATTTTGATTGTAAGAATCCAGTTCAAATATTTAATGTGGATAATTCTGAAGAGCAAAATTCTCTGCAGAGAGAAACATGATGACCATAGCTGCCTGCCAGGTAGGATCCCAGCTGTGAAACTAAATCCAATCCCCATGTGACCGCCAGAATGTCCTTGCCCCTTTCAGCTTCAGCGGCTCTCTAGTACCTTCAGAAGAAAGGACAGACCAACAAACCCTTTCAAGGCCTAAATTCCTCTTTTCTCATTAGCTTTATGTTTATCTCCATATAGAACTACTCCAAATTTCCTGTATATGCCTTTTTATTTTATATTGGGTTGAACAAAAAAATTCACGTTTCCTTGTGGAAAAACCTGAACCCAGTATTGCCATGGTTTTGGTCAAAATGCAAAATAGCCTCCCAATTCTCACCTATTCTTTCTCCTTCCTCTGATTCTCTCTGCCTCTTCAAAACAGGGTGTAGTCACACAATTCCGCTCTCAAGTATACACACCTGAATGTTTATAGCAGCTTTATTCATAATAGCCAAAAAGTGAAAACAAACCATTTCTACATAGGCTGATAAATAGATTGACTAAATGGGAAATGCCCATGCAAAGGAATATTACTTGATACTGAAAAGGAATGAAATCCTAACACATGCTACAACATGGATGAATCTTGAAAACACTACACAAAGCAAAAGAAGCCAGATACAAACATTGTAAGATTTCATTTACATTAAATAGTCAGAACAGGCAAACCTATCGAGATAGAAAGCATATCAGTGACTGCACAGGGATGGAGGAGTTGGGGGAAATAGGAAGTAACTGCTAATATTTACAGAATTGGGGGTAAGGGAACAAAAATATTCTAAAATTGATTGCAGCGATGGCTGCATATCTCTATGAGTATACTAAAAGCCGTTGAATTGTATAGTTTAAATGTGTGAATTGTGTGGTATATAAATTGCCTCTCAATAAAGCTGTTATTAAAACAATACTCACAGAAGGATAAACTAGGAGTTTGGAATTAACATATACACACTACTGTAATAAAAAACAGATAATTAACAAGAACTTACTGTATAGCACAGGGAACTCTACTCAATACTCTGTGATAACTTATATGGGAAAAGAATCTGAAAAAGAATAGATATGTGTATCTTGTTATTGTTGTTGTGGCTAAGTCATGTCTGACTCTTTGGTGACCCCATGGATTGTAGCCCACCAGGCTCCTCTGTCCATGGAATTTTCTAGGCAAGAATACTGGAGTGAGTTGCCATTTCCTTCTCTACGGCACCTTTCCAACCCAGGGACTGAACCCCTGCATTTCCTGCATTGGCAGGCAGAATTTTTACCACTGAGCCACCAGGAAAGCCCAGGTATATGGAGATGGATAATGAAATCACTTAGCTGTATTTCTGAAAATAACACAACATTGTAAATCAACTATCCTCCAAAATAAAATAAAAACTTTTTAAAATAAAACAATGTTCAAGGAAACTCCAACATTTCCCTGAACAATCTGTAACTCCATCCTCTGATTACCTATATCCCTGGCACATGAATTTTCATCACTAATTTATAACAACTAAGAGCTGTCATTTTTCCAAGCAATTCATAGCCAATATTTTATTTAGTATTTCTAATAAATCTAAGATAAGTATATTATCATATGACTTTACAATTAGACACATTTTTAAGTGCTATGTCATTCAGTAGAACTGTTTCTTAAAGACATAAGCTGCACATATGTGTCTCACTATGATCAAGTGGAATTTTTTTGTTTCGTCCAAAGTCACAATGTTCTTAAAAAGCTTTAAATTAGTTGATGACATTTAAAAAATCCGGATATTTTATATAAAAATCCATTTTGCTAACCTATCTTACAGAAATTCATACAGCCTAATTATGAGATTTGACCAAAGCCTTTAAATCTGGAGAGCCCTCTCCAACTTGCCACAGTCTTTAGCCCTCCTTATTGTCTTATATTTATCTCACTTTACTAATTAATGCTACCTGCATACGGTATCATAATGAATTTATAAACCACAACTACCACTGGGCACAGACTTTGCATTCCTTCTATTCATCTGTGCATTCCTGTGGTACCTGAACAGTACCAGATAAGTAGCATGGGCACAATAAATAACCCTGAAATGTTACCTCTCTAACATTATAAGTGAGTGGTGTTCTAGAGCATGATTCTGCACCTCCTCCGCTCTTTTTTCTTCATTTTACCAGCTAATAAATTCTCAGAGCACCGCCTTGCATTGGACTCTCGGTTGAAATCAGTTCTACCAAGTTCAAATTCTAGCCTTCCAGGGAAACAAAGAGAAGTAAGATCTTACTCACAAAACCATCAGCGAATGGTACCAAACACTATTAACAAAATGCAAGCATGGTATACAGATTATAGAGACAGATTTCTCTGCCCCCATCCCAAATAGATTCAAGCTGAATAAGCTTTAGAAAAAGTACATATATATGAACTCTTAAGATCTTACTAACTTTGATTACCTAACAAAGACTGGAATGGTCCAGTCTGAAACTGATATATGAATTTTCTAGGAGGGTATATTTTGCCAAGTAATTTAACAGTATAAACAAAACTTATAGTAGTTTGTTTAACCTACTTATCAGGAAAGAAAAAAAAATTAAAGGTTTATTAACGCTATTATTGTTTATATGCAAATTATACTGACTAAAATGAATGTTCAGTTACTTAAAATACTTCCAATAAGACCCCCTGAAGCATTTTATTAGCACCTGGTACTGACTACAGTGACAATATACTGAACTCTGAGTCAAGCTTTCACTGGTTCACTGGTGGTGCAGAAAAGTAGCCCACTTTTATATACAGAGTTATATTAATCATATACATATATTGAAGTACAATTAGTCATGTATGTACTATATATAAATATAAGCTAAATCTTTCATCTGCTAATAATGTAATAATGCTTTATCTTTCTAATTTTTAAATATTCATACTCACAGAAAATTAGAAGAAAAAAAATTAAATGTTTAATAATACCAACAACCCAAAGACTAATATTTAATATTTTAGTATCTTTCCATAGTCTTTTTTGTTTATTTTTGCATAATTTTAATGATAAATTGCTTTTGCACATTGCTTCCGATTCTAAATTATCACTCAAAATTATTTTTCTTTTTTTAAAAACTTTTACTTTATTTTGCTTTACAATACTGTATTGGTTTTGCCATACATTGACATGAATCTTCATTGTGTGTATGTATCCAGATTTACAATAACTATTTCCCTATTATTGAACATTTAAGTTATATCTTATTTTTCTGATTTATTAAGAATGCTGCAATTATCATTCAGTAAAAAATGTTTTTTCATATTTCAAGTTATGTCCTGAGACTAGATTCCCCCAAAGTAGAATTACATTGTTAGCACCTTCATCTGTATTTACCTAAGTTCCATGAAGGTTGGATTGATTTCCCTTCCTAACAGTTGTGTAGGTTCACCAACCCCTTCTCGGCAAAGATTGTTTTCTTCTGGAGTCTTCTCAATTGTGACGGATAGGGCTGGCCGCAGACAATCTGCAAAAGTCAGAGGAGAATGTCCTTGGCGCCGCATCATTTGCTTTTCACCCCTGTTCATGCAGCCACCTTGATCCATCTCTGTACTGCTCCCTGGGTCCCCTCCCCTTCAGGCCTATAGTGCCTCTGTTTCTCCACCTGATTTCCAGCGGGGAGTTAATTATTGGAGCCACATTTTTTTTAAATCTAGAAATACATACAAGGGAAGGTATGCTCATCTTAAGGAGCATCTGCATCTGCCACAAGGAGCTACAAGGCTGATGGAAGACCTTTGGGGTAGCCAGGAACTTCCTGGGGCCCTTGAATCTGACCTTGCAGAAGCTGCTCGCCTGTTTTAAAAGAATTGTTTTGGAGGAAAAAGAAAGAAAGAAAGAACTGCTTTAGTTTCAATGACCTTTATTTATATGTCCTGGTTGTAAAAGTAATATGTGCTCCCTATTAAAAATCTGAAAAATACTATCTCCAAAAGAATTAAGAAAAAAACCAAAAAAACAAAATTACCAGGATTGCATCACCAGCTCAGTGCATTTAGTTAGAAGCCTCTGTACCCTCATCTTGTGCCCCCAGGGCATCTGCAGCCCAAGGGAGAAGCTAGTTCCTGCCTGTTCCTTTTTGATCAGCTCCCAGAAATTTGTACTTAAACAAGTCTCCAGAATTGGAACCAGAAATGGTGGTTTTATCTCATCTTAGCTCAGAGGGCTTTTGAAAACTCAGACTAGCAGTTTCTCTCCCTTGTCACTTAGAGGATAGCACGCTTCCTGTCTGTGTTCCAAATCCAGTGGCGTTTCCTGGAATTCAATTGCCTTCCTCTCTCTGCAGAGGAAGTGAACAGCTTAGAAACCCAGGCTGTCCAGAAAGGGAACTCAATTATTGGCATAAACATCTTTATACTACTTCCCATGAGTGTAATTATCAAATGCCTTCCGTTTTGCTTCTTATTTTTAGTACTTCTTGTCAGACATTTGACTCAGGTTAACTTTCTGACCTTTTTTTTAATTTTTATTGGAGTATAGTTGTTTTACAATGTTGTGTTAGTTTCTGCTGTACAGCAAAGTGAATCAGTTATATGCATACATGTATCCACTCTTTTTGAGATTCTTTTCCCATATAGGTCATTGCAGAATATTGAGAAGTACTCACTGTGCTATATAGTAGGTTCTCATTAGTTATCTATTTTGTATATACATTGTATATATAACAGTGTGCATATGTCAATCTCAACCTTTCTGACCTTTTTGTTTGTGACTTAGTTTTCCTTGGACTCAGCTTTCAAAGTAGTTTGTCCTTGGGAGACAGTATGGTGCAGTGGTTAAGGTGGGTCTAATGACAGCACGCTGAGTGCCAGCATAGAGAAATAGGCACTTGGTACATAGCTGGTGGGGATGGTAAGGGGTCCAGGTACCTTGGAAGGCATTCTGGCACTAGCTTCAAAGTAAAAAATGCATATAGCCTTCAATTCAGTAATCCCATTTCTGGGAATGTATCCCACAGATAGATCTACACACATAGGAAATTACTATGTGCCCAATCCTTAGTGTAGCATTTATATTATCATGTTATTATTATAATCATATATTATAGTACAATGGTATATTTTAATTAAGGATCATAATAGAACAAAGTAAGTATATATTATTATACTCTTTTTATTGACATTATTGATACTTACTATAGTATTTATTTTATTATTTTGTTGTAATTATATATGAAAATGGTATATTATATTATGGTATGTTATATATATGTATTTATTGGTATGTTAATATAAGTGTAATTTAATTATATATGTTATGTATATGCTTATATATGTTATATATATAAGCATATATTATTCTAGTCTATATTATTATTCTTACTATAGCAACAGATTTAGAAATAACCAAAATATCCATTAGTAAAAGACTGGTTAAATAATTACATGAACATAATGGAATATTATATAGATGTTTCAGAAGTGAAAAAGTCCTCTATATACTGATATACTATTTAACACTATACAGAAGATACATAATTCATATTATATGAAAGTGAATGGATTTTTTTATAATATGTGATCTATATTATATATTCATAATGTACCATATATAAGTGTTTTATATATACATATACATATATGAGTAAGGCAGCTTGGAGAGAGGTTAAAAGCACAGACTCTGGAACTAGACTACCTAAGTCAGAAGCCTGTCTCCACCTGTTTCTATCTGTGTGATTTTGGGCAAGTCACTTAACCTCTCTGTGCCTTGATATAATCATCTATCAAACAGAAATTATAATAGTACTTATCTCATAGAGTTGGTGAGAGTATTAAATGAGTTAATATGCACAAATGCTTAGAAATGGGTGTGGCACACAGCAGAGAAGAACCATATGTGTTGCTGCTGCTGCTGCTAAGTCGCTTCAGTCGTGTCCGACTCTGCGACCGCATAGACGGCAGCCCACCAGGCTCCCCCGTCCCTAGGATTCTCCAGGCAAGAACACTGGAGTGGGTTTCCATTTCCTTCTCCAATGCATGAAAGTGAAAAGTGAAAGTGAAGTCCATAGTTGTGTCTAACCCTCAGCGACCCCATGGACTGCAGCCTACCAGGCTCCTCTGTCCATGGGATTTTCCAGGCAAGAGTACTGGAGTGGGGTGCCATTGCCATAGTTATTTTTATATTCCACTAAGCAAAAACAAGCCCAGGAGCTGACTGTGGCTCAGATCATGAACTCCTTATTACCAAATTCAGACTTAAATTGAAGAAAGTAGGGAAAACCACTAGACCATTCAGGTATTACCTAAATCAAATCCCTTATGATTATACAGTGGAAGTGCGAAATAGATTTAAGGGACTAGATCTGATAGACAGAGTGTCTGATGAACTATGGACAGAGATTCATGACATTGTACAGGAGACAGGGATCAAGACCATCCCCATGGAAAAGAAATGCAAAAAAGCAAAATGGCTCTCTGAGGAGGCCTTACAAATAGCTGTGAAAAGAAGAGAAGTGAAAAGCAAAGGAGAAAAAGAAAGATATACCCATTTGAATGCAGAGTTCCAAAGAAGAGCAAGAAGAGATAAGGAAGCCTTCCTCAGTAATCAATGCAAAGAAATAGAGGAAAACAACAGAATGGGAAAGACTAGAGATCTCGTCAAGAAAATTAGAGATACCAAGGAAACATTTCATGAAAAGATGGGCTTGATAAAGGACAGAAATGGTATGGACCTAACAGAAGCAGAAGATATTAAGAAGAGGTGGCAAGAATACACAGAAGAACTGTACAAAAAAGATCTTCACGACCAAGATAATCACAATGGTATGATCACTCACCTAGAGCCAGACATCCTGGAATCTGAAGTCAAGAGCTGGTTTTAGAAAAGGCAGAAGAACCAGAGATCAAATTGCCAACATCCACTGGATCATCGAAAAAGCAAGAGAGTTCCAGAAAAACATCTATTTCTGCTTTATTGACTATGCCAAAGCCTTTGACTGTGTGGATCACAATAAACTGTGGAAAATTCTGAAAGGGATGGGAATACCAGACCACCTGACATGCCTCTTATCTGTATGCAGGTCAGGAAGCAACAGTTAGAACTGGACATGGAACAACAGACTGGTTCCAAATAGGAAAAGAGTACGTCAAGGCTGTATATTGTCACCCTGCTTATTTCACTTACATGCAGAGTACATCATGAAAAACGCTGGACTGGAAGAAGCACAAGCTGGAATCAAGATTGCCGGGAGAAATATCAATAACCTCAAATATGCAGATGACACCACCCTTATGGCAGAAAGTGAAGAGGAACTAAAAAGCCTCTTGATGAAAGTGAAAGAGGAGAGAGTGAAAACGTTGGCTTAAAGCTCAACATTCAGAAAACGAAGATCATGGCATCCGGTCCCATCACTTCATGGGAAATAGATGGGGAAACAGTGGAAACAGTGTCAGACTTTATTTTTGGGGGCTCTAAAATCACTGCAGATGGTGACTGCAGCCATGAAATTAAAAGACGCTTACTCTTTGAAAGAAAAGTTATGACCAACCTAGATAATATATTCAAAAGCAGAGACATTACTTTGCCAACTAAGGTCCGTCTAGTCAAGGCTATGGTTTTTCCTGTAGTCATGTATGGATGTGAGAGTTGGACTGTGAAGAAGGCTGAGCACTGAAGAATTGATGCTTTTGAACTGTGGTGTTGGAGAAGACTCTTGAGGGTCCCTTGGACTGCAAGGAGATCCAACGAGTCCATTCTGAAGGAGATCAACCCTGGGTGTTCTTTGGAAGGAATGATGCTAAAGCTGAAGCTCCAGTACTTTGGCCACCTCATGCGAAGAGTTGACTCATTGGAAAAGACTCTGATGCTAGGAGGGATTGGGGGCAGGAGAAGAAGGGGATGACAGAGGATGAGATGGCTGGATGGCATCACGGACTCGATGGACGTGAGTCTGAGTGAACTCTGGGAGATGGTGATGGACAGGGAGGCCTGGCGTGCTGCGATTCATGGGGTCGCAGAGTCGGTGACTGAGCAACTGAACTGAACCGAAGTGAAAACAGCAAAGTTTGGAGGTGTGTAATATGCTATATCTAGCATATTATAAAGAAATGTGAGAATATAAGAAGCCCTATTTGCATTTGCTTTTCTTTGCACAGAGCAGCATCAGAAAGATACTTATGGGAGGAAGGGGAGTGGTGTTAGACATAGATAGGAGAAACTTTTTAAGTGCAGATCTTTGAATGTCCTTCTGACTTTTTGAGCCTCATGGATTCAATGCCTATTTTAAAAAAAATACATTGTTAGTTTTTTGGTTTTTTTTAAGGAGTATGAACCTCAGAGTCATGATATTCTGAACTCTGCCTCCACCACTCACTAGCTCCAAAGCCTGGAACAAAATTACAAAAGTTATGACTTCACCAAGGCTGAGATTTTTTTTCCTCCATAAAAATCATACCCATCAGTAATTGAGATATACCAGTAACATGTCTGATGTAAGGCAGGCCCGTGACATGTGTTCAGACAGTGTTAAAGGCCTCTGATTACACTTGCTCTTCACTTCCACTTTCTTCCAGGTGCCCGCAAAGACGCTGATTCTCCTCCTCCAGCTGCTGGCATTCCAGAACTAGAGACCAAATTACATGGGGATGGAAGAGGAAGGCCAGACTCGGGGGTGAAATTAGAGCAGAGTTCAAATCCCAGCTAAGCGTATTATTACCAACAGCATGGACTTGAGCAAGTGGCCTCAGTTTCTTCACTTGTGAAACAGAAACCATAAGAATGTCTCCATCTTGTAGGGTTGTTGGGAGAACTAAAAATGGTATTTGTGAAGCACCCAGCTTAGCACGGAGGAGGCACTGCATCCATGGACGTGATTGTGAAGCGGAGGGCTGGAGAGGCTGGGAGAGATGGGGAATGACTTTTATTCCCAGCTCCTGCTCTTCCAGTATTGACAGTGGCTTAAGCATTGAAGGTGGATTACTAAGTCTTGCCCTCTTCAGCCTCCTGGGGAACCAAGAGCATCTGGGTTAAGTGGTCACATTATCATTCTCAGTGATGCTAACAAGGCAGATGAGGCCCCAGTTCTCAAAAAGTCTATACTCTGGTGAACCACAAACAAGCAAGCACAGAGGATTAGGATCGTGTTTCTGGGGTAATGTCAGAGTGAGATGATTACGAAGGTAAACTGGGGAGCTCAGGTCATTGGTTCAGGGTTTGACTATGCTTTTTTCATTGGAGAAGGCAATGGCACCCCTCTCCAGTACTCTTGCCTGGAAAATCCCATGGGCAGAGGAGTCTGGTGGGCTGCAGTCCATGGGGTCGCGAAGAGTCGGACACAACTGAGTGACTTGACTTTCACGTTTCACTTTCATGCATTGGAGAAGGAAATGGCAACCCACTCCAGTGTTCTTGCCTGGAGAATCCCAGGGATGGCGGACCCTGGTGGGCTGCCGTCTATGGGGTCGCACAGAGTCGGACATGACTGAAGTGACTTAGCAGTATGCTTTTTTCATACTGAAGATGTCTTAGTCTCCAGTTTTTTGAAAGATTGAGGACTTCATCTGAGGGGGAAGGGAGAGGTCAGGTAGAAGGCCATTTAAATCCTGCCTCCAAAGAGACACATGAAAAGATGTTCAACATTGCTAATTATTACAGAAATACAAATCAAAACTGCAATGAGATATCACCTCACACTAGCCAGAATGGCTATCATCAAAAATTCACAAACAATAAACAATGGAGAGGGTGTGGAGAGAAGGGAATCCTCCTACACTGTTGGTGGGAATGTAAATTGGTACAACCACTATGGAGAACAGCATGGAGTTTCCTTAAAAATCTAACAATAGAACTTCCATATGACCCTGCAATCCCACTCCTGGGCAAATATCTACAGACAAACATGTTCCGAAAGGATACATGCACCCCAGTGTTCACTGCAGCACTGTTTACGACAGCCAAGACATGGAAGCAACCTAAATGCCCGTCGTCCATCTACAGAGGAATGGATAAAGAAGATGTGGTATAGATATATATACCATGGAATGTTATTCAGCCATCAAAAAGAGTGAAATAAGGCCACTTACAGCAACATGGATAAGCCTAGAGACTGTCATACTGAGTGAAGTAAGACTGAGAAGGGGAAATATTGCATGACATCCCTTCTTTGAGGAAATCTAAAAAGACATGATAAAAATGATCTTACTCACAAAACAGAAAGAGACTCACAGACTTAGGGAATGAACTTATGATTACCAGGGTGGGTGGTTGGCAGAGGATGGAGAGAAAGGATAGTTAAGGCATTTAGGATGGACATGTACACAAAGGACCTACTAAAGGGCACATGAAACTCTGCTCAGTGTTACGTGGCAGCGTTGATAGGAGCGGAGTGCAGGGGAGAATGAATATAGGCATATGTATGGCTGAGTCCTTTTGGCACTGTTCACCTGAAACTATCATAACATTGTTAACAGCTACACCCGAATACAAAATAAAAAGTTAATAAATAAATAAATCCTGTCTCCAGCTTTTGCCTGGGCCTGGTCTCTCAATTGATGAAATAGCAATTGGGCTGCAAGGTGGCTACTTCTCAAAGTTCTGACACCGGGATCCCACTGCTCAACTTAACATTAACCATAATATTGATGTGATGTCATTGCACAATATGATTTTTATGTCTTTGTGGACTTTTTATTTTTTTCACTTTTCCTCTTGCTGAGAGCCATGTGCAGCTCCATGTATCATGGAGTCAGGTTTTTACTATCCTGAACGTGAAAGGTCACAATTTTGGCAAGATGTGGATAAGCAAAACCCCAGGTGTGTCTATAAAACTAAATAGTAATTCCAAAGTATCTCTTAGCATGTGCCTGGGATGTTTCCCAGGTTTTAAAATATATAGTTTAAAATTCATGATCCTTTTGAGAAAAAATGCAGGAAAGTCAAATAAATCTTCTCTTTTATATACACATACCTCAGGGAAAACAGGATTTTATGTAAATAACTGCAGGTGGTGATGTAACAGTACTACAATAGCCCCTATAAATTCTGGAGTTTTTCAACTGTGCTCTGGGCAAAGGCTCTGAGTCTCTGCAAATTCTCTTCCTTCTCCCTGGAGTACCCTTTCCCTTCCTCCCTACTTATACCTAATTCACCTGAAAATTTTCTAATTTTCTTTTAGTTACAAGGGAGACAACCCTTTCTCTGGGAAGAGGTCTTTCTGTAATCTAAGACTGGTTAGTTGCCCCTCCCCTGTGCTCTCAGCTACCTGAGTCTTTATGAAATGACTTAAATAATCTTCACCACACTATTTAAAGTTCTTTTTTGCCCTTGACTTCATAGGCACAGTAATGGCTGAAAAATAATCCTTGGTTTGTAATGCATTATCATTGCTGATTTGTACTTAACCCTGTTTTATAATCATGTTCTAATTTGTTTTATTTTTGGCCACACTGCATAGCCTATGCGTAGAAGGCAATGGCACCCCACTCCAGTACTCTTGCCTGGAAAATCCCATGGACGGAGGAGCCTGGTAGGCTGCAGTCCATGGGGTTGTGAAGAGTTGAACACCACTAACAGACTTCACTTTCACTTTTCACTTTCATGCACTGGAGAAGGAAACGGCAACCCACTCCAATATGTGTTTTGTTTTATCTCTTTACTTATTTGTAACCATACCACCTAGTATAAATATAATGGAAGTTACGTATGTAGCTTTAAATTTTCTAGTAGCTCTATTTTTAAAAGTATAAAGTAACAACTGAAATTAATTTTAATAATAAATTTGTTTAACCTAATACAGCCAAAAGATTATTACTCCAACAAATAATCAATACAAACATTACTAATGAGATATTTACATTTGGTTTTTTTTCCATATGAAGCCCTCAAAACTTGGTATTTTACATTTAGAGCATTTATTAACTGTTTCTAGTCATATTTCAGATGATCAGTAGTTACACACGGCCAGTGGCTACCATATTAGACAGCACAGATTTATAATATAGCCAGATTCCACGCACACATGACCAAAAACAAGAACTAAAATATTGCCAATAACTTATATCTACCTCGGAGGAGGCAGTGGCACCCCACTCCAGTACTCTCGCCTGGAAAATCCCATGGACGGAGGAGCCTGGTAAGCTGCAGTCCATGGGGTCGCTAGGAGTTGGACACGACTGAGCGACTTCCCTTTCACTTTCCACTTTCATGCGTTGGAGAAGGAAATGGCAACCCACTCCAGTGTTCTTGCCTGGAGAATCCCAGGGACAGAGGAGGCTGGTGGGCTGCCATCTATGGGGTCGCAGAGTCAGACATGACTGATGTGACTTAGCAGCAGTATATCTACCTATAGATGCTTCCTTCATCTTGATTTTTGTCAACTGCTCTGTTGACCCAGCTAGAGGTTAAGTTCATGGAGGACAGAATATGTATTAATATATTATATAGATGTTTATGTTTCATGGTCTTCTCAAAGTGTGATCTCTAGACACAGAATTCCCGAGACACTTTCAGTTCAAAGTGTTTTTATAATAATATTAAGATGTCATTTGCCTTTTTCATAGGCTGACATTTGCACAAATCATGAAAGCAACGGTGTGTAAAACTGCTGGCACCTTAGCATAAATCAACATAGTAGCCTGATGTAGTATAGTATTACTATACCATACTGGTAGTCCTTGTAATCATCAATGCCATGCACTGTTGGTTTTTTTAAAAAAAGAAAAGTTTCACTTTAAAAGTCCTTAAGCATTAAAATGTATTTAATTTCATTAAATCTTGACCCTTTAATGATCATCTTTTTAATATTTTGTGTGAGTGATGATATGCATAAAGCACTTCTGCTGCACATCAACGTTCAAGTGCTGTCCCAAAAAAGCATTTGTGCAATTGTTTGAGCTGTGAACTGAGCTAGTGGCTTTTTTTCCTGTAACACCATTTTGATCTGAAACAACAACTGACAAATCATGATCATTCAGAATTGAGACTTCAGTGGACATTTTGTCAAAATAAACAAAGTAAACCTATCACTTCAGAGAAAACAACTTGCAATATTTATTGCCAATAATTTAAATTTGAGTTTTCAAATGAAGACTCAAATTTTGGAAAATTTGTATCTACCACTGTGAACTTCACAGCTTCTCAATATCTAAACACTTTTCAGAAGAAGTTAGGGGGGATATTGACAAATGTGAAAATTTTTTTGGTTGTTATATAAAGAAGTGGCAACATTAGGAAGACAGGTATAGCTCAGAGTGCCAATATTTTCCAAATGACCAGCGTATAATGTTAACAAAATCATGCATGGGTAACAGATCCAATCAAAGTACACGATAAACCAGAATTTTAACCTAACAGAGAACAAAATGTTCATTGATGTGGTTTCAGGTTTTATACTGCAAATACCTTTAAGAAATTATACTCATTGAGTTTTAGTGCAGTATCAAAGATTACTAAGGTTACTAAGATACTTCTTCCTTTCCCAACTGTGTACATATGTTTTTCTTTTCCTTCATATACTTTAAGCAAAAAACATACTGTAAAAAACTGAATCCATATTGTAAGGAGATATGAAAATTCAGCTGCTCTCTATTAGGCCAGACATTAAAGAGGTTTGCAAAAATGTATAAGAGTGACACTCTATTCATTTTTATGCTTGGGAAAATATAGTTATTCTTATAAAATATATATTATTCATGTTTCCATGTAACAGGTGCATCATTATTTTAAAATAATAAGTCAATATTTTGAAATTTCTGTTTTAATTTCTACTACAGTACGTATTGATAGACATAATGAAAATAAACAAAAGTTCTTTGAGACTCTCAATAAATTTTAAGACTGTGAACTATTTCTGAGATGAGACCAGAAGTTTAAGAACCACTAGCCTAGCACATTTCTTATCATATTATACTATACTATATTTTGCTTACATATTATATTTCACTCAGATATTATATACTATATGTGTTACTATATATTTTATAGTTTTCATATTATATTTACTGTTATCTTAACAAGTTATTGAAGTTACCACCCCCAGTGATGGGACAAACCAACATCATGTGCTTTCCATGTAATGTACTGAGAAAGACACAACATCATTTTATGGTATTCTTAACACAAATGCACATCCTGAATCTAATCATAAAGCAACATCAGACAAACCCAAACACTGACATTCTACCAAATATTTTACTTGTATTTTTAAAAAATATGTCAATATAAAAACATAAAGCTAACAACAACAAAGCAAAACCAAGAAATGGTTTCAGTTAAAACTAGCCTAAATAGATATGACAACAGAAATGCCATCTAAATCTGGGGGTAATATTAACAGCAATTGGAAAAACCTGAACAAGTCTGAGATAAGAAAATAATAGTCAATGTTAATTTCTTGATCTAGCTCATCGCACAGCGATTATGTCAGAGAATGTTCTTGTTTTTAGGAAATACACAGTTAAAGAGGGAAAGGTATAATTTCTCTTATTGACTCAGATGGTTCAGAAAACAATATGAGAGGGTGGAGAAGAGAAAAGAGCAAACGTGGTAAAATATTAATATTTGGAATTTGGGAAAAGGAAGTTCAGAAATTCCTTGCCTATTTTTGTCATCTGGTGGCTCAGATGGTAAAGAATCTGCCTGCAATGTGGAAGACCCTGATTCGATCCCTGGGTCAGGAAGATCCCCTGGAGAAGAAACTGGCAACCCACTCTGGTATTCTTGCCTGGAGAATCCCATGGACAGAGGAGCCTGGCGGGCTATATATAGCCCATGGGGTCGTAAAGAGTCGGACACGACTGAGCAACTAACACACACACGGTTGTCGTTCAGTCACTCAGTCGTGTCTGACTCTGCAACCCTACGGACTACAGCACGCCAGGCTTCCCTGTCCTTCGCCATCTCCAGCAGCTTGCTCACACTCAAGTCCATTGAATGGGTGATGCCATCCAACCATCCTCTCTCAGTCGTCCCTTTCTCCTCCGGCCTTCAGTCTTTCCCAGCATCAGGGTCTTTTCCAATGAGTCAGTTCTTCACATCAGGTGGCCAAAGTATTAGAACTTCAGCATCCTTTCAATGAATATTCAGGACTGATTTCCTTCATGTTGACTGGTTTGACCTCCTTGCTGTCCAAGGGACTCTCAAGAGTCTTCTCCAACACCACAGTTCCAAATCATCAATTCTTTAGTGCTCAGCCTTCTTTATGGTCCAACTTTAGTTCAACTTTTCTGTTAGTCCAAAATTATGTCAAAACAAGGAGTTAAACGTAAAAGGTTTACTTGACAAATACATGAGTGGATCATTTTCTAGATACTCCACTTTCTTTAGTTTCTGGATTTAGATGTAAGAAGGATTATATGGAGGAAAAATTAAAAGTCTCTTACAGATACAGAGAACAGACTTGCGGTTGCCACAGGGGGTGGGAGTTAGGGGAGGGAGGGATTGGGAGTTTGGAATTAGCAGATGCAAACTAGTATATATAGGATGGATAAACAACAAGGTCATACTGTATAGCACAGTATTCAATATCCTGTGATAAACTGTAATGGAAATAATATGAAAATGAATATATATATATATATATAACTGAGTCATTTTGCTATTCAGCAGAAATTAAAACATTGCAAATCGAATATATTCCATAAAAACGTTTCAAAAAACAACAAAAATCAAAAAGTCTCTTAATGATTATTATATCCTTAATTTGCTTTAACAATGTGTGCCAAAACTACCTCCCAAATTTACCTCCTTTTGTCATTTTTTCTTAAAAGGGCCTTTGGATCCCAGAAATTGAGGTTTTCATTACATGAACTGCAAGTCATTTTGCTCCTACTTTGATGTGGAGGGAAAGAGGATCGTTTGCCAGCCTTTAGCACAAAATGAAGAGGAAAGAGTAATTAGAAAATTACTCTTGGAATAAACTAGAAAGGCGCTTGGGTCCCATTTTAGCTTCGGCCACCAGGAGTTAGTACAGCTGAGAGCGAAGTTGATCCTCAGCGGCTCTCAGTTTCAGGAGGCTCTGGGCAGCAGGGCCAGGGGGCGGGACGAGGGAATCTGTGAATCTTCGTTCCGCTCCTCTGGTCTGAAAGTGCATCTCCTGTGGCTTGACTGCTGGGAGGGTGAAAAAGGAGTCTAGGCCGTCTAGGATTGGCTGAAACGTGTGTGGTTAAGAGTCTAGCCCAACGGATAATTAGAAGCGGATTCTGGGAACGAGCAGAGGATTTTTTTCTTTTTAAAACAACACACCCTCCGTCTTTTCTTAATTCAATTCTGCACAGGTTGCCTCGCCCGACTCCCTCTAGTGGCCCCGAGGAGGATAGTCACGGCAGGAGCAGCCTTTGTGTTTCTGACCGTGGCTTCCCTGTTCAGACAAGAGTCATGAGAAGTGGTTTCTTGTTTTAAGAGGAAGAGCCTTATAAATTAGTTAATTCAACCTTAGTTAAGGATGTTAAAATCTAGAGAGGTTAAAGAAATGTCCTGAGGCCACAGCAAATTAAAGGGGCAACCCAGGACAGGAACAGCAGTCAATTGACTGCAGTCCCTAGCCTTTCCCAGGATAACCTGAAGAGGAGCCCCACTGGCTTCCCACATGCACGGAGAATCTCCAAAGCCATACTTAGAAGAAAATACAAAGCCCTTATCTCCTTATCAGAGTCCTGCAGACCTTGCCCAACTTCTTTTCTGCCCTTCTCCCAGGTTCCATGGGCTCCCACCAGTTGCTTTGGTGTCGAGCCCGCAGAACTCTGACTTTAGATGGTGCATCCATGTATCTGTTCATAATCTGTGTTCCAAGGTAGAGTAACCTCTACAAAGGCTGCTTTTTCTTTCTTGCTGTTTCCCCAACACCAATCACAGGATAGGTGTATTTGATTCCCATGACTGACCTAACAAATCACCACAGCCTTGGTAGCCTAAGGCAAGCCTATGCGCTTACCTTTCTGGAGGCCAGAAGTCTAAAATCAATTTCACTGAGCCAAAGTCAAGGTTTTGGCAACTCCCTTCCAGGGGCTGTATGGGAGAATCAGTTCTTTTTCTTGCAGTCTCTGGTGGCTGGTGGCAGTTCTTAGCTTGCGACTCTATCATCCAATCTTCAAGGCCATCTTTAAATCTCTCTTTGTCCTTCTCATAAGGATACTTGTGATGACATTCAGGACCCACCCAGTCCCTTTGCAAGGCAGGAAATTGCGGTTCCTGAAGACTTAAGTGATCGTCCTAGTCAGACAAGTAGGAGGTCGCAGACATAGGTTTGAACCCAGGCAGTCTGACTCCAGGGCCCCTCCACTACCCTGTACAGCAGTCTGACGACACTTGTGCTTTTACAGTTCCTACTTTACAGTTAAGCCCAGTTAACTATCCTAAGTCCTATTCTAGACTGCAGGGATACAAGGAGATCTAGGGTCGATCCTTATTCTCCAGGATATATCCATTTATGTGTAAAGAAAAGGCATTAAGTCAGAGAGTGGTTACCCTTGTGTGGCAAACTGACTAAAAGAGCATGAAAGGCTTCTGGGAGCCTGTAATGTCATTTCTTGCCCGGGAGCCTGTAATGTCATTTCTTGCCCTGGTGCTGGCTACAATAGTGTGTGAAACAGTTTGGAAAAGTTCATCACTGTACACTTGTAATTTATGCACTTTTGTCAGTGGGTACTATATTTTGAAAAAGACCAAAGAGGGCATAAAGTCAGGGCTCTAGGAAATGTCAAGAGAGGCCATAAGGCAGTCTCTCCCACAGCGCTGAATGTCTAGGCCATTTCTTAGCCTTCTCACTAACTATCTGACTAATAAAGGGCTGTGAGGTAGGCGGTAAAGAAGTGAGGATTTTCCAGGGTCTTTCCTATCAAAATTCCCAAGGTCAGCCCACCTCAAATTCAGTTTGGCTGTAAAGCAGAAATGAACAGACATTTTTAAGTAACATTTAAAATGTTGCCAATAAGGATTAACTCCTCTCCCCAAAGAAATCTGTTAATATTATGACATAAACTTTGAAAATCCTAGGCTAAACAAATTTTGATCCCTTTTTGACTGCAGGACTTATCAGAGCCTTTAATATATTAACATGAAATGTAAGACTATCCCTGGGTCAGGAAGATACCCTGGAGTAGGAAATGGCAACCCACTCCAGTATTCTTGCCTGGAAAATTCCATGGACACAAGAGCGTGGCGGGCTACAGTCCATGGGGTCATAAAGAGTAGGATACAACCGAGTGACTGAGTACACGTGCACACACAATGTTCAGTCGCTCAGTCATGTCCATCTCTTTGCGACCCCATGGACTGCAGCACACCAGGCCTCCCCGTCCATCAACAACTCCTGGAGCTTGCTCAAGCTCATGTCCATCAAGTCAGTGATGCCATCCAGCCATCTCATCCTCTGTCATACCCTTCTCCTCCCGCCTTCAATCTTTCCCAGCATCAGGGTATTTTCCAATGAGTCAGTTCTTCACATCAGGTGGCCAAAATATTGGAGTTTCAGCTTCAGCATCAGTCCTTCCAGTGAATATTCAGGACTGATTTCCTTTAGGATGGACTGGTTGCATCTCCTTGCAGTCCAAGGGACTCCCCAATGCCACAGTTCAAAAGCATCAATTCTTCGGGGCTCAGCTTTCTTTATAGTCTAACTCTCACGTCCATACATGACCACTGGGAAAACCATAGCTTTGACTAGACAGACCTTTGTTGGCAAAGTAATGTCTCTGCTTTTTAATATGCTGTCTAGGTTGGTCACAGCTTTTCTTCCAAGGAGCAAGCGTCTTTTAATTTCATGGCTGCAGTCACCATCTGCACTGATTTTGGAGCCCAAGGAAATAAAGTCTGTCACTGTTTCCATTGTTTTCCCATCTATTTGCCATGAAGTGATGGGACCAGATGCCATGATCTTAGTTTTTTGAAGATTGAGTTTTAAGCCAACTTTTTCACTCTCCTCTTTCACTTTCATCAAGAGGATCTTTAGTCCCCCTCTTGTGCACATGCAAGAGGGAGATATATTTTGCTTTTTTTCACAGACTTATTTTACTATGGAATACTTTATTTGTATTCTTAAGACTTTCATGATTAATGTTCTAAGGGACAAATTTTGGGAAGTGCTATTGTAGAATCCTAATTCACAGATCCATTTCACCCAAAGATTGTGCAGACTGATGTTTCAAAGTATTCCCTGAGGCCTGTCTAGGTTACTCTCACTGTCCCTCCACAAGCCATAAGTGTTGCTTCAAGTGACCAAATAAAATATCCCATAACCTAAAGGTCTGGTAAATGATGGGGGCCAGAAGACAGCTGGAGAACAGAGAAGGATTGGAGAGCAAAGAGAAAGAATTACAGTGACTTGAGCTCCAGATTATCCTGAAGAGTCATAAGAGTATTTTGGTTGAACAAAATGATCATTTACTATGAAGATGCAGCATGTTCTCTCCTTTAAAAAAAAAAAAAGGAAAAAAGAGTGGACTCTGGACTCAAGGACAAGATGGAACTGGAAACCTGGATGCCACCAAGGCTTCCTCTCTGTCAGTGGTCCTCAGGATCCCCTTCATCATTCTCTCTCTGTAGACTTCTGATTTTGCTTCTTGGCTGGCAATATGAAAAATATGGTGACCAACATTTCCAGAGTTTGTCTGTCATTGTCCAGTCATTAGGAAAAAGGGTCAACTGACTTTAATCCCAAATTCCTAAGAAAGAGATATTGGTCAGGCTGCTAGCTACTGGTGAGAACACTGGGTAGGTCACAGAACATGCCAGTCATACAATGATTGTGGGGTATAAGGGTACAGTATGGATGCCCATATACAGGTGTGGAGCTGGGCAGACCACCTAAAAGATGGCTGTTCAAATACAAGATGTGTTCTGGGTGCAGCTGGTTTTTAAAAGCACTTTCTCGCTTTCTATAAATAAATAAACAGGATTTTTTTTAAAATGATTTTCAGTTCTTCAGAATCATGATCCAAAGCAGTGGCTCTCCTCTGCTGACCTGTAGATGTGTCCTATGGAGGGGATGCTACAGTCTGTGCTAGCCATTTCTGAAAATCATTTCAGCCAAGAAACATGAGAGATTGCATTTTTTAAAAAATGATTTGTTTCTTTCCTCTAAAATCTGAGTCCATGGAGGGAAATTTGGTTAATTAACAATATTTGTTTTGAGAAACTGGTTATTTAAAGCTTCACTGGGCGGAATTTCAGTTGTTTTAGACTATTACATCCTCCATATTTAATGCCATCGTTTCGAAAATGGATTGACTTCAGAAGTACTTTTCTCTTGCTTTGGAGATTTTGCACATTGGCCCAAATGGGTTTTTATTTTCCATTTTAATTTATACAGTATAAATACAATGTTGGACTTCTTCAGAGTTAACAGTTTCACTGTGCAGATGTTTCTTGAAAGCCTTTTCAATTCATGTGCTGGTTTAAAAAAAAATTTTTTTTTATTAGCCTGGCAGGCAGCCAGAAAAAAGA
Organism: Budorcas taxicolor; assembly: GCF_023091745.1. Lineage (NCBI taxonomy): Eukaryota > Metazoa > Chordata > Mammalia > Artiodactyla > Bovidae > Budorcas > Budorcas taxicolor. Next base: position 29,054,832 of record NC_068914.1, read on the forward strand.
AAATTCCATTTTGCATAGAACTATAAGATTTTCTTCCTTGTTCTTTCCCCACCCCCAGCCAGCTACAGGATTATTAGGATTAAAGATGCCATAGTGACATCTTGTGGTCAACTGCCAGAGACACAGCAAAAAGCGGTGGGATGACAAAAGTGATCTAGTTCATTCTCCCACAAGTATTTCTTGATTTATGTTATTTGCTTTTTATTTACCAGTTGGCTGAAATCACTCTAGAGTTCCAGGTTGTTTTGCTCTACGGGAACTACTCAAATTTACCCCATAGAAAGGATAAACATGCTGTGTTCTGGAAAGGAAAAGAAGGACATAACTTTTGTTTTGCCTTTTTGTTGGACTCTCTCCTGCAAACAGTATTGCACAAGCTACTCAGTAATAACTCTGAAAAATACTGAACTCTTTTCACTAAAAACAGACAAGAAACAGTGATTCTAAATGAGCTCTCATTCTTTATAATTCTAAGCTTTTAGCAACTAACAGATTGTTTATTTAGCTTGTTTAGTATTTAGATGAAATGTATAAATAATAACCTTGCAAACTTTATTTCTTCACCCAAACTAGTGTCAGTTCAGTTCAGTTCAGTTCAGTTGCTCAGTCGTGTCCGACTCCTTGCGACCCCATGAATCGCAGCACGCCAGGCCTCCCTGTCCATCACCAACTCCCGCAGTTCACTCAGACTCATGTCCATCGAGTCCGTGATGCCATCCAGCCATCTCATCCTCTATCGTCCCCTTCTTCTCCTGCCCCCAATCCCTCCCAGCATCAGAGTCTTTTCCAATGAGTCAACTCTTCGCATGAGGTGGCCAAATACTGGAGTTTCAGCTTTAGCATCATTCCTTCCAAAGAAATCCCAGGACTGATCTCCTTTAGAATGGACTGGTTGGATCTCCTTGCAGTCCAAGGAACTCTCAAGAGTCTTCTCCAACACCACAGTTCAAAAGCATCAATTCTTCGGTGCTCAGCTTTCTTCACAGTCCAACTCTCACATCCATACATGACCACTGGAAAAACCATAGCCTTGACTAGACAGACCTTATTTGGCAAAGTAATGTCTCTGCTTTTGAATATGCAATCTAGGTTGGTCATAACTTTCCTTCCAAGGAGTAAGCGTCTTTTAATTCCATGGCTGCAATCACCATCTGCAGTGATTTTGGAGCCCAAAAAAAATGAAGCCTGACACTGTTTCCTCTGTTTCTCCATCTATTTGCCATGAAGTGATGGAACCAGATGCCATGATATTCATTTTCTGAATGTTGAGCTTTAAGCCAACTTTCTCACTCTCCTCTTTCACTTTCATCAAGAGGCTTTTTAGTTCCTCTTCACTTTCTGCCAGAAGGGTGGTGTCATCTGCATACCTGAGATTATTGATATTTCTCCCAGCAATCTTGATTCCAGCTTGTGCTTCTTCCAGCCCAGTGTTTCTCATGATGGATTCTGCATAGAAGTTAAATAAGCAGGGTGACAATATACAGCCTTGACATACTCCTTTTCCTATTTGGAACCAGTCTGTTGTTCCATGTCCAGTTCTAACTGTTACTTCTTAACCTGCATATAGGTTTCTCAAGAGGCAGTTCAGGTGGTCTGGTATTCCCATCTCTTTCAAAATTTTCCACAGTTTATTGTGATCCACACAGTCAAAGGCTTTGGCATAGTCAATAAAGCAGAAGTAGATGTTTTTCTGGAACTCTCTTGCTTTTTCGATGATCCAGCGGATACTGGCAATTTGTTCTCTGGTTCCTCTGCCTTTTCTAAAACCACCTTGAACATCTGGAAGCTCACAGTTCACTTATTGCTGAAGCCTGGCTAGGAGAATTTTGAGCATTACTTTACTAGCGTGTGAGATGAGTGCAATTGTGCGGTAGTTTGAGCATTCTTTGGCATTGCCTTTCTTTGGGATTGGAATGAAAACTGACCTTTTCCAGTCCTGTGGCCTGACTAGTGTCAATGGAGATTAAAAACCTGCTTGCATAATTCTTGATTTTTAAAAAATAAATATAGTAAATAATATACAACAATAAAAAAATATTATTGGAAGCTTTGTAAAATATACAAAAAAGATATGATATAGTGTTAAAAAAGCACAACACCAAATTATATATCAGCTGTGATCCTATATGCACACCAGTGTGACAATCTATACAGTGTAGAAGTCTACACAAGTATGGATGCGAATGTCAATATCAAGGCCTACGTGGAGAAGGGTGTAGACACAGAAATAAGCCCAGAAAAAACACTTATACTAATAAGCATTTTCTGTTTCATTATACTATTGTTGTTGCTGTTCAGTCACTAAGTTGTGTCCAAATATTTGAGGCCGTATGGACTGCAGCAAGACAGGCTTCTCTGTCCTCCACTGTTTCCTGGAGTTTGTTCAAATTCATGTCCATTGAGTTCACATACTGCTGAAGCCTAGCTTGTAGGATTTTGAGCATTATCTTGTTAGCATGTGAAATGAGTGCAATTGTATAATAGTTTGAACGTTCTTTGACATTGCCCTTCTTAGGGATTGGAACAAAAACTGACCTTTTCCAGTTCTATGTGAAAAAAAAAAATAATTACCAAATTTCTTCCAAACCAGAAATTAAAGCATATTATAAAATTATAGTGATAGGCTTCGTGGAGAGTCGCCAGTTTGTTGCTTCAACAGTGCTTGAACCGAACCGGCTGCTCATCCCCCGCACCTGCAGGCCACTCGGAGCAAGCCCTCCTCACCACCTGACAGGGCCCTCCGACCGCCCAAGGTCCCTGCTGCCAGTCCAGTGCCGCGCAGCTGCCGCTGGCCACCGCTGCCTCTTGTCAGCCACCTGCCGTGACGACCGCACCCCCCTTGCAGGTGCGCTAGAACTACCACCAGTACTTGGAGGCCTCCATCAACGGCCAGATCAACCTGGAGCTCTACACCTATGCCTACCTGCGCATGTCATACTATTTTGACCACAATGATGTGGCTTTGAAGAACTTTGCCAAATACTTTCTTCACCAATCTCATGAGGAGAGGGAACATACTGAGAAACCGATGAAGCTGCAGAACCAACGAGATGGCCGAATCTTCATTCAGGATATCAAGAAACCAGACCACGATGACAGGGAGAATGGGCTGAATGCAAGGGAATGTGCACTGTGCTTGGAAAGAAGTGTGGATCAGTCACTACTGGAACTGAACACGCTGGCCACTGAAAAAAATGACCCCCATCTGTGTCACTTCATTGAGACTCAGTACCTGAATGAGCAGGTAGAAGCCATCAAAGAACTGGGTAACCACATAATCGCATTGTGCAAGCTGTGGGCCCCTGGATCTGGCCAAGCAGAGTACCGCTTTGACAAGCACACCCTCGGACACGGTGAGAGCTAAGCCTCGGGCTGCCTTCCCACAGCCACAGGGGTGACTTTCCTGGGCACCAAGGCGGTGCATGCATATTTGGGTTACCTTCACCTTTCTATAAGTTGTACTGAAACATCTACTTAACTTCTTTCTTTAGCACCATTCCTTCAAATAAAGTAATTTGGTACCCCCCCCCCCAAAAAATAAATAATAAAACTATCGTTATTAAAAATATATAGCGCTGATACATAAATAGATTGAGAGACCAATGAAAAAGAATAGAAAGTCTAGAAGAGACCTAAGAACACATGGGAATTTAGTATGTGATAAATTTAATATATCTTAAAGAGCAATATCGCAAATCCACAGAGAAAAGATAGGTTACTCAGTTAAAGACTTTAGGATAGCTGCATGGCCATCTAAAAAGAAAGTTGGATCCCATACCTCACACCTTACACCCAGAAAAATTCAAAGAGGTATGAAAATTTGAATATAAAAAAGAATAGTGTATTACAAGTGATGTAAGAAACCATGAGAGAACTATTTAATAATCTCAGAGTGCAGAATACCTTTGCATTTATGACACACATGAAACAGAAGCCACAACACTGTGCAGAAAAAAAAAATCAAAGACAAATGACAAAACTGGAAGGAAGAAATATTTGTAATAGACATCATGCTAATTTCTCTAAATATATAATGAATTTCTAAAAATCAATAAGGAGCAAACCAATGACCCAATTAAAAAATAGGCAGTGATTTGCAGCAACATGGATGGACCTAGAGACTATCATACTAAGTGAAATAAGAAAGAGAAAGACAAATATCTTATGATATCACTTATATGTGGAATTTTTTAAAGTGATACAAATGAACTGATTTACAAAACAAAAACGTACTCACAGACATAGAAAACCAACTTATGGTTACCAAAGAGGAAAGGTGGTAAGGGATAAATTAGGAGTTTGTGATTAACAGATACACAATACTATATATAAAATAGAGATGCAACAAGGACCTACTATATAGCAGATAGAACTATATTCAATATCTGGTAATAACTTATAACGGAAAAGAATCTGAAAAGGAATGTGTATATATATATATACATATGTATAACTGAATCACTTTGCTGTACACCAGAAACTAACACAACATTGTAAATCAACTGTACTTTAATAAAATTAATTTAAAAAATAGACAAATGTTATGAACCAACTCTTCTCAGCAAAGAAAACCCAAGTAAGTCTTAAAACATGTGAAATGGAATTCAACATCACTCACAATTGGAGAAATGTACTTTACAGCTATCAGAAAATGCCGTTTTGCATCTAGCCCATTGGCAGAAATCAAACTTTGATAGGAGACTGTATTGGTGGGGGTGTGGGGATAAAGGCCTTCTCCTACATCACTGGTGCAAGTGGAAATTAGAACAATCCTTGTGAAGAACAATCTGTGAATGAACATATCCTTTGACATAGCTATTCCACTCCCAGGAATTTATAGAACAGAAGATGCTCCCATATGCAAAATGACTTATGTACATGGTCATTCACTGCAGCAATGTTTAAACAAAAAGTTTAAACAGCAGTGTTTCAGCAAAATGCTGAAAACATCAGCAGAATATTAGTTAAGGAAATCATAATACATCCACATAAAAGAATACTGTGCAGCTCTAAAACAAGACAAGGGTGACATTCTTTATGGATGGATGCAGATCATCTCCAAGATATATTGTTAAGGTGAAATTCAGGGCTTAAAAATGTATAGATTGTGCCATCATTTATCTTACAAATCAAAAAAGAAATACACTGAATATACATATCTGCTGATGTTTACAAAATCTGTCACTTGAAGAAATCCTAACAATATTTAGCTAAAAATCCAGAATGAATGACCTCTGAATGTCCAGACTCACTCAACATGCGGAGACCTTGGTTATGCTCAGGGCTATATACTCTTCAATGGAAGGTCAGGGAAGACTAATAGCAGAGATGTGAAGAGAACCCTCAGGGAGGCCTGAGAGCTCCCTAAAGGTGTCCTCCCAAAAATGGGATTGTTTTCAAACCATGTGAATTTTTATTTTTTTCTTAATCAATTGATATAAATCTGACATTCTCATCAACAATATATTTACATTTATTTTAAGATAATGATTTCTTTTCCTGCAAGGAAGATGCACTGTATCGGTCTGAGGTCTCAGACACCCACAGATACATAGTGGCCTCCACTCACCTTTGGCAGCACCAGAGATTTACCTAGGATCATACTCACATCTTTAACTATCCAACTTATTATGCTTGATCTTTCCTCCAGAATTCCAAATAACAACAAAAATAACAGATTTGTTGCACACTTGGCATTCTATTTGAATGCTCACAGTAATCCTAGAATATGAAGATGATTAATACCCTCATTTTAAAAATGAGGGTTAAATGGCTTGTCCAGCATCACACAAGCTAAAAAGTAGAAAGGCTAACATTGCGCCACAAATGAATCAGACACCAGCATTATTTCTCTTTCTCTATATCAAGCAATTTCCAGTTTTCTCTACACTCCTCTTCAACACCGTCTTTATTTGGTTCTCTTTCTAGTGTGCCTCCTTGATTTATTAAACATTATAATTTCCTCTGGTTTCAGAGTCTACAAATTCTAGTGATTCTCAATCCTAGCTGCACATTGGACTCTCTTGAAGGGATTTTAAAATACACCCATGACCAGAGAATTCCTGGCGGTCTAGTGGTTAGGATTCAGCACTTTCACTGCCATGGCCAGGGTTCAGTTCCTGGCTGGGGAACTAAGATCCTGCAAGCCACCCAGCAAGATATATACATATCTCCATACCCATGACCAGAACTCACCCCTAGACAGTTTGTTCTCATTAGTCTGGGATGAGATCTAGCAAACAGTGTTTTCAACCACTTATCTCTACTCCTAGTGTCTAGTAGACATTCACTAAATATTTGTTACCTGAATGAATGAATGGATGATGAAAGAATAAATGAATGAATGAACGAACACTTGAGAGTCCCTTGGACTGAAAGGAGATCAAACAAGTCAGTCCTAAACGAATCGAATATTCATTGGAAAGACTGCTGCTGAAGCTGAAGCTCCAATACTTTGGCCACCTGATGCAAAGAGCTGACTCGTTGGAAAAGACCCTGATGCTGGGAAAGACTGAATGCAAAAGAAGCGGGTGGCAGAGGAGGAGATGGTTAGATAGCATCACCAACTTAATGGACATGAATTTGAGCAAACTCCAGGAGATAGTGGAGGACAGAGAAGCCTGGCATGCGGCAGTCCATGGGGTCGCAAAGAAGTGGACACAACTTAGCGACTGAACAACAAGATGCCAAAATTGTTTTTGACCATAAATCAAGAGCAGTTTTGAAAGCCCTAGGCTAGGTGATAAATACAGAATTGTTTTCCCATCTCCTTCTGGGATGCTGGGATAGAAGGAAGCTGCATCCCTGTAACCCACTCCCTTTCCACACAAAGGATAACTATAAATAGCAGCTCTGAATCACATGAGGGTTATGTAATACAAAGTTCACAGAGCAGGCTGCCTTTATCACTCAGGCTTAAGTTGCACTGAAATGGAAACTCAGCTGATGCCCTATGTATTAGTTTCTCCAAATGATGAAAGTCTGCAACATTTGTCCAGATCATCTATTTCCATCGCCCAGGTTTGAGGCTAGTTGCCAGGACCCTTCTTGCCAAAGAATTCCTCCTGTCTTTCCAGATAACAAGTAGGCAATTTCAGCAGAATTATTTTTATTTGCAAAGATAAGACCAGGAATTTCCCCTGGTCAAATGCAAAGGCCATGAACATTAGCTCTTCAGACACTTGGGAACACTAGATCACAGCCTCCAGTGAGGGGGTAGATATAATACACTTCTGATTATGGTTCCAGAGAGGTCACCCCTGCTTGTTTCTGTAGAGATTTACTGATCATCTGAAATCCTTTGGTGAAACTCAAATCCACTGTGTACCATTTAGAAGGGGTTTGGCATTCTCTAACAATAGGGTTACCAGCCTGCCTAGGGAACGGATTCTACTACCTCTGAACACACAATTGACTCTCACTGGCTGATAAGGGGGACTTTGGAATAAATGTTTCCACGAGTCAAAGGGCAAGTATTCAGTGGCAGAGATGGGTATCCACATTCTCCTTTTCTTTTTTAATGCCCAACTAGCCCTTATTTCCCAGCCTGGCTTGCAGTTAGCCATGGCCATGTGACAGTGTCCTAGCTGATGCAATGTGAGAACTGAGGTGTACTATGTTCAGACCTCTCCAGGCACTTTGCTCTGATTTTATCTGCCTTCTGGACAGTTGGTATGGAGATGCCTCCTAGGCAACTCTGGAAGCCATGGGTTGAAGATGCTAGAGCATCACCAGTCTTGGAATTGAGAAGCTCAGAATTCTTGTGTGAAATTAGGTGAGGATGTTTGCAAGGGTCACCTGGCTTACCTTTACAAGGATGGGCAATTTTTCCAAATTTCATCTCAAAACACAGACACTCTGTTCCAAGCCAAGGCCTGAACTGGAGGAAAGGGATACTTCAAGTAAAATTCACATTATACTCTGGATGGCTCTCTGGAACAGTTGATCAAAATTGAAATCTTTATCAAACTGTAAGTCAAGAAGATAAAAAAGAATCTTTTAAGACCTTTCTGTAATTCAAATCATAATCCACATTCCTGACCTAAGTACTTTTAAAAATATCACAGACTAGTAATTCTTTTAGTGAAACACAATTTATATTTTTCAGAAGCTGTAATGACTTCCATGATATCACTGAAGTGAGAGCAAAGGCAGAATGGGGAAAGAAGAAAATATTAATTGAACACTTAAATGAAAGTGAAAAATAATCCTCAGCCTAGAAATTGACTGTGGTACAGCCGAAAGGATTCCTGGGCAGAAAGCAGACAGAGTGTTCAATGCACAGACAGTGAGTAAATAAGCAGAACTTGTTGGTGAAGTTGGTAGAATGCTCTGGAATTCTATTCCAGAGACAGAATGATCACGATAGATGATGCTTGCTTGGCATCTATTGTCAAATGTAGATGTCTGGCAACAGAAGAGAGGGGAAGTCTGTTCCCAGTTGATGCCCTTCCAACTCATATCAGGGGCAAGGAGTGAAGGGGGTTAATAAAGCATGGTGCTTATTTGGGAAAATAAGTGAAAAGTCACTCTGGAGAAGAGCTCCAACATCAAATAAAAGAATTCTTCAAGTATGAGGCGGGAAAGTAAGCTCTTAAAACTTAAGATCTTGGCAGGAAGGAAGGGCTGATTGAACTAAGAAGAAATCTATCCTTCCTTTGTCTGCATTAGAGAGATATGGCACAGACTGAAGGACCTTACTCAAATTTTACCACTCGCTCTAGAAACCTTGTATGAAGTCCCTCCTCAGCCATCAGGCCAAATCTGAAAGCAATGACTTTAAAACGCTTCCCAAATGAGCCTTTCAGCAGTTTCTGTTGAGAAAGGAGAGCGAGAAGAGCTACTATGGCTAGAGAACAAGGAAAACCAAGTTCCTGACTGCCCACTCCATAGATAAAACACTATCAAGCAGATGTACAGCTATGAATTACGGAGGTATATGTGCACTACTGCATGTAATACTAACCCATTAATGTTTTCTTCTTGCACTCTATATTGTCTTGTCTTACATATGCTGGATACCACCACCTTCGATCTTACTACTTGAAGAGACCTTATCTTCATAAAAGTGGCTGTAGTATCAAAAAAAGATGAAAACCAATTCTTGGCTTGGGCTTTAGCTACGTGACACTTCTACAGAGCTGTCCCTTAGTCGTGTCTAGGTTGAAAGTACAGACTGTGTGTTATCTAATAATGCTACACTCAAGTCTTATTGCCTGAGTAACCAGAAGAATCATGTGGAAATGGAGCTCCTTAAGGGTATAACTCGTGTTTTATTTATCTTGTTCTCCACTAGGGTTAGCAGGATGCCCTAGGACACCAAGGATATGCTGGGTCCTCAGTGATGCTTGTTGAATTCAAAGATGAGTGAGTAAATGATTGAACAATCAAATGAATGCATGACAATATTTTTAAGCTACAGAAAAAGCACAATATTAAGTGTAACTCTCACTTGTCAGTGAAAAATCTCCATTGCTGGAGGAATGCACATTTTCTGCCTGGCCTACAGTCTGAAAATCCCACGACCGGAATTTAGCTAAAGTTCTTTCCAATTTCTCAACAGGAGCTCTTCTTCAAAGGCCTCTGCAGTCTAGGTAGGTACCACAGAGTCCAGAAGACCAAGTAAAGCAACAAGGAGAAGTGATGGAAAGTGGCAAAATGGAGGATGATGCATAGGGCCTGATGAGGGTGACCATTTTTGCCTCCACTAGGCCAGGTGTTGTCTTCTCTGGGTGTCTAATGGTTTTGTGACTTGTCTCATCAACTACTTTGTAAACCTAAAGATGTCTGGGAACATGAGGTGTTTCTTGTTTCTTCTGTCCCCACCATGGTCTGGCGGGATAAGAACTAGACTTGGAATCCAAACTTGCAAGTCTTCAATTCAATTAGCTAGACAGCCTTAGATAAGGAACTTAACTCCTGTGACCCTCAGTTTACTTATCTAGCCAATAAGAATAGTACTACCTCACTCAACAGGCTGTTCAAAGAGCAGACAAACTTTTGCCAACTGTAATACTGTACACAAATGTAAGGATTACTATTAATTATATCATTAAAGTAGAGAATGAATACTTGTTGAAACCCATTGAACTGAATAGAGAGGTGATGCAATTTCTATATACTTGGCAAAAAAATCAATATCTGCCTCTACTTAACTCCTTTTGAAAACAACATGTATAGAGAATATTAAAAAATATATGTAGAGAAGGCCAGCTAACACATATATCAACACATCACATTATTGTTACTGAAAAGTTGGAAATAGTGAACACTTGTGATTTTATGGTAAATAAACAAGTATTGGGCTTCCCTGGTGGGAGTCCATCTTGCAATTCAGGGGATGCAGGTTCAAACCCAAGTCTGGGAAAATCCCATATGCCTTGAAGCAACTAAGCCAGACTGCCACAATTACTGAGCCTGCTCTCTAGAGCCCCAAGCCACAACTATTAAGCCCATGCACTGCACTACTGAAGCCTGAGGACCTAGAGGCCATGCTCTGCAACAAGAGAAGCCACCGAAACGAGAAGCCTGCACACCACAACCAGAGAGTAGCCCCCACTTGCTGCTACTAGAGAAAGCCCATGCATAGCAATGAAGACCCAGCACAGCCAAAAATAAAATAATATTTTTTAAAGTATTGATAAATGCTTTCCCACTTTACAGTTTAAAATGTATGTTAATTGTGCATGTGCTTTATTGGGACATGCACTATATCAATTATAAAATGAATCCTAAGCACTATAATTGTTATCACTTGAATATTTCTGTGTAGTAGAATTAGTTAAATTTTATTTTCTTCTTTGTGCTTTTCTCTATTCTTCAAATTGTCTTTAATAAACACATCACACAACATTTTTTCTGACTCTGAAATATTTAAAAAGAAAAAAATTGCCCAGTTCATTCCTGACTTACTTCTGTCTTGGAGTGGTGGGTGACCACAGATGTTTGTAAGAACATTTTTAAACTATGGTAGGAGATTAGGAAAAATTTATCAAAATAACACAGTCATTCATAGGAAGGATATAATTAAATAAAATCTAATTTTAAAATTCTTTATCTAATGTCTCTTAGATCTGTGGTTTAAAAGAAAAATCTGTCTGTATATGCTATTTTTGTATAAAAATGGAGACGTATAAGAGCATACATTCACACCTGCTTATTTGTATAAAGAAAACATTAGCAGGGAGAGATGGAGACCAGAGTGAAAGGTAGGAATTCAGATGATGAGAACAAGAAACAGGACTTCATGTACTTTTTGTTATATTGTTTGAATTTTTTAAATGTTATGTATCATTGTAAATCAACTATATTCCAATAAAATTAATTTTTAAAAATAAAATTAAAGTAATAAAAACATCATGTGCAAGTAATAACAAATCTAGTAAGCAAATGTTACAAGTGCTCCTGACCTTTGCTCTAGGGAGTCAGGCCTCACACTGGGTCTGGGCTAGAGGCCGCCCTCACCAGTGGAGAGGTGGATATGGAGGCTTATGTGGCCGGGGAAGCACTAGGCTGGTCCTGGGCTCACTCTCCTCAGCCTGCTGTGTCGTCCTCCTTAGATTTATCTGCTTCCTCTGGCAGCATGAAACCCTGGCTGCACACTGCCTATGTTCTCTGCTCTAATCCAGGAGGGTTCTTGGTTGTCAGTTGGTCACATTGAACATAGCTGTCTGTTTCAGAGGCTCTCTCTGTTCAACAAACTTTATAAACCAGGCTCAGTACAGCCTGAAAACAACACATGCCCATTATAGTCTTGTGTTCAGTGGAGTCTGAGATACAGTTGGCCGAGAAAAGCCCAGGAGGTGTCCCCTAGTGCAACCAGGCCCACTCCATGCTCCCAGCTAGGATCTGCATCAAATGGAGCCTCAGACGGCCTCTCTTGACTCCATCCATTTATTCTACTGGGAAATGCAGACATATGGTTCCTTGATTAGCCAACTGCAAGCTGCCTCATGCACATGTTCTGTGGAAGGGATCTGGGTTGCAGAAGTTTGTCAATACAGGTAGTCTAGTCACATAACTTGGCTCACAACTGGCCTGATCTGATTAGTGATGTTCCATGCAGCTCAGGGAAATGTTAAAACTTCGTGAGAACTACCTTTAGATGAGAAACTTCAGCTCACCAGAACATACTATTGAAAAAATGACAACACGAGGAATGGAAGCAGATATTTACCACACATTTAATCAACAAAGAATTAGTATGTATAACATAAGTAACTCCTATAAATCAATAAGAACCAACCAATCAATCAATAAACAGGCAGTGTGTGTGCTCTGCAGTTCTGCAGATCTCTCTCTTCAACAGTATTTGGATGGCACAGACCCAGAGACACCCCTTGCTCCAACCTCCCACCACCCTCCAACCCTTTTAACAGTCAAAACCTTCAGAATGAGCCACTGAGGTATCCCCAGCCACTGGGACAAGTCAACACCACTTTTTGAGTTAAACTCCTTAATAATGACCAACCACGAGCTCCCAGATCCATCAGAATTATTCCTGAGGTGGAGGCTGTCATCAGCTGCCTGGTTAATATGCATCTGTGGGCTTCCTACACTTACCTCTTTCTGGGTAAGTGTGTGTGCCTGCATGAGTGTCTATTTCCACTGTGAGGATATGGCTCTGGAGGGTGTGAGCCACATTTTCTGCGAATGGGACCAGGAGAAGCAGGAAGGCTCCAAGTGTCTCTTGAAATGCAAAACCAGTGCTGCAGCTGAGCTCCTTCCAGGATATGCAGAAACCATCTCAAGAATGAGTGGGTAGGGACTTCCCTGACAGTCCAGTGATTAAGAATCTGCCTTCCAATGCAGGGGGCATGAGTTCAAGCCCTGGTTTGGGAAACTAAGATCCCACATGCCGCAGGACAACTAAGCCCAGTCTGCAACTACTGAGCCCCCTCACCACAACTAGAGAGACACCAATGTGCCACAGTGAAAATCCTGCACCCCAGAGCTAAGACCTGATGCAACCAAAAATAAATAAATATATAGGGAGGGGAAAAAAACGAGTGGGGTAAAACCCAGGATGCTATGGAAGCCGCCATTCTCAAGGAGAACCTGAGCCAGGCCTTTTGGATCTGCATGCGCTGGGTTCTGCCCACACAGACCTCCACCTCTGTGACTTCCAGGAGAGTCGCTTCCTAGATAAGCAGGTGAAACTCATCAAGAAGATGGGCAACCCCCAAACCAACCTCCACAGGCTGGCGGGTTCCCAGGCTGGACTGAGTGAGCATCTCTTCCAAAGGCTCAACTCCAATACAACCAGGAGCCTCTGCAGTCCGGCGGCCTTGGAGGTGCCTCTTTGGTATCAGGGCTTCTGCCTGAAGCCCCTCTCTACAGCCACCAGGCAGCTTTTTAACCACCTTGGAATCCTTGCCCAAACCTTGGACCAAATGGAAACAATAAAGCTTTCTGAAGAAAAAATAAATAGGCAAATAATTTTATACCTCTTAGGTAGTTACAGGTGGTGTTACCAAAACACACATCCATGTGCCTGATGCACATTGAGGCCAAACAATACCAAAACATCAAAGTTTGGAGCAGAAAAAGGTTTATTGAGGGCCATGCAAGGAGAAAGGTGGCTCCTGCCTTAAAACCCCTAAACTCCCCAAAGCTCTCAGCAAAGCCTATTTTAGGAAAGGTGAGGGAGGGATGTGCTTAGTTGTTGCAAACTTCTTGGTGTCAGATCCTTTGTTTCAGAGGTCAATTCACAGTTCCTGTAAACCTCCACCAAAAAAAAAAAAAAATGTTATTCTCTGTTCTGAGAAGAAAGGGAAAGGTCCCAAGGCTCAACTTTCACTCTGTGAGGTCCAGGTCCTGGCTAAGAGGAAGCAGGTCTGTTGGCAGCTCCCTCAGGGCCAGGTCCCCAGCCCCCTGCCCAGCTGTCATCCCTGAGGAAGCCAGGAGCCCAGGGCCCAAGTGGCCCTCAGGCTCCTCAGGCCACCCAAATCGCAGAGGCTGGTCCAGCAGACTGCGTCCCAGGCAGACTACGCTGCCTTTGGTCACAGAGGCAGGGATGGGGGAGAGCTTCACCGCTGCCTCAAGGCCTGGACCTGGCCAGAGGGCAGCCTTGGTGCGGGCTCTGGAGCCCTGAAGGGCACAGCCCCCAGCCTGCTCCCCTGACCCCAGCCCAACTCATCCACTGGCCAGAGGCGGGGTGAGCTGGAGGGTCCCAGGGAGAAAGCCCAGATCTGCCTCTTACCTCACCTCCACCAGAGGACCTCCATCCGCGAACAGTTGGCCGCCTGGCGCACCAACGGTCGCTCATTGACAGTTGCTGCTTGGGGGAGGGGCCCACTGGAGCGCCAGCCAATGGCTTAGCAGAACCACTAATGGTCGGCGGAAACCCTGCCTGGTAACCGGGTTGGAGGGTAATGCAGAGCGGGAATGCATACTAAGGGTCGCGCAGAGCGGCCGCACTGGCGTCTTGTGGGTTGAAAACACTGAGAAGTAAAACCGCAGACAGTGAGACAACCAATGACCTGCCGCTTCAGGAGCCCACTCTCACCCCAGTCTATAGGGACAGAAGAGTGAGGCTGTCAGAAGACCAGGAGTCAGCTGAAGCATCTGGGTAGAAGCTAGAACCAGGGTGGACCTGTGAGGTGGGAGCTGGAGGTGCAGAGGCAACATCATCTGAGTGACAGAGAGATAGGCACTCTGACCTCTCTCTCCCCTCTTTCCTGCCAATGGGAGGCATTGAAACACAGGAATCTGGGAAATGCAACCTGAGATACCGAATGAGCAGGGGAAGGACACGGATGGGTCTGTCCCCACCGCAGTGCCCCAAAAAAGCCCTTGCACGGGAGCAGATGGAGACACACATAACAAAACTTATAGCACCACTGTTCATAACAGCAAGATAAGAGAAACAAGTGTCTATTAGGAAACGTGAATAAATTTTAGTAGAGTCTTACAATGGAATATTCTACTGTGGTGAAAGCAAATGAACAATAGCTACATTTATCAACATGGATGAGCCTCACAAAGCCAAACAAAATAAATGTTAGAATTTTATATATTTACATAAAGCATAAAGGCATGCAATGATGATGATGAAAAAGATAGATATGTTGTAAAAGTATACAGAAAATTTGAAAAAAGTATAAAGGAATACATCTTCTGGAAAAAGAAAGGGAGTTGTGAACAGAAACAGACATGCCGAGAGTTTCAAATGTAGTAAAAACGATGCTGGGTGATGGGTACACAGGACCCATCAATATACAGGACCACTGTATATTGCTATTGATAGTTCATACAAAATTTTTTCATAGTATGCTTAACTTTACAAAGGAGCCTGAAGGACTGTGAGTCAGAGTGGGCTATTCTAAATGTCAGGAAAAGACTCCATTCTTTGTCTGGAGACAGAACTTGATGCCATCTGGCAAATACAGATTGGCCCAAGAAACCCCCTCCCAGCTTCTCCCCCTTGGACCCAATCCAATTAGGCAAACAACACTTGCCCCACGAGTTCTAGACATGCAGGTGGATAGCATCCCAGTGGCATTCTCCTGACTGTTCTGCAGATATCGTGGGTAGGAGCTATGCACCTGGTCAGTCTTCAATGTTAGTTTCTCAGGCCTCCAAGAGGCACTGGGTCTGTGTCTCCTCATGACAAGAAACACATTTCAAAGCTCTTCAAGGGTCCCTTTGAACCACTTCCCCACTAGACTTGGGTGAGTTAGATAGTAGCATTCCCAAAGCACAGCACAGTTTTCGGAAGATCACAATCCCCCAAATCTCTCTTCTCTACTCTAAGCTTTTCTACTTTTATTTTTTTGGCTAAAGGATCTAAGCAGGGCCAACTTCATAGGCATGTGACCTGTCAGACAGGCCCCCACACTTGGAAAGGCCCTGCGCCTGATTTAATGTTCTGTTGCTGTTGTCTGGAATTCAACACTTTAACAGGAGGTCCCACATTTTCATTCCATTTTGTACTAGGCCCTGGAAATTGTGTAGCTTATCCTGGACCTAAGACTTGTGGGACAGGTTCTTGGAGTCATTTCCTTGTAAATCTGCATACCAGGTATGGAATTCTGAGAACTACTCTAACAACTACCCTAACGGCCAAAGTAAAAACAGGAAGAGTCCCTTCCTAATATCCCATTACATGTATTTACTTGTTTGTAACCTGTCTTCCCAATAAGGGGTTGTAAAGTCCACCAAGATAAGATTATTTAGCTGAACACTGTCCTCATGACATAGTATCTGGCTTATAATACCTCTCAATAAATACCTATTGGAAGAATAAACATTTACAGAATCATTAAAACTGTGTCTCTCCTAGACTTGTTTTCTAAGAACTGTTTATATGAAAAGCACATACCATATTTTAGAGGATATATTCTTAAACAATATACATAACTCAATACTGATTTTTCCACAGAATGGGGCATGCTTGCTCAAAATCTACAACTATAGTACATTTTGGCTTTTATGCTGCTTTCTGTTTTCTCAAGACTAACACTAACATTTCACTCTAACTAGAGACTTGCTCTAAAATGTGTCACAGGCACTGTTTGGCCTTCAAGACCATTAAAGCCCATCTAAAGCTCATTTCAAAAACCAAAGTTTCAGTTTGTTTTTCAGCCCTAACATTGTCACCCCCATTTAATGAATGCTCAGGTAAGACTGCCTCAGAGTGTAAAAATATCTAAAATTATAAAATGGCCAATGTGAGGGACCTCCCTGGTGGTCCAATGGATAACAATCTGCCTTCCAATGCAGGGAATGCAAGTTCAATCCCCAGTTCAGAAACTAGGATCCCACATGCCTTAGGGCAGCTAAGCCCTCATGCACAACTAAGGTACTGGGCACTGCAACTAAGACCTGATACAGTCAAAAATAAATATAAAATTTTCTTTAAAAAAAAAAAAGGCAAAGAAAACAACCTCCCAAAGTCTCATCCATTACTAGTTAAATACAACTGCACAATCAAAATACAACTATATAAGGAAATACTATGCAGCCATTAAAAAACTGAGGAGGTATATGTTAATGATATGGAATATATAATTAAGTTTTAAAAATGGTCAATGTGAAAATAAGCAAAGTCCTCACCATAGGCACCTACCTACAGAAGCTCTAACTCAGGGAAGCCACAGCCTGGTTGACACAACACTGACAAAGGGCTGCAGGCCTGTTTTTCCTGCCAAACTGCCCAACAGCAATGCATATACCAGTGCTACCGTTCACATGGCTTGCCAACCTCAAATGAATTTTCAAAATCTGGTGGTATTTCCATTACTTCTGATTTTACATGTGAGCGCAAACACACTTATATTACCTGACATTTGCATAATTTAACTCCCACATATGCCACCACTCTATGTATCACTTGGTCACCTGTGTTTCCGTGTGTCTATAAACACACTGCTTTACACCAAACAGAAAAACTCATGGACGGTGAAGCAAGAAAGCAATGGAGGCTCTGCAGCACCAGATGACCTGAAGTGGTTCTGGCAGCAAAATCAAACACAGGGATACTTTAATGCAATTTGCTCCACATGGCAAATGAGTGAGGAAGTGAAATATCTGACTAATACCTAATATTTAAATCCTAGACAAAACATTTCTGTGCAAATAGGGAAGTGCTTTATTTACTCTGATCCAAGTCAAAGGTAGCTGGATAATTAGTTTTCTTTAAACAACATTCAGCTTTGCTGACATCTCATTTTCCAAAAGCAGCTGTTAGCCAAATATAGTATTGTTTATTCGCTCCCTGGAAGGCTGTTTTTAAAAAGCACTTCTTCTGGTAAAAATATTGCATCACATAATTGGAGATAACAGGAAAAGTAGGAGTTGCTGTTTGTATTTAAATAAACATTTGCTCAAAAGTCCAGTTTTCTGTTTGTGAACAACTCCTTTATTTTGTGCCATTAGGCACACTGAATTATTGCTGTTTATTCCCTGCTTTTCAGCCTTGCTAGGAGATATTCCAAATATGGTAACACATGAGATATTTCCCTTAAAAAACAATATAAGAGATAAGGCAGAAGTTCTTTGCCTTTTTCCTTTATACATGAGCCAGCTATTCCATTGACAGAGACTTATGAATATATAATATTAACATCACAATGTTTATTATCTGATACATACTTTTATACAATTGTATTTGGATAAAGTTTGCTTTTTGGTTATTTTTCAGACTGTGACTATTTAAAATACCTGTAGATCTGAGTTAAACTCCCTATTACCCTCTGAGGGGAAGTGAAGAATGAACATCACCATTGCTCTTCCAAAGAAAAACTCCATACATCTTACAGTGTGCTTGGCCTGCATGTGCTGCGTGCACTGTTGGCTATTACACTTTTAATTTCTAGGAACTGAAAATCTATGCAGCATTCTCTGATGACTTCACTGATCACCTGGGTTCTCTCTTATATGAACATTTTATAGTTGGAGTGGTTTGCCATTTCCTCCTTCATGGGGCTTCCCAACCCAGGGACCGAACCTGCGTCCTCCACATCTCCTACATTGTTCAGCTCAGTTCAGTTGCTCTGTCGTGTCCGGCTCTTTGCAACCCCACAAACTGCAGCACACCAAAACTCTCTGTTCATCACCAACTCCCGGAGTTTACTCAAACTCATGTCCATTGAGTCGGTGATGCCATCCAACCATCTCATTCTCTGTCATCCCCTTCTCCTCCTGCCTTCAATCTTTCCCAGCATCAGAGTCGGCTCTTCGCATCAGGTGGCAAAAGTATTGGAGTTTCAACTTCAGCATCAGTCCTTCCAATGAATATTCAGGACTGATTTCCTTTAGGATTGACTGGTTTGATATCCTTGCAGTCCAAATCTCAAGAGTCTTCTCCAACCCAGCAGTCCAAAAGCATCAATTCTTTGGTGCTCAGCTTTCATTATGGTCCAACTCTCACATGCATACATGACTACTGGAAAAAGCAAAGCTTTGACTAGATGGACCTTTGTGGGTCATAATGAATACCAAAATCTGGGGTGAGAGAGGTGAGATGTTTGCCCTTTATGGTTAATGGCAACCCACTCCAGGGTTCTTGCCTGGAGAATCCCAGGGACAGCGGAGCCTGGTGGGCTGCTGTCTATGGGGTCACACAGAGTCGGACACGACTGAAGCAACTTAGCAGCAGCAGCAGCAGCAAGCTGCTAGAACTTTCTGTTAGCATGGGTAAGAGCTCCCAACATATAAATAACATCGCATTTGTCATCCAGTCCCTGAGGCTTCAGATTGATGTTGACTAGTCTAAAAAGTTTTGTGCTCACCTGGGAAATCACAAGCCTTTTATGTTTTGAACCATTTTCCATTAGTGCCTGTGCATGAGAAGTAATTCAAATAAGAAGTCAAAAAGCATTTCTAAAACTATGTTCAAATTTTAGCAAGATTTAAGATAGAGCAAACGTTTGGCTTCCCATTTGGATCCTTGAAGCAGTGAACACAGTTCATGAAGAATAGATTTATATTTTCTTGCACATAAATATGTTTGTCATGATCACCAGAACCATTGAGACAAATGGCTGTGTTCAGTTGGGAAATCTACCTTTTCTGTCCTTTATAATAAGTATATATTGTGGTATAATTATTCTTGTGGTTTTATAGTTAAGGGCATTTTTATAGTACAGGAAGCTTCTATTGAAATAGCATAGGCTATTTAATTACTACAAAGTTCTTTACAAAAGCTAACGCTCATTAGGATATAAATTCTCCCCATTCTGCTTCTGTTATTCCATCATTTCCTTAACAGAAAAGAATAGCATGGTTTTGAAATTTTATCTCAAGAGAAGAAACGACTGCCTGTGGCAGTGTATTTTACAGATTTCTACTCCTTAACTGGTAAGAGTAGGTACATATACATAAACATTCCTCAAGTTTGTAGGTTCTTTGAAACAACAATAGGGATGCATTTCTATCAGTACCATTTTACACAACCAAAACTAGAAGCTGCAGTTAAAACAATGATTATGAACAATAGAGCTTTTAAAGGGAAGATATTTAATTATGTAAGGATTTATAACTGTAAGGGTGCTTAAGTTGGAGGTTCCTTTAAAAGCATACGATTGTTATTTTAGTATGGATGGCTGTGACTCTTTGGGGTTGGAATGACAGAACCCCAACTCAAACTAAATTAAGCAAAAACAAAAAACCCACAACTCTACACCTACAAGGGATCCTGAGTAGCTCCAAACGTTAAGGTAGCTCTGCCAGAACCAGGCTTGAGGACCAGAGTCCAGGGACATCAAACCCCCAAGAATCTTTCTCTATTTATCACTTTCTTGGCAGAATGGGGGAGATGCCTCAGGCTCCTAGCCCTGTCATCCCAGTTTAGCAGCGTCAGCAGAAAGACTTCATTCTCTCAGGGTTTCCATAGCAAAATGGACCCTCATCGGTCTTATAAGTCATTTGCCCACCCCTTGAACCAATTATTGCTGCTGGGTTATGATTTATCACTCTGATCCAATCTGGGTCATCTGAGTGAAAAAGGAGCCAGGATTAAGAAGCTCAAGAGGACCATATGCAGCATCGTAAAAGTGGGACAGGAAAATGAACACTGAAAACTATCTCACCTTGGTCCTTTCAACCTTGAAGCAGAGGTCTCAGGAGCTTTGGGGCTCCATGGGGAAGCCTGAAACCTGGGGGGCTGGTTTGGACCCTGAGCTGGGTGGGAACTCCTTGGCACCTGGGTGGCACTGGCTTTACTATTTGCCTGCCTTCTTCTTAAACTTTAGAAACTAAATACATGTTCTATCAATTTATCTTGGGAACCAACCCAATGCCAAGAAAAGAGAACATTGTGAAGTCAGAAAGCTCCCAAGTCCTTGCTCCTCCTTTTAACTAGCCTTGCAACCCTTGGCAAATTACTTAAGCTCTATGAATCTTAGTTTCACCATTTCTAAGATGAAGATGCCCGCTCCCTTACAAGATTGCTGGGAAAAACAGGAAGTGTATGTGAAGCACAGTGGCTGCTCAGAGATGTTCAGTTATTGTTGAATGGAATCATAACCTATGAGCGACCTTAAAGGCCTGGGATTAGTCTAGCACTTGAGGTTCTAGACAGAGGGCTGTGGGGATGAAAGAACAGGACATGGCCCCAGCCCTCAGTAAGGGAAAAAATAAAATTGCTAAGAGTAATGTAAGAAAAAAGTGGGAGACTTCCAAGGAGAAAGGAATTACCATGTACCAGGAACTTGACCCATATCCCCCATCTAGTGCACCTTGTAATGCCATTGTTAAATGCCATGTGTTAAGATTTAAGAACCAATTACTGTGACAGAAAAATAGCTTACTGCCCAATTTTTGCAACGCATTGAAGAGAACATTAGGGGATCCTGATAAAGAGACATGTACTATATCTGTATGCGTACGTCTGTGTGTGTGTGTATGCATGACGCCTGGCCGCCCCATCTATATCCCTAACGATCTTACAATCCTACTTATGTATTTATATAAATAAATGCCATTTATTATCTCTATTGTGCAGTTAAGGAAAAAGATTCAGAGACTCTGAATGACTTACCCAAAGCCACAGATGGAATTGGCAGAACTGGGAACCAAGCCCTAACATGGCTCTAAAACTGGAATCTTTATATTACGCCGTTCACTTTTCTCAATTCTCAATAATGACAATGTAAGATGGAGAAATATCAATAACCTCAGATATGCAGGTGATACCACCCTTATGGCAGAAAGAGGAACTAAAAAGCCTCTTGATGAAAGTGAAAAGAGGAGAGTGAAAAAGTTGGCTTAAAGCTCAACACTCAGAAAACGAAGATCATGGCATCTGGTCCCATCACTTCATGGGAAACAGATGGGGAAACAGTGGAAATAGTGGCAGACTTTATTTTTGGGGGCTCCAAAATAACTGCAGATGGTGATTGCAGCCATGGAATTAAAAGATGTTTACTCCTTGGAAAAGTTATGACCAACCTAGATAGCATATTCAAAAGCAGAGACATTACTTTGCTGACTAAGGTCCGTCTAGTCAAGGCTATGGTTTTTCCTGTGGTCATGTATGGATGTGAAAGTTGGACTGTGAAGAAGGCTGAGCGCCAAAGAATTGATGCTTTTGAACTGTGGTGTTGGAGAAGACTCTTGAGAGTCCCTTGGACTACAAGGAGATCCAACCAGTCCATTCTGAAGGAGATCAGCCCTGGGATTTCTTTGGAAGGACTGATGCTAAAGCTGAAACTCCAGTACTTTGGCCACCTCATGCAAAGAGTTGACTCATTGGAAAAGACTCTGATGCTGGGAGGGATTGGGGGCAGCAGGAGAAGGGGACGACAGAGGATGACATGGCTGGATGGCATCACTGACTCGATGGACATAAATCTGAGTGAACTCTGGGAGTTGGTGATGGACAGGGAGGCCTGGCGTGCTGATTCACGGGGTCGCAAAGAGTTGGACACGACTGAGCAACTGAACTGAACTGAACTGAAGATTTAAGTTTAAATTCCAATTCAACTTCTACATGTATGCTGACTCTGGGTCAGTTTCTCCTTCTGCACCATGCTTCCTCAGGTAACAAGATGACTAGGTTTCTGTTCGGTTCTCCAGATTTCTGAGAACTACCCATGCAGTGATTTTCAAACTGGTCCTTGGACCATCATATCACCACCTGGAACTTGCTAAGAAAGTATATTCATGGCTATGCAGGACCTACTTAATCTGGGGATGCACAAGAAATCTCTTAACAAGCTCTCCAGATCCTAATTCAAGTTTGAAAACCAGACTTTTCAGTATTCTAAGGAATGCAGGTGTTATGATACCTTTTTCCCTTCTCAACAAACAAGTCTATGACTCTCAACACATTTCTCCTGAAGTTTTTAAGGCATCTTAGAAACTCAATATTCAAACTACTAAATAAATATCCAAACATTCAGTATGGGACTGAATAGGTCTACTCTTGCTTCCAATTATAATTCCTTTCTCCAAAGGTCAAAAGTTACAGTCCTTGTCAGTACCATTACTGTCCCAGCTGAGCTGCTTCCTAGATGTTATTTCTAAGTCAGGAGTCTCTCCCTCTTTAAGGACTTTCACACTTTATCCCTCCATCCTTCGCTTTCTCTTTAGTCTCTCAATACTCTATCCATCTTGCCCCAGACCTATTCAAACAATGCCTACTACTCTCAAACTCTACGGCCCACAGACATATCTAAATGTCTCTGTTTTGTCCACAAAATGCAAAATGACCCTAGGGTCCTAGGAATATGGCAACTATTTAAATAGGGATGGGGCTGAAGTTGACCTGTTATTAAGTACAGTTTGCTAGAAGCACTAATGTAGAAGTATATTTCACCCAGAACTTTCAAGTTTCCTTTTTTTACTAATTGAAAATTATTTTATTGTAAATCCAAGTCCCCAAAAGACCTTTTATTCACTAAAAAATGTTTTTTTTTCAAACATTTAATTCACACAGGCCATGTCCACATATAAATTAATGATTTTATTATACATTATGTATTAACTTCTTTGTATCATTACTGCCTTTATATTTTATGTTTAACAACAACAACAAATCCTTCTCTAAAGCCTACAGACAATAAGATACAGCATTAGTCACAGTATATGGAAGTCTCCTATTGGTGATAAAATACACAAACCTCTCCCCTCACCAAAGAACTTTGTACAGCCTAAAACAGAAATAGAAAAAGTTAGAGATAATGCAGGATAACATAGTTTTCAGACAACTAAAACTAGATGTTGGTCCGAAGTTGTTAAAGTCACCACCAACTGGCGATAACTGGCTACATCAGAATCATCTTGGGGGACTTTTAACTGTTCAGGGTAGGAAGAGAGTTAGTCACAGGTGTTTCTAGCACAGAACAGATTTAAGAGCTACTGACCCACAGACAAGATCCACTTTAAAATCAATCAGAAGTGCCACTGCACAAGCCAATTTAAAAATATGTATGAGATGAGGACCCAATTCAGTGGCTTTTCAACTAGTCACTGAAGCTGACATAAACACTTTACTTAGGACTACACAGAGAGCTGGAGCAGAACAAAAAGTATGTCTCATTACAGCAACTGATGGCAGGGTTCTTCCATCTCATTTCCCTGGTCCACCAAGTTGGTTCTAAACTGATGAACTACTGACTTTTCAAACAATTAGACTGCATGGAACAATAGCAATGAGCATGCAGGCAGGCTGCTGCTACAAATCCACAAGGCCCCAAACATCGGTGACACCAGTGCATCTACATATTATCGAAACAGAAGGACCAAGAAATAATTATATAAGACACACTGATAGTCTGTGGGGGCAGACGGGTAGCGGTATCAGTTATCAATGCTGATTCTACACTGCTAAAGTTCTGTAATGCACAATTGAAAAGTAGACCCATTTCAATACTTCATAGACAGTCTGCAGATACTCCATTTCACCACCTCAATTACCTCTTTTGCGTGACCTTTCACTTAACAAATTCCTGCCATGAAACCTCTCAACAGTGTGACCTCAAACGACTTCCATCTCTAGCTGCATTCCCTTACTGCAGGCTGGCCTCCACCAAAAGACCTAGAAGGCGGCCACCAAACCTCTCACCTTATGCCCTGTTGCCAAAGAAAGTGACCCATACCTTCTCCTCAAGTGAAAAAATTAGAAGACAACAAGATTAGGTAGATCACCCATTACATACTCAACTGGATCAGCCACACAAGAAGGCTCATTCCGGTCATGGGTAACCAGCATAAAAAACAGAGCATATGGGCGGCCAATGGATAAACGTACACTAAAAACGATAAAAATTATTTTTAGAGACACTTCTTTTGCCTCTAACAAACAATCTAAATTAGGCTACGTACAGGTAAAAAATCACAATGAGCAGCATTATTAAACAATTCCAAAAGCTAGTGATCTTGGCTAAATAATTATACATTAGAACCTTCTAAGAAGGCTGCTAATAAACTAAACTATGTCAAAATTTGCAAAGAGTTTTAGTCAGACTTGAAAGCCAAGATAAGCAACTCCTTTGTATGGTTATTACCTCTGACCAAAGCACAAGAATTCACTCAGACAAAGAACTTTCATAACCTACCTAAAAATAGGACAGCTCATAAATTTTCTAAACTGTTCTTTCCTGCTGTGGACAGCCCTTGATCTCTGACTGTAAAACTTAGCAAGCTTTGGCATATACTAATGTTAGTTTTACAAGTTACTAAAAACCTCTATAAATTAAGCATCGTCTCTCAAATCTGGATAGTTCTCTCATTCTGAATGCCTAAACATTTAGGTCACAAATTGAAATACCAGTAGAAAAATATTCATCTTTAGGCAGGTTGTATAGTTACCACATAACAAGAAACTGACAAGAAAATTTAAACAGAGTATAAAAATACTTCAAAGCATTATGAACTTTGAATTTAGCACACTTTCCTAAATTTTAGTATTTCCAACAAGAAAAGAAGACTGGGGTAGCATTTTAGATGGTTTAAGCTAACTCAAAAATTTCCTGATTCCTGACATCAATACTAGATTTATATAGTTTTATTATAGTAACAAACAGCTGTTACAGTGGGATCTACAAACATATACAGAATTATTATATTTAAATTCATATAGAACAGTATTTACATTTTTTAAGTTACTTTTGAAATTAGAAGATGAAGTACAGATTAAGTTTTACAACGAAGAAAAGAAAAATACACAGGACAAAAACAGATAAGAACAGTAAAAATACAATTATCTGCTCTTGACACAACACAGGAAAATTGTCAGAAAGCTACATCTTCTTAATTTGACTGTCCAAATCATTAAAGTACGGATGATTCAGTGCCATTTTGCCAGAAATTCGTTTGGCAGGATCATAGATTAACATTTTCTGTGTGAAGGAAAGATATTTTAAAAGGTTATTTATTTAAGAAAAAAAAAAATCCCCCAAAAGCCTTATTTTTCTACCAATAAGCCATATGCTAATAATTTTAAAGAAAAACTACTAAATGAACATTCCCATTAGTTTAACACCAAACCACATGAATGTTTTACCTCACCCTCTAGCTCTAAAATGATCTATTCTTTAAATCACAAATATCTTGATAACCTTTTTGGTATAAATTACATTTTAAGACACAAGCATTCATGGATAACTTTAAAACCAAAGCATAAATTTAAGAAAGATTATCTAGTTAATTATATTTACTTCGAGAATTAAAAGGCCCTCTGAGTTATTTACAACATTCCTGAAATTGTGCTAATTAACTATAGAGGTTTCTAATGTAGCTTTCAGCAAGTTTCTAATAAAAACAAAACCAGGGTGCACTATGCTATAAACAGAGTTAAAATGAGTCACTACCTGAACTATGGTCAGAAAACTTAAGCGTTAACGTTTATTTACACATCAGCAGAAAAGTTTGGATAAAGTTAAAATGTATCTTAAAGAAATCTTAAAACTAAATCAATAAGCCAACCTAGAGATATTTTTACTATCTTGTTACCACTTAAGCTCTTATTCTATAGCTAGCACTCTACTTCGTTCATTTCATGTTATTTAATCCTGACAACTAAAGGTAGGAATTAGTCCCACTTTACAGATGAGAATACTGAGGCTCAAAGAGGTTAAGGAACTTGCCGAAGTTCAGAGAGCTTACAAGTGAGAAAGATGAAATTTGAAACCAAGACTAACATATGGTTTACAGTAGGAATTATCAACCTGGTGAGACTGCCCCTAACGGGATACTTGGCAATGTGTAGATACATTTGGGGTTGTCACAACTGGGATAAAAACGTGTTAGTGGCATCTAGAGGACACAGAAACAGGATGCTGTTAAGTATCTTAATGATGTACAGGACTGCCTCCAGCAGCAAAAACTGATCCAGGCCAAGATGTCAATACTGGCAAGACTAAGGAACCGTGATTGACAACACGATTTTCATTTGGTTAACTAAAGTGACATTCTTTGAAATGTTCAAGAATCCCAGACTGGGCCAGGAATACAGAGGGCCTTTTACATCACATCATCAATACTGATGCACAAAATATCTGAGAGGCAGTAAAGGACCCTGGACTGCACTGTAAGCACTTGGGAAATCTGAGCTGGAGTTGGCGGCATGATTGTAACCTATCAAAGAGGCCCAGAGATCAATTAGAACACATGTATGACGATACAGCAATAGATGTTTTTCCTCTGTTTAGTAACCTACCAAAATTTCTTTTTTGGAATTACATTACCTGAGAGTCATAAGATTTAGCTCCTTCTAACACCTCAGTATTTAAATACTGTTCTAGAATAAATTTCCTGGGGCAGGTCTAGGACAATTTATTTTATCCTAACAAATTATTTTTGTCTTATTTTTAAAGAACACAGCTGTTTAGTTGGAACAGCAACATAATACAGGGGAAAGTTTTAAGAACTACATTTATCCCTTTGCTAACCTATCTGATGTGGAAATGAGGCACAAGGTGAGAAATGGAAATTCATGCAGCAAAGGCTTAAATAACTAAAAATATGAAAAAATAAGGAAGATACCTATGTCGAAAAACTAAAAACCAGTAAATACTAAGACAAAAAAGCTGGAAAGGAGGGCCACTCCAAGTCAGTCACTTACAGCGTTATTATTAACCCTGTCCTCTCCTTCAGAGTACCTATAGCTATCTATCAGATTAAAAACAAATCAACAAGGACAACAAAAAAATGCCAAATTCTCCTCTCAAAACCACTAGAGGTTTTCATATCTAAATTGGAACTAGTAATGTGCTTGCTTCAGCAGCACATATATTAAAATGGAGCTAGTAATAAACATAACAGACATAACAGCTATGTGTCTAGGTCAACAAATGTTGGTTTCATTCCTATTTCCTAGGTAAAGACAAAATCAAGTACATTCAGAATTAATTATCCATGGTGTTAAAACCAATATAAAGGGCATTCCTTACCGAGAGCAGATCCAAGCCATTTTCATCCAAGTTTTTGACATGGGATGCTAAGCTTCCTGGCTTCCACTTGGGAAATGTACTCTTATAGTCCTGTAAAGATTCCACTTCTGGCCACACTTCATTATTAGGAGTCCCCAAAGCTCTAAAAAGCCAGAGCAAAACAAAAACTTACAAGTTAAAGCATCAACATAATTCTTGCTATCTACATGTTAATTTTTAAGTTCTTAACAGCTCAAGCGTAAATAAAAAATACCTGAAAATTCTGAAGAGTTGATCAATTTCTGAATCCCCATGAAATAGTGGTTTCTTCGTTGCTAATTCAGCAAATATGGTACCTATACTCCAAATGTCCACTGGAGTTGAGTAGCGAGCTGACCCCAGCAACACTTCTGGAGATCTATACCAGAGTGTCACTACCTATTACAAAGAAAATACCTTACTTGGAATAAATGTGGCACATTAAATTACCTAAATGTAAACATTTATATTAGGACTGTCCTTGAGAATGCTGCACGATTGTCTCTGATAGTGTTTTAAAGTCAATTAACTATACACAATACTAAATGTTAGATAAATACTTCATTTGTAAGTTATATTCACTAAGCAGGAAAAGATAAAAGCATACCAAGTCTTTTCAAATCAGTAAAAGGCAAGGATCAAAACAGTCAAGACAGCTTTCAGTTAAAAACAAAAGCACAATGACACTGGATTTGGGCTGACACTAAACGGTACAAGTGCCTGCACTGCTTACAAGATAAAACCACAACCAAGGCAAACAACAGCTTATTAGTGGTCTAGCACCAATCTGCTATTTTAGCATATCCAATTTATCACAATGGAGGGCAACAGTGTCTATTTAAACCAGTGGAAACCAAATAATATATATTTACAGATCCATGGGAAAAATTATAAAAAGGAATGATTAAAAAGGAGCCAAGACATCTGACCAGAGGTGCACTGTCACAAGTTTTGATCTAGCGGAAGTCTTTGAGCACAAGGGTAGACAACTCCACAGAGGACAAGGTTTTCCAATAATCCTTAACTGTGATTCAGCATTCCCTTTCCCTCCAGAAACAGCAAACAAAAAGCCAAGTCATCAATACACCAGGGACAAAATGTGGTTATACCTTTTAACTAGTCTTTTTCAAGACAGGAAGAGACAGAAATCACATGTAATTTGAACAGGGAACCTTTACTATACAGGACTAGTAACTGTAACAGAGGATTGTAATAATCGGAGGCTGACTTGTAAGAATAAATGACTCCTTCCTGCAATGCCTCTCTAGCACCCTCTACTGTCTCTAGCACCCTCTGCTGTCAAAGGTAACATCCCAGCAAAGGAAAAACACTCAAAAGTTTCAGATGCATTTTCACATAGCGGACAATGAAGGGTTACTTTAGACTAGAGAGGCAATAAACTGATACTGGCACAGATTGGAAATCTTTCTGAGTATTTTTTCTTGTCTTAAAGAATACAGAAAACAATCCCTCAATCACACATAACAAAAGCACCAAAAAACGTACCTCATGTGTATACACTCTAATAGGAATTCCAAAAGCTCTGGCAAGGCCAAAATCTGCCAGTTTAATTGTTCCTTTATCATCAATCAATAGATTTTGAGGTTTTAAGTCCCTGTGGAGAACTCTTCTAGAGTGACAAAACACAATCCCTTGTAGGATTTGGTACAAATAACTCTGGAAGAAGGAAATATAAATTAGAAATGATATGATGAAATGATTTTCTAAATAATCTTGGCAGCCTTCTTTCAAAGATGTAAGAAATTTTCTTTTACTTATTCTGGTCCCTAATTCTTAAGTAATAAGGTAATTTTCTACATAGAGAATTTCTTAAACTTTTGTTTTATATACTTATAGCAACTCTAGTTCTGCCCTGAGTAGTTTAATCTTTTCCATTTCTATCTTTTATCTTTATATATTCATTTCCTCTTTGGAAACACTGGTAACAAATTTTTTTAAAAAATAGACTATTATGACTGTATTTAAATAGATATAATTATGGCAAAACGTTGTTTAGCAGTTCAGAGAAGTGTTTTTTAAGATACTTGTTGCCAACACAATGTAACTGACATTTGAAGCAACATGGGTACTACAGAAATATAAAATATAGTATTGACTATAAAGTTCAATATTATAAAATACATAAAACCAATCAGTTGGAACAACTGGCTAGCATTTGGAAAAAAAATTAAGAACTCTAGTTCTTACATCAAAATAAATCTTTGATCCATCTAGAATTTAAGACAAAAGGAGAAATGGTAATCTACTGAAACCACTAGAAAAACACTGTCATGTACTGTTCCAATACATGTGATCTTTGCATGAAGAAGACTTAAATAAGACATTAAAAAGTCATGTACTGATATGTAGAAGTATGTTAAATTGTAAAAATAACTAATGGTATATACACACCATTAACAAAAGACAAAAAAAAAAGGAATTAAAGAACTATTATTAACACATTATCAATAAAAGGCTCTTAGAAACCACTGAAAAAAGTCTAACAGAATCATCAGTGAAAAATATGTAGTGTTTATAAAATGGCTAAGAAACAAAAAATGTTAAACGAAAGGCAAAATGATGTTAATGTATTTTTCACATAGTATCATTATCAAAAAGATTAATGACAGTGATGTGCTAAAAAATATACATACACCATGATGTTGGTCTAATTTTTTAGAGGGTTAACTGGCACTATCAAGATTTTAAGCGTAAATAAACATCCTCAACCCACTGATTTCAGTGGTGAGACTCCTATAAAGATACACAGGAATATCAAGATATTCCTTGCAGCACTGACCATAAGGACATGAGTCACCAAGCTGGAAAACAACTTCAGTGTCCACCAGTGGGGAACCGGTTTATGCAATTATATCAGACATTAGAAAGATGGGTAGACCTACGTAGACTAACGTTTTACACAGTAAAAGGGAAAGTAATGCATATATTCTAATATATATAAAATCCCATTTTTATAAAAAGTTTATGTATATACACATACAAAGTTGACATACAAGTTATCTCTAAGATTACTAATAAAACAAAGGCTACATCTGAGGAGTGGTTTGGTAGAGATGGTATAAGGATAATTATTTTAAATTTAAATGAAACAATCTCTACAATAAATTAACCAAAATATATATTCAAATCCAGAATAAAATGAAACTGCCTGCTAGCATCACCCTGTCCCAGGCTTTTGTTCTTTTATTTTACACACATCTGACTGACAGAGAACAGAATATCCGAGTTTCCAACAACACACGTTAGTTCTTTCATGTTTTTTCAGGCAGCACTTTTCACTTTACAGCCAGAAGCACTATCCAGTAACGAAATGGGTAACTGTTAACAACCTAACCTGTAGACCATGTGAGAAAAAACAAACTATTCTTTAATGAAACATCCTTTTCCTTGTTCTGCTTTCTAACACTTTTTCCACGTATATTCTCATGAAACACAGGTACTTCTAAAGCGCAGACTCTTTACATTCACAGTAGGTAAACACTAACAAAATTAGGCAAGATTCTTACCTTAACAAGTGAAGAATCCATGAACTGACCAGGAGGGATAGAATCCAAGTATTTCTTGAGATCCATGGAAAGGAATTCAAAAATGAGATACAACCTAGAATCCTGCATAAGCACATCTTGAAGACTGAAAAATAAAACCATTACAAATCTCAACGTTTTTGATCTCTCACAAAATAAAATGGCTTCTTATACACATCATAGTTGCTATTAGAAAAAGCAGGCCATAAGAAATTTCTACAGTAACAAATTCATGCTATACTGTTTTGGAATAGAAGAGGTGGTACCTTCCCTAGTAGTGAAACCGTAGTATTAAACTAGAATTTGAGAAAGGAACCTCAGGGCAGCAACTGAAAATTAAGTGATATTACAGGTGCTAACTTGGTAAATGGCCTGTAGTCCAGAAGAATATTTCTAGGCTGACTACTTGTTGCTTAGAGTTTGTCTTTCCATTGAGGCAAATCATAGAAATTAACTTTTTAAAGTATTATCTAACCTTACCAGTTGTTCACAATCTCAAGCTCCCAAAATGCAATTAAATCCTAACTTTCACCTGATCTAGCTACCTATCTCAGGTCGCTGATTAAGGAATCCTTAAAGACCAGAGCTCTCAGAGTTGGAACAGTGACAAAGCTTTGTGAAAAAAGACTTCCTTGTCTCCCTTGACCAGTTTATCCTGATTTTCCAGCCCCCACTACTAATCTCTATCACCAAGCCCCTCTAACTCTATTCCTGCTCTAAAAGCCTAGGTTTTTCTATGTCCGGCATTCTCAATGAACAAAAATAGGATTCTATTCCACTCAGAAAGGTTCGATCAGAAATTAATCAACTGCAAAAATTTTCACAATGAAATTCACTTGTGAAATAGCATGCGTAAAATGATTCAAATTCAGATATTATACCATACCTGACTATATTTGGATGACGAAGCTCTTTTAATAGAGATATTTCCCGAATTGCAGTACTAGGAACCCCTTCCTCTTCACTTTCTAGTCTGATTTTCTTCATGGCTACCACTTGACCTGTAGTTTTGTGTCTACCCTTATACACAACTCCATAGGTACCTGAAATAGACAAAGTAAGTGTCTGCTATGTGACAACCTCCACAAACTAAAAAAATTTTTAAAAAGATGACTGAATTCCATAAGGTGTCACATGATAGAAACATCTGCTGTGGCCACAAAGGAAGCATCTCACTCATAATTATACTCTCATCACTTCTGAAAGAAGAGGCTAATTACAACCTAACCTATCTGCAGTTTAGAAAATCCATATAGTCACCACAGGTTCCCCATACAATTCAAATTACTAGTAATTTTCCAGCACATTTTAGAGAAAAAGGATCATTTGCAAATTGGAATATATGTCCTGTCAAATATCCTACCCAAGGTAGGCATAAAATAAATGCAGGAAGCCTCACATCCATTTGGAAGTTGAGAACATGGATTCCGATGTATGGGCTTTAGCTAATGAGCAACAATTTCAATATAAGGGATCCTGGGGTGGTTGGGCACCGAATGGAAAAGGCAGTAAGGGAGATAGACTAGTCAGCTAAGCACAAGTTCACATGCATGATATGCCAAATCCCCCAGCTAAGTGATTTTCAATCTGGAGTTGGACACTTTAAGGGAGGTCTTGACTCCCTTAATTATATGAAAATTTTCTTAAATAGCTTTACTATTTTTCCTATGATATCAGTGTAACTTCAAAAGCGATTAGGAGGGCCTTATTTATATCTAGGGAAGTCTATTTTATAGTTTTTTAAGAGTTTCTCCAAAACTAGTAGTATTTCAAAAAAGGATAAGAACCACTAACAAATAAATGATCTACTTGTTTGATCAGAATATTAAGGATGGTTTGCTCAGTGACAAACTGATGCTATATAAACTCTTTTTAAATAGAGAAATTCTATCCAATTGTCTGTGTCATGGTGTCATTTTAAAAACCTAAGTTAACATAAAATCCATTGTATATTATTTTGATGAAATTTGGAGTAGTTGTGCTTTGGGTAACCAGTTGATCTGGGAATTCCCTGATGGTCCGGTGGTTAGGACTCAGCACTTTCACTCCTAAGTGCCTGGGTTCAATCCCTGATTCAAGGAACTAAAATCCCACAGGTTGCGTTGTGAGGTCAAAAAAAATAAAGGAGAACTGATCTTATTTGATCTTCACCACCATCCTTCGTGGGTGGACCTTCTGTACACTTAAAATCTGTACATTTTTCAGATGTAAATTATACTTGCATTAAACACAAAAGTAGGTAAGCCAGTAGCACCCTCACCCAGCACACTATTAAGAAAGACTCAGGAAGATCAGTCATTTACATAATATGGTCAAATAAGTAGTTAATGGTAAATTCAAACTTTTTAAAGTATTCTTACCTCTCACTCAATTGTACAACACTCACCTGGTCCTAAAATTTACTCATAATAGCCACTGATTAACTTATAGTGAACACTCAGTATATACTGAATTGAGTTTTAGACATCGCAAGTGCTCTTTGTCTCTCCTGACTTGCACTTTGTAATGAACTAAGCATTATAAGAAATGATGCTGAAGCTGAAGCTCCAGTACTTTGGCCACCTCATGTGAAGAGTTGACTCATTGGAAAAGACTCTGATGCTGGGAGGGATTGGGGGCAGGAGGAGAAGGGGACGACAGAGGATGAGATGGCTGGATGGCATCACGGACTCGATGGATGTGAGTCTGAATGAACTCCGGGAGATGGTGATGGACAGGGAGGCCTGGCGTGCTGCGATTCATGGGGTCGCAAAGAGTCAGACACAACTGAGCAACTGAACTGAACTGAAGCATTATAAAATTTAAAAATCTTCAATATAGGCAAATTATGGAGACTGAACAATAAACAGAAAAACTGTTAATCAACAAATGGTTATAGCGTATCTGCTAAATGCCAACTATGGTTCCACATCATGCATATAGTTACATTCTCTGTGATCTAAAAAGGCAAAAGGGGTTCAAATTATTACCTGAGTTCAATGAATTATTTTTGTTAACTTAGAAGGAAATCACAGAACAACTTGGTAATGATTGAAATAAGAGTTGATATATTTAAGAAATGAACTAGGTAGTCAAAAACTCAATGTCAAGGGGGAGAAAGACAAGAGGACTATTTTAATCAAAAGACATGAAGACATTAACCACCAAATGAAATACATGACCCTGACTAGAACTTCAGAGAGTATATGCAGACGTACTTAAAACTAAAGCACATAATTTCACTGCCCTAACACTCTCAACACACCTACAAAATAGCAATAGTGTTTTTTTAAAAATATATAGATGTATTGCTTTAAGTGTTTAGTATTAGAAGAATGTAAGATTATTGGAGGGATGCTGGTAGGGAGACATGTCAGAATAATTTCAGTGCTCTTGAAAGGTTAACTTTTTTTTTTTTGCTTATGCTACTATATATATAGCATATATATATGAGAACATATATATTAATGTACTAATGACTGTTAGATACTTTAAAAACTGAATTTGAATATTTACATGTCAAACCATTAAATCATTTTTTAAAATTCCTTGTATATTATTAAAGCCACTCACCTTCTCCAATTTTCTCTATTTTGGTATAGTCTTCCATAGTTAATCAGTGGGTACGGTAGATCCTAAAATGAGAAGAAAAGCTTATTTGATCACATGCCACTAATTCAAAGGGTGCTTTTAAGTTATTGATAAGATATTACAAGTAAAGAATTTCCCACTGTGCCTAGAGCAGTATTAACTTTCCATAATAGGACTTCCCTCACGGTGCAGTGGATAGGAATCCACCTGTCAATGCAGGGAACACAGGTTCAATCCCTGGTCCAGGAAGATTCCACATGCCACAGGGCAACTAAGCCCAAGCATCACAACTACTGAAGCCTGTGCACCTTGCTGGTGCACCGCAACAAAGAGTAGCATCCACTTGCCTCAACTAGAGAAAGTCACTTGTGGCAATGAACATCCAGTGCAGCCAAATACAAATAAATTTTTAAAAATTTTTCCATAATATTAGCTATTCTATTAAAACAATATTTACAAGGGGAAGAGCTCAAGACTCTCCCACCTTTCTTAGCTTCTGAAACATTGGAAATGTTTGTATATCCTATACCTGGATAACTTTGGTATACTAAGTCGCTTCAGTGTTCGACTCTGTGTGATCCTATGGAGCCTGCCAGGCTCCTCTGCCATAGGATTCTCCAAGCGAGAATACTGGAGTGGATTGCCATGCCCTCCTCCAAGGTACCTTCCTGACCCAGGGATGGAAACCACTGTCTGTTATGTTCCCTGCACTGGCAGGCAGGTTCTTTACCACTAGAGCCACCTGGGGGCTTCTTTAAAAATTAACTTTCAAATTCAGACATCAACATCTATCCGTCCCAAAGAAAACCCTGATGTTCTTTACATAAGACTTCCAAGGCTCATCAATGTGTGCCAGTTATACCCAAATAGTTTAACAATGAATGCTACTTGAATTTGTAGCTTCATGATACTTTTATGAAGTTAATAAACAATTTTTAAAGACATGAGTAGGGAGCTAAAATGTGGTCACACTGTTCAACCATTAGAAAATATTTAAAGCAGCAAAAGTATATTCATTTCAACTTGCTCAAATGACAGTTTTTATCTTTCTCTTGTTGTCAGGAGTCACGTAACACAAACATGATAAAAAAAACTTTCAAGATACCTTTTGTAAAGTAGGAAATATCACTAAGCACTCTAAAAGAAAATGGGCAATTCCATACATAAAGTCTAATTATATCCCATGCAATGTCAAGAACAAAGAATGTCCATATACTTGAATCACACACACAAAAAAATGGTTAAGAAAAAAAAGCCCAAATGACAACCAGATACTCAAGACTTCCTGGTAAGTTTGCCACGGAAACA
The DNA here is from genome assembly GCF_023091745.1 of Budorcas taxicolor. NCBI lineage: Eukaryota > Metazoa > Chordata > Mammalia > Artiodactyla > Bovidae > Budorcas > Budorcas taxicolor. Next base: position 29,091,109 of record NC_068914.1, read on the forward strand.
TCAACTTCAGAAGCCCAAACCATCATTTTATATCACTGATAAAATCATAAAGGTCACTGAACCTTAAGTTATATTGACCCTTGAGTTAAATTTCTCACATTTTTTTTTCAAAATCATTCCAGACACAAGCAGAGATAAACTTTTTTAAATAAACAAAATTGCACTACTCTGGCCATCTTAAAAATGTTCAATTTTACAAATGGCAATGGATTAGGACTAACTATCTTTTCTTCAATATCCAGCTGTAATATGCCCAAATCACAATGAAACTATGGAGCTTATTTTAAACAAAATAACTGAAAACTAACTCAATTTCAAAGCTGGGTTCAATTACTCTTCCACCTTTTCCTGGTTGCAACTATTTTAAATAAAGGATGTGGCTTCGTAATGCCTTTTGAATGCCTCCTCTATTCCTAGTGGCAGGATGTAAAATATCAATGGCTTCATCCACCCAGACACCTCCAGGTCTTTAAAGAAAGCAAGACCTGCACGTTAAAACTGATTAAAGGATTTTAAATGACACGTTTCTAACTCTCGGCGTTTCTTAGATTTCCAGTTTTTGCCAATTCCACTGTATGTAACAACCACCAAGCATAAAATAAAATCCAAAAAATCCAAGTTCTCTCGGGGTCTATGCCCAGGATAAGTCTTCTTAAAAGCTCCAGGTAGGCTAGGGTCATGGGAGCAGAGAGGCAAGCTGAGAAGGCCCACAAGTTAGTTCTTCCGGTCGGTTTCCCGCGACCACCTGGGATTAGAAGCAGGCATTAGAGCACCGGGCTGAGATGCAGTCTTGCTTTCCACTCCCGGAGGCGAAGCTAGGAGCTGCAGGGCAGAGCCTGGCACTCCACAAGCGCTTGGTGTCGGCGAACGAAGGCACAAACCTGCCTTCCATCAACCCCAGAAAGCCTCCTCAGCCGCCCGCGACCCCAGATTGCAATTCAGAGGCCACAGCAATGCCAACCCTGCCTGGCCGGGCTGGGCTCCCCCACGCCTCCCACTGAAGCCGAGGTTGGGCGTCGCTCCCTGCGCAGGCCCGGGGCCTCTGGTTAAGGCCGGGCTTGGCGGTACGCAGAACCCCACTGCCCAGAGCCCAGCCTCCCAGTTATCACCTGCTTCATTAATACTCCCCCTCCAAGGTCCGCGAGCCAGCCCTTCCGAGTCGACACCCCATAGGCAACACCCTGACCTCACCAACGCTACCCGGCTTTATCCCGCGGCGAAAGCTGCGGCGGCTACCAAGTCGGCGACGCTCTCCCTAACTTCCAAGCGCCAGCTTTGGAGCTAAGTGCGAGCAGTTTCAAACTCACCGCGCTAAAGGGTCCTGGATTCACCAATCAGATAGCCCGTAGACTTTTAAAGGAGCCAATCAGAGCCTAGCTTCCCTTAACGCTGGCCTCCCCGGGTGGCTAGAGCGCGAAAGGTGGAGGAAACGGCGGCTGGAGAAAAAGCAGAAGGGCGGGCGCCAACTGAGTCTGAGCGCAAGCGCGTTCCAAGATAGGGTCGTCTTATTGTTTCTAGTCATAAGAAATCTACTGTCCTCTCTGGGTTGGGTTTTTTTCTCTCCCAATATTGGCACAATAAAAATTTGAGGTATTCAAATAGTTCATCACAGAAGTGGTGCTACACGTAATCCAGATCCCATTACTTTCATTTCTGATACTGAAAGCTAATGTATATTTATGCTTTTCTAAAATAATGAATCTCAGTCTGGGTCAAAGGAGCATGATTCTGCATGTCCCAAGGGGAAGATCCCTCATGCTCAACTTAAGACTCAAGGCAGCCAAAAAACAAAACAAATAAAGTTTGTTTTAATAGAAAGAGATAACAGAAAACTAGGAAAGATGTCCTCAACAGGGTAAAGAAACTTTTCATATATATATATGAATATGAGTTAGATACATTTTTGTCACATTTCACACACATATATGGCTGAGCTGTTCTCACCTCACTGTTTTAAATTTCATTTTTTAAATCTGTGTAACATTTTGATTTAAAAATTAAAAAGCAAAATTTTTCTTTTCTTAAATGTTAAAATATTCTCACATCAGAATTTTAAATGTTCTTAAAAACACAAAAATTCACACTTCTGTGGGAGAAGAAAAAGATCTAAATTACACTTTAAATAATCCCGTATCCCCAAACTCTTTCATTGCCCTCCACCATATCCTAAAGAGATTTCTGCACCTGAACATCATTCTTAAGTCTTTAAGAAAATAAAAAAGTAAAATAGAACTGGGGATAGTAAGAGTCTTTCCACTGACTGTATCGGGATCTGGAACAAATACTGATTACCATGCCCTCTACAACTATGTATTTGATGATCCAGATTAGGATAAGGAATGGAATAAGTTTATCACATGGCCCCCTATATGTGGCACAAACACTCAACCTTGGCAATTTTGTGCTCCTGGGTGACAGAATATTTTAAATTCATAGTAGAAGTAGGAGATTTGGGAAAACTTGGCCTGAACCTAATAACTTTTAAAACTTATTTTTAAAATCTCAAATTCACATTTTAAATGAAAACTGCCTTAAATTGCCTTAAATAAAATGAAAACTGTGTTCTAGAGAAGACTATTCTCTGCTAGTTTAGGGTACTAATTTTAAAGAATAAATATATATAGCTTTCTCTCTGAGAGGCTTAAGCAAAGGATTTAATTTATATCATCTAAAAACAGCTAGTAATTCATTATATACATTTGACATTCAGCATAAAGAAGACCACAAGCTTCCACACTTTCATGCTAGATTTTTATTTAAATTTAACTCAGTTATCTTTCTCTATTTTTGCAGCTTGTTTTTATTTGTTTTTAGTTATCTTTTAAAGTTTCAGGTGGGATGAAGCGAAGTGCAAGTCACTCAGTCATGTTTAACTCTTTGCGACCCCATGGACTATACGGTCCATGGAATTCTCCAGGCCAGAATACTGGAGTGGGTAGCCTTTCCGTTCTCCAGAGGAATCTTCCCAACCCAGGGATCGAACCCAGGTCTTCCGCACTGAGGGGGAATCTTTACCAGCTGAGCCACAAGGGTTCAGGGGTTATTCTAAATGTAGGCTCTCATCTTGGCAAATACAATTTACTGTTCATTGGGTCAACTTCTATACAATGTCACAAAGATCAGTCAGGTATTTTCCTGCTTGAGATGTTGGGAGTGGGAAAACACAACCATTACTTGTAACTTGCTTCTGGCACTTACGCTGTAACTTATGCTCTAAGGTGACATGAGAACATAGAGGAGGAAATTACTAATTCAAAAAGAGGATGTGACATTTGAAGAAACATTGGATATGACATTCTCCAGGAACACTGGAGAAGGAATGGTGAGGCAGGCCTTCCAGGCAGAAGTTGTATGAGTAAAGCCCTGAAGTCTGCCCATATAATTTAGGGTGCCTTGATCAGAGGGTAGAGGGCCCCTTAGGTGTTAAGCAGGGAAGGGAATTTGGAGTCAGAATCTAAAAGAGCCCTGAATGCTCTTCTGAGAGGCTGCTTGGAAGAGGTTCAGCTTTGCAACAGTATTTTAGAACTAGGGAACTTTCTTGGTGTTTCAGCGATTGATTCCTTGTTTCCACTGCAAGAGGCGCAGGTTTGATCCCTGGTCAGGGAACTAACATGCCGCAGGGAGGAACCTGAAAAGTAAAAATTTTTAAATGTATATAATGTGGCATGGAAAAAAAAAAAAAACAACTACAACAGAGAGGATAAGAAGGTATGTGCTCCCCAAACTTTCATATTCATATTTTGGTGACCTCCATTTAGAAGAGGGGGTGTGCAGAGATCCATTGCCATTGCACAGAAGTTTTGTTTGGCTTTGAGATACAAGTGTTGCTATGGACTGAACTATGTTTTTCCTCACCCCCACCCCTTTCATTTGTGCATTGCAGCCCTCTGGTGTTAACGCACCTCTATATATGGTGTTATTTAAAATGGGCCCTTGGAAGAGTAATTACTTTTAAATAAGATCATGTGAGTGGAGAACTCGCTGTGGGATGAGCATTCTTATAAGAAGGCCTTATAAGACCTCGCTCACTCTGTTTCCTCCGCGTGAGGACACAGAACAAGTCACCATCTGCAAAGAAGTAAGAGAGCTCTCACCAGATCCCACCCTGCCAACACTGTGACCCAGCCTCCAGAATGGTATGGAAATAAATTTCTGTTGTTTATCCCACCCACTCTGTGGTATTTTGTTATGGAAGCCCAAGCAAACACAAGTATTTTTTCAGATAAAAACGTTTCAGAAACATTTGCTTGTAAATACGTAAAATACCTGGAAGGAGATGCAGGAAACTAATAACAGTGTGCCTGTATGGAGTTGGAGAATGCCTGGAGCACAGAGATGGGAGGAAGGCTTCGGAGCTTTTGAATTTTGAACCATTTGGGTGTGTTGCTGCTGCTGCTGCTGCTGCTGCTGCTAAATCGCTTCAGTCGTGTCCGACTGTGCGACACCATAGACGGCAGCCCACCAGGCTCCCCCCGTCCCTGGGATTCTCCAGGCAAGAACCCTGGATTGGGCTGCCATTTCCTCCTTCATTGCATGAAAGTGGAAAGTGAAAGGGAAGTCGCTCAGTCGTGTCCGACTCTTTGCGACCACATGGACCGCAGCCTACCAGGCTCCTCCATCCATGGGATTTTCCAGGCAAGAGTACTGGAGTGGGGTGCCATTGCCTTCTCCGTTTGGGTGTATTACCTAGGTCAAAAATGAATAAATGGATAAATGGATGAATGTATGAAGAAATGCACGTATGAGGAAATGAATCTTGCCAAGGCCTCTTTTGCTATGGGATAAAATTCAGAGCAGTTTTTTAAAAAGTATCCAAAAGGAAAAGACTGTTCCTTTTCATTAATTCAGAAAGTAAAATAGTAGAAAAAGTAAGACACACAGTTTTGAAACCTTTTTTTTTTAATTTCTTGGCCACGCTGCACAGCATGTGGGATCTTAATTCCCTGGCCAGATATTGAACCCATGCCCCCTGCATTGGAAGAATGGAGAGTTAACCACCAGACCACCAGGATGTCCCCCACCCCCTTTCCCCTGCCCCCCTTACCCAGAAAGATCCCAAGACCTTTTAATCATGACTGAAAACACTGAATTATCATGACTGTTTCTCAGTTAGGCATTTCTCTGATAACAAACGTAATGTGTTTTTTGGAAGTGTTAGATACAACTCATCTTAAACTACCTGTATCTTCAATTTAGCATCTCCTGAGCTGAATCTCAACAGTGTTCACGGACAGGTCACTGGACAGGTGGGAAAGTGTGACTGACTGGGAATTGAAGTAGGAAAAAAACAGCAGTGTGAACAAACTGTTTAAAATATCTTGTTATACATTTTACAAAGACATACCCCTGTGAAAACCTCTTTCAGAGACCAGAAGGGGCTGTGCAAAGGCAGAATCCTGATACATAAGTTTCATGAGCTTCATGGAGAACTGAACTCTGAAACTAGCAAGCATTTTCATACATATTTGGAGCCAGGAGAAACTATCAGGGCTGTTGTTTTAGCTGAATATCTGAGATTCTTTTACTAATTTGAATGAATTAGTAATGTCTCTTAAATTTTATCACAATACCATTAATACCTAGTATAGGGCTTTCTGCCAGAGCTAAAAATTTATAGTGAGAAGTAATTCTTTTTTTTTTTAGAAGTAATTCTTTTAATCATTCTCTTTGAAAAGTCACTTTGATAAACCAGGACAGTGGATTGTAACTATGTCTCTAATCAGTAAGTTAAGGGATTAATGTAAAAGTCTCTTTTCTAGTGGTGTTAACGAAATGAGGTTCTATTTTACCTAAATAAACTGTCATCTGGATTGATACAGACCTGCGATTTCATACCATGAAATATTCTGCTTCAAGCAAAATGTTTCCTATAATTGGCAAGTTTCAAAGAGCAAAGTTAGAGTAACACCCTCTTACTGCTAAGATGTTATGAAACATAATTTACTCTATCCTTCGAAATGAGATAGGCACTTGGGAGCCTTGTAGCACCCGAGGCTTTCCTCTCTACCATGAACATTAGTTGTTTGGCTCTTGGCTGTGCATCAGTTTATACCAGTGATGTGAGAGTGAAATATGACAACAAACCAAACTCTATCAGCTCCACTCACCAAACATTTGAGTTTCTTCAGTTTATCTTGTATTATTTGGTGGCAACCAAATATCCAAAGATGAATTAGATATCTATTCTCATTGAGCTTGACAGGAGAGGCCCAGATGAGAAAAATGCAGCAAGTGATCTTACTTCTTTTGTGCTAATTAATTAAATATCTTCCTTTAGCTGGTACCTTGAGCCAAGTACTGAGGAAATACAAGGTAAAGTGATGTCATTAATACATTCAGTTAAGACAAAGAGGCTGCACTCAATATGCCAGCAGATTTGGAAAACTCAGCAGTGGCCACAGGACTGGAAAAGGTCAGTTTTCATTGCAATCCCAAAGAAAGGCAATGCCAAAGAATGTTCAAACTACTGCACAATTGCACTCATCTCACACGCTAGCAAAGTAACTCTTCAAATTCTCCAAGCCAGGCTTCAACAGTATGTGAACTGAGAACTTCCAGATGTTCAAGCTGGATTTAGAAAAGGCAGAGAAACAAGAGATCAAATTGTCAACATCCATTGGAACATTGAAAAAGCAAGAGAGTTCCAGAAGAACATCTACTTCTGCTATATTGACTATGCCAAAGCCTTTGTGTAGATCACAGCAAAATGTGGAAAATTCTTAAAAAGATGGGAATACCAGACCATCTTACCTGCCTCCTGAGAAATATGTATGCAGGTCAAGAAGCAACAGTTAGAACCGGACATGGAACAACAGACTGGTTTCAAATTGGCAAAGGAGTATGTCAAGGCTGTATATTGTCACCCTACTTATTTAACTTATATGCAGAGTACATCATGCAAAATGCCGGGCTGGATGAAGCACAAGCTGGAATCAAGATTGCTGAGAGAAATATCAATAACTTCAGATAGGCAGATGACACCACCCTTATGGCAGAAAGCAAAGAAGAACTAAAGAGCCTCTTGATGAAAGTAAAAGAGGAGGTGAAAAAGTTAGCTTAAAACTCAACATTCAGAAAGTGAAAGAAGAGAGTGAAAAAGTTGGCTTAAAACTCAACATTCAAAAAACTAAGATTATGGCATCCAGTCCCATCACTTCATGGCAAATAGATGGGGAAACAGTGGAAACAATGACAAACTTTATTTGGGGGGGGCGCTCCAAAATCACTGCAGATGGTGACTGCAGCCATGAAATTAAGATGCTTGCTCCTTTGAAGAAAAGCTATGACCAACCTAGACAGCATAGGTAAAGCAGAGACACTACTTTGGCAACAAAGGTCCACCTAGTCAAAGCTGTGGTTTTTCCACTAGTAATGTATGGGTGTGAGAGTTGGACTGTAAATAAAGCTGAGCACCGAAGAATTGATACTTGTAAACTGTGGGGTTGGAGAAGACTCTTGAGTTTCCCTTGACTGCAAGGAGATCTAACCAGTTCATCCTAAAGGAAATCAGTCCTGAATATTCATTGGAAGGACTGATGATCAAGCTAAAACTCCAATACTTTGGCCACAAGATGTGAAAACTTGACTCATTGGAAAAGACCCTCATGCTAGGAAAGATTGAAGGCAGGAGGAGAAGTGGACAACAGAGGGTGAGATTGTTGGATGGCATTACCAACTTGATGAACATGAGTTTGAGCAAGCTCCGGGAGTTGGTGATGGACAGGGAAGCCTAGCCTGCTACAGCCCATGGGGTTGCAAAGAGTTGGACACGACTGAGAGGACTGAACTGAACTGAAGACAAAGAGAGAAAGATACCTGCTGTTTCAATAACATTTGATAACTTTATGAAGCCTTTATTATGCCCCAAGCGCTAACTTAAATAATTGGCCTACAAGCAAGAATCAAACGCAAGTCCCCAAACTTCAAAGTCCAGATGGGGAAACATAAAATGAAAAAGAGGGAAGTAGAGCTTTTCATTCAACAAAACAAGATAAATACCTTTTCCTACCCCCAGAAATTGTTTTATATTTCTTCCCCAACCAATCCCAAAGAGCACTCTCAAAACGAAAAGGAGGAGGAGGAGACACTGTCCTGACAAAAAACCCCTCTGGAATGGCTAGCTATACCATCACAGTTAAAGCTCAGGCTCCCAATGTTAATAGCAGCACTGTTCACAATAGCCAAGACAGACGAGCAACCTAAAGGTCTTTCAACAGAGGAATGAATAAGGAAGATATGATACATATATACAAAGGAGCATTACTCAGCCATAAAAAAGAATGAAATAATGCCATTAGTGATAACATGGATGGACCTAGAGAGAATCATACTAAGTGAAATAAGTCAGATGAAGACAAGTATCATACTCTATCACTTCTATGTGGAATCCAAAAATGATACAAAGGAATTTATTTACAAAATAGAAATAGACTCACAGACAGAAAACAAACTTATGGTTAACAACAGGGATAGTGGGGAGGTAGTGGGAGGGGAGTTGAGATAAATTCGGAACTGGGGATTAATATATACTCACTCCTATATATAAAATAGGCAAACAATAAGGACCTACTGTTTAGTCTAGGGAACTGTACTCAATAGTTTGTAATAGCCTATAATTTTGGGGCTCCAAAATCACTGCAGATGGTGACTGCAGCCATGAAATTAAAAGACGCTTACTCCTTGGAAGAAAACTTATGACCAACCTAGATAGTATATTCAAAAGCAGAGACATTACTTTGCCGACTAAGGTCCGTCTAGTCAAGGCTATGGTTTTTCCTGTGGTCATGTATGGATGTGAGAGTTGGACTGTGAAGAAGGCTGAGTGCCGAAGAATTGATGCTTCTGAACTGTGGTGTTGGACAAGACTCTTGAGAATCCCTTGGACTGCAAGGAGATCCAACCAGTCCATTCTGAAGGAGATCAGCCCTGGGATTTCTTTGGAAGGAATGATGCTAAAGCTGAAACTCCAGTACTTTGGCCACCTCATGGGAAGAGTTGACTCATTGGAAAAGACTCTGATGCTGGGAGGGATTGGGGGCAGGAGGAGAAGGGGACGACAGAGGATGAGATGGCTGGATGGCATCACGGACTCGATGGACGTGAGTCTGAGTGAACTCCGGGAGTTGGTGATGGACAGGGAGGCCTGGCGTGCTGCAATTCATGGGGTCGCAAAGAGTCGGACACGACTGAGCGACTGAACTGAACTGAACTGAACTGATAATGGAAAAGAATCTGAGAAAGAAAAAATATGTATGTATGAAAAACTGAATCACTTTGCTATACATTTGAAACTAACACAATATTGTAAATTAACTATACTTTAATTAGATAAAAAAAAAAAAAAAAAGAAAGCTCAAGGCCCAAAGATCACCTGGGGTGAAATCCTTTTAAATCTTGTTTCTTGCCCTTAACTTCTCTGTGGCTTTGGGCAAGTCAATTAAATTTTCTGCGCCTCATTTACTCAAACGACAATAGTATTAGCAACCAACTGTGTTGCTTTGAGCATGACATGAGGTAATCCATTAAATGTTTACTTAGATCAATGCATCACCCCTAGTAAACACTTCACATGCAGGATTTTTCCTGATTGTGCTGATCACAAAAATAGTTCTGGCGGTAGGTACTGAAACAGAGACTTGGGTGAATTGCTAAGGTCACAGAAGAGAAGCAAAAAAAATTGGGGGAGGCAGGTCAGGCTTCATTAAATGACCTGACCCTTGCATTGGGTTGGGAAGGAAAGCCAATTTCAGTTTAAATGGGAATTGAAGGAGACACCTGAGAAGAACAACCAGGCAAAGAGAATAGCATACATAACAGGTGGCATAGTGTCAGAGATGTATGTATCTGGCTTGCATGAAATTGATGAAGGGAGCTTGATCACGCTGAATGAAAGTGCACTTGAGGGACATCCCTGGGTGGTCCAGTGGCTAAGACTCCACACTCCCAATGTAGGCGGCCCAGGGTCGATCCTTGGTCAGGGAACTAGATCCCACATGCAGCAACTAAGACCCAGTGAAGTCAAATAAATTTTTTTTAAAAAGTAAGTAGTGACCTTTGAACAGAGAAGGCACTGGCAACCCACTCCACTACCCTTGCCTGGAAAATCCCATGAGCGGAGGAGCCTGGTAGGCTGCAGTTCATGGGGTCCTGAAGAGTCGGACACGACTGAGCGACTTCACTTTCACTTTTCACTTTCATGCATTGGAGAAGGAAATGGAAACCCCCTCTAGCACTCTTGCCAGGAGAATCCCAGGGATGGGGGAGCCTGGTGGGGAGCCTGGTGGTCTGCCGTCTATGGGGTTGCATAGAGTTGGACACGACTGAAGCGACTTAGCAGTAGCAGCAGCAGCAGTGACATTTGAAAGAAGTCTTGAAATGTGAGCATAATTCTGGCAAATAGAGATGGAAGAAGGAAGTTGGTGGGGTGGAGATTACTATTAGAGTCATCTCCAAGGTAAGCAGAAAGGGAAAGCATAGGCCAGAAGTGGAGAACATCAAGCAGTGGGATTTGGCTGGAAGGTGGGGTGAGACAGGAGGCAAGGGGGTAGAAGAGCAGAAAGGAGAGCCGGATTCTTATCGTGAAGAGTTTTGGAGGTCACGGTGGGGAAGGATACCAGCAGCACTTCAGAAAGCCCAAAAGGAAGGACTGAAGGTTTTCTCACTCTGTTGAGCAGGGGAGTGATAGGATCACATTTCCCCTTTAAACAGATTAGTCTGGCAGTGCTCCCCAGAAAGGATTAGTGTGGGAAGAGAGAGGAACAGGAAAGAAAGTGAAAGTGAAGTTGCTCGGTTGTGTCCGACTCTTTGTGATCTCATGGACTGCAGCCTACCAGGTTCCTCCATCTGTGGGATTTTCCAGGCAAGAATACTGGAGTGGATTGCCATTTCCTTCTCCAGGAGATCTTCCCAACCCAGGGAATGAACCCAGATCTCCCGCATTATAGGCAGACACTTTACCTTCTGAGCCACCAGGAAGAGGAACAAGAATGCCAGTTAAAAGATAAGTCCCTCCGGGCATTTCTCATATTCAAGGCTGGGACCAGCTCTACAAGGCAGAAATTTATAAATCTCTACACACACACACACACACACACTCACACGTGCACACATGCTCTACACGCATACAAGCGTGCATGTGTGTGTGCGTGCACGTGTGTGTGTTAAATCTGGAGGCAATGCTGTAAGGCTATTATGACTATAGTTCCACTAGAGGGTAGTAGAGACAAACTGGTAAAGTAGATGAAGCTGTTATCATCTCTACTGGTTACAAGCCAAGTATTTTTCTTGTCTATATTTTGGAATGGTTGTAAGCTTGATTCAGTTATTCCATGGCTAAGAAAAATATGACAAGTACATTTTGTAGATTGTAGATTTAGACAAACCTAGACAGCATATTGAAAAACAGAGACATTACTTTGCCCACAAAGGTCTGTCTGGTCAAAGCTATGGTTTTTCCAATAGTCATGTATGAATGTGCAACTTGGACTATAAAGAAAGCTGAGCACTGAAGAATTGGTGCTTTTGAACTGTGGTGTTGGAGAAGACTCTTGAAAGTTCCTTGGACTGTAAGGAGATCCAACCAGTCAATTCTAAAGGCAATCAGTTCTGAACATTTATTGAAAGGACTGATGCTGAAGCTGAAACTCCAATACTTGGGCCAACTGATGCGAAGAATTGACTCATTGGAAAAGACCCTGATGCTGGGAAAGATTGAAGACAGGAGGAGAAGGGGATGACAGAGGACAAGATGGTTCGATGGTTCACTGATGGTCCACTGATTCAGTGAACATGAGTTTGAGCAAGCTCCGGGAGATAGTGAAGGACAGGGAAGCCTGGTGTGCTGCAATTCATGAGGTCACAAAGAGTCAGACATGACTGAGTGACTGAACAACAACATCTTTAGACAAGTGAGTAAACTCAAAGTACCCATTTTTAAAAGGTGATCTAGCTGAGTTTGCAAGCCCAGAAAACTTGTCAGTATTTAGCTTCTTCACAATAACCAATATCTAATTATGGCCTTGAATGGAAAGTCTTTTTTTAAAAAAATGGAACCTAGAATATTACATCTAAGTCTCTTATTGATTATTGTAAAGGAAGAAGGAGAAAAAGAAGATGAAGAAGAAGAAAGAGGAGGAGGAGGAGAGAAGAAGAAAATAAAAATTAGTAAAAGTTAATTTTGGTGTGTTCTCTTGGTTAAATAATTTAAGTGGGAAAAGGTATATTTTTGGTATACTCATTATAGATAATATCCTAAAACATATGTTGTTGTGCTGTATTGCTCTATTTTATACACATACACACACCCTTTTGGAAAGTAATATAGCACTGAAGAGCTAAAATAACCAGGCTGTTTTTTTTTTGTTTCTGGAAATTTAGTATTTCCTCCAACATTATTTCATCATAAGGAAAAAATTTTATATGAATAAGAGTCATATATTTGGAAAAGCAGATTGCAACATTTTCTAATAGTAAAAAATTAGAAAAACAATTTAGAGCCAATCTAGAAATCTAATAGGGAAATAGTTTAATCAGTAAATTATGACATTTCCCTTAATCAAATACCACAGACTCAGACACATATGCTATGATAGCAAGTTTATAAAAGCATGAATTTATCCTAGAAAGAAATAGACACAGAATTGCTCTCTCAGTGTGATGGAAAGTGTGGTTACTTAAAAGCATTTCCAAATAGCTTTATGTTGTTTTTACAGTGCTGCTGCTGCTGTTTAGTCATGTCCATCTCTTCAGCGACCCCATGGACTATAGCCCACCAGGTTCCGCAGTCCATGGAATTCTCCAGGCAAGTATGCTAGAGTGGGTTGCCACGCCCTTCTCAAGGGGATCTTCCCAACCCAAGGATGGAACCCATGTCTCCTGCTTGGCAAGTAGATTCTTTACCACCGAGCCACCTGGACAATGACCACACACTAAAAGGCAATGTACTGCTACTAAAATTTACTTGCAATTTCAAGCTGCTGCCATTTAACTAACACTTTTCAAGGCTTCACAGTGCAAAGATCACTGTATATGAAAATTCATATCAGAACAACTCTCTTCAAGGACCTTGTTTTTTACTAAGAAAAAAACAAAGGAAGGAAAGGAAGAAACCAAAATGAGACACCTAGAATGATTATGTCTACAATCAATACATCTCTGGAGTAAAGTATAGTATTTGAAAAGATTTATAAATACCTTCCTCAACAGTTTAAGGAAAGGAATGCAAAGAAATCAGCAGAGCAAACAGAAATTTCAAATGAAATATGGCACCAGTACTGTGGTTACTGAAAATCAAAAATGCATGTCCTAGTGTAGGAGTAGACACTTTGTAAACTTGCCCGGTCATGAAAATGTCTGAGTTGACCATCCTCTTTTATCATTAAATATATAATAAAACTCCAAAACCAAAAATAAGCTTGCTTCCCATTCAATGCCTTCTGAGCATTTGCAAAGGCAATAATCATAGAATTTATAAGACAATAAAGTGTTAAAGCTGATGGAGCCTTAGAGATCATCCAATGAGAAATGAAGAGAGTGTTAAGGAACTAAAGTTTTTACATTTCCCCTGTCTTCAGAGCTCCTAGGACTTACTTCTGTTATTTAAGGTCCAGACAATAAACAGTGTAACTTTGTCAGTAAGCAGGAAATACATAAACATGTATTAATATATGTATATGTGCACTGTGTGTGCTAAGTCGCTTCAGTCGTGTCCAACTCTTTGTGACCCCAGGGACTGTAGCCCTCCAGGCTCCTCTGTCCATGGGATTCTCCAGGCAAGCAAGAATACTGGGATGGACGGCATGCCCTCCTCCAGGGTTTCTTCCTGACCCAGGGATTGAAACTGTGTCTCTTACATCTCCTGCACTGGCAGGTAAATTCTTTAACCACTAGCACCACCTGGAAAGCCCATGTTCCTATGGAAAGAGATAAGGCAGTTTAAAAGTTTCAGTATGAAAATATTAGTTACTTTCTTTATAACATTTAGACTTATGCCATGAACTGTGCTAAGAACTTTACATAGTCTTTCTTCAAAAATGCAATAGTTCTATTGGTGCAGATTCAGCTCCAGAGGAGGAAAGCAAGATCTAGAGTGGGTTAATAGTTTGCCCACTGTCAGATATTTGATAAGAGGTAGAAGGGAGCCTTGATCCCAGGGTTTTCTGACTCCAAAGCTCAGCTTCTCTACTACCATGCAATCTTCCATGTGCGTGTGAGAAAAAGAAATATGACGCTCTAAGATGATAAATTATTGGAAATGTTATTGACACTGATTTTGGTAAATAGGAATTATATATTTAGCCCTCATACTGCATACCGCAAGGATAGTTTCATTCTCATTGGTGTCTCCTTAAAGAACAGTAGAAGTATACCGTTTTCTTTAAATAAGAATGTGATTAAACAAGGTTGAATCACTGGGTAATAATAGAGTATTTAAAATGGTTGTTCATTATTCCAGGACCACCGCAGTGATTAGTTTCAGTTGAAAGGGATGAAAAAATTCAGAGCTCATTCTCAAACAGCTGTGAGTGAAGTAAGTGAAGTCGCTCAGTCATGTCCAACTCTTTGCAACCCCATGGACTGTAGCCTACCAGGCTTCTCCGTCCATGGGATTCTCCAGGCAAGAATACTGGAGTGGGTTACCATTTCCTTCGCCAGGGTATCTTCCCAACCCAGGGACTGAACCCGGGTCTCCTGAATTGGAGGCAGACGCTTTAACCTTTGAGCCACCAGGGAAGATGGTCTGGCTTTTCTCTCCTTACTAGAATTTTCCACTCAAGATAGCTGGTTATTCCTTAACAATGCATTCCAGTATACAGTAGGTGCAGACAAATACTTTTTGACTCCACTTCTATGAGATATTTCAAATAGTCAAATAAATAGAGCCAGAAAGTGTTAATACATGGGTAGACGCCAGAGGCTGTAAGGAGGTGTAAGGAGGAGGGGGAATGGGGACTTAGTGTTTAATGCGGACAGAGTTTCCGTTTAGGAAAACTTGGAAGATGGATGATGGTGAGAGTTGCGCAGCCATGTGACACTTAGTGCCACTGAAATGTACAGCTAAATATGGTTAAAATAGTATGTTTTATATTATGTAATTTTTACCTTAATAAAAAGTTTTTAGAAAGAAATCTGGTAACTTTCAGTGTTTTTCTGGGCGTAGTAATCCACAAGGAAGTGGATGAACGGTTCATGACACATTTCCATCATTGGTGCCTCTTTAGCCATCTTTATTCATATAATTATTAATTTACAGTGATAATGTAATAAGCACTCATGAAACCATAACCCAGTATCAAAACTGGGATGTCAACAACAGCTTACACGTGTGTGATCCTCTGTGTGCCATCCTATTCCAGCCTCGAGTGACTGCTATCCTGAATCATCATTTCTTGTATTTGTGTGTAGTTTCATCTGTACAGTCTTAAAGAGTGTGCATATGTGTTTCCCCTCAACTTTTTATTAAAAATTTTAAAGTTTGCTTCATCTTAGGGCTTTATCTCTGCAGGTGGTGCAGAGATAAGGAATCTGCCTGCCAGTGGGGGAGACAGGGATTCGATCCCTGGGGTAGGGAAAATCACCTCGAGGAGGAAATGGCAACCCTCTCCAATATTCTTGCCTGGAAAATTCCATGGACAGAGCCTGGCAGGCTACACTCCGTGGGTTCACAAAAGAGACAAGGCTGACTGATCGAGCACTTGTATCTTTTCTCTCTCCTTCTCTTCCTCCTTAGATTGTGTAACTGAGCCCAGAAAACATCAGGGGAGGGTGGGGATGTGCTGGTCAAGAGTCGACTGCCTGGGAATTCCCTGGCAATCAATCCAGTGGTTAAGACTCCAAGCTTCCTCTATAGGGAGGAACTATGGGTTGGATCCCGGACCGGGGAACTAGGATTCTGCAGGCCCTGTGACAAAAATAAAAACAAAAATGAAAAACCCAGCTCTTCCATGCTGCCCTTTAGTCCAGCACTTTCCATGAGTCTCCTAGTGATTTACAGTTGTTTAGTTTAAGGTGACAAGAATGCCAACTATGAGGGCCTGAAGACAGAGACAGGTTATCTCTGAATCCACAGGGATGGGACAGGGCTTAGCACACGGGAATGGTCCAGTAAATGATTCTGTAGTGAAACAGAGATAAGGGTAGGGCAAGAATGGTATACACATACTGATGACAAAGACATATTGGCTATTTAAAAAGATCGAAGATAGAAGGCAAGGCTATAGAAGGAATTTGGGGGGGAAAAGTTCATTAGGTTATTTCACAGAAGTAAAACGGGTGTGGTTCATTATTCATACGGATACAAAAGTCAGACAGGAAGCATGTCTTGCTATACATGCATAAATTTGTATGACTTCTATGAGCTGTTCAATATTTTTGGCAATACTTTTTCTTTTGAAACTCTTTTAAAAACTACATCTTTCAAAAAAAATTTTTTTAATTAAAAAAAAGACATATCTTTCTCAATACCACAAGAAAACTCTCTTGTGATTTCCTTCTTACCACTGGTTTCTGCTCTCTAGTCTCCTTCACTGGTTGATTTCCTTTCTCTCCATCGTGGTTCCCAAGGTTCCACCTGGGCGTTCACTTCTCACTCTATTCTCTTTCTTTACAGAGATAGCCTCATTGAACTCGAAGGTGACCAAGTGCATATTTCTAATCTTCACCTCTCTTCTGAGCTCCAAGCTCACTTCTACTGGACATTTCCCCCGGGATTTCCCACTGGCATCTTAACCTCTAATATCTTTCTCAACCAGATATTGCTTCTCCATTTCACCCACTCTGGAAGTTGTGATGGTCTCCTTTCCTCCCCAACCATGTCTAATTCGACATGTACAGTCTACCTTTTCTACCTTTTCTTTCCTTTCCATTCCTATTGCCACTCCCTCAGCTTATGTCCTTATCACTTTTTTTTTTTTAGTATTTATTTGTCTCCAGGTCTTAGCTGCGGCATGCAGGATACTCAGTCTTCCGTGCAGCACCATAGATCTTTAGTTGTGACAGACAAACTCTTAGTTGAAGCATGTGAGACCTAGTTCTCTGTTGTCATTAGTCACTAAGTTGTCTCTTACTCTTTTGCGACCCCATGGGCTATAGCCTGCCAGGCTCCTCTGTCCATGGGATTCTCCAGGTAAGAATATTGGAGTGGGTTGCCATTTCCTTCTCCAGGGGATCTGACCCAGGGGCCTAACCCAAGTCTCCTGCATTGCAGGTGGATTCTTTACCGCTGAGCCACCTAGGGAATAGTTCTCTGACCAAGGATCCATTCCAGACCCTCTGCATTGGGAGCTCAGGGCAACTGGACCACCAGGTAAGGCCCCGTGTCCTCACACTTCCCGGTTATCATTTCAATAACTGCCTGGTTGTTCTCCCTCCAGTGTCTCCTCTATCTCTATAGCCATGTTAGCACTTTCTTTAAAATTATTCAGTAGCTCTTTGTCACAGAGATAATAGAGCCTAAATTGACGAGCCTGGCATTCGCCTTTCTTTACAGTACAATGCCAGTCTATCTAACCTATCACATCTCCTGATAGCCCTGATGCTTTATGCTGTGCTACATTCTGTCACATCAAACAACTTGGGATTCTTCAGTCACATTGTATTGCATTCTTTCTGGAAGGACTATCTGGTTTTTTAAAAAAACATATATTTTTTAAGATTTATTCCTTTATTTTATTTTTGGCTGTGCTGGGTCTTCATTGCTACTTGTGGGCTTTCTCTGGTTGTGGTGAGCAGGAGATACTCTCTTAGTTCTGATGGGCAGGCTTCTCATAGCAGGGGCTTCTCTTGTTGCAGAGCACAGCTGAAGATGCACGGGCTTCAGCAGTTGCAGCGCATGGACCTGGTTGCTCTGCGGCATGTGGGATCATCCCAGACCAGGGATGTCTCCTGCACCCCTGGTTAATGTCTCCTGCATTAACCCATGTCTCCTGCATCAGCAGATGGATTCTCAACCATTAGACCACTAAGGAAGTCCCTGGAATGACTACTCTTTTACCTATAATTCATTGAATGAGAAAGGTCTACAATGTTCTGGCTAAGAGGAGGAGAAAGGCCTCAGTTTTAGTCAGTAGTAATAGAAGGAATGAATTCAGTAGTTTCTTTTTCCTTTTACTTTCTTTTTTAAAAATTATTTTTTAAATTTTTGGCTGCACTGTACATGTGAATCTTAGTTCCCCAGTCAGGGATTGAATCCCTTACATTGGAAGCAGGAGTCTTAAACCACTGACCATCATGAAAGTTCTGAACTCAGTCATTTCAAGAGAAACTGAAAGTCAGCCAGAACAGAGAAACAGCAGCCTTAAAAAGTTGAAGGTAAACCAATGAAAGGAAATAGAACAACTAGTTAAAGTTTCACTGTCCATTATCAGGTTCTGGTTGACCTTGGTGATAGGATCATGAATTTAGGGTAATTATATCATAATGAGAAATCTTACATGCAAATAAAGCAGTCATTAGGGATCTTGGCCTAGTTAGCATTCTTTGGAAGAAAGTCAGGGGATAGTTTTGGGAGTGGTCTGTGCTTTAAACAAAGAATGATGTCATGGAGAAGAAAAGGGTTTATGTACATACAGGATTAACAAACCCATGCTAGGGAGAGTGTTCTGGTTCCATACACCTGTGTTTTCCTCACTGTTTTTGCTCAGAGTTGCTGTAAACAAAGCATGTAGTTATAAATATCTCTCAGAGTCTGTTCACATGTTTCTATTTAGAAGGAAATCCTAGTAATCAAGAAGTTAGACTGGAGGAACTTCCCTGGTGCTCTAATGGTAAGGAGTCTGCCCTCCAAATGAGGGGATCACAGGTTCAATCCCTGGTGAAGAAGTAAGAGCTCACAGGCCACAGTTCAGTTCAGTTCAGTCGCTCAGTCGTGTCCGACTCTTTGCGACCCCATGAATCGCAGCACGCCAGGCCTCCCTGTCCATCACCAACTCCCGGAGTTCACTCAGACTCACGTCCATCGAGTCCGTGATGCCATTCAGCCATCTCATCCTCTGTCGTCCCCTTCTCCTCCTGCCCCCAATCCCTCCCAGCATCAGAGTCTTTTCCAATGAGTCAGCTCTTCGCATGAGGTGGCCAAAGTACTGGAGTTTCAGCTTTAGCATCATTCCTTCCAAAGAACACCCAGGGTTGATCTCCTTTAGAATGGACTGGTTGGATCTCCTTGCAGTCAAGGGACTCTCAAGAGTCTTCTCCAACACCACAGTTCAAAAGCATCAATTCTTCAGCGCTCAGCTTTCTTCACAGTCCAACTCTCACATCCATTCATGCACAGGCCACAAGGCACCCTCAAAAAGTAAAAAATATATATATACACACATATGTATAAATGTATATGTATACATTTATACATATGTATAAAATGTATATGAATACATATATACATATGTATACATATGTATATGTATAAAATATATATGTGTGTGTATATATATGTATCTGTTCCTTTTATATATATATAAAAGGAAAGATTGGATTTTTTCCAATCCATGTGGTGGACACATGCTGTCTCCCAGGAATTTGCAACAATCTAGGCAGTTTCCTTGGAGAAGGAAATGGCAACCCACTCCAGTACTCTTGCCTGGAAAATCTCATGGATGGAGGAGCCTGGTAGGCTGGGATCCATGGGGTCACAAAGAGTCTGACACGACTGAACGACTTTGCTTTCACTTTTCACTTTCATGCTTTGGAGAAGGAAATGGCAACCCACTCCAGTGTTCTTGCCTAGAGAACCCTAGGGATGGTGGAGCCTGGTGGGCTGCCATCTAATGGGGTCGCACAGAGTCGGACATGACTGAAGCGACTTAGCAGGCAGTTTCCTGTGTTTCCCTAGTGGCTCAAATGGTAAAGAATCTGCCTACAATGCAGAAGACTAGAGTTTGATCCCTGGATCAGGAAGATTCCCTGGAGAAAGGAATGGCTACCCACTCCAATATTCTTGCCTGGAGAATTCCATGGACAGAGGAGGCTGGTGGCCTACAGTTGATGGAGTCACTGAGAATCAGATGCAACTGAGTGACTAACACTTTTTCATCACTTTCAGGCAGTTTCCTAGATTGGGTTGCTCTTCCTGTCCTGTCATTACTAAGCCAGGAAGGGGAGAAGGGGAGTAGAGGGCAGGGTTAAATTCATCTAATCCTATCCTGGGGGTTGGAGCAGGGAGACAGTCTATGAGGAACAAATGATATCTCCACAAAGTGTAATCCTAAGGTTCTTTTTTTGTTTTTTTTTTTTTTTTTGTTTGTTTTTTAAGAGAAAGCTGAGAGGGAAGTGAAGGGAAAAGAGAGTCAGTTTCTTATGTACTGAAATGGTATCATCTCCCATATACTGCTATATGAGAAAACAAGATGCAGAACATGAGTATGCAATGCTAGTTTTGGGGTAAGAAGTGGGAAAATAAGATTATATATGGAGCATTTGCTAATAGGTAGTTAGAATAGGGAAAAGGAGTCCAAAATGGCGGTGGCTAAAAGACAAGGAAGGGAAAAGCCTGCGAAAATAGAATAGAGGAATGTCAAAGGAAGGTCCGAGGACCGGAGTGAGGACTTCAGGTAGAACAGCACTCCTGGCTAAGCACAATTTGCACAGGACAGGCCCGGGGGGAGAAAAAAACATATAAAAAGAGGAGCCAAATGGCTCTCTCTCTCTCTCCTGCGTGCTGGGGCGCTCTTCTCTTTGCGTCTTTGGGTTGACATGCCCTCACAGCTGGAAGATGGATTTTCCTGCTATTATCTAAATAAAATAGAGCTGTAACATGGAGCTGTAACACTAATTTGGCTAAGAGCTATAACGGTCCGTTCGAGACCTGAGAGCTATAACACGGTCTGTCCAAGACCCAAGAGCTGTGATGAGCCAAGGGGGCCTTAATGTCCGTCACTCCAAATCTTTGTTGTGACGAGACAGAACCGAGGAGCATACACTTGCCTGACAATACCATAAAGTTACATAATAACGTAATCAAAATGATTTTCTATGATGGGAGAAACTGAGAAACTAGATGGAGACAGAGTGTTAGCAAGGTATCTTACTTATGATTTCTATATGGTTTTGCTATTTGAAATATGCAGATGTTTTATCTACTGAACAAAGTAAATAAAGTAGTAAAATAAAATTTAACTGTTGATGAGTAATTGTTCCCTTTAGAAAAATTATCAGATGATTATCAGACCACTGGCAGGAAGCGATGTTCTTTACAGTGTTGATTCTAATAGAACAAAGAAAAATAACTCTGACAGGCAATCAACTAGATACAATGTATGCAATTATACAATGAATACGTGGAACTGTAAAGAGTTATGGTGTAAATACATAATTATTGAGAGTAATGGGGAAATATGATACCAAATAGTAAGCTTAATATGATCTCTCTACAAGGAAATAAAAAACCATGGAACAATGTGTACCAAAGTGTTCGTTTGAGAATATAGGTGACTTATGTTTAGCTTTTGTTTTTCTTTTTTTAAGGTAAGAATGGATTTATTTAAAGAGAAACACACTCCACAGACAGAATGTGGGCCGTTGCAGAGGGTGAGGCCTAATCTTTGTTTTCTAATGCGATTAAGTAATAAGTTAGTTTTTTATGTATTAAAGAGGGGAGGAGAGATAAATAAGGAGTTTGCAATTAATTCATACATACTACTTTATAAACAACAAGGACCTACTGTAATAGCACAGGAAACTACACTCAATATCTTATAATAACCTATGCTGTAATGGAAAAGAATCTGAAAAAGAATATATACATATGTATGTATAATTGAATCACTTTGGTGTAACTGGAAACTAACACAACATTGCAAATTAACTATATTTCAATTAAAATGTATAAATAATGTTGACAAATTTTTAAAAATTAGGCATAAAATAAACAAAGTTTAAAAAAAAATCACCATTCACTATCCCTGTCTCTACTCATTAAGTAGGACATCCTTTCATATTTTGTTCTATTCAAGTAGTGGTAATAGAAGCACTGACATTTACTGAGTGTTTCCCATGTCCAAGGCATTACTGTTAATGCCTTATTTAAAGCACTTACTGTTAAGCGCTTTATAAGGATTATAAGTTAATAATCAAAATAACATTATAAAGTTCTGAGATATTATATGAGTTATTAGATTTCCATTCTACAGGTAAGGATCCCAAGGCTTGGCAAGGGTAAGCCTCTAGCCCAAGTAACCTTGATGATAATCAATGATCAGTAATCAATGGTGAGTGTCTTAGTCTGACTCCAGAGCTTATGATCTCATCACTGTGCTGTCATATTATATGTACCTTTGTTGGGGTCTTATCTCTCTTTGTTATAACAATCTTGGCACCCCTGGCGCTTTCTTTAGCAGTTCTTCAGTTCCTACAAAATAGTTCAGAGCTTGATTTTTATTTTTTATTTATTTATTTTTTTTTCAGAGCTTGATTTTTAAAACACAGCTAAGTGTTTGTTGGATAAATGAATGCATTTTTTTCTAAGCCAGAGTAGAAGTTGTCCAACTTAACATATCTCTGGATATCATGGAGTGCAGCGGTTCCTAATCATATTGGTTGGTTGCCTTGCAGGAATATCTGTCTTTCCAGACACATCTCTGTGAATTCCATGTTTCTGACAGTCATGCATTCCTGTATTTTTTTCATTCTATCACTAAGCCTATGGAGGAAAATTGATAAAATGTGTATTTGGTACCTGTTTATAGGATGTAAGAGACTGTCCTGAGCACCAGATGTACAAGGCTTATAAAACCATCAGTCGTTAGACAGAGAAAGAAAAACATCATATGATATCACTTATACATGGAATCTAAAAAATGATACAAAAGAATTTATTCATAAAAACCGAATAGACTCACAGACATAGAAAACAAACTTTTTGATTACTCAAGGGGATAGCACCCACTCGTGTTCTTGCCTGGAGAATCCCAGGGACCGGGGAGCCTGGTGGGCTGCTGTCTATGGGGTCTCACAGCATTAGACACGACTGAAGCGACTTAGCATCAGCAGCAGCAAAGGGGATAGCTAGGGGAGGAGGGATAAGTTAGGAGTTTGGTATTAACCTATACACACTACAATATATAAAATAGGAAAACAACAAAGACATAGTGTATAGCACAGGGAACTATACTCAATATCCTATAATAACCTATTATGGAAAAGAATATATATATACATATATATATGTGTGTGATTCAGTTATACATACATATAGACTCTACCCTTGAAAGTAATACAACACTGTAAATCAACAATACTTCAATTTTAAAAAACGCCAGTTGTAAGGGACTCACAGGCAGAGACAGAAGGCAGGGGAGGGAGTTTTCCTAGTCATCACTCGTTTACAACAGAGGGAACCACATGTACTCAGAGAGGCAGAGGATAAACACCTCCCTCTGCTTGGGACTGGAGCATCCCGGAAGACTTTCCAGAGGAGGTGGCAGTCACTGAACTAAGTTTTCATGGACAAGTAGGAATGAGGCTAACAGTAAGGGGTAGATGGATAATATTTTTAACAAGCGCTTGATGTCAAGAGAAGTCTGTTCACAATTTTGAGAAAAGACTTCTCTGAGAAGAATCTTAATAATATATGAGGATGTGTCAATTAAAATAGAAAAGTGGAGATTTAGAAATTGTGTGCCAGGGAAAATAAAAGAAATTGTGTGCACAGAGAAGTGTGTGTGTGTGTGTGTGTGTGCGCGCGCGTGTGCACGTGCAAAGGTGAGCCTATGTGATTGTGCAAGATCAGAGTGAAAAGGAAATTACATGTAGTAGAAAAACAGGTCTTCTTTCAGATCGCATCTCTTTTCTGACATTTTTAACAGTAATTGCAATAATTGTGCCCAGGCCAGTCTCCTGAGCGCTGGCTTGGGCACACGAATTCCTTTCGCTGTCTCCTATAGCCTGGTGCAGAGTCAGAGTGATTTCCTCGTGATGACTCATAACTCAGTGACCAGGAAAAAATTAACAGGCTTCACAATAGGTCAATGTTTTATCCAGAGAAAAGTTTAACCCTTGCGGATTTATCAGACCAAATAAATATACGACCAAATATATTCATGACATTAGCGAAGAAAGTAGGCTCATAATTCATGGTCTCCAGAAGCTGAGGCCAGAGCAAAATATCTCTAGGTGTTTCAGTAGGTAACCAGGTGGGGAGCCAGGGAAAAATAACCTGAAAAAAGACTGATCTGGGATTTCCCCTGTGGTCCAGAGGCTTAGACTTCGTGGTCCCAGCGCAGGGGCACTGGATTCTATCCCCGGTCAGTAAACTAGATTCCGTATGCCGCAACTAGGAGTTTGCATGCTGCAGTTAAAGATCCCACAGGCCTCAACTAAGAGAGCTAAATAAATATATATTTTTAAGACTGAGCTTATGTAGTCAAATCACCCAATCCAAAAAAGACAACTGCTTTAATTTCAATTTACATACAGAAAACAAGTTACATACTGAAAACCATACCCCACATTTCTTTATCTCAACCCCTTTGCTTATGAAGTGGAGGAAGAAGTAGAGGAATTAATTAGAAGTTAATTAAATTTCAGGCAGTTTTAATTAAGGAGTTAAAAAACAATTAAGATAAACTTAGAAATGTTACCTAACTAATTAAAAGAGCAACGAAAATTAGCAAAGTCATCCAATAAACCTATATTTTACCTGTAAATTTTTACATCATCACTATCTAATAAAGTGGACAAAAAATTGGGGGGGTGGGGTAGGAAAGAATTATATTTAAGGATGAACAATTCAGGGGAAAGATACCAGAGTTGGGTGAAAACAGATTTTTATTCTTCTGTACCTTTAGTGAACTGTATTCACAACTCTCTTAATTGAACATCTGGTAGCCATGAGTGATTCTAGACAGAAAGTATTAATAGAGGGATCTTTAGGTTAAATACACAGTGCATCCTTGGAACACATTAAGTGCTAGTCTCCTGGATCTCTCCACACAAGGTTACAGAGAAGTTCATTACAGGGCTTCTTTTATAATGACCAGCTTTTAACCTTTGCTAGTTAAATGATGAAATGGTACTGGTGATTCAGAATCAGTGTAATTCACGTTTGATGTGCAGAGTGGTTGGTTAAATAGTACATTTCCCATCCCAAGGCTATATATATCCTGTGTACCACTCCTTGCAAGGCTAGAATTGCTGACCTGAAGACAGCCATTGCCCACCCACTGGGAAAGAGCCAGGTGACTAGATCACTAAGTTCCTTTAGACAGAGAAGATGGGGGTTGTCTATCTGACCTGTTTACTTGATATTACTTTGAGTCCAGCCATCAAGTCTTCATCTGGTCAACAACAGCTCACCACTCTCAGTTCTCCCAGTCACTTATAGTCAGCCTCACTTTGACTTGGTAGGAATATTCTAAGATACAGTTTTGCTGCCTGCAAACAAGAGGTTTTCATTCAGGAAGACTGATACCTAGGATGTGACTGAGGTGGGCGCTGTCAGTGCATCTTATCCAAGAGCAGTGTTTCCTGACCTCAGCACTATTGACCTCTGGAGCCAGATAATTTCTTGTGGAGGGCTGTCCTGTGCACTAGAGGTTGGTCAGCAGCATTCCCGGCCTTTCCTCATTACATGCCAACAGGAACCATACAGCCTGTGACAATTAAAAATGTCTCCAGACATCACTACATATGGCCTGGGGAACAAATAACCGCTAGTTGAGAATCAGGATCTTGGATCCATGTCCTATTAGGTGGAAGCTCCCAGGACCCTAGTGCTGTGTGTGCTTAGTTGCTCAGTCATGTCCGACTCTTTGTGACCCCATGGACTGTAGCCCACCAGGATCCTCTGCCCATGGGGATTCTCCAGGCAAGAACAATGAAGCTGGGTTGCCATACCCTCCTCTAGGGGATCTTCCCCACCCAGGGATCGAACCCAGGTCTCCCACATTGCAGGATTCTTTACCAGCTGAGCCACCAGGGAAGAATATTGGAGTGGGTAGCCTATCCCATCTCCAGGAGATCTTCCCAACCAGGAATTGAACTGGGGGCAGATTGAACATTGCAGGCAGATTCTTTACCAGCTGAGCTACTAAGGAAGACCCCCCAGGACCTTAGATCCATGTCCTAATAGGTGGAAGGTGGAATTCCTGCTCCCTGGTAAGTGTGAAGAATCTTAGTATCTTATCTTGTGACCTAAGAAGAGAAAGGCATTCTCCCCTACTGCACTTCATAGCCCCCATGTAAGCTGAACTCAAGCCAACCTCCAACAGGAAGCTCCTAAATTGTTTCTTCACAAGTTTGATAAATATCTACTGATGTCACCCTGCAAGCAGTCAGGGTTTTTTCTTTTAATATTTATTTATTTGGCTTCACTGGGTCTTAGTTACAGAATGTGGGATCTGCAATCATTGTTGCTGTTCAGACACTCAGATGTGTCTGACTCTTTTCGACCCCATGGACTGCAATACACCAGGCTTCCCTGTCCTTCACTATCTCCTGGAATTTGCTCAAACTCATGTCCGTTAAGTCATTGACGCCAACCAATCATCTCATCCTCTGCCCACCCCTCTTCTTTTGCCTTCAATCTTTCCCAGCATGAGAGTCTTTTATGGGTCAGCTCTTCCCATCAGGTGGTCAAAGTATTGGAGCTTCAACATCAGTCCTTCCACTGAATATTCAGGGTTGTTTTCCTGTAGAATTGACTGGTTTGATCTCGTTGCGGTCCAAGGGACTCTCAAGAATCTTCTCCAGCATCACAGTTAGAAAGTATCAATTCTTTGGCACTTAGCCTTCTTTATGGTCCACTTGGAGTCTTAACTACTGGACCACAGGGAAGTCCCTCAGGTTCTCTTGTAATGATTTTGCTGCTGGGACTCCATCTTCCTTTGCTTGCTCTTTTGTGAATTTTTTTTTCAGGTCTCTAGGTTTACTGGGATGCAAGATTTTTTCCTATATATTCCATGTTTCCCTATCACGTGGGTTGAAATTATTCTCTTTGCTGTCACCCCAAACCACACAGTCTTGAATCCTTCTGAACTCTCTCCATAGTATCGTCCATATGATTTTATCCTTTGCTGATTGCTTCTGCTATGACAGTTGCATATCCTATATCCTTGAAGTCATAGTCTAGACCAGAGCTCTCCATTCCAAAGCACCCAAGAAGAAAACCCTTAGATGTAATCATGTCCATGGTCATTCTCAACTTGGGAAGCAAACCTTGCCCTTTTCTCCTGCCCACCCACCCCATTCATCCCAGAGAAGTCTGGCATTGACTTAAGGAATTGGTTCTAATCATGGAGCTGACATCATCAGGGGCTATTGATACAGATTGCTGGGCCCCGACCTCAGACTTTGGATTTGGTAGGGGGTGAGGTGCAATGATTTGCAATTGTAGTAAGTTCCAGGTGATCTTTTCTTATGCTTCAGACACCACACCTTGAGAACCACTGCCCTTAGGTGTGATGGCAGAGGAAAAAGCCCTCCTGGTGAATCTGGTTGGGTGGGGTGCCCAGTCAGTGTGGAATCACTGGTCAATTTTTCCTTTTTCCCCCAAAGATCAATGTTTCTTGACAAGTTCCATATCTCTAGCAATGCCAGCTGAGCTCGTAAGGAACTGTGAGAAAGCTTCCATACCTCAAGGAACGAAGGTAGTAGGCTCAAACAAAAATACCCAGCATTTATATTTAAAATGGAGAGCCAACAAAGACCCCCTGTATAGCACAGGGAACTCTGCTCAATATTATGTAACAACCTTAATGGGAAAGAATTTGAAGAATAGATACATGCATATGTAGAACTGAACTACTTTGTTGTACACCTGAAGCTAACATAGCATTGTTAATCAACTACACTCCAATATAAAATAAAATGCTTTTTAAAAAAGGTACAAGCCTTCAGTTGTATAATGAATAAGTGACAAGAATGTAACATACAGCATAAGGAAGATTATGGTCAATAATATTGTAATAACTTTGTATGGGGACAGATGATTACTATTATGATGATCATTTCATAAAGAATGCCAATATCAAATATTATGTAGTACACCTGAAACTGTGTACAGTTTGATACTGTGGATCAAATGTATTTCAATTAAAGATAAATATATATCTAAAAAAATACAGCAGTACAATACATATAAACTTCAGTTTCTTCACCCACAGGTGGATTTCCAGCTGTGCTGGCTTTTCAAAAGGAGATGCTTTGCCATATTCTTTCTATGAAAGAGAGAATATTTGCTAACATTGAAACTTGTAGATATTTATTAGGCAATTATTTTCAGAAATAGGGGAGAGAACAGGAACCTTAGAATGGAAGTACCTGGGCTCTAGTCTGGGTTGCCTCATGACATTTTACAAATACTCAGTCTTCTCATCTATAAGGTGAGGGACCTACATTTCTTCTCAGAGGGCCCTAGCAGTGCTATGATTCTAGAAACACTTTCTTAAAAAGGAAGGAAGGAAGGAAGCCTATAGGATCCTATTGATTCAAACTTTCCCAATTTGATGTGCCAAAGGTCTGGACTTGATGTGCCTAGCTGGTCTCCTCTGGTAGGCTCAAATGAGTCTGCAGCGTCACTCTTAAAAATGAGGCCATTCATGGAACATTCTAACATATCCATCACGGTAGGCTGAATAATGCCCCCCCTCCAAAACGTCCAGATGCTATTCCTGCAAAATGTGAATAGTATATGATAATGGGAACTTTTCAGATTTGATTAAGCTAAAGAATTCTGAGATGGGGAGATTAGCCTAGATTATCCGGGTGGGATCTAAATGTAATTACAAGTGTCCTTGTAAGAGGGAGACGGAAACGTGATGAGAGAGGAGGAGATGGCCATGTGGTGGCGGAAGCTGGGGGAGAAAGCGTGACGTGATGTGAAGGCATGAACCGAGGAATCAGGACAGCCTCTGGAAGTTGCTGAAGGCAAGGAACAGATTCTCACCTGGAGCCTCCCCCCCGACATTTGACACCTTGGTTTTCCTCCCTTAAGACTCATTTCAAACATCTGCCCTCCAGAACTGCAAGAGAGAAAAAAAAATAGGTATGCTGTTATGAGCCGTCAAATTTGTGGTAATTTGTTTCACAGCCATGAAAACACTAATATCTGTTTATGGAACGCCTCCTAAGGGGCGGGTACTTTACACACAATATCTCTAGTTACTGCAGCACCGAAGCAGTATGGCTATTATAATATCTTCTAATACATACATAAGCTAACTGAGGCTCAGAGAGGCAGACTATTATAACCCAAACCATACTCGTAATCAGTGATGCAACCCAGATTCAAGCCGAGGTCTGCCTGATGCCAAAGTCTTTCCCTTTTGTTATATGTTTCTGACCACAAGAAAAATGTACTGCAAGTACTTAGGACCATGTTTGGCATATGGCTAGGTCTTGATTAATGTTAGCTTTTACTATTGTCATTTTATGTCTGTGTCTTTGACTACAGCTGCCAGCCCAAGTGTACATGGAGCATAGTCACCCTACAGCCAGGGTGGCCTAGGGCCCAGCAGATGGAAAGGGTCTCTTTGGCCTTTCCATAACCCATGTGCCTGGAGAGCTTCAAAGCCACAGAGATGCTCTTCTATTTCCACATCTTTCTCCTTCCACATATCCCGCTGTCTCTTTCTTTCTTTTTTGTTTTTGAGATTTTTTTGATGTGGACCATTTTTAAAGTCTTTACTGAATTTGTTTACAATATGGCTTCTGTTTTATGTTTCAGTTTTTTATCCGCAAGGCATGTGGGATTTTAGCTCCTTGAACAGGGATTGAATCTGTACTCCCTGCAATGGATGGAGAAGTCTTAACCACTGGACCACCAGGGAAGTCCCTCCCACTGTTTCTAGAAATGAGAAAAGAATAGGAGCTACAGCCAAAAGGAGAATGAGTGAGAAAATGTACACAGAGAGAAGACCTCTTAGACTGAACCTCTTTACGCTGATATCCTGCTAAATTGATTCCTTCTCTGCCTCCCTTTAAAGGTCCCCAGATAGACCTCTGTGCCTGCATTGACACTCTCCTGGAAACTCCACATCCTTACTTTCAGGCTCACACATACTGCTGTCTGAGAAGCAGAGGGACTGAAGAGCAGTGGGATATAGGTAGAAAGCGAGAGAACCCTCTCCTAAAAATAAATACCTCTTCTTGTTTTCTTCTTCCATCTCGCTACCGGAATACCTCAACATTAGTTTATATCAATATATCAAAAAGAAGATATTTTCATGTGAAGAGATGTAAAATTTGAAGTGTGACAAAATGTCCTTATTATGGTGTGGGGAAACAGGTCCCTAAGAGATCTGAGCAGATGAAGCAAGTGTGTGACATGCATGGTTCCCTTCCCCCAGCTCTGACCTGTGGCAGGCATCACTAGTTGATCACAGCACTCTTCTCTACTGAACCCTGATGAATTAATTAGAGATGACACTATAAAGGACACTTACCTGGGACTTCCCTGGTGACCCAGTGGTTAACACTCTGAGCTTCCAGTGCAGGGGGTGCAGGTTTGATTCTTGGTCAGAGAACTAAGACCCCATGTGCCACATAATGTGGTCCCAAAAAGAAAAAAAAAAAAGGACACTTATTTGGCATGCTTGCAATATGACATAGCTTTGAAGATTAGGAACTCTGAAAACTCTTCCTCAGTTGCAATTTACTTATCAATTTTCTGAATTCTTTCTGAATTCTACCCCTCTATTAAAGTCCAGGTCTCATCCTACCCACTCTGGGGAGCCTCCTTAATCATGCTCATGTTAAGCTTCCCTAAATTCCTCTCCTTAGCTACTGATATATTCTGGAGAGGATCCAGATTTTGTGGGGATGGAAACTTGACAATAGCATTGTAATATTTTTTATAGAGAAACTGGAAAGACTAGATATTATTTTCATTTTTAACGAGACCTTGAAGAATGGCACTTTAAGAGTTAAATCATTTCAGCAAGCTTGCTTCTCTAAACAATAGAATTTTAACCACATCAAGTTTGGGCTGTTGCTTTCAAGGGTATTATTCTTTTTTTTTTTTCAAGGGTATTATTCTTTAAGTGGAACATATCATCATCCTTGGTCATTGAACAGACTGGCCAAACATAGTTAGTGTATTTTGTTTTCCTCTGCTTATGTCCTTGGGGTTACAAGTTAGGGATGTGACTGGAATAACACAAATCAAATACTTCACTAACCAAATGCTATGATGTGTCTTATGGGAAATAACCTCAGTCAGTCCAGGGAAGTGGTTTAACTGTGAAAAAGAACATGAGATTTTTGTTGACAAGCACTCATTCAGCAGATACTGATAAATATCAATATTAAGCCTGCCAGGCTCCTCTGCCCATGGGATTCTCCAGGCAAGAATACTGGAGTGAGTTACCATTTCCTTCTCCAGGGGATCTTCCCGACCCAGGGATCGAACCTGGGTCTCCCACATTGGAGGCAGACGCTTTAACCTCTGAGCCACCAGGGAAGCCCACATTTGAGTCTTTACTATATGCCAAACACTATTGAATACTCTGATGATATAGTGGTGAATAAGACAGAAAGATATTCCTGCTTCTAGGGAACTTGCATTCTGGTAGGACAGATAGGCACTGTCAAAATAGCCTAAAAAATTCACATAGTAATGAGAGCTATGCAGAAAAGAAAATGGTGGATGACAAGGCATAGACCAGTCAATTCTAAAGGAAATCAACTATGAATATTTTTTGGAAGCGCTGATGCTGAAACTGAAGCTCCAATACTTTGGTCACCTGATGCGAAGAACTGACACCTTTGAAAAGACCCTGATGCTGGGAAAGACTGAAGGCAGGAGGAGAAGGGGACAACCAAGGAGAGGATAGTTGGATGGCATCACTCACTCAATGGACTTGAGTTTGAGCAAGCTCTGGGAGATGGTGAAGGATACGGGATCCTGGTGTGCTGCAGTCCATAGGGTCCCAAATGGCCAGACACAACTTATTGACTGAACAACAACAACAACAACAAGGCATAGATTGGATAATCACGGAAGATTTCTGGGGGAAAATGATCTTGAGGCTAAGACAAGAAGGAGGCCACTGTGAAGACCTGGAGGAAGGGCAGAGAAGATGCTCCAGGCAAAGGAAGCATTGTGTGCAGAGATCATAAGGGCATTAGGACCTGGGCTTGTCTCAGAAATAGAACTGAGGCTGTTGAGGCTGGGACTTGCAGGGGAAAAGGGCAGAGAGTGAGGTCAGTCAGGCAGGCAGGCGGGAGGGGGCGGGGGCACCATGTCAGGCTTTGCAGGCAGGATCAGGAATTTGGTTTTAACTCCAAAGGCAATAGAAGCCACTGGAGGGTTTTAAGCAGGACAGTCATGGGATCTAATTTACATTTTGTTTTTTAAGCTGGGCCACTTGGCTTCTGAGATTTTACCAGGGATCAAACCTGGGCCCACAGCAGTAGTGAAAGCACAGAGTCCTAACCACTAGGTTGGCAGGGAGTTGCTTAATTTACATTTTTAAAAGAACATTCTTGATGCAGTGAGAAGAGTGAATTATAGGGAGGAGAGAGGGCAACAAGGAAACCTGGTTAGGATTGAAGGACAGTATTCTGGGCAGGAGATGGTGGCCTCAGAACAAGGATGGGGCTACTGCACAGACAGACCAGGCTACTTGACGCAAGAGCTAGGAGAAGTCACTCAAGTCAACTTCTGTATGTACTAAGTCGCTTCACTTGTGTCCAACTCTTTGCAACCCCATGTACTGCAGCCCACCAGGCTCCTCTGTCCATGGAATTTTCCAGGCAAGAATACTGGAGTGGGTTGCCACGTCCTCCTTCAGGGAATCTTCCAGACCCTGGGGTCAAACCTATGTCTTTTAGGTTTCTTGCATTGGCAGGTGGGCTCTTTACCACTTTACCTGGAAAGCTCCAAGTGAACTTGAAAGTGAAAGTGTTACTTGCTCAGTTGTGTCCAATTCTTGGTAACCCCTATGGACTGTAGCCCACCAGGCTCTTCTGTCCATGGGGTTTTCCAGAAAAGAATACTGGAGTGGGTTGCCATTTTCTCCTCCAGGGGATCTTCCCGACCCAGGGACTGAAGCTAAGTCTTCTGCATTGCACGCAAATTCTTTACTAGCTGAGCCACCAGGAAAGACCAAGTCAACTTGGTAAAACCTAATTTCCTCACCAATAAAAAGTGGAGGATACTATGCATCTCAGAGATTTGTTGTAGGGGTTAAATGCACCCAAAGGCTAGGGTGCTGGCAGTCTCCATCAGGAGTCAGCAGACTCGGGCCCCTCTGGCCCACCACGTGTTTTATTGAGCATTGCCATGTCCATGTGTTAGGTATGATTCATTTCATGGAGCAACAATAGAGTTGGGTAGTTGTACCACAAACCACATGGCCTATAAAATCTCAAATAAGTATTCTCTGCCCTTTACAGAAAAGTTGATTGACCCCTAGATTAGAATGAAGAGTAAGAAGAATCTGAGAGACATGCTAATCTATACACCTCGCAGGCAGTGCATTTGGAGAAATGTTAGTGGCATGTCATGGATGGCATTTTTCAAGTGCTCTGCAAAAGAGAAGGCCCTTGCTGTAAAGAGGTGATTCATAAAGGGATGCAGCTGAAATGAACTTCAAATGTCATTGTTGCATAAATCAACCAATAAAACCATGTAACATTTGTATAGTGCCCCTGTATTTCCATTCTATTTATCAATACTTTTATTAAAATAATCTACTCTGGATTTATAAACTTAGTGTGAGACAGGATAAGCAATGGAAAAGATATATATCAATAAATTGGAAGAACCATAAACAGAATACAGAGTTCAGCTAGGCGCTCAACAAACATAACTTTAGCCTTCTTTCCTGAGCACCTTCGACTAAAGTCAATACCATTCATTTCACTGGGAATTCAAGTAAGGGTCATAGGAGAAGTTTGCTTTTCCTTATTACTGTGTAGCTGAAAGTCACACATTTATTTCAAATTGCTAACTAGTTTTGCTTCATGTTAACTTTTTATATGTATTTCTGTGGATTGATATTACTATTATTCACATTGCTATTGTTCAGTCGCTAAGACATATCTGACTCTTTGGGACCTCATGGACTGTATAGCCCGGCAGACTCCTCTGTCCATGGGTTTCTCCACGCAGGAGTACTGGAGTGGGTTGCCATTTCCTCCTCTAGGGGATCTTCCCGACCCAGGGATTGAACTCGGGTCCCTGCACTGGCAGGCGAATTCTTTATCACTGAGCCACCAGGGAAGCCATTATTCATATTACCATCACTTTATGTACTTTGAAGCCTCAGACCAAAGTAGAGAAGAGGAATTAATGAGAAGTCGCTAAAATCTAAACATGGAGATAGAATAGACTTAACCTTTTTGTTTTCTTTTGTAACTTTACTATGAAGTTTATTATTATTATAAAGATTATTATGATGATAAAGTTTATTAGGCCCATGTCATAAACTACTTTGTGATTAGTTTCTTTTCTCTTTTGCAAATAAAGGGGTTTATTCTCTAGCTTTTGAATACAAAGCCCTGTAGATTAATGTGACATATAGTTTTAAAATATGAAAATTAAATGTTTCTTTAAAAATATCACTTGTAGAAAAATAAACCCCAAATAAATTGATACATATAATATAACTAATGATCTCTAATTAGGGTCTATTTTCCCTTAGACATCTAAAATGTTTTTGTTAAAGTATAGTTGATACAATATTGTGTTAGTTTCAGGTGTAGAGCAAAGTGATTCAGTTATACATATATATATATATATTTTTTTTTTCAGATTTTCCATTACAGGTTGTTACAAGGTATTGAATATTATCCCTTGTGTTATATGGTAAACTCTTGTTTCTTATCTATTTTATATATAGCAGTGAATAGCTATTAATCCCTTACTCTTAATTTATCCCTAATCTCCACCCTTTCCCTTTGGGTAACCATAGTTTGTTTTCTCTTTGTTAGTCTGTTTTTCTTAATTTTTTAAAATTTATTTATTTTAATTGGAGGTTAATTACTTTACAATATTGTATTGGTCTTGCCATACATCAACATGAATCTGCCACAGGTATACATGTGTTCCCCATCATAAATAGATTCATTTGCATTATTTTTTAGATTTCACTTATAAGTGATATCCTGTAATGTTTGTCTTTGCTGTCTTACTTCACTTAGCATGGCAATCCCTAGGTCCACCCATGTTGCTGCAAATGGCATTATTTCATTCTTTTTTGTGGCTAAGTAATATTCTACTGTGTATATGTACAACAGAAGCCTCTTTACCCATTCATCTGTTGATGGACATTTACGTTGCTTCCTTGTCTTGACTACTATAAATAGCGCCTCTATGAGCATTGGGTGTGTGTGTATCTTTTTGAATTAGAGTTTTCATCTTTTCTGAGGAGTAGATACTCGAGTGAATCTGTGGGATCATGTGGATGACTGGGTTTTTAAAATCAATAATTAGTTATCTTAAATATGTTGAGTCAACAGTACCTCTCATTTCCTGGGGGAATGTCAGAAAAAAATCTCTATTTTTTTTGAAACATTTAAGGAATTAAGAAATGGAGGTAGATATTAAAATAAATCACTTAACCACGTTCTACATGGGATTGCAAAACTTAATACATAAACATTATACTCTCATTCCAGTTGACTTTGATAAAAATATTGCTAGGCCATAATCTTTATTGTGTATTTAGAAGTATGAGTTTCTACCCAGTTGAGACCATAAATAGGGGAGAGAAAGCCAAAAGCCACAAGAAAGAAAACATTTTGGTTCAACTTTGTGCTTGGTGAGCTGTTTTCCCTCATAAAAATTTACAAATTAAGGGACATATTTCTGCATATGATCACAGTCCCCATGGGTAGGGGTAACCAAATACAGAGAGATATTTCATTTTTATCTGAGAAATGCTTTTCTATTACTTGCTTCTTTTATGAAACAAATACACAGTTGCTAAACATAATTTCCTGAACTTTAAAAACATTTTCTCACAGGCTAAAAACTTCTGTATTAACTCTTGCTTCCTTGTTGATTCGAGATTGCAGGGACACCACGTGAGAAAGCAGCCTCTCTCTCGCTAATGGTCAGGTGGAAAATTCCTCCTGTTCAAACATAGTCATGAGTTAGAGACTAATTATAGTAGGAATTACTCTGGACAGAATAGAGTGTCCAGTTGAAGTTGTGGAGAAATATCATAAGTGTAGAAGCAGAATGAGGAAAAAAAGAGAGGAAAGTTTGTATGGTCTTCCTTTTGCTGTGGTTCTTGAGCTAACAGTAGGTGGCTTAAGGATAAGGCATTAAATAATATCGAATAAGAATGAGTTATTACCTTTTCAGTTCTTTTTCACTCCTTCAGCTAACATTAAAGAGAAAGATCACATCTAGTGGCAGTTTTCACATCCACTTAACATTTATTAAGTCTCTCTGTTTTTTTTAACAAAAAGTGAGGGTCTCAGCAGAATACAGAATAAAACAAGGAATTAACATTTTGTTATATTTTGTTTCAATCAAATTGTTTATTGCAAGGGAAAGTGATTTTCCATTAAGGTGAGAAGAAAAAGTTTCTTTTAAAAATAAATGTGTTGGGTCTTCCTTGGTGGCTTAGTGGTAAAGAATCTGGCTGCTAATTCAGGGGACATGGGTTCGATCCTTGGTCCGGGGGGATCCCACATGCCGAGGAACAAATAAGTCCGTGCCTCACAACTACTGAACCTGTGCTTTAGAGCCCAGGAGCCATAGCTACTGGGCCCACAAGCGGTAAATACTGAAGCCCATGAACCCTAGAGACCGTGCTCCACAACAAGAAAGCCATTGCGATGAGAAGCCAGTGTACCGCAAATAGAGGGTAGCCCCCATTCTTTGCAACTAGAGAAAAGTTTTTGTAGCAGTGAAGACCTAGCCTAAACAAACAAACAAACAAATGTGTTTAGCTAGAAAGTAAGCTAATTTAAATAAAAATATTATGTAATGAAAGTGATGCACAAATATAACCAATGTTGTAAAGTGGCAGCATACTATGTTTAGCATATACTATAGGAGTATATTATAATATACTATAGGAATTTAATATAGGAGTTCTCTAAATAGAGATTAAATCATTTTCAGCCAGACTTCTTCCATTCTTCCCATTTTTATCTTTCTTTCTTTCTCTTTTGCCCACTGTCCTTTTCTACCTTCTATCATTCAACAAGATGTATTGATATGATGTACAATACAAGATGTATTGTATATGATGTGCCTGAGATTGTGCTGGGCACAATGAACCCAGAAATACAAAGATTAATATGTAGTTATCTTTGCTTTGTTGAAAGCTCAGTCCCACTGGTGACACAGATATGCAAACCGTTATTATACAACGAGAAATCTGGTGTGTGTGCAGGGTATCCAGAGAAGGTATATGATGTGGGAAGCAAGGGAAGGTATCAGGTTTAAACCTTGGGAATCAGTTCTATGAAATACAGTCTAAGTTCATAAATATCAGTATATCCTTAATTTATTCAGCAAACCTCTCTAGAACCAGAAATCACATTAGATACTGGGGATTTGGACATGAAAAAAGACCCAGTTGAAGCTTCAAGAAGTTTTTGATTAGAATGGGAGAAAGACAAAGCAAGCAATGATTATATATGTCTATATCTCATAACTGAAATCTTTGGATGTAGATGTGTTTCCTAATTCTGAATTTTTAGAATGTTGATAAGGTGCACAAACTCTGCATTACAAAACACTCATAAAAGAGTCTGGGGCAGGTACCCCATAATGAAAACACATTCAATCATCTTAAATGGAATAAAGATGATAAATAGCCTCACATCAATTCAGTGGAGGTTGTTGGCTTTTGTAATGTTTAAGGTTTCTGAACTGCAAAAAATGTAGACCTATTCTTCACAATAGGGCCTTGCTTTTTGAAATTCACAAAGCTTAAATGTTACTACAGTCCATGGGGTCACACTCTTCAAAATAACTAGAGGTATGTTGCTTTGCAAGAACAAAGAAAGGGCGATGAGCCACATTTTAATATCTATAGAAAAGGGGTCAGGGAAGGCTTCCTAAAAGCTGTAATTTTTTGCCAGGGTCTTGCTGGATGAATAGAAGTTAACCTGACAGAGATGTGTGAGGGTGACTCAGTGGTATAGAATCTGCCTGCCAATGTCAGAGACAAAGGTTCAATGTCGGAGACAAAGGTTCAATGTCGGAGACAAAGGTTCAATGTCAGAGACAAAGGTTCAATGTTGGAGACAAAGGTTCGATCCTTGGGTCAGGAAGATCTCCTGGAGGAGGAAACAGCAACCCACTGCAGTATTCTTGCCTGGGAAATCCAATGGACAGAGAAGCCTGGCAGGCTACAGTCCATTGGGTCACAAAGAGTTAGACATGATTGCTCATGCATGCAAGCCCAACAGAGATGACGGAGGGATGGAGGAGGCAGAGTGTTGGAGGATGGGGTGAAGGGTTTTCTAGGCGGCAGGGACAGCCTGTAGAAAGACAATGCACTTGGTGTTTGGGGGGAACTGCAAATAATTCAGAATGGCTGTGTGTGTGGTGTGCTGAGACCAAGATGAGGCAGAGCACGGAGATGGAAATGCTGAGGAAGAAATGCTGAGATCAGGTGGGAGCAGCAGGCAGGGGACCCCCGCTAAATCTGATCTTATCCTAAGGATAAAGAGAGATTTAAGAGGTTTTCAAATCATGTTTGTAGTCATGCAAACAGATTTGAAATTACAGAACAATCCTAATATTGGATGACAGAACTGATGCACTACCCAAAACTGAGGCAATTGTTGGTCTCGGTGAGAGATGATGAGAAACTGTAAATTGGCATGGTTTGGCACATAGTAATTGCTCAATAAATCATGGCACTTTGAAGGGCAAAGACTGGGCTGTAGTGGGGATGGCTAAGAGGGGACAATTTAGAGATAGTGGGAAGAATTATCTGGGACTCATTATCTGATTGGACTTACAGGGAGCAGGGGTTAGGGCGGGGAGTCTCCTCTCTTCCAAAACCTCCATGTCTCTTCTCTGGCTTCAGGGTCTGTGTTGCTTGGTGTTCCAATTTTTTTTTTTTTTTTTTGCCTCAAGTCATGTGGGATCTTAGTTCCCCAACCAGGGGGTCCAACTGGTACCCTCTGCAGTGGAAGTCTTAACCACTGGACCACCACCAAGGAAGTCCCAAGGTGTTCCGTTTTGGAAATGATGAAATATGGATTTGGGGTTCAGGGAAATTAAGTTGGATTTGGGAGATATTATGTGAAAGCTGTGAGACTTCCCTGGTGGCTCAGAGGTGAAGAATCTGCCTACAGTGCAGAAGACCCCTAAGTTGAGAAGATCCCCTGGAGAAGAAAATGGAAACCCATTCCAGTATTCTTGCCTGGAGAATCCCATTGACACAAAGAGGAGCCTGGAGAGTTATAGTCCATAGGGTTCCAACAGTCGGACACGACTTAGCAACTAAACCATCAGCACCACCATATGAAAGCTGTAGCCTTCATGTGGGTTGGATTAAAGAGAGACAGTGCAGGTCTCTCTTGAGAAGTCAGGAAGACTGAGGTCAAAAACCTAGAAAAGACGTAAGGGGAAAGGAAAGGAACTGTCAACCGTGTTAAGTGCCCTCAGCAGATGAACTGAGACAAGAGATGGAAAAATCCTTGATGGACATGGCAAATAGGAGGTCAATGGTGATCCGAGAAGAGCCCTTTCCGTAGCTGAGGAGGGACAGAAGCTGGTGACTCTAAAATAAAGGAGTGTGCAGGTGAGGAAGCAGGGACATAGGGCTGGCTGCTGTCCTTTGAAGACATGGCTGTGAATGGGGGCGGGCACACAGAGGACAAAATTAGAAACAGTCATGGTCTGTATGGAAAGGTTTTGGGGAGGAGAGATGCTGCTCCACTCCCAGTAGTCAGCTTTTTTCGGTAGTGCTGCAGCTGGCTTTTGGAGGAGAGTCTTTAACCTGAACACAAGTATTTCTCGGAAAGAGACGGCCACAGAAAGAGACTGGACTGGAATGGATTTGCAGGAATGCACTGTCTTTCTGGGCTCACGTCCCAGGTGCTGCTGCTTGTGCTAACTTCCTGTAAAGTTTTTGCTCCTTCCTCCCTCTATTGTCTACCTGGTTGGCTGCTTGCCACTTGTTTAACATGGCTCTTAGGACTGTGTGGGTGCCAGGGAGCTGGCTCTTAAATTAGCTATGTGTGCACGTGATTTACCAAGGTGATGCTCTTCCCTGTCGCCACTAATTGTTTTTTAGCTTATACTTTCTTCATCACACATTTGATTTAGTTCTATCAGTTCCAGTGAGCGGCTAAGGACATGAAGGGCTTCCCTGGTGTCTCATTAAACAATCTGCCTGCAGTGTGGGAGACCAGGGTTCGATCCCTGGGTCAGCAAGAGCCCCTGCAGAAGGGAATGGCAAACCACTGCAGTATTCTTGTCTGGAGACTTCCATGGACAGAGAAACCCAGTGAGATACAGTCCATGGGGTTGCAAAGAGTCGGAGGGGATAAAACACCAGTCTAGGCAAAGTGGAGACTGAAGAAAACAGGGCCTTGTCTTCGTGCATCTTATAATCCAAATCAGGCACTGTCTTCTAAATAATGGTGATAATGGCTCTTAAAATGTAGATCTTTCTGAAAAATTGATGAACATCATATACCTTGTTTCCATGAAACAGCACAAAGAATTTAACATAAACTTTCAGAGAGTTTGTGGACTTGCTAAATTCCAAAGTGGTTTTTCAAATTCAAGTTGCTGCTAAGTTGCTTCAGTCATATCTGACTCTGTATGACGCCATAGACGGCAGCCCACCAGGCTCCCCCGCCCCTGGGATTCTCCAGGCAAGAACAGTGGAGTGCGTTGCCATTTCCTTCTCCAATGCACAAAAGTGAAAAGTGAAAGTGAAGTCACTCAGTCGTGTCCGACTCAGCGACTCCATGGACTGCAGGCCACCAGGCTCCTCTGTCCATGGGATTTTCCAGGCAAGAGTGCTGGAGTGGCGTGCCATTGCCTTCTCCAGCACAAATTCAAGTTAAGCATGCCCAAACTATAGAGTTGATGGTGCTCCATTATTTCATAACCTCGGCTAAAATAACATTTCTGAGCCTCTGTTTCCAGTTTGTGCTGCCTGTCTTGCGAGGATTTTGTGAGGACTAAATGAGATGTTATGAATATGGGACTTAGCACAGAGCCCACCAGAGCTGATGCCAATAAATGTTATTTCAGCTTTCAGCGTGTTATGGAGGAAATGAGCTAGGTGTTCAGCCCCAGGCACAGCTAACTCACGGCTCTCTGGTGCAGGAGTTATTCCAGGATTTCCTTGTCACTAGTTGGTGAAACTGCCAACTAATGTCAGTTTCCCATAATTCAGTCATTCCCTAGTGTCTCTAGAATTCTTGCTTTATCTTAGTTCCACCCAAACGATTAAAATCTTTATTTATATAGATAAATAATAGATAGTAAGACATATATTATTATAATTATATAATGTTGTTGCACTTACACATATTTGCTTAAAAAGAAAACTTTGGATCCCAACCATCAGTAGAAAACACCTGTCATTCGCCGTAAACGGAAAATAACAGTAAACAATGAAACAAAACAATGAACATTTAGTTAGCTACCAGTGCTTACCTAGGGTTTTGAATCTGGGCCCTGATAAATAGAAAGTTTAGCCAGTGTTTGAGAAAGAATACTTTCCTCTAGCAATCAGAAGAGCTGAGGAAGAATTGAAAAATAACTTTCTCTCCAATATGATTGGCTGTCCCTTAATGCCTGGGCTGCTCCCTGTACCTGACTCTAGCCAGGGTCTCCCCTTTGGGAGGCCTTCTGCGAGGGCCAGTTGCCTCCCTCTGCACCCCATCCTGAATAAACTCTGTGGGAGCGGCGTCCTGAATCCAATTGTCTCCCAGGACAGGAGCTCCGTGAAGCCTTGCCATTTGAGCTCCCAGAAACAAGGACACTCAGAGGTCCTGCCCCCTATTTCCTTGATGGATCAGGCTCAGTGTCTGGCTCACACGCTCACACCCCGACGACGACTCCAGAGTTTCATATTTTCACTAGACAGGTAGCTGAGGCCACCCAAGTGCCGCTGGGACCCCGGATGGGTGGAAGGAGGCTAGGGACAGTATTTGGAAACTGCCTGCGCCGCAAACGCTATTTCTCCATGGGTTGCAAGCTGTGGATTAAAAATAATAAAAACGCCAAAGAAAAATTAACTACAGATTTTATTCACTTAGCGCTTGAATACGCAGCCCTTGAGCCAGTAGAGATTACTGTTACTAGCGGTTTTATTGGTTTGTTTTAATGGGATAATATAATTCCTATAAACTAGTATTTTGTTATTATAATTCAGCAACCCGCAGGAAACAGGACCTGCTCCCCCGCCCCCGGTCCCTTCCCGGAGCCACCTGCGGCCCCCTCTTCTCAGGTGAGCCCCCACCTCCATCCCAAGCCCCGGACACCCGCTCCTCCTCCCCGCCGCCGCCCGACTGGGCATGCTCCTCGCGGCCAGCCGGGA
Organism: Budorcas taxicolor; assembly: GCF_023091745.1. Classification (NCBI taxonomy): domain Eukaryota; kingdom Metazoa; phylum Chordata; class Mammalia; order Artiodactyla; family Bovidae; genus Budorcas; species Budorcas taxicolor. The sequence goes on from NC_068914.1 coordinate 29,133,522, forward strand.
GCGGGCTCGGCCGCCCCGCGCCTTTACCTGAGCGGGGCCCGCCCCCCGCGCACCGGTCCCGGCGGGCACCTGGCGGTCGCTGGGGACGCGGCAGAGGGGAGGAGACGCCGCACGGGGCGGGCGTTCCGGAGCCGCCGCCGAACTTTTCTCCGAGAAGTCCCACGTTTGGGGGCCGGAGCGGCAGGGCGGGGAGGGGAGAGCGGAGTTCCTGGAAGGAGCCGCTCGGCGCCGCCGCTGCACAACATGGCCTCCTCCGCCTCCTCGTCTGCGGCCGGCGCCGAGGGCACCCCTCCTGCGCAGGTGAGCGCCGCGCCGCCCCCTACCTGTGGCTTCCTTCCCGCCCGGGCGCGCGGGGATCGCGGCGCGCGGGGGGCCGGGGGGTCGGGGGGAGGGCCGCCGCTGGCAGCCCTGCCCTCCTGGGGGCTGCCGGACGGCGACGGCGAGGCGAGAGGAGGGGACCCTGCGGGCGGTCGGGGATCCGGCGGCGCCTGAGGGCGCGGGACTCAAGTTGCCGTTCCGGGCAGAGTCCGGAACTCTCCGTCCGCCCCGGCGTGCGAGCATCCTGGGGGAGGAGGTAGGGCCCCGAGATGTAGGGGGGTCTCTGCTCGGAGACGTTTGCCTCCGCTCTAAGAAAAGCGCGGCCCACGGCTCCGGACGCCCTCGCCGCGGTCTACCGTCTCCGGGCTTCTGTGTTCTGGGCTCGCCGCTCCAGTGATTCCGTGCCAGGCTGAACCCTTCCCGAGGACACGCGCACCTTGGCGGGGAAGGGAGGAAATCACCTGGTTTTGAAAATTACCTTCAAAGTATTAGCCTTTTTTTTTTCCCGCCTCCTTTTCTTTTTTGAAGGTGAGTCGAGACACTACATGTAACCCAGTGAGAATACAAAATCTACTTTAAAGATTGAGACATGCAGAAAGTGCTGGCCAATGCGGATAGGTAGTGCAGTGCCAAGGGCTGGCTAGCGGTGGGTTTACCTTCTGCCCTGGTTTTGAGAGACTTCCATTGGCGTGCAAGTCAAACACCCACAAAGTAAGAACCGGGTGCATGCTGTGCAAATCCGCAGCTTCAGGATAGCTTCTCTTTCCTCCCACCCCACACCCCTCCACAGATTGCCACCCTGAAGCCCAGAGGCGTTTAGTAGCAATTTTGCAGCTGCCACTGTGTGTGTGTGTAATAGAGGATAATTGGTTTAAAACACTCGGGCGTATGTTTGCATGTGCTTGGAAGTCTACGGAAGGGGACTTAAACAGAAGTTGTCCTTGGGAAGGGAGCTGGAGGACGGGTGGGAGGCAAACTTGGTTTCACGTATCTTTGGGGACTTTTTTTTTTTTTTTTTAAACCATGTGCATACGTTATCTGTGATAGAGGAAGAAATATTACCATTCCAGAAACCGAGGCACTTTTGTATAGCTTTGACAGCAGTAGTTTATCTAGTTTCAAATTATTCGGAATTGCTCTTGAAACACACAAACCTCCTAGCCCCTATAATATCTTTCCTTCCGTTGTCATCACTCAAAATCCTGTGGGAATCAAGGAAGTCTTTCAAAGACTCCTAAGTCTTGACCGAGTCCATTGGTGTGTTTTATTGTTACCTTGATTCTGAGTTTTCCTTTTGCTGTTTTGAGAGCCTGTGTGGCTTGTCTACTTTTGGAAGAGGCAGCTTTCTGGTAAAAGCAGAGGCAGGAGACACGGTAGGGTTCTACCAGGACTTTTTCCAGCAGGGTAGGCCACAGCCAGTAGGAGGGAGACAGTTTGAGTGGATAGGAATTGCTGGCAGAGCAGTTCAGGCATCTTTATAATCTGCTGACCTGGGCTCAAATGGATGCATCTTCAAGGAAGCAAATTTTCAATACTGAAAGTGAATATAAAGTTAAAACCACAGCTCTGAAACAAAAACTGGCTGAAATCAAGCCATCCACCAAGCAAGCTGGTCTTCAACCAGCTACTAATACCTAGAGGGCTGATTTCTCTTAGTTCTCAAATCCGTGAAGGATGGATAAGTGAGTTGTGAAGCTGGACTGCAGTGAAATGGTTATTTATGATGAACCATTTATGCCAGTTCTCACTGTTCTTTTTGTTAGAGCATAAATAAACATCAGTTTCATAATCTGCACAGCCATGTGTGAGGCTTCATAACAAGGAATGTGGCTTAGTATCCTGCAGACAGTATAAAGACCAGTGGTGTGTTTTGGAATCCAAGGAGACACTGTGGATTCTGAATTTGTTTGCATTTGTGTGGCAGTAGTTTCCTTAGAGCTGTGGTTTTTCCTTTATTCAGTACTTCAGCTTTCCCCCCTTTTACAGCATTAATGCATTGAGTCTGCCGAATTCTAAAATAGGATTTTGGTAATTGAAAATACTGTAATTGTTCTGGACTCTCAGTGATTGTTCTTAGGTTGATTTCCAATTAGTAACATTTATATTTTAAAGTTATCCATTTTTTTATGCACAAAATGTATGTTTGTATATTTTTGTAGAATGTGCTTCTGCAGTTACAGGGAATCCTTACAATCCAAATTGGTGATCATGTAAAATTCTAGCTTAGATAAATGTCATTTTTACTTTTTTGAATAAATACCTGAAGTGGATGAGACAGGCTACCTGACACTTTTACATAAGAATGGTTCTGAGTTAATTAATTTTAAGTGGAATGTTTAGCCTTGCTACAAATGTCTCCAAACTTCTTAAAGTCTACCCTTCTGAAAAGATCAAGGTTACTAATGATCTAATCAGATCTGAAGTAACCTTTCCTTGAATGTATTGACTGGGCTGTTGTTCATATAACTCTAGCCTTGGATCTTGCAAATGTAAATGCCAGCGAGATGTTGGGTTAATGCTAATGGAACAGTAGGGACATTTAATCGTGATTTTTCATTTTCATCCCATGTCAATATGTGAAAACAGCTTAAAATTTTTAAATTAATTGATGATATCATTTTAAAAGTTATTTTGATATTGTGTGCTTTCTATTCGCCATGTTTTTAAGTTCTAGAGGCATAGCTGTGGTTTGGAGAGGGAAATGGCAACCCACTCCTATATTCTTGCCTGGAGAATCCTGTGGACAGAGGAGCCTGGTGGGCTGCTGTCCATGGGGTCGCACAGAGTCGGACACGACTGAAGCAACTTAGCATGCATGCATGTATGCATTGGAGAAGGAAATGGCGACCCACTCCAGTATTCTTTCCTGGAGAATCCCAGGGACAGAGGAGCCTGGTGGGCTGCCGTCTATGGGATCACACAGAGTCGGACACGACTGAAGCAACTTAGCAGCAGCAGCAGTGGCACCTGTGGTTATAGATTCAAAGTTTTGTGTTCTATCTAAGTTAGGTACTGTGTGTGTTTGAGTAAATTTTTCCTGATTGGACTATAAAGGATGTAGAAAATCTTCAAAATCTGTATTCATGGTTGAAATACTTAGACATTTGCCCCTTTGTGTTTGATGTTGTGAGCTAACAGTATCTTCCAATGGATTTGTTTGTTCAAAAGGATGTAGCTTTTTCCAGGAACCAGTTAGGTTCCTGCTTGACCATGGGGGTGAGATCAATGGCACCAAAGTATTAATAGAACCGATTTTTTGATGTTTTCTGGACATTACTCCTGAATTTCCTCTCTTGGGACAGTCCAATGTCTCAAGAAGAAAGTAATCACAAGAAGAAAGCAGTCACAAGAAGAAAGCAATCACGTGAATATGAAAGTTACATGTTTTCAGAACTGAACAGAAGTGGTATTAATATTTTTTGTAGAAGAAGCTAGTAACAAATTAACATAAAGTGGACTAGTGTTTGGAGTTAGAGCTTCAAAATGTGAAATAAATTATTTTGGGATTTCTTTCATCAGATGATGCTTAGTAACTGCCGTTTATTTTTTTTTCAGATAACATTAAGAAAAGGGAAATATTGAAAAATTGGCCATAACATACATTTTGTTTTCTGGGCAGGGCATGAATATTTGGACCTGGTCCGGTAGCTGAAAGGAGCAGAATGGAAGTTAATTTAAATACCGTTGTAGGCTAAAGAACTGTGTGTGACTGACTTGGAAAGGCTGTTTCCCATAGAGTTTTAAAGATACCTATGGTGATTCACTAGTGGCTGTGATGTCCCTCCAGCGTGGAACTTCACTGCTGCTCTGCAGCCCCTCTGGATGATGCCATGACTCAATGCCAAGGGTCTGCTTACAGGTGTGGGGCTTCTCCTGTCTCTCTCTTTTTTTCATGTCATGACATGTTATATGGAATTGGACAAAAGGCAGTTCTGGGACTGCAGCTTTGCTCTTTAACATCAAACACAGGGCTTCACCCACCATAGGCCTTCAATTAATATTTGATGATCAAATAAATGTTGAGAAGGATCCAGCATTCAGATTTAGAATTGGCATTAGCCATATGAACAGTACTTTGCACTCCTATCATGTGGAAGGCACTCCCAGGTACATAAGAGTCTTTTTTGAAAAAAAGTATGTATTTTTGGCTGCGTTCTCCGGGTCTTCGTTGCTGTGTGGAGGCTTTCTCTAGTGGCAGCCATGAGGGGCTGCTCCCTAGGTGTGGTGGCTTCTCTTGCTGTGGATCGCAGGCTCTAGAGCGAGGGCCTCATTAGTTGCAGCACGTGGGCAGTCTTTGTGGCTCCTGGGCTCTAGAGTGCAGGCTGGGTAGTTGTGGTGCACGGCCTTTAGTTGCCCGAAGGCATGTGGAATCTTCCTGGACCAGGGACCGAACCCATGTCCCCTGCATTGGCGGGAGGATTCTTAACCAGTGGACCAGCAGGACAATCCAGTCTTGGTTTTAACTCTCATAATCCAAGTGACTTTGCGTTTACATCAGACAGCGCTCACAGAGTGCCAGCACTAGAAATTTTCCAGGCATAGATCTTTGGGATCATTTAATCAGGTGCCTCATATTTAGAGTGGGCCTTAGTGTACAGTTAAGAAGGAAAATGTAGATGAAGGTACCTAAGAATTTAAGGAGAAGTGCATCAGGAAATACACTTACCGGTTTCTTTACTGCAAAGTGCCACAGAATGGAAAGCTGTACCAAAAAGGATAGAGAAATGTCTGAAAAAGTGATCTAATTTATTCTCATTTATGGTGACCTAATATTCATGGTGTGGATAGACCGTAATTTATTTCATAATTTCCCTGTTAGCAAACATTTGCCTTATTTCTAGTTTTTCGGCACCTACAGACAGTGCTGTGGGTAAATATCCTTATATGTTAAAAAAGTTCATGATTTAGTTGAATAGAGAAGACATTTGCATCTTTAATAATAACAACTGTGACTTCTTGTACCTCTCCTGGTATATATTGTATACTTTAAAACAAATTGTGGAGTAGAAATTAGTAATTCTTCTTGTTTTATACACAAGGAAACTGAGCTTCAAGAAGGCCGTGCAAGTTATGTTTGGTACGGGCTGAAACTGGATTGGAACCCCTGTTGGCTTGAGCAATGGACATAGCCATGATGATGAAATCAGGAGGCCAGGAATGGAGTCCCCATCTCCAGAGGAACTTAAGCACTGGAACCTCAGAATCTTATTATCTCATGGGCTTCCGTTTCTCCACCTGGAAAAGGAGAGAGTTGGAGAAAACTATTTTGAAGGTTTATTCCAGCTGAAATAGTCTGTGCTTCAAAAAAAAATGAAAAGAGTTTTTTCTTTTTACTCTAAAAGAAAGATAGAGATAATTAGAAATAAAGTGATACAGAAGCATTTTCCCACTCCTGTTTTGACATTCCTGATGTTAGGATAATTTTCCAAATGTTGGGAACTTTCAAGTTCATTTTGTATTGTTTAAGTGATTTACTTTCTCCTGAAAACCTGACTTTAAGGAAATTGTGCTTTTTGCAATTCATGGTGATTTAGAGCATCAGGAATTTATTAGTTCCAAGGGGAGATAACCAGACAACTCAGTGGATCTGGGCTGGTAACTGAACACTCACCAAAGGCAGGGGATTTGATTGGGAGTGACATGGGACACTTCACTTAGGTGGAGAGCAGTGGGATAACTGTTTGACCTCTGTGGGTCCTTTAGGTTTTCTCTAGATTCTGCTCCTCCTGCCCCGCCCCCCCCATTTCCTCTTTCCTTCCCCCTGTCCTCTTTCCTCTTCACCCTCTTTCTCCCCTCCATCCCTCCCACCTCCTTCTTCTTTCTTAAATTTGACTGATCAGTAATATGCTGTAGACTGTGTCTCAGAAAACAAAGAACAAAACCAAATGCCCTGATTTATAGCATTCGCCCAATTCTGCAGTGAAAATGCAACTTTTGGTGATGAGTTCCAGTGCATGTTTGGAGGGTCTAGGGTTTCCCCCACATTAAGCAAGCAGCCCTCTGACGCTCTGACGTCAGCAGGGTGTCCTGCTATTCAACTCAATTCCGAAGCTATCTACCCTGAGATAGCCTGAGATTCCACAGGTTAAGGGCTTAGTTCCACGAGCCTGCCCCCCACTGCCCTGCCCATTTTCAGGTGCAGACCATGAACCCAGCTTATCACATGTGCTTTTGACCTGCTGGCTATAGATTAGAGGTTTCAGTGACCCCTTTCTGGGTTTGAGTAATTTGCTAGAGCAGCTCATAGAAGTCAGAGACGCATTTTGCTTACTAGATTACCAGTTTATTATAAAAGAATATAACCGAACAACAGCCAGATGGAAGAGATGCATAGGGCAAAGTCTGTGGAAGAGGCTCGGAGCTTCCATGTTTTCTCAGAGGATGCAGCTCTGCCTATGTCTCCTCAGCAAAGCTGCATCTCCATCCTGGAAGCTCTGCTAACCCCCCTCCTTTTGGGTTTTTATAGAGGCCTCGTTGTTCCACGGACAGAGGAGCCTGGTGGGCTACAGTCCATGGGATCACAAAGAGTCAGATACGACTGAGCTGCTAACACACACATTACAGAGGCATGATTGATTAAATCCTTAGCCATTGGCGATGGCCTCAACTTCCAGTCCCTTTTCCCTCCCCTGAGGTCGAGGGAGTGGGGTGGATGGGGACTTTCAGTCCCAACCCTCTAAGCAGGTGGTTGGTTCCACTGTCTGCTGACCTCCCTTCCCTAGGAGCTTTTCAGAAGTCACCTTAATAACATAACAAGACACCTTCACTGCTCTCAGGGGTTTTAGGAGCTTTGTACTGGGAACAGGGACTTCCCAGGTGGCGGAGTGGTAAACAATCCTTCTGGCAAAGCAGGAGACGTAGGAGCTGCAGCAGACACAGGTTCTATCCTGGGTTGGAAAGCTCCCTGGAGGAGGAAATGGCAATCAACTCCAGTATTCCTGCCTGGAAAATTCCATGGACAGAGGAGTCTGATAGACTGCAGTCCATGGGGTCACAAAGAGTCGGACATGACTGAGCGACAGCACGCATGCGTGTGCCAGGGACAGGTTGAAGACCAAATAAATATTTCTTTTCTTTTAAAATAAACCCCCATTTTATTTATTTTCAGAGGCAGATGGGATCATAGTTCCCCAACCAGGGATTGAGCCTATGCCCCTTGCACTGGAGATGAGGTGTCTTAACCACTGGACCATCAGGGAAGTCCCTATATTTCTTATTATAAATCATAGTATCACAAAAGACTTTCATTGTGGCTTATTTCAAGCTGCTGGTGCAAGGTGCACCTGGAGTTGGGAAGAAATGTACAGAGTTGGCTTTCCTGAAAGCTGATATTAGCTAGTTCCAGCACACGACTTATATATTGTGCAAAGCACTGAATTTTTTTAGTTGGACCAATAAAATCTGATTATCCAAAACATATTTGGCACCTGACAGATATTAGGCATACAGCATGGGTAAATAAGAACTAGTTTTTGCTTTCCAGAATCTCATAGTTTAGTAGGCTGTTTTTTTTTTTTTCTTTTTTAGTCGGCTGTTTAAATGAACTTTCAGTAGAGAAAGGACTCTTGTACTGAGAATGGTAGATTGGATCTCTTTTTCCACTGGGAACAAAATAAATACCAAGTAGATCCTGAAATATCTGGATTAGAAGTGAGAGAACCGGATGGACTTGAGATTGTTATACTGAGTGAAGTGAGACCGAGAAAGACAAATATCAAATGCTATTGCTTATATGTGGAATCTAAAGAAATGGTGCAAATGAACTTATTTACAAAACAAATGGAGTGGAAAACAATTTGTGGTAACCAAGGGGGAAAGGATGGGGTGGGGAGGATAAATTGAGAGATTGGTATTGACATATAGACACACTATTGTCTATTAAATATACATACACTATTATCTATTAAATATTATCTATTTAAATAGATAGCTAATGGGAATCTACTGTAGATACACCCATCATTTAAAAGTGGATATTTAATTGTATTTCCAAATACATGGGGTCTTTCAAAGTATCTTTGTATGTAATTTCCAAATACGTGGGTTTTTAAAAAAGTATCTGTGATATTAATTTCTCATTTAAATACTTTCTTCTTTACAGTCAGCCTGTTTTTTTCATTCTTCTAACATTATCTAGGCTTTCAGTGGCTAAGTCAAGGCTCTCTTGGTAAGTGTCACATTGCACTTGAAAATATATGGGTTATTTTCAAATTTCTTTTGATACTGATGTCTAACATAATTCTGCAGTGATAAGAGAACAGACTGTGTGATTTGAATACCTTTAGACCATGAAATCTTTACACCTTGATTTATGTCCCTGGATATGTTCCCCTGTCTCCTAGTTTATAGTGTATGGGAACTTGAATAGAATTTGTATTGAACTGTTGTGTGAAAAAAAAAAAAAAGAACCTGCTGTAGTATATGTAGCACAAGGAACTCCGATCAATACTCTATAATGTCTTAAATGGGAAAAGAACCTAAGAAAAGAGTGGCTATATGTATACATATAACTGATTCACTTTGCTATGCAGCAGAAACTAACAGAATGTTGTAAATCAAGTATAGTCTAATAAAAATCAATTAAAAAAAAGAAATGAGAGAACTGAGGCCTGTAACTGGATTATTAGATGTTAGAAGGGTGTAACTGAGATTTTTAAGATTCTGTTGCTTTGGAGGTCAAGTTAAGCATAATAGATTTTTTTTTCTCTTGTGTATGTATTGGTGTGTGGAAGTTTAGTAGTCATCTTTATTGAGGTATAATTTATATATATATATATATATATGATAAAATTCACCAAATTTAAGTGTACAATTCTCCCACTGTTACAAACATTTTACCTCCTCATGACAGACTATTTATCATCCTAAGAAGTTCACTTCTGTTCTTTCCCAGTTAAACTCCCTCCAACCTTCCAGGCAAACACTGCTTTGACTTCTTTTACCATAGATTTGCTTTACCTACATGTTTTCCTGGATTCTTTCCCTTAGCATAATCTTTTTGATATTTATCCAGGCTCTTGTAGGTATTAGTAGATTATTCCTTTTTGTTGCTGAGTAATATTTCATAGTGTTAGTCACTCGGTGGTGTCTGACTCTTTCCCTGCCAGGCTCCTCTGTCCCAGGGATTCTCTAGGCAAGAATACTGAGGTGGGTTGTCATGTTCTTCTGCAGGGGGTCTTCCTGACCTAGGCATCAAACCTGGGTCTCCCCCATTGTGGGCAGATTCTTTACTGTCTGAGCCACCTGGGAAGCCCAGGTGGCACTAGTGGCAAAGAACGAGCCTGCCAATGCAGGAGACGTACAGATGCAGGTTTGATCCCTGGGTTGGGGCCATCCCCTGCAGGAGGGCATGGCAACCCACTCCAATATTCTTGCCTGGAGAATCACTTGGACAGAGGAGCCTGGTTGGCTACGGTCTATAAGGTCGCAAGGAGTTGGAGAGGACTGAAGTATTTAGCACATAGCACAATATTTCATTGTACAAGTATACCATAGGTTGTTCATCCATTTGTCAGACACTTGAATTGTTTTCAGCTTTGGCTATTATGAGTAAACTGGCTATTATGAATATAGAAGTTTTTGGATAGGTCGTTTGGTTGACACAGATATTCCCCCAACCACACCTATGTTGTGTGTATAGGAGTTTAAATATCAGGAGTTGGAGAATCAAACGATAGTATATGCTTAACTGTACCAGTAAAAGGCATCTCTAGAGAATGAATTATCTCAGATCAAATTTGAGGGGGAGGAGATTTCATTCCAATCCCAAAGAAAAGCAATGCCAAAGAATGCTCTAACTACCACACAGTTGCACTCATCTCACATGCTAGTAAGGAGAATGCGATGGCACCCCACTCCAGGACTCTTGCCTGGAAAATCCCATGGATGGAGGAGCATGGTAGGCTGCAGTCCATGGGGTTGCTGAGGGTCAGACACGACTGAGTGACTTCACTTTCACTTTTCACTTTCATGCATTGGAGAAGGAAATGGCAACCCACTCCAGTGTTCTTGCCTGGAGAATCCCAGGGATGGGGTAGCCTGGTGGGCTGCCATCTGTGAGGTCGCACAGAGTTGGACACGACTGAAGCGACTTAGCAGCAGCAGCAGCACATGCTAGTAATGTTCAAAATTCTTGAAGCCAGGCTTCTACAGTACATGAACTGTGAACTTCCAGATGTTCAAGTTGGTTTTAGAAAAGGCAGAGGAACCACAGATCAAATTGCCAACATCCTTTGGATCATCAAAAAAGCAAGAGAGTTCCAGAAAAAACATCTACTTCTGCTTTATTGACTATGCCAAAGCCTTTGACTGTGTGGAATACTACAAACTGTGGAAAATTCTGAAAGAGATGGGAATACCAGACCACCTGACCTGCCTCTTGAGAAATCTGTCTGCAGGTCAGGAAGCAACAGTTAGAACTGGACATGGAACAGACTGGTTCCAAATCGCGAAAGGAGTATGTCAGGACTTTATATTGTCACCCTGCTTATTTAACTTCTATGCAGAGTACATCATGAGAAATGCTGGACTGGATGAAGCACAGCTGGAATCAAGATTGCCAGGAGAAATATCAATAACCTCAGATATGCAGATGACACCACCCTTATGGAGAAAGTGAAGAAGAACTAAAGAGCCTCTTAATGAAAGTGAAAGAGGAGAGTGAAGAAATTGGCTTAAAACTGAACATTCAGAAAACTAAGATCATAGCATCTGGTCCCATCACTTCATTGCAAATAGATGGGGAAACAGTGGAAACAATGAGAGACTTTATTTTTCTGGGCTCCAAAATAACTGCAGATGGTGACTACAGCCATGTAATTAAAAGACGCTTACTCCTTGGAAGAAAAGTTATGACCAACCTAGACAGCATATTAAAAAGGAGAGACATTAATTTGTCAACCAAGGTCTGTCTAGTCAAAGCTATGGTTTTTCTAGTAGTCATATATGGATGTGAGAGTTGGACTCTAAGGAAAGCTGATCACCGAAGAACTGATGTTTTTAAACTGCGGTGTTGGAGAAGACTCTTGAGTCCTTTGGACAGCAAGGAGATCCAACCAGTCCATCCTAAAGGAAATTAATATTCATTGGAAAGACTGATGTTGAAACTGAAACTCTAATACTTTGGCCACCTGATGTGAAGAACTGAGTCATTTGGAAAGCCCCTGATGCTGGGAAAGATTGAAGGAGGGAGGAAAAGGGGACGACAGAGGATGAGATGGCTGGATGGCATCACCAACTGAATAGACTTGAGTTTGAGTAAACTCCGGGAGTTGGTGATGGACAGAGAGACCTGGCATGCTGTAGTCCATGGAGTTGCAAAGAGTCAGACACGACTGAGCGACTGAACTGAACTGAACTGAACTGAACTGAAAAATAGAGGCTTGTGGGATCATTTTGGACCAGGGATCTAAGCTACGTCTCCTGCATTAGCATTTACCATTGAGCCACGAGGGAAGCCTGTATCTTTATAATTTCTGTGGCATTTTTCTCATATCCTTATAGCTCCTGTGATAGTCTGCCCTCTACTGAACGTATCTTTGAACATGTCTTTCAAGAGGAAATGAAGTGGTGTGGAAAGAGGAAGCTTGGTCTGTTGCCAATTAATTACCATTTAATTACTCTATTAGGTAAATCACTTAACTGTGTTTCTTTTCTCTTTTCTTACTTGAGGAACTAATAACATCCTCCTTGCAGGACTGTTCTGTTTCAGGAAATATATATGATACATTGATACAGTGGGTGGTCAGTAAATAGGAGCTGTTAGGTTATGAAATCAGAAGCTACCAACTTTGAGGTAGTTCCATTTTGGGATAACATTTATGTACAAAATTTAAGACATAGATGGGAAGTTTGTTTATGTACTATATACATATTTGCGCTACAATTTTTTTTTTAATTTTACTACTAGCAGAGTGACAGTCCTTAAAATCTTTGATTAGGCAAGTGCATTGTTGTTGTTTAGTCGCTAAGCCCTGTCTGACTGTTCTGCACCCCATGGACTGTAGCCCACCAGTCTCCTCTGTCCATGGAATTCTCCAAGCAAAACTATTAGAGTGGGTTGCCATTTCCTTCTCCAGGGAATCTTCCCAACCCCAGGGATAGAACCTGCATTTCCTGCATTGCAAGTGGGTTCTTTACTGCTGAACCATCAGGGAAGCCCCAAGTAAATGCGTAGATGAGTAAATAAAGAAGAATGTGTATTTTCCTCATTTTGTTTCAGTCTCCCTCAATGTTTAGGTATCCAGGAGAAAGTTTTATTTTCCAAGGTTCAAGTTTATTCAGTTATCTCTTCTCTTTTGGCAGAGGTGTGTGTAAATTTATGGGGGTGCAAGATATTTATAAATTATCATAAGAACAAAAATTGCAGCAATGTAATTGCTTACATTTGTAGACAACTATTTATATTCCTTAAAGTACTTGCATGTTATTTCAAACATTTGTTCCTCAGAACAACCACATCAGGCAGTTGGAGTAAATAGTCTAAATTTAGTGAAAAGAAAAGCAAGGTTCAGAGGTTGACTTGTTCATGGTCTTTATGAAGCTAATATGTGGCAAAATTGAGGGAGGGACTTGGGCAGTAAACAGGAAACCCTGTGTATGGATGGTGGGAGCACAGTCTGGGGCAGCTGTTTTGGAAAGCACTCAGGCATTATTTAAGCAAATTAGCTAGGTAGTTGCTCTGTGACCCAGAAATTCCATTTCTACACTCAGACATTGGAATGTGTCCTCCAGGTCTCCAAGAGAATGGGAGCAAGGTTATTCACGGCTGTATTATTAGTAAGAGTGCTGGTGGTGGGGAGGTAACTGGGTGAACTTTGTTGGGAGGGATGGACTGATGGGTGCACATCGTGGAGTTGTCTGCAACCATTAGCAGCGATCGGTTAGGGAAACAGAAGCACCATGGATGGATATGAAGACTATTGTGCTTGCTAAAATGTAAGAGGTGGAGGTATATTTATCATTCATCTGAATTAAACATTTATAATGGGCTTCCCTGATGGCTGATAGTAAAGAATCTGCCTGCAATACGGGAGACCCAGGTTTAATCTCTAGGTCGGGAAGATCCCCTGGAGAAAGGAATGGCTACCCACTCCAGCATTTTTGCCTGGAGAATTCCATGGACAGAAGAGCCTGGTGTGCTATAGTATATGGGGTCGCAGAGAGTCAGACATGACTGGGGACTAACACACAAAGTGAAAACACACAAGCACAGCACGGTACGCTTCTTGTAAGAACACTTACCTAAAGGACTCACTAAGCATGTTAGAATGGCTGCCTGTGGGGCCCAGTGCATGGGAGTGGGCTAAGGAGATAAAGAGAAATAAATAAGGAAAGAAAATAATGATAGTTCACTCAGTGAGTATGGCTAATTCAGCCCTCTGAATGGTGAAGTTAAAAATAACACTTTATTTAATGTCAGATTGATTATATTCTTTGCAGCCAAAGTTGGAGAAGCTCTATATAGTCAGCAAAAACAAGACTGCAAGCTGACTGTGGCTCAGATCATGAACTCCTTATTCCCAAATTCAGACATAAATTGAAGAAAGTAGGGAAGAGCACTAGACCATTTAGGTGTGAGCTTAATCAAATCCCTTACGATTATGCAGTGGAAGTGAGAAATAGGTTCAAGGGATTAGATCTGATAGACAGAGTGCCTGAAGAACTATAGATGGAGGTTCTTGACATTGTATAGGAGACAGTGATCAAGACCATCCCCAAGAAAAAGCAATGCAAAAAGGCAAACTAGTTGTCTGAGGAGGCCTTACAAATAGTTGTGAAAAGAAGAGAAGCAACAGGCAAAGGAGAAAAGAAAAGATACCCATCTGAATGCAGAGTTCCACAGAATAGCAAGGAGCGGTAAGAAAGCCTGCCTCAGTAATCAGTGCAAAGAAATAGAGGAAAACAATAGAATGGGAAAGACTAGAGATCTCTTCAAGAACATTAGAGATACCAAGGGAACATTTCATGCAAAGATGGGCATAATAAAGGACAGTAATGGTATGGACCAAACAGAAGCAGAAGGTATTAAAAAGAGATGGCAGAATATACAGAAGAACTATACAAAAAAGATCTTCATGACCCAGATAATCACAATGGTATGATCACTCACCTAGAGCCAAACATCCTGGAATATGAAGTCAAGTGGGCCTTAGGAAGCATCACTACACACAAAGCTAGTGGAGGTGATGGAACTCCAGTTGAACTATTTCAAATCCTAAAAGATGATGCCTTGAAAGTGCTGCACTCAATATGCCAGCGAATGTGAAAAACTCAGCAGTGGCCACAGGAACAGGTAAGTTTTCAATCCAGTCCCAAAGAAAGGCAATGCCAAGGAATGCTCAAACTACTGCACAATTCCACTCATCTCACATGCTAGTAAAGTAATGCTCAAAATTCTCGAAGCCAAGCTTCAACAGTACATGAGCTGTGAACTTCCAGATGTTCAAGTTGGTTTTAGAAAAGGCAGAGGAACCACAGATCAAATTGCCAACAGCTGTTGGATCATCGGAAAAGCAAGAGAGTTCCAGAAAAACATCTACTTCTGCTTTATTGACTATGCCAAAGCCTTTGACTGTGTGGAATACTACAAACTGTGGAAAATTCTGAAAGAGATGGGAATACCAGACCACCTGACCTGCCTCTTGAGAAATCTGTCTGCAGGTCAGGAAGCAGCAGTTAGAACTGGACATGGAACAATAGACTGGTTCCAAATCGCGAAAGGAGCATGTCAGGACTGTATATTGTCACCCTGCTTATTTAACTTCTATGCAGAGTACATCATAAGAAATGCTGGACTGGATGAAGCACAGGTTGGAATCAAGATTGCCGGGAGAATTATCAATAACCTCAGGTATGCAGATGACACCTCCCTTATGGCAGAAAGTGAAGGAGAACTGAAGAGCCTCTTAATGAAAATGAAAGAGGAGAGTGAAAAAGTTGGCTTAGAACTGAACATTCAGAAAACAAAGATCATGGCATCTGGTCCCATCACTTCATGGCAAATAGATCAGAAAACAATAGAAACAGTGAGAGACTTTATTTTTTGGGGGGAGGGGGCTTCAAAATCACTGCAGCCATGTAATTAAAAGATGCTTACTCCTTGGAAGAAAAGTTATGACCAACCTAGACAGCATATTAAAAAGCAGAGACATTAATTTGCCAACCAAGATCAGTCTAGTCAATGCTATGGTTTTTCCAGTAGTCGTTTATGGATGTGAGAGTTGGACTATAAAAAAGCTGAGTGCCGAAGAATTGATGCTTTTGAACTGTGGTGTTGGAGAAGAGTCTTCGTGTTCAAGAAGAGTCCCTTGAACAGCAAGGAGATCCAACCAGTCAATCCTAAAGGAAATCAGTCCTGAATAATTCATTGGAAGGACTGATGTTGAAACTGAAACTCTAATACTTTGGCCACCTGATGTGAAGAACTGACTCATTTGGAAAGCCCCTGATGCTGGGAAAGATTAAAGGAGGGAGGAGAAGGGAATGACAGAGGATGAGATTGTTGGATGGCATCACCGACTGAATGGACTTGTTTGAGTGAACTCCAGGAGTTGGTAATGGACAGGCATGCCTGGCGTGCTGCAGTGCATGTGGTCACAAAAAGTTGGACACGACTGAGCTACTAAACTGAACTAATGTAGTTTGAATACCTTTTATATGATGAACTCTGTTACTACTAGGCTTAACTAAAGAGACCTCATTATCATTATATATAGGGCGAATATTCCACGTAAAATAAAATATGAATTGTTTTCTAAAGTTTCAGATGTACTTTTGCAAAGAGAACAGCATCTTCTTCTTTTTAAACATTTACAATACCATACTGTTGAGTTGGTGTAATTTAAAAATTAACTTCCTTGTTTATTCTATGTTTTGGATAATTGAGACTGATATATCATGTGGGACTGTCACGTGTAATATAGTACTACATATTTAATTATAAAATGATACTCAAGCTGTCCTTATCATTCTTCATGTGTTCAGAAGGTGTGCAGTATCCTATTATATCTAGAAGTAGTTGTCTTCGTGTGTATTTTTATCCTTAAAGAATCTAAATGTGTAGTTTTGTTTTATTTTGCAGATATATCCTGGAATCTGCCTGCAGTGCAGGAGACCTAGGTTCAATCCCTGGGTCAGAAAAATCCCCTGGAGAAGGGAATGCTTACCCACTCCAGTATTTTTGCCTGGAGAATCCCATGGACAGAGGAGCTTGATGGGCTATGGTCCATGGGGTCACAAAGAGTCAGATATGACTGAGCGATTAACGCTTTCACTTTAAAAAAAAAGAATTGTAATGTTTTCCAAATTAAATTTGAAGTATAGATCACTTTTCTGGCTTAAAACCATGCATATTTATTATGGTGCTGCTCTGGAGGTCTGGGGCTTTCTTGGTAGCTCAGCTGGTAAGGAATCCACCTGTAATGCAGGAGACCCCAGTTCAATTCCTGGGTCGGGAAGATTTGCTGGAGAAGGGATAGGCTACCCACTCCAGTATTCTTGGGCATCTCTGGTGGCTCAGCTGGTAAAGAATCTGCCTGCAGTGTGAGGGACCTAGGTCCCTCTTTTGTCTTTTGTCTTGTATGTATTATACATTCTTATAACAGCAACTATCCTTCCTGTAGAACAAAGTCATAATGGTTAAAAATTCAACTCAAAATGATCAACCTTTGAAAGTGTTTATCCATTACTATTGTGGAGGTGTCATATTCAGCAAGCAACTCTGCTGGGGATGAGAAAGTTACCCAGTGATTTTAATAATAGGTGTAGAAGCTGGAGAGAAATTCATTACACCATCAGTAATCCCAGTGTCTACCTGTTTGTAAGAGATGTTCAGAGGAGAATTTCAGGTTTACCTGTGGTGTGCAGATGAAGCCTAACTCCTTTGTAAGAGTTTGATCTGCAGTACCGTGCAGCAAAATATTGACAATAAATAAATGGTTTTATTTTTTTTATAACAGACTGCAAGTCAGCTTCAATATAAATTATTTATTTATATTTATTTATTTATTTAACCACACTAGCCCTTAGTTGTGGCATGTGATCTACTTCCCAGGGATGGAACCAGGGCTCCCTGCATTGGGAGCTCAGGGTCTTAGCTACTAGACCACCAGGAAAGTCCAAGAAATGATTTTAATGTTGTGTTTTATCTCAACAACTCAAAATATAAAGAAAAAGGAATCATTTCTACTTAGTGGAAGGGATATAAACTTAGAGTCAGAAGATATGTGAGAATATAAGTGTGATTCTGAATTTATCTGCAGTTCAATTTCCTCATCTACAAAATGAGGATAATGATAATGCCTGCTTTATGCATCTCAGAGTTGTAAGGATCAAATTGTATGATAAGGTAATTTATTTGACTTGTTTAGTGCCGTATAAATATATATATATATATATTTATATATTGTTTTTTAACATTTTTATTTGTTTATTTAAAGTTTTTACTGTATTGGATCTTCATTGCTGCATATGGGCTTTGTCTAGTTACAGCACACAGGGGGTTACTCTTTTCCAGTTAATGTATTTGGCTGAGTTGGTTCTTAGTTGTAGCAGGCATGATCTTTTGTTGGGGTGTAGGGACTCTCTAGTTGTGGCCCATAGACTTAGTTGCTCTGAGGCATGTGGGATCTTAGTTCCCTGACCTGGGATTGAACCCATGTGCCCCAGATTGCAGGACAGCTTTTTAACCACTGAACCACCTGGGAAGTCCTTACATATTGTATTTTAAATGTACTCTTCTTTTTTAGTGTGGTAGCTTTTCCATGGAACTAATTTAGCATCTTGCTAAATACAGGTAGTGGCAAATTGATCGGAGAAGGCAATGGCACTCTACTCCAGTACTCTTGCCTGGAAAATCCCATGGACGGAGGAGCCTGGTAGGCTGCAGTCCATGGGATCGCTAAGAGTCGGACACGACTGAGTGACTTCACTTTCACTTTTCACTTTCATGCATTGGAGAAGGAAATGGCAACCCACTCCAGTATCCTTGCCTGGAGAATCCCAGGGACAGAGGAGTCTGGTGGGCTGCCGTCTCTTGGGTCGCACAGAGTCGGACACGACTGAAGTGACTTAGCAGCAGCAGCAGCAGCAGCAGCAAATTGATATCTCAGTGGTGATCCAATATTTTGAAGTTGATTTCATGAGATTTGAGATTTTTAGCGTCTCTTTAAGGTTTTGATAACTTTTAATCTTATTAAAGCATTAGAAGTGCCAGGAAACTGTGCTACTTTAGTTTTCTGGGTCTAATAGAACAGGTATATAAGCAGTAATTAAAATCTTGTGGTCCATGCTGCATTTTGCAAAGTCTGGTTGGATTTCAAAGCTGTTGCTGCTGCTGCTGCTAAGTTGCTTCAGTTGTGTACAACTCTGTGCGACCCCGTAGACAGCAGCCCATCAGGCTTCTCTGTTCCTGGGATTCTCCAGGTAAGAATACTGGAGTGGGCTGCCATTTCCTTCTCCAATGCATGCATGCATGCTAAGTCACTTTAGTTGTGTCCGACTCTGTGCGACCCTATGGACAGCAGCCCCTAGGCTTCTCTGTCCACAGAATTCTCTAGGCAAGGATACTGGAGTGGGTTGGCATTTCCTTCTCCAAAGCTGTTACCAGGTTTGAAATGGCATGGCTTAGATTGTGTGGATGTCTACTTAAGTCTCCAATGAATCTCTCAATATGTGGAACTGATCAATCTGGAATTCTCCAGGTGTTTGAAAAATCAGTGTAATAAATTGCTCCCTGAGTTGGAAAATTTCGATTCAGTCTGTTATTCAGAATATACATGAGCTTGGTCAAATCATTACACTTTTACTGAGTATCTCCCTAACCTATATGATTTCTACCTGCTTAAAAATTGCCTATGCTCCCAAACTGTGGTGAGGTGTCAATCAAAATGGTACATGGTATTTTCCAGAACCTTCCAGTGAGCTAAGTCTAAGCTCAGAAACTGATGAAGACTCTGAAGAGATGAGTAAATACCTAATACACATTTACATGGAGTCCTGAAGAAGCCTTTTGTCTATTTGTAATCATTGCTTTAAATTAGAAATCTGAGTCATTAATGAGACTTTTCTTCTCCTCTCATTTAGTGAGGTACAAATACTTGCGATTCTGCCTTCTACATGACTTTTAAATCTAATCCTCTCTTCAGCTCTGTGCCACTGCCTTGGTTCTGGCTCTCATCATCTTTGACCTAAGCCATTTCAACCAAGCCACAGTTGCCTAAATTGTCTGCTTGCTTCTACACTGTCTTTTAATGGACAGCTGGCTTCCTTACTTATCTTTGCAAAACACAAATATGATGTCTTTCTCCTGTTTGAAAACCCGTTATCATATCCATCATAAATAAAGTCCAAAATCTTAGGGTTGCACAAAAGGTCTTTTATCAGCTTGTCCCAGTGCAACTTACCATTTTTATCCTTCATCTTTTTTTCCCTGGAACATCTGACTTTCTGACCATTCTTATTCTTTTTTCTCCAGCCTTTCCCCAAATGAACTCTGCCTTTGCATTTGTCCATATCTTTGTACCAGTTTTCTTTCTGCTAGTTTGTGCCATTCTCATTTTTACTTCCTGGAAAAAACCCTACAAACCCTTCAATACCTAGCTCAAATGTTGCCTTTTTAGGCACACTTCCTAGACTTCTGCAGATGGTGACACTCTGTCTTCTGCAGTGTTACAGCATTTCATGGATATTTAGCAGTCGTGGCATTGATCACGTTTTATTGGAGCTATTTATTCTGTCTTCTCTAAATAGCTGAACAGTGGGCACCTAGAGGGCTTATTTACCCTTTCCCCCCTCCATTTTTGTGTCTGCCTTCCCCTGTCTAGGATCTAGCATAGCTGATGCTCTGTTTATTCCTATTGAACAAAGAGAAATTTGTCAGCTGGACCATATTTGCTAATGTGATTTCCTATAAGATAGTGTTGAAGTTACACTGACATTCAAAAACCTTCAAAGGATAATCATATGTAAGTCAGATATAGGTATATGATAAGATTTTAGAAATATGTCAGCAGTCTGGCAAGAGTATGTATATATGATAATATCTATTAATATTTTTGTCCTTTGGAAGGTTTGACCTCACACCCATTTCCTGCTAAATAGCATAGTGTAGTATTTAGATTTTATAGTAACTATGTGCTTTGGGTGAGTGAAATTAACTTCTCAGAGAGCCTCATCTTTTAATGGAGATACATAGATCCTCCATGGAAAGCACATAACATATGCCTGGCACCTAACAATAATATTGAGTTTATTGTGTGTGTGTGTAATATCTGTGATAATATATGCTAATAATATGCATTTCTACAGTTCATTATCCTAGTAAGGAAGGGACTGTTCTCATAAATTTTCGTTTGTGAAAGAACATAACATTCTTTTACATAAGCTTCCTCCTCTTCTGTCTTCCTTTTACCATAAAATGGTGGGAATTTGTCCAAATTTTTTCTTTAAAGTGATTTTTGAAAACAGGGATTATTGACATAATCTGTTGATTATTATAAAATAAAGCTAACCTCTGTCCTTCTTGCTTATGATAGGCAGCAGTCTGTGAAGGTTCTAGAGATCTTGTGTATAAAGCAAAAAATACCATTGTCTGCTTCTTATAACCCCTAATCCAATGCTATATTCTTTGGATTGGTTTGTAAAATTTATAACTAAGTAATATAGCAAATGAAATCATAATTGAAGTCAGAAGAAAGATTAGGAGAAAATATTTACAGTATTATGACAAGATATTATATCCCTGGTCTGCAAAGAGCTCTTAGACATTGTGAAGAAAAGGACAAAAGACCAAAAGGAAAAATGGTCAACTGTGTGAACAGAAGATGAAACACAGCCTGCCAGTGAGCACGTGAAAGATGTTGTGTTTATCTCCTGAAGGAGATTAAATGACTAATAATTTCTATTTGATAGCATTTAATCTATTAGATTTGCAAAAAAAAAAAAAATCCTCTTCCAAGTGTTGAGGATATGGTCTCTTCCAAATGTGGCTGATTTGAGTGTCAACTATACAACTTTTTGGGGGAGCAGCTTAGGCACAATATTAAAATAGAACAAAAACATACTTTCCTTTTTGCTTACTTACTTACTCTTTGTTCCAGCAACCCAGTTTTGGGAATCTCTGCTATAGAAGTTAAAACCTTAGTATATAAGGACATTTTTACAGGGGTATGTATTGTAACAATGTTTGTAAAGCAGAAACACTAGAAATTTACTGTAACAGGACTGGTTGAATGTATTATGGATTTTTGTTATGTGAAATGAAAATATGATCATTTAATAATGAGTTAGAGCTACACATAGTAAACTGGAAGGATGTACATTTTTTCTGTATGAATATAGTCCAATCCAATTTTGTAAACAGAAGGAAAAAGAAGAGTTGCGCTATTTGTCGGAGCATAGGTTGTTGATGGATTTGGTTACCTCAGGGATGGACTTATGAAGGGAGGGGGGAATCATTTGATTTTCTTTTTGCTTGATAAAATGAGCATGTATTTTGTAAGAAAAAATTCAATACATAAAACAAAATTAAGGAGGGAAGATTTTAAGTTAAAGGAAAAGCAGAAAATCTTATTCCCTTAGACAGCTTACATACATTTTTATACAACCATTTATTGTACTTACAAATGTTTCTTATTCACACAGTCACAGAATTCGACTTTCTAAATATCTTGGTGTCTGTACTTGTGGAAATTTTCTCAGGTCTAATTAAGATTTGTTTTTTGTTCCTGTGCACAGGCCTACTGTATAAGACATTATACTTAACACTGAGCTGGAGCCTAATAGAATTTTTGCTTGGATTTTGATAGCATGTACATGTTTTTAGAGGGTGGAGTTAAGAATGCTTATTTTCTTCTCCGTTTTATGCCCCAAACTGAGGTAACTTTAGCCTCATCCTTTTTATTTCTAGGTAAACAATGTCCTTGCCTCATTGACTCCTCCCATTTTTAATTATTGCTCTTGATTAAGTTTAAATTTTTTAAAACAACTTTTTTATTGTAAAAGCAAATATTTTTCATTCCTGAAAAAAATCATAAACATAGTCAAGTAAATACCAACAAACCCCAACTCCCTTTGTTCCAAAACAAAAAATCTCACTCATTTGATGTTGGTCTCTCAATTGCTTTGTAACTTTTTTTCAGACTATTCACTGCAAATATTATCTGTAAAATAGTAATAAAGATCTAGGGTTTTACGTGTCAGATTGTGTTGTAAGGAATAATGATGCTACTTGAAAATGGTTTATTTATTTATTTATTTTTGGATGATCAGTTGCTCACAGGTGTGGAACGACAGCTTGGAGAGTGTATGAAAGTGAAAGAAATGTATCATATTTACGAGTCCTAGGAGAGTGGGGCATGGTGGGACATGCAGAGGGATGAATGGAAGGAGTTTTAAGAGGTCAGGATGGATTATGCAAGCCAGAGGCATGCGGGGATTTCACGGGTGTGTTTGAAAGTCACTGGGTCACAGTTAAGGTTGACAAGAGGAGAACTTGTTGTGGCAGAGACCAGCCTTATCACACTGGTGTGCCTGGCACCTGGGTGGGTTATTCATGCCCTATTTGTGAAGATTGTAAGGTGTCAGGAAAATATGAAGTATGAGAAATCTGCAGAATACAAGCTATCTGAATTTCTCTCCCTAGGGTTCATTGACTTGTATCTTAGCTTTCTTATCTGGAAAGCAGGCATAATTAGTAGTACTGTAGAGCTCTTCTAAGCATTAAATCATAAAGCTCCATGCTTGGTTCATAGTTCTTTTTATTGCTATGTTTGTTTCATGTATATTTACTAATGCTGAAGCTCCAATACTCTGCCACCAGACTCATTGGAAAAGACCCTGATGTTGGGAAGGATTGAAGGCAGGAGAAGGGGGTGACAGAGGATGAGATGGTTGAATGGTATCATTGACTCAATGGCCGTAAGTTTAAGCAAATTCTGGGAGATAGTGAAGGACAGGGAAGACCGGCATGCTGCAGTCTGTGGTGTCAGAGTTGGACACGGCTTAGCAACTGAAGAACAATAACCGTATTTATTACTGTGTTTATTGCAGAAATAATACATGTTCATTATAGAGGCATCAGTCACTATGTTTCTGAACTTTTTTTTATAACATGGCACAGGGGTCAAAGGACCAGGCTGCTTCCAAACACAGGTGGCACTGTGCAGCTGTGGCCCTTCTAGGCTCTTTTTCATTGCCTGAAAGACTGAGGGGTCATAACTGTTCATCTCCAGGACCTATGGAGCCTTATAATGTTGCCCAAGTGAAACATGCACAAAGGATATAGGCATTTTTATGTCCCTTTTCTTTTCTGAGTAGAGCCACATCTTCCTTCAGATGATCCATGATTCCTGTTTATGGGCTTTCCCAGTGGCTCAGGGGTAACGAACCTGCCTGCAACACCAGAGCTGCAGGAAACGCAGGTTTGACCTATGGGTTGGGAGGATTCCTTGGAAGAGGGCAAGGCAACCCACTCCAGTATTCCTGCTTGGAGAATACCATAGACAGAGGAGCCTGGTGGGCTACAGTCCATAGGGTTGCAAACAGTTGGACATGACCGAAGTGACTTAGCACACATCAGGTTATATCTCAAGAAAGTATTCAAGACGGCCTACTTCCTGACCTTCCCACATGACAGTATTACTACTTTCTTCTTTACCTTTGCAAGTGTGATTGGTGGAAACTAGCCCTACATTGTTTTACTTTGTGATCACTCATTTTTGGTCAATATAACAGTAAAATGTGGAATGCCAGCTTTTAAGAAAGATGCTTAAGGGATAAAGTCTGGGAATACTAATACCTGACAGCCTGGTAAATCACTGGCTGGATAAGAAACCATGGTTGGTCTCTGCTCTTTATAGTTGTCCTAGGAGCTTAGCTTGGAGAAGAAAATGGCACCCCACTCCAGTACTCTTGCCTGGAAAGTCTCATGGATGGAGGAGCCTGGTAGGCTACAGTCCATGGGGTCCCGAAGAGTCAGACACGACTGAGCGACTTCACTTTCACTTTTCACTTTCATGCATTGGAGAAGGAAATGGCAACCCACTCCAGTGTTCTTGCCTGGAGAATCCCAGGGACGGGGGAGCCTGGTGGGCTGCTATCTATGGGGTTGCACAGAGTTGGACACAACTGTTTCGACTTAGCAACACCATCAGGAGCTTAGCTACTCACATTACATTGTTATGCCTTATACTCTGGTCAAGGTTGTATAATCTCTTAACTAAATTATGATTCAACATGGAAATCTTTATTCTGAATTTTTAAAAAAACATTTACGTCTTTATTTGTTTGCACCAGGTCTTAGTTGTGTCACATGAACCTTTTCAGTTGTGACACACAGCATCTCTAGTGACAGCATGCCAACTCTCAGTTGTGGCATGTGGGATCTAGTTCCCCCCATCAGGCTTTAAACCTGGGCCCCCTGCATTGGGAGTGCAGAGTCTTAGCCACTGGACTACCAGGGAAGTCCGCATTGTGAAATGTTTTCCCTTTAGTATTGACAAATGTGAAATTCTGAGACAGTAGAGATCAATCCATGACTTGAATGGAAGGTTGAGACTTAACTTTCCTAAGTAGATACCCACAAAATTGTCCTTACTAAGTTTGAAATTTTTTTAAGTATTTAATCACATAATTTACTTTGGCAGTACAAAGTTTGTTCCTTCAAATGCTTGCTCTATTTATGAGAAGCTATACTTAAATTGCAGCTTTCACTTTTTTCACACTTTTTTCATTTCCCTTTAAGAGATGGCGAGAAAATTCATAAAGAAGTTAAAATTCAATATTTAGAATGTCATTTTCTAACTTTAGGTTTTGGTGTTAAACTTAATGGAACATTGTATTAATTATTGTTGATAAAAATTATTTTCGTGGCATATTCATGTTTAGTAATAGGTGTACCAGAAACTTGAATACGTGACTACGTATTATAGGTAAGTGTCATGTGTGATTATTTTAAGAAGGGTATGACATTTCTAACTCACCACCCAATATAAATTACCTAATGTTGGAGCTAGATTTATTGTAATTTGTACATACACTCTTCTTGTATTTCTTGTACTAGGGACAGTCTCTTGTTAAGGAATAAAGCCAAGCTAATTTGGTCAGCATGGTCCTCAGATTTCATTCTTGTGATCTTCAAATCAGAACCTTAATGTCTTTTGGCCAAAAGCCACTGAAAAACTTTGGTTTGAAAAGAGAGAAACAAAGAAAGAGACAGCATGAAAACTGTTACCGTAATATCCATGATAGAGCAGAGGTGCAAAAGTACAAAATTAGCATTTAAGAGAAAATTTTGTAGGCTGTCAATTTAGCCTTTTAATTGCAATATCTACAATAACTTTGAAGTCCTCAGAATTCATCCTTTTGCCTGTTCCCCAAATATACCTACTCCTTGTATCTGTGCTCTTGTTCAAATCATTCTTTGTATGTCCTACCACCCTTATCTGCCCGGGGGAGGTCTCTGGTACTCGATGCCCATCTTTTGAATATCATCTCTAAATTAAGAGACTTTGTTTTCAAAAGAAGTTTTAGGTTTACAGAAAGATTGAGTAGGAAGTACAGAGACCTCCCATGTACCACTGTCTCCCCCAACCCCACACAAAGTTTGCTGTTATTAACATCTTGTACTTTGCATGCCACATTTGTTAAAACTGATGAATACATATTGGTACATTATTACTAATAAAACCCATAGTTTTCACTAGTGTTCACTTTTTATATTGTATAGTTCTATGGGTTTTGACAATTGTATAATGTCTACTTTGCTAATGGACAATTTTAATAGTATAGGGTCCCTAAGGTGATTGTCTTGTGTGCTGTTTTCCTGACCTCTTAGGTTCCTTGAATGTAGCTTTTCCTATCTTCTGTGCTTTCCAAGGAAAGAAGATAATTATCTAGATATTTAAATTATTGACCTCAGTTGACAAGGATGATTTTTAAAAATAGCTCATTGAAATTTGTTACATTTCCCTCCTCCTCCTTTTTTTTTTTTTTTTTGAATGGTAAGACATTTACTGAGAGTCATCTATGTGCCAACTGTGGTTTTACGATCATTAGTTGTATTAACTCATCTGATTTTTACAACATTGCTATGCTGCTGCTGCTGCTAAGTCACGTCAGTCGTGTCCCACTCTATGCGACCCCATAGACAGCAGCCCACCAGGCTCCCCCGTCCCTGGGATTCTCCAGGCAAGAACACTGGAGTGGGTTGCCATTTCCTTCTCCAATGCATGAAAGTGAAAAGTGAAAGTGAAGTTGCTCAGTCGTGTCCGACTCTTAGTGACCCCATGGACTGCAGCCCATCAGGCTCCTCTGTCCATGTGATTTTCCAGGCAAGAGTACTGGAGTGGGGTGCCATTGCCTTCTCCAACATTGCTATGAGATAGGTGTAATTACTGATACCATTTTATGAATGAGGGAGTTGATGATTAAAGAGATTAGAGCAATGGCTTATTAAGAGATATTAAGAGACAGCTGAATTTCAGTTCCAGACAGTCTGGCTCTGATCTCAGAGCCCATGAGTTTTTGCTATATCCCTATACTACCTTATTTACATAAGTATTCTTTAAAACAACTCACAAATATAAATTAATTTTTTTTTCAGAAAGGAAACATCACTATTGTAATTGAGGATCCTTATGGCTTTTCTGAAATAGAAAATGAACATAAAGAACATGATGAAAATAAAACAGTGTTACAAAATTCTCTCTAGGCTTTGGTCCAAGAACTGCTTTCTGTATTTTTTTTAAGGCAAGATTAGCTCTTTGTTGGAGGGCTTCCCTTCAACTTTAGCAGTAAGGAATCTGCCTGCTGAGGGAGGAGATGCAAGTTCCATCCCTGGGTCAGGAAGACCACCTGGAGAAGGAAATGGCAGCCCACTCCAGTGTTCTTGCCTGGGAAATCCCATGGATGGCGGAGCCTGGCAGGCTGCAGTCTGTGGAGTTGCAAAGGAGTTGGACACAGCTTAACAACTGAGCATAAGCACTTGTTGAAGTATTAAAGTCTCCAAACTAAACCAAGTTTCTCCTTCATGAAATAAGGATTCAGAGACTATTGTAAAGGGAGTCATTTCATCCCTAAGTGATTCTGTATATATAAGCTCCTTCCCTTCTGTTTCACTGACTTTGGGGAAACTACACACCTGTTAAAGTCATACATAAAATGCAGTCATGTATTGTTCACTACACTTAAGAAGCCTTGAGTACAATGGAGTGGCGCATATGCACACAAAGGTAATTTAGTAAACAGTTGTTACAATTACTGTTAAAATTCAGAGATCTTATTATTAGGCCTAGGGACTGAATTGTAAAAATAATTTTGTTAGAATTTAGTTTCAGGTTAACCTACCCCAAAGGTCTTCATTTTTTTCCTCCCCATTTGGATGTCACTTTCTTCTTCCATATATACAGCATACACCTATTTCTACTTCCCCAGTCCCTCCCCCTACCCAGGAAAAAAACAGCTTTTGTGTTCTTAAATTATTTCACACTGCTGTTCATCACTGATTCAGCAGTGCCCAGAATTAATGAGACAAAGGAAGCATATAAGGCTAGATGTATTTATTATATAAGGTATATTATATATTATATAACATATTATATATTATATAATTATATAAGGTGTGGACTTATGGGAGATGATCATTTATGTTGCAGATAAGACTCAGTGGTGCTGATGTTTACATTTCTTATTGTTTTGATGATTAAACTAAGATATTCATTGTGGGAATGTGGAAAGGACAGATAAAGGCAAAGTAAAAGTGATTCTGTCACTCAGAAGTGACCATGTCTAAACAGACCACAGGCTTTCCTACAGGGGTAATGTGCTCTTTTTCCCTCTTTTTCATGGTTCCTTCACTCAGCTTCATCCCTGCAGACTCTCTTCCATCAGGGTAATATCTTAGTAACTAGGTGATTGTGAGCAAATTACTCTGCTGAGAGGAATATCAATAACCACAGATATGCAGATGACACCACCCTTATGGCAGAAAGTGAAGAAGAACTAAAGAGCCTCTTGATGAAAGTGGAAGAGGAGAGTGAAAAAGTTGGCTTAAAGCTCAACATTCAGAAAACTGAGATCATGGCATCCGGTCCCATCACTTCATGGGAAATAGATGGGGAAACAGTGGAAACAGTGAGAGTCTTTATTTTCTTGGACTCCAAAATCACTGCAGATGGTGACTGCAGCCATGAAATTAAAAGACGCTTACTCCTTGGAAGGAAAGTTATGACCAACCTAGACAGCATATTAAAAAGCTGAGACATTACTTTGTCAACAAAGGTCCATCTAGTCAAGGCTATGGTTTTTCCAGTAGTCATGTATGGATGTGAGAGGTGGACTATAAAGAAAGCTGAGTGCCGAAGAATTGATGCTTTTGAACTGTGGTGTTGGAGAAGACTCTTGAGAGTCCCTTGGACTGCAGGGAGATCCAACCAGTCCATCCTAAAGGAGATCAGTCCTGGGTGTTCATTGGAAGGACTGATGCTGAAGCTGAAACTCCAATACTTTGGCCACTTGATGCAAAGAGCTGACTCATTTGAAAAGACCCTGATGCTGGGAAAGATTGAAGGCAGGAGGAAAAGGGGATGGCAGAAGATGAGATGGCTGGATGGCATCACCAACTCGATGGACATGGGTTTGGGTGAACTCTGGGAGTTGGTGATGGACAGGGAGGCCTGGTGTGCTGCGGTTCATGGGATTGCAAAGAGTCGGACACAACTGAACAACTGAATTGAACTGAACTATACTGTAGCTTCCTCATCTGTAGAAGGACATTATAGTTTGTGTCACTTTATTATTGTGAGGATTAATTGAGCAGATGCATAGAAAGCATTAAGAATAGTGTTTGCTAAACAACAAAGTCCTACTGTATAGCACAAGGAACTATATTCAATATTCTATGATAAATCATAATGAAAAGATTATATAAAAAATATATTTGAACCATAATGGAAAAGGATATAAATATATATACAAGCCAAGGGTCTTCCTAGGTGGCTCAGTAGGTAAAGAATCCACCTGCAATGCAGGAGACGTGGCAGACACAGGTTTGATCCCTGGGTCGGGGAGATCACCTGAAGGAGGGAATGGCTACCTCTCCAGTATTCTTGCCTGGAGAATCCCACGGACAGAGGAGTCTGGTGGGCTACAGCCCACAGTGTTGCAGAGAATCAAGGACGACTGAGCACACACACAGATGTAACTTAATCACTTTGCTATACAGCAGAAATTAACACAACATTTTATTCCACTTTATTTCAATAAAAATAATATGGTTAAGGGTGTCTGAGACCCAGCAAATTCTAAATCAATGCTGGCTTAGTCAATAGAATTGTGCTCCCACCAAGAAAGACGGCACCCCTGCCTGGTGGTGAGAGCTCATGCCATCGTTTTTAACTGGAAAGTCCAGCTCTCACACCATGTCTAGCTTTCAAAATTCTGCTCATTCTTCAAAGCCTGTCTCAAATGCAGTTTCTTCTGTGAGGTTCTGTTTTGGCTGACCCTTCCTATAGGTTTTATTTTTCCCACCTTAAATGTAACTCTGGCATTTTGAAACTATGAAATGCATTGAATTACAGCCCCCTTTTTTGTTTTGACATAAAGAGGGAGTTTTTATGTAGGTAGGCTGGATTGTCAGGTGTAGTAGCAGCAAAGCAGGTTCTAAAGTAGGTGGAAGTTAGAATATAGGTTACTGTGTTTCTAGACACTGCCAAAGTTAGCGCTAAATATGGTAAAACTTCTGGGGTAGAGTTCATGACTGGGAAAGAAAATTCCAATAGCAAAATGTACAAATTCCTAGGGTCTTAAAAACTCATTGTATGCAGAGAAATTATTCTGATATCTACTTGAATATTTTTAAATTGGCATTTTCAGTTTCATAATCATGTCTAAGTTTATCAGATTTGTGTTTTGTTAAGTTTCAGGAAAACTTTCTAAGTTGGCCCAAGTCAGGGTGTCTGCGGTTCTGCCACATCCTACTAATCGTTATAGCACTTTTACTCCGTAACTTAATTTTATTTTTTAATTAAAAACATGTTTTTGTTTTTGTTTTTGCCACACCATGTAGCATGTGAGATCTTAGCTCCTTGACCAGGGATCAAACTCATGTCCTTTGTAGTGGAAATACGGAGTCTTAACCACTACACCACCAGGAAAGTCCCAACTCCATGATTTTAGACTTATTAGTCTGTTTAGCAAGTTTAGACTTGGGCTTTTTAATTTTTCTTACCTGCCCCATACTGTGTATATATTAATTTAGGTAAGCAATGTCTTAAGTCAACTGAAATGTGAAGACCTGGGTTTCAAGGTGAATGGTTAACACACCCTCTCTTAAATGTAGAGTTTCATATTGACTTTTGAGGGTTCAGATTTCAAAGATGAAATAATATAATGTCACTTGCTAATAATTTTATTTAGAACCTCAGTAATCTGACATTTGATTTTACATGATCCAAATTAGTTATAGTAGTAATGCTGACTAGAACATTAAGGTGTTTTTATTTTGGCAAATGTGACATTGCATTAAACCTTAATTGTGAACCCCTGGAACATTTTGTGGAGAAATACATATCTGAACACATGTATATATTATATATATGTGATACATATATGAGTGTATATATATGAACACATACGTTCACACTCAGGAATATTTATTGTGGAACTTCCCTGGCAGTCCAGCAGTTAAGACTCTGAACTCCAAATGCAAGTGGCACAGGTTGGATCCCTGGTGGGGGAGTTAAGATCCTGCATGCCTGGTGAGGTGGCAAAAAAAAAAAAAGATTTATTGTTATAAATATTGCCTTTGTTTGTGTCTCCTTAGTATCACAACAGTTTTTATTATCTTTGATTTCAAACATAGAGTTGAAGTATGTACAAAATATTTCAGTGAGTATCAAGTACAAATGAGTTTACAGACCTGAGTTTATTTACTCTTAAGTATTTATTGTATGTTCTTCAAGGGTTTGACTTGATTTTGTTAATTTAGTCCAATAAACCTGAACAGTTGTCCCCCAGAAACAATAATTGGTGTGCAATCTTGAGAACATACAAGCCCTAGGAAAAATGCAGTCATTATCCATTAACACCTAAAGTTTTATTAAGCCAGTTGTATCCATGTGTGCTTAGTCACTCAGTCGTGTCTGACTCTTTGCGACCCCGTGGTCTGTAGCCCACCAGGCTCCTCTGCCCATCTAATTCTCCAGACAAGAACACTGGAGTGGGTAGCCATTCCCTTCTCCAGGCGATCTTCCTGACCTATGAATCGAACCCGGGTCTCCTGCATTGCAGGTGGATTCTTGATGGCTGAGCCACCAGGATGTATTTTTAGAGTGTAGTCTAAAATACAATGTGAGGGAGAGGGAAGCAGGATTCACACTCCTGCAGAGTCAGAACTTAAGAACCTGTAGTAGAAAACAAAAGTGAGAAGGTGCTTTCATGGTGCCCCAGTCCAGCACCTGTGGCCGCTCATCCCTGTGATTGATGTGCTTGCACTGGAGCTGCTTGCTGCAGGGTACATAGATACTCTGTGTATTCCTATTTTATGGGAAAAATGCACGACTACCCGCTGCCCCACCTCCCAAATTAAAATGAATGTGAAATCTGAGTGGAGCAATCACTGTCTAATGTATCTGGATTCCTTCTTTCATTCATACTTATTTCATTGAAAGGTCTTTGTATTTCCTTTTTATAGCGTTTCTTTGTTGGAAAAGGTCAGGGGGACAGCCTTATTAAAATTCTTTATATCGCTCTCAGTTCACCATAATCTATTACTTTTTCTGAAGTTATCTTTTCTTTTGAGTTTTAGGCTAAAGGTCGTTGACTGTAATTGCTGTGTGTTTTAGATACTTGTGTTATGTGTAATTACACATATCTTTCAGAATATAGGCATATATTGATTTCTGCTCATTATGCAGGCTAAACAATCAATCAGCATTGATTAACATGCATTCTAGAGCTGAGGTTTTTTTTAAAAAATTTCAACTAATACTAAATTGAGGTAGTATAAAAAAAGAAACTAATACTGTTGTGAAATAAAATGATAAAAATACTGTATTTGACATTGACATTAACGATACTGTGTTGTTAAGCTTCTTGGAGGCTTAATAGCATATTTTTGACTTTTGTTTCTACTTCCATGTTATTAGGCTTATATTTATTTGGCTATTCACTCTTAACTTTGAAAAAGCAGGAAGGCATAGGGGTTGAGAGCCCAGAATCTGGGGTTGAAGTCAGAACCTGCCATGTGTTTGTTCGCTGACTTTGAGCAGGTACAGTTGAACCTTGAACAGCATGGATTTGCATGGGTCCACTTATATGTACATTTGTTTCAGTGGTAAAGCTACAGTACTACATCCCTGGTTGGCTGAACCCAGAAATGTAGAGTCTTGGACAGAGAGTTAGTGAGTGAGTGAAGTCGTTCAGTTGCGTCTGACTCTTTGTGACCCCGTGGACTGTAGCCCACAAGGCTCCTCCATCCATGGAATTTTCTAGGCAAGAGTACTGGAGTGGGTTGCCATTTCCTTCTCCAGGGGATCTTCCCAACCCAGGGATCGAACCCGGGTCTCCTGCATCACGGCCAGACGCTTTACCATCTGAGCTGTCTAATTTGGCTTGGACAGAGAAGGACTGCATATATGGAGAGCCGAGTCTAAATTATGCATTTTGAACTGTCGCACTGACACCCTTAACCCCAAAATTACTCAAGAATCAGCTGTACTTAACTCTGGTAATCCTCAATAAAATGGAGATAATAGTATTCCAGATTTCACTATTATTGTTTTTATTATAAACTTTTAGAGTATCTTCATTTCCTTCGGATCCACTGGTCTACAGATTAAATTCCAAAACCAAAGTTGTCTTGGAATTTTGCTTGAATCTCTGAGAAGCTCATATGAGAAATGTCAAAGTTTAATATTAAAAGAATAATCAGATAATATATGTCTGGGCCCAAATGCTTGTAAATATCTGGGAAATCATTGGCATTTCAGGGCTTTTTAATATTTAGCCCTAGAGAACTTCATACATGCCGTCACTTGTAGAACTTAAAAATGTTTCCAGTGAACCTCCTCGCCTCCCTCCTTACCTCCCCATTTCAATTTGACCTTGTTTTACTCTGGGAGGAAGCGGTAGTTAACATACTCTTTAGGATCTGTTCTGTTATTTTTCTGTGACTAGAGAATTCAGAGTCAGACATGACTGAAGCGACTTAGCCGCAGTAGCAGCAGCAGAGAGTTCAGATGATCTTGAAACCACGTTCTCCTCTTCCCCCAGTCTTTCTTTTGTGCTTGTGCTAAGTCACTTGTCGTGTTTGCTGACTCTTTGCAGCCCTGTGGACTGTAACCTGCCAGACTCCTCTGTGCATGAAATTCTCTAGGCCAGAATACTGGAGTGGATTGCTGTGCCCTCCTCCAGAAGATCTTCCCCATCCTGTGACAGAACCCGTATCTCTTATGTCTCCTGCACTGGCAGGCAATTCTTTACTGCTAGCTCCACCTAGGAGGGGGATCTTCAAATTTCAGTGTTCTTTCCAGGGGATCTTCTCAACCCAGGGATCGAACCCAGGTCTCCTGCATTGCAGGCAAATTCTTTACCGTCTGAGCCACCAAGGGAAGCCTAATCTTTCTTTTAATCTGTTGATATATGTATCTGGTGGTAGGGGAATAATTGTTTCTGTTTTTCTTACTAGACTTTGCCTGATGCTATTTTAAAGGCTAATCTCTGCCTGTTCCTCTGGGTCAATCTTAGGGTGTCCATGGATTATTTCTCATCTACTTTAATGTGTTTCTCTGCTCCATGAGATGAATTTGGTAAATAAGGTTATGGCAATGATTGGCAAACTTTTTCTGCCAAGGTCAACATAGTAAATATTTAGGCTTTACTGCCTGTAGGGTCTTTGTCACAACTATTCAGTTCTGCTGTTGCATCTTCAAAACAACCAAAATAAAAGATAGTGTTCATAAATAATACAGAAATCAGTGAGCATACCTGTGTTCCAAAAAAGTTTTATTTTATTTAGGACACTGAAATTTGAATTTCAAATAATTTTCATGTGTCACGAAGTACTCTTTGTTTTTTCCTATCGCTTAAAAACATAATATTATTCTTAGCTTGCTGGGCTGTACAAAGGCAGGCAGATTTGGTGCATACATCGGTGCTTGCAGACCCCTTGTCTGGTATCTCTTCTTTGTGATAAGTGCGATGGTAGATAAGTATCCGTAAATATAGTAGGTATTTTTACAGTGAACATTTCCTCCATTAGAGTATTTTACTTTATTAATAGGTAGTAAAAGTATAGACGAATAGTGTTCTGTTGTGTAAAAAAAAAATCACTTGCAAGCTTAGTGGCTTAAAACATCAACTTTTTTCTTACGTCTCATGGTTCTGTTGATTGACTTGGTTCAGCTTTCTTGGGATTTCTAATGCAGATAGTGGCTGGGATAAGGGCTCTGCTGCACTGGATTTCCAAGGCACTTGGCTCCTGTGGCTGATGGTTGCTGTTGGTGCTGACTTTCAGCTGAGAGCTCTGTCTCTGCATGGCCTTCCCATGAGGTCTGGACTTTTCACAAGGCAGCAGCTGGGCTCCAGAAAGGAGGGACCTAAGAGGCAGTGTTGTACAAAAGCCAGGTGGAGGTTTCAAGGCTTCTTATGACTCATCCCTTAAGAAGTCACATAGTATCAGTTTCACCACATTCTACTGATCCAAAGTGAGTCATAGGGCCAACCCCAATTCAAAGGTCTACACATGGGCTTGACCACCTAGAGATATTGTTCGTTGGAGAGCTCTCTTTGAAGACCACTTTCCATAAGTGAAACTATTCATCATTGGATTCAAATAGTGGTAACCTTTGGAGAGGGTAGAGAGAAGTAGACAGAAGAGGAATATAATTTTGGGAAACATAGTATTTTTGATATTTTATAGTAGGTGGTCGCAAGATAGCTGTTGGTTTTGTTATTTCTATTTAATGGTTTTTGAAATATTTCATAATAAAACCATATATTTTTTAAAATTTAATTTTTATTGGAGTACATTTGCTTTGCAATGTTATATTAGCTTCTACTGCATAGTGAAGTGAATCAGCCCATACATATACATATGTCCTCTCCTTTTTAGATTTCTCTCCCATTAGGACACCACAGTGCATTAAGTAGAGTTCCCTGTGCTACCCAGTATGTTCTCCTCAGTTGTCTGTTTTATATGTAGTATCAATCGTGTACACGTGTCAACCCCAGTTCCTCTCACCCCACCCCTTTGACCTTTGGTATTGATACATTTGCTCTCTACATTTGTGTCCCTATTTCTGCTTTGCAAATAAGGTCATCTGACCTATTTTTCTAGTTTCCACATATATGTGTTAATATAGGATATTTTTAATACCATATATTTTCAAAAAGAGATTTGTAGTGTTTTAGTTTTGAAGAATGGAGAAGGCAATGGCACCCCACTCCAGTACTCTTGCCTGGAAAATCCCGTGGACGGAGGAGCCTGGTGGGCTGCAGTGCTTAGGGTCGCTGAGAGTCGGACATGACTGAGCGACTTCACTCTCGCTTTTCACTTTCCTGCATTGGAGAAGGAAATGGCAACCCACTCCTGTGTTCTTGCCTGCAGAATCCCAGGGACGGGGGAGCCTGGTGGGCTGCCATCTATGGGGTCGCACAGAGTCGGACACGACTGAAGCGACTTAGCAGCAGCAGCAGTTTTTTTTTTTTTTTTTTTTTTTTTAATTTTAAAATCTTTAATTCTTACATGTGTTCCCAAACATGAACCCCCCTCCCACCTCCCTCCCCATAACATCTCTGTGGGTCATCCCCATGCACCAGCCCCAAGCATGCTGTATCCTGCATCAGACATAGACTAGCGATTCAATTCTTACATGATAGTATACATGATAGAATGCCACTCTCCCATATCATCCCACCCTCTCCCTCTCCCTCTGAGTCCAAAAGTCCGTTATAGACAGCTGCGTCTTTTTCCTGTCTTGCATACAGGGTCGTCATTGCCATCTTTCTAAATTCCGTATATATGTGTTAGTATGCTGTATTGGTGTTTTTCTTTCTGGCTTACTTCACTCTGTATAATCGGCTCCAGTTTCGTCCATCTCATCAGAACTGATTCAAATGAATTCTTTTTAACGGCTGAGTAATACTCCATTGTGTATATGTACCACAGCTTTCTTATCCATTCATCTGCTGATGGACATCTAGGTTGTTTCCATGTCCTGGCTATTATAAACAGAGCAGCAGCAGTTTTGAAGAAGGGCTCATAGCTAGAAAGTGTTCATCAAAAATACATTTGCTGTTTGGAAGTAGAAACCAAAAGCTTTGGTTAGTTTTTTATTGTAGGAAAAATTTAAACATATAAAAATTAATCAGAATAGTAGAATGAACTCCCATTTACCTATCACCTAACCTTAACAAGTACAGACACAGGGTTAATCTGGTTGCATCTATACCCCACCCATTTATTTTGAAGAAAATTTAAGCATTGTAACTTTCGAGCCCTACATTATTTTCCTTGTATCTCTGAGAGAGAAGAATTTTAAGAATTAAAAAAAATAGAACTGTCATTTGTAGCAACATGACTGGGCCTAGAGATTATCATACTAAAAGAAGTCAGTCAGAGAAAGACAAATATCATGTCATTTATGTATGGAATCTAAAAAAATGATACAAGTGAACTTATATACCAAATAGAAATAGACTCACAAAGAATAACACATTTCTGGTTACCAAAAGAGAGGTTGGGAAGTTTAAATTGAGTATGGGATTAACAGGTACAAACTAGGATGTAAAACAGATAAACAGCAAGGAATTACGGTATAGCACAGTGGCTCATGGCTTTCCTGGTGGCTCAGCTGTAAAGAATCCTCCTGCAATGCAGGAGACGTGGGTTCTATCTTTGGGTTGGGAAGATCCCTTGATGTAGAAAATGGCAACCCACTTCAGTATTCTTGGGAAAATTCCATGGACAGAGGAGCCTGGTGGGCTGCAATCCATGGGGTCACAAAGAGTCAGGCATAGCTGAGCATGCATGCACAGGAAACTATATTCAGTATTTTATAATAACCTATAATGGAAAATAATCTGAAAAATATATAACTAAATCACTTTGCTGTACACTTGAAACTAACACAATATTGTAAATTAAGTATCCTTAAAAAAATTCTAACCTCACTTATAGTATTGTAAATCTTAAATAACACTTAAAACTTAAATCACACAGAAAGTAATTCCTTAAATTAACCAGAACATTAAAATTGCCTCTAAATATCATTATATATATATATATTTATTTTGGGGGCTGCACTTGGTCTTTGTTGCTGCATGCGGGCTTTCTCTAGCTGCAGTGAGCGGGGGCTGTTCTCTAGTTGCAGGATCCAGGCTTCTCAATGTGGTGGTTTCTCTTGTTTTGGGTGCACAGGCGGTAGGCGCAAGGGCTTCAGTAGTCGCGTTTCTCAGGCTCTAGAGCAGGGGTGGCACACAGGCGTAGTTGCTGAGGCATGTGAAATCCTCCCAGACCAGGGATTGAACCTGTGTCCCTGGCATTGGCAGATTCTTAACCACTGGACCACCAGAGATGTCCCTATCATAATATAAAATTCCATTTTTGAATCTGATCCTAAGAAGATGCATACATTGTGTGATTGGTATCTCTTTTAATCTGTTGTTTGTTTTCTCCTTCTCTATCCCCCCTCCCCCCAATTTATTTGTTAAAGAAACCAAGTCACTTGTTTACTGATTGCATCCCCTGATTTCATGGCATTTGGTGGTATCATTGAATTTTATTTTGTACTACTTTTATTAAATTGTTAGTTGGATTTAGAAGTTCTGTCAGATTCAGATTTTTCTCTCTTTTCTGTTTTCTATTGGTAGAACTTCTGCATAGGTTGTGTGCTATGTTCTTCCATATGGAGGCAAAATAATGAATGCTTGATTATCTCTTTATTGAGGAAAAATGCACAGACCATTACTTTTTAGGAAGTGCAGAATGCTGATATTTTGATTGAAGAATTCATTGTGCTTTTTAAAATGCACAATTCATTTTTGAGGGCAGAAATATTTCTATCAGGAGAGAAATCCTTACATCCCTTGTTTGCTCATCTTGTGGTACAGTTCATGTATAGGAAGTTTTCAAAATACAAATTAGTTCACTTTTCTCCTTCAGTCTTATAGCTGTATCTCTTTCTTCATCACCAGAATCAGTTTTCTAGGCCCCAGAAATGATAGTATTAGAGTATCAAATAATTATCCTTTTGATTTATTCCACAGTGTACACTCAACAGTCTCAAAATAGTAATACCAATACTACCAATACCAATTCAACAATATGATTCCTATAAAGTATGTTTTGTTCCTAAATTCTCTTTATCTTTGTGTATATCTCACTTGAGATATACAAATTGCTTGTTTTAAAATTACTTAGCATAGTCTCTTTCTGTATAGTTAGACCTCCAATTGGCCACATGTTTAAATTCATTTGTATCATTTTTGACTTTTAGGAATTCCTGCATTAAAATTTAATTTTACAACTATGTGACATATATCTTATTTGTACTCTGTTCCTTCCCTTCTCCTTTAATTATAATTTTAAGTTTATGGTTTAAGCTTTTTCATTGTTTTTTAACATAATAGGCCATTTTTGGTGTGTGTGTGTGTGTGTGTGTGTGTGTATGTATATATGTATATATTTTCAGCCTTTTTAAAAAATATATATATAAGCTAGCATGCCATA
Organism: Budorcas taxicolor; assembly: GCF_023091745.1. Taxonomy (NCBI): domain Eukaryota; kingdom Metazoa; phylum Chordata; class Mammalia; order Artiodactyla; family Bovidae; genus Budorcas; species Budorcas taxicolor. The sequence goes on from NC_068914.1 coordinate 29,172,568, forward strand.
CACATTTCCTCCATGTGATCTTTTGAGTTAATAAGATATTCCTGAGATAACTTAAGAGCTGTGGGGAACTCCACTGTGAGAAGGTCCTATAATTTTGTTTAGTTTGCTGCCTCTTCATTAACATTTGTATTATTCCAAGTTTTTTGCTATTATAACAGTTCTTCCATGACTTTCCTTGTCTTCTCTTTTTTTTTTGACCAGTGTATGTCTTTTCATATATTTGCTACTGTGTCTTTGAAATTAAAACAAGATTGATGGGTCAAAGAACAAATGAATATGTAATTTTGCTAATTATTGCCTAGTTCTCTTTTAAGGGGCTGTATTAAATATTTTGTGTTTCACCAACATTTTTAGAATGATTGGTTTCTCATAACCTTACCTACAAAGCATGTTATCAAACATTGTTTTTAACCTGTTTAATAGATAAAAGAATTAATGTCTTCATAGTTTTAGTTTTCACTGCTCTTAGGAAGAATAGTGAGGATTTTTTCATATGATTAACAGCCATTTTACTTGTTTTTCAGTTATTTTTTTTCTAGCCCAGTTTTTGTATGATTATTTGTCCTTTTTCCCTCTATTTTTAGGAAATATATAATTATATATATTTATACACACACATACACACATATATATAAAATGTATAGTCCCATCATTTATGATCAAAACAGCAGGACAAGATGGCAGAGTAGAAGGACATGTGCTCATCCTCTCCTGTGAGAACTCCAAAATTGCAGCTAGCTGCTGAACAACCATCAGCAGGAGAAAGTTGGATCTCACCAAAAAAAGATACGATCTCTGTTCATTTACAAGCAAACCATTCAATATCACAGTAAGCCAAGTCTATGGCCCAACCACTAATGCTGAAGAAGCTGAAGTCGAACGGTTCTATGAAGACCTACAAGACCTTCGAGAACTAACACCCCCGAAAGATGTCCTTTTTATCATAGGGGATTGGAATGCAAAAGTAGGAAATCAAGAAACACCTGGCTGCTGCTGCTAAGTCACTTCAGTTGTGCAACTCTGTGCAACCCCATAGACGGCAGCCCACCAGGCTCCCCCGTCCTTGGGATTCTTCAAGCAAGAACACTGGAGTGGGTTGCCATTTCCTTCTCCAATGCATGAAAGTGAAAAGTGAAAGTGAAATCGCTCAGTTGTGTCCGACTCTTAGTAACCCCATGGACTGTAGCCCACCAGACTTCTTAGTCCATGGGATTTTCCAGGCAAGAGTATTGCAGTGGGGTGCCATTGCCTTCTCCTGGAGTAACAGGCAAATTTGGCCTTGGAGTACAGAATGAAGCAGGGCAAACATGAATAGAGTTTTGTGAAGAGAATGCACTGGTCTTAGCAAACACCCTTTTCCAACGACACAAGACAAGACTCAGCACGTGGGCATCACTGGATGGTCAATACCAAAATCAGATTGATTATATTCTTTGCAGCCAAAGATGGAGACGCTCTTGACAGTCAGCAAAAACAAGACTGGGAGCTGACTGAGATCCCAGATCATGAACTCCTTATTGCCAAATTCAGACTTAAATTGGAGAATGTAGAGAAAAGCACTAGACCATTCAGGAATGACTTAAATCAAATCCCTTACAATTATACAGTAGAAGCAAGAAATAGATTCAAAGGATTAGATCTGATAGACAGAGTGCCTGAAGAACTATGGATGGAGATTCATGACATTGTACAGGAGGTAGTGATCAAGACCATCCCCAAGAAAAAGAAATGCAAAAAAGACAAAATGGTTGTCTGAGGAGGCCTTGCAGATAGCTGAGAAAATAAGAGAAGTGAAAGGCAAAGGAGAAAAGGAAAGATATACCCATTTGAATGCAGAGTTCCAAAGAATAGCAAGGAGAGGTAAGAAAGCTTTCCTCAGTGATCACTGCAAAAAAATAGAGGGAAACAATAGAATGGGAAAGAGTCGAGATCTCTTCAAGAAAACTAGAGATACCAAGGGAACATTTCATACAAAGATGGGCACAATAAAGGACAGTAATGGTATGGACCAAACGGAAGCAGAAGATATTAAGAAGAGGTGGCAAGAATACACAGAAGAACTATACAAAGAAGACCTTCATGACCTAGATAACCATGATGGTGTGATCACTCACCTAGAGCCAGACATCCTGGAATGCGAAGACAAGTGGGCCTTAGAAAGCATCACTATAAACAAAGCTAGTGGAGGTGATGGAATTCCAGTTGAGTTACTTAAAATCCTAAGAGATGACGCTGTGAAAGTGCTGCACTCAATATGCCAGCAATTTGGAAAACTCAGCAGTGGCCACAGGACTGGAAAAGGTCAGTTTTCAGTCCAATCCCAAAGAAAGGCAATGCCAAAGAATGCTCAAACTACTGCATAATTACACTCATCTCATATGCTAGCAAGATAATGCTCCCAATTCTCTAAGCCAGCCTTCAGTAGTACATGAACTGTGAACTTCCAGATTTTCAAGCTGGATTTAGAAAAGGCAGAGGAACCAGAGATCAAATTGCCAATGTCTGTTGGATCATCGAAAAAGCAAGAGAATTTCAGAAAACATATACTGCTTCATTGATTATGCTAAAGCCTTTGACTGTGTGGATCACAACACACTGTGGAAAATTCTTCAAGAGATGGGAATACCAGACTACCTGACCTGCCTCCTGAGAAACCTGCCTGCAGTTCAAGAAGCAACAGTTAGAACCTGAGATGGAACAACGGACTGTTCCAAACTGTGAAAGAAGTATGTCAAGACTGTATATTGTCACCCTGCTTATTTAACTTATATGTAGAATACATCATGAGAAACGCTGGACTGGATGAAGCACAAGCTGGAATCAAGATTGCTGGGAGAAATATCAATAACCTCAGATATGCAGATGACACCACCCTTATGGCAGAAAGTGAAGAGGAACTAAAAAGCCTCTTGATGAAAGTGAAAGAGGAGAGTGAAAAAGTTGGCTTAAAGCTCAACATTCAGAAAACGAAGATCATGGCATCTGGTCCCATCACTTCATGGGAAATAGATGGGGAAACAGTGGAAGCAGTGTCAGACTTTATTTTTGGGGGCTCCAAAATCACTGCAGATGGTGACTGCAGCCATGAAATTAAAAGACACTTACTCCTTGGAAGAAAAGCTATGACAAACCTAGATGGCATATTAAAAAGCAGAGACATCACTTTGGTGACACAGGTCCATCTAGTCAAAGCTATGCTTTTTCATGTAGTCATGAATGGATATGAGAGTTGGACCATAAAGAAAGCTGATTGCCAAAGGATTCATGTTTTTGAACTGTGATGTTGAAGAAGACTCTTGAGAGTTCTTTGGACAGCAAAAAGATCAAACCAGTCAATCTTACAGGAAATCAATCCTGAATATTCGTTGGAAGGACTGACTGATGCTGAAGCTGAAACTCCAATATTTTGGCCACCTGATGCGAAGACTTGACTCATTAGAAAAGACCCTGATGGTAGGAAGACTGAAGGTAGGAGGAAAAGGGGATAACAGAGGACGAGATAGTTGGATGGCATCACTGACTCAATGGACATGAGTTTGAGCAAACTCCAGGAAATGGTGATCAACAGGGATGCCTGGCGTGCTGCAGTTCCTGGGGTCACAAAGAGTCGGATACGACTGAGTGACTAAACAGATCATTTATTATAAAACTTGTAAAGACTCTTTCCATTTTGTCATTTTACTTTTCTTGTAGTTTTTCTTGCCGTTTGGTTTTTATTTTTATATTTAGTAATCAAAGTTATCTCTCTGTCTCATTATTTGTAGAGTTTGAATCATAATTAGAAAGGTTTTCTCCATTTCTTGACTATAGAGGAATTCACTCAGTTTTTTCTAATATTAATATGGTTTCATTTTCTTTAATGTTTAAATTTATGATCCATTGGAATTTATCTTAGTGTATGAGATAAGGTATGGATTCAGTTTTATATTTTTTCTATCTGGTTATTAAAATGTTCTTCCCTCCCATGAGAATCAATCCTTATGAAATATTTCATTTGTGTTTGTAATTGGAATTAATTTTGGATTTCATATTTTGCTTGATTGGTCTGCCTAATCCATGTGTCAGTACTAGCCTGTTTTAATATGAGAGACTTTATAATATGTTTTATTATCTGTGATAGGTAGCCCCCTCAACTTCATCATCTTTTGCAGGATCTTCTTGGCATTGCTGCATCTTTGCTCTTCAGTATTAAATGGTCTAATTCCAGGAATTTTTTTTTAAGCTGGAACGTCTATTGTTCCATCCTAAAGGAAATCAGTCCTGAATATTCATTGGAAGGACTGATGCTGAAGCTGAAACTCCAATTCTTTGGCCACCTGATGTGAAGAACCAACTCCTTGGAAAAGACCCTGATGCTGGGAAAGATTGAAGGCAGGAGGAGAAGGGGATGACAGAGGACGAGATGGTTAAATGGCATTACCAACTCGATGGACATGAGTTTGAGTAGGGTCCGGAAGTTGGTGATGGACAGGGAAGCCTGGCGTGCTGCAGTCCATGTCACAAAGAGTCGGACACAACTAAATGACTGAACTGAACGTTTATTGGGATTCTCTTAAACTCATAACTGACCTCTTTGTGATGTTGAGTCTGTCTAATCAAGGCATGTTTTTACATTTCCAGTTCAAGTTCACTTTCATGGTTTTCAAGTGTATTTTATATTATTTTGTTTGTTTTAGTTTTTTTAAATTGAGCAACTTAAATTGGACAGCTTAAAGTTGTCTTTAATTTATAGACATCTATAAATTAAAGCATTAATTTATAAATGCTTTAATTTATAAGACATCTCATAAAACTTACTGTATTAAGCAGAAAAATTAAGGATTATTGTTTTAGATATTGTGTTTTCTCTTTTGTAAAGATAATATTTGTGGTTTTTTTTAGACTGCACTGTGTTTTTGTGGCTTTGTGCAGGCTTTCTGTAGTCGTGGAGAGTGAGGACGGTTCTTTGTTACAGTGGGCAGGTTCACTGGCCCTAATGCGTGGCGTCAGTAGTTGGCAAAACCACTGGCTTCAGTCGTTGTAGCACACGGGCTCGATATTGGTACACACTTGCTCTAGAGAACGTGCTGACTACAGTGTAGGCACATAGGCTTAGCTGCTCTGCGACTCGTGGGATCTTCCCAGACTGAGGATGAAACCAGTGCCCCTTGCACTGGCAGTCAGATTCTTATCCACTGTATCACTAGGGAAGTCCTGTATTTTCTCAATGTGGGAATTGTTTATGTTATTGATATTTTCTGCAGTAGATCTTTTGTATTTATATGTAGTCTCTTCAAGTCATTGTAAATGCAATGTGCTTAGGAATCAGAAAGCTGTACACACTAGTCTAAAGAAGAAGAACAACAATAAGAATAATAAAACAAAGGCTGTGAGAGGCAGTGGGTATGGGAAAGAGAGAGAACTATACAGAAACCTAGGCTGTGAATATTGTCTTCATTTAAGTACATTAATATGAACTTCTAAGCCTGTAGTCTATCTCCTAAAATAATTTTGAAAAACTATTTGCCTTTTTGCACATTTTTTTAGTTGACATATAACATTTTGACCATCAATGTAAGCTGCTGTAAATGATGCGAGTTCCCATTTATGGTAACCATTGTCACTTAAAAATGATATATCGTCCTTTTAAATGTAGCCGATGAAATCAAAATAACAGCAATTTTAAGGCCTCTGGTCATCCATTAAAAGCTATAAACATGATCTTTAATAGCCAAATTTAACATTTTACAGTTTTTTCCTTAATTGTGTATTCCTTCACTTTCCTGTACAGAATTACATTGTAGTGAAATACATCTTTTTGCTAAATTATCTTTTTTTGAAACTGATCATTATATTATGCTTTTTGGCAATAAAACTGTATATGAATTTAAAATAATTATTTAAGAAGGGAGGGGCCACGATGGTAGCGCAGGAAGACCCTGAGCTCACCTCTTCTCATGGGCATACCAAAGCTACAACTATATACAGAGCAACTGTTGATGTAAAAGATTGAAAGGTTAATAGACAAGATCTTGTACAATTAAAGATGTAAAGAAGGAACCCCAAGCGTATGGGTAGGAGGTACAGAGACACAGTACAGTTAAGATCTATACCCCCAAGTGGGTAATGCACAAACAGGACTATAATTATTGTTGCAGAGATTCTCCCCAAGAAACAGGTGGTCTGAGCCCACATTGGGCTCAATAGTCCAGGGGTCCTGCACCAGGAGGATGAGCCCCCAAAATGTTTGGTTTCGAAGGCCAGTGGGGCTTACTTGCAGGAGAGCTCGAGTGCTCTGGGAAGTAGAGACCCTCACTACACGGTTACAGTCATCAGAACAGCATGGTACTAGCACAGCAGCAGACACATAGATCAGTGGAGCAGGAGGGAGAGCCTCAAAATGAACCTGTCCTTGTAGGGGCAATTAATGTACAAGAAAGAAGGCAAGAAGACACAATAGGGAAGAGATAACCTCTTCAATAAATTATATTGGGAAAACTGGACAATTGCAGGTAAAACTGGACAACTGCAGCTTAAAGAATCAAACTAGACTACTCTTTCATATTATGCATAAGAGAAATTCATGAGATTAAAGACTTAGATGTAAGACCTGAAATCATGAAACTTCTAGAAGAAAACATAGGCAATGTACTCTTTGACATCAGTCTTGTATTTTTGGGATATATATATATATATCTTCAAGGCAAGGGAAATAAAAGCAGAAATAAACAACTGGGGATTACATCAAGCTATAAAACCTTTGCATAGCATAGGAAAATATAAAAATTAAAAGGCCATATACTGAATAAGAGAAGATATTTGCAAATGATATATTTGATAAGGAATTAATATTCAACATAACCCAAGCAACAAAATCCAAAACCCGAGAAGCAACATGATTAAAAAATAGGCAGAGAATGTAAGTAGACATTTTTCTAAAGAAGATGTACAAATGACCAAAAGACACATGAAAAGATGCTCAACATTACTAATCAGCAGGAAAATGCTAACAAAACCCCCAATGAGATAATAGCCTCATACCTGCCAGAATGACTATTATGAAAAAGACAGTGAGGATATGGAGAAATGGGAATTCATGTGTACTGTTGGTGGGAATGTAAAAAGCTTCCACTATGAAAGTTTCTCAATAAATGAAAAATATAACTACTATATGATTCAGCAATTCCATTTCTATTTATTCAAAGAAATAAGAAACACTAATTAGAAAAGATCTATGCATTCCTTGTTCATTGCAGCATTAGCCACGATATGGAAGCAACCTAAGTGCCTGATAGCACTTAAGCCAAGTTTATAGGCTTATTCTTAGTTGGTCCTCGCTGAAGTAACACTCATGTCATGTCATGTGTTAAGTTGCTTGGTCGTGTCCAGCTCCTTGTGATCCCATGGACTGTAGCCTGCCGGGCTCCTCTGTGCATGGAATTCTCTGAGAGTGGGTAGTCTTTTCCTTTTCCAAGGGATCTTCCCAACCCAGGGCTTGAACCTGAGTCTCCTGCTTTGCAGGCAGATTCTCTTACTGTCTGAACCACCAGAGAAGCCCAGTGTGTGAGAACAAGGAGTAAACACAGACTGTTTATACCTGCTCAGTCTCTGTTCTTGACCATTGTATTATGCTGCCTTGAATTGTTTGAATAAAACTTCATAAAGCAGAGCTTCCAAAGCTGTGTGCCATAGCACAGTGGATGGGGTGTAGATACATAGATCTTCTCAGAGTTGGCAGAAGCTTGCAGGCCAGTTTGCCTATCTCAGTGAGCAACTTTTTCTTCTTACCAGGAGTGCTAGTTTAAATTTTTTAAATTTTAATTAATTAATTTTTTGGCTGTACCGCATGGCATGTGGTATCTTAGTTCCCCAACCAGGGATTGAATCTACAGTGAAAATGCTGAGTCTTAACCCCTTGACTGCTAGGGATGTCCCAGGAGTGCTAATTTAAATATTGTTTTCTATATGCATCAAGGAGTTGAAAAGACAGGGAGATCTAAAGGATCTTTGGGCAGATGCCATAAGTGGACTATACGCCCACTAAAATGAAAGAAAGATACATAAACGAATTGACTTGAAGAATGAAGTCATCAGTGATGTTTATCTGAATGGTGAAGCAAATCTGTATGATTTAATCCCAGAGTTATAAAATAGTGGCCTATGGCTAAATTTATCCTGGAAAACTCTATAAACAACCTTCTGGAATAACCGAGCACAATTATTTAAACAAAAATAGAATGTGCTTTCCTTTTCATGGGCCAAGAGAACGTTCAGTAGTCTGTACGGCTCCTGTATACCTAGAAACTTGATACTTTTACATTCTCCCGCCTGGTTTCTGGAGGCTTTTGGGTGTGCTGCTCTTATTAAATCAGTGAAAAAGTGGTGGGTCATACGTGGTTGGTTGTGGTTGTTCCATTGATAAGTTGTGTCCAACTCTTTGTGACCCCGTGGACTGCAGCATGCCAGGCTTCCCTGTCCTTCGTTATCTTCCGGAGTTTGCTCAAACTCATGTTCATTGAGTCGATGATGCCATCCAACCATCTCATCCTCTATCACCCCCTTTCCCTCTTGCCCTCCAATTTTGCTGGAATCAGGGTCTTCCCCAATGAGTTGGCTCATGGTTGGTAGACTGTATTAATTATCTTTTTGTTATTTTCATCAGAGGTCTGTTGGGGGTGAGGGAGAGCAAGCATCAACACTGGAGTTAACCAGTGGGCAGATTAAATGGTGATCTCAACACCAGCACCAAAACAACAAGAACATCATTCCTTTCTTCCTCTTTTTGAAAAATTGTTTGGAAAAAATTTAGCTCATGTTTCATTAAAAAAAAAATCAAAGTAGTTTTAGGAAACTCCATTGCTGCTTGTATAAATAAGTGCTCAAGAGATTGTGTTGATTTCTGAAATTATTATTGGTAAATTCAGAGCTATTTTGGATTTCCTTATACCAATATTGCAGTGTTATTTTTTTGTCTGAATTTTGAGAGCCAAGAATACTATAATTCTTGCATTGGAGAAGTAACTGTCTCCCTTGGGAAGATGGTTTCTCTAAAAGGATATCCAACCTGTAAAGTAACTTCAAAGTGCAAGTCTGTATAATGTACCTGACTTCATTATTATTATGGGTTGTGAATATTTAGCATAGCACACTAACCTGGTTTCCTTTAAAAAAGATTTTTTTAAGCTTTCTGATACATATATTTATAGTGAATATGAAGGTGATCTATGAATTCACCAATCAGCTTTATGAGATCTTACTTTTTTTTGCCTCATTTGCTCCAGATATTTCTTTAAGTTATGTAAATATTTTTTATCTTTGTTACTTATCCTGTTTTCTTCTGATTTCTTTCTCATTGTGTGCCCAGAAAATGTGTGTCTTAAAGTTAGTATTTGCTGTTTTTCATACTATTGTGGCGAGTTTGCATCTATTAAGAGTATTGTCTCAAACTTCATATAAAATGGTTTCATGTTCTACATATAATTCAGCACTTTTTTCCTCCTCAATATCATGAATTTGAGATGTATTCGTGTTGGTACATATGACTTCAGTTCATTTTAAACTATTTTATATAGTCATTCATTCTCTGTTGATCAATATTTCATTTGTTTCTTTCTCTTCCGATTACATCAGAAACTGAGAGTCAGCACTGTATAGGGGCTAAAGCAGGGACTCTGAAAGTCATTTCTGGTTCAAATACTTGTCTCATCATTAACATAATTAACAAACTCACTAACAGGTAAAAGTTGGTCCTGCGTGGATTACAAGGAAGTGATGTCATGAGCAAAGGGTACTGATTAATCCAATGTTGTATACACAGGTCTGAAAATGAAAATAAAAGTAAACAGATGGTAATCAGGAAGATGAAATGTGTTAATATTTATGAAAAAAACAGAATAGTGCCTGGTACATAGTAAGTACTATATAGACATTTGTTATGTAAAAATTGTAAAATAAGTCACAGCAATGAAAGGTGTCGAAAAATCTCTCCTTGGGTACTTGAAATTGAGTTTTTCTAGGATATATTATTAAGAGTAGGAGAATTTGCTGTCTGAGGGTAGACAAATCTGTCTTTTTTGAAACTATAGAGGTTTTTTTAATCCCCCCCTCAAACGTTATTGAAGTTTGGTTGGGAGAAAAATAGTATACATTTAAGGTATACCGTGTGGTATTTTAATGGGTATACATATCTTTAACTTTTCAAGCAGTTGCCAGATTGCTCTCCAAAGTATTGGTACTAATTCAGTTTTCTGTCACCTCTCATCACCCAGTCCCTATAGAGATGACAGACATGTCTCCATATTCTTTCACCACTTGAAATGGTAAAGTTATGAAAATTTTGGTCAGTTTTTGATTGTGCAGTGAATGCCTTTGTGCTTTAGTTTATTACATTTCCCTGATTTCAAATGAGATTGAACTACTTTTACATGTTAATGGCCATCTTTTCTAGAGTGCCTAATTGTTCTCTTGACTCGTTTTCTCCCTCTTATAAGTTTCTTTGTGTTTTTCTCATTGATTTCTGGGCCATCTATCACAGTTTCTTCTTTTGACTATTAGTCTTTAATGCATCAGTAATTGACTTCTAGGGAATTTCCTGGTGGTCCAGTGGTTAGGACTCTGTGCCTTTGCTGCCAAGGGTGTGGGTTCAATCCCTGATTGGGGAGCTAAGATCCTGAAAGCCATGCAGCCTGGCCAAGGGAAAAAAAAAAAAAAGGAATTGACTTTTGTTTAGGGAGTAATTGACATTCAACTTACACGTGTGTGTGTGTGTGTGTGTGTGTGTGTGTGTGTGTGTGTGTGTGTGTGTGTGTGTGTGTATTGCTCAGACGCTCAGTTGTGTCTGACTCTTTCCGACCCCATGGAATGTAGCCTGCCAGGCCCCTCTGCATGAAATTTTCCAGGCAAGAATACTGGAGTGGGTTGCCATTCCCTTCTCAGGGGATCTTCCCGACTCAGGGATCCAACCTGCGTCTCTTCCGTCTCCTGCCTTCGCAGGCAGATTCTTTACCACTGTGCCGCCTGGGAAGCCCATCTCTCTTTATCTCTCTATGTATTTTTGCCATTGTATATCCTCGTTTGTTCTTTCCTCATTTATTTTAGTTATGCTTTGGTCACATATTGAGTTTCTACGTATGTGTATATAGGTCTGTTTCTGGGCTTTCCATATTGTTTTAGTGACCTGTTTTTCCCTGTTTTAATACCACATTGCCTTAAATTCTATGATTTTTAAGAATACATTTAATATGTAGGGCAAACTCTGCCTCATATTTAAAATGACCTGAGTTATTCATGCTCTTTTACAAAATTTTTTATTAATTTGTCAATTTTCATGAAAAATTATAATTTAATTATTAAAATTGTTTTTAATATATAGGTTAATTTGGGGGATAATAATTTATAATTCTCTTTATTAGAGTGTCTCATCCATGAGGACTTTTTTGTTCTACTTTATTAAAATTAATCTGAAATTTTCTTTGTTCTGCACGTTAGCAATTCTGATTACATATTACTTTCCATTTTGACATGTTTTGAGCAGATGTGGTTAATTGGTGGGTTTATGGCTTCACTGGAAGTTCTCTGTTCCTTCTTTACTTTTTTTCCTTCACACATCTGATTGGCTTTCAGAGTTCCAACTGTCACCTCTGTGTCAGTGACCCTTCAGTCTGTCTTCATAGCTTATCTAATCTTGCTCTTAATTCCCTTGGTCATCATTCTAGGCTAATTTTGCATTCCCATTTTCAATTGTAAATAGCATTATTCATTCTAAAATGTACAATCAACGATTTTTAGACTAATTGAAGTTTTGCCAGTCTTCTCTTCATTGGTGTGAGTCATTTTTATAATAAACTTATAGCAGATATTTGAAAGTGTGTTAGTCGCTCAATCATGTCCAACTCAGTGTGACCCCATGGACTGTAGCCCACCAGGCTCCTCTGTCCATGGGATTCTCCAGGGAAGAATATTGGAGTGGGTAGCCATTTCTTTCCTCCAGGGGATGATCTTCCTGATGTGGGGATAGAACCTGGGTCTCCCACAATGCAGGCAGATTCTTCACCATCTGAGCTGCTAGCGAACGCTAATAACTTAAAATTGACTATACTTTAAAGCCTCTCAGACTAAACTTGATACAGTGACAAAGCTTTTTATTAAGGGAAATGAAAGCAACTGGACATCAAATATTGTTGGCCATTTTGCCTTTACGTTGATTTTTGAAAGTGTGTTTAACTCTTATGATCACAAACATGAAACTTGCAGACCCATCTCTGCATTTCTGCATTAAGGAAAAATGCAGACAGTGTACGTGAGACTATGATTCTTGTGTCTGTTCCTCAAAAATGATAGAACTTCCTGTGTGCTCTTTTTAACTCAGCTGTGTTTTATGATGGAGCAGCTGCATTTCTTCATAAAAACTTTGAGCAATATTGCCAAGAAAAATGGAAATGATTTAAAACACACTCTCAGACTGGAACGTTAACAAGCATTTTCTAATAATTGAAGGAGGAGCACTAAAAACATGCCACATGTTTTAACATCTTAGGCCTTTAGTTCTGACAGTACCCTTCAGGAGGATGACAGGATAGTAATGAGGAAGACTGGTAACCAACATTAAGGGCTGTCATATCTGTCAAACTGGTGCCCCTTCATTTCCAAGAGCACGATCGTTAGTTCTCTATTTAATACTTTTCTTGCCACCTCCAAGATGGCACATTTATTTTAACCCCATATAGTGACTTGAGGGGCTTCCCAGGTGGCTCAGTGGTGAAGAATTTGCCTGCCAAGCAGGAGACTCGGGTTCGATCACTGGGTCAAGAAGATTCCCTGGAAAAGGAAATGGCAACCCATTCCAGTATTCCTGTCTGGGAAATCCCATGGACCAGAGGAGCCTAGCAGGCTGCAGTTCATGGGGTCACAAGGGAGATGGACATGACTTAGCAACTAAAACAGCATCAAAAGTAACTTGACAGATAGTTCTGTTGGTTTTGTTTAGTGAAACAAAAATAATTGAAGACACATAACTTAAAACTATTCTTAGAGGAGTATCCTGAATTTTAAGGAGTAAGTTAATCATAAAATATCTTATGCCCACTACCTCCTCCCCTTTGCTAATTAAAATAAATGTCTCTGTAAATTATACAGGCAAGGCACATTGACATGGAAATTGAATGGTCTGTGGTTCCAGTTTGGCTGCTTTTAGTCTCTGAATCTTACTTAATTTGTTAATTTGGAGAGTGAGGTGGTTGCTTATGCAACCAAGGGAAGAAATGAGTTTAAAGGAGTTTAGAAAAGTAGAGTAATTTTGCCCCCACCCCTCCTCCCCCTTTTTTTTGCTGCACTTGTATCTTGTGAGATCTTAGTTCCCCATCCAGGGACTGAACCTGGGCCCTTTGCAGTAAAAACACTGAGTCCTGATCACTGGACTGCCAGGTAATTCCCTATTTTGCTCCTTATAAATTCAAAATGGAATTTTCATAGCTTTCTGGGTTTTATGGTGAAGTTGGGAGAAGGCAAGCTCTGTTTCTAAAAGGAAACCCCACTTGTAAAATTTTTTCAGAGTGAAATTTAAGAACTCTTTCTAGTTCATCCTCTCTTTTGCAGATAAAGGCAGGGTGCTGGACTGTGTCACATGGTGAGAGCGATATGGCTACAATTAGCCTCCCAGTAATTAGCAAGTTTGATGCTGTTGTTTTGGCTCCTCTCACAACTCTACTCCTGCCGAAAAGGCCCCTGGTTGGTCAGAGTTGGTGACTGTTCCAGATATGGGTGGATTGTTTCAGCACTTACTGAATACTTTCAGAAGACCCTAGATTCTCATCTTTAGAAAATGTTAGCAATGACCTTCCTATGCAGCTACTGTAATTGCCATTCAACTGATATTAAAAAAAGAGAGAGAAACCCATGAAGTGTTACTTACTTAAAATCCACAAGTATTGGGATTTCCCTAGTTGTCCAGTGGTTAAGAATCTACCTTTTGATGCAGAAGATGCGAGTTTGATCCCTGGTTGTGAATGAAGTGAAAGTCGCTCAGTCATGTCTGACTCTTTGCGACCCCATGGACAGTCCATGGAATTCTCCAGGACAGAGTACTGGAGTGGGTAACCTTTCCCCTCTCCAGGGAATCTTCCCAACCCAGGGATCAAACCCTGGTCTCCCACATTGCAGGGAGATTCTTTACCAGCTGAGCCACAAGAGAAGCTCTTGTGGGTAGCCTTTCCCTTCTCCAGTGGATCTTCCCAACCCAGGAATTGAACCAGGGTCTTGATCCCATGTACTATGGGGCAGCTAAGCCTCTGTGCCACAACTAGAGAAAGCCCACATACCACAGTGAAGAGCCTGTGCAGCTCAAAGGAAACAAACAAACAAACAAACACCACAGTACATGCAAGTGGGTGAATCATGATTAGAGACCAGAATATCTGATGCAGAGTTGCATATGATTTCCACTGGAGGACATTGTGCATTGGTCTTAATAATATGGGCTTCTAGAATGCGACACCACAACCTAGACCTTGGGCACGTTATTTAATCTTTCTAAGTCTCTGTTTTCTCATCAAGAACAAGGAGATGCTAATACTTTTTTTAAGGGCAGTTTCTGGGCTCCTACCCTCCTTTCTCCCCCTTTTCCTTTCTCTGCCATCATCATTACTGAGGTCTTGACATGTCCCCTCCAATCTGCTCTATCCTGGGACACAGTTTTGGACAAGGCAACCCTTCCTTCTGCCTTCATAGACTTTGCAGTTTATTGGAGATCCTTATTACATGGTAGTGCAAGCAGTTAGGATGGCCTGGGTTGGAGGGCTGCTGGACAGGTAGAGAAGACTTCCTGGTGGCTGAGACTGAAAAATAATGAGGATTTAGCCAGGTGAGGAGGAGGGGAAAGAATGTTCCAGGAAGGGAAAATGGTAAGTGCAAAAACAAGATGTGAGAGCTTGTGGTGTTCTCCGAGGAGCTGAAAGCAGTTCAGCCTGTGCAGGTGTGGGGAGTGATGGGAATTGAGAAGGTTCAGTAGCAAGGCCACCCCATGAAGGACCCTGCTCATCATGTTAAGAGTTTGGGACTTGGTTCTGAGAGCTTTGGGAAGCTACTGCAGGAGTTGAAGGAGACTTCCAGGTGACACTAGTGGTAAAGAACCTGCCTGTCAATTCAGGAGACATGAAACATGGTTTTGATCCCTGGGTTGGGAAGATCTCTTGGAGAAGTGCGTGGCAACCCACTCCAGTATTCTTGCCTGGAGAATCCCATTGACAGAAGAGCCTGGCAGGCTGTAGTCCATAGAGTTGCAAAGAGTTGGACATGACTGAAGCAACTTAGCACTCAGCAAGCGTGCCAAATGGTAAGATTCATATTCTGGTTATTGTCTGAAAAAATAGATTTGGAGAGGTTGAGAATGGAGGCCAGTTTGCAGGCAAGAGATGGTGGGACCCCAGTTAGGAACATAGGAAGTCGGAATAGGAAGTAAGTATCAGGACCCCTTGATGGTCCAGTGGCTAAAGACTTTGCCTTCCAATGAAGGGCGTGCAGGTTTGAGTGCCGGTTGGAGAGCTGGATCCCCACCCGCCTTGCAGCCAAAAAACCAAAACAGAAAATAGAAGCCATATTGTTACAAATTCAATAAAGCCTTTAAAAATGGTCCACATTAAAAAAAAATTAAAAAAGGAAGAAGTAAGTATCTTCCACTGATTGTTTATGTTGGAGAATGGCAGGCCTGGATGTGGGCTTCCCTGGTGGCTCAGGAATCTGCCTGCAATGTAGGAGATCCAAGTTCAATCTCTGGGTTGGGAAGATCCCCTGGAGAAGGGAATGGCTGCCCACTCAATTGTTCTTGCCTGGAGAATTCCATGGACAGAGGAGCGTGGCGGGATACAGTCCATGGGGTTGCAAAGAGTTGAGAACAGCTGAGTGACTAACACTTTCAGGTTTTTTTTTTTTTTTCTTCAGAGCATCAGGCTTGGGTGTGGTAAGTGGAGAAGTGGGAAGAGTTGAGCATGGGGTCAGGTTTTTGACTTGGTCAACTGCCACGTGGGTGGTGGTGCCTTTCCCTGAAATACAGGCTATCAGGACTGGGGAAGAATAGTATTTCTTACTCTACAGATCTAGCACTTCCTGCATGCTGTGCATGGTTCTAAGCAAGTGTTTTATGTTGACTATATTGTTGAATTCTCACCTTGGCTCTAGGAGGTGAACATGTCTATTGATTCCCATTCTATAGATGAGGAAACTAAGGCATGGAGAGGTGAGCAGTCTGTCTCAGAACACAGGGCCAGAAAGTTCTAGAGTGAGAATTCAAAGCAGGCAGTGAGGCCCAAATCCAGGTTCTTAACCACTGTACCCTACTTTGTCTTCCCAGTGGGGAGGATAAGTTCCTTGTTGGTTGGAGGGACCATCAAGACATAGAGAAACCCAGGGGTTTAGAGTTTAGAAACAAAATTGCGGCCATGACATAGATATGGGAAGTGCCTGGAGTACCTGTAATTGAACTGTGGAAGGAAGCGTAGAGTGAAAAGAAGAGAAGGCCTCTGAATTCAGCAGTGTTCTAGTTGTTCCCAGAAGACTGACGTTAGGCACAGCTTCGGAGTTAGCTACAAGACCAGGAGAGGATGGGTAGACCGTCTCTGACATCTTCATGAGGGTACCTGGTTTTAGCAGGACTCCAGTGCCACCTCTGCCCTCCCTCTGAGACTTGGGCCCCCCTGGGCCGTGCTGACACTCACTCCTTTTCCTTGGCCCTCAAGATACCCCTATCTTTGACTGTTGCTTGTTCCTGCTACTCGGGTCCCAGTTACACACTACTGGATTATCTCATCTCCCAGACCGAGTTCTCTGCCTGCCTGTCCATGCATCATTTTGTGTATTTTACTAGAGTGCACACAGTCCGTGGCACTTTTCAGTCCATCACTCTCCCTGGTCGTATAATCTGTAGACCTGTGTTTTAACTCTGTGTCAGACTGGGGACTCTGCCTGAGTCCTCTCTGAGCTCTGAGCTCCACCCTAGCTTTTCAGTTCCATCTGTGATCAGCCATTCAACTTCTAAAAACCTAGCCTTAGACTCCTCTCATTAACCATCTTCCATGTCTAAGTCCCAATATTGTGGGTTTTTGGTTTTTTTTTGGCCATACTGCATGACACCTTAGTTCCCTGACCAGGGATTGAGCCTGTACCCCTGCAATGGGAGCGCTGAGTGTTAACCAGTGGTCCACCAGAGAAGTCCTTCAGTTCCAACATTGAATTAGGCCCATGGTTGGCTTGCTTGCTTTATTTTCTTTTTTGGGGCTTCAGAACATTACTGGGGAAAAAAATCATATAACTGCAATGATTTAGTCTCAAAAAAAAAATCCCTTTTTGTATTTCTGAAACTTCGAAGTCTAATCATGCATTTCATTTTGTCTTAATATTCAGTCATCTTTAAATGAATAATTTACACAAAGACTGAATAAAGCAGAATAAAATAACTCGTTTGCTGGTGGTAACCTGACAGCATTATTCACGATAAAAGGGCTTATGTAGATTTCATTTCATAATATTGAATTCTATTAAGTAAGGTATTTTATACATTCAGTTCAGTTCAGTTCAGTTGCTCAGTCGTGTCTGACTCTTTGTGACCCCATGAATCATAGCACACCAGGCCTCCCTGTCCATCACCAACTCCGGGAGTTCACTCAGACTCACGTCCATTGAGTCAGTGATGCCATCCAGCCATCTCATCCTCTATCGTCCCCTTCTCCTCCTGCCCCCAATCCCTCCCAGCATCAGAGTCTTTTCCAATGAGTCAACTCTTCGCATGAGGTGGCCAAAGATGTTTTATACATTAAACATTTTAAAATATACATATATTTTAATTTCAATAAGAAGAAATCTATATTCATTGTTTAAGGTAGGTAATAAGATAAATTTTGTGCTTTGTTTAAATATAGACTCTTCTGTATACTTATGCATTGGGGTTTTAAGGCTACCCCAGACTTTCTTATTTTTATTCTTCTGACTCAATGTTTTGAAATTTTGCTCTCTAAATTGTATCGTAAGTAATCATCTGTTTTCCCATTTTTTTACCATATGAAAACCAATATAACTGTCAGCAAAAGATATCCTGTTATTATTAAGCTGACAATTTAATTCTCACAAAAGCCTTATCCATTTATTTTCTTGTTGTATTCTGCAACCTTAATATACTTTTAAAATACCATTTCCTTAGGTTATTTTTTAAATATTAAAACTAACTCTCAGGACTATTATTATTCCCTTCATGTTCATGGAGAGTTAGAAAATTATTCTAAAGTTCTATTTCCTTTTTTTCAACTTGTGTCTTACATCGTTTGTTCTCTGTCTAGGAGGATAAAACCACAAGCTTGCAGATAACTGCCTCATTTCCATTGCTTCTCTGACTGAGTGTGGGGAAGTACTGTCTGTAAGTAGGGCAGTCTGAGTGGATTTGGGCAGCTGGGGTGGAATTTAGCTTCTGTGACAAAGGGCCAGTAGAAGTCTAGCAGAGCCTGGCATTTGGAAAGAGTGTTGTGCTTCTTCATGTAAGGAAAAGCTAGTGGTATTTGGTGTCTTTTTTTTTTTTTTTTCAGTTAGGAAAAGATTACTTTGGAATTTGGTCTCTAGATGAGGTTGTAAGAAACAGCTTGGAATTTGAGAATCTCTGGAGACCAAGCTTCATGCTTGATTGGAAAAACTGGTGCTTTCATCAGTCATAAATAATTTTAAATGTTCTGTAACCATTTCTATATCTAAGGCATTCAGATAGTCCACGTACACTTGTTTCTTTGAAAACTGGAATGGTAACTTTGCGATTTTGTAAGCTGCTTATTTAAGTAGGAAAACTAAATGTAATATTTAAAATCAGTTAAAAAAATTATCTAACTCTAGCCTCCAAACCAAAGATTTTCTTTGGAGATTTTAAACGTTTAAATAACATGAGGCGTACTAAAATCTTAGGGTAGTAACATGTACTGATTTAAGTCTAGACGTAAAGTGATATGTTTTTGCTTCCATATGACTACAAATAAGTATTGTTCCTCTTTTTCTTGTCTTAGCTCACCTTTCACTTGAATGACTTACTATGTGTCTCATTGCATTGGAGTCAGTCATTTCTTAGAAACAGCAAGGTGCTTAGAATATTGCTGCTGGTTCTTTCATATAATTTGTCTAAGAGTGTTGCTAATCTGTTTTCTCTGGTCTATAATTTCATTACACTCAGGAGCACCAGGTCTCAGCCAAGCCTGTGTCTTCAGCCTTGAGCAAGAATCATAATGGCATCACTTAACCCTGAAACACTTTTGAATGGACAATGAATCACTGTGCTTACATTCATTCTTTCTTCATTGTTAGGTGCCTTTCATTGTTGGTACTCTCTTTAGTTTTCCTATTTCAACATGCAGTGATTCTATAAGTATATTGTAGCTTGAGATGTGGAATTTGTTTATGTTTGTATTTTGTGATTAAGTATTTTTATTCTAGAAATGGAGATAGATTCTTCAACAAATTGATGACTTGCTGGTATGTGTCTTGAACACATGTTACTGGAAATGTGTGTAATATATGTTAATTTATAATTTTATTAGCATTTACCTGTAATGATATACCTGTAAATATGGTAAAGTGACGGCATAATGTATATTTGAAAATTTAATACGCTTATGAACGTACATCCTTTGAAGTTAATTTCAATTAGTTTTGTTCCTTTTTTACAATAAAAGGTAAATCTTTTCAAATTACTTGCAAAAGTCATCTGCTATTAGTAATTTAAAGTTTTCATTTAAAAATGACCAGCTGTTTTGCTTTGTTATAGCATTTTCACTTATTTTATTGACTTTTATGATGTCCTATCTTGGCATGAAATGTTCCCTTGGTATCTCTAATTTTCTTGAAGAGATCTCTAGTCTTTCCCATTCTGTTGTTTTCCTCTATTTCTTTGCATTGATCGCTGAGGAAGGCTTTCTTATCTCTCCTTGCTATTCTTTGGAACTCTGCATTCAAATGGGTATATCTTTCCTTTTCTCCTTTGCTTTTTGCTTCTCTTCTTTTCACAGCTATTTGTAAGGCCTCCTCAGAGAGCCATTTTGCTTTTTTGCATTTCTTTTCCATGGGGATGGTCTTGATCCCTGTCTCCTGTACAATGTCACGAACCTCTGTCCATAGTTCATCAGGCACTCTGTCTATCATATCTAGACCCTTAAGTCTATTTCTCACTTCCACTGTATAATCATAAGGGATTTGATTTCGGTCATACCTGAATGGTCTAGTGGTTTTCCCTACTTTCTTCAATTTAAGTCAGAATTTGACAATAAGGAGTTCATGATCTGAGCCACAGTCAGCTCCTGGTCTTGTTTTTGCTAACTGTATAGAGCTTCTCCATCTTTGGCTGCAAAGAATATAATCAATCTGATTTCGGTATTGACCATCTGATGATGTCCATGTGTAGAGTCTTGTCTTGTGTTGTTGGAAGAGGGTGTTTGCTATGACCAGTGAGTTCTCTTGGCAAAACTCTTGAGAAACCTATATGCAGGTCAGGAAGCAACAGTTAGAACTGGACATGGAACAACAGACTGGTTCCAAATAAGAAAAGGAGTACGTCAAGGCTGTATATTGGCACCCTTTTTATTTAACTCATATGCAGAGTACATCATGAGAAACACTGGGCTGGAAGAAGCACAAGCTGGAATCAAGATTGCCGGGAGAAATATCAATAACCTCAGATACGCAGATGACACCACCCTTATGGTAGAAAGTGAAGAGGAACTAAAAAGTCTCTTGATGAAAGTGAGAGTGGAGAGTGAAAAAGTTGGCCTAAAGCTCAACATTCAGAAAACGAAGATCATGGCATCTGGTCCCATCACTTCATGGCAAATAGATGGGGAAACAAGTAGAAACAGTGTCAGACTTTATTTTGAGGGGGCTCCAGAATCACTGCAGATGGTGACTGCAGCCATGAAATTAAAAGACGCTTACTCCTTGGAAGGAAAGTTATGGCCAACCTAGATAGCATATTCAAAAGCAGAGACATTACTTTGCCAAGAAAGGTCCATCTAGTCAAGGCTATGGTTTTTCCAGTAGTCATGTATGGATGCGAGAGTTGGACTGTGAAGAATGCTGAGTGCTGAAGAATTGCTGCTTTTGAGCTGTGGTGTTGGAGAAGACTCTTGAGAGTCCCTTGGACTGCAAGGAGATCCAGCTAGTCCATCCTAAAGGAGACCAGTCCTGAGTGTTCTTTGGAAGGACTGTTACTAAAGCTGAAACTCCAATACTTTGGCCACCTCATGTGAAGAGTTGACTCATTGGAAAAGACTCTGATGCTGGAAGGGATTGGGGGTAGGAGGAGAAGGGGATGACAGAGGATGAGATGGCTGCATGGCATCACCAGCTCGATGCACATGAGTTTGGGTGAACTCTGGGATATGATGATGGACAGGGAGGCCTGGCATGCTGCAATTCATGGGGTTGCAGAGTCGGACATGACTGAGCGACTGAACTGAACTGATGATATCCTATATCAAAATTATGTGGTAGTCATAATTTTTATAATTTCTAATGTACAGATGAGATGTACAAAAAAAGGAATGTTTTGCTTTTGAAGTGAGCCTGTGTTTAGATGTAAAATCATGAGCAGTTTAACTTTTAGGTTACTATAGATTCTATCTCCCCCCTTTGCAAATTATCTCAATATTTCAGCTTCTTTGTTGGCTATGTTCATTGGGGTCAGTGGCCCCAAAGAATCCAGGAAATCTAAGGGAAACAAAAATTTATACTGTTTGCTGCATAGATTTAGAGAAGGACAAATTGTGTGGCCTGGAACGTTCTTAGGTACATTGGGTTGAATTAAGCTTAAGAAGATTGGGAAGGCAGCCGTAAGAAATAGATAATACTAGCTTGGCTGCAAAGATTTAGTAATGAACTCAAAACCTTAAATGCTTGTACCTTCAAAGGGAGATAGCTAAATCCTTTTAGTATGAATTTATAGACTAAAGAAGTGTTTTTCAAGTTTGTGTAATGTAATGACTCCTTTTAAAAGAAAAAAATAGTCATTGTGACCTGTTAGTGTTGACTTATATTTTAAAATTTCACATTACTTAAATAGGTAAAAGCAAAGAACTTGGCTTGAACACTTTATGCTTGTAACTCTTGTGCAACCGTTTTACACATCCCATACACACAGATGACCCAGAGAATGGTAATGAGACATTGCTGCAAATAAATCACCACTTCTAGTGCAGCTGTGGGTCTGGCCACTAAGCCGTTATGGCCTGGGTTCTTTTGAGTTCAGCTTGCCCACAGTACTAGAACTTAAATGTATGGCTTGTGCTTTTGTGTTATTTTTTGTCAGCTTACAAATATTTGAAATATTACTACCTGATGTCAGCTTGATTGTGAACATGAAATGGGTATACTATACAGTTATAAGATGATTATCCAGATGATTCAGAAGTTATTTGTAGTAAATTTTTAGAGTTTATACTTGGTATGGTTCAGTTCAGTTCAGTTCAGTCCAGTCGCCCAGTTGTGTCTGCCTCTTTGCGACCCCATGAACAGCAGCACGCCAGGCCTCCCTGTCCATCACCAACTCCCGGAGTCTACCCAAACTCATGTGCATTGAGTCGGTTATGCCATCTAACCATCTCATCCTCTGTCGTCCCCTTCTCCTGCCTCCAGTCTTTCCCAACATCATGGTCTTTTCCAATGAGTCAACTCTTCGCATGAAGTGGCCAAAGTATTGGAGTTTTGGCTTCAGCATCAGTCCTTCCAGTGAACACCCAGGACTGATCTCCTTTAGAATGGACTGGTTGGATCTCCTTGCAGTCCAAGGGACTCTCAAGAGTCTTCTCCAACACCACAGTTCAAAAGCATCAATTCTTGTCAGCTTTCTTTATAGTCCAACTCTCACATCCATACATGACTACTGGAAAAACCATAGCCTTGACTAGACAGACCTTTGTTGACAAATTAACAGACATCAAAACTGGCTAAGGGGTAAATTACTTGGGAAGAGAGCGCAAGAGAAATTTCTGGGGTGATAGAAACTGTTATATCTTAATTTGGGTATCATTTTCATGGGTACACACATTTCTCAAAACTCATGAAATGATATGTTTTAATTCACTGTAAATTTTACCTTAATTAAAGAAAAAATTATATGTAAATCTTACCTTAATTAAAGAAAATTAAAAGCGCAAAATTAAACATTTCTTTTGATAAGAATTCTCTTATTTTGGGAATAGATCCATGGATTTCAGTTTGGGATCCACCATCAAGTAGGACATTTTAGGCTATTGAATAACATTTATGATGACATGTAACTTTGCCCCAGACCCATGTGCTGTTTCATACTGTGTGAACTGAACTTGACCATGCATGAGCAGTGAAGACTGAACCCAGAGTAAAGAGACTAAAGAGTGTGACTTAATGCCAGCAAGCCCTTGTGCCATCTTGATTCCAGCTCAGTCTTCTAATTCTCAGATATTCCTGCGAACATGCCTCTTTCCATCTTTGTAGCCGCATGGGAGAAAAGAGAGGAAGGAGGGTTACCTGAATGATGCAGAGGGGAGTCCACTGAAGAGAGCAGCTTTCAAAAGGAGATGAGAGTTTATTCGATGCTTTTGTCCTCAAAAATCTTTATTCTCACAGTGAGCACTTTCGGGGAAGGTCAGAATTTAAAAAAAACTGTTCTGAGGAGAGGTCAAATTTAAAGGCAGTCTTGTGAGTAATTTGCTGTTTTATGGTTTTTCACCTGTTGAGGTGGAGGGATGGGCCCGTTTGTGTCTCAGGAGTGCTTTTTCTCTGTTTCTTATTTTTTGTTGCCTCGCTGGGTCTCCCTTGCAGCGCATGGGCATTCTCTAGTTGCAGCGCTTGGGGGTCTCTAGTTGTGGAGTGCGGGTTCTAGGATTCGTGGGGTCAGTACTTGCTGCACACCGGCTCTCTAGCTGTGGCATGACGGCTTAGTGGCCCCCGCAGCATGTGGGATCCTAGTTCCCTGACCAGGGATTGCACCTGTGTGCCCTGTATGGGAAGGCAAATTCTCAACCACTGGACCCCCAGAGAAGTCCTCCTTTTCTTTTTTATACCTATTAAAAAACGTTTTTTAGCAAAACATGTTTGCAGCAGCAATTTTTAAACCTTCAACAATTAATTCATCATCCTATCATGAAACTCTTCCAAGTTTTCCAGGTTTTAGGTAGGTGGGCATTGTCTACATGCAAACATGATTGTTGCCAAATTTAGATGATAGAAATGTGTATTAGTTGTCTTTGTTGAGTAAAAAAATTACACCAGAACCCAGCAGCTTAAAACAGAAAATATTAATTATTTCACACAGTTTCAGTTGGTTAAGGGGTCCAAGAGTGTCTTAGACCCCTAAACGTGAATTTGAGCAAACTCCAGGAGACAGTCAAGGACAGGGAAGCCTGGCGTGCTGTAGTCCTTGGGGTTGCAGAGTCAGACACGACTGAGTGACTGAACAACAGCGACAGCATCTTAGCTAAATTTTTCTGGTTTGTGATTCCTCACGAGATTACTGCCAAGATCTTAGCTAGGACTGCAGTTTTTCTGCAGACTTGACTGCAGATGGTTCACTCACATGCCTGGCAAGATAGTGTGGGTCATTGGGAGAAGGCTTCCTTCCTCACCATGTGGACTTGATAGGTGCTTGAGCATCCTCATGAGGTGGTCCTCCCCACTGTACTGCTGGGGTATCCTTACAGTGTGGCAGCTGCCTTCCCCCACCGCGAGTAATCCCAGAGAGAGTGAAGATGGGAACTGCAGTGTCTTTTATGATTTGACCTCACAAGGCACATTCTTTCATTTTCACTGTATGCTTGGCTGGACGGCTACTGGGTTCTATTGGTGAGTGAGAAGCACATAGAAACACACTCCAGAGCTTACAGCTTATAGCCCACCCAGGGGAACACGCACCTCTTTATTTTTTAAAAAATATTTATTTTTAGAATTGTTGTTAATTTATTTGTCTGTGCTGGTTTTTAGTTGCAGCATGTGGGACCTTTAGTTGTGGCATGGGAACTCTTTGTTGTGGCATGTGAGATCCAGTTCCCTGACCAGGGATCAAACTCACTCCCACTGCATTGGAAAGCAAAGTCTTAACTAGTGGACCACCAGGGAAGCCCCTCCCAGGTGGCTTTGATGCTGTTGGTATGGGGATCGCACTTGGAAGACCACTGCATATGAGCAGTCCTCTCCCTTGGCCTATTCCAAATGACCCTATTTCACTTTCTAAGAAGAGGGAGAAGAAGGAAGCTCAGGGAACATAAGTGCTCACTCTCCTCCACAGTCCATGTGTATGGACTATATATCTTAAAAAAAAATACACATATATATTTTGTCAAAGTATAGTTGATTTAAATGTTTGAGGTGCACAGTAAGGTGATTTCAGATATACATATACACATATATTATTTTTGAAATTATTTTCCATCACTTTGACTTTTCACTTTCATGCATTGGAGAAGGAAATGGCAACCCACTCCAGTGTTCTTGCCTGGAGAATCCCAGGGACGGCAGAGCCTGGTGGGCTGCCGTCTATGGGGTCACACAGAGTCAGACACGACTGAAGTGACTTAGCAGCAGCACGGGTTATTATAAGATATTGAGTATAGTTCCCTGTGTGAAAGTGCTAGTAGCTTAGCTGTGTCTGACTCTTTTCGACCCCATGTAGCCCACCAGGCTCCTCTGTCCATGGAATTCTCCAGGCAAGAATACTGGAGTGGGTTGCCATTCCCTTCTTCAGGGGATCTTCCTAACCCAGGGTTCAAATCCACGTCTCCCGTATTGTAGGCAGTTTCTTTACCATCTGATCCACCAGGGAAGCCCATAGTTTCCTGTGCTATACAGTAAGCCTTTGTTGCATGTTGCATATTGATTTTTTTAGTTAGAAATCCTGCATTTTATTCATACTAAGTCAAACAAGTGGAATCAACATTTATAAATTTTTTAGTTCGGCAAAAATTCATGTTTTCTTAAATATATATTATACCTATTATTTATATATATGTATACAAAAGCATTTCTACTATACTTGATGAAGGCTTAGCAAAGAATATCAAAAGAGATGGAGAAATTGGAAATTATAAACTAAATGAAATAGGAGCACTGAATATGAAATAGAAAAAGTGAAATAAACTAGATAAAAGTAAAAGGTCATCATATGTGGACCATGAAAAGTGAAAGTGAAAGTTGCTCAGTTGTGCCCTTTGTGACCCCATGGACTATACCATCCGTGGAGTTCTCCAGGCCAGAATACTGGAGTGGGTAGCCTTTCCCTTCTCCAGGGGGCCTTTCCAACCCAGGGATCCAACCCAGGCATCCCACATTGCAGGTGGATTCTTTACCAGCTGAGCCACCAGGGAAGCCCAAGAATACTGGAGAGAGTAGCCTATCCCTTCTCCAGAGGATCTTCCCAACCCAGGAATTGAACAGGGGTCTCCTGCATTGCAGGTGAATTCTTTACCAGCTGAACTACCAGGGAATCATCATCTTTGAAAAACGGAGAGTTCTTTACCACAGGAAACTGAAAACCCTCACTAGATCATTGAGAGGGGCCGGATGGAACCCATGAAATGAGTTTAAGCTGCTGCCTGCCAGAAAGAATAGCTTTTGGAACAAAAGGATGGTTTCCACCTTCTTTACTCAGAGTTGTCAGGTGGCTATCGTAGTGAGAAAGCTGCTCCAGAAAAGTGCCCTTCTCTGCTTGTAGCGCCCAAGTACCATCAGTTCAGCTGGGTATGTTTGTGACAGCACCAGAGGTCTGATCACTGAGACCCTTTCTCAAAGCCAGGAGATCATAGGCAAAAAAGTACAGGCCCTCAGAGCTGCAACCACTTCACTTCTTGTGTCTGAAGAGTCTTTTTTTTTGTTTTTGTTTTAAATCTTGGACAATGGTTTCCTCTTCTTCTTCTTCTTTTTTTTTTTAAGGCTGTGTTTTAAAACATATTTATTTTTCTTTATTTTATTCATTTAGCTGTACTGGGTCTTAGTTGCAGTACACGGAATCTTTGATCTTCGTTGTGGTATGCAGGATCTTTAGTTGTGGAATGTGGATTAGTTGTGGCATGAGAACTCTTTAGTTGCAGCTTGTGGGATCTATTTCCCCACCCAGAGATCGAACCCTGGCCCCGTGCATTGGAAGTGTGAAGTCTTAGCCACACCAGGGATGTTCCTGGACAAAACTTTCTTGACGGTAATGAGCTAGGCCTGGTTGATACATACTAGCTTGAAACTATTTTTCTGTGAAAGTGAAGTTCCCAATGTCCTTTCCACACTTCTCCTATCTAGCACAAATGAATAATATGCTATGATTAAGAAGTTCCTGGCACCTGGTAGCAAGAAGAGCCCACCCCCTGATGTCAATGATGTAAAAGCAGTCCACCAGATCTTTATGTTGTAAAGCTGGTATTTATATCTGTGAGTCGGTTGGCCTCTGTGGATGGCTGTGTCCCTTAAGTACTATAATCACTGCCACACTGCAGTGGTCCCCAGACCTATGAATAGTTACTTCCTAAGTTGTTCTTACATTTCAGGGGCACCTTCTCCACTCAGAATCTAAATTTTGTCATGACTAATTGGGAGAGAAGGCAGGCCAGGCTTTAAATCCCCCCTAATCTGATGAGTTATTTCTGGCTTCTGTGGCTTCTCCTTGGCTATGAGGAAAGTGAGCGCTTATGTTCCTTGAGCTTCCGCCTTCTCCCTCCTCTCAGGAAGTGAAATAGGTCATTTGGAAAAGGCCAAGGGACAGGATAGTCATATGCAGTGGTCTTCAAAGTGTGATGCCCCAGACCAACAGCCTCAAAGCCACCAGGAGAGACTTCCCTGGTGGTCTAGTGGTTAAGACTTCATCTTCCAGTGCAGGGGCTGCGAGTTCGATCCCTGGTCGGGGAGCTGAGAGCCCGCATGCCTGTTGGCTAAAAAACCAAAATGTAAAACAGAAGTAACACTGTAACAAAAATTCAATAAAGGCTTAAAAATACGTGGTCCATATCAAAAACATTAAAAAAAAAAGCTACCTGGGAATTTCCTAGATACGTAATTTTTTTCATTCCAACCCAAATCTACTGTATTCAAAGAGGATGGGGTGAGGGTGTGGGGAGTTGGTTCTTAGCAGCCTGTGGTTTAACAAACTCTTCAGATGATTCTGTTGCAAACTGAAGGTTAAGAAGCACTGTCTTAATCAAAAAGAGACTCAGGGGCATTCCAGAAGAGGGGAAATTCATATCAATTGCTGGAGACAGGGTTCACTACGTTGCATGGCAGTACAGGCTCTGAACCTACTCTTGAGGCTCTGGAGATGTCCCCAGTCTGCCTCTGTGCTTGGTGGAAAGAAAAGGAGGAAGGAGGAGTCGTGGTGGGAATATGAATTGGAGTGGTAGAAATGGAGACAGCTTGAGTAAGACATATGGGGTTAGAAGGAGGAAGGGAAAAATGACAGGGCTGTAAAAGTGTACATTAAGATTTCCCTGGTGGTCCAGTGGTCCATGTTCCCAACGCAGGGGACTGGGGTTCAATCCCTGGTCAGAGAACTAGATCCCATATACTGCAGCCAAGAGTTGTGTGTGTGTGTGTGTGTGTGTGTGTGTGCTGAGTTGCTTCGGTTGTGTCCAGCTTTTTGCAACCGTATGGACCAGGCAACAGTACTGAAGTGGGGAGTCAGTCCCTTCTCCAAGGTATCTTCCCGACCCAGGGATCGAACCCGCGTCTCTTACAGCTCCTGCATTGGCACCTGGGTTCTTTACCACTAGAACCACCTGACAAGCCTGCAGCTGAGAGTCAGCATGCTGCAAGTAAAGGTCCCATGTGCTGCAGTGAAGACCCAATGAAGCCAAATTAAAAAATATAGATCCATTAAAGACCTTCCAGAAGACGTCCCACAATCCTATATCTAAGACTTGATGTATCTTTAGAGATGAGATATTTAATTTTTATGAAAATTGAAAAAAATCATTTCACTGCTTTGGTTTCCTTTTTTAATACTCAAAAAACAGTAAGAATTGTTCTGTTTGGCAAAATTTGCTTTGAACATGAAAATGTTTTATTTAATTCAACAACATCTGTAACACATTTTTGCTTTTATTTGTGGTTGAGAACATTCTTATTTGACTGTGAGGAGGAGGCCTTTCTACCTTCTCTTAGGAAGAATTGTTTTCTGTCTCTAACATGTGGCTCATCCCTGCAGTGGGTTCTCCTCCTGACTCTCATCTCTGATGAATGATAACCACATGTCTGTCCTGTTTCCATGGGTGTGACTGGATCTGAACCCCATTCCAACTGTGTAAAGACATATAACAAAGGAAGCTGCAGCTGCTGCATTGGCCAGGATGAGGGAAGGGGGTAGACTGCCTCACAGCCTTTTCACTGTGTGTGTTGCGTGCTCAGTAGCTTAGTCATGTCTGACTCTTTGTGACCCCCTGGACTGTAGCCCGCCAGGCTCCTCTGTCTCTGGAATGATCAGAGCAAGAATACTGGAGTGGGTTTCTATTTCCTTCTCCAGAGGACCTTCCCAACCCAGGGATGAACCTGGGTCTCCTGTAGCTCCTGCACTGGCAGGCAGGTTCATTACCACTGAGCCACCTGGGACTCTGCCAGTTAGTACACGAGACGTAAGAGACACGGCTTTGACCCCTGGGTTGGGAAGACCCCCTGGAGTAGGAAATGGCAACCCACTGCAGTATTCTTGTCAGAATAATCTCATGGACAGAGGAGCCTGGCAGGCTATAGTCCATGGGATTACAAAGAGTTAAACAGGACTGAATGATTGAACACACAGACACATTCTTCCAAAGCGTAGAGACAAGGGAATTAGATCTGTAAAGATCTCAGTAACTCGCCAAAGAAAATGTAAATTAAAAAATGTTAGAGAGTGAACTTTGATTTTACACCCAGAAATCTAATCCATAGCTAATAGCATAAGTGAAGAAAATGCGTTCTTAAAAATATGCATGATAATCTTGTTTCCTGGTTAAGGTAACGGGGCGCTTGTGCATTTTCGTGTCTTAGTATGCAAAGTGTTGTTGCCTCATCACTTTGCTGCCTTTGATTTGCTGAGTGTAGCTTGTGTTAAGAGCATATGCATCACATGGTTCAATTTCTTTTTGATCTTTTTCTTATTAAAATTTTTATCCAGAAATAAAATTGAGAAGAAATTGAGGTTTCTTCTTTGGCTGAAGCTGCTAGGTTTGCCAGCTTTAGCAAATAAAAATAGAGGGTGCCTAAATTTGAAATCAGATAAATGATAAATAGGGTTTTGTTTTTTTAAGTATGTCCCATGAAATATTTGAGACATATTTATATTAAACATTTTTTCTTATTTGAGATTTAAGCTTAACGAGATGTCCTGCATTTTAATGTCCACCCTAAATTCCTAGTAACTATAGAATTATGTCTAACCATTATAGTCATTGCAAATTGCTGGAGCTGGTCCCCCCCCCCAAATTTATTTACTTACTTATTTTTAATTTGTGGCCTCATCCTGCAGCATGTGGGAGCCTAGTTCCCTGACCAGGGATCAAACCCACACACCCTGTATTGGTAGCCAGAGTCTTAACTACTGGACCATTGGGAAAGTCCCCAAACTATTAAAAGTTTCCTGAATTATTTATAGCTTCTGCCACAGTGGCTCAGATGGTAAAGAATTTGCCTGCAACGCAGGAGAGCCAGGTTCAGTCCCTGGGTCGGGAAGATCCCCTGGAGAAAGAAATGGCAACCCACTCCGGTATTCTTGCCTGGAGAATACCTGGCAGGCTACAGTCCATGGGGTTATAAAAAGTCAGACACGATTTAGCAACTAACACTTAGATTAGATTGATTGTGGGCTATCTATAGTTTTAAGCACCCACTGTTTTCACTCCTCAAGAAATCAGGCTAGAAAGCAAGGAATGGGAGTGATAGATTATAGGGATCATCCTGAAGATGTTCTGTATTTTTTACGCAATAATTTTTGAATAGGTTATACAGTCACACCTCTTTTCCCCTCTCTGTTTTAGGTTTTCCAAGCTTATAATAAGTGACCCATTGGTGTATTTTTTTTTTGATTGTGATGAAATATACATAACTTAAAATTTGCCATCTTAACTCCTTTAAGTGTACAGTCTAGTGGCATCAAGTACATTGACACTATTGGGCAACTACCAGCATCATCCACCTTCAGAACCTTTTCGTATTGCAAAACTGAAACTCCATACCTGTTAAACATTAACTCCTCATTCCCCCAGCTCTATCCAGACCCTGGCACACACCATTTTATTTTCTGATTCTATGAATTTGACTGCTCTAGGTGCTCCCACCTTTTGGCCATTGTGAATAATGCTATGAACATGGGTGTAGAAGTTCTTTGGGTGTATACCCAGAATGGAAATTGCTGGATATCTCCATATCTGAGGTTATTGATATTTCTCCTGGCAATCTTGATTCCAGCTGGTGTTTCTTCCAGTCCAGCGTTTCTCATGATGTACTCTGCATATAAGTTAAATAAGCAGGGTGACAATATACAGCCTTGACGTACTCCTTTTCCTATTTGAAACCAGTCTGTTGTTCCATGCCTTAAACAGTAGTAAACTTAAAACATAAATTCTTGCCCTTCTCATAGAAGGAGCTTTCTTCTCAGTTTGTTGATGAGGAGCCAGAAGCTTGGTGCTCTTCGGTACCTTTGCATAGGGAGAATCTGAGCACCTGATTGGGCTGAGCAGGGAGCTACGGAGTCATTCCCATCCACATTCTTCCCATCTGGAGAGGAAATGCTTTCTGTGTTCCTATTTTATGACAGGTCCTCATAACATTTATCATTGATTGATTCTGTGGCTGTCTTAAGGCTTATTCTACGTGAATTGCGTATTAGATACAGAAATAATTCAAACTCGTCTTATTTTATTCTTTTTACCTTCTCTTAATCAACCTTTGGCATCTGTGGGCTTAAACATATTTCAGCTTGGACTTCCCTGGTGGTCTAGTGATTAAGACTGTGTGTTTCTACTGTGGGGTCATGGGTTCGATCACTGGTTGGGGATATTCCATATGCTGTGTGATATGGCCAAAAAAGTATTTCAACTTGATTTCAAAATTAATTATTACTTTATGATTAAATTGAGCATTATCATATATATGGCATGTAGCAAATACCTCTACAACATCTTCTGAAAATATTTTATAGGTACCTTATTCAACAAAAGTCACTATTAGAATTTTGAGTTTTTACACTTCTAAATGGTTCCTAGAGTCAGTGATTTTTTAGATTTTAGGTCTTTCTGAATTGTTGAGTGTTCTGTTAACCATGTTGGTCTACAGTGGTTTCTTTTAAACTAATTTATTCTGGTTTCTCTCTGTGCTTTGAGATTTTGAATGGCTAACTCTGCATGAAACAAGCTTATACCCGGACCATCTGGTGTATCAAGGTGACCGATTCTTAACTTATTTGATTAAATGTTTCTCAAATATTCTCTGCTATATGCATACGCACATATTTACCTTCACCTAGATATCTTGGATTGTATCTTAGATTTAAGACAAGGTCATTGCTTCTCAGTTTTCGGCTCCTTGTTTCACAGAATGTGATGACAACAGTCAATTCAGACAAATGATAAAATCATGCCACAATGAAACCTCTTTTGTACTTTGTCCCAACTTGCCAGTATTAGTACAGGAAATGTGACACTAAACTCTGCTTGTTTATGAATCCCAAATACTGAGGTTTGAAATTCTTAGAAGTGCTGGGTTGGATTTTTGGCTGAGTTAGCATCAGGATTTGTGCAGCCTCCTGTGTCCTGTTAGGCCTTCCTCCCTGACAGCGCC
Organism: Budorcas taxicolor; assembly: GCF_023091745.1. Classification (NCBI taxonomy): domain Eukaryota; kingdom Metazoa; phylum Chordata; class Mammalia; order Artiodactyla; family Bovidae; genus Budorcas; species Budorcas taxicolor. The sequence continues at coordinate 29,205,319 of NC_068914.1, forward strand.
TATGGGAAGCTGTGTGGGTGGCTGAACGTTAGTTTGCCTTTCTATCCCCAGCTCGGCTGTTTGACCTGGGAACCAGCTCGGCTGTTTGACCTGGGAACCAGCACAGCACAGTGGGGGAAAAGCACTGCAGTAAAAGGCAGATGACCCAACGTGCATTTGGTTTTGAGTTAGCCCCTTCATCTCTCTTTATTTCCTGATTTTTAAATTGTACCATCTGCCCTGCTCTAATTACCTCATTGCTACTATTGTAAGGATAAATATTATTTGCAAAGACTTTTTGTAAATTCAAAAGCCCTATACACAGATAATTTTTACATATTAATTTAGAGAAGGAGAATGCAATGGCACCCCACTCCAGTACTCTTGCCTGGAAAATCTTACGGACAGAGGAGCCTGGTAGGCTGCAGTCCATGGGGTCGCTAAGGGTCGGACACGACTGAGTGACTTCACTTTCACTTTTCACTTTCATGCATTGGAGAAGGAAATGGCAACTCACTCCAGTGTTCTTGCCTGGAAAATCCCAGGGACGGGGGAGCTTGGTGGGCTGCCATCTATGGGGTCACACAGAGTCGGACACGACTGAAGTGACTTAGATATATATATATAGATATAATTTAGAGAAATGGGTTGATGTACCATCTACTTAGGGCTTTCTTGGTGGCTCTGGAGAATTCATAAAGAATCCTCCTCAATGCAAGAGATACGGGTTCAGAGGGTTTGATCCCTGGGTCGGGAAGATCCCCTAGCAAATGACTCCCCCCACTCCAGTACTCTTTTTTTTTTTAACTTTATTTTACTTTACAATACTGTATTGGTTTCGCCATACATTGACATGAATCCACCACAGGTGTACATGAGTTCCCAATCCTGAACCCCCCTCCACTCCAGTACTCTTGCCTGAAATCTCGTGGACAGAGGAGCCTGGTGGACTACAATTCATGGAGTTGCAACGAGTCAAACATGACCGAGTGACTAAACAAACCATCTATTTAACATGAGAGAATTAAACTAATTTATATTAAGTAATGTTTTTACAATTTCAAGATGTTTCACATATAGGTCTCATCTGAACATTTTAGCACTATTGTGAAGTAGGAAGAGATGCTGATATGACCAGACCTATTCTGGGAATAAGGAAACTGAGGATGTTGGTACCCTGGCTGACAGTCATTCCATCAGGAGCCTCAGGGTTAAGATCCCAGGGCCTCTCTGCAGCCCTGGGTCACTGTCATCACCTCTGCTCTCTCTTCATGCTCCTGAATAGGTGGAAGAAAGCCATCATTCGGTGGTTTTGTTATCTCCTTTCAGCTGAGCCCTGTAACACAGGAAAAGATAGAGCTGCTTGGGTTGAAGCAAGAGTCAAGAGGCTTAGGGGCCTGTAGCTTCAGACCTGGAGCCCTTGCACTGGCCTTTGTCTCTGGCTTCTCCCTATGACCGTTCTATGAATTTCAGGAGCCAGCAGCTTTACCTCCTGTGATGCTTCTAGCAGCTTCTTGAATCAGAAATTTACACTTCTGGTGGCCAAGAATACATACCAGGAAGGGCTCAATGGCAGAATCTGTTTGGGGACAGGGGAGAAATGTGGTTATTTGCATAGCAAACATCTTTACATGGATTAGCCATTTATTGGGGCAGAGTAGTAACATGGTGGGAGGAGTTTCTGGAAGGAGTAGGAGGACAGGAAGGCTTGGAATTACCTTGGACTCTTATATTATTTGACTTGACTTGTTTCCCTAAGTAGATTGTTCTTTAAGGTCCTTCTCAAGGACCTTACGTAAGGCTTGTTTATATATCTCACAAGGTCCTACAGGGTGACCAGATGAATAAAACATAGAGGAAAGTACTGGAATAGTTTAATAGTTTGTCTTCATAAAAAATTTAATTGTTAATTGGAGAATAGTTGGTTTACAATATTGTGTTAGTTTCTTCTGTACAGTAAAGTGAATCAGTTATACATATACACATGTCCACTCTTTTTCAGATTCTTTTCCCATGTAGGTCATTACACAGAGTATTGAATAGAGTTCCCTGTACTATACAGTAGGTTCTTATTAATTATTGATATCAATTTTATATACAGTAGTATGTATGTATCAATTCCAACCTCCCAATTTATCCTTCTCCACTATCCCCTTGGTAACCGTAAGTTTGTTTTCTACGTCTGTGACTCTATTTCTGTTTTGTAAATAAGCACATCTGTACCATTTTTTTTTCAGATTCCATATATAAGCATATTTCAGTGTCATATCTTTTTGCCATTTCATACTGTTCATGGGGTTCTCAAGGCAAGAATGCTGAAGGGGTTTGCCATTCCCTTCTCTAGTGGACCACATTTTGTAAGAACTCTCCACCATGACCTGTACTCCTTAGATAGCCATAAATGGCATAGCTCATAGTTTCATTGAGTTAGACAAGGCTATGGTCCATGTGATCAGTTTGATTAGTTTTCTGTGATTGTGGTTTTCATTCTGTCTGCCCTCTGAAGGCTTGTGGAAGCTTCCTGATGGGAGAGACTGACTGTGGGGGAAACTGGATTTTGTTCTGATGGGTGGGGCCATGCTCAGTAAATCTTTAATGCAATTTTCTGTTGATGGGATGGAGCTTCATGACATTGTACAGAAGGCAGTGACCAAGACCATCCCCAAGAAAAAGAAATGCAAAAAGGCAAAATAGTTGTCTGAGGAGGCCTTGCAAATAGCTAAGAGAATAAGAGAAGAGAGGGGCAAAGGAGGAAAGGAAAGATACACCCATTTGAATACAGAGTTCCAAAGAATAGCAAGGAGAGATAAGAAAGCCTTTTGTAGTGATCAGTGCAAAGAAATAGAGGAAAACGACAGAATGGGAAAGACTAGAGATCTCTTCAAGAAAACTAGAGATACCAAGGGAACATTTCATGCAAAGATGGGCACAATAAAGGACAGAAATGGTATGGACCTAAGAGAAGCAGAAGATATTAAGAAGAGGCGGCAAGAATACACAGAAGAACTACACAAAAAAGATCTTCACAACCCAGATAACCGTGATCGTGTGATCACCCATCTAGAGCCAGACATCCTGGAATGTGAAGTCAAGTTGGCCTTAGGAAGCATCACTATAAACAAAGCTAGTGGAGGTGATGGAATTCCAGTTGAGTTACTTAAAATCCTGCCAGCAAATTTGGAAAACTCAGCAGTGGCCACAGGACTGGAAAAGGTCAGTTTTCATTCCACTCCCAAAGAAAGGCAATGCCAAAGAATGTTCAAACTACCGCACAATTGCACTCATCTCACACACTAGCAAAGTAATGCTCCAAATTCTCCAAGCCAGACTTCAACAGTACATGAACTGTGAACTTCCAGATGTTCAAGCTGGATTTAGAAATGGCAGAGGAACCAGAGATCAAATTGCCAACATCTGTTGGATCATTGTGAAAGCAAGAGAGTTCCAGAAAAACATCTACTTCCTTTATTGACTATGCCAAAGCCTTTGACTGTGTGGACCATAACAAACTGGAAAATTCTTCAAGAGATGGGAATATCAGACCACCTTATCTGCCTCCTGAGAAATCTATATGCAAGTCAGGAAGCAACAGTTAGAACCGGACATGGAAAAACAGACTGGTTCCAAATTGGGAAAGGAGTATGTCAAGGCTGTATGTTGTCACCCTGCTTATTTAACTTGTATGCAAAATACATAATGCGAAATGCTGGGCTAGATGAAGCACAAGCTGGAATCAAGATTGCCGGGAGAAATATAAATAAGTAACTTCAGATATGCAGATGACACCACCCTTATGGTAGAAAGGGAAGAGGAACTAGAGCCTCTTGATGAAAGTGAAAGAGGAGAGTGAAAAAGTTGACTTAAAACTCAACATTCAGAAAACTAAGATCATGGCATCCAGTCCCATCACTTCATGGGAAATAGATGCAGAAACCATAGAAACAGTGTCAGACTTTATTTTTTTGGGCTCCAAAATCACTGCAGATGGTGATTGCAGCCATGAAATTAAGAGACGCTTGTTCCTTGGAAGGATAGCTATGACCAGCCTAGACAGCATATTAAAAAGCAGATATATTACTTTGCCAACAAAGGTCTGTCTAGTCAAGGCTATGGTTTTTCCAGTAGTAATGTATGTTTTTTCTAGTAGTCATATAAAGAAAGCTGAGCATTGAAGAATTGATGCTTTTAAACTGTGGTATTGGAGGAGACTCTTGAGAGTCCCTTGGACTGCAAGAAGATCTAACCAGTCCATCGTAATGAAAATCAGCCCTGAATATTCATTGGAAGGACTGATGCTGAAGCTGAAACACCCAATACTTTGGCCACCTGATGCGAAAAACTGACTCATTGGAAAAGACCCTTATTCTGGGAAAGATTGAAGGTGAGAGGAGAAGGGGGCTACAGAGGATGAGATGGTTGGTTGGCATCACCAACTCGATGGACATTAGCAAACTCTGGGAGTTGCTGAAGGACAGGGACCCCTGCAGTACATGGGGTCACAAAGAGGTGGACGTTATTGGGCAACTGAACTCAATTGATTGATATATAAGCATATCATATCACACTTGTCTTTTTCCATCTGACTTCATTCGGCATGACAATCTTAGGTCCATTCATGTTGCTGTGAATGCATTATTTTGTTCTTTTTTATGAGTAGTATTGCATGGATGTGTGTACCACATCTTCTGTTCATCTGTTGGTGGACATTTAGGTTGTTCCCATGCCCTGGCTATTGAATATATTGCTGCAATATTCAGGTATGTGTATCTTTTAGAATTATGATTTTTCTCTGAATTTATGCCTAAGACTGGGATTGCTGGATCATATGGTACTTCTGTCTTTAGTTTTATAAGGAACCTCCATACTGTTCTCCATAAGTTCAGTTCAGTCGCTCAGTCGTGTCCAACTCTTTGCGACCCCATGAATCGCAGCACGCCAGGCCTCCCTGTCCATCACCAACGCCCGGAGTTCACTCAGACTCACGTCCATCGAGTCCGTGATGCCATCCAGCCATCTCATCCTCGGTCGTCCTCTTCTCCTCCTGCCCCCAATCCCTCCCAGCATCAGAGTCTTTTCCAATGAGTCAACTCTTCGCATGAGGTGGCCAAAGTACTGGAGTTTCAGCTTTAGCATCATTCCTTCCAAAGAAATCCCAGGGCTGATCTCCTTCAGAATGGACTGGTTGGATCTCCTTGTAGTCCAAGGGACTCTCAAGAGTCTTCTCCAACACCATAGTTCAAAAGCATCAATTCTTCGGTGCTCAGCCTTCTTCACAGTCCAACTCTCACATCCATACATGACCACAGGAAAAACCATAGCCTTGACTGGATGGACCTTATTCGGCAAAGTAATGTCTCTGCTTTTGAATATGCTGTCTATGTTGGTCATAACTTTCCTTCCAAGGAGTAAGCGTCTTTGAATTTCATGGCTGCAGTCACCACCTGCAGTGATTTTGGAGCCCAGAAAAATAAAGTCTGACACTGTTTCCACTGTTTCCCCATCTATTTCCCATGAAGTGGTGGGACTGGACGGATGCCATGATCTTCGTTTTCTGAATGTTGAGCTTTAGGCCAACTTTTTCACTCTCCACTTTCACTTTCATCAAGAGGTTTTTAGCTCCTCTTCACTTTCTGCCATAAGGGTGGTGTCATCTGCATATCTGAGGTTATTGATATTTCTCCCAGCAATCTTGATTCCAGCTTGTGCTTCTTCCAGCCCAGCGTTTCTCATGATGTACTCTGCATAGAAGTTAAATAAGCAGGGTGACAATATACAGCCTTGACCTACTCCTTTTCCTATTTGGAACCAGTCTGTTGTTCCATGTCCAGTTCTAACTGTTGCTTCCTGATCTGCCTATAGGTTTCTCAAGAGGCAGCTCAGGTGGTCTGGTATTCCCATCTCTCTCAGAATTTTCCACAGTTTACTGTGATCCACACAGTCAAAGGCTTTGGCATAGTCAATAAAGCAGAGATGGATGTTTTTCTGGTACTCGCTTGCTTTTTCCGTGATCCAGCGGATGTTGGCAATTTGATCTCTGGTTCCTCTCTGCCTTTTCTAAAACCAGCTTGAACATCTGGATGTTCATGGTTCATGTATTGCCGAAGCCTGGCTTGGAGAATTTTGAGCATTGCTTTATTAGCATGTGAGATGAGTGCAATTTCCATGAGCAGTGTAGGAGGGTTCCCTTTTCTCCACACCCTCTTAAAAGGCCAGTTTAGTGTTAGACTTTATTCGAAGTTTTTTGAACACCGGTTATATGTTAGACATTGTTCTAGAGACTCAGATAATATAATGAGCAAAGCAGGTTCTTATACTCTTGGAACTGGCATTTATGGTTTACTTTCGAAAACAGATATAAACATCGGGAAGAAATTAATTGTTAAAGATGTTCATTCTAAATACCACTTGCTTGAGAAAATTGTTAGTGTTTTTATATATTTGTCTTAATGAATCACATGTTAGGTACATGTTATAAAGTGATGACAATAATGAATATGTATGCACATACATGTATGTGTATTTAGCAGTAAATTAGATCGCTAGGATCTGGTTCTATGGATCATACAGCTTTCAGCTTTTCAGTTTTGTCCAGAATTTTATGGCAGAGAGGTTTATAAAGGATTCCTTGTGTTCTGTGAACATCATGTTATCCATTTATTGTTTAAAAAATCTTTTAGTGTATAACAAATGTATTCATCAGATATGAGTTAAACACACACTAAATTGAATTTAAATCTCAATATATCACTGGGACAGTTGAAAACATTTCTGCATTCCCTCTCAGGAAGGCAGTGGCACAATTAAAATGGGCTAGTATTTCCTTTGTTTTCTTGATCCTTTATTTTCCTTCATTTTAATCAAAATACAAAAGACCAGTAAAAAGGAGGTAAAGAATGTGTTCACACATTTCCTGATTTATTTATAATTCATATCATTTTAGGATATGTTCTAATGGATTTCACTTAAAAATGTTGCTGCATAGTTTTAAGATCACATCTTAAGCCTTTATTCCCACTCCTGACAGCCTGTGTGGTATAGCAGTTTAGAGCTATGACTCGATCTGGTTCAAATCCCAGTCTGGCTTTGACTGGGGGATGAAAGTGCACACTGGTGTTAGAGTCAGCTCAAAAATTGAGTGTAGAAGAAGTAATAATGCATTTGTAGCTGGACTGAGCCAGATGGAAGGTGATGGTGCCAGGGAGCACCTCGTGGGTGGCAGGCATCATGTGCATAGATGTGGTTTGGGGATGCTTTTTCTTGAAGCTACAGCTGGAAACAGACTATTGGTCATCCATCTGGGAAATGGCAACGTGGGTGCTTTGAGTCTGTAGCATTACAAACAGCAGATCCTTAGTGTGGTGGGAATTCAGAATCCAACGTTAAAGAGACGGTGGGAGTAGATAAGAAGCATAGAAGTTCGTAAAATCTCTCTGGAACGGACTGTTAGCCACACCAGAGGCATAGAATAGACAGCTGAAAATAATACAGTTCTTATAGGGTTAAAGAAACTAGAGGGCAAATGAATAGGGCCTTATAATCTGTATCTCTAGGCATGGTGCTGTTTATAAACTGGTTGAGATTCCCTACAGTATATTATCTGGGTAGAAGGAAAGGAATGCCTAGAAATGATAGTAGTTTTATTTCTAGCTCTTGTTTTTTTTTCATTTTCTGAGCAGCTGTTTCTTAGGATTAAGGATTTAGAAGATTAGACATACTATTTCAGTAATATTTAGTTATATATGTATGTTGTTTTCATCATTGAACATAAAACTGTAACCTGGACATTGCAGATAGTCTTTTAGAAAAAAATAACCTTCCTTATTTCTACCCAACTTCCGTCGCTATTACCTCTCCCGTCATGGTCTTTTACATTGTCTCCAGAATCATCTTTCGGGTTATCTTACTATCTTAAGATAGAAACTTCTTTTAGTGTTTCCCTATTTTCTATAAACCTAAGCCTGAACTCCTTGGTATATTTTCTGACTTGGTTGGTTGGATGTCGTTCAGTGGTATGCCTGTGTGCACAATGTGTGTGCTGTTTTTAAAACTCCTAAGTGTTTTCTACTGTTCTCTCAATATTTTGAGGCAATACCAGCTCCTGATTTCTGAGATAATCCTTGAAATTGAAGAAAGTGGAGAAAACCACTAGACCATTCAGGTATGACCTAGATCAAATCCCTTATGACTATACAGTGGAAGTGAGAAATAGATGTAAGGGACTAGTCTGATAGGCAGAGTTCATCAGGGACTAGCCTGATGAACTATGAATGGAGGTTCGTGACATTGTACAGGAGACAGGAATCAAGACCATCTCCAACAAGAAGAAATGCGAAAAAGCAAAATGGCTGTCTGAGGAGGCCTTACAAATAGCTGTGAAAAGAAGAGAAGCAAAAAGCAAAGGAGAAAAGGAAAAATATACCCATTTTGATGCAGAGTTCCAAAGAATAGCAAGGAGCGATAAGAAAGCCTTCCTCAGCGATCAGTGCAAAGAAATAGAGGAAAACAATAGAATGGGAAAGACTAGACATTTCTTCAAGAAAATTAGAGATACCAAGGGAACATTTCATGCAAAGATCAGCTCGATAATGGACAGAAATGGTATGGACCTAACAGAAGCAGAAGATATTAAGAAGAGGTGGCAAGAATACACAGAAGAACTGTACAAAAAAGATCTTCACGACCCAGATAATCACGATGGTGTAATCACTCACCTAGAGCCAGACATCCTGGAATGTGAAGTCAAGTTGGCCTTAGGAAGTATCACTATGAACAAAGCTAGTGGAGGTAATGGAATTCCAGTTTAGCTCTTTCAAATCCTGAAAGATGATGCTGTGAAAGTGCTGCACTCAATATGCCAGCAAATTTGGAAAACTCAGCAGTGGCCACAGGACTGGAAAAGGTCAGTTTTCATTCCAATCCCAAAGAAAGGCAATGCCAAAAAATGTTCAAACTACCGCACAATTGCACTCATCTTGCACACTAGCAAAAAAAATGCTTTAAATTCTCCAAGCCAGGCCTCAGCAATAAGCGAACTATAAACTTTCAGATTTTCAAGCTGGTTTTAGAAAAGGCTTAGAAACCAGAGCAAATTGCCAACATCTGCTGGATCATCAAAAAAGCAAGAGAGTTCCAGATAAACATCTACTTCTGCTTTATTGACTATGCCAAAGCCTTTGACTGTGTGGATCACAATAAACTGTGGAAAATTCTGAAAGAGATGGGAATACCCAGACCACCTGACCTGCCTCTTGAGAAATCTGTATGCAGGTCAGGAAGCAACAGTTAGAACTGGACATGGAGCAACAGACTGGTTCCAAATATGAAAAGGAGTCTGTCAAGGCTGTATATTGTCACCCTGCTTATTTAACTTCTATGCAGAGTACATCATGAGAAACGCTGGGCTGGAAGAAGCACAAGCTGGAATCAAAAGATTGCTGGGAGAAATATCAATAACCTTAGATATGCAGATGACACCACCCTTATGGCAGAAAGTGAAAAAGAACTAAACAGCCTCATGATGAAAGTGAAAGTGGAGAGTGAAAAAGTTGGCTTAAAGCTCAACATTCAGAAAACGAAGATCATGGCATCTGGTCCCATCACTTCATGGCAAATAGATGGGAAATAGTGGAAACAATGGCTGACTTTATTTTACTGGGCTCCAAAATCACTGCAGATGGTGATTGCACCCATGAAATTAAAAGACGCTTACTCCTTGGCAGAAAAGTTATGGCCAACCTAGACAGCATATTAAAAAGCAGAAACATTGCTTTGCCAACAAAGGTCCATCTAGTCAAGGCTATGGTTTTTCCAGTAGTCATGTGTGGCTGTGAGTGTTGGATTATGAAGAAAGCTGAGCACCGAAGAATTGATGGTTTTGAACTGTGGTTTGGAGGACTCTTGAGAGTCCCTTAGACTGCAAGGAGATCCAACCAGTCCCTTCTCAAGGAGATCAGTCCTGGGTGTTCATTGGAAGGACTGATGCTGAAGCTGAAACTCCAATACTTTGGCCACCTCATGCGAAGAGTTGACTCATTGGAAAAGACTCTGATGCTGGGAGGGATTGGGGGCAGGAGGAGAAGGGGACGACAGAGGATGAGATGGCTGGATGGCATCACTGACTTGATGGACATGAGTTTGGGTAGACTCCAGGAGTTGGTAATGGACAGAGAGGCCTGGCGTTTTGTGATTCATGGGGTCACAAAGACTTTGACGGGACTGAGTGACTGAACTGAACTGAAACAGCATATTGAAAAGCAGAGACATTACTTTGCCAACAAAAGTCCGTCTAGTCAAGTCTATGGTTTTTCCGGTAGTCATGTATGGATGTGACAGTTGGACTATAAAGAAAGCTGAGCGCCGAAGAATTGATGCTTTTGAACTGTGGTTTTGGAGAAGACTCTTGACAGTCTCTTGGACTGCAAGGAGATCCAACAAGTCCATCCTCAAGGCGATCAGTCCTGGGTGTTCTTTGGAAGGACTTATGTTGAAGCTGAAACTTCAATACTCTGGCCACCTGATGCCAAGAGCTGACTCATTTGAAAAGACCCTAATGCTCTGAAAGATTGAGAGCAGGAGAGAAGGGGACGACAGAGGATGAAATGGTTGGCTGGCATCCCTGACTCGATGGACATGGGTTTGTGTAGACTCCGGGAGTTGGTGATGGACAGGGAGGCCTGGCGTGCTGCAGTCCATGGGGTTGCAAAGATTCAGACATGACTGAGAACTGAACTGAACTGAACTGAAACAGTTCTGTTGTTCAGCTCACACCGTTTTCTTGGTGTCTATAATGCTCTCTTCTCCTCTGTCTGGAATCTTACTTCTGCTTTAAGACCTAGCTTAAATGTCACTTCTGCTGTGAAGCCTCCCTAATTTAATCCAGGTTGAGAATTAATAAAATGTTCCTTACTTTATGAATTTTCTGCCATAATCCTCAGAAGAACACAACAAAATCCAGAGTAGCTACAATATATTATGTCATTAGATTGGCAAAGAAACAAGAATATTTGACGCTATATTCAGGCAGAAGGGAAATGACCCTGCAGACAACTCAGATCTATGAAAGAAGAAGGAAGAGCACAAGAAATGGTAAATAATGTGGGTAAACACAAATATGATTAGTGTTACAAATTCAGGTGTAACCAGACAGGTGTTTTAGGTAGTTGTAAGCGTGATAGTATTAATCCCTAGACTAAGAGGAGCAAGGCTGCTAGCAGATGCATTTTCGCATCCTATAACAGTGCCACTTATACACATAGACAGATAGATATTTGATATACTCGTATAGATAGATGTGTATTCAAGAAATGTTTTAGTGCTTACATGTGGTAGAAGCTTCAGTAGATAAGAGGCAAGTAAAAGAGGATCCCTGCTGTGCAGCAGTTCAAAGTTTAATATACTAACAATTATCTTCTAATCAGAAAAGTAGATGCCACAGGCGAGGCATAAATAGAGTCCAGGAGGAGAAATATCACCACCTACATACTTTACCTGTTTTTCTATCCAGATAACAAAAGTGATTTCCAATATGACTAAGTTTTAAGAACAGGCAGATCACTGATTAGATTAACAAAGAAGAAACCATGAAATTTAGCAAAAGATTTGAGGATTTTTTCTCTTATTTGTTGCAAATTCTCCTGGACATATAAGGACCTTGTTATCAGATTCCTTTGGACCCCCATCTCTTTCATAAGCTTTATATCTCTTAATTTCACTTTGTGTACAGTACATCCAATTGTCCTTTCCTGCCCCTAGTTTTTTTTCCACTGATTTCATACTTATGACAATCTGCCTTAAAGCAAGAGGCATCCTTTTCCCCATTCACTTTAGTGATTATCATGTTTTTTATATTTATGATAAACTAAGGATATATTTTGTACAGTCACTATGGCAATTTTATAAAGGCCAAATGGCCACTATGTACTTTAGAGTTTTAAACTTGTGCAACTGCCAACAGCTTCTGAGACAGATGGAGGAATGAGATGGTCACCCAAACCATCTTGCAGATGGCAATGATAAGAACAGATGAAAATAATACTTAAAAATAAGAAACTATAATTATTTAAAGATTCTGGAATGTTTTATAGAGCAGAGAGAAATTGGAGGAAAAGTCAATCTCAGAGATCTGATTGGAGGGGTTCAGAATTGTGAGTTTGTAGCTTTCTGGTGCAGTAGTGCTTTTCTTTGTAATAACTGCAGGGACATATTGCAGGCTCACTCGCTAAAAGGAGCAGAGATCAAAGATCAGGGCTGGAAAAGCATCTGGAAATTTAAAGGGAATTCCTAGCAGCAACAGAATCGTAGAAAGTATGTATCTTAATGCATATATATCTATGGGAGACTCCAGGGAGCCTGGTCAAAGAGATCCTGTGAAAATAAAGAGAGACTAGAGACAAAAGTACTTACCTCCTAAAAGACAGAGCTACGAGGAGCTAAATCTGTGAAGGGGTCATACTTGTTTTAACTGAGTGTTTCTCAATAGTTTTAAAGCTTATGGCCTTGAAATGGCAGAGAAAACTGGAAAATTTGAGTAAATATTATAAAATCAAGAAAATCACAGCATTTCAGCCCCATCTTTGCCTGAGTCTTTGGCTTACTGACAAGTTACACAGCATAGGTGAGAACCTCAGTGATTAATGTAAGAATATTTTCGGTGGGAAGCCACAAGAACAAAACAAGCTATCAGCAGCTGCACTCCACATACAGAGGCATATACAGGAGGCAGGGTTTGCAGGGGGTATTCATGTTAGTTAACTGCCTACTCGAACAGAAGACCAGTAATCCTCAGAGGAACATAACAGAAGCCAGAGTCAGTACAGTATGTCATCCCACTAGACATGCAAAGAAACAAGAACATTTGACCTTCAAAAAAAATTCCAGGTAGAAGGAAAATGACCTCAGAAGCAAATTGTATCAATAGGAAAAAAGAGTATCAGAAATTATAAATATGTGGGAAAATATAAAGCAAAATTATAACTGTATCAGTGGGTTTATAATGTATATAATTATAATACATATGATAATAGCCCTAAGGATGGAGGCAGGAGCAGATAAGTAGAAATATACTGTTGCATGATTGCTATGTTTATCTGAATAAATTCAACATTAACTGTAGTTAAGGATATTTAAAAATGCATATTTTATTTTTTATTTATATGTTTACTTGTGAATTTTACATTATTTTTACTTGAAGTATAGTTGATTTATAATGTTTCAGGTATACAATTTCACACTCATATAGTTTCAGTTTTTTTCCATTATTGGTTATTACAATATAATGTTTTCCTTTTCAGGTTTTTTCCCATTGTAGGTTATTACAAGATATTGACTATCTTATAATATAGTTCCTTGTTGGTTATCAATTTTATGTGTAGTAGTATGTATCTATTAATCTCAAATTCCTAATTTATCCTGCCCCTTCCTCTTTGGTAACTGTAAGTTTATTTCCTATGTCTGTGAATTTATTTCTGTTTTGTAAATAAGTTCTTTTCTATCATTTTTTTTAGATCCCCCATATAAATGGCACCCCACTCCAGTACTCTTGTCTGGAAAATCCCATGGACAGAGGAGCCTGGTGGGCTGCAGTCCATGGGGTCGCTAAGAGTCGGGCACGACTGAGCAACTTCACTTTCGCTTTTCACTTTCATGGATTGGAGAAGGAAATGGCAACCCACTCCAGTATTCTTGCCTGGAGAATCCCAGAGACAGAGGAGCCTAGTGGGCTGCCATCTATGGGGTCGCACGGAGTCGGACACGACTGAAGTGACTTAGTAGCAGCATATAAATGATACCATATGATATTTGTCTTTGTCTGACTTACTTCACTTACTATGATAATCTCTAGGTCCATCCATGTTACTGCAAATGCATTATTTAAATTTTATGGCTAAGTAACATTCCATCTTTATTGATTCATTTGTTGATGGACATTTAGGTTGCTTCCATGTCTTGGCTATCGTAAATAGTGCTGCTACGAACATTGAAATGCATGTGTATTTTTGAGTTACAGTTTTTGTCTTTTCCAGCTCTCTGCCCAGGAGTGGGATGCTGGATTACATAACTTTATTTCTAGTTTTTTAAGGAACTTTCATACTGTTCTTTTTAGAGCTACACCAGTTGGCATTCCTGCCAAAAGTCTAGGAGGGTTCCCTTTTCTTCACACCCTCTCCAGCATTTATTAATGTTTGATGATGGCCATTCTGATCAGTGTAAGGTGACACTTCATGGTAGTTTTGGTTTGCATTTCTCTAATAATTAGCAATGTTCAGCATCTTTTCATGTGCCTGTTGGCCATAAAGATGCACATTTTAATTCCTAGAGTAGCTACAAAAATTGTGTAGAGATAAAGTTAGAAAATCTACAGCAAGAATAAAATTGATTCAAACATTTTTGATTAATAGAAAAGAAAGCAGGAAAGTAGGAAAAACAGAATCAAACAATGATGGGACAAATTAACAAATACTAAAAGGCAGGCCTAAATATAATCTTATTAATAATTACATGAAATGTCAGTGGGCCAATCAAAAGCAGAAGTTATAAGACTAGCTAAAATAACAAATGCTGACTAATGCTCTCATGAAACATGCATTTGTAATAAGTAGGTAAAATTATATTAGCAGAAAAGACTGTAAAAAGATACACCATACAAATAAGAAACAAAAGAAAGTTGGCCTCTTTGCCTAACATGGAGTGCTAAGTATAAGGAAATTATATCTGCTGGGACCTCCACATGGGGGGAGCGCTGTGTAAAAGTCATCTCACTGAGAAAAGCAGTGCTGAGAGATGAACAAAAAAAGGTTGGATTGGGTGTAGGCTTCAAAACAAGAAGTAATATTAGAGGTAAGGAGGCGTATCTCATAGTGACAAAATGGTCTATATAATAGGAAGATATAACAAGTATAAATGTATATGTGTCTAATAATAAAGTTTCAAAATATAAGAAGTCAAACCTGGCAAAACTGAAGCGAAAAATAGATATATCATAGTTGACACATCTCTCATAACTAACAGAACCAGACCAAAAAAATCAGTAAAGATATGGAGGAGCAAACTAACATTCAAAGCCATCTTAATCCAACTGATACTTATGGACACAATATTCAGCTGCAGAATACTCACTGTTTCTGAGTGCATATAGAATCTTCCCCAAGATAGACCATATACTGAACTACAAAACATGTTTCAATAGATTTCAAAAGATTGAAAGCTTACAGAATATGTTCTCTGACTGCAGTGGAGTTATATTAAAAATCAACCAGAATAAAAATCTAAGAAAGCCCCAAATATCTGGAAATTAAGTACCTTGCTGCAAAATATTCATGGGTCAAGAAATAGAAAGGAAGCTTAGGAATATTTTGAATTAAGTGATAAGACAACATATCAAAAAGAATATTATGACAGGTGCAGTCATAGTAGTCCTTAGAAAGAAATTATAGCTTTACGTGTTTATGTTAGGAAAGAGGAAAAAAAAAATTAAAATATTGACCTAAGCTCATGCCTTCATGCCTTAGGAGACCATTCAGCAGTTGAAACAGGATAGGCTGTATTGTGGTAACAAAGAACCCTAAGATCTCAGTAGCTGTATCCACCAAAGTTTGTTTTTTGCTCCCTGGTGGCTCAGACATTAAAGAATCTGCCTGCAGTGCAGGAGACCCGGGTTTGATCTCTGAATAGGGAAGATGCCCTGGTGCCGGGGTCCAGCCCCACTGGATCCAGGGTAATTCGAAGCGGGGACGGCGTGGCAAGGAAAAACTTATTTATTTAGAAATATAATGAGAGATTAGGAAGAAATAGTGTAGTAGGAAAATTTAGTGGAGAAAAGAGGCTGAATAACTTGGTTTACGGGGAAAGCCAATAAAACTTCAGGACAAGAAGTTTGCACCATCTACATTAGGCTGCCGCTGTCTGTTTGAATAGCGGAGAGTGCCCTGCCTTGAGCTCCCTCTCTCACCGATCTTAGAAGCCGGGGCAAGTAAGTAGATATGGTGAGCTTCCACGCCCCAGATGAGAATTCAGCCAGAAAACAGAGCAAGAAAAGAAGACATGGGGGATACCAGTCCAGTGACTGGCCCCCCCTATTGTCCGGAAAGGCCTTTTATACTCTTGATTTTACATAGAGATCAATGGATAATACAAAATTATGCAGCGTCAGCAGCCCTGACTCTTATCGAGACCAGCTTTCTCTCTGCATACTTAGTCATATACACAAGTCTTGGGTGATTTACATCATCTTCTGGCCAGAAGGCCAATTAACATTTTACAGCCCTTTTCTGATAAGGGTTTGTCAACCAGAAGACTTATTTGTGTTGTTTTTCCCAAAGTCTGGTGCCACTCTCAGAAAGCACTAAATAAAGTTACATTCTTACATAGCAAAGATACAACAATTTATAACAAGTAAAAGGAGTACAGTGATTTATAACAAAGAGGAAAGTAATTAACTCAAAAGTCTAGTGTTGCTAACATCAAAACTACTATATTCCTATTTCTGCATCCCAATTACATTGATTAATATCCTCCCAGGTGCCTAAAAGATAAAGAATATGGAGGCCTGGCAGCAGTCATTGAATCAATAGTGAAAACTCGTCACCAATATAATTTTTAGCTTTTTAGAAAAGGCTCTGTATTTTTAAGATGCTTTAAGTTTTGTGCCTTTCTCGGCTGGGGGGCTGCAAGCAATTCACAAGTTGTAAAAAGTCCAGGGGAACCTGTCAGGCAAGTTAGAGAGCCATCAGAGGGGTTTGAGCTGAAACATTCCTTTCATATGCAGGAGACTGGAGCCCTGAGTTAACGTTTTCCAGAGAATGTCAGAAAGCAGGCCGACTCTGGTTTTTGGGGGTAGATGTTCAGGAAAACCCAGGGGGAACCCCTGAAGCTAGATCACGCCTTTGTGTGCGTCTGGCTTCCTTCCTCATGACCTTTGCCATGGGCGGAATTCCTCACGCTGGCTCCCGGCACCCTGGAGAAGGGAATGGTTACCCACTCTAGTAATTTTGCCTGGAGAATCCCATGGACAGAGGAGCCTGGTGGGCTACAGTTCATGGGGTCACAAAGAGTCAGACACGACTGAGTGACTAACACTTTCATTTTCTGTCCAATGGGAATTGGATTTCTGCTCATTCTAGACACTCAGGTCCCCAGGCTTATGGGCTCTACAGCTGCACATGTGCTCCCATGCAGCAAAGGAGGGCACAAGTGTCAGATCATGGACTGTCCTCAAAACTTCCACCTGGAGGTGGCACATATCATTGGCTGGAATAGGTTCTGTGGCCACACCTTGCTACAAAGAGAAAAGGATATGCAATCCTGTTGTGAACCTAGGTGGCTTGATGGTTTAGTTGCTAAGTTGTGTCTGATTCTTTGCGACCCTATGCACTGTAGCCCACCAGGCCCCTCTGTCCTTGGGATTTTCCAGGCAAGAATACTGAAGTGGGTTGCCAGTTCCTTCTCCAGGGGATCTTCCCTACCCAGGGATTGAACTTTGGTCTTCTGCATTGCAGGTGGATTCTTTACCAGCTGAGCCCCCAGGGAGGCCCTAGGACCTATAAGAAAGAGAGATGGGATATTTGTGAACTACTCAAGAAATCTTATGAGGGGGATGAGACATAAACCATAAAACAGCATTAAAATATATGAATGAGAGTTCCTCAGCCTGAAGCTTGGATGGGGTGGCTAGAAACCCTTCCCAAAGTCACTCTGAGGGGTCTCCTACAGCTTCATAGATTATAGCTTGAAAACCTCTACTTTAAAGAAAACCTCTAGCCTAACAATCTGGAGAACTAGTTTTAGGTTTCAAAGACGTGTACCCAAAACAAATTGAGCTGAATTGATTTCACATTAGATTGTAATTTTTGAAGCAATTCAGTGACTTTGTTGAACTTTTATATTACTTCTTACCTTTGGTATTATATCTTAAGAGACTTACCCAGGAAGTTATGGAAAAATACTAATTATTATGTACTATATATTACCATTATATCATTATATTAACATACAATATTAATATAGTATTGTTATCTGTGCTTTAATAAGTTAAATGATTATTATGGTAAAATAATTATACTGTTATAAGAACTGTAGAGACAGTTAACTTTTTATTTATTTATTTATGGTTGTGCTGGTCTTCGTTGCTGCATGGACTTTAATTGCGGTGAGCCAAGGCTACTCTTTTTTTAAATAATAAATTTATTTATTTTAATTGGAGGCTAATTACTTTACAATATTGTATTGGTTTTGTTACTCAGCCATGAAAAAGAATACATTTGAATCCGTTCTAATGAGGTGGATGAAACTGGAGCCTATTAGACAGAGTGAAGTAAGCCAGAAAGAAAAACACCAATACAGTATACTAACACATATATATGGAATTTAGAAAGATGGTAACGATAACCCTGTATGCAGGACAGCAAAAGAGACTCAGATGTATAGAACAGTCTTTTGGACTCTGTGGGAGAGGGAGAGGGTGGGATGATTTGGGAGAATGGCACTGAAACATGTATAATATCATATAAGAAACGAATCACCAGTCCAGGTTTGATGTAGGATACAGGATGCTTGGGGCTGGTGCACTGGAATGACCCAGAGGGATGATACGGGGAGGGCGGTGGGAGGGGGGTTCAGGATGGGGAACACGTGTTCACCCGTGGCAGATTCATGTTGATGTGTGGTAAAACCAAGGCTGCTCTTTGTTGCGGTGGGAAGGCTTCTCATTGCGGCGGCTTCTCCTGTTGTAGGCATGGGTTCTAAGTGCACGGGCTTCAGTAGTTGTAGTGCGTAGGCTCGGCTGCCCAGAAACACGTGGCTTCTTCCAGACCAGGGTTCAAATCTGTGTGCCCAACATTGGCAGGCAGATAGTTAACCACTGGACCACCAGGGAAATCTGACAGTGAGCTTTTAAAACTATTTTTTATTTTAATTTTTTGACAGTGTACTTTTCCCTAGCTTTATTGAAGTATAATATGTATACAAAATGCATATAATTAATGTATGTAATTTGGTGAGTTTGGACATATGTATACACTTGTGTTACTGTGACTATGATCCAGGTCATGCTGCTGCTGCTGCTCCTGCTGCTAAGTCACTTCAGTCGTGTCCAACTCTGTGCGACCCCATAGACGGAAGCCCACCAGGCTCCCCCGTCCCTGGGATTCTCCAGGCAAGAACACTGGAGTGGGTTGCCATTTCCTTCTCCAGTGCATGAAGGTGAAAAGTGAAAGTGAAGTCACTCAGTTGTGTCCGACTCTTAGTGGCCCCATGGACTGCAGCCCACCAGGCTCCTCCATCCATGAGATTTTCCAGGCAAGAGTACTGGAGTGGGGTGCCATTCAATACAGTGTACCTTTGACAGTGTACTTTTCCCTAGCTTTATTGAAGTATAATGTGTATACAAAATGCATATAATTAATGTGTGTAATTTGGTGAGTTTGGACATATGTATACACTTGTGTTACTGTGACTATGATCCAGGTCATAAACATATCTATCACCTTCAAAAGTTTCCTTGTGTCTTTTTTTGATTTTGTTTTTCTTTTCTTCTTCCTTTCCTTTCTTTCTTTCCTAATAAGAACACCTAACATGAGATCTAAAAATTAACATATTTCTAACTGCACAATTTCTTATTGTCAACGACAGGTCATAGGCAGTATGTTGAACAGCAGATCTTTTGAACTTACTCCTTTTGTGTAACTGTAACTTTGCATTTTTTAATCAACATGCTAGGGGTTGGTGGTGATACAGGTGGTATTTGGCGTATGGCAGGGCTCATCAAAGTCCAAATCTTGCCTTACTGTATGTTTTGCCTTCTTGTGGAGTTCCTGGGACAGCATACACCAGGAAAATTGTAATTTGAGAAGCAAAGTGCTATCTCTTAATAACCAGGAGGCTGTGTTGGAGTGGTTTGAATCTGTGTCATGGGACCAGTGAGGTTAAGTGCTTCAGCATGTATAATTAGCCCAGAATATCCAATTCCCAAGTGAGCATAGAGTCCCATTACCCTCTCTGATGGATAAAACCAGGAAAAGAGACGTGGAAAGATGTCTTTGAACCCCCTAAAGGTACAGTGACTTGGCCACTTGGTTATGGTTGCCCTGGGCTTTGGCCCATAAGATTAGCAAATTCTCCTGGGTTGGGGGAAGTGGGAGCAGGTTGAGCTTGGAAATAGATGGATCAGACAGAGGTGTATGTAGGTGGGAAGAGGAGCAGAAGTGCTAGCTTCTCCTAACAAGATTTTAAGGAGCTTTCCCCCAAGGCAAACTATGTGTTTCTTTTAAATTTTTAAAATCTCTTCTCAGTTGAAAGGGGAAAATGAACTGAAAGTCACTCAATTGTATCCAACTCTTTGTGACCCAATGGACACTATGGTCCATGGAATTCTCCAGGCCAGAATACTGGATTGGGTAGCCTTTCCCTTCTCCAAGGGATCTTCCCAACCCAGGTCTCCTGCATTGCAGGTGGATTCTTTACCAGCTGAGCCACAAGGGAAGCCCAAGAATACTGGAGTGGGTAGCCTATCCATTCTCCAGTGGATCTTCCTGGCCTAGGAATCGAACTGGGATCTCCTGCATTGCAGGCGGATTCTTTACCAACTGGGCTAACAGGGAAGCCTGAAATGGGAAAGGTTTTCCTTTATTCTGTAATGTATAATAAGCTTTACATATTTTTATATTGTAATTTGTTATTTTTTATCATTTATTATTATATCCATAGTTTATCATTATGAGCAGTATTAAAGACAAATTTTCCTCCCATTTAAAAGTCTACATCATATAGACTATAAAACTATCAAAGGCAGTTTTTTTTAACTCTTTTTAGACACTGTGAATTTGAAAGTTTATTAAAATTGACCTTTTTAAAAATAACATCTAAATATATTGTCTAAACTTTATATGCCATTTATCAGATATTTTCTATCCAAATTAATAGTCAATGGTGGTATCTAATGACCTATAAGTAAAAAAACGAAAAACAAAAAACTGTCAAAGAAAATTTGAGGAGCAGCCAGTAGATGGTAGCATGCTATTACATTTGGAATGAAGCTCTGCCAAAGATGTACAATATTTCAGCTGCAATTTGGCACTATTGGGATGAAATGACTTCATCTTTCACTTAGAAAGCTACATTTTAATCAACAGGCAAATAGCTTTTAAGCAAATTTTGAGCAAGCAGTTTATTCTTTGCTTATAATCTATATTTGCATCGTTTTAGGCATAGTAGCTTTGCAAAGGAGATAGCTAGCATTGTGCAGTTAGGAATAGCATACTGTAACTTTTCTCTCTTCTTTCCACAATGCTCAGCACAGTGGAGGCACATGATTGCTCAAGTACTTGATCAGGAGTGTTTTAGTGCAAAAATAATTCAAATGTTTTAGTTATTATACTTTCTATTCAAAGTATAGTCCTGTAGATTCCTATATGATCTGTAAAGACACACATACCTGCAGCACACACCAGTGTAGCTCAGTGACCATGCTGTGTAATAGAACTTTATATTAGAAACTTTACTATTTGAGCCTTCCATTCTCTGCTTCTACCCCATCTCTTCTCTGCTTTCAGCCAAACTCTTTTTTTCTTTCTTTTTTTTTTAAATTTTACTTTATTTTGCTTTACAGTACTGTATTGATTTTGCCATACATCAGCCAAACTTAATACAAGTGCCGGCTGCCTGCCCTTGTCTGTATTTCTTGCTAACCACTGATTACTGTCCATCCTTTTCAGTTTGGCTTTTGCCCTTATTGTGCCATCAAACTGCTTTTGATGAGGTTTCCAGTATCTCTCTGTTGCTAAATCCAGGGGACACACTGTAGACCCTGTCTTCCTTGCTCTCAGCAACTTCTCATGCTGGATCCCTGGGCCTACCATGTGAGATTCTGTGTTTTCCTGTTTGTTTTTCTCTCTCCAGCTGCAGCTGCTCAGCATTCATGAGATTCCTCGTCTTCTCCTGTCTGAGCTAATGTGGAGGTTCCTCAGGTCACAGTCGTCTCTGACAACTTTCTTTCAAGTCCCCCTTTCATGCCACCAGCTTATCTCTATCATTGTGGCTTTCCCCACCCGCCAGGAAAGCTGACCTTTGCACCTGGGTCACACAGTCATCTCTTAACTGTCTCTCTAATGTCCAGACTCACTTTCTACCAGTCCCTTCTCTGCATCTCTCCAGACAGAGGTTGTCAAAAGCAACCTCACTTCTCTTAGTGAGACCACTCACAAAGCTCTCCTGAAATCCTTACCACTGCAGTGTCTATTCTAGTCCCACCTACATTTTTGGCTCAATCCTGAGCCCTTCTCCTCCATTCAGTGTGCTCTAGCCCCAGTATCCAGATTTTCCATGTCAGCCTTTTGGCTAAGATCATGTATAGTTGGGGGCGTCCCTGGTGGCTCACTGGTAAAGAATCCACCTGCCAGTGCAGGAGACGCAAGAGACGCAGGCTCAATCTCTGAGTTGGGAAGATCCCTTGGAGTAAGAATGCCAACCCATTTCAGTATTCTTACCTGAAAAATTCCATGGACAGAGGAGCCTACTGGGCTACAGTCCATGAGGTTGCAAGAGTCAGACACGCCTGAGCAATTGAGCACATGAACATCCTTGGCTAACTGCCTGCAGACCTTTCAGCAGTTCTCTGCCTGATTCTCTTTCAGGACCGCCAACCTCATCTCAATTTAAATGTCTCTTCCTCAAGAACTCCTTCCCTGTCACCAAAGACAGTCTCAGGTCCTCTTGTGACAAGGTCTCATTTCATTTGGCATTTATTTCAGAGCCTTTAACACAATTCCAATTAAATAAAATTTTATATCATCATGTGTTTCGTCCTAGACTGTAAGCTGCTGCTGCCTGGTTCTCTGCTGTATCCTCATTCTTAGCAAAATCCCTGAAACAGACTAGGCTGGTATAGACATGTGATCAACTGCATTTAATACATGCCTCAGGAGTCAGAAACATTTTATTCTCAATTTCCAAAGCTTAGCTTTTCATTGTCAAAGATTATGTATCAACTTCTCAGACTAATAACTTTAAGAATATGGTTACTGGAAGTTTATTCAGAATTACTCATGTCAAAATGAACTTTTTAGGACCAAGTGTATTTTTTAAGAAGTGGCTTAGAAACTATGCTTATTGGAAGTTGATAGTTTTTATAGAATATGTACCACAATCTTTTCTTTTGGCCTTTTTAGCAGTCGCTGGTAATTATGGTTGATACCAATTAGATGACTAGAAGAGTTTCAAATGCTGAGCATCCAAAGAAAAACCTCATTCGGACATTTTTTGTTTTTAATGTGAGTATATGTGAGAATTATATACAGCCTAGCCCACATTTTCAGACATATTCTCAAATTAAATGAAAAAAACATTAAGATATTTGTATAATGGCCCCAGTTATTTTTAAAGTAAATAACAGTCCTAGTCAATTAGTCCTTGTAGGTGACAATTACTTCTAAAAATATACCTAACTTTTAACATCTAAATTTGAGCAAAGAAGAGCAGCAATGACTCAACATTTTTCTTTTTTTAAACTGAAACTATCTAGTTCAGCTCAATCCGAGAGCATTCTCTTTTCCTAAATCAACATCCTTGGATAGCTTTTCTTTTTGTTTAGAATGATCTGTCAGCCTAATAAGTATTGAATACCTCCCAGCTACACTACTCACAATTATACTTTTCTATAAGATACATTATCTCCTCCATTATCAAATGTGGGAGAAGAGAAAGGCGATGTGTGAAGAGGATCAGTGTGTGCCTGGAGTATCATTATTAGCGAGTATAGTGTACCAGTCCCATAAACCAGGCTGTAATAATTAAAAACTATTCTGATGGTGATTAGCTTAATCTCTGTGCTACATTTTTCCACATTAGAGAAATATAGTATTTTCTTTTTTGTTTTTTGGCTGTGCCACGAAGCATGTGGGATCTTAGTTCTCTGATTAGGGTTAGAACTCTTACCTCCTGCAGTGGAAGCATGGAGTCCTAACCACTGCACCACCAGGGAAGCCCCAGAAATACAGTACTCTTAGAGAGTTGTTTCTTCAGTTGGTTCAGAGGATAAATGAAAACAATCTGTTTCCTATTAGGGATATGTTTATTTACCTAGAAATCTATATAACAGGGAGGAAAAAAATATTCATGGCTTTACAGTGACAGTTAAGGAATCTTGTTTCATGCTACATGAAAGCATTTTAACGAATGAACAGAGACATAATTTAAATGCTGAAATAACATTTGGAACAATCTGCCATTTTTGTTGCTGTTGTCATTGTTTCTGTTGTGTACCAATTCTCTTTATGTTTAATGCTGTTGTATATATCCTGGTGCTGCTAAGTCGCTTCAGTCGTGTCTGACTCTGTGCGACCCCATAGACGGCAGCCCACCAGGCTCCCCTGTCCCCGGGATTCTCCAGGCAAGAACACTGGAGTGGGTTGCTATTTCCTTCTCCAATGCATGAAAATGAAAAGTGAAAGTGAAGTCGCTCAGTCGTGTCCGACTCTTCACGACCCCATGGACTGCAGCCCACCAGGCTCCTCCATCCATGGGATTTTCCAGGCAAGAGTACTGGAGTGGGGTGCCATTGCCTTCTCCGTGTATATACCCTAGAGGTGGTTTATTTTTTCCTGGGGTCTTCTGTTAAGAGAATGGTCATGACTTTATGACAGGTGCAGAGCTAACACCATACTCAGTGATGAAAAGCTAAAAGCATTTCCTCTAAGATCAAAAACAAGACAAGGATGCCCACTCTCAGGACTTTCATTCAACGTAGTATCGAAGTCCTATCTCCAGCAATCCTACAAGGAAAAGCAATAAAAGGAATCCAAGTTAGAATGGAAGAAGTAAAACTGTCACTTTGTGCAGATGACATAATACTATATATAGGAAGCTATAAAGATGCCACTGAAAAGCTATTAGAATAAATAAATTCAGTAAAATTTCAGCATATAAAATTAATATACAGAAGTCTATCATGTTTCTATACATTAACAAAGAACTATCAGAGAAAATAGGAAAACAACCCATTTACAGCCACATCAAGAAGAATAAAATACCTTGTAATAAATCTAACTAAGGAGATTAAAAAAAACCTGTACTTGGAAAATTGTATAATATTGATGAAATAAATTGAAGACAACACAAAAAATGGAAAGATTCTCTGTGTCCATGGATTGGAAGAATCATTATTAAAATGACCATACTACCCAAGGTAATCTAGAGATTCAGTGTGATCCTTATCAGAAACCAATGGCATTTTTCATAGGACTGGAAAAAATAATTCCAATTTCCTTTTTTGTGTGTGTGTGTGTGGAAACACGAAAGGCTCTGAGTAGCCAAAGCAACCTGGAGAAAGAAGAACAAAGCTAGAGCTATAATGTGTCTTGTTTTTAAACTATGTTTTGCAAAGTTACAGTCATTGAAACAGTATGGTACTTGCCCAGAAACAGATCAGTGGAACAGAATATCGAGCCCCAAAATGAACTCACACATATATGGTCAATTAATTTACAACAAGGGAGGTAAGAAAAACAATGGGGAAAAAAAACCTCTTCAGTAAAATGATGTGGAGAAAACTGGATAGCTACATGCAAAAAAATTCAAGTTGGACTACTTTCTCATACCATCTACAAAAAATATACTAAAAATGGATTAAATACTTAAACGTTAGACCTGAAAATTAAAAATCCCAGAAGAAAGCATACACATTAGTCTTAGCAGTATTTTTTTGGATATAACTCTTCAGGCAAAGGAAACAAAAGCGAAAATAAACAAATGGGACCATATCAAACTAGAAAGTTCCTGCACCACAAAGGAAACTATGAGAAAAATGAAAACACTTATTGAATGGGAGAAGATATTTGCAAATGGTATCTGATAAGATACGCCAACATCTAACAAACAAATAAACAAGCAGCTCAGGCAATCAGGGGCAGATGAGCTGAATAGGCATTTTTCCAAAAAAAGACATACAAATGACCAATAGGCACATGAAAATATGTTCAGCATTACTAAATATCAGGAAAATGCAGATAAAAACCACAACGAGTTATCACCTCATGTCTGTCAGAGTGGCTGTTAACAAAAAGACAATAAATAGTAAGTGTGGGCAAGGGTGAAGAGAAAAGGGAATCATACACTGTAGAACTATAAATTGGTGTAGGCTTTATGGAAAATAATGGAGGTTCCTTGAAAAATTAGAAATAGAACTGTCATACGATCTAGCAATTCCGCTTCTAGACATTTTCCAAAGAAAACAAAGACACTAATTCAGGAAGACTTATGCACCCTGATGTTCACTGTAGCATTTTTACAATAGTCAAGATATGGTAGATAAATGGCTAAAGAAGATATATGTGTATGTATGTAGGTATGTATGTGCTCTCACACACAATGGTTTATTACTCAGCCATACATGAGAATAAAATCTTGCTATTTGCAACAACATGGATGGACATAGAGGATATTATGCTAATAGAACTAAGATAGAAAGACAACTACCATATGATTTTACTCATATGTGGAACTTTAGAATGAAACAGAAATAGCCTAAGAGATAACAGAGAATAAACCAGTGGTTGCCAGTGGTCACTAGAGGGGACATGTGGTGGGGATGAGTGAAAAAGGTGAGAGAGGATAAGAGGTACAAACTTTTAGTTACAAAATTAAAAGAGTTGCAGTGATGAAATACACAGGATGAAGATATAGTCAGTAATATTGTAATATCTTTATATTGTGACAGATGGTAACTAGGCTTATTGTGGTGATCATTTTGTAATATATATAAACGGTGAATCATTATGTTGTATAACTGGGACTAACATGGTGTTGCAGGTCAACTAAACTTCAAAAAGAAAACAGAGAGAGAATGCCCATGCCTGATTATCCAGTGCCAGTCTGATGGGCATAAACAAAACAAGAAAAGAGAAATCATCTTACATTTGTTATTCCTTTCTCGAAAGAAAAATACAGACAAGCAAAACAGAAGAGTTGGATTATTCTTTTGGACTATATTTTATTGTTTTGTGTTAGTCTGGATTCTTTGGTTTCCTGTGGCAGAGACCGCACTCAGATAAGCTTAGACTAATTTCATGTTTTTCCCTGCTATTCCTATTCTACACATGCTAGACTACTTGACCTGGTTCCACGGGTCACTGATGCTCTGTTCATTTGTTCAGTCCTCTCCTATCTGTGCTTTGTTTTGGATAGTTTCCAATTTTGTCTTTCTAGTCATCGATATTTTCTTCTGCAAGGAGTAATTTGCTGTTAGTCTTGGCTAGCATAGTTTTGACTCTAGAAGTCATCTAGCCTGTTTTCATGTGTATAAATTTCATCTGGTCTT
This sequence comes from Budorcas taxicolor, assembly GCF_023091745.1. Lineage (NCBI taxonomy): Eukaryota > Metazoa > Chordata > Mammalia > Artiodactyla > Bovidae > Budorcas > Budorcas taxicolor. The sequence goes on from NC_068914.1 coordinate 29,232,599, forward strand.
TGTGTGTTTCTCCGTCTATCTTTTCTTTCATGTCCTTGAGAATATTAAAAAAAAAAACATTTATAATAGCTCTGTCAACATTTTGTCTGCTAATTCCTTCATCTCTGTTATTTCTGGGCCTGTTTCTATTGATTGCTTTTTTTTCTTCCCTCTGGTCGTGGGTCATATTTCTCTGCTTCTTTGTGTGCCTGGTAGTTTTTGATTAGAGACTAGACATAAAGGGTTTTGCAGTGTTGGATTTTGTTGTATCCCTTTAAATATGGTTGATCCATTTGTTCTGTCATGCAGTTAAATAACTTGCAGATTAGTTTAATCTTTTGAAGCTGCTGTTAAGCTCTGTTAGTGTGGGTCCTGAGTAGCTTTTGCTCTTCCCTGGTGGCTCAGACGGTAAAGCGTCTGCTTGGAATGAGGGAGACCCGGGTTCGATTCCTGGGTCGGGAAGATCCCCTGGAGAAGGAAATGGCAATCCACTCCACTCCAGCACTCTTGCCTGGAAAATCCCATGGATGGAGGAGCCTGATAGGCTACAGTCCATGGGGTCGCAAAGAGTTAGACACAACTGAGTGACTTCACTTTCACTTTCACTAAGGTGTGATCCTCCTAAGGACTCTACCCAACACTCCGTGTATTACATGGTCTCTCCACTCTGGTTGGTAGAGGCATGAGCTATTTCCAGCCCTGCCTAAGTTCTAGGAATTTTTCAGTCTATTGGTTCGTTTCTCTACCTCGTGGAGTTACACCGCATACATGTACAGATCTGTAGTCATTCATGGTTCAGTGAACCTCTTTGCACATCTCCAGAGCCTTCTGTGTGGCTCCTTCCTCTCGTATACTCCGTCTCAAAATCTAGCAGTCTGTTTTCTCCACTTAGTATGTCTACTGTGCTATGTGTGAGGTCTCTCTTCCTGGTCTATGGCTTGAAACTACCTTCAGAGTGTGTGTTGGAGCAATCATACTGCTGAACTCACTTTCCCCCTTCACTTGGGGATCATATTTCAGCACTGCTTATTTTCCAATATCTGAAAAACTTTTTTTTTTTTCACATATTTTGTCCAGTTTATGAGCAGAAAGGAAATTTCTGCTCATAGCAGTTAATCCTTTAAGGGTAGAAGCAGAAATTTAAAAATTATAGAATTGAGTTCATTTTATAAATGAATAATTCATTTAATATTATATCATTAAAAAAATTTCCCCCTTGCCATTAGGTGTCATGTCCTTTTGTTCCATCCAGAAGATTATGTGTGATTTACTTAACTCTTACCCTATTTTAGGATATTAAACCTGTTTCTGATTTTCTACCATTTCAAAGAAGACTGTGTTAAACATCCTTGGATATGAATCTTTGTTTTTTTTACATCCAGTTATGTCTTCTTTTTTTTTTTTACAAATTGAAAAAAAAGTTATCTGACTGTGTTGAGTCTTAGTTACAGCATGCAGGATCTTTTATTGTGTCTCAGGGGCTCTCTAGTTGTGGCACATGGGCCCAGTAATACAGCGCACAGGCTTGGTTGCCCCGCAGCACGTGGAATCCTAGTTCCCTGCCCAGGGATCGAGCCAACATTCCCCTGCATTGCAGTGAGGATTCCTAACCACTGGACCATCAGGGAAGCTCCGTCTACTTATGCTGTTGTGATATATTTCTTGAGTTGGTGTTACTGGGTTCAAAGATTTGAGAGTGTTGCTTTGCTGTACTACTGTGCTAAGTCGCTTCAGTCGTGCCCGACTCTGTGCGACCCCGTGGACTGTAGCCTGCCAGGTTCCTCTGGTCATGGGATTCTCCGGGCAAGACTACTGGTGTGGGTCGCCGGGCCCTCCCCAGGGGATCTTCCCGATCCAGGGATGGAACCTGTGCCTCTAAAGTCTCCTGCATTGGGAGGCAGGCTCCTTATCACTACTGCCACTTGGGAAGCCCTTGAGAGTGTTCAGTTCAGTTCAGTCACTCAGTCGTGTCCGACTCTTTGTGACCCCATGAATTGCAGCACACCAGGCCTCCCTGTCTATCACCAACCCCCGGAGTTCAGTCAAAGTTACGTCCATTGAGTTGGTGATGCCTTCCAGCCATGAGAGTGTTAACACCCTCCAAATGTATTGCTAGGTACTATTTGGAAAGATTGTACCAGATTTCCATTGGCATTGTGTGAGAGCACTCATTTTGCCACACCCTCAACAGCACAGCACAGCCTATTTTATTCTTTCAGTGGCGTATATTGAATGCAGTTACAGTGTGAGGTCTGTTACCAGGAAGATAAAGTACAGCCTGTTTCCCAGAGGGCTCATAGGTGGGTGATGGAGAGAGATGGTAAACCCATCACCAGAATATGATAAATTTTGGAAGGAGAGATCAAACTTTGCCTAAGAAAACCTTCATATGTTTTCATCAAATATTTGAGGATAGACTGTTTTTAATAAGGTCACACAGAGAAAAAAATGTCAGAAGGGTTAGTAGGACATTCAGAGTTGACTCATTGGAAAAGACTCTGATGCTGGGAGGAATTGGGGGCAGGAGGAGAAGGGGACGACCGAGGATGAGATGGCTGAATGGCATCACGGACTCGATGGACATTGAGTCTGAGTGAACTCCAGGAGATGGTGATGAACAGGGAGGCCTGGCGTGCTGCGATTCATGGGGTCGCCAAGAGTCAGACACGACTGATCGACTGAACTGAACTGAACTGAACTGAACTGTGAAGTCAGTGTAGCATATTTATTGAATAGTTTTGCTGGTACCAAGATTGTGTTAGGAGTGAGAATGTATGAGGAAATAAAGTAGAATTTGGAGGCAGAAAGCAGATAGTGAAGGGCTCTGTATGGTCTTGAGCTAATCAAACACACACTCCAATCCTGTACATTTCATGGGTGTACTGGAATCCTTATATGTAGTCAAATTTAACTTGCTACCATTGGCTTTGTTTCTCTTGTTCCTTACAGAGGTTGCCAAAATCTTTTCATAACAGGAGTCCTGTTTCATCTGAGAGTTAACTCCAGCCTCTAAATACCACAGTGACCCTTTTTTGTTTGTTTCTTTAGAGATCGGGCTTCCCTGGTGGCTCAGAGGATAAAGCATCTGCCTGAAATGCAGGAGACCTGGGTTTGATCCCTGGGTTGGGAAGAGCCTCTGGAGAAGGAAATGGCAACCCACTCTAGTATTATTGCCTGGAGAATCCCACGGACAGAGGAGCCTGGCAGGCTACAGTCCACGGAGTCGCAAAGAGTTGAACACCACTGAGCGACTTGACTTTCACTTTTGCTTTCTTTAGAGAATAGTTTGAGTTCTTGTCTGCTCTTGTCAATTAAATAGGCTTGATTCTTTCTTGTCTCCTGTATAGCAAACGGGACATTCTGTGCAGGCCTGGAGCTGTCCTGCCTGCCTGTTCTTGAGCTGAGCACTTGATCCATTCTGTATCCTGTGTTTAGGAGACAGGCCTAGTTTCCAGTATACTGAATGACTAATAAGTTGTACAATCTTGGTTAACACTTGTGTCTTTGGGTCTCTACTTCTTGATTGACGAAATGACATTTGGGTTCTCTACCAGTTCAAACTTTGACGGTATAAACAAAGGTTAAAAAAAGTTTGAAAGGATTTTGAAGGAATTAAAACCAAATTTCTTCATGGATATAGACATGAACTTTGTGTTTTGTACTAAAAGCAACATTTAATTATATTCTATTATGATCTAAGTTTCTAGAGAACCAAAGACCTTTAATGAACACAATTCTAATTTTTTACTTAATTATCTTCTCACCTTGATGTGTCAACATAATTTCTGAACAATGGATTGAGTTACTTCTCATTTGTCTTAGATTCATAGCAGGTATTTAAACTTAAGATATTTTCCTAGGAATATAAATTTCTTAAATGAGTGTCAAATACTTTCTTAAGAGACTTCCAATTAATTACATGGGTTAAAGTCAGAATAGCTGTTTGGTTATAAACATCTGTGGCCTCTTTCCATTTCTGCTTCTGCCATAATTCTAAGGCTTTCATTTATTTTATAATGTGAGGTGAGAAGAAAAGGCTCTCTGTATATTATAATTTTTGCTTAAAGTACTATTAATTTGGCACTTTGGCTTAAATAGGTTATTTTCGGCTTACATCGGCTTTTTGTGTGCTATTTTGGGCATGCTTCTACTGCTAAGTCACGTCAGTCGTGTCCAACTCTGTGCAACCCCATAGATGGCAGCCCACCAGACTCCCGTCCCTGAGATTCTTCAGGCAAGAACACTGGAGTGGGTTGCCATTTCCTTCTCCGGTGCATGAAAGTGAAAAGTGAAAGTGAAGTTGCTCAGTCGTTTTCAACTCTTCGCGGCCCCATGGACTGCAGCCCACCAGGCTCCTCTGTCCATGGGATTTTCCAGGCAAGAATACTGGAGTGGGGTGCCATTGCCTTCTCCATTTTGGGCGTAAGCTATAATATCTTTTTAATGACTAAGAACATTTTGAGTCCTATTACAGATTATGCTTAATATTTGGGCAAATGCCTCAGCGTAATTTAGAGTCTGTAGAGAGCATATTTGGAATGTACAGTGAGTTTTGCAGCCATTGTTATGAAATCAGTTATAAACTGATATAGTGTTCAGAAACTTTTCATGAGGTTAGCTACACCAGTCCTTAAAAGAGTGGTCCTAGTTTGTTGTATTTCTAGCTATCCTATCCACTTTCACAGGCTTTTCTATTAGGTATGTTTGCTGCTCTCAGGGGATTATAACACACTGTGGAAAGCTCTTAAAGAGATGGGAATACCAGACCATCTTACCTGTCTCCTTCGAAACCTGTGTGTGGGTCGAGAAGCAATGGCTAGAACCCTATATGGAAAACTGATCGGTTCAGGATTGAGAAGAGTACAACAGGGCTGTCTGTTGTCACCCTGTTTATTTATGCTGAATACATCCTTTATGTTTATTTATGCTGAGCACAACCTTTATGCTGAACATATCATGAGAAATGCTGGACTAGATGAGTTACAAGCTGAAATAGATGGGAGAAACATCAACAGTCTCAGATATGCAGATGATACCACTCTAATGGCAGAAAGCGAAGAAGAATCTCTTGATGAGGGTGAAGGAGAAGAGTGAAAAAGTCAGCTTAGGACTGAATATTTAAAAAACAAACAAACAAACCTAAGATCATGGCATCTGGTCCCATTACTTTATGCCAAATGGAAGCAGAAAAGGTGGAGGTAGTGACAGATTTCTTCTTCTTGGGCTCTAAAATCACTGCGGCTGGTGATTGCAGCCGTGAAATCAGAAGACAGTTGCTTCTTGGCAGGAAAGCTATGACAAACCTAGACAGTGTGTTGAAAAGCAGAGACATCACTACCAACAGAGGTCTGTATAGTCAAGGCTCTGGTCTTCCCAGTGGTCACATACGGTTGTGAGAGTTGGACCGTAAAGAAGGCAGAGTGCCAAAAGAATTGATGCCTTCCTGCTGTGGTGCTGGAGAAGACTCCTGAGAGTCCCTTGCACAGCAAGGAGATCAAACCAATCACTCTTAAAGGAAGTCAGCCCTGGATACTCATTGGAAGGACTGATGGTGAAGTTGAAGCTCCAGTACTTTGGTCACCTGATGCCAACAGTTGACTCATTGGAAACGTCCCTGATGCTGGGAAAGATTGAGGGCAGAAGGAGAAGGGCAGAGGATGAGATGGCTGGATGGCATCACCCATGCAATGGACATGAGCTTGGGCAAACTCCGGGAGATAGTAGGGGACAGGGAGGCCTGGCGTGCTGCAGTCCGTGGGGTTACAAAGAGATGTTCACCACTGGGTGACTGAACAATGCAATAATTGCCTTAAAATGTTGTATTAGTTTCTGCTGTAGAACAAAGTGAGTCAGCTATATGTATACATGTATCCCCTCTCTCTAGAGCCTCCCTCCCACCGCCCCGTCCCGCCATCCCCCGCTTCTGGGTCATCACAGGGCACCAAGCTGAGCTCCCTGGGCTGCACAGCAGCGTCCCACTGGCGCTGTTTCACACCAGGTGGTGTGCACATGTCGATGGTACTTGCCAAATTCACCCCACCCTCCCCTCTCCCACGTGTCCGCCTGTCTGTTCTGTATGTCTGCGTCTCTAGTCCTGCTCTGCAAATAGGTTCAGTGGTACCATTTTTCCAGATTACATACATATGCATTAATATATGGTATTTGCTTTCCTCTTTCTGACTGACTTCACTCTGTGTGACAGACTCTATCACAGTTTCACTAACTGCTCTCACGTGATTTATGCTGTGATATATCCAGTTATTGTAGTTTGTTCATATTATAAGGAAAGCAGATGTAGAACCTGAGGAAGTCTCCGAAAGACCACCCTACACATAGGTGGACGGTATTTGGGTGTAACCACCATTTTGAGTGATGAGAGATCTTACCACCAAGACTGTACCTGGCTGGAGATGTGAGGTAGAGTGGGGAACTGGGGTAATGTGCCTGACGTATAGCCCTGGGTTAATGAAGTGTTAGAAATGCCTGAGCTCCCAGGACTGTGACAAAACTTCGTTGACCATTCAAGTAATCCAGTTTCTTACTAACAGATTTATCTACTCAAGGGTATAAATCATAAGGTTGGTTTATGGAAGAATTTTGGAATACTTGACTGACAGTCTTGTTCTAGTTCCCTCTTCCTGTTGAATTGTCATGTGCCTTCATAAAGTGCATTCCAACTAAGCAAAACCCAAACAGAAATAGTGGGTGAAGAACTTCCAAAGTAATTTTGAAGATTCTAAATTGTCCCGTAGTTGTAAAGCTTTTTATAGCTTGTTAGACAGAATGAGTGAAAAAATTGTGGCTAACCACTCCCTCATTCAAGTAGTTATAACTGAACTCAGTGCAGATTAAAATTGAGATCTATATCTTTTGTAGATTCAAGTGCTAGAGTTTATTCAGATTTAATGAGACTCCGGTCCTATTTCTTTGCTCATCTTATGTTAAACTGTGCTCTCCTTTGTATTTGACCCTAAGGCAGGAAACATCGGGAAAACTTGTTAGGCAGAAATAATAGTTTCCATCCAGTGGAAAGCATAGACATTTCAACTGAAGAGAAAATGAACATTTGAAAGTTAGAAAAAAGTAGAATTAGATCTGAACACTTCAGGTGGTGTGGACTTTTAGAATAGTGGCCTGCCAATGATTCTTTTTGTGTGTTTATAAATATCATCCAGAAAATCAAACATCTTCACTCATCCCCATCCAAGCTCAATTCCTTTTTCTTTGTTCAGTTTCACTGGATTGGCCAGGCAAAATTTAAAGCAACAAGGCATGACCATGTTTGGAATGACTGCATTGTTTTACATATCCTTTAAAACTTCATTTAATCTAGGTAGAAATCCCATTTTATTTTTTGTGGTTGTTGCTAAACCCAATGAGAATAATATCAAACTTCCAAACGTGACTTTATTAGAAATTTTAAAATTTGGGCCCAGTGTAGAATCCATGAACAGTATTCTGTCTGGAAATATTAGAGATAGTAATGTCAAAATAAACTTAATAATTCCTAGAGCTTTGAATTTATATAGTTAAAACTGTATCAAAGCAACATTGAATAGTCTTAAACTAGAATTTCTAAAGGAGATCAGTCCTGGGTGTTCTTTGGAAGGAATGATGCTAAAGCTGAAACTCCAGTACTTTGGCCACCTCATGCAAAGAGTTGACTCATTGGAAAAGACTCTGATGCTGGGAGGGATTGGGGGCAGGAGGAGAAGGGGACGACAGAGGATGAGATGGCTGGATGGCATTACTAACTTGATGGACGTGAGTGTGAGTGAACTCTGGGCGTTGGTGATGGACAGGGAGGCCTGGAGTGCTGCAGTTCATGTGGTAAGAGTCGGACATGACTGAGCGACTGAACTGAACTGAGACTAGAATTTACTGTCTTGAACATTATGCTTTTCTGATTTTTATTTTCCTTTTGTTAATAGTCAAGGTTTTTAAAAAGCAAATATTTTGAACTCTTGGACTCTACTGAACTGTGATATAGAATTTTAAATACCATATATAAGTGTTATTATATAAATAAACAAGGAAGAATTGAAAACATAATTGAAGGGCTAGCATCTTGCTGGCTAAGGGAACAATTTGGGTTTCATCTAAATCAATGTGTAGCATATGAATTACAAGGTAATACAACACTAAGTTTAAATGGTGTTTTTAAAAAGAAAGTGTATCTTATTTGTGCTTAATGTCTAATTTGGCAGATACAGAGTTTGTGGTGGATACAGTTGGTGGTGGGGAACTGGTTTTGGTGAAGATGAGCATTGCAAAAGGTTGGCTTGACCCTCTTCAAGGATCTGCTCCATCTTTATGTCTGGAGTTAGATTCATGGCCAGTGCTAGACTCTGAAGGATTTGATAATAACTGGGCACCTAGGTGTTATCCCTTAGTTCATTTTAATAGTTTTGAAACACAAATTTTAGTTTTTTATAGCTTTACCATAGCTAAACACACAAAGATAAAAGAAAGTTAGTCTTGGGGCTTCCCTGTAGGTCCACTGGTTAGGATTCCACACTTTCACTGCAGGGGGCACAGCTTTGATCCCTGGTACAGTAACTAAGATCCCACATGCCTGGCAACGTGGCCAATAAAAGAAATATGTCTTATCATAGTTTTATTCTATCCCCATTCTGTGCTCTTCAGTCCCACTGACCTTGTAATAGAGTGCTGCCCTGTACAACCCTTAACATGTAGCCATTTCTGTGTGCCATTCCCTCCCCTTTCCCCCTGTTACCTGGCAACAGGATTATTAGTGGTCCTGCTCAGCCATTGGTTGGTGCTGCAGTGGGCTCCTCCCCCAAGCAACCACCTGTCAATGAGTGACTGTTAGTGGTCCTGCTCAGCCATTGGTTGGTATTGCAGTGGGTCCTTCCCCCAAGCCACCAACTATCAATGAGCAACCATTAGTTAAGTACCTGTTCAGCCAGTGGTTGGTGGAATGGCTGTTGTGAGGTGGAGAGTAAGGTAAGAGGTGAATCCTGGCCTTCTCTCTGGGGCCCTCAAGCTCACCCAACCTTGAATTGGTGGATGAGCTGGGGGAGCCATGGAACAGGCAGGGGGCCTGTGTCCTGCAGGGCTCCAGAGCCCTCACCAAGACCACCTGCTGACCAGGCCCAGGCCTTGAGGTGGCAGTGAATCTCTCACCACCCCTGCCTCTGTGACCTCATGGCAGTGGCAGTCTGCCTTGGTCACAGTCTGTGGAACCTGCCTCTCTCCCACCCCATATTTGGGTGGCCTGAGGAGCCTGAGGGCCCGTTGGGCTCTCGGGCTCCTGGTTCCCTCAGCGATGACAGCTGGGCAGGGCCTGGGAATCTGGCCCCGAGGGAGCTGCCGACTGAGACCTGCCTCCTTTTAGCCAGCACCTGGACCTCACAGGGTGAAGGTTGAGCCTTGGGACCTTGCCCTTTCTTGTCAGAACAGAGAATCACATTTGTCTGATGGAGGTTTACGGGAACATCATTACCTGACCGTGACCTGACCTCAGAAACAAAGGATCTGACACCAAGAAGTTTGCAAGAACTAAGCACGTCCCTCCCTCACCTTTCCTAAAAAACGGGCTTAGCTGAGAGCTTTTGGGAGTTTGGGGGTTTTAAGGCAGGAGCCTCCTGACTCCTTGCCTGGCCCTCAGTAAACCCTTCTCTGCTCCAAACTCTGATGTTTTGGTATCGTGTGGCCTCATGTGGAGCACATGGGCTTGTGTTCTGGTAACAGTCTCTGTGCCATTTTGTCAACACGTTGAGTACTTTCCTACTTCATGGTCTTCTGATGGCTATCACCTCTGTTCCCTAGTTCTTTCCTCCACCTGGCTGGCTCTTTCTCGTCTTGGAAGTCTCATTTCTTACTCCCTTCTTCCTTCCTTTGGGAGGACCGACTATAAAAAGACTTACACTAGCTCATCTCTTCCCCAAATATTTCTGATCACTTAGCTCTGATTATTGCCTCTGTGACACTTTCATAATCCTTTACTTCTTGATATTCTGATGTTTTCAAATAGAACATGAGGTTTATGAATGTGGGGATCTTCCTGTCTGTCTTTCCTTTGCTCTAATACTAACAACTGGCAGCATAGTAAGTGTTAGTCGCTCAGTCATGTCCAATTCTTTGCAACCCCATGGACTGTAGCCCACCAGCTCCCCTATCCATGGGATTCTCCAGGCAAGAATACTGGAGTGGGTAGCCATTTCCTTCTCCAGGGGATCTTCTTGATCCAGGGCTCAAACCCACACCTTACAGGTGGATTCTTTACCATCTGAGCCACCAAGGAAGCCAGTGGCTTAGTATGTGCTTAGTAAATAATTGTACCTCAGAATAGTTTGTAATGTGCATGGATTTTTGTATTGATCTTTATACTTAACTCCAACCTTTTATAATAAAAATGTAAACATTTTAGTTCTTTTTTCTTTAACTAAGATGATACATTTAATCTTTTCCCAGAGTGCTCAGGTATATTTACAATATGTTGTAGGCAAATTGGTATTGGGGGAGGCAGATAGGAAATTGACACTCAGAGTAAGTGATATTGCACATTCATTTGCTGGGAGATGATAGAATAGGAATCATAGAAGCTTTCATGTCTTTAAAATATAACATCCTTTCTGAAAAAAGATAAGTTTAAAGTTTGGAAATAGGTTTTGATAAAGGTTAAATGGTCAAGGTTATGTAGCTGGACCTCTTGAAAACAAGGAACTAGGAAAAGAGTAAAATCTAAAGAAAGTTCTCTGGCTTTGCTTCTTGGGCTCACTTTGCATTATATAGCATGTGAGACTTCTGCAACTGAGAAAATATTTCCATTTTTATTAAAAATTATGATTCTGTGTTTTAAAATATGAATTGCATGTTTTCACGTTTAATCGTATGTTGATATGCATCCTTTAAATACCATAGGCATTAGGGTTTTTTCCTCCAGAAAATACTTCAATTATGCCTTTTATGTCTTCTAGCTAATATGTCTCTGCATACTGATATTGTTTGTTAAATATACAAAGGCACCTGTAACACTTGTAATAAATGTTACATGAGCTTTTCAGTTTCTAGACATCATCTCTCTAATTCTCTGTTGCTATGGGTTTTCATTAGTATTCCATGGAGCCTGGGTTGCCATAGAAAATGTGTAGTTGTAGAGGAGTTACCATGACAACAGTCCACCATTATGTATTTTTCAATATCAGCTAGCTGGAGATGATAGTGAATCTGAGGATATTTGTTTTGGAGTCCAATAATTTTAAAAGAACAGAACATTTCAATATCCTAGTTATCTCCAACATATATTTTAAATATGTTAGTTATCCTTTATTCAAATAAACAGAAATGAGCATGTTTTAAAAGCTAATTTTTAGCCATTTAGCTTGGTCTCCAGAAATTCTAAAAATTTAAATTGCCTTAAATCTTTGAAACATATATAAACTCCCATATCATAAAGCTCATGTCAAATAGGCATAAGTTTTTGTTTTAATCGTCTCCTGGCTCTCTCATGACCTCAAAGAATAGCAGCTCAGGTGCATTATGTGAGAAAAGAGAGGAGGAAGAGTAGCTTTTATCTTTGAAGTAGAACTCAGAAATAAAGAAAGGAAATCACCTGGTGACTCATTGCTCAATGTAGCTTTTTTTAAAAAAGAAAAAAGCAGAGAAACTATTTTCAGTAAAGTGGCAAATCCCTTGGTTGAAGAGAAATTTTAAATACACTATTTAAATTGGAAAGCTTTTGATATATCCAACGCTTGAACAATCATTTTGAAATTCTTTACCTATTAGCAGTGTTAGGCATATAATGTCAGTTGTCTTCAATTTACTTTCCTTATTGGTACCCTGATAGAGTAATACACCATTATTTTGTCACAGGGCCAAGTAGAATAAATGTTATAATAACAGTTCAGCAAATTAGATCTATGTATATCAGAGATTTTGAAATGATGAGTGACCTTCAAGTTGTACAGTTTTACAATCTGGCTTAAAAATTTTTGTTGTTGTTGTTCTTAATTGTTGCTATGATCTGAATGCTTCTGTCCCCTGCAGATTCATATGTTGAGACCAAATGCCCAGTGTTATGGTATTAGGACTTGGTAATCTTGGGAGGTGATTAGGTCCCTTATATAAGAGACCCCATAAAGCTCTCTTGCCCCTTCTATCATGTGAGGACGTAGTGAAAAGATGGCCATCCATGAACCAGGAATTGAGTCCTCACTAGACCCTGAGTCTGCTGGTGCCATGAACTTGACTTTCCAGCATCCAGAAGTGTGAGAGATAAGTGTCTGTTGTTTATAAGCCCACCAATCTACAGTATTCTGTCAGAGCAGCTCTGATGAACTTAGACGGTTGCCAAGCCTTTCTTTAAAGCTGTGGGAATATATGATATTGGGTCTTCTTGTTTTTGTATTCTTTTAAAAAACTTTTTATGTGAATATAGTTGCTTTACAGTTTTGTATTAGTTTCTACTATGCAGCAAAGTGAATCAGTTATATGCATACATATATCCCCTCTTTTTTGGACTGCCTTCCCATTTAGGTCACTGCAGAGCACTGAGTAGAGTTTCCTGTGCAGGACAGTGGGTTCTCATTAGTTATCTGTTTCATATACATGGTAGTGTATATATGTCCGTCCCAATCTCCCAATTCATTCCACCCCCACTCCCCCCACACCACTACCACTACCCTCATTTCCCCTCTTTGTGTCCATACGCTTGTTCTCTATGTCTGTGTCTCTCTTTCTGCCTTGCAAATAGGTTCATCTGTACCATTTTTCTAGATCCCATATATGTGTGTTAAAATATGATATTTATTTTTCTCTTTCTGACTTACTTCATGTTGTATGACAGTCCCTGGGTCCATCCACATCTTGTTTTTGTATCCTTGAGGCCATGTAATATTGGAGCTCTCCAACATCTTTCCCTGGAAACTTTTCCTCATGGGACATGTGAAGATAGCCGCTCCTATAGCAGAGTAGACGTCCTGCACAGAATCATGGGTGGTAATTCAATATTTCAAAGGATCAGTGAATATATTAATTGTTTCTGGATAAATGTAGGGCATCCAAGAGAAAAAGATAAGACCAAATACTGTTTTACTGGGTGTAGTTTCATAGAAGAGGTAGGTAGAGTTTGGTAGAAAACATTTGAAAAGCTGATCTTCCACTCCATGCTGCTACTATATCAAGGATATAATTTCCCCTCACATAAGATCAGGGTCTAGAAGTGTTTCAAGAACTTCAATGTCCTGTCCTAGTGGAGTCATGTAGACAGGATTTGTGTCTCCTGTAACACAACTCACTCAAGCCTTCTTGTTTGGAGTTTTCACTGAGGCTCATGGACACAGGCACCCCCCCATAAATCACGTTGTTACTGTAGTGTGTATGCTGTGGCCCCAAACACCCTGGTAAACACCACCACCCTTATCAGATAGGTATTCGAAGAGCTTAGAGGCCGTTGCACCAGGTTCAAGGGCAAAGCCTAGCCCTCCTTTCTGACAAAGTTAATCCTTTACTACAGACTTGCTTTGTCTCTTTCCCTCTCCATCCGCTCTAACAAGCTCTTGCCAGATCAATCTTCCTAATCAATAGTCTTAGTCATGCCACTTTCCTGCTGAACAACCTGTGAGGTCTTGTACTTCGGTCCCTCTGCTCTAGATGTTGCAGGTGTTTCTGATTATAGATATTCTATTTTCTTGGCCCCATAATCCAGTAAGATATCAAAGTTGTCCCAAAGTACTTCGTCACCCTGTGTTCCTAACTGTTCTTTATTCTTCTTGCCTTCTCAAACTCTGATGCCCTTGCCCATTCAAAATCCTCGTGGGCTCATCTTACTATCGTAGAGCCTTAATTGCTTAAAATAGCTTTATTTGATTCCTTTCTGGGTCCCTTTTCTTGTACCTCTCCATGACATTTGCCTTCCATTGTTGTTGTTTTTGTATTTGTCTTATTCTTTATTATACAGGATGCTCCTTCAGGGTAAGCGTTGTGCTGTATTCCTCCTTATAGTCTCCCTAGAGGCTAAGAAAATGCTTGGAAACTGGAAGGGACAGAATATGTGCAGAACGTCATTCTTGTCTTGTGGAGAGGATCCAGCAAACAGCCAGTGTCATAAGAGCAGACTGCTTAAAATGATGGCTTCTCTGTTGTATTTAAGAGCCAAAAGAACATTATAGACCCTCTTAGGGTTCATAGTAGACTGGGGTTGTTAGGGAGCTGCTTCTGTAGATTCAGCTTTATTTTGAAGAACTGAATTCACATGAACAGATAAACACATGGAACAAGCATTTGTGTTGCTTGGTCCGTCTGAAGCATTTGGCACCATCAGTGATTTGAGAATCTACCCTCAAGGAATCGGACTGAGTCTTGTTGGTTCCAGTGTGAAAAATAACCTTATAGAATTCATTTAACCTCAGTTCTAGGCCTTCTTCTCCCTCTCATGTTAAACCCTCTCTCTTCCCCCTGCCAGGATTCCCGTATACCTTACGCTGAGAGAGACAACTCTTTTAATGTATTTGTTCATGTAATGATTTGGCGTGTACTTAATGGACACGTATTTATCAGGCCCTTCGTCAGATGTTGAAGATACAGTGGTGAACTAGATAGAAATAGCCCTTGTCCTGATTTTCTCCCATAAAAAAGATTTTAAAACTCTAAGGCACATTTTCTGTTGGTTTAGTTAACTTCCAGCTCATTAATTTCCTTATCACGCATGTGAAATGGGAGAGCTAAACAGATAACATCAGCAGATGTTAGTTGAGCATTTCTACTGTGTGCTAAAAAGCAGTCTAGGGGCTGCCCTGGTGGCTCAGTGGTAGGGGGTCCGCCTGCCAATGCAGGTGACACGGATTTGATCCCTGGGTCAGAAAGATCCCCTTAAGGAGGAAATGGCAACCCACTCCAGTATTCTTGCCTGGGAAATCACATGGACAGAGGAGCCTGGCGGGCTACAGTTCATGGGGTTGCAAATCAGACGTGACTTAGCATCTAAATAACAACAATAAACAGTCTACTACCATTACCTTGTTTTAATCCTCCCGACCCTTGGGGAGCAGCCTAATTGTCATTAGATTACAGATGTGAAAACTGAGGCTGTGTTTTAGGTCTGACTCTTTAAACCTTCCCTGGTGGTTCAGCTGGTAGAGAATCTGCCTGCAATGCAGGAGACTTGGGTTTTATCCATGGGTTGGGAAAATCCCCTGGAGAAGAGAAAGACTACCCACTGCAGTATTCTGGCCTGGAGAATTCCATGGACGGTATAGTCCATGGAGTTCCAAAGAGTCGGACACGACTGATAGACTTTCACTTTCCACTGTTGATCTTGAACTTTGCACCACTGTGTAATGGATTGCCACTCGGCTGAGTAAACCTTCCCACCTTTTTCTATGGTGACTTTGATCTTTCACTGTTATTCTTACCAAGAGATCAAACAGCAGCTCTTGCCTGTGCTAAAATTCACACAGGTAGCCCCTACAGTATTAGCTGAATGAATGGATCAAATCTATTACCTGTTCATAGCAACCATGTTTATCTTTGTTATATTACTTATTATATTGCTTGAATATCATCTTGGAAACAAAGAAATAGGTGACATTAGAAATGTTTTTTAACTAGCTGCAAGTTGCAAACAATAATTGTGCCACTTGGAATTTTATGGTAGTTCATTCCAAATACATTAGTTGGTCTGAGCTCAACAACTTTTATCGACAAGTGCATTGACATTAAGCTTCTCAAACCTCCAACAAATCACCTGACTCCTGAATGGGCTGGAATGGTGGTTTGTCAGTGACAAATTGTTTCACTGCTCTCTGAGGCAAGGATATTATGAATGTTCAGCATCTCAGTTTATTTACTCAAGTATATTTGAAATGATGTATTTGGAGATCTGTGTTTTCCAAACTTTATGACAGGCTTATTTCTCGAAGGAAAGATAAATAAAATGTCAAATTCATGACTAAACAATCTAGAATTTTAATTATCTAAATGAGTAAGGGAAATAGCATTTCTTTATACTGTTTCAACCACTGTCTCCTCAAAAGGTCTTCAGAGAGTTTCATTCCAGGAGACACTCTGCTTGAACATATTGGGCAGGTGCATTTGTGGATGTAAGTGAACACATTACATTATGTTTATTTGCACAGTTGCAGTGGGGAAATATTCACCCAAATTGCTTTTCTCTCATTTAAACAGTGTTATTTCAATAGAGTAGATTGAGGGCAGGTTAGTAGAATAGTTAAGAGGAAGGCTCTGATGTCAGAATTGGGTTTGAATGTCACCTTCACTACCAATAAGCTGTGTAATTGGGCAATTTAGTCTAGGTGTCAGAATCTTCATCTATAAAGTGGAAACAGTAATAATTAGTACCTCATATTATTTAAAGAGTTAATCATGTTTTGTGTTGGGCATATATTAAATAGCCACTAGCTCTAGAAGGCTGAATGAGTGAGTGAAAGTCACTCAGTCGTGTGCAACTCTTTGCGACCCCATGGAGTATACCGACCATGGAATTCTCTAGGCCATAATACTGGAGTGGGTAGCCGTTCCCTCCTCCAAGGGATCTTCCCAACCCAGGGATCAAACCCAGGTCTCCCGAATTACAGGCGGATTCTTTACCAGCTGAGCCACCTGGGAAGCCCAAGACTACTGGAGTGGATAGCTTATTTCTCCTCCAGTGGATCTTCCCAACCAGGGAATCAAACTAGGGTCTCTTGCATTGCAGGTGGATTCTTTACCAGCTGAGCTACCAGGGAAGCCCCAGCTCCAGAAGGCTAGCTGTTGTTTTATTTATTTTTTAATGTTGCTTTATTTTTTTAAAAAAGAAATTGTTACTTTCTCCAATAAAAATAAATAAAATAACAGCTCCAGAAGGCTAGTTATTGTTTCATTTATTTTTATTGGAGAAAGTACCAGTTTCTTTTCTTATTAGAAATTTTTGAATTCATGCTTAATTCTTGGTAGCAAGTGAAAATCTTTTGGAAACTACAGAGTATTGAAATTCTGTGGACTATGGAGCTAAATTGGGAAAGGAGTATGAGAAGGCCTTATATTGTCAGCTTATTTAACTTATATGCAGAGTACATCATGTGAATTGCTGGACTGGATGAAGCACAAGCTGGAATCAAGGTTGCTAGGAGAAATATCAATAACCTCAGATATGCAGATGACACCACCCTTATGGCAGAAAGTGAAGAGGAGCTAAAGAGCCTCTTGATGAAAGCCAAAGAGGAGAGTGAAAAAGCTGAATTAAAACTCAACATTCAAAACACTAAGATGATGGCATCCGGTCCCATCATGTCATGGCAAATAGATGGGGAAACGATGGAAACAGTGACAGACTTTATATTTTTGGGCTCCAAAAATCACTGCACATGGTGACTGCAGCCATGAAATTAAAAGACGCTTGCTCCTTGGAAGAAAAGCTGTGACCAACCTAGACAGCATAGGTCCATCTAGTCAAAGCCGTGGTTTTTCCTGTAGTCATGTATGGATGTAAGAGTTGGACTATAAAGAAAGCTGAGTGCCAAAGAATTGATGCTTAGAACTGTGGTGTTGGAGAAGACTCTTGAGAGTCCCTTGGACAACAACGAGATCCAGCCAATCCATCCTAAGGGAAATCAGTCCTGAGTATTCATTGGAAGGACTGATGCTGAAGCTGAACCTCCAATACTTTGCCCATTTAATGTGAAGAACTGACTCATTTGAAAAGACCCTGATGCTGGGAAAGATTGAAGGCAGGAGAAGGGGACGACGGAGGATGAGATGGTTGGATGGCATCACCAACCATGAGTTGAGCAAGCTCTGGGAGTTGGTGATACAGGGAAGCCTGGTGTGCTGAGTCCATGGAGTTTCAGAGATTTGGACACAACTGTGACTGAACTTCTGATGGTGCTATAGCACTTGAGTTCAAATCTAAGCTTATTTATTTTCTGTCAATTATTTACTGTAAAAGTTTGGGCAAGTTACTCACTCTCTCTGTGTCTCAGTTTCCATGTATATAAAAGGAGGTAATAGAAATACCTACCTCATTGTGTTAGGTGAGGATCAAATGAGGTAATAGTTGTGAACCCTTTAGAACAGTACCTGGCACATAGTAAGCACTATATGAGAACTAATTTATTATTTTATATTGATGATAAAATACAACTAAACTTGATTTCTAACTATAAAGATGGATATGCATATTGAATCATGAATGGAATAAATATTTATTATTACAGACATTGACTAACATATACATAAGGAATATATCAGATAGGGAAAAATCTCAAATTCAAGATCTCCTTGGAAATAGGGTCCTTATTTAAAAGAAACCATTCATAAAATTATACATAGTTATTGTAATTGATATTGAATCTTTTTTTTTTTTTTAGCTAATGTTTATACCTATGTAATAACCTCCAATTCTTCTTTTGGGGCTTCCCAGGTGGCGCAGTAGTAAAGAATCTGCCTGCCAAGGCAAGAGACTCAGGAGACTGGAGTTCGATCCCTGGGTGGGAGAGATCCCTTTGAGTAGGAAATGGCAACCCACTCCAGTATTCTTGTCTGGGAAATCCCATGAATAGAGGACCCTGGCTGGCTATAGTCCATGGGATTGCAGTCAGACACGGCTGAGCACACGTTCACAGAATCCTGCTTTTGTAAACTCAGACGTGATTTGACCTGTATTTTCCTGCTTGTTACCTTAAGAGATTACTCAGTCAAGGAAGAAACGAGAATGGTGTAGGACAGTCTCAAAGTAATTATCACGGACTTCAGAATAGCACTGCTGGAGAGTAATTGCCGAAAAATGAACCATGATGCTTCTAAGAGTAATTATAAAAGTTCAGTAATCGTGGTTCTACAGACTGAAGGTCAGTTTCAGGAAACAGGAATGATTTTGGATTCAACAACAGAAGTCCCAAGTTCCAGTTCTATTACAGCCACTCATTAAGCGTATTCAGTTCAGTTCAGTTGCTCAGTCATGTCCGACTCTTTGCGACCCCATGAATCGCAGCCCGCCAGGCCTCCCTGTCCATCACCAACTCCCAGAGTTTACCCAAACTCAGCTCTGGTTATTTCACTTATTTCTTTGTCATCACTTTCCTCTTATAAAACAACAGTGATAGTGTCTATCTTCCTTTCTCACAGGATTTTTTTTTATGGGCTCAATATAAACTCTGAGAGGCAGCTGTGCTCACCACTGTACCACAAGGTGGGAGGGAGAGATACATTAGGAAGTTGGGAGTAACATATTACACGCACACGACTATATATAAAATAGATAAACAACAAGGACCTACTGTAGTACAGGAAACTATATTCAATGTTTTATAATAACCCATACAGGAAGAGAATTTGAAAAAATATATGTATGTAACTGACAGCTGAAACCAACACAACGTTGTAAAGCAACTATATTTCAATTTAAAAAGTAACTAGAAAAAAACATGCAAGTTTAAAAAGTTAAATATATATATATGTAATGCGGAATCCCTGGACACATAATTGTGCTTCTCATTTTTATTAATGTCAAGACAAAGATGCAGAATTAAGCATCTTTGTTTCTCTGTAGAACTGTGGAAACATGGTTTGTGCTATGAGAAGAGAATAGCAGAGGGATATTTTCTATTTACATTCTGTTTTACTAAATTTAATTATAATTAATTCTTTTTAATTTATTCTAATTCTATTTAAACATATCGCTTTCCCTCATAGCATATGGTTTGATCTATATGGCAGAATGAGAACAGGGAAAGAGGAAATTGGGTTGGGGGTTGGGTTAATAGAGAGGAGGAGGCCCTGATGTAAAGCTGAAAAAGACATGTGTGGATGTGTTTTGTCAAACCTTTTTTAAAATTTTAATTTTTTTTACAGTAGATCCTTGTTGATTATTTTATTTTTTATGCCATTTTTAGATTAAACTCGTTTCTTTTTAAATGAAACGAAGATGAATGTTTTTAATGATAAAAAGTACAATTCACAAAGAATATAGACATCATAGACCATTAGACACCTAACAACAAAGAAATAGAGACACATAAAGCAAAAATCAGAAGAAATATAAGGGAAAAGGACACAATATATAGTCATAGTGAGACATATTAACGTTTCTCTGAGGATATTTTATCAATTGCAGAAAAAATTAGGAGCATCTTGAATGATGTCATTAATAATTTAAATATAATAGATTTATATTTATATTAATCTTATATCCTACACACATATATTTAAAATTTTGTATTTCATATGTTGTTATTAGATGTCCACAGGACATTTAAGAAAACTGTCAAAAAGATAAACAATATTCTAAATTTCAAAAAGAATGTTTTTTGTGTGTGATTCAGTTATACATATACACATGTATTATTTTTGAAATTATTTTCCATTGTAGGTTATTATAAGATATTCACTATAGTTCCTCGTTCTGTACAGTAAAGTTGTTGTTTTTTGCATATCTACTTTTTAAATTAGAAATCTAGCATTTTATTTATACTAAGTCAAACAAGTGGAATCAAAATGTCAAACATTTTTTAGCTGGGCAAAACTTTGTAAGTTTTCTAAAGTGTATTTTGTTGTTCAGTCACTCAGTCGTGTCCAACTCTTTGCGACTCCATAGACTGCAGCACGCCAGGCTTCCCTGTCCTTCACCATCTCCTGGATGTAAAATATATATATTATATATATATTTTATATATATGTATATAAAACTTTTCTACCATGCTTGATTAAGGCTTGAGAAAGAACATCAAAAAGCAAAGGAGAAATGGAGAAATTGGAAAACATAAACTAAATGAAATGAGAGCTGCTGCTGTTGCTAAGTCACTTCAGTCGTGTCCGACTCTGTGCGACCCCATGGACAGCAGCCCACCAGGCTTCTCTGTCCACGGGATTCTCTAGGCAAGAATACTGGAGTGTGTTGCCATTTCCCTCTCCAGAAATGGGAGCACTGAATATGAAATTGAAAAAGTTAAACTAGATAAAAGTAAAAGATCCTCACATAGCCCAGTTTTTTAAACAAGGCTGCTCATTAGAAACATATCTGGAGCTCTGGCAAAAAAAAAAAAAAGCACTACCTGGACATTTGTATTTTTTAAAAAGTTCCAAGATAATTTTGATATGCATCTTGATTTTAAAAAGTGATTACAGGGTTTTCAATTAAATGGTAGTTTTGATGAGATAGAATTCTATTATTTTTCTATTGACCAATCATGATTCAATGGTATTGGTGGTGGTGGTGGTTTAGTCGCTAAGCCGCGTCCGACTCTTGCGACCGCATGACTGCAGCCTGCTAGGCTCCTCTGTCCATGGGATTTTCCAGGCAAGAATACTGGAATGGATTGCCATTTCCTTCTCCAGGGGATCTTCCCAACTCAGGAATCGAACCGGGGTCTCCTGCACTGCAGGCAGGTTCTTTACTGACTGAGCTATGAGGGAAGCCCATACAATGGTATTAAATGAGTAATAGTTACATAATCACAACAGTGAGAGATATCTATCAGCTTTCATACTCACTAGCCAGACAAAAAATAAAAGATAGTTACAATTGCAAGCCATAATGGGAACATGATTAACCTAACAATATAAAATAATTACATACAATTTGGGGAGTCAAGCAGAGTGATGTGGTAAGTGGAAGTGCATACATGCACATGTGGTTACCTATTTTAAATATAGCAGTGTGTGCATGTCATTCCCAAATTCCCCATCTATATCCTTTCTCCCCACCCTTTTCCCCGGTAACCACAAATCTGCTAAGCCTGTGAGTGTTTTTCTGTTTCGTAAAGTTCATTTGTGTTATATTTTAAATTCCACATCTAAGTGACATCTTACGGTATTTGTCTTTCTCTTTCTGACTTACTTCACTTAGTATGATAGTCTCTAGGTCCATCCATGTAGCTGCGATTGGCATTATTTCATTATTTCTTATGACTGAGTAATATTTCATTGTATATGTGTATCACGTCTTCTTTATCCATTTCTCTGTCAGGATGTTTAGGTTGCTTCCATGTCTTGGCTATTTGTCATTCAGATGATGTCTTAACACGATTCTCAGGCTTCCTCTGGGAGGAAAAGGGATCAGATGGTAGGAGTAATATGTTTTAGAATACAGACAGGTTTGAGAGGGGCAGCGTCTAGGGTGCCTGTTGGGGAGAAGGAAGGAGTATGGCTGATGAAGGAGCTCTCCCAGGAGGGGGCAGAACTACCCAGAGAAACAGTATGGTTGGGGTAATTACCTTCTAGAAAGCACAAGAGTCAAATTTATTTGAAGTTTTTAAAAGCTGCAACTTTCTTTTATCCAGTTTGTCAATAGCAATGTTTTAATAATTGCTAGTTAAATTATCCTAGAGCAGCACACAAAGATACGTATTTATTTGGGATCAAGCCAATAGAAGGAAAACTTGCCTTTCCAAAATGCAGTGAGTCAAAGGGAAGGGAAGAACTTGGCTCAGAACTTGGGTGGTAGCTATGAGAAGGAAAGCATATGAGCCGAATCTTATTCAAATTTAGCTTTTAGTCTATTGGGCACTTTCAACCATAATGGGTGTACAAAGGGAAAAGAAAGGCTATTCTACTCTGGTGTGTTCCTTCTATCCCCCCCTTTTTTTTTAATCACCATTTCCTCTCCTCTGCTAACTCCCAACTCTCTTTTTACAAGAGTTTCTATTTTGCTTTAAAGTCCTGTCCTTTTTCACTTCCAGTGTTTTTGCTCTCAGTGGACGAAAGTTATGGAAGTTCTTTGTTCTCTCTGTCGAACTGATGGTCAAGAAGGCTTCTCAGCCATGTCTCTGTATCTCCTACTAAATTCTCTTTCCAATACAAAATCAGTGAGTCTTGAAATATTTCTTCAAATAATAATGAATGATCTACATGTTTGGAAACAAATCTTTTTTGAAGGTGATAGTGAAAGTGTTATTGTTTAGTTGTGTCCGACTCTTTGCAATCCCATGAACTGTTTCTTGACAGGCTTGCCTGTTCATCAGATTCTCCAGGCAAGAATACTGGAGTGGGTTGCCTGCCCTTCTCCAGAGGATCATCCTGATCCAGAGATTTCTGCTGTATTGCAGGCAGACCTTTTACTATCTGAACCACTAGGGAAGCCCAATTTTTGAAGATATTTTCAAATATACAAGTATAAATAACCCCCATGTGTTTATTTCCTGGATTCTACAGGTATCAACATCTTCCCAATCTTTTTTCATCTTCTCCCAACCCTGCTTTTTTTCCTCTGAACTATGTTTTTTTCTTTCTTTCTTTCTTTCTTTTTTTTTTTTTTAACATCGTTTACAGTATTGCTTTACAGCTTCAGTGAAGTGAATCAGTTGTTGTTCAGTCACATAGTCGCATCTGACTCTTTGCTACCCCATGGACCACAGCAGGCCAGGGTTCCCTCTCCTTCATCATCTCCCGGAACTTGCTCAAACTCATGTCCATTGAGTCGGTGATGCCATCCAACAATCTTGTCCTCTGTCGTCCCCTTCTCCTCCTGCCTTCAATCTTTCCCAACATCAGGGTCTTTTCAGATAAGTCGGCTCTTTGCATTAGGTGGCCAAAATATTGGAGCTTCAGCATCAGTCCTTTCAATGAATATTCAGGACTGATATCCTTTAGGACAGACTGGTTGGCTCTTCTTGCAGTCCAAGGGACTTTCAAGAGTCTTCTCTAACACTACAGTTCAAAAGCATCGATTCTTTGGTGCTCAGCTTTCTTTATAGCCCAACTCTCACATCCATATATGGCTACCGGAAAAACCATAGCTTTGATTATGTGAACCTTTGTTGGCAAAGTAATGTTTCTGCTCTTTAATACACTGTCTTGGTTTGTCATAGCTTTTCTTCCAAGGAGCAAGCGTCTTTTAATTTCATGGCTACACTGATTTTGGAGCCCAAGAAAATAATCTGTCACTGTTTCCATTGTTTCCTCATTTATTTGCCACGAAGTGATTGGAATCAGCTATATGTATACATATATCCCCTCCCTCTTGGACCTGCCCCACCATCCCACCCATGTAGGTCAGCACAGAGCACTGAGCTGAGCTCCCTGCACTATACAGCAGGTTCCGACTGACTGTTTTACGTATGGCAGTGTATAAATGTCACTCTAATCTCCCAATTCATCCCCCAACAGTGTCTACACCTCTGTTCTCAACGTCTGTGTGTCTATTCCCGCTCTGCAAATGGGTTCATCTGTACCACTTTTCTAGATTCCACATATACGCATTAATATATAATATTTGTTTTCTCTTTCTGACTTACTTCACTCTTTATGACAGTCTTTAGGTCCATCAGCATCTCTACAGATGACCCAGTTTTGTTCCTTTTAATGGCTGAGTAAAATTCCATTTTTTATATGTACCATATCAGCTAAGAAATGAGCTATCATATATTGCATTACTTTTTTAAGAGGCTGTTTCATAAGGTCTAAATGAATTTATATGTCTAAGTTTGGGACAGAAGACATTGCTGAGTTGCAGACTGACTGCTTAATGGAGTCATAGGATGGTTGCAATGGAAAATGAAAAGGTATTGAAACCAGAAAACTTGGGTATACATTCAAGCCCAACTATGACTTTGGGCAACTCATGTTACCTCTTTAAAATTCAATTTTCTCTGTGGGATGAAAACAAAAATATTCAGCCTCGAAAGAATAGGAGGATGCTTCTTCAGTATCATAAGAACTACCTATTTTAATTCCATTGCCAACATCCAACTCATCATATGAGACCCTATAATTTTAATTAAAAAGGCTGAGTGCCTAGAATTTTAATAACAAAGGCTGAGTGCTTTTGTTATTAAAAAGGTTGATGCTTTTGAACTGCAGTACTGGAGAAGACTCCTAAGAGTCTCTTGGACAGCAAGGAGATCAAACCAGTCAATCCTAAAGAAAATCAGTCCTGAATATTCATTGGAAGGACTGATGCTGAAGCTGAAGAAGCTCCAACACTTTGGCCACCTGACGTGAAGAGCCATCTCATTGGAAAAAACTCTGATGCTGGGAAAGATTGAAGGCAAGAGGAGAAGGGGACAGCAGAGGATGAGATGGTTGGATGGCATCACCAACTCAGTGGATATGAGTTTGAGCAAGCTCTGGGAGATAGTGAAGGACAGAGAAGCCTGGCTTCCTATGCTGCAGTCTGTGGAGTCACAAAGAGTTTGACACGACTGAGTGACTGGACAACAGCTAGAATTTTAACATGTTAATCAGTTAAACAACAAGGATATTT
Organism: Budorcas taxicolor; assembly: GCF_023091745.1. Lineage (NCBI taxonomy): Eukaryota > Metazoa > Chordata > Mammalia > Artiodactyla > Bovidae > Budorcas > Budorcas taxicolor. The sequence goes on from NC_068914.1 coordinate 29,257,740, forward strand.
GTGCTCATCATGACTTTTAAACATTTTTTGGAAAGATTTGTTCTCTGTGTCATGGTACGGCATATCAAAAAAAGAGAGAGAGTGTGAGAATGGATTATGGGAGGAAAAGAGCATCCTAAGAGTAACTGAAATGAGAAGTGGGTTGGGCCTATGTAGAGGAAAAAAATGGGTGAGGATAGGCAAGAAAATGTAGAAAAAGAGGTTGGCGATACTTCTCCTATCACATGCTACGTGTTATTTCAAATTTACACTGTGAGACTAAGATGTGACGGATAAATCAGAGGAAGAGAAATAGCCCTGAATCTGATGTTCATCCACTGACTTGTTGAGCACATGTGCTGTGTTACACTGAAGTAAGTGCTTTCTGTAAGTTTTCTAGCTTAATCCTTACAATAAAACTGTAAGATAGATAGTGTTTTCTCATTTTACTTTTAAGGAAAAATAAGATTCAGGGTAAAAAACACTTACCCTGAACATTAGAGCTCAAATTGTACCTCAAAGCAGCTACTCTCACAGTGAATCTTGTACAAGTGAACTGGGAAAGAATGAGTGATTTTTACTCTGGTGTTGGGGGAAAGGCCTGAGAGAGGGGGTCATCAGAAATCACAGAAGCACTTGCCTCATGCCATACCTACAATAAATTCTACACAGGTTAAAAAAAAAAAGGCACCAAGGGTAAAAGGTGATAGACAGCAGAGCTGGAGGACAAGTAAAAGAAAATGTAAGTAGTTATTTCATTGAGATTAAAACTTTGAAAGTGGGGAACTTTCTAAGCATAGAACCCATGGAAGAAACCACCAAAGAAATGATTGATATGGTTGGTTACATAAAGTTTCAATTCTGTGCATCAAAAACCTTTATAAGTCAAACCTAAATGCAGAAAATGAGCTGGGAAGGCAAATGAAAATGTGTATACAATTGTGATACACAAATGATTAATACCTTTATTGTCTAAGGAGCTCTTACAAATCAATAAGAAAACCGCAAATTTCCCAAGTTAAAAATAGTCAAAAGTAATAACTGGAGAACTTCTGTAAATTTTAAAAATTACTTAGAAGCAGTGATAAGAAGAAATAACTGAAATTAAAAGCAGATATTATTTCTGCTATTAAATAAAACTTTTATGAAGTGTTAGGGTTTATCTGTGAACATTTTTAGAAATGGGAACTCAGCTGCTCATTGTCCTTTAGGTGGGCAGTCTATAGATTTTTATCTTTTGGGTGTGCAAATTATAGAAAAAGTTTATGCCTTTTCTTCAGAAATTCTATCTTTGTGAATTTCACTTGCAAAAATTAGCCAATATAATGTCAAGATTTTTATGCAAGGGTATTGTTGCAGTACTAGATATACTAGACAAAAAGAAAAACAAGATATTTAAATAATAAATATCAGAAAATATTTGAACAAAGTTTGTGAATATGAATATTCAAATGCACAATCTGTTAAGACAGGGGGTGTGTGTGTGTGTGTGTGTGTGTGTGTGTGTGTGCGTGCGTGTGTGTGTGTGTTAGCAAAGTGGCATGTGGAATCTTAGTTCCTGACCAGGGATCTAACCTGTACCCTATTGTGTGTGAGCACAGAGTCTTAACAACTGGACCACTAGGGAAGTCCCCAAGATGGTGTTTAAAGACTCTTTTGTGTGTATATAAATGATTCGTTGCTAAGGGGAAAAGGTAAGACATACTGTATATGCAGTATAACCCTAAATCTTGTTTAAATTCCATGTGTGACTTTGTATGTTGAAAGGGAGCATCAAGGAACCACAGAAGATGTTAATTTCCTTCTAAACGGTGTAGTCATGATTTGTTTTTATTTTCTGCATTTTGCCTGTTTTCTACAATGAATAGAATATTGCTTTTATAATTATAAAATGTTACTAACATTTTAGAAGTTGTAGAGATTAAATTTAAAAATATGGCTGAGGATAACGTTTTAGGAATGTTATCTTAAATGGAACCTCAGATAGAAACGTAAAATTTCAGATTTGATTCTTTATGATTTGATAGTGGATTTTTAAAAGCTGACAGATTAATCTTTGTGATATCAGTTTTTATAGGGTTGAATTAACTAATACAAGTGTCATTAGAGCTAAAGGTCCAAAGCAGAATGTTCCTTTCTTTGCATTCTACGTATATAACCTTTGATTTTTATTAGAATAATTTTCACGTTACACATTACCATATCCTAATAGGAAATGAGCTAAGATCTTTTCCCTTGATGGAATAAAGTTAGCATTTTGTAAAAGCAGAAAGTCAATAGTAACCTTCATTTTGGAGTACCTGTATTCAGAGTGGATCTTTAGTTTTCTCTTTTGAGTTTGTAATAATATAGGAGCCATGCCATCTTTTGCATAATCAGGCTTTTGGCCTTTACATGCCTTATTATTCCGGTTCTTGGTAAACAATATTTGGAGTAATAGAGTTTGAGAGAGAAAATGGGTTTCTCATAATAGCTGTGAAGGAAGATGGTATGGGAAAATGTTCCACTATGCCAATGTTTTCACGTAGAGGAACTTTTTTGGCATTATCTTATTATCACTGTCAAACTTATGTCTCATGGGCATATTCATTTAAATTCAGGGTCATACTTTTTTTGTGCAGTTTGCCCTACTTCATCTTTAAAAATTCTTTTTGGGTTATTGATGCCATTGACTGGGTGCATATACTTTGGAGCTCTTCTTGATTACACAGTTTATCTAAGCATTTTCTGCAGACATCTTTCCTGTAATCCATCATATTTCCTCTGTTTTTCTTCGTGGCCCCTTTTAAGGCGTTTCCTATGTTTTTAAGTCAGTTATTAATAAGTATTTGTTAACTACTGTCCTGATAAATACATGAAATTCTTTCATATTTGCTAAATGTTGGTTTCTTTGTTTTTAGGGTGACTATGGATCCTACTATTCGCAGAGCTCTAGAAAGGTAAGCAAAATGAACACTGACTTCAACAGATACAGTATTTTTGGCTTGCTTTCTTTGTTGTAATTGAAAACATGAACTCAAATGAATTTTTTTTTATGACATTCTGCTTTTAACTAGTTTATTGCTTTTTAAAAATTAGAGAATAAATTGAAAGCTTTTTATAGTTTGCCTAGTGGGTTACCTGGACATGTGTTCAGACTAAGAAGGTGCCTTGAAGGTGTTCACTGTGTTCCACTTTTGGTCCTCAGCTCTGCAGTCTTGAGGTCTGAGTTTATGGCATGTGAGAGCAGCCACGTCCCCTGGAGACTGATACAGTATCAGTTCTCTATTTATGGTGCCGTGAAAGCCAAATGCTGGGCTTATCATTAATATATTCTCTCTCTCCTGTTTAAAAAGCCTGCATGGGAGTCCAGCTATGGTCAGTCATTTGCTCCTAGATCTGGAATGAGAATGAGGAGAGAGGACAGCCATTTTGAAGATTTGATAGTGAAAGACTTGCTAACCTTGATAACCTGATGTGTACATCAAACCTAGAGGGATGTTCTGCTCAGTGGGCTGTGCGGGCACCTTTTCCCCATACAGTGATGAGTACCACACACATTACTTTATTGCACTTCACCTTACTGGGCTTCACAGATGTTGCATTTTGTTTTTGTTCTGTTTTCTGGTTGTTTACAAACTGAAGATTTGCGGCAAGTCTGCCTTGGGCAAGTCTATTGGCGTCATTTTTGCAACAACGATTGCTCACTTTGTGTCTCTGTGTCACAGTTCAGTAATTCTTACAACATTTCATACTTTTTCATTACTTTTATTGTGGTGATCTGTGTTCACTGATCTTTCATGTTACTATTGCCATCGTTTTGGTGCACCATGAATCTTGCCTGCATAAGATGCTGAAGTTAGTAAATGTATGTGTTGACTGTTCCACTGACCAGCCTTTCCCACTATTTCTCCCTTTCCTTGGGCCTTCCTGTTGCCTGAGAACAACAGTACTGAAATTAGGCTAATTAATAAGTTTATAATGACCTCTAAGTGTTCAAGTGAGAGGAAGAGTTGACATCTCTCACTTTAAATCAAAAGTTAGAAATGATGAGGCTTAGTGAGGAAGGTGTGTGGAAAGCTGAGATAACCCAAAACAAGGCCTCTTGCTCCAAACAGCTGAGTTGTGAATGTAAAGGAAAAATTCTTGGAGGAAATTAAAAGTGCCACTCCAGTGAATACACAAATGATAAGAAATCAAAACAGCCTTATTGCAGATCTGGAGAAAGTTTTAGTGGTCTAAATAGAAGATGAAAGCAGCCACTACATTCCCTTCAGCCAAAGCCTGATCTCGAGCAAGGCCCTAACTCTCTTTAGTTTTGTGAAGGTTGAGAGAGGTGAAGAAGCTGCAGAAGAAAAGTTTGAAGCTAGCAGGGGTCGGCTGATGCAGTTTAAGGAAAGAAGTCATCACCATAACATAAAAACTAAGCGAAGAAGCAGCAAGCGCTGATTTAGAAGCTGCAGCAGATTATCCAGATCTTACTAAGATGAGTAAGGCAGTTGGCCGCACTGAGAAACCGATTTTTAATGTAGATGAAACAGCCTTTTATTGAAGGCAGATGCCACCAAGGACTTTCATAGCTAGAGAGGAGAAGTCAGTGCTTGGTTTCAAAATTTCAAAGGACAGGCCGAATCTCTTGTTAGGGTCTAACGCTGCTTTTGACTCGAGTTGACAACAGTGCTCACTTACCTTTGCAAAAATCACAGGGGCCTTGAAAATTATACTAAATCTAGTCTGCCTCTGCTCCATAAATGAAACAGCAAAGCCTGGATGACAGGACATCTGTTGGCAATATGGTTTACTGAATATTTTAAGCCTACTGTTGAGATCTACTGCTCAGAAAACAAACAAAAAAAACATTTCTTTTGAATTACTGTTGTTCATTGACAGAGCACTTGGTCACCCAAAAACTCTGATGAAGATACAATGAGATTAATGATGTTTTCATGTCCGCTAACACAACATCCATTCGGCAGCCCACGAATCAAAGAATAATGTTAACTTTCAAGTTTCATTATTTAAAAACTATATTTTATAAGGCTATAGATGCCATAGATAGTGATTCCTCTGATGGATCTAGGGAAGGTAAATTGAAGACACTTTTATAAAGGATTCACCATTCTAGGTGCCATTGAGAACATTCTTGACTTATAGGAAGAGACCAAAGTGTCAGTGTTACTGGGAGTTTGGAATAAGTTGATTCCAGCCCTGATGGATGACTTGGAGGTGTTCACAACTTAATGGAGAAAGTAACTGTAGATGAAGTAGAAATAGCAAGAGAACTAGAAATTGAGTCTGAAGATGTGACTGAATTGCTGCAACCTTGTGGTAAAACTTGAATGGATGAGGAGTTACTTCTTATGGGTGAACAAAGAAAGTGGTTTCTTGAGATGGAATCTGTTCCTGGTGAAGATGCTGTAAAGATTGTTGAAATGACAATAAAGGATTTACAATATTACAGAGACTTAGTTGATAAAGCAGTGGCAGGGTTTGGGAGAACTGACTCCAATTTTGAGAGGGTTCTGTGGGTAAAATGCTACCAAACAGTATTGCCTGTTACAGAGAAATCATTCATAAAAGGAAGAGTCCATAAGGGACTTCCCTTGCAGTCCAGTGGTTAAAATTTCATGTTTCCAATGTAGAGGGAAGGCACAGGTTTGATCTCTGGTTGGGGAATGAAGATCCCATATATCACATAATGCAGTAAGAAAAAAAATAAAGCAAGAGGAGTCCATCGATGCAGTAAACTTCATTGCTGTCTTATTTTAAGAAATTGTCATCTTTAGGAACCACTTCCCTGATCCATCAGCAGCCATCAGCATCAAGGTAAAACCCTCTACCAGCAAAAAGATTACTGATTCACTGAAGGCACAGATGATGGAGAGCATTTTTTAGCAATGGAGTATTTTTAAATGAAGGCATGTACATTGTTTATTTTAGGCATAAAGATATCACACATTTAATAGACTAGAATGTAGTGTAAACATAGCTTTTATATGTGCTGAGAAACCAAAAGCTTGGTGTGACTTGCTTCATTGTAATATTTGCTTTATTGCTATGCTCTGGAACCAAACCCACACTATCTCTGAGGTCTGCCTATAAAAGCTGCAGTTTCCCTCTCAGCTTCCCATCTTTCTCAGTTTCCACCATTGATCTTTCCACATACTCATAATGTCCACTAGTCTTTCTGTTTTTAGTCTGGGAGGTATCATTCTCTGCACTGTCAAGCAGAGGCAAAAGTCAGAGTTGTATTTGAATGTCATCTCTACTTGGCTCTAGGCTGTTGCACAAGGTACTGAATGTTTCATTTCCCTTATTTGAAAACATATTAGTAAGAGTCCCTATATCATAGACTTGTTGAGAGATGAAACATTTAACTCGGTGATATAATAAGAGCTCAGTAAATATCAAACAGTATTGTCATGGCTTAGTGTTTATTCTAAGGTGAATTCTGCACACATATGTATAGATTTTATTAGGTTGAACTGTGTGAAATTGCCATTTTGGCATGTCAGAACACCAGCTATTCATATGGCTAAACCCAATAATAACTTCTAATTCTTGTCTATAGAACCTTCAGTTATTTTGCTTACTACATGTCATTATGCTAATTGAATATATAAGTGCACTTGAATTATCTTCCTAATTCATGCCATTTTGTTGTTGTTCAGTGAAATGGCAGAATAATACTGATTTTGGGGTGTCATGAACTAGTCATAATAATGATAATATTATCTATTGAGATTTTTCCAAGTCAGTCTGTTTCTCAAATGGGCTCATCTTTAAGAAAAAATTTGAAGTATAGCTGCTTTACAATGTTGTGTTAGTTTCTATTGTACAGCAACGTGAACTGGAGGGTGTATATTAGGACATATACATATATCCCCTTTCTTTTGGGTTTCCTTCCCATTTAGGTCACCGCAGAGCATTGAGTAGAGTTCTCTGTGCTAAACAGTAGGTTCTCATTAGTTATCTATTTTATACACAATATCAATAATGTATATATGTCAATCCAAATCTCTGAATTCATCCCATCGCCACATCTGCCTTGACATCCATGTTTGCTCTCTATATCTGTGTCTCTATTTCTGCTTTGTAAATAAGATTGCTCATACTCATTTTTTTTTTTCAGATTCCACATATGTGTGTTAATATACGGTGTTTGTTTTTCTCTTTGTGACTAACTTTGCTCTGTATGACCGTCACTAGGTCCATCCATGTCTCTACAAGTGACCCATTTTCATTCCTTTATATATATATGCTACATTTTCTTAATCCATTCCTCTGTTGATGGATAGCAATGTTAATAATTGACACCATTTTCAGAATGAGCGAAATATAAATTTTACCAATACTCTGCGAAAGAACAAAAGTATGTGTTGTTATGTTTCAGGATTGAAATATTTTTGTTGATCTTAAGTCTTTTATGAAAATGAAACAGCTACTCATGAATGGATTGAAAACTTTGTTACTCTACTTGGTCTGCTCTATTTCTTGCTCTACTTAATACTTATGTATTTGTGCACAGACTGACCTCCTTAATGTAGCCTTTAGCCCTTTAAACAGCTTCTGAAATGAATGTGTGATCAGGCTAACCTTCTGTAGCAATCTTTTACACATGGTTTAAATGTTGCTGTTACTGAGGCCCTGACTTTGTACCAGGGATGGTATAAACCAAGCCCTGAGGCAGCTATTGGGAATTTCAGGCTCAAATGATTTCTCTAGAGGCTCCAACAGCATCAGGAATTCAGTTAGGTGAGTGCTCAAAACTGACTGGGGCAAAAAGAGGCTCAGAGTTGATGCCTTGTATCCCCAAGGTGAAGGATTTCTTCTGCTGTACATTTTGGGGATCTGGCGGATTTCTCTTCTGGCCTTTGGTTTTAGGATGAATTCAACCATCTTGGTGCTTTGGAACCCAACTGGCCTGTCAGCTAAGTTTCAGAGAACATACCAGGAATCAGAGACCTGAACTCTGAAGATGAAGAGGGCCCTCGTTACTTGGTGCCACTCCAGCTCCCTCCTTTCCTGCACTCCATGTTCAGCCCACTCAGCCAGCCAGCAGGGGCCCCCAGGAGGCAACACAGGATCCTTGTCATTTTTGTTGTTGTTATTGAATCTCCTCACCCAGTTAAAATATCAGAGTCTTCGTGGGATTAGAGAATGAGGAAATATGATTCCATGGTGCGTAAATTGAAAGGGTGGCCTGGGTGAGTTCTGAGTTTGAGATAAAAAAATGCATCAGTAAAAATGAAAGGAAACTCAATTAATTCTGCCTGTTATTGGGCTCCTTCTTACTCCTCCCCCCCCCATTACTTTGAGAATGTATTTTTGTGGAATGTGAAGCAAATGGCAGTATTTAAGATTCCAAGGTCACTTTTTAAATCTTGTCTGCCAAAGACTTGCCTAGACAGCCCTTTGATTTAGATGCTTGTAGATGTGACTTGACATCATAGCTAGGTGTGCTGTCAGAACGTTGGATTTACTTAATAGAAAGGCTCGAGTAAAGCTTGAGCCTCTCTGATAGGACTCTTTTGTCTCTGAACTGAGGAGTATGAGTAATCAGGAACAATGCTCCCTGGTGGCAGGTGAAGAATGCATTCTGAGGACGCAGTTCTAAGAACTGTCAGAATTGACTCATGCCCACTTTAATGGTATGGGCTACAATGAGGCTGGCTAAAAATATCTGGATGATTGGTGGTGTTTGCGAGAAAGTGTGTCTTCCTTCTACATTCAGAACAGATCAGAGCTGCCACTGTGCAGACGCCCGACTGCCCTGAAGGTCTTTTTAGGGAGAGACTGATTGACATGAGGTTCAGATGTGAAAGCGCTCTGGCTGCCTGCTTGTCACTTCCCTTAATTCAGGACTGATCTGAAGGCTCAGACATGTCTCTCCTCTTTGCTCCTTCAAGTGGGCCCTTCTTGAAGGTGTGTGATCAGTAGGAAGGAAAGATTGGTTTTCAGTCCCAAAACACTTTTTTGTGACATTTGAGAAAGAAATGTTTGCTGTGATTTCTGTTCTAAAGAGAGTGCTATTGTTGGGCCTTTAAAAAATGTGTTAGGGATATATATGTGTGTGTGTGTTTGAGGGAGAGAGAAAGAATGAGGGAGAGAGATGGAGGGGATGTAGAGAATGAAAGGGGGGATTTGGAAGATTAAAAAATCATATCTCTTATTCAGAATAGTTATAAATGTTTATAATTTACCTGTAGTAGAAATCATCTCATAAATGACAAGTCATTAGTTAATACAGAAAAGGCAGTGGCACCCCACTCCAGTACTCTTGCCTGGAAAATCCATGGACGGAGGAGCCTGGTAGGCTGCAGTCCATGGGGTTGCTGAGTCAGACACGGCTGAGCAACTTCGCTTTCACTTTTTACTTTCATGCACTGGAGAAGGAAATGGCAACCCACTCCAGTGTTCTTGCCTGGAGAATCCCAGGGACGGGGCCGATGGGCTGCCGTCTCTGGGGTCGCACACAGTCGGACACGACTGAAGCGACTTAGCAGCAGCAGCAGCAGCAGCAGCAGCAGCAGCATTAGTTAATAATGAGTTATCACGTACGGGTAACTTATGCAAGTTCAGAGTCTAAGAGTTTAGAATCCTGGTATAGCAGATCAGAGTCAATAACCAAAATTTATTAATTTTATGGTTTCACAAAATGGTCCTCTCTAGGATCCTTATACACCATAAGAAAATCCAGTATTTCAGTTGACCCTCCGTTTTCCAGTACCCCACTTCAGAGCTGCTAAAGATTTCAGAAATGATGTCTAATATCACAGTATTTTCTCCCAGACTTCTGATGCTGTCTATTTACTTTCCCTTTGTGGTGCAGGGAATAATCTATATTATTTTTTTCCTGCAGGTTTGTTATGCTTTGCTCAAGTCAGTGGGGAAGCTGTCATATTTGCCTTATAAAAGGACTTAACATATGATGGTGATACTACTAGTCTGGATTGGTTACCAGATTCGAGATTTTGGCAGTTGATAAAAGTTTCATTTCTAAACATACAATATTATAAAACAATCTTTCCACAAAGAGGCCTCATCCTTTTTTTTTTTTTCATGCTTAATAAACATTGTTTCATTTTAGTGAGTGTTTGATTTCTTTTCTGAATTGTCTATCCTTGTCTTTGGGTATTATTGAGTTAGAGTATTAATTTTCTTGTCAATTCATACGAGCTTTTTATATATTCATATTCTTAGTCCTTTCATTCTATTTTGGTGGCCAGTAGTTTTCTAGAGTTCCTTTGCCTTCTGTTCTCTTTGTATTCTATTTAACTTGCTAAGTTTAATTTAAAAATTTAGTAAATAAGCTTGTATTTTCCAACTATGGTGTAACTGCTAACTGTAGAATTGTTTTCAAATATGCTAATTTTTAGAAAATGTCATAGTTTGGGGTCATATTTTTGATGTGAAAATTAAAAGAAAGGATAGTGAATGTGGCTGAAAGGATACAGTCATGTTCAGGGCTTTGAATTCTCAGCTAAGGAGGTCAATCTCGTGTTGGTGTGCTTCACATCAAATTGGATGCAGTTGTGACCATGATATGGGACAGTATTGAATAGTTAATCTCTTTAAAGCATTGGTGTAAATTCTAAGCCACCTGGACACTAGCTTATTAGTTCATCCTTTTTTTTTTAAACTCTCATGAATGTCCCTTTGTTACAGACCTTTTTATGGATATTACATCTAAATCCATGATCACATCTGAAATGTGATTAATATGTGGATATTAACCCAATATGTGGGTTTAGTACTAAAATTTCAAATTGGTACCATGAATTCTAAGGTGAATTCTTACCCTGCAGCTCTCATCTTTATGGTGAAACGTGTGGTCCTAGCTTGGGTAATGGTTTGGTTCCTAATCACAAAGCACCTTCTTCCACAGCACCAAATAATGCACTGGTTCAAGTCTGGCAGACCAGTTATTAGTCAGAAATTGTGAGCACGTGACTTGACTGCTTATATTCCTAATTTTTCTCATTTCCGAAGGGGAATAATTGGGCTTCTCAGGTGACTCGGTGGTAAAGGATTCGCCTCAGTGCAGGAGACACAGGTGACATGGGCTTGACCCCTGGGTTGGGAAGGTCCTCTGGAGGAGGCAATGGCAATCCGCTCCACTCTTCTTGCTAGGATAATCCCATGGACAGGGGAGCCACAGTCCATGGAGGGGGGCTACAGTCCATGGGGGTCCCAAAGCGCCAGACACGACTGAGCAGCTGAGGGTAAGCTGCTGCTGAGTCGCGTCAGGCGTGTCCGGCTCTGTGCGACCCCAGAGACGGCAGCCCGCCAGGCTCCCCCGTCCCCGGGATTCTCCAGGCAAGAGCACTGCAGTGGGCTGCCAAAGCGTAAGCAGGGAAGGGGAGTAATAACAGACCCATACCGTATAGCATTATTATGAAAATAAAATGAAAACTTACCCTTCTCAAAAATGTTCTTGGTACATTTCAGTGAAAATCGCTGTCATGTCCAACTCTTTGTGACCCCATGGACTGTATAGTCCATGGAATTCTCCAGGCTGGATTGCTGGGGTGGGTACCCTTTCCCTTCTCCAGGGGATCTTCCCAACCCACGGATCGAACCCAGGTCTCCCACATTTCAGGCAGACTCTTTATCAGCTGAGCCACAAGGGAAGCCCATGGTGCATTTTGTGTGTTTGCTAAATGTTAAATATCATCACTATTGACATGTAGATGCTATATCCTCCTTCATTTTCCTCAACTGATGGCGTTCAAAGCCAGTTTTAAGAGAGTGATGGTAATTCCCAGAAAATTATGAGGACTTAACATTTTTAATAGGGGAGTAAGGAAACAGCAGGCAGGAAGTTGGTGATAGATCCAGAAAATGATGCTTTAAAAGGCAATTTCAAAATGATCAAAGTGTCTTCCTGTGGATGTTTCCCTGGCCCACATGTCATACACCTCCACATCCATTTGTGATATTCTAAAAGTTGGATCAAAATAGATGAACAGGATTTGAGAATGTTAATCTCATTATGGTCTTTATGATAAATGTTTATCAGTCTGTGTATCTATCTACCTACCTGTCAATATATTGTGTATATTATCAGTATATATATATATATGTATTACTATATTTAATATATGTGTGTATATTTAGAGATGTTTGTTTGTACACACACAGTCTGTATTTGTATAATGTATATAGTAATGTAAGTTCTAGCTCTAAAGAGCCTTCATGATTCCAGATTCTTGCTGAGCCTCTTGATAAGAGTTATTCTCCTAATTCATCCAGAAGGAGGACCTGGGGAGGAGCCTCAGTGTGATAAATACTGTTTACTCCGAGCTACAATGACGGGTTCCTTTCTTTATGATAGTGTGTAACGCATATCATCCTCTGCTTCGTCTGTAATTCCCAACTCAAAAATGATTCTGTCTCAGGCTAGAAAGAAAGTAGGACACATATGTGTTCTTTCTTAAAAAACTCTTTTCCATGACGGTTTATCCCAGGATGTTGGATATAGTTTCCTGTGCTGCACAGTAGGAACTTGTCCATCCATTCTGTGTGTGATAGTTGGCATCTGCTAACTACCGACACCCAGCCCATCCTTCTCTGATGAATATCCCAACATATTCATTCTTAGTGTCACAAAAGAGAAAATGACTTCCTGATATAGTTGATTGTAGTTTGTCTTCTGTATTGATAAGCATTTGTTGATACTTTATGACTTCAAATGGTGCAGTAAAGGAAAAATGAAGGGACTAACATGTATTGGGTGGCCATGATGTGCTACATGATATTAACGTTTGATTCTCCTGGAAATATGTTAGGCTGGTTTAATTGCCCTTGATTTATTGATGACAAGATGAAACTGTTGGTAATTAGGAGCGCTCTGATCTGATCACCCAAATCGTACTCTTTCCAGGGCTATGCTGTCTGCTGATACATTAGATTCTGAATAGGGAGGCCAAGAAAATTGTTCTGTTTCCTGTGTATGATGTTGCAAGTAGTGGCCCTGGCTGGCCACACTCGGAGAAGTTGGTGGGTTAGGGCTGTGTGGTGCGGGTTCCTCCTCCCCACAACTCCTCCCTCTCTCTGTTCTCTCCAGCTGCTCTCAGGTTTGCGAGATACAGCCTTGCTCGTCATTCCTCACCTTGGCTCTCTGGCTTCTAACCTACCTCCTCCCTCCCACCAAAGTTTTGATATTCACTAGACTCCTAACTGGTAAAGCCATATTGGTGAATGCTATTTAAGTGAAGTGAAAGTTGCTCAGTTGTGTCCGACTCTTTGTGACCCCATGGACTATGCAGTCCATGGAATTCTTCAGGCAAGAATACTGGAGTGGGGAGCCTTTCCCTTCTCCAGGGGATCTTCCCAACCCAGGGATCGAACCCAGGTCTCCCACATTGCAGGCAGATTCGTTACCAGCTGAGCAAACAGGGAAGCCTATTTACTTCACTTATTTATTTCAACTCTGTGTTTTGAATATCCAGCTATAATCTGAGGCATGTTTCACCTCCTGAGAAGAGTCAGCAATTAAGATGTCAGCCTTGTCAGGATTCCTGAGCATTTGTGCTGATAGGTACTTGGAAATGGTATAGATAGAACATATGCTGAAACCTTCTGCCATGTAAATATGTTGCTCTTTATCAGAAAGTTTCCAGAATTCAATAGGGAGCCTTTTGCATTGATTTAGGTATTCTGGTTTGTATTTGGCCCTTCTTATTAATGTTTTTTTTTTAATAGAAAGGGAGGATTTGTGTGGTGTGGATATGGAGGTGAGCTTGAGTCTGATTGATGAGGACTCAAATTTTAGTCCCATCTCTCACTGCCTGAGTGCCCCCAGACAAGTCACTTGTTTTACTTTTTGGTGCTCTGACTACCCATCTGTAGATCGGATGTGATACCTACCTCCTGGACCTCCTATGACGCCCAATACGGGCCCTAACACAGAGCTCTACTGAGAACATATTAGTTCTTTGTATCTTGACCTGGAAGGTAATGCTTTCGTAAAATTCTTACCTTCAGTGAATGGATATATTTATATGGAGGAAAGACTAATTCAGTAAGTCTTTCCTCTCCTAAAGACTATTTCCTTTACAGTTCTGTATCTGTTCCATTTCAAATAAAGGTTTTAAGCTCTCTCATTTCCCCGACACCTCTGCATGAAATAAGAAGTGAACTCAACATAAAACAGCTTGTTGGGTGTATTCCATACATCTGTTCTGTGCAAGTGTTCTTCCTGCCGGATCCAAAGTGCAGGGAGTCGAGAGTCACATTCCCTAGTAGACTTAGCTATTGACGATTCCAGCACATTTATCATGACGTAGGTGATGCTTTGGAGACTGTGCAGGAAGCTGAAATGAGTAATGTGACAGGTCAAGGCTTACAGCCACAGGAGAAAATGCTTCTCGCTGTGTGTTGACTGTTTCCCATCTCAGATTCCTCTTCTCTCTTCTGTGAATTCTGTGCTCCCTGATAAAGACTAGCCTTTCCCACCTGCTTTCTGTATTAGCAAACTCAACAGTTTCTGCAAATGATGTTAATATGCCTAAACAATGGTCAACAGTTCATGAGTACACACCTAGTAAGGTTTCACCTTAAAATAATCAGCTCTTAGATACTCTCCAGTATCCAAATTTAAAATTGACAACTCTTTTTTCACTTTTAATTCAATATCTCCAAGGCATAATTTTTCATGAAAAAGTAAATATTTTTAGTCACCCAACAAGGGAAGACTTTTTACAGAAATACATATTTAAGAAAGGATGATGTGTGCTTTTTCTAAGTCATCTCTTGACACCAATTACTTTGACTAATCAGAAGCTTCTAAATTATTTTTAGTTTTGTACTGTTATCAGTGTTCCAAAGAAAAATGTTCCTGAGTGCAACTTTCATTTGTGTTTGCTTTTGTACTTATTCAACTATCAAAAATTTAAGAGATGCATCATTTTTTAAATTCAGGAAATAAGAGGAAATTGAAGAATAATAAGAATGATTATCTCTTTTATTTTTCTTTTTAGCTGCACTGTGAATCTTGTGCATCCCTGACCAGGGACTGAACCTGGGCCCTTGGTAGTGAAAATGTGGAGTCTTCATCACTGAACTGCTAGGGAATATCCAAATGATTACCTTTTATTTTTTATGTTCCTTTTCTAGCTTTTAGTATTGCTGCCCATCAATAGCTAACACTGTATTTTCTGCTGGCTTATAGTCAAATGATAAATTTATATTTTTATTTTCCCAAGCACTTCTTTATAGACAGAAGTAAGCTGAATTACGGTGCCATCTACTAATAACTGGATCTCTGGAGATAGTCAGTACCAACATCATACTCCTACAACATAACTTGAGGAAGCAGAAAGTGTTGTATAAAGTGAGAAAGAATATTTAGAAGTTGTATATGCTTCCTGTTACATTATTTTATTGATTTTTTAGACAATCCTTATATGAAATGGACTTTTTGATATAACTCTATAGACAAATGGAAGCTCAGCTTTTAAGATTTACACAAATCCTTTAGTTGGTCCAGTGCTTTGTTCTACTGTCACTGACTCATTTATTAAGAGACTATATGCTCCCATTCACATCACTTTCCTATGAGAAGCAGGCACGCCCTGTTCCTTGGTGACCCGGACATGAAACATGAATGGATAGAATCTGTAACTAAGACACTAACACCAGTCCACCAATGAATAAGAACCATTCTGTGTCTCTGCTTTTCTCTTCTCTATGAACATCTGGGTCTGTACTCATCACATCTGGAAATGCTTGTTGTTTGTTTTTCCCTCTTTGGAACCAAGATGGAGACAGACGTTTAGCTGGTCTGTGCCTATCGCTTATGCTGGTGTCAGTAAGTTTACTGATTATGTTTACCAGGCTCAAGCTTTTAAGATGAGTCTCTATGGAAATAAATTGCTTATTTTATGGATTGTCTAGTGCTGTGATCAGCCATAATCAAGGATGGTGGAAGATTCTAAGAGAAAGTTATAATAATGTGTTTATTGGAAAACGAAGATAGCAAACTCTAAAATAAATCTTGTTTTGCTGTTCAATAGCAATCTTGGGAACAACCTAGAGTCTACCATGAAGAGTTGTACTTATGGAGTAAAGCTCCACTGTCTACCTTCTACTTCTTGAACTTGGTGGTTTTATTTGATGGAGCTTGGTTGTTTTGTTTCAGCAATGGGAAACACTTCCTATGGGTGTTGCGGCTTTCCTTCCCAATATGGGAGTTGTCCACTTAGAATATAGGTGATGAGGAATTACCTTAGAAGGGCTCAAAGTATTATTAGAGGACCTCCTTCTAGGTCTTGCTGTAGAAACCCCAAGGGCACTTATTTTGTCTTCCTTTTTTCTTTTGCAGACATGGGTAACCTTGAGAAATACGCTGAGTAGTTAGCACTGATTTCCACAGCTCTGGCTTGGAAATTTCTTACGGTCTCAAGCTGCTGCTTAGACTGGTTGCTAGGCAACCAGGAGAAGAGTTCACAAGCTTTGTCATAAGCCAGCAATCAAATGAGAGACAGTATTTTCTTTTGATTATTATTTTTTTTGTCAGCTCTTATTTTTGGTGTTGTGTATTTACATCCTTTGGGGAATATTATTTCTAGAAACGCCTTTTCCAAAGAAGCTTTGTTTGTTAAAAGCATTTTGGTTTGATCCTTTTGTATAAAAAGGTGAGCAGTAGGCGTAGAAATTAGGCCTTGAGGCAGAGGAAATAGTTTATGAACCATGATGGAGTCACATACTGCTTTAGCCTCTCCTTTTTGAGAAAATATACGTGAAGCTTTCCATTCTTCCACTTCTGGTTTTCAGTTATTGTGCACTTCTATGACATAAATCAGTGACTTTGAATCAGTGGTACCTTCAGCTCTTCTGTCCTTGAAGGTCACCGCTGAATAGAAGATCATTTAATCCTTTGTAAGCAGGATTAATTCTGACAATTTTTGGAGCCGTTTTTCATGTAATTTCAAAAATATCTGTATCCTTTTTTTTTTTAATGAACTATGATTAACTTACAGTGGGCTTCCCTGGTGGCTTAGTGGTAAAGAATGTGCTTGCAATGCAGGAGACTCAGGAGATGCAGGTTCAATCCCTGGGTTGGGAAGATACCGTGGAGTAGGAAGTGGCAACCCACTTACAGTATTCTTGTTGCAAAAATCCCAGGGACAAAGAAGCCTTGTGGGTTACAGTTCATGGGGCTGCAAAGAGTCGGACACGACCACGTGACTGAACCCTCACTAGCTTACAATGTTATATTAGTTTCAGATGTACAACAGTGATTTGATGTATTTATGCATTATGAAATGATCACCATAATATATCTAATAGCCATTTGTCATCATTCAAAGTTATTATGATATTATTGACTATCTTCCCTTTCCTGTATGTTACATCCTTGTGACTTATTTACTTTAAAACTGGAAGTTTGTGCCTGTTAACCCCCTTCGCTTATTTTGCCCATTTCCCTGCCCTCACCCCCAGTATAAATCCTTGACCCTTAGAGATTTTGCCTCTCAAACACTAATGAGCTGTCTTTTAAACAAATGCTTAGGTAAGTGTTTGTAACTGTTGTTTGTGTTTTTAATTATACATTGATGTTTATTCAGTGAGTCTGAGTAGTGTGCCTCAAAACAGTAATCTTACAGTTAGTGAAAATGAGATGAGGAGACTGAGATGACACAGATCTTCTGCCTCAGTCCCAGAGGAAGAGATTGTAGAAACTGCATATCGATGAGCATGATGCTGATATCTGGCCAGATAGTACCTTGGGTGATTGAACTAATAGTTTGTGATAACTGTGAAGAACTGTAGATAAGTAGGAGCCTAAATGATATCACTCAGAAAAACTCCTGTGAAGTTAAACTTGTTTTCTTTCTGATGATTTTAGTATGCTGGTGATTTATGTTAGTGTATAGCCACTGGATATAGATTTTAGTAACATGTTTGATTATATGTCTTAAGATAATCAGCATTTCATTAATGCAATGTGTAGCTTTTATGATTTAAAATAGCACTTAGCAATTTTTTTTTCTGCAGATGCTTCTCTATGTAAATTATTTGAAATGAGACAGGATATTAAAACTGATATAAATGTTTTTGAAATTCATGGAGATAATATTTGCATATAAACATTACTATTTGCATTTTCCCTTGTAATTTGGTCTACTATGGAAAAAATTTTATTTATTTTTTACAATCAGGAATGAGTGTTTTATTGAATGAGGCCATGCCCACATTTTAGGACAGAGTAATTGTAAGCATTTAGGATGAGCTTATGTTTACCGTTCATTCACTCCCAAAGCAGGTGGGATTCCAGCTCAGCCTTTGTCACTGCCAGGGTTTTGTGTATGAAGTGTCAGTGTGTCAGTGACTATCGGAAAAAGGACTGATGCCTTGTCTTAGTTCTATAATAGATATACTTATTAATGCATTAAGTAATAAGGTCTAGCAGACAGTTTACTATCAGCTGTATTTTTCAAATCATGATGAATTTTAGAAATAGATCACAATAAACTGTGGAAAATTATGGAAGAGATGGGAATACCAGAGCACCTGGCTTGCCTCTTAAGAAACCTATATGCAGGTCAGGAAGCAACAGTTAGAACTGGACATGAAACAACAGACTGGTTCCAAATAGGAAAAGCAGTACATCAAGGCTGTACATTGTCACCATGCTTATTTAAATTCTATGCAGAGTACATCATGAGAAACGCTGGGCTGGAAGAAGCACAAGCTGGAATCAAGATTGCTGGGAGAAATATCAATAACCTCAGATATGCAGATGATACCACTGTTATGGCAGAAAGTGAAGAGGAACTAAAAAGCCTCTTGATGAAAGTGAAAGAGGAGAGTGAAAAATTTGGCTTAAAGCTCAACATTCAGAAAATGAAGATCATGGCATCTGGTCCCATCACTTCATGGGAAATAGATGGGGAAACAGTGTCAGACTTTATTTTTGGGGGCTCCAAAATCACTGCAGGTGGTGATTGCAGCCATGAAATTAAAAGACACTTACTCCTTGGAAGAAAAGTTATGACCAACCTAGATAGCGTATTGAAAAACAGAGACATTACTTTGCCAACAAAGGTCCGTCTAGTCAAGCCTATGGTTTATGGATGTGAGAGTTGGACTGTGAAGAAAGCTGAGCGCCGAAGAATTGATGCTTTTGAACTATGGTGTTGGAGAAGACTCTTGAGAGTCCCTTGGACTGCAAGGAGATCCAACCAGTCCATTCTGAAGGACATCAGCCCTGGGATTTCTTTGGAAGGAATGATGCTGAAGCTGAAAGTCCAGTACTTTGGCCACCTCGTGCGAAGAGTTGACTCATTGGAAAAGACTTTGATGCTGGGAGGGATTGGGGGCAGGAGGAGAAGGGGACGACAGAGGATGAGATGGCTGGATGGCACCACTGACTCGATGGCCGTGAGTCTGAGTGAACTCCAGGAGTTGGTGCTGGACAGGGAGGCCTGGCGTGCTGCGATTCATGGGGTTGCAAAGAGTCGGACATGACTGAGGGACTGAACTGAACTGAACTAATATCTGCCTAACTATAGTGTGTGATAGAAAGTAATTGTTAATTTCTACTTCTAACAGTTGCAGGTACTGTTAATACTCTGTGGCTTGTACATGTCTGTATTTATAATGCATGGAGATACCAGATTTCAGTTAGATGTTCGTGAAAATAAAGATGAGCTTTTCCCTATTCACGAATCCATAGAGCCTTAATGGAGGGGCAGGGTGTCCACGTACCCCTATAAAAAAAAAATCCTGTTTACATATTTACCATTAATTGTTCATAAAACTAGTCTTAGAAACAAAGTAAAATATAATATTGATGTAAGATTATGATATATTCCTTCCAGATTGTAAATTCACTGGGATTAAAATCCTTGGGGATATTCCAGTCTATGTATATATCTCAAACTATATTAAGCATGTGTAGCAGCAAAGGCAAATGAATTTCAAACATATATATTCTCCATGTGGCCTAATTATCAATAGAAATAGAATGGCAGATCTTTACAGAAGATGTCAAATTTCTTGGACTTTGCCAGTCTTATGCCAGGAGCATAAGAAATAAAGCCATAGTTTAAATGGAGAATTCTTCTCTATTGCCTGTAAGAGGCCAAGGGGAAATGCATACCTCATTAGTGCATAATGCCAGTAGTCATACTGAAAATCTTTTGTAGAAATAATAGCACTGATTTCATAGGTATTTGTGAATTAATACCAACATAACACTTAAGAGGGAGCTTCCCTGGTAGCTCAGCTGGTAACGTATCTGCCTGCAATGCAGGAGACCCCAGTTCAATTCTTGCTTTGGGAAGATCCACTGGAGAATGGTTAGGATACCCACTCCGGTAGCTCAGAGGTTAAAGCGTCTGCCTCCAATGCAGGAGACCTGGGTTCAATCCCTGTGTTGGGAAGATCCCCTGGAGAAGGAAATGGCACCCCACTCCAGTACTCTTGCCTGGGGAATCCCATAGATGGAGGAGCCTGGTAGGCTACAGTTCACGGGGTCGCAAAGAGTCGGACACGACTGAGTGACTTCACTTTCACTTTCACCCACTCCAGTATTCTTGGGCTTCCCGGGTGGCTCAGATGGTAAAGAATCCCCTTGCAATGCCAGTGATCTGGGTTCATTCCCTGGGTTGGGAAGATCCCCTGGAGAAGGGAACGGCTACCCACTCCAGTATTTAGCCTGGAGGATTCCTTAGACAGAGGTGCTTGGCAGTCCATGGGCTCACAGATTCGGACACGACTGAGAGACTTTCACACACACACTAACACTTTAGAGTTATTCCTGCCACATTAATACAGTCATTCCTATATTTATGCTTTTATTACTGTTTCAGTATGTTATTACTGCTGAGTTCTACAAATTTATTGTGGACTCCATAGCGCTTTATTTCTTATTTAAAACAACTGTACTTTCATATACAACAGTGATCATTTAGAGTCTTATCAGCCCTTGATTGTGAGATGATAATAGGGATGTATTCAACTTACTTTTGGAATGGATAATACAGAAATATAAAATCTTAAAAATTCTAAAGTGAACATGTAGTGAGAAGTAAAGCCTTTCTTTTTAAAAACAGTTCAGTTAGTTTGGGCTGTGATGGATCTCTGTTGCTGCGCGGGCTTTTCTCTGGCTGCAGTGAGCTGGGACTCCTCTCTAGGTGTGGCTCGAGGGCTTCTCGTTGCTGTGGTCTCTCTTATTGCGGAGCGTGGGTTCTAGGGCACTCAGGCTTCAGCAGCTGTGGTGTGTGGGCTCAGCACTGTGACTCCCAGGCTCTGGAGCACAGGCTCAGTAGGTGTGGCACATGGGTTTAGTTGCGCCATGGCATGTGGGGTCTTCCTGGATCAGGAATCAAACCCGTGTCTACTGCACTGACAGGCAGATTCTGAGTCACCAGGGAAGTCCCCCTTTTGCTTTCTTTTACTCCAGCTGTCCCATTCCTCTTCCTATATCTCTGTGTTATATATATATATATATATATATATATATATATATATATATATATAAAGTATTGGTTCATCTTTGAAAGGAGATTTTATGTATATACAGGTTCGTGCTCACAGTCTTTTCAATACAGAAATGGTTGCATGCAATACACCTGTACTTCACCCTGAGCATATCAATAAATACCGTATCTTTGAGATTGTTCCATATAAAGTCACCTTCACTTTTTTAAAAATAAACTTTTATTGGAATATAGTTGCTTTACAGTGTTGTGTTAGTTTCTGTTATACAGCAAAGTGAATCAGAAATATGGAATGCTCCCTGTATTTGTGGGCCATCTTTGTGCAGGAGCCATGCTGATTTCTGTACTGTTGCCATTTTAGTATAGATGCTACAGAAGCTGAGCATTTGAGCTGCCTTGTCTTTGTAAATAACTTTTAATTTTAGAAGAATGTTACACTAACTGAGAAGTTGCAAAGATAGTACAAAGTTCCTATATACGCCACAGTAGAGTTCCTCTACTCTAGCATCTTATGGAGCTGGGGGGTACATATGTCAATACTAAGAAACTGGCATTGTTCAGTTCAGTTGCTTAGTCATGTCCAACTCTTTGCGATCCCATGGACTGCAGCACGCCAGGCTTCCCTGTCCGTCACTAACTCCTGGAGCCTGTTAAACTCATGTCCATTGAGTCAGTGATGCCATCCAACCATCTCATCCTCTGTCGTCCCCTTCTCCATCTGCCTTCAATCTTTCCCAGCAACAGGGCCTTTTCCAGTGAGTCACTTCTTCGCATCAGGTGGCCAAAGTATTGGAGCTTCAGCTTCAGCAGCCGTCCTTCCAATGAATATTCAGGACTGATTTCCTTTAGGATTGACTGATTGGATCTCCTTGCAGTCCAAGGGACTCTCAAGAGTCTTCTCCAACACCACAGTTCAAAAGCATCAATTCTTTAGCACTCAGCTTTCTTTATGGAAAGGAACTGGCACTGTTACTTTATTATTAACTAAATTCTGCACTCGGTTCAGATTTCACTCATTTTGCCCTAGTGTCCATTTTTCTGTTTCTGAATCCATGTTATATTTAGTCATCATGTCTTTTACAGCCTCACCTAGCCTGCAGTAGCTTCTCAGATTTTCCTTGTTTTTAACAACTTAGTTTTGAGGAATGCTGGTTTGGTAGTTTTTGGAATGCCCCTCTGTTATTGAATTTGTCTTGCATTTTTCTCATGGTTAGATTGGAGTTACGGGCTTGAGGGGAGCATTACCACAGAGGGGAAGTGCCCTTCTTACCACCAATATCCATAGTATATGCTATAGACATGGCTTATCAGTGATGATACCTACTTCAGTCACCTGAACAAGGTAGTGTCTGCCGGGTTATGCACTGTAAAGTTACTTTTTCCTCTCTTTTCATATTTCACTTTTTGGAAACAAGTTACTAAGTGCAACCCACACTTGAGTCAGCCTAAAGCCCACTTTCTTGGGAGCAGGATGGCGTGTATGTGTGTTTAATGACTCTGTAATAGTCCCTGGGACTTTACTTGGCATGTGAAAGTCCATTTTTGCCTTTTTCTTCATTCTCTCCAAAATAAAAATCAGAACTCGAGTTCTAAAAGCTACCTGACCAAATCTATCCTCTCCTTACATATTTCTTACTTAGGGATACCTCTCTTTAGTTGCCAAGAGACTGCTTTTTGTCTGATTATTTTTCTGTCATGCTTGTACAGAGAGCTTAATTCAAAATAAACAATGTGCTACATAATTGATTTTGTTGTTATTCATAGACGATAATTGCTAAGCTACTTACCTGACAACAAATTATTTGCTCCAGGTGACCAAATAAGCAGTTCTCCACAGAGCCATATTTTTGAAATTATTAATATCTAGAGATGCTGCTGTCTTAATCACAGGCTGTGTGCATGCACACTCAGTCATATCCAACTCTTTGTGACTTCATGGACTGCAGCCACCAGGCTCCTCTGTCCATGGGATTTTTCAGGCAAGAATGCTGGAGTGGTTGCCATTTCCTCTTTCATGGGGCTTCCCAACCCAGGGACCGAACCTGCATCTCCCATGTCACCTGCATTGTTAGGTGGATTCTTTACCACTGAGCCACCTGGGAAGCCCTATCACAGGTTGTGTGTAATTTAAAACTTCAATGAAGAGTCACGTGTTTTAAGGTTCTTATTCAGTTAGCAGGCATTTATTGAGCTTCTGCTATGTTTTAGCCATGGTTTGGTGGTGAGTTACACAAATCAGGGGCTCCCCTGATGGCTCAGATGGTAAATAATCCTGCTGCAATGCAGGAGACTCAGGTTCTATCCCTGGGTCAGGAAGAACCCCTGGAAAAGGGAGTGGCTACCCACTCCAGTGTTCTTTCCTGGAGAAGTCCATGGACAGAGGAGCCTGGTGGGCTACAGGCCACGGAATGCAAACAGTCGGACATGACTGAGCAGCTAACACTTTCAACTTTCACTTTACACAAATCAGGTGTCTGATGTAAGGCAGATGCTGTTTCAAGTAGGTGATATAGACAATAAACACATTAAAAATTAATGGAAAAGGTCATTTTAGAGCGTGATAAGTGCTTTAAAGAAAATAACCAGGGTGAAGTGCTAGCACGTTACTTGGTCATGGTGGTTCCATAAGGGCCACTTTCATTTTGTGGCCAGTGAAGTAAGTCCTCAGGAGAAGGCGGTTGAACTGAAGACAGAGAATGCAAGAGGACCAGACGTTTGAAAACCTGGAGTTGGGAAGGGCTTGATGAGGTCTAGAAATGAAAAGAAGGCCAAAATTAGTTTAAATGAGGACAGAGTAGAAGAGAAGGAGGTGTAGAAGTAGACAGGGCTTCATAGGCCGAGTTCCGTTTTCAAGGAGGTCTCTGGGTGGCTTTAAGCAGAAAGGTGACATGGTCTGATATCTGTGGTTTAGAAAAGCCTTCTAGTTGCTTTGTGGGAAGTGGCTTATAGGGGAGAGAAGGGGAAGCAAGAATATAGTATGAGTTAGGAGACCACTGTAAGAGTTCAAGTGAGAGATGGATTGTGGCTTGGACTAGCAATAAGATGTACAAAAGTAGATAGATTGGGATAATGTGGGGGGCATAGAACTGCCAGAACTTGTAGCTAAATTGAAATAAAGTTTTAACAGCAGATGTGAATCAACAGGAAAGATAAGATGATGATGTGATATAAACTATCTCAAATACAGATCATATTTTCATGCAAGTCTTTGAAAGAAGAGTGGTATCAAATATGCACATTAGTGAATTAGGCATAAGTTAGGGAGCCAAGTCCATTACAACCTAATTCACACATCAGGAACAAAAGAGGAAACTTGCTTACCAAGTTAATGAGCTCTTAATACTTTATCTAATAAGTCTGTCATAACTACCAAGCACAGAACAGTAAAGAGATTGTCTTTAGGGGTTAATAAGAAACTTCAGGCGGACTTAATCATCCCATTTACTTGATCGTTACTCCTCAGGAAGTTGTAATCTTAGGAATAATATTTTTGATGTAATGGTTACTGTGAATCACTTTTATGTCATAATGATTATAATGTTTGGCAAAGCAGAACACATTTCAATAAAATCATATATTGATTTTAGCTTTGGAATTATGGAGAAAATATTTCATTTTTGTAGCTATTACTTACATGTAAAATGCCTTTTAATAAAGGGTTTTACAGAGCTTTCTTTGGAATAAATAACTAAATGTAGTCATAGTTTTGATATTTTGACTTTTATATCAAATGCAGCAATTCATTTTATGAGGGCTTGGAATTTAATATTATAAGATTTGGTTTGTTCTAAATTTTCAACATATTTTTATCTTATTTTTATTTTTTATATGAAGAAAACATTGCTTCATAATGTTTAATAAAAATCATGTAATAAAAACCTCACTAGTTGGCTCAATTTAGTGTTTGGGGGTAAAGTAGGCAAGATAGGGATGATTTATTTTTATATTCTACAAGTAAGGGTTTGCTAAGAAACTGATGAGGTAAAGAGAAGGAAAATATATACCTTTTTAATAAACTTTTAAAAATTGAAATATAGTTCATTGACAATAGTTTCAGGTACACAGAAAAGTGATTCATATATATATATATATAATATATTTTCAGACTATTTTTCATTATATATTATCACAAGATATGAATATAGTTAACTATGGTATACAGTAAATCCTTGTTGCTTCTCTATTTTATGTATAGTTAGTTTGTATCCATTAACCCCATGGTGTTGTTCAGTCTCTCTGTTGTGTCTGACTCTTTGTGACCCCATGGACTACAACATGCCCAGGCTTCCCTGTCCTTCACCATCTCCTAGAGCTTGCTCAGACTCATGTCCATTGAGTTGGTGATGCCATCCAACCATCTCATCCTCTCTTTTTCCCTTGCTCTTGCCTTCTGTCTTTCCCAGAATTGGAGTCTTTTCCAATGAGTTAGCTCTTAGCATCAGGTGGCCAAAGTATTAGAGCTTCAGCTTTAGCATCAGTCCTTCCAATGAATATTCAGGATTGATTTCCTTTATGATTGACTGGTTTGATCTTCTTGCAGTCCAAGGGACTCTCAAGAGTCTTCTCCAGCACCAAAGTTCAAAGCATCAGTTCTTCGGTGCTCAGCTTTCTTTACGGTCCAACTGTCACATCCATACATGAGTACTAGAAAAACCATAGCTTTGACTAGACGGACCTTTGTTGGCAAAGTAATATCTCTGCTTTTGAATATGCTGTCTAGATTGGTCATAGCTTTTCTTTCAAGGAGCAAGTGTCTTTTAATTTCATGGCTGCAGTCACCACCTGCAGTGATTTTGGGGCCCAAGAAAATAAAGTCTGTCACTGTTTCCATTGTTTCCCCATCTATTTACCATGAAGTGATGAGACCAGATGCCATGATCTTAGTGTTTTGAATGTTGAGTTTTAAGCCAGCTTTTCACTCTCCTCTTTCACTTTCATCAAGAGGCTCTTCAGTTCCTCTTTGCTTTCTACCGTAAGGGTGGTGTTATCTCCATATCTGCGGTTACTGATATTTCTCCCAGCAATCTTGATTCCAGCTTGTGCCTCATCCAGCCTGGCATTTTGCATGATGTATAAGTTAAACAAGCAGGCTTAGAGAATAGATAGTCTGGAAAATTAGTTTTGACATAATATAAAAACAGGAGTTTGTTCAAGTGGAGTCCATGGTAAGCTAAGGACTGTGAATGAGTTTAGGTCTGTTTCCACATTTGATGAGAACAAGCGTTTTTGACAGAAAATGTGGCTCTTGTTAATGATCATGACAATGGATTTTGGGGGGCAGATTTCAATTTCATCATTGGTGTTTCATTACGTTGTGTGTTCAGCCATCTCACAGCTTGTTAGAGATCTATTCCAAGCATTTATTCTTCCTCCTGAACAGTTTCCCAGCATCTATTTACTAAGAGGACACGCAGTATATAGAACAAATTCACGTGTGCAAAGCTGACAATCCCACAAGTGTTATATTCTCATTTGCATTACGGTCTTATTCATGTTGGGTACAATCCATGCATTTCTCCAAGTTTCTCTTCCTTTCCTCACAGAGCCTGTTAGCAGGGATGCAGTACATGATATTGCAGGCATGCTGTCAGGAATATTAAAAAGGCTAAGAACGTCATGCTGAAGAATTATGTGGAATGAAAAAATTCAGCATGAACTGTCAATCTGCCTTCTCTGGCCTTTAAGGCTCTTTGACTTTCTTGTTGGCAAAATGTGGAGCTCTTTCACCTGCCATTTTAAAAAGCTTGATCTTCCAAGGGTTTGTTTGAGAGGCCCTATGCTTAATATCAAGGTCTGAGCATTTAATTTCTTTCTCTAGAATGTTCCATTCTCTCGTATATCAGAGCTTTCAGTGGGTCCTTACCTTGATGGAAGTAGTCACAATCTAAGGAATGCCATTTAGCCAGCATCAGCCTGTAACTGCTAATGATTACCTAAAAGGAGTGATTACCGCTCCCTGTAAGGTGATTGCAAAGAAACCAGAGAGCATATGAAAAAAAAAAATTCAGGCAAAATCAAGGACTAACCCTGTAAGCTTCAAAGATGTCATCACCGCGAGGCTATTGCTGTGTCATTGTAGTCCAAACAGAAGTATGCCTGGAGTAAAAATAGGCTTGCTTTCTGCAGATAAAATACAGACCACAAAATGGCAAAGATTTGTTAAAAGTTTTCTCTATTTGCCTTTACTTTTATAGATGTGTCTTTATCACAAGAGGCATATATCCTTATCCTAATAGGTAAAATGCAAAAGGCATGAGAGAGAATAAGTTAGTAACATTGTTTTACAAAATGTGGGATAACGAATGACTTTATAACATAATTTTGAAAGAATGAGATTAAAACCATGATGGACCCATTTTGATCTATATTTTGGAAGAAGTCAGTAAAGTCTTTAACTGAAAAATGGGTTTATTTTTAAAGACAGCACTAGAAGGACCACGCAACATACATTGGATTCCTAAATGCTGCTGAGTCTGGTAGAAGTGAAAGCAGGCATCCAGGAATTGGCCTTAGATTGTACGAGTCTTTCTGTGGTTCTTGCCCCTGCTTTAACTGTCTTCAGATGGAAAGATTGAGAGGATTTTAGGGAAAGAAACAGAAAGGTAGGTAGAAGGTATTACGCAGATAGATTGACAGGAAGAGAGAGAGGGAGAGAGAAGATAAGCAGGTTATTTTAATTATTCACATGTTTCATATAAAAATGAAAATAGATAATTCCTTGACAAACTTGAGTTATATAAATCTCCTCTGTGGCTTTTGGTCACTTACCCAATGCCAGGATGTAGGGAAGAAAGCCTCAAAGGGACTATAGCAACATGTGATTTATCCAAATCTGTACTTTAGAGTATGAGGGAAGTAGATATTGGTTCCAGGTCATTTATCTTTAATGTATAATGTAAAGCACTAAGTAAATGCTTTCACTGTAATAGCCTTTGAGTCAAAGGTTACAGACGTTTCACTTACAGAAACCCATGAAAACACTTGTATTTTTTTCAGTATCTAGATTTTATGCCATCAGAAAAATAAAAGGGTTAAAACTTAAGTGAAGAAAGTCTATAGTTCATGATACTTTCCTTGAGCAAGAGTATTTTTCTTTGCTTTCATCAAAGTTACTTCTAGTACCTATTTAATTTTCTTGTAGTAAACCCACTTTTGACCAGCCAGCTTTAAAGGTCATAAAGGGAATTAATAAACATTATTCATGTTTGTGGAAATATGGAGAATGGCCAGAATTCAAAAGCAGCCTGAAGAAAAATGGTAAAGCGTCTGCCTACGATGCAGGTGACCTGGGTTCGATTCCTGGATGGGGAAGATCCCCTGGAGAAGGAAATGGCAACCTATTCTATTACTCTTGCCTGGAAAATCCCATGGATGAAGGAGCCTGGTGGGCTACAGTCCATGGGGTCGCAAAGAGTCGGACACGACTGAGCGACTTCCCTTTCTTTCTTATATCATTTTCCTTTCTCCTGATTATTGGCTAAAGAATTTTCTTCATGACATGAAAAAGATTTGGAGCTGTTGTTTGCCCTTTATCTGCATCTTATACTTCTATTGCACCCTCTAGTACTTGATTCTCTTTACAGTGAGTTCTTAAAGATTAAGACAAGACATCCTCTGAAAAAAATCTGGTAATAATATTTTGCATAAGGCAATAGTTCATATGTTTTGATTAAACATGTTTCTTTTTTCACTTCTTGGCTGTAAGATAGGCACAAAATGTTTTAAAAGGGTAGGAAAAAATTTTCATCAATTCCTTAGATTTGGGGGTACCTGTAATGGTGAGAGTTACTTGACAGGTACATAAAACCCCTCAAGATTAATTGTTGAGTTTACTTAAGTTATCTTTCTAGGCACTGCTGTAGCCATTGGCAACTCTAAAGATTTCTCTGTGCTATTGATCTCAGCAAGGACCAAGGGGTCATGCATACAGGTTGATGAACAGAAATGCTAAGTACAGTGGTTTCCAAAGAGAGAGAAACAAAGGGAAAAGATCCCATTTCTTTTCCCTCCACCAAGCCTTTAGAAAGGTCAGAGGGCATTTTCCCTGCGCTGCTTGTAAAATGCTATCTTCAGCCAGAGCTTCTTAGGTCATTTAGCCAATCAGCCAGAGAGCCTATCAGAGCTGTTGGAAGGAATGTGTCAGGGGAACACTCTCAAACTCTTGTCTGTCTTGAAGTAGTTCCGTCCAGACTTTGAGTAGCTCGGCTACTCAAGTATTCACTGGACTTCCCTGCAGTCCCTCTGTGCATGTTGACTGAATGCCATGTGCACTCAAACACCATTATGCACACTCATCTTTGTGCTTAACTCTCTAGTTCATAGCCCTATCAATTCTATAATCCAAAAGCATTTAGTACCTTGTTCTTGGTTGCAAACAGCAAACTGATTCTGGTGAACTTAAGCAGAAAAATAATCTACTGAAAGATGTCAGACAGCTTGCAGAATTGAAAGAAAGAGTAGGCAGCAAGGTTTGGAGTTATGGCAGAAGCCTGGGAATGTGAACAAGCTGAGTGAGACAGCCAGTCATGCCACAGAAAGTGTTCTGGTTAGGACTTTACTAATGGAATTTGCATGATCACTGCTGGACATTAAGCCCTCTCATCCCTTCTGTGACTAACCTGTTATGCCCATCTCTGTGGCACCCGTGGGGCTTATGAGGCATCCAGGATGACTGCTGGGTCTTCAGGAACTCTCAGTATGCTGTCATCAATGTCATTAACCACTGTGATATCCTGTACCTTGGCAAGATGGTCAGTGGTCTTGAAGACTGAATGTTGGACACAATCAGAGAGTAGAGGTGATTCTAAGGCAAGGCACTGAAGGTGTTACAGCACCCTTAGTAAGTAAGGCAGACTGCTTCTGGTGTTTCTCCTTTTTAGGATTCAGCATTTGCACAGCCAGTGGTTGCCTAGTGGGTTTCAGGGGCTGAATGAGCTTTCTCTGGTTAGCAGACCATGACTGGCATGGCTGACACGGGTCCCTTCACTACCTGCCTAAATCTCAAAATCTGCTGCTGTTGTTCAAGACCCATTTGTTCTCTGCACCAGTGTGGACTCCCAGTTCCTGCATCTCTCAGGTCTCTTGTGCTGTTAGAAATCCCTGCCGTTCTTTCAGGAATGTTGTATTCCTTTGATTACAGTTTCGATCACCAGGAAACAAAGTTCACAGGACTTCCACTTGGCTGTTCCTCCCAAGATAACCTCTAACTCTTGGTTCAGTGGGTTTTCTTCTTACCTGAGAACCTAAGAAATAACCACAAGTGTGGGTTTGAGGTACCACTGGTCTTCATGGGAGGCAAATTGGGTCAAAACATCACTTATAACTTGACCCCAGAAACCTCCACCCTGACTGTTAGACTGTGGTGTTACATGCCAAGAATTAGTTTTGGCTCAGAGCTCGTGCCTAGTACTTCTTAAGGGTCCTGGGTGTATTTCCTTCCCCCATGTCCATATCTGCTAAACAGCTGCAAACTCCTTTGAGGAAGACAGAATGAACTATGTTTATGATATTACTGAACATATATAAAAATATATATCTTTTTTTAATGACATTCATCACTTTAAAGTTGACCTTAAAAATAGAGTAAAATAGAACCATTGAATCTGAGATACTCAGGTCCCAGTTTTTTTGTGTGAATGGACTGGCATTCCCATTTATCCCAATATCTTGGCCAGCCTTCTTTTCAAATAGTTCTTGACATGAGATCTACTTTCATTGTAGTCTAGGAGACGTTGAAAAGTGTAGATGTAATTCTTACTTCCAAACAAGTTGGTGACAGTAACCTTCTGGGGGGTCGGGGTCGGGGTGGTGCTTTCCATTTCTAACAAGTGAATAAGAAACCAGTAGTGAAGAAGATGGAAACCTGCCTCACTGTCCCATGCTTAATTCTTTTGAGTTGCGCCTGCACAATGTTGATTTACTGTTTCTTTTGACTGACTTATTATCAGCATACTCAAGCCTTAGACTTGAGATGCAGTATTTCATGTGGCTAAGGACAGGACTGAACCACCTGGCTTTGAACACCAGTTCTGCTGCTCTCTGGCATTCCCTGGTGGCTCAGATGGTACAAAATCTGCCCACAATGTGGGAGACCTGGTTTGATCCCTGGGTCAAGAAGATCCCCTGGAGAAGGGAATAGCTACGCACTCCAGAATTCTTGCCTGAGGAATTCCGTGGACAGAGGAGCCTGGTGTGCTACAGTCCATGGAGCCACAAAGAGTCGGACACGACTGAGCAACTAACACACACACACACACTCTCTGCTGCTTGCTAGCTGAGTGACCTTAGACAAGGCATGCAATGTCTATAAACCTATTTCTTCATCTGTGGAGGCAAGTGTGCTTGTGGTAGAGACTTGTTATATGGAAGTAATCAAGTAATTATAACATGGAGTGACCATTCAATAATATTGACGTTGACATTGACAAGTCGCTCAGTCGTGTCCGACTCTCTGTGATCCTATGGACTATAGCCTACCAGGCTCCTCCGTCCATGGGAGTTTCCAGGCAAGAGTACTGGAGTGGGTTGCCATTTCCTTCTCCAATGCATGAGAGTGAAAAGTGAAAGTGAAGTCACTCGGTCCTGTCCAACTCTTAGCGACCCCATGGACTGCAGCCTACCAGGCTCCTCCATCCATGGGATTTTCCAGGCAAGAGTACTGGAATGGGTTGCCATTTCCTTCTCCAGGGGATCTTCCTGACCCAGGGATTGAACCCGGGTCTCCTGCATTGTAGGCATACGCTTTACTGTCTAGCCAAGAGGGAATCTATCAATAATATTAGCCAGTATATTTCTAAAAGCTTATACAATTGGTAATTATAGAAACAAAGACGAAGTAATACCGAATGTAAATGCTTTTAACCTCCATATTGAATTAGGTGTGCTACTCATTTTCCTAAGAGTTCATTTATCTGGTGTCTATTTCTTAAATACCTACACAAGCCAGGCTCCATGCTGATTTTTACATCATTGTGCCAACCTTGACCTCAGGTTGCTAGTTAATCATTTTCAGAGGGCGCAGAGTAGTGGGAAGCTTTGTTGATACAATGCTGGGGACATAAAAAGTCATTCTCTTTTTTTACCCCCTTCCTACCCTGACTTCCACAATACACTAAGATTTAGCCTATGTAAAATCATCAAACACTATATCAGGATTATTCAGTAGAAATACATTGTAAGCTACAAATGTCATATATATAATTTTAAATCTATGTAGCCACAAATGTCATATATAATTTAAAATTTTCTAGTAATTGCATACAGAGGTAAAATAAATGAGATGAAATTAACTTTAATAGTGTATTTTATTTAGTCTGCCATATCCAGAGTAACATGATCTTCAGTTCAACTCAGTTCAGTCACTTAGTCGTGTCCGACTCCTTGCGACCCCATGAATCGCAGCACGCCAGGCCTCCCTGTCCACCACCGACTCCCGGAGTTCACTCAGACTCACATCTATCGAGTCAGTGATGCCATCCAGCCATCCCATCCTCTGTCATCCCCTTCTCCTCCTGTCCCCAATCCCTCCCAGCATCAGAGTCTTTTCCAATGAGTCAACTCTTCGCATGAGGTGGCCAAAGTACTGGAGTTTCAGCTTTAGCATAATTCCTTCCAAAGAAATCCCAGGGCTGATGTCCTTTAGAATGGACTGGTTGGATCTCCTTGCAGTCCAAGGGCCTCTCAAGAGTCTTCTCCAACACCAAAGCATCAATTCTTCGGCACTCAGCCTTCTTCACAGTCCAACTCTCATATGTAATAAATATAAAGAACTATTGATGAGATATTTGACATTCCTTTTTCCATACGAAATCTTTGGAGCCCAGTGTGTATTTTATGTTTCACATTTGTTCACACTCACCACCTTTCAAGTGTCTAATCTCTCTACATGTAGCAACAAGTGGCTACTACAGTGGACAGAGTAAGATTAAAGTTTACCAGATTCTAAGACTCAGCCATGAATTCTTCAGTAAACAGCTTTGTTATTCTCAGATCCTCACCTGGAACAAAAAATACAGAAAGAGAAAGAATGAACTGAAATTCTATAAAATGCATTTTCAATATGTACTTTTATATAAGTTTATTGATGAGAAACATAAAAAAAGAGTTTGTTGATCAAAGCTCATGTCCACTATTTGCAGAGATGCAAGTAGCAGTTAAGAATTGTTAGGGAAGGGGACTTCCCTGCCAGTCCATTGGTTAAGACCTGTGCTTCAACTGTAGTGGGCATGGGTTCCATCCCTGGCTGGGTAACTAAGATCCCACATACCATGTGGTGAAGCCAAAAAAAAGGCAGAATTGTTAGGGAAGATCTAAATGTGGAAATTTAAAGGAAGTTTATATCTTTAGCCATTGGTTGGAAAGAAAATCAATAGGTATTTAGTGACGTTGCAATAGTAATTGTTTTAAAAAAATGAGTGTGATAATAGTCAATGAGAAAGTATAGTGTTTTTTCTTTTTTGGTTGGGAGTTACCGGTGTCTTTTTTTTTTTTCTTTAAACTAGTTATATGATCTATGATGGACTAGTTAGATGGTCTATGTTGGAATGAAGTCAGTTGTGTAGAGATTAAGGCACACTTTCCTTCAGTGCCATCTATTGCTAGAGTGTTTTCATGCTTCATGCCACAGTCATCTGTGACTCGTCTTTCAGATGGTTGATGACCCAAGTCAACATGCCACCTGAAACTTTAAAAAGTGCCTCTCTCATTTCACGCCAGTCAGAATGGCAGCGATCCAAAAGTCTACAAGTAATAAATGCTGGAGAGGGTGTGGAGAAAAGGGAACCCTCCTACACTGTTGGTGGGAATGCAAACTAGTACAGCCACTATGGAGAACAGTGTGGAGATTCCTTAAAAAACTGGAAATAGTACTGCCTTATGACCCAGCAATCCCACTGCTGGGCATACACACCGAGGAAACCAGAATTGAGAGAGACACATATACCCCAATGTTCATCGCAGCACTGTTTACAATAGCCAGGACATGGAAGCAACCTAGATGTCCATCAGCAGATGAATGGATAAGAAAGCTGTGGTACATATACACAATGGAGTATTACTCAGCCGTTAAGAAGAATACATTTGAATCAGTTCTAATGAGGTGGACGAAACTGGAGCTTATTATACAGAGTGAAGTAAGCCAGTAAGAAAAACACCAACACAGTATACTAATACATATATATGGAATTTAGAAAGATTGTAATGATAACCCTGTATGTGAGACAGCAAAAGAGACACAGATGTATAGAACAGTGTTTTGGACTCTGTGGGAGAGGGAGAGGGTGGGACAATTAGGGGGAATGGCATTGAAACATGTATAATATCGTATATGAAATGAATCGCCAGTCCAGGTTCGATGCATGATACTAGATGCTTGGGGTTGGTGCGCTGGGATGACCCAGAGGGATGGTATGGGGAAGGAGGTGGGAGGGGGATTCAGGATGGGCAACACGTGTATACCAGTGGCGGATTCATGATGTATGGCAAAACCAATACAATATTGTAAAGTAATTAGCCTCTAATTAAATAAATTTATATTTTTAAAAAGCGCCCCTCTCAGGAACTTAATTTATGTTATATACACCATGCTTCTGTGTTGACATTACATATAGAGAGCATAAACTATTTATTAGACATTTGCATTTTTGCATCACAATCACCAGGGATTTATGTGAGATTAATATTACTTTTTATTTTGTCTGAATTTTTTATTATAGAAAATTTCATACGTATGCAACATTAGATGAGAGTGACGAAGCCTGATATAACCTTTAGTCCCAACTTTAACAATTATTAACTAATGGCTAATCTCCTTTTCATCCATAGCTCTATACCCAGTTACCTTGAAGTATAATTTCAGAATCATTGGCAATTCATCAGTAATTTTACCTTCAATATTACATTCGATTGATAGGCCTTCTTCTCTTCTTTTTTTCCCATTTTGTAAATCATTGTTGAGGGAACTAGATAATTTGTTCTGTAAGTTTCTTACAGTCTGGATTTGGCTGATTGCATCCCTGTGATATTGCTTATCTTGAGGTGCCTGTATCCCCAGCGTTTTTTGTAAAATGGTAATTAGATTGTAAGTTTTCACCAGACTCAGGTTTATTGTCTGTCTTAGTGAAAATTTTATCCCCTGCGTTTTTTGTAAAATGGTAAATAGATTTTAAGTTTTCGCCAGACTCAGGTTTATTGTCTGTCTTAGTGAAAATTTTCCTAGATGCTATTGCGTTCTTTCATAGGGCAGCACATGATGTCTGGCTATCCCTCTTTTCATCATGCTAACACTGATGGGCGTGTTTGTGTGTCAGTAGCCTGAGCCACCACCCATTAGGAAGTTCTCTACTTTTCAGCAAATAGTTTTAGCAACAACTCAGGATCATTGCTTTGAGTCATCATTTCATGAGGGATTGCATAATAATGATGCTCTAATTCTGTCATTTCTTCTTAATTTATTAGCTGGAATATTTCCATATACAGAAACATTCCTTTATCAACAATTTGGTTAATTTGAGGTACAGTTTGTACAGCAAAGACAGGTTTCACATTTGATTCTTTTCCTTTATTTAGTAGTTTTCAGAATGAGTTGACCCCTAAGGTATCCTCCAAAGGTAAATACTGTTCTTTTTTAGTATCAGAATTCATGGATTTAAACATATTTGATGTTTTTCAAGCCGTTCTATTTATTACTCTTTTTGATGCCCTACTTCTGACCAGTGGAAGCCTCTTGAAGTTGGCTCTGAGTCCTTTGAACCTGACTCCAGTGGACTTTGATAGCTTCTTTGCTTTCTGAAATGCCAAGATATTCTAGGCTCATCTTTCATTTCTCTGTCCCAGATCTTAAATCACCTATTTCTCCAAGGAGTCCTGGTTTCTTTAAGTGAATAAATGGTATTTAGAGAGAGTACCTGGGCACCTCAGATTTTAAGCTTAAGAAGTTTTCAGTCTGGAGTCTTTATTAGTTAGGAAAACTCTAGTGAAAGTAGCTCCAATCTCAGTGGCCTAGGGCAGTCCAGGCTCACCGCTGCCTGGTGCATTGGCAGGCAGTCTTCCAGGCAGTGATTTGAAGACCCAGAATTCTTTTGTCTTTTAACTCCAACAGCCAGTAGTGCCTTAGAAGATGTAAAGAGGAAAATGGAGAGTTTCCTACTTTTTAACCACTTTGACCTGGAAGTGATACACATTTCTGCTCTCCTTCTACCAATGAAAACTAGTCATGTGGCCCTGTCTCAAAGCAACATGGCAGTAAAGGCAGTCTCTGGCTGGGGAGCTTGCACTGCAGCACAGCAACATCCTCATTTAATGTCAGGCTGCCTCTGCGGGAAACCAAACCAGAAACCAATGCTTTACCATACGAAATCATGAGCTCTCCCCAGCTTTCTCCAAAAGGACAATCCAAAGTCTCAGTCAGTCAGTGCGTCCAGCTGAAGTACAGGCGCACCTCATTTTCTTGCACTGTGCTTCATTGCACTTTCCCAGATATTCCTGGTTTTTTTTTTTTTTTTTTTTTACAGACTGAACATTTGTGCAACGCTGCCTCAAGCAAGTCTGTTGGTACCATGTTTCCAATAGCATCTCCTCACTTCACGTCTCTATGTCACGTTTTGGTAATTCTTGCAGTATTTCAAACTTTTTCATTCTTACATTTATTGTGATGATTTGTGATCAGATGAGTGATCGTTAATGTTACTCTTGTAATTGTTTTGGGGCACCATGAAACATGCCCACATGAGATGGTGAACTTAATCCCTAAGTGTTGTGTGTGTTCTGACTGTTATATCAGCTTCCTGTTCCTCTTCCTCAAGGAAGGGCTCATGTGGCTGCAGTGCAGAAAACTAATTAATAACCCTACAGTGGGTTATTAATTAACCCACGTTCAAGTGAAAGGAAGAGACGAGTGATGCCATAAGCTTCATTGTTATCTTTGTTTTTTAGAAGGCTGATGTTTATTTATTTATGGCCATGCTGGGTCTTCATTGCTCCATGTGGGCTTTCTCCAGCTGTCGTAAGCTGAAGCTACGCTCTGGTTGTGGTCTGTGGCCTTTCCCTCATGGTGGCTTCTCTTGTGGAGCAAGGGCTCTAGGGCTCCTGGGCTTCAATATTTGTGTCTCACAGGCTTAGTTGCCCTGCACATGTGGGATCTTATTTCCTGGACCAGGGATGGAACCCATGTCCTCTGCATTGGCAGGCAGATTCTTAACCACTGGACCAGCAGGGAAGTCCCTGTTATCTTGTTTTAAGTGATTGTCACAGCCACCCCGCCCTTCAGCAAACCACCTTCCTGACCAGTCAGCCCCCATCAACATCGATACAAAAATATTAGGACTCTCTGAAGACTCAGGTGATGGCTTGCAGTTTTTAACAATGGAGTGTTTCTTAATTAAGCTAAGTACACTCTTTTATTAGACATAATGCTATCGCACACTTAATAGACAACAATAAAATTTAAACATAGCTTTTATTGTACTGGGAAACCAAAAAATGCATGTGATTCACTTTATTGCAATATTTGCTTTATTGCAGTGGTCTGGAACTGATCCACAATATCTCTGAGGGATGTCTGTAGAGTGTCTTCCTCCACCCCAATCAGTATATAAAAATGGACCATAGGCAAGACAACTGTAATAAACACTCGCATTTGGAAAGGAGAAGGATATGGAGCACAGATTGATGGCCTGTAGAAATTTTGTATTACTCTTGTGTACACATTATAAGGTCTTTTTGCACTGGCATTGGATGAAATTCCTTGATTAAGCTTGAATTCTCTCCTCAATTGCTGCAAGCAATTTCTTGTCCACTACTTTTCTGTGGCTCTTTCCTCCACTTTCCCGAATGTCTGTCTTTATTCATTTTCATACCTGTTCCACATTTGAAGGTTATTGGAGACTATGCTATCCCTGGGAGCTATATGTTTTTTTGCAGTCAGCTTCCTATTCTTGTAAATTAGAAGGTAACTTTGAAGATTGAAAGGGTTGGTTTTTTTTTTTTAAGACTCAAACTCTCTCTAAGGTAATTTTTTAAAAAATTGAAGTAGATAAGCTTCCCGTGTGGTGCTAGTGGTAAATAACCTGTCAGCCAATGCAGGAGACTTAGAGACATGTACTCAGTCCCTGGGTTGGGAAGATCCCTTGGAGGAGGGCACAGCAATCCACTCCAGTATTCTTGCCTGGAGAATCCCTTGGACAGACAAGCTTTGCAGGCTGCAGTCCATGGGGCCACACTGAATTGCACATAACTGAAGCAACTTAGCACATAGTAGATTTACAATGTGTTACTTTCAGATGTACAGCAAAGTGATTCAGTTACATACATACATACATTCACACAAGCACACACACATATATGTGTGTGTGTGTGTGTATATATACATATATAAAATTTCTTTAGCATATAATTTTTCAAAACCTTGGTAGGGTCATGATTTATAGTTACTTTCATGTGCCAGTAACCTCAGCAAAACAAAGATCTGTCAAAGTATAACTGTCAGATATACTTTTCTTTGCTTCCTTGATTCTTTGGTTCTCTCTCTCACTTCAAAGTGCTGTTAAGAGGCCGCCTGTAATCATCAGGAGAGCGCCACATTCTTTTTTTTTTCTCCCAAAGATTTTTTTGATGTGGACCATTTTTAAAGTCTTTATTGAATTTGGTAAAATGTTGCTTCTGTTCTGTGTGTTGGTTTTTCTGCCACAAGCATGTGGAATCATAGCCCCTTGATGAGAAGGCAAACTTTGAACCACTGGACCACCAGGGAAGTCCCCTGAACCACATTCTTAATCTTATTTTTTGCCCCAAGGCTGAATCTCAATGGGCCTTGTTCTTAAAACTTTTCTCAGTCTTCTCATATACTGTGTAGGGTCCTTGTATTTTCCATCTTTGCAAGTCCCCAATTTCTGGGTTTTCTTTGTCCCATTTTTTTTTTTTTCTCATGATTTTTTGCCTAGGCTTATCTCTTTCTTGCAAAGCCTTGCTAGATGCTGCCAGTAACAACCAACATGTGCAAAGCATGCAGGCATGGCAAGCTTGCCATCTGCCTTTTAAGTCACCACAGGCGGGATTTACCAAGTGTGGTACCATCATGTACACTGAGGAACGCCAGGTTTCCAGCCTCCAGCATCACTTCCCTTGCTGCCTGCTGCCTGACAGGGAGACCAATTTTAGATTTTTGTTATGGCAGCACTTCACTTGAAGGTACTAATTTCTGTATTTATCTGGGTAATGCTAGCTGCTGTAATAGAGACTGTCACAGAACTAGAGAATTTTGAGATCTTGTAGTACATCCACTTCCTCATTTTAAGAATCAGGAACCAAGACAAGAAACAATGAAGCCTGCCCAGAGCCACGCAGCGAGCTGCAGCTGTAAGTTACCAGCCAGACTGGGCCTTGGCGATCGATCGTTGCCCCTTTAGCCCTTAGCTCAGCTGGGCACATGCTACAGGCTTAGCAGGTATCCTCAGCTGAACTGCAGATGTGTAGTCTGACTCTTATCACAGCATCACTGAGGTTCAGATAAAGAGAGATGAAGGAAGAAAAATTCAGGAAACAGAACTTCAGTAAAAATACCCCCAAGAAATGTATAGATTAAAAGAACTGTGTGACTTTGCTATGTATCTTTTGTAGATTTTCATGCTTTTAATCTTAATCACAAGCTAAGGACATTTTGATAACATTGTTTTGAGATAGTTGTTTTGATAGAGTGTTAAGAATAAGCCATTTAATATTTAGCTTAAAAAATATTGCCAAATAGTTGGCCCAGGGTATGTCCCCTTAGCCCTGGTTCCCATTCTTCCTTTCACCATCTCTGAGCTATGAGTGAAGGAAGGGTGGAGAGGGGTCATACTTGGGGTGAGATGGGCCAAGGTTAAGGAAAAGGATGGTTTGGGGAATTAAAAACTACTATCTTTCTACTTTGATGCTGTGTGGGAAGCAGCCTGCTGAAATTTATGTGTCAATGCCCTCTGCCACACCATACTAAAATGTAAAGGTGGGACTGCAGAGTGTAGCCAGCATGACACTTTGAGTGTGGGACAATGCCTGGTGCGCCGCAGGGCTCCATAGTTCTGTCATTTGTTAATCCAGGTGGTATTTATGGAATACCTGTTCTGTACGAGGCCCGTGCTGGCACCTTAAGATATATATACAACGTGATTCAAGGATTGTGCCAGGATCTTAAAGGCAATGTAATCGATTAAATGTCAAAGACTTGTACTGGGCTGTAATATTGGGCATCCTGCTTTCGATAGTGATGAAAATTTGCATGGACAAAAATGTCACCCTTTTGAATCCTCTGTTTTTTCCCACATAGGTAGAGAAGATAAACTTGGAGTCAATTTTTTATGGAATTTTCTTTGTCCTTCAAACCTAAAAAAGGCCTGGTCAGATAATATAGGCCAGACTCCCTGTGGAGGTGTTCTTTCCATCTACTTGGGAACATTAGCAGATTCTGGATGAGCATCTCTCTGGTTTATGAATCAAATTCAATATAAAAGTTGAATTTGCTTTTGTGGGCTTTTTTTTTTTTTAAAGAACAAAGGTTGAGTAATAAAGAATGTATTTACTGAGGTTAATTGTTAGGGCTGCTTTCTTTATATTGTAGGATGTTGTAGTGAATCATCCTAGAGAATAAATAAATTCTCATGTAGAATCGTTCTATAAAGATTAATTATGTCAAGCTGACCTTAATTTATGTGAAAACTTTCTTGTTCTTTTAAAAACTCTTTTATAAAGAGGAAAGAGTAGAGTGTGGACATGTTTATTATTGCAGTGCTAAGTTTGAGTTAAGTGTAGATGGTATGCCAAAGAGTGGGTTGTGTATACTGCTTGTCATCTGAACAAGACTTTTCAGAATCTAATTTAAATATCAATTGAGATTCTTTCATCATTTACTTATTTTTCATTTTGATTTAGAGGTTATATGTTTTCCAGTACTCCAGTTCTTAGGCACAGAAATAAATTTCTCTTCATTGGTTATCTGGATAAACTTGAGTACAGACACGAAAACAAAACACGCAAATTAGAAAGAAAAGTGGTTAGTAAACATGAAGTAATTCAACTTTTTCGTTGATCAAAGAAATGCAACTTAAAATCTAGCATGGTAATTTTCTCTTGTCAATTTGATAAATATTACAAAAGGTGGATGCTAACCTGTGTTGGTGAAGGTGTAAGTAAACACACATCTTTATACATTGTTGAGGAATGTTTAGATGAATAACAAACAATAAACTCTCGAGAAGTATCATTTTACTTATCCTCGTGATTTTCTTTATTTTTTTTTAATTGAAGTGTAGTCGCTTTACAATTTTCTATTAATTTCCCCTCTTCAGCAAGTGATTCAGTTACACAGAAATATATATATATTATATACACATTTAAAAATCCTTTTCTATGATGATTTATCATAGGATATTGAATATAGCTGTCTGTGCTATACAGTAAGGCTTTGTTGTTTATCCGTTCTATGTATAAAAGCTTACATCTGCTAACCCCAAGCTCCCATTCCATCCCTCTCCCAACCCGTTACCCTTGGCGGCCACCAGTCTGTTTCTATCACCAGGCTGTGATTCTGTTTCTGTTTCATAGATGGGTTCATTTGTGTCAGAGTTTAGATTCTGCAAATAAGTGAGATCATATGGTTTGTGCCATTCTCTTTCTGACTTACTTCACTTAGCAGATGATCTCCAGTTGCATCCGTATTGTTGTAAATGGTATTATATCCTTCTTTTCCATGGCTTAGTGGTTTTCCACTGTGTCTGTATATGTATATACATATATGTGCCACTGATGTGATTTTCAGAATACTAATCTTACCATGTCTTAAATATATAAACCATTTCAAACTAGAGGCATATTTTTGTGTCAAAAGCATCAATATTAAAAGTAATCCAAGGGTGATTGTAAAACGATGGATGTTTCCCTGGAGTCCCTCACTTCAAGGGGAATCTGTGTTCCCATTTATTTGGTTGGAGGAATATAGGACAAGGACTATGATGGATCCAGAGTACCATACGACAATTGATATAAACTTATTTTGAAATTAAGGATATTAGCGTAAGTTTATAATTCTTACTTCCAACTAATCTGAGGATTAATTGTGACCTGATGAAAACATCACTGCTTAGCTTAGGTCTGGCTTTAATCTGTCATCATCTTTGACCAGAGGACTAAATGAGGCAACATCCTGGTTTCATAGGTGTGTGGATCCAGGGAGGCAGGAGGCCCTTCGACCAGCTGTCATGACCTTCATTCCACAGCCCCTCCACCTCCATAACCAATTCCTCTTTCATTGTAGTTTTTCCTTTATTTTGTAATTTTTGCTTCCAGAGAAATATCTCAAGCCCGTTCCTTCTCTGTTCCTGAACAAATGATTTCAGGCAGCTGTGCCAGCAGAACAAAATAACAGGTAGGAGGTATGCAGACATACTCATCTCTAAACCATGATGGCTTAAGTCAAGGTAACATTAACCTTAGTATAAAATTTTAAGGTACTATGAGTTATGGCTTAAGATAAGGTTTTTTAAAATCTGATTTTTTCCTAGTTCCTTTTATTTTGTAGCTAAAAGAATAAGGGTCTCACTATTACTAAGTGGATTGGGATGTGGAGAGTGAGAAGCTGCTATTTTGGGTGAACATTTGATGAAAAGAGATACTAACAGAGTTGTGTCTAGCTCTCATCTGCATGACTTATTTGCAATAAAAAAAGAAAGCCCACCACTAACTCTGTGCATTTGGGTGCGGACCCAAACATAAGCTCCATACTGCTCAATCAATTTAATATTAACACTGCTGGAGATTGTCTTTTACAAAGCAAGGGAATCTTTAGAAATCTGTCACCATGGTTCTTTTAAAATCCTTTAGCATCTCTATTGTTATTAAATAAAACACTCGGATTTAGGGAAGATCAAAGAAATGACTCATCAGCCCATCACCTCACAAAAGGATGTATATCTGGCATCTGAATATCACCGGGCCTCAAAAGAGATTGTTAGTCTAGTGAAAGAAAATTACCCTGCTCAGAAAATCATGCTGATGAAAATGCAAAGTTTCAGGAAAGAAAACAAACAAAAAGCAA
The DNA here is from genome assembly GCF_023091745.1 of Budorcas taxicolor. Lineage (NCBI taxonomy): Eukaryota > Metazoa > Chordata > Mammalia > Artiodactyla > Bovidae > Budorcas > Budorcas taxicolor. Next base: position 29,301,210 of record NC_068914.1, read on the forward strand.
ACCACCCATTTACAGGCTATAACTCTTTGAACATTCTGTCTCTCCCTGTTTTACTAATCCACTTTGATTATATCATTATATATTTAATGGGTGCATGGCTGAATAATGGGGAGAGAAAGAACACCCAGAACAAAACAGGAAAATCCTGTCCTGGATCAGCCTGGAGCATTCCAACGTGTTGTCAAAAGTGGAACTACCGTATCAAAACTGTCATTTCACAGATAATGGTGCTTAGAGCAAAGCTAGGTTAAAAAAATTGTTTTAGCAATGTATTGATGAGTAGTACAGATGGCCACTGACTATGGCAGAAATCACCATACTTGAAATGGGTATTTGAAAACTGGCTGAAAACTGAGATTCAATTCATGGTCTCACTCTCCTGCCTCTCATGCTCACACATGCTGAATTTGCAGTTGCTCTAAGCAGATACACAGATGTCACTGTGTGTCATTGTTCAGTATGAAGACTTAGGAAGACTGGAAGCTTGAATACCTAGAGAGTGTTTCTTCAGATGTTTTCACTCACATTAGTGTTATCAAGATAATTGTATAAAGCATTATGGCTTTGATACATGCAATTATATTGCGGTGGTATTTTAGTCGCTAAGTTGTGTCCGACTCTTGTGACCCCATCGACTGTAGCCTGCCAGGCTCCTTTGTCCATGGGATTCTCCAGGCAAGAATACTGGAGTGGGTTGCCATGCCCTCCTCCAGGGATCTTCCCAACCCAGGAATTGAACCCAGCAGGCAGATTCTTTATTGAGTGAGCAATGAGGGAAGTTTTTTCATATAAGTCATAACTAGGGATGGCCCAGCATTCACGCAAAATAGGATGAGGTAAATACCAGAACCCCACAGTGAGGATTCTATGAGATATACCCAAGTGAAAGTGAAGTCGCTCAGTCGTGTCTGACTCTTTGCGACCCCATGGACTGCAGCCTACCAGGCTCCTCCCTCCATGGGATTCTCTAGGCAAGAGTATTGGAGTGGGTTGCCATTTCCTTCTCCAGGGAATCTTCCTGACCCAGGGATTGAACCCTGGTCTCCTGCATTCCAGGCAGACACTTTAACCTCTGAGCCACCAGGGAAGTCCCTCAAGATATACCCAATGAACCCTAATTTTTTTTTTTTAGTTTGAAGTGTATGTGTAACTACTGAGGAGAAGTTTGGTTACTGCTGAATCTTATCTCCAACCTCACTGTGGGTTCATTTTACCCTCTCTGAGAAATACTTGTATAGTGAATAGAAAGTCCTTCAAAAGAGGGATTGGTTGAACTGCCTCTGGTCCCAGTTCTGCTTTTAGCTGGCCCTGTGACCCCAGAGAAGATCTGTTAGGGCCACAGGTAGGTGAGAGGAGAGAAAGACATTCAACTTTTCACTCAGCTCTAAAGCTTCCGTTTCCAGAAAAGAGCTTATTTGCTTGTAGTTTTGTGTTTATCAGTACAATTATTTTAAACATTGAGGACTAATGAATGGTATTAAGGGAATGCTATTATAAGATTTAGCAACTACCTAGCTTGCCAGCTAGCAGTGTAACTTACAGTAAGTACATGACGTCCAACCTTAAAAATAAAATTAGTCTATTCATATAGGTATTTCCGCTGAATTTAAATAAAAAGTTTTTTTTTTTACTTTTAATTTGATCTACTTTAATTTTAGCTAAGAAATTATATTCAGTGTTTTCAAGTGAATTTTATGCAGAATGTATCTTAAATAATTTTGCTTCCTAATAATCCCATCCCTCTCATTTCTCCTATGGTAAGCCACTTTCATTTTAAAAATAGACCTGCTCTACGGGACTTCACTTGGCCCTAGTTGTTGTCCTCTTATGCGAGTTATTTAATTTAAAAATAGAACTGTCTCAGTAGATCTGTATCAACTAGTTTATGATTGTTTCTATCTGGAGTAAACTCTAATTAGGCAGGCACTTCTGTGGAGTCATGTTTGGGAGCATTATAATCCAGTTATCTTTTCCTCCTTGGTGATCTGACAGAAGGCTTTTGTGTCCAAGTTGATGATTTCAGTGTATTTAACTTATAAGTTTTTTTCTTAGGCTAAATTTAAGTCCCTCAAGGGCTGGGGGAATTTTATAATTTGGATGAAAAAGAGATTACCGTTGGAAAGTCATTAACATTTAGCATTTTTGTAACAAATAATCACTGCTAGACTGTTTTTAGATCAACCAAATTACTTTTTAACCTAGAGCAATTTTAATTAAAATTCAATTGTATATTTTGGGCATATTAAAAACAATCATTATTTCTGTGAGTACATATTTCTAGAGTATAAGTGTATGAAACACCGTTAAACAATAATAAGGAACAATTTTTCTATTTATTGAGTTTAAGTTGTTTTAATTTTTCAACCTTTAAACAAAGTTAGATTTTACAAAAAAAATCTCATATTGTTATAAATTAAATTACTATTGATTTAGTGATATTTTAAGCCCTTAATTCTGATAAGAAATCCTTTTGCCTTACACTTTTAGAGATGTAATTATTTGTTCCTTCCAAGACGTCTGGAACTTAAGTTATAAAAAAGGAATATAGAACACGTATACATCACATACTTTTATTATTAATTATATATATTAACCTAATACATTTTGTTACTCTAGCATACAGTTTGATACATTTTACGGTTATTTTTTGAAACTGGGCTCTCTATCAGACCTGATTATACAATAAAATGTCTTGAAGTATTGTTCAGTCAGATTTATGAGTTCATCATCAGCAAGGATAAGTGCTTCCTCCAATGATCTTTTGTAGAATTGTGCTATATGATCCCATCTCGAAAAGTCTTGTTTTTTTCCTATCCAACCAGCAGAGAGCACTTTAGCTTGTAATATGAGCATTATATATATAAATGAATATAGTCAAGATCTTGCTTTATCAAAGAAATGGGCCAGAGGTTATCTTCTAAACTATGACCTTACTCTTTTCTGTCAATTTCAGTTTGTTTCATTAATTTCCTAAATTTTGCATTATTTAAACATACTTTCACAGTTTAAAAAAGTTTTTATAATGATTTTTGTCCCAAAACACAGTCCTGTTATTTACTTGGTCAAAAATTTCATGTTAGTTGTATTTTGTATATTTCATAATCCTAATTAGTTTGTAAATTTTTACATGAATGGATTAAATTTAGTCTCAATTTCTATACACCTTTGTCTTTTTTTTTAGAGTCTCATACCCTGAATATTCAAATACTTGTTGATAAAGACTTTTCTAGAGAGATGATTCAACTCAGTAAGTGTTTAGACACTAAGAATCAAAATGTCAGAAATCTACTGTAAATAGATATACTATCTTTGTTGCGTGACTAACGAAGAATGCAGAGATGTTGGTAGCCTGGTTGGTTGTCCTGCTTACATCCTTGACTGTAATCGGAATTTGTCTAAAGCACCTGTTGATTAGCTGCACAGTCATGTCTAACTCTTTGCGACCCCATGGACTATAGCCTACCAGGCTCCTCTGTCCATGGATTTTCCCAGGCAAGAATACTAGAGTGGCTCGCCATTTCCTTATTCAGAGTATCTTCCTGACTGAGGGATCCAACCCTTGTCTCCTGCATTGGCAGGCAAATTCTTTACTGCTGAGTGCCCAGGGAAGCCCGTCTAAAGCGTCTGCTTCACCTTCTTCCCTCTACAGGGCCACAACTAAGCCCTGGCTGATCCGATTGAAGTAAATGAAAGCTTGAGGTGGTATATGTACAGCCAGTTCCCCTAGTTTCCTTGTTTTGAACATGAGGAACGGTTGAATCATAGAAGGAGTTGAAAGGTTGATGCCACTGCATCATGATTTTCTACTTTTCATTGCATGGCAAGAGGAATATTGAGAAACAGCAGCGGAAAGTGGGAAAGGTGGGTAGGTAGCAGTTCCAAGTCAGAGCAGAAACCGGTGAGATGCCTGAAGCCATTCGGAATTCTGGCCACACCAGACTTACTGAGATGTGCATTACTGTAATTAAATAACGTGGAACGTCACCGTGGAGAAGTAGCTCGAGCTGCTAACCCACTACTGGTAGAATCCATGTCGCTCTTTGCAGGATCACTCCCACTCCTGTTTCCCAGCCTGCTGCCATGGGGCTGCCATCTCAAGAATCCCTCATTCTCAGCTCTTTCCAGGGGACTGGTGGTTCGACACGTAGGAAAAGAAATGTTAGCTGCATGTAGACACAACCTCTTTTACAAGACAGGTAAAAAATGGTGAATATTTTAGCATAAATATCTATCCTTTTGTTCAATATTTTAGCATCATTTCCTCAAACCAGTGCTAAACCTTTCCACATGCACCCCTGAAAACTGGCCCTTGTGACATGTTTTTCCCTGTAAGGCTGTGCTTTATATTAATTTTAATCCAGTTTCTCCCAAGTAAATATGTTAATATTAATTTTAATCCAGTTTCTCCTGGATAAAAATGTTTGAGTGAGGAAATGATATGGTTTATTCCTAGCTTCTGGGCCCCTGCGGATGGATCTGGCCTTGCCCTCCATTGTCTTCTCCCCTCTGTACTTGTTCCTGCCTTCCTACCCTGCACCTGTGTCTGTTACCTGCCCAACAATGAGGTCCATCACAATCTTGGTGGTCACCCACAGTAACTCATAGAACCTCGTTCCTTCCTGAGTTAGTATGTGAATCTGGCACTCTCCAAGAGACACTTAAGTGACAACTTCTGATAGGAATTCAGCTATATTTAAATGGATGGAAGGCCTGAGGAGGGAGTTTCCATCTAGACGTGAAGCCCCCAGATACTCAGGAAACATCCCGAAGCCTTGGGCCCAGGATGGCCTGCAGTGGGGCATGTGTAATGTGTAACCACAGTCAAGAAGCACAGAATGTGTCTGCCACATAGACAGCAGCCTTGCTGTTAGTAGTTTCTGACTATTCTGGAGGACTTCTAGTTGGGTGGTTGGTGTATTCATAGAGGGACACCAGTACTTTAAAATGAACGGTTGTAAATTGGGGATAGGGCTTCCTGTAATTAGCCTTTCCTTAGGAATCTTTAATTGAAGGTTGGCTATTTGCCCATCTTTTGGCTTATCGCATTAAAAAAAGGTAATCATGGAGAAAGTGTAATGTGTGGTTTTTCTACTAGTAGTAGGTCTCTTTTATTGTTTGAATCGTTGAGTGTTTCTTAAGAACCAGTAACCCGATCTTTTATCACTCCCGGGACCGCCTCCTCCTCTGCTCTGCCGATGCATTCAACACATGTGTTCGCCTGGGAGGCCCAGCAGCACCAGAGCAATTTACATTTGGTTTCCCAGCCTGCGAGGAGCAGCAAATCAGCCTCTGGGAAGGCTTCGGAGACTTGTCAGCAGTCTGTAGCTTATTTCTGTGAGGCTGTGTGTGTGTGTGTGTGTGTGTGTGTCTGTTTCTCTCTCTCAACATTTACAGGCTGGAATTACCGTGGAGGAACAAGCAACAGAGTGTTGTCAAGATTTTATCTCAGGGTAATGATCGGTTAAAAATGAAAGGCTGAGATCCTGATTTTCGGTAGAGGAAGAATTGACTGTTTGATGTAGAAAACCCCCAGTTTTCTTCCTGAGGCAAGCTGAACAGGGCGACTGCAGCCCGTGGCTCTGACAGCAGCAGGGGCTGGGTTTCAGCGGTGGCTGCTGGCCTGGGGAGCACCCGTAAATGGACTTGGGGCTCAATGCTGTGACTCTTTGTCGTGGCTTTGGATGTGGGAATACCGGTGGTGATCTGCTGTCTTTTATAAACTCACCTGATTTAAAGGAAAGATGAGTGAAGAACCAAAGGAGAAAAATGCAAAGCCTGCTCACAGGAAGAGGAAAGGGAAAAAGGTAAGAAATGAATAAGCAACATGTTCTCTCGTATTGTTCTCTGGCTCCGGGGAGGGTGATCTCCAGGCTGGATTTTTCAGAGATGGGATTTTACGAAGCTGCTAGAATCAGAATGCTTTTGTTTTCCTGGGCTATTAATGGGTGTGTTCTGTGTTAGGGGAAAGCATCACAACTCGGATACACTGCTAAAATATTTCCACAGTTAAATATAGTCATTTAGGTTTCACTGAAGTGGTGTGTTTTTCATAGTGATATTCAGGATTATTAAGTAAACACATGTCCTAATTATGTGGGTGGGTTTTTTTTTGCCTTTAAATTTTACAGAATGCTTGTTAATCAACAGGGTACAATTACTAATGAATATTATTACGGTATAGATGTTAACTTTAATACGTATATTAAGCCAACTGAGGGAAACCTATAGTTATACTTTAAAATTGCAGCATGGAGGTGAACTCCATTTTAATTATTGATCAGCTTATGGCTGACAAATCTCAGGTTTGCAATTGACTCTGCAGTAGTACAGCCCTGTGCCAAATTTGTCCATTGTAATTTACAAAATCAATTTTCTTTTCCATATAAATTGAAGAATCTTTGAAATAGTAATAGAAGGTGATTATTGTAAACCTGTAGATTCATTTTGATTTTCTTGCCTGTGTATATCTTGAAATGTTCTCCTAACTTTTTCATACATTTTGAAATGGGTGGGGATTGTAATTCCCTAGGTCTGACATTTGCTTTTGATCCACTGTGGTTTATAAACTGGCTTCCATAGGGCGTGCCACTGGTGGAAAAGACAGTTGTATATATGTAACAAAGAAAAACAAATCCTTAAAATAGGATTCTGGTTTATAGCTGTTGAAGAAAAATGTGGACGATATTTTTCTGATCTATACTCAAAATTTTCAGATGTTATTAGGACAGTTATATATAATTTGCAACATTATATGTAATTATGACTCTTTAAATGCTTCCTTGACCCAGTGTAATGTATGCTGAGCCAGTGGACTCATAGAACATGGTTGTTATAGTGGAGAAGATAAAGATTTCAACCTCTCGTTGAATTGTCAGGCATTTAAAATTTTTTCATAATCTCTTCATTATTTATGAAAAGGTTCATTTGAATATGGGGTTCTTGAAAGAGCTACACTCAGCAGACCACTCTGAGGACACACTGACCAACATGCCAACATTCTAGGGCAGTGGTTCGACATCCTACAGACGGTGAAGCTGTGCGCGCTGACTTGAAATCAGCCCCGACTCCTGGTGCATTGTCTCCCTGGGGGTTGATGATGTTGCAAAGGTGCTGTCCTGATTTCCCAAGGGAGCAGGTCGCAGCTGCTCAGCACATATGATTTGTCTAATGCCTGGCAGAATGGTTCTGGTCTCCAGGAAAGGTGTCAGCTTTGCTCATGTTTATGAGATATGGCCTTAAGTGTCTGACAGGCCCCACCATGACTCTCAGCACAGTGTCACAGGGAGCCAGACAGATATCATGAGGCCTGACAGTGCAGCCCAGACTAAAGTGAGCGGTGGCTGGGTCAACTGTGAATCATTGAGCTTTTAAGTGGAATCCTTTAACATGGGCTCTTTTTTTCTCTCTTCCTTGAGATTTTTCCAGCCATGTTCCATTTCTCCTCCTGTTAGGTTGTCCTACTCAGAGCACAATTTAAGTCAGTTACTTTGAGCTCTTCCATACTCTGCCAGCTGCTGCCAGGGCCCTCTTTCCAAAAGCCTTCCTCCTCACTCTGCCCCAGGCTCTGCCCTAGGACCTTCCAACCACCTCCCCACCCCCGCCAACCTGCTCAGTGAAATCCAAATTCCTGAACACAGAGCTTGAGGCCCTTCCCAGTCTTACCAGCTCCCACATCCTGGGCTTTTTCCCCCCTTCACCACTGACTTCATTCACATCTGATTCCATCCACTGAAGTTCCTCTAGGTTCTTGAATTAACCCATTTCTTCTGATGCTTATCTTTTATCTGTGGAGAAAACATTTCTGTGCCAGCCCACTTGGTGATATCCTACCCATCCTTGCAGGTCCAACCTGGATCTCATCTTTTTTCTTGAAATCTGTTGATTCACCCTAGTTAGAAGTCAGTTGCTCTTGTGGATGGACACAGCACCGGATACTATCAGGACACCTGACACAATTCTACTTTTTTTCCCCCCAAGTTATCATGTTCCTTTGATCACATTAAACCTACTGGTACTCACCTCAAGAGAGACTCAGCATATTCCTTGTATACCGTTGACACTTAATAGATTTCTCATTGAAGCTATCTCTACCGTTTGCTGAACAGAAGTCACGAAGAATTTTTAGTGTTAGAACAAATGCATGTCTATTTTAAATTAATAGGCCTTTTCTTCCCGTATTTTCTGGATAAAGGGTACAATAGGATTTGTTTTTAAACAAACACACACGCAAATATGTGTGTGTGTATTGTAATTTCCATTTCCTTCTAAACCAAATTTTTCTCAAGGTCTCTGGGAGTTTCAGATGACCTACACTGCAGCATTGGTGGGTGTGGTCAAATGAAAGCATTTCAGGTGGGAAATACATGAAACTCGCCAGATTTCATTGCAGTAAGCAACCCAAGTATTTAAAATTTGTCCTAGTTATTTATGGAATTATTTTAATATAAAATTTAGTGTGGAATCTTTTTTTATATAGGAATATATCTCAAAATGGTCTTAAAAATTATGTTGGTATGGAGTGTTTTCAGAACAGATCACATGCTTAGGGCATTTGGGTATAATGTCTCTCATGAGATATTTAATATTGGAGTCAGCCAGATAACTATGATGGAATCATTATATTATTCCTTTGTTAGCACATAGTGAGTATTTTGTATTTTGCTCAGGAACATAAGGATTGAAAGTGATGTTAAATGATTTTTTCTGATAATTTTTATATTTTGTGTGAAGAGGATGTGTGTGTGTGTATGTGAGTGTGTGTTTGTACGTTTTTCACATTCCATTTCCTATTTCTCTTCATGCTGGTTACAAGAGAAGGATTTACTGCCAGATAGAAGACCTGGGCCCTAATGTAGTCCTGCTTCTAACTTAGTATCATGTGTTGAATAAAGCGATCAAACTCTTTACTGATAAAATAAGGTTCGTATACCTGTCATAGCTATTGGGAATATTATGAAAGTAAAATAAAGCTAGTAGGATTATATTTTCAAAGAGGTTTTGAAATGGAAACATCCAAATTCAAAGTGGTTATCATCATGGAATTTCAAACTTGCTGAAGAGTGGCTGTTTCTATAGCAGAAATGTGACAAGTGAGGGCGTATTATTCCAGCTGATATTATATTGCCAGAGGTGCTCGGTTTAACTAGACACCAGAGAGTAAGTGTAAAAGTGGCATGTAATGATTTTATTTATCTACCGCCTGCATTAGCCAGCTCGGGCTGGCCATAACAAAATGCTGTAGACTGAGTGGCTTAAGCAACAGAAGTGTATTCTCTCACAGTTCTGGAGAGTGGAAGTCTGAGGTCTGGTGCCAGCATGATGGGGTTCTGGTGAGTCTCTTCCTGGCTTGTAGATGGCTGCCTTCTCTCTGTGCGCACAATAGCCTTTCGTTGGTGTGTGCCAATGAAGGTCTCACCCTCTCTCCTCCTTCTTATAAGTCCACCACTCCTGTTGGGTTAGGACCCACCCTTATGACCTTGTTTCACCTTAATTCCCCCTGAAAGCCAAGTCTCCACATATAGTCACTTAAAGGATTAGGACTTCAACATGTGAATTAGAGGGGTGGGGAAATGCAATTCCAATCCATAGGAGCATCCAAAGATGGTTCCAAGGAAGTCTGGGTTCTCAAATTAAATATGCTTAATAAAGCATGTGATGGTGATTGAAGCCCTTTCAGTTATTCAGCAGGTGTTATATAGTGGAGATGCTATGTATTGGCCTGGAGCAGAAGCCAGGCAGAAAGAGTAAGGGTATCAAATAAAGCTGAGTTTAGGTTCCGCTGGTGCAGAAAGGAGGGACTAGTGAATCCATTTGAGGATGACATCAGGGAAGGATAGACAGAGGAAGGCATGCTTAAATTGATGTTTAAAAGATATGTACTTTTCAAGTGTTCCCCAGAGGGTAGGAGGCTTCCAGATAGACAGTGGGGGATGAAAGAAAAAGATCTGAAGTAGCCTGGTGTGCTTAGGGATCTAAACAATAGTACAGTGATGTGTTATCATAAGACATGGGAATGGAGGAGAAAAACAAAGAACATCTCGAGGAGTTTAAGCTAAATACCTCTTTTTTTTTTTTTTTTTCCAGTCGTGTTATTTAACAAAAGGCTTTAAGCAGATGAGTGATCAAAGTAAAATTTGCTTTTTAGGAAAACATTCCTAGTGTTTGGGAGACATGCTTGGTCTGTATTTTACTCCATTATTCCATCTGGTAGGAATACATGTCATTATGTCATATAGTTTCATTGCCAATGATTAGTGTAGAATTAGTCCCTTGAGTCTTTTCAGTGATTTTTTTTTTTTTTTTTTTTTTAGTGTCAGATTGAAGAAAAGTGCTTATTTAGGCCCTAGTAGGTAATGAATGCAGAGTTTACTGTTTTCTAGGCTATTTCAATAAAGGGATTGTCATCATTTTAGTTCAGTTGCCTTTTTCATCTTCAGAGTCCAAAATAATTTGCTCTGTGTGAATTTTTATTTATGTTTTTTTTTTCTTCTGAGGGTAGACATCACAACATTCTCTCTTTTTCTCTTATGCCATGTTCTTGCCTTGCGTGTGAGAGCTGTCCTTGTTTCTTCTCTGATGTAGCTTAAATTATCTATGTGTACTCATTTTTTGAGGGATAGTCAAGGGAATGTTCATTTTTGATTTTCATTCAGTGTTCCTAATGCTCCTGAATTTTCATTGTTAATGAAATGAGAGTCTCTCATGAGAGTGCTTTGAATACCTGCTGCAGCTGCTGCTGCTAAGTCGCTTCAGTCGTGTCTGACTCTGTGTGACCCCATAGACGGCAGCCCACCAGGCTCCGCCGTCCCTGGGATTCTCCAGGCAAGAACACTGGAGTGGGTTGCCGTTTCCTTCTCCAATGTATGAAAGTGAAAAGTGAAAGTGAAATCGCTCAGTCATGTCCAACTCTCAGCAACCCCATGGACTGCAGCCTACCAGGTTCCTCTGTCCACGGGATTTTCCAGACAAGAGTACTGGAGTGGGGCGCCATTGCCTTCTCCTTGAATACCTAGCTCCTCTTTTAAAGTGATGCTGTGCTATCATATCAAAAGCATATGACGACCCAGAGGGATGGTACGGGGAGGGAGGAGGGAGGGGGGTTCAGGATGGGGAACACGTGTATACCTGTGGTGGATTCATGTTGAAATATGGCAAAACCAATACAATATTGTAAAGTAATTAACCTCCAATTAAAATAAATAAATTTATATTTAAAAAAAAGGAAAAAAAATATATTACACACACACACACAAAAAGCATATGGCAGTTATTTTGACCTGTAATTTTTATTTGTGTGTTTGGACATTGTTCAATTTGCTCACAAATTGTTCCATGAGCAAATAACCTCTTGAAGTGTTTTGTTGGTGTTTGGGATGAGTTATTTGAATTCACTGAGCTGAGCATGATCATGTGTCCAATGCATTGTAACTTCTGAGGGGCTAATGACACATTCCCCCTCAAGTGGTTTTCATATCTTTTATATGCATTTATATGCATTAATATCAAATGTTTTTTCTCAGTCTTTTATAGTTAGAAATTAAATTGTTTTAGTCTCATAATATTCTTCCTCTTGATTATTAATCTTTCTATCACAAATGCTGTCAACTTTATAGTTCATAGGCCCTTCAAATGTGTCAGAAGCAGAAATTTTGACTCCTCCAATAATTAATTTATAACAGTATTTTCCTGAACTTAGCATTGGAGTTTATTCCTTTTAGTACACAGATTTCCATGTTGTCTTCATTCAAGCTTTTTGTGCATTTGAAACTTTCCTTTTGTAGGGAGAGATTGAATGGATTAAGAGAACCTGGGAAATTACTTCTTGATTTCAGAATTTCATAAATTAATAGACCATACTGCCTTTAAAAAAATCAAATATAGTGAGGTAGGTTACCTGGAGTTTTTTTTCAAATTTTTTGTTAAAGCTTGGTATAAATGTCTTTTATGTATAGCAGCAGCCCTGGGGCCCAGGCTCGGAGCATGGCTTTTAAAGCAAGGGACTATCATTCCACAGGTTTACAATCCCTTCCCCATAATTTCAGAATCCAAAACAAAAACCAGAAAAATTTTTCCTATCTTCTTTGGCGGTAAAATCTAACCTAAGCTGAACTCATTTGGCAACAAACCTGTACTGACCTTATGTGAAGCTATTTATAGTGTTTATTTATCCTCCTTAGTATGAATATTCATATGTTTTGCTCCAGAGGTAAAAATCCTTTGTTTATGGGGTGCTGTCCCAAGATGCTGCAGGGGCTGTCTATAGTACTGGTATATACCGTTCTAAAATCTGAAAGATTCTGAATTTCTAAGTGTTTCTGGCTGCAAGGAGTTCAGATGTGTGAATCTGTACTGACTTCTGAGCTGGGGCTGAGGATGAGCCAGTACGACTAAAGGTTAGCTTGGAGTGTGGGGGAGGGGGCCTTTTGTCCTTAATAAATTCCAGATAGAATGGAGCTCTGTAAGGCTGGGTGCTGTATCAAAGGTCCCTAATGCAGTTTTCAATCTTGTAGGAAAAATTATTTCCAGGCGCGTTCTAACAGACACTGGCTTGCGTAGTAATAAATCTGAACAGTTGGACAGGGTGGGGGAGGGTTTTGAAGATGTTTATAAAGCATGGTTTTCTTTTCTTTTTTAATTTTTATATAGTGAATTGTGGTTTGGCAATAAGAAGGAAAAAGAAAAGATCCTAATGTGTTGTTTAAATTGTTTAGGAAATTTTCAATTTTGTATTGTTCATCACCATTTGATGAGGTGATTTAAAATAACCCGGTTAATAATATGTTCTAAAAGAAAAGATACATACTTTGAAGAAATTATTGTTTAAATTGTTGTGCCTACTTGTCAAGAAAATACTGTTAATTATATGAAGGATAATTCATTTCCCACAATGAGCACATAAAATGACTTTCTTTGTCATCTATCTTAAAGAAAAATTCCCATTTATGGGCATATTTTTACCATAACTTAATTTTTTAAAGTTTTCTTTCTATTTTTCCTCTCTGTTTCACATAATTGTAAATATAAAGCAATTTATTACATGGCTGTGCTGATAGCCTACAATCTAGGAGTTTCTCTTGATTGCTTTTCCTCTGTTTTGTAACTCTCATTATGAATTCCACTGGTGCTTCCCACACCTGGGAAGTAGTAGAAACAAAGCATACTTAAAACATACTGTCATAAGACATCTCTTCAATATTTTAGAGATAGCAGATGATATACTGACTTTTACAGTATCCTTAAGAAAAATAATACTCTAAATCATTTATGCAGTTTTAATGCTTGAGTAGAGTTTAAATTGGGGAAGTCAGTTTGCTGAAGGCGGGCTGTCTCTGTAGATAGTCTCAGAACTTTCATCCTTCACAACTCACTTGTTTTTTAATTACATGTTCCACAGCACATGAAAGATGTTGGTCTGGCATTTCTGCCATGTGTGTTTAAAATAAAGTATAATTTTCCCAAAAATATGAGCAAACTCTGGCAGATAGTGGAAGACAAAGAAGCCTGGTGTGCTGCAGGCCTTGAGGTCACAAAGAGTTGGACCTGACTTAGTGACTAAACAACAAATAATCTTGAAAAAGCTGCTTTATAGATTTATTGATAGTTTATCATTTTGGTCCTGCCTTAATACCATACCACTGGTTTTTTCAGCAAATGTTTTTTGAGCACCTATTATTCTAGGTGCAAGGGATTCATCAGGGAACAAGACAGACAATAAACAAAGTGGAGACTAGCAGTAAGTCAAAAGAAAAATTCTGCAAAAGGTAGCTATTAATAAAGAAAAAAAATCAGAGAAGGGACAACTCCTATAGCCAGGGTGTCATGAAAGGCCTCCCTGAGAAGGTGACCCTTGAGCCGTGAGCTCAGTCACCACAGGAACTTGGTCGCTCTGGAAAGATAACATTTTAGGAAGAAGAAACTGTTCGGGAAAAGGTCCTCTGTGGTGTTTAGGTCCTGAGGAAAGAGCATCACTTTAATGGACTTATGAACTTTAAAGATTTCTACACACAGCTCTCAAAATTTTTTTTTTTCCCTGCCTGGAATTCAGTTAATGTTTTGTGTTTTAAGGGTAAAGGATAATATTTTAAGGAGTCAGCTTTGGCTCTCTAGCATCTGAACAGTATAGCATCAGGTGAACTTGTGAAAATGATGAGCTTTTATTCCACTTTTCACTTTCCGTTCAGTGCTACCCATTGTTAATGATTTTTGTCTTAAGTACAGTGTGAGGAAGTTAAAAACTACTTGCAGAAACCCACATCTCTCTTTTTTATCAGAGTATAATTGCTTTACAATGTTGTGTTAGTTTCTTCTGTATAACAAAGTGAATCAGCTATTTATATATGTATATATATATACACAGAGAAGGCAGTGGCACCGCACTCCAGTACTCTCGCCTGGAAAATCCCACGGACGGAGGAGCCTGGTGGGCTGCAGTCCATGGGGTCACTAAGAGTCGGACACGATTGAGCGACTTCACTTTCACTTTTCACTTTCATGCATTGGAGAAGGAAATGGCAACCCACTCCAGTGTTCTTGCCTGGAGAATCCAAGGGACGGGGGAGCCTGGTGGGCTGCCGTCTATGGGGTCGCACAGAGTCAGACACGACTGATGCGACTCAGTAGTAATAGTCGTATATATGTACACATATATCCGCTTTCTCTTGAGTCTCCTTCCCACCCCCCATTCCACCCTGTTAGGTCATCACAGAACACCAAACTGAGCTCCTTGTGCTATATAGCAGCTTCTCGTTTGCTGTTTGTTCTGCACGTGGCAGTGTATGTATGTCAATGCTACACTCTAAGCTGGTCACACCCTCTCCTTCCCCTGCTATGTCCACAAGTCTGTTTGTATGTCTGAGTCTCTATTCCTGCCCTGCAAATAGATTCGCCAGTACCATCTTTTCTAGATTCCACGTATATGGATTAATGCATAGTATTTGTTTTTCTCTTTCTGACGTACTTCACTTTGTATGACAGACTCTAGGTTCATCCACATGACCACAAATGACCAAATTTTAATCCTTTTAATGTCTGAGTAATATTCCATTGTATATATACACCACATCTTCTTTATCCATTCATCTGTTGATGAACATTTAGGTTGCTTCCATGTCCTTTATATTGTAAATAGTGCTGCAATGAACACTGGTAAAACCCATATCTCTAAGCCTCCAGTTAACAATTACTTTCCTGCTGGTACACAATCCACTTGATAAATTAGAAATACAAATAAAGGCACACATCAGAAACTGAATTTAATAACCCTTGATATGATTGTTTATATACAATACTTCTGGCAAGGCACATGTAGGGAGTGTATGGAATATACATTGCCTTAGAATATAGTCTCCACAATATTATGTCATATTTACTGTCGGCATTTTGTGGATACTTAATGAAAAACTGAGCCCAGCAGAAGGCACAGTGGTAAAGAATCTGCACAAGATATGGGTTCAATCCTTGGGTCAGGAAGATCTGGAGTAGGAAATGGCAACCCGCTCCAGTATTCTTGCCTGGAAAATTCCATGGACAGAGGAGCCTGGTGGATTGTAGTCCATGAAGCCACAAAGAGTCGAACCTGTCTGAGCAGCTGAGTACACACACATACACACACACACACACACACACACACACACACAAACACAATGAAAAATTAAGCGATGATTGTAGCAAACCAAGCTCATTCCTTGACACAAAGCTTAACCTCTAGATAATTTATCCAACAATATTGTGTAGTTTCCCTTTTTAATTTTCATGATACTAGCTTATTTAGTCTTTACATTCAGTGATTTCATCACTAGATAATTTACATTGGCATTTTACAAAATTGAAAAATCTCTATGGAACATTATCATGTTATCTTTAATGATGATTTCACTGTTTTTCAATCTAGTTTGTTTTAACATAGTTGTATTTCAGTTGCTAAGTCATGTCTGACTGTTTTCAATCCCATGGATTGTAGCACGCCAGGCTTCCTGTCCTTCACTATCTCCCAGAGTTTGCTCAAACTCATGTCCATTGAGTTGGTGATGATATCTAACTATCTTATGCTCTGTAGCCCCCTTATCCTTTTACCTTCAATCTTTCCCAGCATCAGGGTCTTTTCCAGTGAGTCAGCTCGTCACATTAGATGGCCAAGTATTGGAGCTTCAGCCCTTCCAGTGAATAGTCAGGGTTGATTTCCTTTAGGATTGACTGGTTTGATCTACTTGTAGTTCAAGGGACTCTCAAGAGTCTTCTCCAGCACCACAATTTGAAGGCATCAGTTCTTTGGCACTCAACCTTCTTTATGATCCAACTCTCACATCTGAATATGACCGCTGGAAAAACCATAGCTTTGACTATACGGATCTTTGTCAGCAAAGTGGTATCTCTGCTTGTTAATATGCTTTCTAGGTTTGTCATAGGTTTCCTTCCAAGGAGCAAGTATCTTTCAATTTCGTGACTGCAGTCACCATCCACAGTGATTTTGGAGCCCAAGAAAAGAATATCTGTTACTGTTTCCACTTTTTCTCCTTTAGTTTGCCATGAAGTGAAGGGACTGGATGCCATGATCTTAGTTTTTTGAATGTTAAGTGTTAAAGCCAGCTTTTTCACTCTTGTTTTTCACCCTCATCAAGAAGCTCTTTAGTCTCTCTTCGCTTTATATCTTTAGAGTGGCATTATCAGCATATCTGAGGTTATTGTTATTTCTCCTGGCAGTCTTGATTCCAGCCTGTGATTCATCCAGCGTGGCATTTCACATGATGTACTCTGCATACAAGTTAAATAAGCAGGGTGACAATATACAGCCTTGATGTACTCCTTTCCCAATTTTGAACCAGTCAATTATTCCATGTCCAGTTCTAAGTGTTGCTTCCTGACCTGCATATAGGTTTCTCAGGAAACAGGTTAAGTGTTGGCAATTTGATCTTGGATTCCTCTGCCTTTTCTAAACCCAGTTTGTACATCTGGAAGTTCTCAATTCACATACTGCTGAAGCCTAGCTTGAAGGATTTTGAGCATAACCTTGCTAGCATGTGAAATGAGCTCAATTGTTTGGTAGTTTGAATATTCTTTGGCATTGCTTTTCTCTGGGATTGGAATGAAGCATGAACTTTTCCAGTCCTGTGGCCACTGCTGAGTTTTCCAAATTTGCTGATATATTGAGTGCAGCACTTTAACAGCAGCATCTTTTAGGATTTGAAATAGCTCAGCTGGAATTCCATCCCCTCCTCTAGCTCTGTACTTAGTAATGCATCCTAAGGCCCATGTGACTTCACACTCCAGAATGTCTGGCTGTAGGAGAATGACCCCACCATCGTGGTTATCTAGGTCATTAACACCTTTCTTATATAGTTCTTTTGTGTATTCTTGCTACATCTTCTTATTATCTTCTGCTTCTATTAGGTCCTCACTGTTTCTTCCCTTTATTGTGCCCATCCTTGCATGAAACGTTCCCTTGGTATCTCCAGTTTTCTTGAAGAGATCTCTAGTCTTTCCCATTGTTTTCCTCTATTTCTTTTAACTGTTCACTTAAGGAAGAAACATTAAAGAGGCATACAGATGTTGAATCATGATAGTCTGATTATTAATGAAAAAGATTTTGTGTATAATTATAGGTAATGAAGGGAATCATGTATTCAAGCAAATATTTATGAATAACTTCAAAGTTTCTTTTTAAAAACAAAAGCAACTGCAGTTTTGATTTTATGGATTCCCACCCCACTGCCCCCGCAGAGATGTTTATCAGAAATTTAATGGATTGCCTCCTACTATACATGTGGGGTTATTTCGCTCAATCTGTTGTTTTGGACAAATAGAGAAGCACAGGAAACAGCTTGGTTTCAGATATCCAAAGTTCCCTGTTCTCAACCATTAATCAAGGCTCATCCTCCTCACCTGTTCTTCATGTCTTAAAACTAGAAATATATGTAGTGTCTTTTATAGGTTCCAGGATTCCAGCCTTTCTTTTTAAAAATTTGCTAATAAGCGTTTTGATGAATTGTGTGAGTGTGCTTGAAATAGGTGCTAACGACTTGTGTCAACACATTTGTGCTTGAGAAGTTTTCACTGTCTTTCACAGAATTTTGCTATTTTAGGGCATCTCTAGAACAAAGCTCTAAAAATTAAGGTCTTCCACTTAACTGTTGAAGTGTAAAAATTATGAAATGTCATTTTAATTGCTTACATTGACAAGTTATCTTTTCATAATTCACCTGAAGAAAATGCATTTAACACTGATCCCTTATCTCTATATAGAAAAGGTATTTGGGGGTAGTCTTTAGGTATTGTATTACCATTCTTGATGTAATTTATAAACATGCCAATTACAGTTTTCTCTTTAGAAAGAAGATATACTAATGTAGCTGTATATTAAATGAATGAGTCAACATGTGCTTCTATATTCCACCTTTAAAGCGTTTTTTGATGATCTTTAAAGTGGGAGTTTCCTGAAAATATTATGATCATGGATTTATGGTCAAAGGAGGATACTCTTCCTAGTGAATTGGCAAGAGATGAGAACAGAGTCACATAAACTCGGGTATGAAAGCCCTTGTTTCCTGGTTTGTAGAATGGGGATATTTCGCTTACGTAGAGGTTTAATGTGATGATAAAAATTGTATATGTCAAGTGTCTAACACAACTCTTGGCCCAAAATAGGCATACAGCATAGAGTAGCTGTTGCAGTCATTAGTGTCAAAAGCATTGCTAGTATTGGATTAATTTGAGTAATACTTACTACCTATGAGGAAAAGCAAAATTTGACAGATATAATTATAGTTTGTCATCTCCCCATATCAGAATTCTTTTCATTGTTTTCATATGACTTGTTCTCTTTTCTTCTTTACAAATCAGGATAGCTTGTTTCATGATGGTAAAATTAATTTGTAATGTCGATTTCCTACAACTTTAATAACAAAATGGTAAATTGGTCTTCCAAACACAATGATCTTTAAAAAAAAAAAAGATCTTTTGACTTGTTTTCAAAAATTACTTAGTCTGTCTTTAGTGAAATTTTGATTTAGAAACAGATTTATGGAACATGCTGCATTATAATCACAAAAATGGGCAGAGTTTTCATTATATCTTTGTATAATAATGTTAACTTCTGATGGCAAATGTTAAATGGGGTTTCGATTGTTAATATTTGTATATTGACGTGGTAGTGTATGCTTTACACTTGTGTTTGTGGTCTAAAAATCCCCCACTCTGCATTTAACTTAACTATTTAGGATGAGGGAACAGGGTGGTATGCAAGAGAGAATAATATGCTGAGGATTTTCTTCTTGTCTCTGGTGTAACAGCAGCAAGAGGTGGTGTGGTGGAAGGAATATGGGATTCAAGGATATTTACATTGAAGACATTTAAGACAATTTATATGAAAGTAGAAACTTGTTCAGTGAATTTATCTGTGTGACATTAAACTGAAACCTCCCCTTTCCTAATGTCTGAAATGTAATTGAACCAGATTGTACCTATGACACTTAACATTGCTTTCTACTAGAGATACCAAATTCATATTTTCAAAGCTGTCATGTGATAGGCGAGCTTTGGGGTGGTGCCCCTTGTGTTGGCTGGAAGGAGGCAGAGGCCTCAGAGAACCCCATCCCCTTGTAGTTGTTTTCTTCAAGTTGACATCTCTAATGTTATTTTGCCTCTAACACTATAGACCCATTATTTCCCAAAGTTGCATTCCAGTTTTTGTGTTTTTAGAATTGAAGTGTCAAGAAAATAAGGAGCATCTCCTCATCTTTCACCTTTCAAGTAGAATTCCAATTGCCATTCCATTAGTGTACTCAACAACATCACCCCATGAAACATTCTGAAGTTAAAACATGGCATCTAAGTCAATTTTATAAAGAACACACTATTTGATAACACAATGAGTAGTTGGCTCTTAATTTCTAGGCCTTTCATTGAAATCCATTTGGGGACAGCTTGTTCATGGTTGACATCAAGATTGTGGACACTTGGTCATTCTGGCTTTTTATTTTCCCAGTAAGATACATACAGCATAAAATTTACCACTACAGCTATTTAAAAGTGAAATTCAGTGACATTCACTCCATTCAAAATGTTGTGTAACCATCACCAGTACCTAGTTCCAGAACTTTTTTATCACCCCAGATGGAACCCCTGCACACATTAAGCCGTCATTCTATATTCCCTCTGCCCCCAGCTCCTGATGGCTACTGATCTGCTTTCTTTGTCTATGGCTTTACACCTGTTCTGGATATTTCATGTGAGTGGTTTATATAATACATGTCTTTTTGTCTGTGGCTTCTTTCACTGGGCATATTTTTAATATTTATCTGTGTTCTTACATGGATCAGTACTCTTTTCCTTTTTTAGCTAAATAATATTCCATTGTATGGAAATCCACATTTTGTCTATCCAGTCATCTGTGGATGGAAATTTGAGTTGTTTCAATTTTTTGGCTAATGTGAATAGAACTGCAATGAACATTTGTGTATGAGGTTTTGTTTGAACATCTGTTTCCAGTCCTTTTTTTTTTTTGGTTTGTTTTTGGTCACACTGAGAGGCTTGCAGGATCTTAGTTCCCCAGCCAGGAATTGAACTCAGGCCCTGGCAGTGAAAGCTCTAAGTCCTAACCACTGAACTGCCAGGGAATTCCTGTTTCCAGTTCTTTAGGGTATATTCCTAGGAGTAGTTGTTGCTCATATAGTAATCCCATAAACATTGTAAAACCAACTGAAGAACTGTCAGAATGTTTGGTATCTATTGTGTTCATATTTTGATTATATATTCAGTCACATGCTATATTATTCTTTTACAGTTTTGGGGCTAAATTATAGCGAACATTTCTATATCTTTATTATATATATAGAGATAGAAAGTTTGTAGAGAAAGACATTCACACTCACTCACAGTCAGTCAGTTCAGTCGCTCAGTCGTGTCTGACTCTTTGCGACCTCATGGACCGCAGCAAGCCAGGCCTCCCTGTCCATTGCCAATTCTGGGAGTCCACCCAAACCCCTGTCCATTGATGGGTTAACCCATAAGATGGTTAGATGCCATCTAACCATCTTATCCTCTGTCGTCCCCTTCTCCTCCTGCCCTCAATCTTTCCCAGCATCAGGGTCTTTTCAAATGAATCAGTTCTTCTCATCAGGTGGCCAAAGTATTGGAGTTTCACACTCACTAATATACTGCAAATAGAGAAAAGGGCCCCTACTGGACTTGCAGTGAATGGAGCAGGTATACCCTGGAGCATTGGAGAAAAGTAAAATCATCATCTTGGGAACATTCCTACTGAGAACTTTTACTCAAGATATGAAGTTTGAATAGTGGCAGTACCGAGAAACTTTGCCATTTGTGTTATATCCCATAGCACAAATCCTGGGCTGCCCCAGATGAGAGCATGTGAAATGGAATCTCCACACGAGGCCAGAAAAATAGATGGTGCATTTAGCCTCATCTGGCTTCAGGTTTCTCCCAAAGACAAGTAATTTAGAGGCTTAAAATACCGGGCGACCTGTGTATTATATATGTTTATGATTAACTGTGGGGCAGACAGTATATAATTCTCGTTTTGTAGTGTAGCTTTAGTCATTCTCAGTTGTTGTTCTTGCAATATCTGGAAACAGAGGTTGCTACTGGAAATGTCCAAAGAGGTTTCTGAACCAGGTGCTGTGGGACTGACAACTGACAACTAGAGTCACTGTTTTAGCCAGCTTTTGGGGGCAAAACCAGGTGAGCTGTGGGCTTCCCTGGTGGTTCAGATGGTAAAGAATCTGGCTGCAATGCTGGAGACCTGGGTTTGATCCCTGGGTCGGGAAGATCCTCTGAAGAAGGGAATGGCAACCCACTCCAGTGTTCTTGCCTAGAAAATTCCATGGACAGAGGAGCCTGGCAGGCTATAGACCATGGGGTTGCAAAGAGCTGGACATGACTAACACACAGGTGAGCTGTACCACTGAGAGTTTCCTCCAAGAGCTACCTAATAGTGATTATAAGAGCTACCGAAGGTTGATGGCAAAATAAACAAGTTATTACCTGTTTTGCTCTGTGGTAAACGCTGCAGGTGCGAGAGAAATTTGGGAAAGATATTTGCTTGTGGGTCACATGATCTTTATAGAAGAAGCAGGAAAATCCCCAAGGTATTAGATTTCTAAATCTCTTCTAGGTAGCATAGGTATTTTGTTGTTTTTCTTTTCTTTCTTTCTTTTTTTTTTTTCGGTGCTACTTAACCTTATGAAAACATGCAGTTAGTCAAGTTATTCCACTGTCCGCTGGGCAAAACTAATGTTACACTATAGATTATGTTGTAATACTGAGGATTTAAAATTAACTATTCTGGAAAACCTTAATTATAACCAGAAAAGTTTTATAATTTCAATTCTAAGAGGATAGATTCTAATAAAATATGGCCCCCTTTTCCAAATGTTTTCTTAAAATTTCTTGTTTTAAATTTATAATGAAATTTTTTATAGTTTCTATTCTTACCTTTTTTCTTCTTTATTACCTACCCTCTTCTCTAAGAATTTTAAGCTCAGATCTCACTTAATGATGGAAGGAAGACAAGACTGAAAAGTTAGAAATATTCTTCCTGAGAGAATCAGATTAGAAGCTATTTTGTATTGTAATTTCAAATAAAAATTTCTCTAAGTCTTTTCTGGGGTCTTATATGATACAACTATATTGACTCATGATTTTGATGTGATGTTATATAACTTAGAAAAGTATGAAATAATTATGAAAACTGTATGTAATTATAAAGCTAGTACTATAAAGATAAATGGTAACCTGTGATTGATTTTTATCAGGAAAGTAAGCTTGTTAGTAAGCAGATATAGGAGAAAAATCCACATTGGAATGCAACTTGATACATATCATTGAAGATGTCAGTGTCTATTAGGTGGATTTTAGTTTATTTTAAAATGAGATTCACTGTGGTTCTTGGCTTGTCTATACACTTCCAAATGTCATTTAATCCCTTGGACATTGATTGAACTATGAAACCTTATGGGAGTTTAGTTTCTGGCTTCATGGTCTTGAAACTGGTGGGCAATAAGCAGGTAATGTTAATAGAAAGGTCCTCCAGGGAAGGAAGGCTTAGGATTCAGCACGAGAACTCAAACAACCCAGGCAGAATCACCTTCTGTTACCTGCACTCCTGGTGAGAGAGACATTGTGCTGGGCTCCCTAGGACCTCCTATTTCTGCTCTCAGGGACATTATAATCTCATGGACGATTGTTTCAGAATTTCAGAGAAAGAGTTCGAGGTATTATAGTGTGGAAAGGGAAATACAGGTAAAAAATTAAAGAATAACATAAGATCCATAAAGACACAGACCTAAGTATATTTTATGCTATGGCATGTGACCTGAAATTTTCACCTGAAAAGGCTTTTCTGGAGAGAGCTTGTCTGGGTGTCAAGCTCATATGATTACAGTCAAGGAAGTAATATAAATTAATAAATTGTGACTAGCATGGCCAGATTTAGTGATTAGTCAAGAAAAGCTAGAAGCCTAGATTTCTGTGAGAAATCTCTTGATATTAAGATATTCAAGCTAATTAATAATTTTTAAAAAGACAAACCTAGACAGCATAGACATGAGCAACTTAGACAGCATATTAAAAAGCAGAGACATTACTTTTCCAACAAAGGTCTGTCTAATCAAAGCTATGGTTTTTCCATTAGTCATATATGGATGGACTATAAAGAAAGCTGAGCACCAAAGAATTCATGCTTTTGAACTGTGGTGTTGGAGAAGACTCTTGAGAATCCCTTGGACTGCAAGGAGATCCAGCCAGTCCATTCTAAAGGAAATCAGTCCTGAATATTCATTGGAAGGGCTGATGCTGAAGCTGAAACTCCAGTACTTTGGCCACCTGATGAGAATAACTGACTCCTTGGAAAAAAAACCCTGATGCTAGGAAAGATTGAAGGTGGGAGGAGAAGGGGTCGACAGTGAATGAGATGGTTGGGTGGCTGCTGTTGTTGCTAGGTCGCTTCAGTCGTACCTGACTCTGTGCGACCCCATCCAGCCATGATGGTATCCATCATGACTTGATGGACTTGAGTTTGAGTAAGCTCCAGGAGTTGGTGATGGACAGGGAAGCCTGGAGTACTGCAGTCCATGGGGTTGCAAAGAGTCGGACACGACTGAGCAACTGAACTGAGCTGAAAAAGACAAAGACATTATGTAAACTGATAATCCAACAGTCAGTCTCCTGAACTCCACGTTTGTACCTTCTTTTAAACTGTGTTATGAAGGGTTGGATACTGTCTTTGGTTCTCTCTGGGTAGAACCTTAGAACTAAGGTCCTATGTAGAGAATCACTGTGGTAAATACTTATCTAATGTAAATCTATCTTCCTTTATTTTATTGGTTAAATTTTTTTTTTTTTTTTTTTTACTCTTTTGATTGTTTAAATGCTGATATCGGGTTTTACACTACCCCCACTCTGGACAATAATTAGAACATGATCCTTAAGGCAATTAATAGATTATTTCAGGTGGGAGAAGCAGTAGAGAAGTTGCTGGAAGACTCTGGATGACTCTTGTGAAACTTGGGAGCTTTAAATGGAGGCTGAAATTTCAGATTTCCAAATTAGTTTGTGTCAGATAGAGGTTTATTTTCTTAAAAATGTGTTGTAGATCACCTATTTCAGAAAAATAAAAAATAACATTTCTGAATCTTTGCCATATACCAGGTATAGTCTATATGATTTACACACTTGATCTCCTTTTCTGAAGTCCTGCAGCAAACAAGTGAAGTGTTTTCTTTTATTTCATGACTGATTATCCTCCATCTACGAAAGTTGTCTGAGCTCCCCCAGTGAGTGTGTTGCAGATCCTGGGTTCCACCCATCCAATGCCTGATTCCTTCTCTCCTGTCTTTAGGACTTTCCTGTTTTGAGGAAATGTTTGCCGTTTAGGTGGTGAAATTAAATTTCGGACATTGTAATTTACCAATTAATTGGTATTAACATAGAGCAAAGGAAGCAGAAATACCTGTCTTACTAGATTTAGAAAAATGATTCAGTTCTCTATACTTTATTACCGCATAGAGCAAATTTCTAGGATTCTACCACAAACTAGATGCATAAAACATCTTTGTAGTTTATGAACGGTAGTAGCAAGTACATCTATTTTCACCAAAGTGCCATACCAAATTAACAGGGTGTCCAAGATTTTTAACAAAGACTTATGTTTGTACTATGTATTATACATAAAACTTTTTCAGTGATGTTTATATTTATAGTAATAAAAGCATATTGTTGAAGCCTAACATATGCATATTTTATTTGGTTGTGAAAGCTCAGATTTGGATACTTAAAAAGTGTTATGTATCCAGTCTTATTAAATACTTAGTTGACAGCACAACAGTTAGTTTAGATTTTATAATTATAGGATAGAAGATGTATGAAGACTCCCATTTATAATTGTAGCTTAGCAAGGAAGGACTATGAATATCATATTTCCTCATATAAGGTTCTTATCTGTTTTAACATCTCTGAAATTGGCGTGTATCTTATCACTGAGAAAGTCTTATTTTTGCTGTTAGCCAGGCAGCAATGATGGTGTAATTGTCATTGTCTGCATGTACACACTTGGTTGTTATTTCAGGTGATGTGACTGCAATATCTCAAATTTTAAGTCAACAAAGTATTTAAAGATCCTTTGAAGAATTAGCAGAAGGGGGTGATAGAGGGTTAGAGAAAATTCTGGAGACAGTTGTGGAGCATCTTAAGAAATGCTGTGTCAGCTACCATCTTGATGGCACAGAGATTGATCTTGTATATGAAAACACGTTGATGACTCAGCCTCAGGCACTGAATGTGCAGAAGTTTTAAGAATATCTTAACCAGTTTATTTCATTTGTACCTTCCTGTTTTATTATGTCTAAGGGCATGATGAAAAGTCTGTGTATAAAGGAGTTGAAATAATTATTTTCAAAAAGAAAATTTGAAAGTTTATGTGATAATGCTTCATGTCATCATTTGACAATTTTTTCTTGCTTTATGTTACATTAAAATGATGCATCTCACGATGAATAGCATCTTCGATTGATGAAATACCACAGTGGATAAATAACTGCTCAAATTAAAATTCAAAGTTCATAAATCATTTGTATTTTTATGGCTAAAATTAGAAACTTGATGGTATTAAGTTTCCACTGTATGCTATAATAATACTGTGTGACTAAATAATAATTTTAAAAATGCTGTTTAGTTTTGGAAGCTAATATATTTCTTCAAGGTTAAGCCAAAGTCAGAATGAATGTATGAATTGTATGTATCTTCTTTTCAGGTTCTTTTACTTTACTTTGTAAATGGCAGTCCAGGGGTCTGTAGTGTGCACCAACTCAAACTTGCAAATCAAACTTTCAAAAAGAAATCAAATGCAAAAACATAATTGAATGGCCTGGAAGTTAATTGACTCTCACTTTAGTTCCATCTATAAATACATTTTCATTAATAATGGCCCTTTCTTTTTCTTTCAATCTGATTCTTATTCTTTCAAAAGTATTTTGATTTGTTGTTGAATGTTTTATACATAAAATTTCATTTTCAAAGCACACTTTTAAAGCATTAGAGTGCTGGATATCCTTAAACGTTCAGTTTCTAAATTCACAAATTAAATACCATAAGTTGAAAATGCAAGCAAACAAAAAATCCAAACCACACATTTTATTATGTGATATATTGAAAACAGAAACAATATTGTGATATTGGTAAAATGTGTGATTGAAGAAATAGGAAATTTAAAATTTTGTATATAGAAATTCTTGATAAACACACTATATACCTTTTAAACTGTAGCTATATGGCAGTGATGAGACTTCACCTTTGAAGAGACACAGAACAATATTTGCAGTGATGTGGTTGACATGTTAGGCAGAATTATAAAAAGGCATAATATGCAGTATATAAATACAAAATAAAAACACAAATAAAAAACCTTGCCATTTTGTGAAAATGTCACAGTGTGATAAGGTGAAATTCCTTTCTCTAAAGGAGTGACTTCCCTAAAGACACTGCTACAACCTCCTATGTGCTTTTCTGCTGGATATACAAGGTGGACACATAATGGTCAGAGTTAAAATTCAGTTATTTAAAATATTTATATTTTTTCAGTGTGCCATTTTGTTTTATGTTTTAGAGAATACTTTATGGTATTTTAAGAATAGAAATAATACAGTTTGTCCAAGAAATATAAAAACATATGAAAAATAAAAGAGAAAATAAGCTATATAAACATTTTTAAAATTCTACTTCTTGTTTAAGACTGTTAGAAAGTCTCATTCTTTCTCGACTATTTAGAACACTCTAGACATATGTATTTTACCTTTCTTTTTATAAAAATGATACATTAGCTTGGAATTCTTCAGAATACATTTATACCAAGTTAATACCTCTTATTCTGTTAGTTTATAGGAAAGGAATCTGTTACAATTAAAAACTACTTGAGGTTTTTTTAAAAAGCTACTCATGTATATTACTTTAATTAAACTGATTTATCCCTAGCCCACAACAATGTTTTTATAATATAAAATAAAAATTTCTGATATAGAAATATATTCAATATGATCACATAACATATACGTAAATAAACATGTGTATTTGTATATATATGTATATACAGCAGTTAGTGAGAGAGAGGTTATGGTATGATTCATACATGATTTTCATGTCATGATTTTTTGTTTTAATAGCTTTCTTGTTCCTAAGATATGGACTGGATGGGTCTTTGGTCTAATTTGAATAGGTCTAGTTCACATCAGTACAAACGAAGTTTCTTTATGAAAGTGTAGTAAGTACTTTTGCTTATTTCTTTGAAGACATTCACTGCCCTCTGCTACTGTCCTTGATAACAAACTCCTTACAGGTACCTGTGTAGACAACCCAGAGCAATATGCCACCTAGTGATCCCATAGAGAAGTCACAACTTTCAATCAACAGTTCAACTAATGTTAAGCCATTGAGTAGCGTAGGTAGGTCTTTATCAAAATGCTTTTGAGTGACACCTATATATGTATTGGATCTTCTTTTTTATTACTATTCCCAAATGTTGGTTATGATAAGATTATTCAGATTAGATGTAGAAAAAACTTCAGCGTGTAATTTCTTTCCTCCTAACCTAATAAATATGATAGCCCTCAACAGAATCCAAGTTAAATGGCCAAATTGCACAGAATTCTGGACAGATTAATCTAGTTTGTCCCTGGAATAAAGTTTAAATGAGTTTAAAATATATCATAAGCATTAGTTCAGTTAATTATATACCTTAGGGAGAGCTACTTAGATCTCTTCCCTGAAGGAGAAATAAGTTTTTGTCTTTGAATGGTACTTGCATTAGTTGTAAGAGAAATATGTTATTATATAGCATTTACACTCTTGAAGAGCAGGAATAAAATGTTAAACCATAGTAACTTAAACAGTAGCAACAACATTTTAATGATATTCCAGAACAGAATAACATTATTGAATCAAAAGCCATAAGCCAATTATTAATTATGAATGTTTTAAACAATAGTTTTTGAAACCTGTTTAAGAGTTGTTAAATATTTTAGACTCATGGTGTAAAACATCTCTTGGAAAACTATGGTATTTCTGTACATGTTGTCACCATAGTGATGTGTATGTATGTGTATGTGTGTTTGAAATGAATCCTCTCTTGATATTTGTGGCATGCTTGATTAGCTTGGTTTCCTCAAGAAATGTATTATTCTTATAGGTCAATTATACTTGTAGAAAAATTTGTGGTTACCATAGGTGAGGGTTAAAGTGTTAGTCACTCAGTCGTGTCTGACTCTTTTTGACCGGGTGGACTGTGGCCCTCCAGGCTTCTCTATCTATGGAATTCTCCAGGCAAGAATACTGGAGTGGGTAGCCATTCTCTTCCCAACCCAGAGATCGAACCCAGGTCTCCTGCACTGCAGTCAGATTCTTAACCATTCGAGTCACCAGGTCAGCCCAGAGGTGGGGGTTAGGGGAGGGGGAATTGGATGCAGGTGGTCAAAAGATATAGACTTCTCAGTTCAATTCAGTCACTCAGTCGTGTCCAACTTTGCGACCCCATGGACCGCAGCACACCAGGCTTCCCTGCCCATCACCAACTCCTGGAGCTTATTCAAACTCATGTCCATCGAGTCACTGATGCCATCCAATCATCTCATCCTCTGTTGTCCCCTTCTCTTCCTGCCTTCAGTCTTTCCCAACATTAGGGTCTTTTCAAATGAGTCAGTTCTTGGATCTCCTTACAGTCCGAGGGACTCTCAAGAGTCTTCTCCAACACCACCACAGTTCAAAAGCGTCTATTCTTCGACTTCTAGTTATAAGACAAATAAGTTCTAGAGATGTTATGTACAATGTTATTATAATTAACATTGTTTATGTTATATATAAAAGTTGACAGTAAATCCTGAAGGCTGTCATCACAAGAAAATTTTTTTCTTTTTAATTTTATGCCTATATGAGATAATGATTTTCGCTAATTTTTTTGTGATAATCATGTCATGGTGTATTTAAGTCAAATCATTACCCTGTATTTCTAAAACTTATGCAGTGCTGTATGTCATTTATATCTCAATAAAGCTGGGAGAAAAAGAAAGGAAGTTAAATTCCTCATGAAGAGCATTTGGGGCAATAAAGACCAGTGACTGCTTTAAATAAAAAAGCTGTATTATTCTGAAGAACTGATGATAGTTTCTTATTTAATTTCTTTAAAAAAATATGTATGTGTTTGGCTGCATTGGGTCTTAGTTGTGGTATATGGGATCTGTGCTATCGCATGTGAAATCTTTATTTGTGGCATGGGAACTCTTAGTTATAGCACATGGGATCTAGTCCCTGGCCAGGAATGGAACTAGGCTCCCTGCATTGGGAACACAGGGAATTCCCTTAAATTTCTTTTGCAATGAAAATACCCAAGGAATTGCAGTTAGTGAATTTGACAGTTATATTTCCTGTTATGTGTGTTATTTTCTTTCGGTATGACGTTGTGGACACGACTGAGTGACTGAGATGAACTGAACTGATAATGTTGTGGATTAAGGGAGGAGAAGCTATAAATTCTGATGATACAATTCCTGACCTGTCTCAGTGTCAGTTTCCTCATCCATAAAAATAAGGATAAGGCGATGTCTTGTCTGCCTTATGAGATGATTTTGAGAAGTGAATGAGACTGTGAATGTATTCTGTGGGTCACCATTGTAGAACAATTGTATAAATGTTGTTGTTCAGTTGCTAAGTTGTGTCTGACTCTTTGCAACCCCATGGGCTGCAGAAAATCAGGCTCCTCTGTCCTTCACTGTCTCCAGGAGTTTGCTCAAATTCATGTCCATTGAGTTGGTGATGCTGCCTAATCATCTTATCCTTTGCTGTCTCCATTTCCTTTTGCCTTCAATCTTTCCCAGCATCAGGGTCTTTTCCAGTGAGTCAGCAGTTCACATCAGGTGGCCGAAGTATCAAGAGTTTCAGCTTCTGCATCAGTCCTTCCAATGAGTATTTGGGGTTGATTTCCTTTAGGATTGACGGGTTTGATCTTCTTGCAGTCCAAGGGACTCTCAAGAGCCTTCTCCAGCACCACAGTTTGAAAGCATCAGTTCTTCAGTGCTCAGCCTTCTTTATGGTCCAACTCTCACATCTGTACATGACTACTGGAAAATCTATAACTTTTACTCTCCAGGCCTTTTGTCAGCAGTGATATCTATGCTTCTTAATACGCTGTATGGTTTGCCATAGCTTTCCTTCCAAAGAGCAAGCATCTTTTAATTTCATGTAAGTTACCATAATAATCCTATCCTAGAATATTTTCAGGATTAGCCAAGAGCAATGGTGTGATGAAAATATTACTATCAGTGAGAACTAGTACAGCATGTTTACTTGAGTATATAAGTGAAGGTAGTTAATAAGTCAAGGCCTAGCCCTCATTTTGAACCATTAAGCTTAAAGTTTTGAGGGAAATGTGTGAAAATGGGTTTGAGACTCATTGGTTATATAACATGGGTGGTTTTATTTTTTCTGAAATTATGTATATGTAATTATTAGATATTATGACTCTCCTCTGAATATTTTCAGATATTTAGTTTGGGGTGTTTCCTCTTTGGGGGAAAATAATCGAACGTCTGTAGGGCAAATCTTGCTTATTGTGCAGTTTCAGTCTTATATGTTCTCTGTGCAGTGCTTTGTAACTTTTGTGTTTGTGTGTGTATAATTTTAACTAATGATTTCCTTTTCATATACTGTTTATTTTTTCTTAGAAATTAAACTAAGGAGTGTGATGTCTAGTTGACCCCACTGTTCCTTGTTGCCTGTGACTCCTAAAATAGAGTTTTATAATAAATTGTAAAGTTTGAATAGATAGGATCCTGCCTTCTGCTCTGTCCTGCTTATAAGCACATTATTCGTCTACATAATGAGAGCAGTTTCCTTCTCTCTTTTCCTCTAAATGCATGTATTTTCTGGTTAACCTCAAAAGTTTTTCCCAAAAATGTCATTGAAGAACTGAAAGAGAGAAAGAGAAGGGAGCATATGTATGAAGGGGATCAGAGGCACAAACTTGCAGTTAGAAGACAGATAAGTCCTGGGTGTGTAATGCACAGCATGATAATTATGGTTAACATACTGTAGTGTATATTTAAAAGTTGCTGAGAGAGCAGATCTTGAAAATTCTTATCATAAGAAATAAGAATTGTGTCTACATATAGTGATGGATGTTAATTAGACTTGTGTTAATCATTTAACATTAACATGTGCTAATCATTTCCCAGTACATACATATATCAAATCATTATGTTGTACACCTAAAACTAATACGTGTTATGGGTCAATTATATCTCAATTTTTAAAATGCTATTACAACAACAAAGGCAATATTTGCATATACAGTGGTTATAAGCATGCCTGGTTTCAAATTTAGGCGCTGACATGTACCAGTGACCTTGAAAAAATTATTTCCTTTCTGTCACTCAGTTCTGTCTTCAATAAATGGGATAATAGTATCTACTTTATATGGTTATGAGGATTATAGAACTTAAAACATTACCTGGCACTGAAAGGCGCTCTGTGGGAATCCGCCAGATAAGGTGGCTTGATGTTGTTTCCTTTCTTGATCTGTTCTTTTGCCGTGATTGTTTATTCTGCATGGTTTCATTTTTATAATAATTGTTTTTCCTGTTTATGTGCTTTTTCTTGCTTTGCCAAAATTAAGCTCAGTTGCTTGTTACAGGAGGGTTGTGTGTCTGAAAGAAATGAAGATTGTACAGAAATAAATGGGCAGTTGAATGGAATAGAATATTAGTTATTGCTGAGTTACAGTCAGGACAGAACATACTGGAATATGATAATACCTTTCCTCTGAAGGTACACAAAGCTCTTTGGATTTGCCTTGTGTTATTAAATGGGCAGTCATTTCTATGGGTCCTTATATTCAGGGAGAAGCTCTAAATTAGAGAAACACAATTCCTTTCAGAGGGATAGAATTAAGGATTGCAATAATATTGCAATGTCACTAAAATTATGACTGTGGAAATACTTTGTAAATTAAAAAGAGGCTATTAAGGCATTAGTTATTCTATCTGTTGTATCTTTTGCCTTCTCCCTGGGAACCCTGCTTTCTGGAAGATTTAGCATGCTGATTTGTAGAGCTTGTTATCTCTCAATCCCTCTGGGCTGAGGCCTCCTTATGAAAATGCATCCTAGCATCATCTTACCTTATAAGTGGATAATGGCATAGATCTAGGATTGTACCAGTTGTATAATTTTAGTGATATAAACTGATAGAGTATAGCTGTTGTGCAGTGTAGGTAATTTGATGAAATCTAATCATATACTCAGTTCTTAATGTGTAGTGCTCTCCTAATCTTTGACCTTGTGATTTCCCTCTTGATACACAATATCATTTAGTTTGACTCGACGAATGCTTTAAGCTAAATCTGGTATTTCCATCTCTTGAAAATCTTAGGCATTCATGAAAATCATGCGAATATTTCTTGTCATCATATTTGCGGCCTTAAGGGCTTCTTAAATATTTGTTTTTCCAGTTTTATAACCAAGGTCTGTAACACTTGCTGGCACAAAATTGACCTGAAGCCATAGTTACCTAGAACTAGTTTTTCTTCATTTGACTTAGAACAATATAATTTCAACTTTGGAGGCACCTCAAAAAACATTTAGTTCAATAAAAGGTTCTGATACTCTCTCCAGAGACGCAGATCTGGAACAGAAGATGATATTGCTATCCCTGGACAGATCATTTTGGAGGCTGTGGTTCTGTACTCCTACTTTTCTGTTCTTCCTTATGACAGTGGCCCTTTCCTTGTTATCACTGTTTTTCTAGCTCTTCTCTGCATCTGGGTTCCATTTGATCTCGCTGATCATACTTCTAGCATACATAGCTTTCTTTTACACTCTTGACTGCTCTTCTACTCAGCATAACACCATCATATCCTTCATGACACTGATTTTTGTATTCTCTATATCTTTTATACTTGTTGATTATTGTTGTTTATTTTTTTTAACGCATAGGTCTTTATAGGTAGATTAAAAGAATCTCCTTGGTAATAATCACGATGATCTTATTAGCCAAAATAACATCACACTTTCTTCCAATTTCAAAAACATTTTCCCCTGTGATCCTAAATTCACTGCAAGATCAGATTAGTCCTCAATTACCACCAATTTCTTTGAGGATTTTAAATGAATTCATGTTAAAATATTTTGTTGAGACTAAGGAGTATGGAAATTTGTAATCATCTGTCGTGAGTATTTAGACTTCTTTAAATGTCCAAAGTTTAACAGTAGTATAGATTAACACAAAATGATCGAGACAGCCTTATAAGTTAAAAAAGAAATGGTTAGGGTGTATTTTACATTATTTTGGTATTTACATGTGTTATCTTAGATTAAAATCTGTGTCTGTCATTTTAAAGTGAGTTGTCTAATAATATTTTCATATTTATAACTGCTGTTTAGAGATAATGCGAAGTTTAGTGCAAAGTCATTATTTTTTAAAGGAAGAATTTGTTAACCTGTCAGCATTGAAGATCATTAGTGGTGATTAAATATGAGAAAAATGGAAATCGATATTTCAACTGAAGTCCTGATTAAAGCGTGACTGTGGCAAAGGTGGCAGATGAGAATATATTCTTTATTTGTGCAGGATTTAGTAATCATCTTTTCACTACTCTGCTTTATCTCTCAGAAATTGTAACAATATCCTAATTTTAAATTCTCATTAAAATTAGATGGTTATTGCTTTAAAGGGTAATTGCTCAACAGGGGTTGAAATATTTCAAGACTAATATTTTTTCATGCCAGCACAGGTCAAGTCAGCTTTTAAAATGAAGTATATATGGATATTTATGGATTCGTGCCCATTTTCTGGGTTACTTTTGAGATACTGCCATTTACCCAGTGAAAGTGAAAGTCACTCAGTTGTGTCCGACTCTGAGACCCCATGGACTGTACAGTCCTTGGAATTCCCCAGACCAGAATAGTGGAGTGGGTAGCCCTTCCCTTCTCCAGAGGATCTTCCCAATCCAGGGATTGAACCCAGGTCTCCCACATTGCAGGCAGATTCTTTACCAGCTGAGCCACAGGAGAAGCCCAAGAATACTGGAGTGGGTAGCCTATCCCTTCTCCAGAAGATCTTCCTGACCCTGGAATCAAACTGGGGTCTCAGGTGGATTCTTTACCAAATGAGCTATCAAGGAATCCCTATTTACCCAGTAGAGTTTGCTTATTCTAAATTTCTGGGTATCCCCCCAAAAAAGACACATATCTAGAACCTCCTGTGTGTTTTGCACTGTAGCAAGTTGCAGGAGAGATATATAGCCAGAGCCTTTCCTCCCACCCCATCCTCCTTCCTGTCAGGAGTTTATCCAGAGGATGAATAGTTAAGCAACAAAACAACAAAGCAAGTACCATATGAAGCAAAATGGAGGTGTAGACTCTGCCCTGTAAAAGTTTAAAGGAAACAAGAGTGGAGTCTGAGTAGACTGGCTAGGAGAGCTCTGTGCTGGACCTGAGATTTGAACTGAAGCTTGAAGAATTTGACAGTTTTAATTAAGTAGTTGGAAGAGAATAAAAGTTGCGAGAAAAATGGGATTCGTATGAACAATTTAAAAATCACTAATTTGAAAAATTTACACAAAATTTTATGAGACTTAAAAAACATTTAAGAATAAGTACCACATATGTATGGTGTGAAAGTGATGCACTCAGTATGCCTGCAAATTTGGAAAAGTCGGCAGTGGACACAGGACTGGAAAAGGTCAGTTTTCATTCTGATTCCAAAGAAGGACGATGCCAAAGAATGTTCAAACTACCACACAGTTGCACCCATTTTACATCTAGCAAAGTAATGCTCAAAATCCTTCAAGCTAGGCTTCAACAGTATGTGAACCGAGGACTTACAGATGTACAAGCTGGATTTAGAAAATGCAGAGGAACCAGAGATCAAATTGCCAACATCCATTGGATCATAGTAAAAACTAAAGAATTTCGGAAAGATGTCTACTTCTGCTTCATTGACTACGCTAAAGCCTTTGACTGTGTAGACCACAACAAACTGGAAATTTCTTCAAGAGATGGCAATACCAGACCACCTTACTTGCCTCCTATGAAACCTGTTTGCAAGTCAAGAAGCATGAGTTAGAACTAGACATGGAACAATGGACTTGTTCAAAATTGGGAAAGGAATATGTCAATGTTGTATATTGTCACCCTGCTTATTTAACTTATATGCAATGTACATCATGAAAAATACTGGGGTGGATGAAGCACAAGCTGGAATCAAGATTGCTGGGGGAGATATCAATAACCTCAGATAGGCAGATGACACCATTCTTATTGCAGAAAGTGAAGAAGAACTAAAGAGCCTCTTGATGGAAGTGAAAGAGAAGAGTGAAAAAGCTTGCTTAAAACTCAATGTTCAGAAAACTAAGATCATCACATCTGGTCTCATCACTTCATTGCAAATAGATAGGGAAACAATGGAAACAGTGACAGATTTTATTTTCTTGGGCTCCCAAATCACTGCAGATGGTGACTGCAGCCATGAAATTAAAAGATGCTTGCTCCTTGGAAGAAAAGCAATGAAAAACTTAGAGAGTGTATTTAAAAGCAGAGACTTTGCTGACAAAGTCCGTATAGTCAAAGCTATGGTTTTTCCAGTAGTCATGTATGGATGTGAGAACTGGACAATAAAACAAGCTGAATACCGATGAATTGATGCCTTCGAACTGTAGAGCTGGAGATGACTTTTGAGAGTCCTTTGGATAGCAAGGAGATCAAATCAGTCAATCCTAAAGGAAATCAACCCTGAATATTCATTGGAAGGACTAAACTGAAGCTGAAGCTCTAATACTTTGGCCACCTGATGCAAAGAGCCAGCTCACTGGAAAGGACCCTGATGCTGGAAACGACTGAAGGCGGGAGCAGCAGGAGACGACAGAGGATGAAGTGGTTGGTGATATCACCGACTCAATGGACATGAATTTGAGTAAACTTCAGGAAGTGGTGAAGGACAGGGAAGCCTGGCGTGCTGCAGCCATGGAGACCCAAAGAGTTGGACACAACTGAACAACAACAACAAAATATATAAATAAACAGTGGTGTGTGCACAGTGACAAGGGTGTCCCTCTCTACGAGACAACCACTAGTACCATATTCCTTCTAGATAGTCTGTGCACACTAAAATGTGCAGTGTCTGTCTATCAATTTGTCTCTCTTTTCCTGGACCTGACTCTCTCTACATTGAGATATTGAGATATCTTATTCTTAGTATAGCTCATCTCTTTATATGAAATAACCTACTTTAAGTATTTAATCTACTCACCTACTGATGGATGTTTAACTTAGTTTTAATCTTTTATAAATACTACTGCTGTAAATATCTTGGACTTTTATCTTTGCACCTATGTGTCAATGTGTCTGTAATACATTCCTAGAAATTTAATTCTGGCAGCAAAAGATGGGTACATTGTCAGTGTATAGATGTTACCCTATTTCCCTCACAGACTGTCTTCCATTTGGTCCCATATTTTCCTATCAGCAGCATATGGTAGTTCCTGCTTCCCCATAGCCCCATAGTCATAGAGCATGGTCAAACTTTTTGATATTTGTCAACACAAAAGATGAAAAATGCATGTCCTTGTGGTTAAATTGGTGTTTCTTAGTCTTGTGGTTCAGTCGGTAAAGAATTCCCCTGCAATATAGGAGACCCTGGTTCGATCCCTGGGTCAGGGAAGATCCCCTGGTGAAGGGAATGGCAACCCACTCCAGTATTCTTGCCTTGGAAATCCCAAGGACAGAGGAGCCTGGTGGGCTACAGTCCATGGGATTGCAAAGAGTTGGACACAACTTAGTGACTAAACCACCACCACAGTTTTACAAGAATTTAAGTAATATAAATAGCATAGTTCCTCATGGACTATTTAAAATAGGATGTTTTTTAAAGGATTTGTTATGAGTTTTTTATGAGAAAGAGTATTCATTGGATCAAGTTTCGGTAATATAAAAAAGCTAGACCAAGGGTGAACTGAATCATGTGGGGTATGTGGATTACAAATTACTTCTACCAGTTTCTGGCTTTCACGGTTTAAACTCATTAAAGTCAGAAAGAGGGATGGAATGCTTCAGCCTCAGCCTGGTGCCGGCTGGGCTCTCACTGCTTGAATGAATGACCCGGTGAGTGAGCAGGAATCTTAACCATTAGAAAGGTGAGGTTTTTTTTTTACCTTAAAAAGACAAACCTCCTGGTATATTTTTATCCTCTAGTCATCTCATGTTTTAAATTCTCTTCACCCAAAGACTAGTGAAGGAAGGATCAAAGAACGGGCATTTTATCACCCTGAAGTCACAAATGATGTAATTTATAGATAAAATAGCTCTGGGTTTCTTTGTGTGATTTAACCTCCTTCTTTATATCCATACCTGCTCTGAGGCATTTTGTAACTTAATAAAGCTGTAGGGTTTATTTTTTTACTAAGAAAACAAAACAAAACTGCTTACAAGGGAAAAAAAAATCCAGCTGATTCAAACATTCTTAGCATTTTTCATGTGGTCTGGTGTATTGAAGGGAGTACTGTCCCCCAAGTACACGAGGATGCAGTTGGGATTTTAGGATACATTTCTATGATGGTAACAGCAATGTGGACCTCAGCCATAAGAAAAGAACCAGACAATTACTGGGGGAGGGAACTCTTCTGTTTTTGTTTAAGTACCATCCAATGAGTCCAATTTTCACAGCAAAGGAAGAAAAGAAGAAAAAAAAAATAAAAAGCCAAACAGTTGGTTATTGGTGTGTGGTATTCACAAGTATAAGGCAAAGTGAGAGGACGTTTCTTGGCACGACTGTCATATTCCTAAAGAAACTACAAATGTGTTTACAAATGAAGAACACACTCTTCCACAGCAGCCCAGTCCCGAGGAAGTGGCTCTCATGTTGCTCGCTCACAAATGGAAGGGACCCGCCAGGAGCTCTGCCTGCTGTGGCAGACGAAAGAATCCTCACTAATAGGCAAAACTCCAGTCACCTGTTTCTGCAGAAAAGCCTCAGCTTTATTTTTACCCTGAGCACAGTGATCTCCTGATTTAGCCTTTTGGGGAAAGCCTTCAGTATTCTATGACAACCCTGTATTTCCTTTCCCAAAGGAACATCTCCTTTGCCAGAGCCATATTTTAGCCTAGAAAGTCATGCGACTTCCTCCCCAGTCTCACTTTTAGGAGTACTCTAGAGACTATGGGTGTTATTCTTCAAGCTATTTATAGCAAAGAGAGTTCAATGAAAGCTGGGTTCTGTGTGATATGGAGGTTATTTTTAGTACCTTCAGCACTTTCTAAAACTGCTGGCTTCTATGAGCAGGATGTGAAATCACTAGGTTTCTTTCTTTACAGGACCATAGCGCAGTAAAAAGGGAAGGAAAGAAAATGTATATTCCCTCATATTTCAAAATCTGTGAATTTGCTCACTGTTTCCATATAGTTGGACATACCTTTTATTTTCTGAACAAAACTGGATTGAGTTTAGTATCTCTATTGGTTCACCGATTAGAAGAGTGGTGCACACTTGGAAAGAATGTTGTGTGTGTGTTAGAAGCTCAGTTGTATCTGACTCTTTGTGACCCCATCAACTGTAGCTTGCCTGGTTTTTGTACATGGAATTCTCCAGACGAGAATACTGGAATGGGTTGCCATTCCATTCTCCAGGGGAATCTTCCCAACCCAGGGATTGAACCTGGGTGTCCCACATTGCAGGCAGACTCTTTACCATTTGAGCCACCAAGGAAGCCAGATGGTAAAGAGTTTAATATCTCAATTGGCTCATTGATTAGAAGTGTGTGCACACTTGTGAAAAATGTTGACAATGTAGAAGACAACTGATCAGAAAATGAAAATCCCCCTTTACTCCTGATACAACAAAACTCTCCTTAATGACATGTTTGGAGGAGACCCTGGCAGGTTCTTTTTTTTTTTTTTTTGCGTATTCTGATTACATGGAAAAGTGTACACACATATATGCTTGTGTTTGAACCTAATATAATATTATATTCTTTCTTGAAGCTTTGCTTTTTCCCATTTGCCAGTATATTTTGATTGTTCTGCATGCCAATACATGTAGAATTATTAACTTCTTAATTATCCGATGTTCTGTTATGACTGTGCTATACTTTAGCAAACCAGTTACCTTTTGATGTATTGTTGTTGTTGTTTAGCCACTAAGTCATGTCAGACTCTTTGTGACCCAATGGATGTAGCCTGCCAGGCCCCTCTGTCCGTGGGATTTCCCAGGCAAGAATACTGGAGTGGGTTGCCATTTCCTTCTCCAATCTTTTGAAGTATATTTATTTTGTTTCCAATTTTTCACTACTAGAGGCTGCTGCAATAAATATCCTTGTATGTTGTAAGAATGAATACTCATGCAAATACTTCTATAAGGTTTGGAATGAAATTTCAGTATACACAATAAGAAACAGCTGCAGATTTTTTGCATTTTAAATGAAAGAAACCACTTTCTTTTAATCTTCCGTGATCTATATGTGACAGTAGATCAGGCCAAAGACACGCCACAGTC
This sequence comes from Budorcas taxicolor, assembly GCF_023091745.1. NCBI lineage: Eukaryota > Metazoa > Chordata > Mammalia > Artiodactyla > Bovidae > Budorcas > Budorcas taxicolor. The sequence continues at coordinate 29,341,240 of NC_068914.1, forward strand.
TTAGAGTACATCCTTAATTTTTTAAAACTTCTCTAAGAATTAGAGACCCCAATGACATTGACAGCTACAATAAAATTTTTAACTTTTTTAAAACTTTACAGATTTTTAAAAAAAATTTTTAAAGAAAATTTTTAAATGAGCAAATTGGCACTTAATGACAGGCTTTTCAAAGGTAGTGTTATTTTAGGAAACGAAGTAGAGACTAAAGCCAGTGGCTGCATTGGTGACAGGGTCCACTAGCTCTCCACTCTGGGTGCCATGATGCAGGAGTTTGCCTAAACTCCTGGGTTTGGGGGACATGCTAAGCTGTCCTTTTGTACCTTTGTGAAGCTACCACCATGGTTTCCCTTTGCCTTGCTATCAGCACATCTCTATCTCACCATTTTATACTTTCACTTAACTGACCATATTTAGCATTAATTTGACAAATGGATTCCTAATGTGCTTCTAGATGAAGCTAGAGTAGCAATTAAACCCAGTTGTAATAACCATGTTTTAGAAAGATACCCGTTTGTAATACCACCCTTATGGCAGAAAGTAAAGAAGACCTAAAGAGCCTCTTGACGAAAGTGAAAGAGGAGAGTGAAAAAGTTGGCTTAAGGCTCAACATTCAGAAATCTAAGATCATGGCATCTGGTCCCATCACTTCATGGGAAATAGATGTGGAAGCAGTGGCTGAGTTTATTTTTCTGGGCTCCAAAATCACTGCAGATGGTGATTGCAGCCATGAAATTAAAGGATGCTTGCTCTTTGGAAGGAAAGTTATGACCAACCTAGACAGCATTATTAGAAAGCTGAGACATTACTTGTCAACAAAGGTCTGTCTAGTCAAGGCTATGGTTTTTCCAATAGACATATATGGATTTGAGAGTTGGACTATAAAGAAAGCTGAGCACTGAAGAATTGATGCTTTTGAACTCTGGTGTAGGAGAAGACTCTTGAGAGTCCCTTGGACTGCAAGGAGATCCAACCAGCCCATCCTAAAGGAGATCAGTCCTGGTGTTCATTGTAAGGACTGATGTTGAAGCTGAAATACTTTGGCCACCTGATGCAAACAACTGACTCATTTGAAAAGACCCTGATGCTGGGAAAGATTGAGGGCAGGAGGAGAAGGGGACGACAGAGGATAAGATGGTTGGATGGCATCACTGACTCAATGGGCATGAGTTTGGGTAGGCTCCGGGAGTTGGTGATGGATAGGGAGGCCTGGTGTGCTGCAGTTCATGGGGTCTCAAAAAGTTGGACATGAGTGAGCAACTGAACTGAAACTGAACTGAAGCCAAAAGGAGAAGAATTTATCTGAAGGATCCAGATGGACCTCATGGACCACATGGACCTCATGGACCCCATGGCTGTAAAACACATTGGAACCTCAAAAGAGATTAGAACCCATGCAAAACCATGCAGAACTGAGGGCAGTCCATCTCCCCAGGACCAAGCTGTTTCTCGTCTCTCCTTCTCTGTGCTCATCTCCTTCTTTCTTTGAATGATCCATAGTTTCAGCCCACCATTCATAAATAAGCTACACAGGCCATCTTTACATCACTGCCTGGTTCAGCTACTTTAAGAGAAAACAGTTTTGAAGTCCTGATTCCAAATTCCTGGGCCAGACTATTTCACAGGTTGGCTTAGTCATGTGTTCACCTCGGGATCGTCAGGGAACTGAGGGAAAGGAGTATTAATGTGCCTGGAGGATTCTTCTTACCATTCATGTTCTCCTTCTTGGGTGTTACTGTCTCAGCAAGCACTTCCCCACCCACCCAAAATGTGCCCCTTGCCCAAGACTTTCCCTGTCATGATTATTTCATGGCATTTGATCTTGAACTACTTGTTTTTTGTTGTTTTGCTCCCATTAAAATGTTAGCTTTGTGGCATAAGGAAATATTCATTTTATTAATTCCTATAATTCCAGGGCCTAACATAGTGCTTTGCTTAGTAGGCACTCAATATATACATGTTGAATGAATACACAGATGGGCAGACATAAAAGATGCTCCTATATCTTGCAGAGGCTGTCCTATGAATATTTTTAATGACTAATGAAACCATACATTTCAGGCTTCACTGGGAGTTATTTTTTCCTATGTGTATATTTGACTCTCTTATTTGGTAAATCATATCTTTCACTGCTTTCTGTTTTAAATAGAATTTGCCAGCTTTAAATTGCTTATGGTTTTATTAATTTAATTTTCACAGCAACCACTCTGGGTAAGGAAGTCAAGAATCATTTTATTTGGTGGAAGCATTAACTGGGATACTGGAGAATTTTGTACTTTTTTCTAAGCCAAAAACCTAGTAGATTATGGATCTCACTATAGAACCCAGGCCTTCTGGTTCCTATGCCTGGGTTAATTTCAGTAATATCTAGCTCCTAGGATTCATTATTTGGCATTAAGAAGGAACTTTCAGTTCAGACCCAGAAGTGCTTTTTCTTAATAAGATATAGCAAGGGATCATGTTAAAAAAAAATGGTATGGCGTATACCTTAAAATTCCTGTGGACTCATTTTTGTATATATGAAATTTCTAATAGAGACATATTTTCATAAACCTCTATTTCAATGTCAGTCTCATTGAGACGTTTCAGTTGTGAAGGGTTCATTTCTTGTTTGCATCGGTAGCCTGCTTTATGTTCCCCTTGGTTATGGATCTCTGAAGATGTAATACCAGAGAACAAATGCTATGACACTGGCATCCTTCTGCATTTAGCTTTTGCCGCTACTCATTCACTTGTGTTAACAGAGAGATTACAGGGTCCTGTGTGAAGGAGACTTCATGGATACAGACTGAGTTGGTTAAATGTATATAACCAATAATAACAAACTGTAAATTGAAATGTGCTTGCAAAATATATCTACTAGAAATTGTTTCAATAACTATAATACAGAGATTATCATTTTAAACATACTACTCTTTTTTGAGAAGGTGTAAAAATAGGAGGTCAAACCAGTCAATTCTAAAAGAAATCAACCCTGAATATTCACTGGAAGGACTAATGCTGAAGCTGAAGCTCCAATACTTTGGCCACCTGATGCAAAGAGCCGACTCATTGGAAAAGACCCTGATGCTGGGAAAGATTGAAGGCTGGAGGAGAAGGGGACAACAGAGGATGAGATGTTTGGATGGCATCACTGACTCAATGGACGTGAGTTTGAGCAAACTCCAGGAGATGGTGAAGGACAGGGAAGCCTGGCGTGCTACATGCAGTCCACGGAGTCGCAAAGAGTCGGACAACACTAAGCAACTGAACAACAAAATAATAGTTAAAATGAACTATGGGTCTCGTGAGCAGTAAATGTACATTTACTACTTTCTATATGGAGGAAATTGGAAGTTTTAAATGTAGAAGGAAAATTCCACTAAAAGAATAACTGCATACATAACAGTGTATGTTAAATGTATATGAACATTCCTTTGTATCTGCCCCAGTGTCTAGCAGATTTCATAGCATGTAGAATAGACTGTGGATATTTTGTTAAGTGATTAAGTAAATGAATGGCTAAATAATTGAACAAACTTCCAAGCAGAGTGATTAAAGCAAAATTTTAAGAGACAATGTGGGGGCCAGAAGATGAGTATTCCAGGCATAGGGAATTAACATGAGTAATGATTTCCTCTTCCAAGGAAACAAAAGATAACAAACATTACTGTGAGGAGCTGGTTGTTCAGAATCGTGTACACTAGATTACAGGAAAAGTCCAGTGTACAAGACTTTTCTTAAATGGTAGATAGGTTGTTTTTAATTGGAATTCTGTAAATTTCCCCTTATCTGTTATTCTTATTCACCACAGAACCTTTTCTTTGACCTATTCGATTTCAATCATCGTCCTGAAATATCTACTCTACTTTTAAAACCAACTGTCAAAGGACATGTGACCCAACCCAAATATGAAGCCATGATTAGCCTCATGGTTAAAGAATGACACAAAATTACGTATAACCATGTTTGACCTGCTCAGAGTAAAATGGCATTTCTCTGAAAGTGGTTTTGATGAGCTTAGAGTCCTTACTGTTATTTAAAAAAGAGGTTTAGAATTTATTCATTTTGATATTACATTTTAAATTTATTCCTTCGTAAGAATGACTCATCATGAATCACACATTATAGGAGCATCTTAGTCATTGTACACAAATGAAATTGTGACATGAAAGAAAATGAAATGTCACCTTGTTTGTTCCATGATGTTAAGTGTGGCTTACAAGTCATATTTTATTTGAGATTATGTTAATATGGCTGATGAAATTACAGAATTTCATCATATTTTAAACAATCAATTATGAAAATGTTTACTTCTATATGTAATGATTTCAATAATATTTATTTCATTTGAGCAATAATTTATTTTCTTAATATAGAAAGTTGTAAGTACACTTTGTAAATTTCAAAAGCAAACTTCTTTTGACCAATGACAATTATATATATATATGATAATTATATATATATTGAAATATATATATTATTGGAATTATATATGTGTATTAATGTTGGCTGACTAATCTGGTGGGTTATATCACAGAAACTTTACTCAGCATCATCACTTATTCTATTTTTGTGTGCCTGAGAGAGATTCCTATGTGGCAATTTGTTGTTGTCGCTGTTCACTCACTGAGTCGTGTCAGACTATTTTCAACCCCATGGACTGCAGAAAGCCAGGCTTCCCTGTCCTTCACCATCTCCTGGAGTTTGCTCAAACTCATGTCTATTGAGTTGGTGATGCCGTTTAACCATTTCATCCTCTGTCGTCCACTTCTCCTCCCTCCTTCAATCTTTCCCAGCATCAGGGATTTTTCCAATGAGCTGACTGTTTGCATCAAGTGGCCAAAGAATTGAGCTTCAGCTTCAGCTTAGTCCTTCCAATGAATATTCAGGGTTGCTTTCCTTTGAGATTGACTGGTTTGATCTCGTTGAAGTCTAAGGGACTCTCAGGAGTCTTCTGCAGCACCACAGTTTGAAAGCATCAATTCTTTGGTGCTCACCTTTCTTATAGTCCAACTCTCATATCTTTACATGACTACTGGAAAAACCATAGGTTTGACTATACGGAACTTTGTTGGCAAAGTGATGTCTCTGCTTTTTAATATCCTGTCTAGGTTTGTCACTTCTTCCAAGGAGCAAGCATCTTTTAATTTCAAGGCTGCAGTCACCATCCGCAGTGATTTTGGAGCCGCCCCACCCCACCTCCGCAAATAACATCTGTCACAGTTTCCATTGTTTCCCTATCTATTTACCATGAAGTGATGGGACTGGATGCCACGATCTTCGTTTTTTTAAGCTAGCTTTTTCACTGTCCTCTTTCACCTTCATCAAGAGGCTTTTTAGTTCCTCTTTGCATTCTGCCGTTAGAGTGGTATCATCTGCATTTCTGAGACTGTCGATTATTCTCCTAGCAATCTTGATTCCAACTTGTGGTTCTTCCAGTCTGTCATTTCTCATGATATGCTCTGCGTAAAAGTTATATAAAAGCCTTAAATACTCCTTTCCCAAGTTCGAACGAGTATGTTATTTCATGTCCAGTTCTAACTGTTGCTTTTTGACCTGCACACAGGTTTCTCGGGACAGGTAAGGTGGTCTGGTATTCCCATCTCTTGAAAAGTTTTCCACAGTTTGTTGTGATCCATACAGACAAAGGCAATTTGAGATTCTCAATTGAGGATGATCTCCATTGTTCTCTTTAAAAGTACTTTTATATCATAATCTTAAAGTAATTAGTATATTCAAGAGATACATGGAAAATCTAAAACTACATTTGCATTACATTAAACTGCTGAATTGTTTAACATGTCACTTTAAAATTTTTCCCCAAATCTTATATCAGTGCTTAAAAAAGCAGAACCTCTATGACAGTGCTGTTTTGGAAAATAAGATAGTTATTTTTATTCTACAAAATGACAGCCCCCTTTTGAAAACAAAACTCTTGTTTAGTTGAACGTGGAATTTAAAATCTTTTCCCCACATTTTCATTTTTTACAAATCTTTCTACTGATATGTGATTTCTGTGTGTGCCATTTTCTTCCTGTGTAATTTTTCTTGAAGCAGAATGTCAGCATTAGTATTTTCTGACTCTTGCTGAGGCAGACATTTAGGTTAATGCTTCTACTGGCTTTGTTTCAGCCAACTGAGGAACTTTGATTGTAATTATTGGGATTACTTTAATTTAGAAGAGTGCCAATCTCTTTTTGTGAGCTTGATTTACTCTTGCATAAATCAAATGAAAAGTTCTTATGGCCAGCAGACCTACTTGGTTCTTTAATTCTCAGATGCACTATTATTTCAAGAAGAAGAAACTGGAAGAAAGGAGACATGACTTATCATTAGAGAAGGTGCATTCTGTTGTGGAGATGTCTGTTAACAGTTGACCTGCAGTTAGTGGTTTGGAAGCTTGTTGCTTACCTTTCCTTCCAAGGCAGAAGTGGCCATTTTTTGCTGTTTATATAATTCATCTTTTTTAAATTTAATTTTTATTTTATATTGGAGTATAGTTGACTTATAATGTTATGTTAGTTTCAGGTGAACAGCAAAGTGATTTAGTTATACATATACATATACCCATTCTTTTTCTGATTCTTTCCCCATATAGATTATTTTAGAATAGTGAGTCTGAGTTCTCTGTGCTATACAGTAGGTCCCTGTTGATTATCCTTTGTTTAAATATATAGTAGTGTATATATGTTAATGGCATGAAAAGAGCTCAGAAAAAGGAATTTTGTGCATAAACTTATTTTGAGTATATTATTGGATATTCAGAAAAGAATATCTCTTTCTTTACATAAAAATCCTTTTAGAAACTTGCCTATTAAGTGAGGGAAATGAGGGAATATTTTTATGTTTAGCTTGTAGACTTCGATTTGAAAGAAGTTTTGAAGGAGGAAGCAGATGAGCTGCAGGCGGTATTTGTCTCTTTTGCTATTGCATCACTGTCATAGTACATGGCTTTCTCAATTTTTCATGCATATTTTTGAAATTTTTGCATTATTCTGCACAACAAACATTCTGGAGTTTAATAGAAGGGATGCAGGCTATTGCGTCTTTAGAATAAGTTTGTTAAGTTTTTCATCAGCAGTTATGAAAGTATCTGTGATTAGGAATTTGACAGAAAATAATTATATGGGTTTTACTATATTTAAGAAGAGACAGAAATACTGAGTACGTGAATTCCTGAAAAATGATATAATCAACTTAATAAAACTAGTGTTTGGTCATTCCTAACCTAACAAGGACACAAGTCCTTTGTAAATATACTTATAACAATACAGAATTATTTCCTTTTGTTGTGATTTCTAGTGGCTATCCTCAAGATGAAAATAATTTGATTGTTATTGAAAGCTTGAATTTAAACAATGAATAGTTATTTCCAAAGTACATATTATGATTGCTTTGGCTGGAGGTTTCAAATAGTTACTTTGCCAATACCCAGAATATTCTTTCTCAAAGATTATTTCATTATCCCACATGTAACGAGCCTCTTTAGACATATTTTCCTATTTGCCTCCTCCCCTGAAAAAAAATTTAATATTATTATATTCTGTATGACAATCTGTGCTTTCTGTAGAAAAATAATGCATGATATCTAAAATTGTTTCATTCCCTACCCCCTGACCAATGTTTTCCCTGGATGGAGGGTGGAGATTGAGGATTCAAGGTCCAGAGTGGATTCCATTCAGCTCTACATGAGTTAAGACCAATATCAAGCCAAGAAATTAAGGCCCCTTTTCTTTATTGCTAAGTAAAGTGAAAGATGTGCTTTTCCAGGTGGCTCAGTGGTAAAGAATCCACCTGCCAAGCAGGAGATTGTAGGCTCCATTCCTAGGTCAGGAAGATCCCCTGGAGAAGGAAGTAGCGACCCACTCCAGTATTCTTGCCTGGGAAATCCCATGGACAGAGGAGCCTGGTGGGCTTCAGTCCATAGTGTTACAGAGTCGGATACTTCTTAGCCACTAAAGAACCAAGTGAAGGATACATAGTTTCCTCACTGATAACATTAGGCTAAGGTGTCATGTTATTCCACTACATAGAGCTAATTTTATTTGCAAATTGTGATTCAAAAGAAAAAGAATGATGTTCTCTTCAGATGAAGCAGCTTCCAGAGCCTTCTGAAGTAAAGCGAGCCTATGCCCAGAGAGGACTGATTTGGCTGGACATCACTGAATCAGAAATTTCAGATGACCTTATTTTTTTCTACTGCTAATAAACTAGAGAAATGGACAGTAAGGAATTTTCCAGTCAGGACTTGGCTCACGTAGTGTATTAATTTAATATCTGGGCTGGATCTAAAAGCCCACTGGCACTGAGTGATGATGAAGCTGCAAACATCAGAGGAAAAGGTTTCATTGTTTTAAAAATGACAAATACAATGATTTTAGGTCATCAGCCTATTGTTGTTCAGTCACTAAGTCATGTCTGACTCTTGGCGGCCCCATGGACTGTAGCACTCCAGGCTTCATCCTTCACTATCTTCTGGGGTTTGCTCAAACTCATGTTCATTGAGTCGATGATGCCATCCAACCATTTCATCCTCTGTCGCTGCCTTCTCCTCTTGCCCTTCAAATTTCCCAGCACCAGGGTCTTTTCCAATGAGATAATTAGCCTCCATTCCGGTGGTAAGGCGTAGTGGTTTGATGAAAAGAAAAATGTGTCTCAAGGTAGTGGCAGCTTTGCAGCCCCAGCTCCAGTGAGCACAGCTGGCCTCTGCAGTTGTGTGGATATTCACCCAGCTGTGATGAAATTGGGTTTGGTTTTGAGACTCTGTGAAGGCTTAACTGTGGAGGCTGTTTGACACTGGTTGATCCTGCTGATGTTCTTTTCTTGAGTTTGTTCCTGGCTGAAAGGCTAGAGAAATATTTTTGCATCTTACAGCCTTGGGACTTTTGTTATAAGCCAGTGGTTCACCAATTGTACTTAATAAGAGACATGTATTTTCCCCATACTTGAAGACAGGAAGTTATCATTTTAACTGTTACACCTGGCTAATGACTATGATTCCAGACTAATTACAGTTTTCTCACATATACTAATAGCTCTAATTTAGAATTTTTTTTTAATAATCACAGGTAGAACTGACAAGCTTTTGAGAAATGGAAACTTTGTACCATATATCCCCTGGAGGAAATAAAGGTTGTTGCAAATATAATGCCCTGATCTACTGTAATGAGATATTATTATTTTTATTTATTTTTAAATTTTATTATGGGCCTTTCCAGGTAGTGCTAGTTGTAAAGAACCTTCTTGTCACTGCAGGAGATGTAAGAGACATGGGTTCTATCCCTGGATCTACCTCCAGGAAGGTCCCCTGGAGGAGGGCATGGCAAACCACTCCAATATTCTTGCCTGGAGAATCCCATGGACAGAGGAGCCTGGCAGACTTACAGAATCAGACATGACTGAAGTGACTTAGCATGCACAAATATTTTATTAAGATTTTTCTTCAGTGTGCCTAATTTTTATACATAGGACTCAATCAATTTCAAGTAGTAAGCAAATATACATCTTGAAGGCTTCTTGGTATTGGTATTGCAGTTTAGAACATCCATTTATCTTTTATTGTAGAGTCGGCCCTTGACCTTTGCAAATTGAACAGCAGAGTTCTAGCATTTCCCAAGTTACCTTGAGTAATCTGTAATTTTCCTAAGACATCAATGTGTTTGGAGTTCTAGAAGGTAGGTAGGCAGAAGCAAGTGACTTGGTGAGCAATCCACTCAGGATTTAGCATCCGTGGCCCTGAAATTGCCCTGTATTCCTGTTGCTTCCACATGTGGAGAAAATTATATGCAGGAGGGATCCTTGAACTTGGGGAGCGATATGTCCCTGATTCTTCTGGTTGTATAAATCAGCATGTTCTTGTAATTGTTGCTACTGTTTTGGAATATTAGAGCAGTGATTGTTTCTACCAACTGGAGACTCTAATATGGCCTTCTTGAAAATCACGTCCATAGTGAAGAGTGTGACATAAAACCTCAAGCGTGTCGTGACAGAAAAATAAAAAATGGAAAAAGAAACCCACTGGAATGAGGCTTGAAATAAAACAATAAGAACAAAAAACTCTTAATTTCTCATTGATTATTTTCATATATGAAGTGTTGTAAGAAGAAATCTTGATATTTGAATGAACGATAGAATGGTTTTGAAGTCTTGTCTTTCTGGCAACTAGATAAAGTCAAGTGGCATAAAGGGACTTGAGAACAATCCATGTCCTTCTCCCCAGTTTTCTTCCCCATCAGTTAATCTTTTTACATTACAAATTTGCCTTTGGGGAGAATTCCCAGGTGGTCCAGTGGTTAGGACTCGGCACTTCCACTGCTGGGGCCTGGGTTCAGTCCCAGGTTGGGAAACTAAGATCTCACAAGCTGTGTGGTAGGACCAAATAATAATAATAATAATAATAATAATAATAATAACCTTTGGAGTATAAAACAACTGTTTTCTAAATATAATTCAGGCCAGCTCAAGACAAAAATTACATGCATTACAAATAGTCCGGTCAGAAATGAATTCGGTTTTACCCTGTACTTAGTTCCTCCCTCACCTCTCACACTCAGCTGCTTTTTGCAGCGTCACTGATGCATCCTCCAAAACCCACAGAAATATCTTCTTCTTAACCCCACCTCCCAGGGCACTAGTAGGTCATAATATCCCCTCGCTTTATCTTTTGTTTCTGAGAAGCACTCACTGATATGTGTGGGAGTGCCTCAGTGGCCTAGACAAGGCAAGCGCCTGCGCTCGGCTGCAGGGGAGCACCCTCCCTGGAGGAGAAACGGGCTCTCATTGGCCGCTGGGAGCTGCTGAGCGTCTTTGTGGTGGCGGCTCATCGCTTCTTCAGCTGGAAAATGGTGGGCTCTTCCTGCATCACACAGATCTAGTTTCAGTTCAGTGGCTCAGTCGTGTCCGACTCCTTGCACCCCCATGGACTGCAGCATGCCAGGCTTCCATCTCCATCACCAGCTCTCAGGGCTTACTCAAATTCATGTCCAACAAGTCGGTGATGCCATCCAACCATCTCATCCTCTGTTATCTTTTTCTCCTCCCGCCTTCAATCTTTCCCAGCATCAGGGTCTTTTCCAAGGAGTCAGTTCTTCACATCAGGTGGTCAAAGTATTGGAGTTTCAGCTTCAGCATCAGTCCTTCCAATGAATATTCAGGACTGATTTCCTTTAGGATGGACTGGTTGGATTTCCTTGCAGTCCAAGGGACTCTCTTTTTCAGCACCACAGTTTGAAATCATCAGTTCTTCAGTGGTCAGCCTTCTTTATGGTCCAGCTCTCACTTCCGCACATGACTCCTGGAAAAACCATTGCTTTGACTAGACAGACCTTTGTTGGCAAAGTAACGTCTGCTTTGTACTATGCTGTCTAGGTTGGTCATAACTTTCCTTCCAAGGAGCAAGCGTCTTTTAGTTTCATGGCTGCAGTCACCATCTGCCATGATTTTGGAGCCCAAAAATATAGTCTTTCACTGTTTCCATTGTTTCCCCATCTATTTGCCATGAAGTGATGGCACCTGAGCCACGATCTTAGTTTTCTGAATGTTGAGTTTCAAGCCAACTTTTTCACTCTCCTCTTTCATTTCATCAAGAGGCTCTTTAGTTCTTCTTCACTTTCTGCCATAATGGTGATGTCATCTGCACATCCCAGGTTATTGATATTTCTCCCAGCAATCTTGATTCCAGCTTGTGCTTCATCCGGCCCAGCATTTCGCATGAGGTACTCAGCATATAAGTTAAATAAGCAGGGTGTCCGTAAATTTAATCAATCTTAGTCACTCCTTCATTTACATAGACAGGGAGCCCCTGTGTGACCTAGGCCTGGCGCTACCTCCTTTTGGTCTCATAGCCCAGTCCAGATTGGGCAGCAAGGTCATCAGACAGGATGGGTAGGAGATGTCCTCATCAGAACAGTACTTACCATCCTTTAGCCTTCAGAGATCAACTCTACATGCAAAAATGTTGGAGGAACATTTAAAGATATTAAATTGGATTCCTATATATTACACTTTTTGTTGTTCAATTGCCCAGTTTTGTCCAACTGTTTCTGACTCCTTGGACTGCAGCGCACCAGGCGCCCCTGTCCCTCACCATCTCCCGAAGTTTACCCAAGGTCATGTCCATTGCACTTTCTACTGTATGAATTTTCTGCTGGTTGAGAAAAATTGTTTGTATCCCTCACTCAGCTTTCCAACACACTCCTGAGGGTACTTGTTAAATATTTAGCCACACCTCTTATTAATTACCTTTATCAGGTGTACCTTTTTAAAATAGCACAATGTAATCTCCTTAGCTCAAAGTTCTGACTCACACCTACACTCATAAAATTTTGTATCTTCAATTAGCAAAAATTATTATATGTGGTAACCATATTTGGCAGCATGTTTGGAAAGGCATGTAGCATCCAAGCTAAGAACCAGTGGACCATAGAAGGTGTGTTCAAAGTGTTTGTACTAACAACTACAGCAGCAATATCAGCCATAATACACAACAGCCATAATATCACTCGGACCTTGTTAGACATGTAGGTTATCAGCCCATCTTCCCCATTCTACTGAATGGGAAACTGGAGCTGGGATAATGCAATCTGTGTTTTAACAAGCCCTTCAAGTCATTCTCATGGATGCTGAAGTTTAAGATCCGTTGTACAACATTAATTATTACCACACATGCTCAACTGAGAAGCTTAACTAATGGCAAGAAGCAGGTATAGGACTGAGTTTCTTTCTGCTGCCATATGCAAATTCATTGCAGTGAAACATTTGGCTTATCACAGTAGACTTTGGTTTTAGGAAGTGATTCTTAGGCTCTGGTTGTGTGTCAGAGTCAGGCTTTTAAACGATGCACATTCCTGGGTTTCGTCTTGGATATTGTTATTGAGTCTGTAACAATAGGCCCAGGAACCTGTTTTAAATAACCTGTCCAGGTGGGTCCACAGCCAATCAGTGAATTGTTTGTGAATCAGTGATTCTAGACCTGTGCTTTGAGAGGTCATTAACATCACGTGGCACATTTCTGTAGGCATGTCCCTAGCCCAGCTTCCAGGAAGTCCTCTCCATCAGGTCCGGGATGGGACCAAGAACCTACTTTTCTAACAGGCTCTGGGTGATGCTGGTTCTTGCCCTCAGCACTGATCTAAAATGCTGTGGTGATGACTTTTGAGCTCTTAAATAGATGGCAGACTTATTTACATGAGCTCACCTCCTCTGGCAGACAGCCAGTGATTTTTCTTAGTAAACTGTGTATCTTCCAGAGAGATTTATGTTTATGCAGGCATACATATATCAGTGTTCATATACCGAACCTTCTTTTTAAAAATTTTATTATTTATTGTTTTTGGCTGCACTACGCAGCATGTGGAGTCTTAGTTTCCTGACCAGGGATCGAACCCTCGCTCTCTGCATTGAAAGCCTGGAGTCTTAACCACTGACTGCCAGGCAGGTCCCGCTAAGCCTTCTTTTTTAACTAAAATGCTAACCCTCACTGCTCTGTACCTTTTTTTTTTTTTTTTTTTTTTAACCAAAGTAATATATTGTGGAATCTTCCCATTTTAATACCTGGAGGACTCCTGGTTCTTTGTGTGCAGCTGTGTAGTGCTCATCATTTGCTTGTCCCATAATCTGTTTAAACAGTCTCCTCCTGATGGGTGTAATTGAATTTCCAGACATGGTGTCCACAAATAAACCACAGAGCAGACACCCAAAGTCCCAAAACCTCATGCTTGAGCAAATTGCCTTATATTCTCCATTAGCTCCTCAAGAGATCACCTTCTGGCATTGTTCCATAATTATATTCTCATTGATTCTGAGTAAAGAAGAACAAAAGTTTAGTTTTGATCTGTGTGAAATATAACTTTTTAAAATTCCCATTGAAATCTTGGACAAAGAGTTCTAATGGGTAAGGAAGGGTGGGGAGTAAGAGTTACTGTGAACACCTTGGTGGCCAAGCCTCTGACTAACATGGTCTTAAACTCAGTCATTAAGAGGCAGCATTTTGCTGGGTGCCATCATGTGTTTTCACAGAAGTAGCATCTGGCTCAGAGAAACTAAGGTTTATAGACAGTAAATAGTGGCACTAAGGTGTTAGCTTAGTAAAGGTATTATTTCACTTCTTACTGGTTCCAGCACCCTGCGTTTTTCCCTCATGAGTATCTTCAGTTTAAGGACGTGTGTGAAAATGTGGGGGTTCAAAGCCCAGGTCCAGCTCTCCCTATCTGCATGGACTCTGCTTCTTCCTTAGAAGGGTTCATCCTAGGCTGACGTCAATGAGGCACCTAAGGCACAAAGTTCACGGAGATCCTCTCAGAGCCATGCGCTCGTGCCCTGTATACTTCATCCCTTTACTCTAGTCAGAACCTGTGCCTTAGTGTTCTTGTGTAGAAAATGGGGATAAAAATAATGACTTTCTCAGTTTTTTGGGGGGGAGGGCGTTGAGGATTAATGAAATTGGGGATTAACGAAATTGGGGATTAACATAATTTACATGCATAAAAATATTTAAAACAGTACTTGCCTCATAGTAAGTTCTAGTTCAAGTGAATTATAATTAAAGTTTAGTTTCTTTATTATTCACTTACATAGAACAGTCATAATCCTGCTTAAAGAAATGGAACTCTGAAAGCTAACTTTTTTTTTTAGGAGAACAAAAGAATACTTTATGGCTTTTTATGAGCTTTCTTTTATGACCTGACTTGAATAAGAAGATGCTGACATCTCCTTTTAAGTCATCATCTTCTAAAGTTCTCCCAACAGAAGCCACTCTTGGGAGGCCACTGGGTGCTTAAGGTTGGCGTCTGTCTTAGGGATAGGGCCTGGATGGTGGGGCTCTGGCAAAGGTTGACCTGGACAAAGGGGTCAGGCCAGGGGCAGGCTTCCTTGTGACTCAACTTTTCTTTTCCTCCCCTTCAGAGGCAGGAGGTGGGAGTGGGGGAATCCCAGCTCTAATGCCAGCTTTTATTCAGTTCCTTTTGAGCATTCCCTCCTACCCACACTTCCTCCCACTCATATCTCAAAATATTAATGCCTGAGACAGAAAATGAATTCTGAGGCTTTTAAGTAAAGACTTCAAAAATGTCTGTCATGTATCTTTCTATATTTGTAAATTGTTTAAAATGTAGCAGAGCTGGTGTTTGTATATAGATTGGTGATGATGTCTAACAGCTATATTGTCACATCTATGATATAGGCCAGTGCTTCACAAGAACCAAGGCAATCATGATTAAAAGCTGATCAACTAATATTTTTATGGCTTAATTTGTTTCTTTAATAATGAATGTGCCATCAGGCAACATGAGTCAATAAATATGGGTTAGGGCTTTGCCATTTTTTGCTTTAGAAGGAGGAATATGAACTCTGCACTGTATGTTTATAGGTACATACCCTGGTGTGTATGCCTAAGTAGCCCATATATCACCCATCTTTATTTTCAAAATTAAGTGGTATTGATGAAGCCTCCATCAGTTTGTGGGGGTGGTGCATGGAGTATCCATTTGTGACTCTTCCACCGTGTGCATCTGGGAAGACAGTGCTTTAGCTCTGATTGCACTCTCCTCCTGTTTATGGTTAGGCATTTAAGAACATTCTGTGATCCAGAGTTCAGAGCCTTTGGAAGCCTTTGCTGGAGAATGCACTGCACACTGGGCTGGCCTAGATTGTTGTTTTTAGTGTTCCACAGACAAGTTTTCTCTCACCCTTGTTGTCTACCACTAGTTTAGCTCGGAAGAGCAGCAGCTTCTGCGTTCCCCTGTGAATAGGTCTTTGCTTGCTGTGATAGCATGGTGCTCTTGTGAGCATCCTTGGTGGGCTGGTAGTTTGCAATCATTTGTGGTGATGGTGGACCTGTCTTATCTTTCACAGATGGCTCAAATGTGAAACTCATGAAAATGTCCACATTGTATTAGAATCTTGGCATGATTATAAATGTTCATGGCAACCATCCCTGTTCTTTAGGCCAGGGTGTCCCCACTATTTTGATCATTCAGTCCATTAGTGAAAAAACAGTCCGTTCACTCAGGGTATGACAGTGGTTCTCAAAGGCAATGTTTTTGCATGCCTGGGGAACAATTGACAGCATCTGGAGACATTTTGTTTATTACAACTGAGGAGGGGAATGTATTACTGATATCTAGTGGGTAGAGGCCAGGGATGCTTCTACGCATACTGGATGCATAGGACACCCCCAGCCCCCAAACAAAGAACTGTGTCACCTCAAATGTCAATAATGCTGAGACTGAGTAGTCCTAATATATAAATTGAACCATAGGAAATTGCGCATAATTTCTAACTATACATATTAGAGTGAACCATATGAAATGCTGATGTTCTCTCAGTTTTTATTTATAGAAATGGTAGTTTCATACATTTCAGCATAATTTGTGTAATTATAGATTGTATAAATTAACTATTCTACCAATGAATATTTACATTATAAAATTCACAAAATAGGCTCTTTTAGAGTCTATGACAATAAATATAGTTTTAGCATTTTTGTATTGTATCCCTGTGGATCATTTTGCACATACCCCTTTTGGAAAGTACTGCTCTAGACTGTAGTTTAATCTGGAGTTTGGTGTGATGGCCATTGATTTACTAGGCTAGACTTTCTTATAGTGTGTTCTTTGGTGTGCATAAGGGTTCTCCATGGTATCTGGGGTAACTAGCTGCTGTTTGTAGGGTTCGGTTCAGTTCAGTTGAGTCACTCAGTCATGTCTGACTCTGCGACCCCATGGACTGCAGCACAGGCTTCCCTGTCCATCACCAACTCCCGGAGCTTGCTCAAACTCATGTCCATCGAGTCAGTGATGCCATCCAACCGTCTCATCCTCTGTCGTCTCCTTCTCCTTCTGCCTTCAGTCTTTCTCAGCATCAGGGTCTTTCCCAGTGAGTCAGTTCTTTGCATCAGGTGATCAAACTGTTGGAGTTTCAACTTCAGCATCAGTCCTTCCAATGAATCTTCAGGACTGATTTCCTTTAGGATTGACTGGTTGGATTTCCTTGCAGTCCAAGGGACTCTCAAGAGTCTTCTCCAACACCAACTTTCGAAAGCATCAGTTCTGTAGAAATCTGGATCTGATCTTCTTTGCCACCTGAATTAGGGCTGCTCCTGCTTGCAAAGCTGAGACATTGAGTATCCATTTATATTGCATTTGAAGAGGGAGTTTAGCAGGCAGAAATGACACTCTGACATCCACCTCATGGGGAACTGATCTCCTGCAGTGACCTTCTGCAGTCTCTTTTCTCTGGGTCCTCAGTACGTAGCACGCACGGCAGCTCAGTAAGTGCTCTTTGGAATGAACTCCAGAGGACATTCTGCTAGAATGAAGGAGGACTTTGAATTCAAGTGAGGAGAGTCTTTTCTCTTAATAACATCCCCTGAAAAAAAAATCTGATATTCCCAAGTTTCTTATTTTTAGGGAGGTTTATATACTATTTTTACTTTGTTGGTTTATGAAGTGGTATTTATTAAGAACTCATTTGGGTGTGGGTGTTTCTGAACTTCTCTTTTGTATTCTTGTCTGAAATGAATATGGATTAGTAAAAACAAAAGACATCTCCCTGCATATGGTGGCATAGTGTGCACTGATCTTGTGAAGCATGTTGGAGAAATTCAGTGCTATCATCTTGGCACTCAAGCACTGGATAAATGTTAGACTTCCCCTAGAGAGCTTTTAAAAAGACAGATTCATGATCTGGGAGAGGTTCTTAACATCAGTATTTTTTAAACAGTCCTCAGATGACTCTAGCTTTCAATCAGAGCTGAGACCACTGATTGAGGAGTTAAATATAATACATTTGTTTCCTGTGTCTTTTTAAAAATATAATTTACTATCTAGCACTTTATGTGAAAGTCTTTAATATCTATATTTAATTGGGAAAACCCCACAAGATATGGATATATATATATATACTCATATGTATACACACACATATATGAGATGGACAATGACGCATACATATATTAGGAAAGAATTTATGGAGAGATGTACCAAAATTTTTAGTACTTATCCCTTGGGTGGAATTTCGAATTTGGTGTCGAAAGGAGACTCACTAATTGTCCAGTTTACATTTTTTTCCCCCAAGAGCACATTAAAAAAAGAACAAAAACAACAGATGGCACCCTACCAATCTTAACTCTTTATTTCTTCATAGGAGTCTTTTTCTAAATACTGCATTGTAGGTCTCTCATTCTGTTGGCACTGCATTGACATCACTTCTTTGGAAATTTGTTGAAGAGAATATTAAATTTTCATTGGGGAAAAGCTGGTTAGCTCTCTCCTAACAACCACTTCAGCAAGATTCTGATGTATTCTTAAAACAACGCCTTTTGTGTTTCAAATTCTTTATGGGTAAGCATATTATATGAAAGAACTGTTTTATCACAATGGTCTGGAATAATCACTACTGACATTTTTATGAGCAACAGCAAAATTCAAATAATGTCTGTGCGACGGAATGCACAATAAAAGGGACTCAAACGTATAGAATCAGAGTGTCAGGAATAGTGTTCCATATTATAGTTCCTCCACTGAGATGGATATCATCTTTAAAGTTGATTTCACTGTTCCAATAACATTGATGAAATCATTCTGGGGAATCCTGCCTTATAGTCCTCTGAGAACAGTCGATTAAATGCATATATTGTATAGTGAAGAAACTCAAGAGTTTACAAAGTGCTTCTCATTCTCCTGTTACTCTATGTAGAAAGACGAATGTATTTGATTTTGCTGCAAGGATTCTGTTAACTAAGGAAGGTTTACAAGTGAAAAAATACCATCATGATGGGGAATTCTTTCATGGCTGACTTGTTTCGTGTGGTCATGAGGAGTCAGAGTTTCTGACAAAGTGCCATATAACCTGGGCTAGCTCACGTTAGGTTATCTGTGCTTTTTAAGATTCAGATAACCTTTTCATGCATCCTCTGAAGTGGCTGAGTCAAGGGCCTTGTTTTCCTTGATCCAGCATCAAACAGTCTGGTCCAGTTCCTTTTTGTACAATGTTATAGATGTCACATCTGTGTAGAATAATGGAACTGACAATGATGAGTGTTCTGGATGGGCTCAGCCATTTACAAGACATTATACCCTTTGCTCCTCACAGAAACACTGAAAAAGGATTGGAAGTTCCAAGGGCAGAACCCATGTCTCAAATGTTGACAACCAGTGCAGTTCTGTGCACACAGTAGGCTTTCAGGAAGCATTCAACATCTCTTTCCAAAGATGCCTAATACTGAGTCCTTTCAACATCATGCTCTCTCTCTTTAAAAAGGTGCTAATTTCTTCAATGGGCTTCCCTGTGGCTCAGTGGCAAACAATTCACCTGCCAACACAGGAGACGCGGGTTCAATCCCTAGGTTGGGAAGATACCCTGGAGAAGGAATTGGCAACCTATTCTACTATCTGGTACTATTATCTGGGAAATCCCATGGACAGAGGAGCCTGGTGGGCTACAGTCCATGGTATTGCAAGAGTCATTCATGACATAATGACTAAACAACTGATTCTTAAGCCTTTCTAGCTTTTGTCTATTATTGAAATGATGAGTAGTGGTCTTCCCTGGTGTCCTTGGAGTTCTATCAATAAATAAGGTTTGCATGGATTTTCTGACTTGCTGAAGGACATCTGTGGTTATTAATACTGGGAATCTAATTTGAAATTTTTACATGGTTTCTAGGAGTGACGATGATAAAATACTATCTTTTTTCAAGATAGATGTTTATATTTATAATAAATCTTCTGAGATTTTTGCTCAAAATGGGAAGCTTCTGCTTACTTTTTAGACTTATTTCCTCCTACAGTTTCCCAGCAAAGATTTGTTCTTTGGGATGAGATTTCTACAAGAAATCAACATCAAATGAAATTATTAAAAGGAAAATAAAGTGTTTAAATCGTACATTTTGATGTTGAATATCATGATGATTTCAATGAATAAAAACTGACAAAGGACAATGTTTGCTTTATTGTTGATTCAGCACGTAGAGTCCAGTTGGATTGCAGAGCACCTCACTTTATGGGTTAAGTTCTTTATGTGAACTATAGAACCATGGATCCTTTGTATTTTAGGGTGATTCTCCCCTTTAATTTTGGCATTGTGCCTCTTAGGGTTTGGGATGAACAGAATTATGCTTGACATCAGTCTCAGTGTTGTTTGTTTTGGTTAAACATAGGACTTTACTCAGCCAGGAACTTTTATTGTTGGTTTTCTTCAAAGGACTACTTTCTTTGCCAGGCTCCAAGATCCTGCCCCTTCTAGTTTTTCTCCAAGTGATCATTAAAATTACCTGGAGTACTTAAGATTCCTAAGATCTTTCCTTGGCAACAGGATTTTAGTTTGTTGCTGTTCGGTCACTAAGTTGTGTCTAGCACTTTGTGGCCCCATGAACTGCAACACACCTGGCTTCCCTGTCACTCACTATCTTCCGGAGTTTGCTCAGACTCATGTCTATTGAGTCAGTGATGCCATCCAACCATCTCATCCTCTGTTGCACTCTTTTCCTCTTGCCCTCAGTCTTTCCCAGCATCAGGGTCTTTTCTAATGAGCTGGCGCTTTGCATCAGATGCCCAAAGTATTGGAACTTCAGCTTCAGCATCAGCCCTTCCAATGAATATTCAGGACTGATTTCCTCTGGGATTGACTGGTTTGATCTCCTTGCAGTCCAAGAAACTCTTAAGAGTCTTCTCTAGCACCACAGTTCGAAAGCGTCAGTTTTAGTTAGCCTAGGAGACTTTTGTCATCAAAAGTTTATAGCCCTGTGGTTATACCATCATGCCTAGGGCAGGCAGTTGGTAGACCTAGAGATAACCAGGATGGTAGAAGTGGGGAAAAGAGGGGGGAGACCAGAGGAATTGAATATTTCACTCCTATGAGGGCCCAGGAGTTCCATAGTACCTCTCTAAGAAAAGGCTGGGCAAAATTGTGTTTACCTTTTGAACAGCCCAGTGTCTGTTTATACATGCGGATGTTCATGTACATGCTTGTATTTCAATAGCTGCCATTTGTTAAGCTCTGGTAGGCCGTATGCACTATCTCATTTAATGCTACAACCATGGTTTTTTATTGTGGTGACAAAGAGTACATGACAGCATCTTTTATCATTAGCAAAGTGTTATGTGTCTCTGACAAATTACTTTTGGTAAATGTTTTAATTCACAAAAGTCTTTTGCACAAATCTATGTATGTGTACACCAGGCAAAGTTGTCAGAGATTTTGCAATGGACAAAAAAAAGATTACTATGTGTCTTATCGATGAAATGTGACCTGAAGCCTTCTGTATTCTTTCTTGCAAGTTATCTAATTTTCTAGAGGTGTGTGTCTTTTGTTATCTTTAACTAGGTTGCAGAAAACTGATGGTAAGACAAATAAGTTTTGTCTTATGGAGACTTAGTTGACATTAACAAATCTTCCTTGTGGAAAAGGCCAGTTTAGTATCTACTATTTGAATTCTATTATATGAATTATTAGTATATATAAGGCAAAATTGTTCTTATCTGCTCTTTGACCTGATTCTAACATCATATTGGTTCTTTCATTATTTTAATGACTTCTATAAAACCTTTGAAATACATTCATTTTATATTCACATAAGAATTATCATTTAAACATTTAGAAAGATTATCCTTTAACTCATGTCATCCTTCTAAAGCCTTATGAAAATATGTTAGTATAACAGGTGAGACAAGTTCAGTCAGAGGATGGGATTAGGAACCCCTAATCATTCAGTTGAGCTGGATGAATAGGTAGGAGCTTTTGGTTATGCTGGATCAGAGGATCTGGAACTCAGGCAATTTAAAGTGGAGGCTCAGAGAGGTCAAAGCCAGATAATTGGCACAAATTCAAAACCGGTTCTCGGATGGAAAGGAAAGTGTCAAAGATTTAAACAAGCAACAGGTGTGGGACATAGGGCAGATGAACTGAAAAGTTTGAAAGCTAGCAAAAGGGTGGGACAATCAGAAGCCCATGATCCGAGTAGAAATCTGACCAGACAGCATGCGTTGCTTCCAAAAAGGACGTCTTGATATGGAGCCTTAGCAGTCTTTGTGTCAGTCATTCTGTGTTCCCTGGGCAGCAGGAAGCAGCCCCATCAGGGGCATTTAAACTAAGCATAAAATTGGAAACACCTGGCCCAGTGAAGGCGCTCCTGGGTTGAGGCAGGCAGGGACTCCTGAAACCTGTGTCAGGACAATGGCCTTCAGCTGGGCTCAGCTACAAGGAATTGCATTGATTTTTTTCCCCAGAAAACTGCACACATTCCCCAATTCCCCATGGGGCCGACATTTTCTTAGCACCAGATTAATCAAACTGTGTTCAAAGTGAAAACAACTTTTCTGGTCAAGCTAGTCTTGGTCTTTTGATAGTAGCAACTATTACCTGGTCTTTTTTATTTTTCCCTGACTTTAAAGTATTCCTGAAGTTATGTTTGCTGCCATTCTAATTTGTAAGCTAGATAGGTAGCTTGGTAGCTTTTTTTTTTTTGGTAGGTTTTGGTTTTTTTGGTAGCTTTCATTATCTGCTACAATCAGGAAATGGTGATGTTTTGGAAGTAATTTATGAAATAGTGGTGATTTGGTAATTACTTTTTGGGATAGGACAATCTTTATATTAAAGCAGTCCTTCTCACAGCTTTGATCAGTTACATTGCAAAGGGAAAAAGTGATTCCAGATTTGGCCCTGCCTGGCTGGTAAGAAACCGTGAATGATAGTTTTAATACAAGATGTTGAAAGTGACTTGGGTGCCTCATTCTGCACCATTATCCAATGATGCAGTCACTGTTTTACATTAATTTTGTATTTTAACTATAAAATCTTATGGATTTTAATCAGACCTGTCATAAATTTGCTAATTATTTTGTGTGCTCAGGTTTTAACCTCTGCTCAGAACTTCAAGCTTTATTTAAACTCTAGGGTGTTTAGTACAAGTATAACTTTTCTCAATCTTCTTTAATCAGAAACCTAAGTAGCTAATAGCTAATTAGTAGATTAGCTTATTATTTTTTTGCATTACATAATGTCTATTTTAGGAGAAGGCAATGGCAACCCCCTCCAGTATTCTTGCCTGGAAAATCCCATGGACAGAGGAGCCTGGTGGGCTGCAGTCCATGGGGCTGCTAAGAGTCGGACATGACTGAAGCAACTTAGCAGCAACAGCAGCAGCAATGTCTATTTCATTCCTATATATGCTGGATGTCTCTGTACTAAGTTATTTGCAATGTGATACAATTTATTCTTATCCTGTGATTTGACTCACAGATTCCCTAGAACTCAAGTTATGTGGATACAGTGAAGGTCTCCTGTAAAGAAGATAAGTAACCCTTTTATCACTGATACACAAAGAAACTGATAAGAAGTCCCTGGTTATCCATAGGTATGATTTATGTTGCCCCCAAATAGGTGAAACTTGGCTGTACTCATCAAAGGACTGTAACTTCTTTTATTTTTGAAATAATGGATTTTGTAGACAATAATAGCTGATTTGCTACAGAAACATTGTGCTTGTGTATCATGATCTAATTTGTGGATCAAATTTTGAAAAAAATATTTAAGAGAAAGTTGCAAAATGAAAAAAGGATTAAGACTTTTTGGGTTAGGGTATGAATTCAGTCAGTTTAAAACATACCACTTCTATGTGTAATTGAAAGTTATTCACTCAGTCATATCCAACTCTTTGTGATCCCATGGACTGTAGCCCACCAGGCTCCTCTGTCTAGGGAATTCTCCAGGCAAGAATACTGGAGTGGGTTGCCATTCCCTTCTCCAGGAGATCTTCCCAACCCAGGGATTGAACTCAGGTCTCCTGCATTGCAGGCAGACTCTTTACCGCCTGAGCCAGCCTGGTGTAATTGGTCTGTTAATATCTAAAACTGTTTTTGGTATAATTTTCACCAAAGGGTGGTCATATCGTGTAAATTGTCAGAAGGACAAGTTTTCTCTTTGCCAATCAGCATGATTTGTGTGTGTACATTCGCTACTCAGTCATGTCCGACTCTTTGCGTCCCCATGGACTGTAGCCCTAAAGGCTCCTCTGTCCATGGAATTCTCTAGGCAAGTGGGTTGCCATTCCCTTCTCCAGGGGATCTTCCTGACCCAGGGATTGAACCTGGGTCTCCTGCATTGCAGGCAGATTCTTTAAATGACAATAAACAAAAACACCATAATAAGTAATTGGGAGAGTAACACATTTTACTGGAGCAGTTTATGACCTATATAGCAAGGCAGACTATACAGACAAAAAATTCAGAGGGAAAAATATTCAAGGATTGTTTGTATTCTAGAAATTGAACACAAATTGGGAAAGCATCTTAAAAGATGCCTTGGTTGAACATTTTTTTCTTATCTTCATTTATGTTACTCCTCTGAAATAGCTCTTAATTGAGTGATTTCTTTGCAGCCCTGTGTGTGGTTTGGAATGAGAACGGTATTTGAAATTGATAGGTCTGAGCCTGAATCTTAAATCCATCGTTTTCTATTGAATTATGTGATTTTGTGTGTGTACCTGTGTTAACATTGCTAGCATTGAGGCCCGCAATCAGAACACCACCTATCAAGTCATGACAAAGAAATTTCAATAATCTCATAACTGCTTGGTGCTTTAAACCCATCTTCCTGATCCTACACACACAGCCCAGGCTTTGAGGCATCCATATTTCCAGGGGTTATCTGTGATATATATATATATTTTTAGCTTGGTTGAGTTTAGTTATTTTGCAGTGTTGTGTTCGTTTTTGCTGTGCAGTAAAATGAATCAGCTCTGTGTGTACATACATCCCCTCTTTTTTGAATTTCCTGCCCACTTGGGTCACCGTAGAGCACCGAGTAGAGTTCCCTGCGCTGCACAGCAGGTTCTCGCTAGTTATATATTTAATACATAGCAGTGTGTATGTGGCAGTCCCAATCTCCCAGTTCGCTCCCCCTCCCCTTCTTCCGTCTTTGGTGTCCATGCTTTCGTTCCCTACATCCGTATCTCTATTTCCGCTTTGCAAATAGGTTCATCAGTACCATTTTTCTAGATTCCACACATAGGCGTAAATATACAATACTTATTTTTCTTTTTCTGACTTAGTTCATTCTGCAGGACAGTCTCTAGGCCCATCTGTGTCTCTGCAAATGGCCCAGGGCGTTCCCCTTCATGGCTGAGAAATACTCCATTGTATGTATGGGCCACATCTTCTTTATCCGTTCCTCCACTGATGGACATTTAGCTTGCTTCCGTTTCCTGGCCGTCGTAAAAGTGCTGCAACAGACATTGGGGTGCACGTATCTTTCAAAATTATGGTTTTGTCTGGGTATATGGAGTTATTGTTATGATTCTCTGCCTTCGTTCTTACTGTGGTGAGGCAAAATAAAATTAACATTAGACTGAGCTCTTTGAAAATTTTTATACCTTGTGTCTCAGTGCCTGAAAGGTTCCTAGAACATGATAGATGTTGTATATACATTAGTTGACCAACTTGGAATTAGAAAACCTGGACAGATACCCAAGCTTGTTTTCAGCTAAGTATCGAGCCTCTTCTGAGAGAATTGGTTTAAAAACATCACAATTTAGAGTGAGAGATAACTTTCCTATTGGTAAAACGAGGGCCCGAGGCAAGATACATTTCTCCAAGATGTTTTGCAGTTGTATTAATAAAAAATGATTTCTCCCTCCTCCAAACCTCTGTAACCTATTTCCATTTACCCTTCCTTTTTATTAATGTTTCAGCCCTGGGTGGACTGTAAGCTCCTGCAGTGCAGGAACTTTGTGTGAACATGGATTGTATTTCCTCTAGCACCTGCCTGGAGCCTTAGATATACAAGGCACGCTGGGAGCTTTTTGGTGAGTGTTTGGATGGACAGTGGAGCTTGTGCCCCGAGGCACTTTGTTAGCCTCTGAGCTGGGGCTTGTCATTCTTTAATGTCTCACCCAGGGCACTGGATCTGGGCAACGGCACCTCTCAGCTCCTTAGATATTGCAACCTTGCTTTTCTTTATTCTCCTTATGCCTACAGCAAGAAGGGAGGCAAGAGAAGCTTTTCTGTCTTCTCTACCATCTGCAGGAAAGGCTTTTTAAGATGAAGGGGAAGACGCTTCGTTTCCCCTATTGGAGGCAGGAGAGAATCTGGTGGAGAGAAGGCTGGGAAGTGAGCCAGCAGGGACATGGGGAAGCCATTCAGTGCTTTCCAGAATCTTGGGGCCAGGCTATTTTATCCTCTGGATCAGCTACGAATTATCAAAATGCCCACAGGCATCACAAGGCAGATTTTGCACGATAATTAAAAGCTGCTTCCAGCAACCAATTTGTATTCAAGCCATTGGCAGTCTTCAGGTGAAACAGTCTTCTTATCATTAGAGTTAATTCTAAAAAGCTGAAGAAAATGGGTTTACAAGCTTTGAGACTAGGGGTTGGAAGGGAGAGGAAAGCAGTAACCAAGTAACAACTAGTCACTACCAGTCTGCCAGGCCAGGCCACTGTGTGCATTGGACCCCAAACAAGCCTGATGAGAAGCCCCTTTTGGGGTAGTCATGCTCAGGGCTCTCTCCCTGGAGTTCAGATGCAGGGATTCTGTGCTGGGGTAGGAATTTGGCTTTTTAACAAGCACTCCCAGGTGATCCTGATGATGAGGGTGAGAAACCCTGCCTGTCCTTAGGTACTTAAGGAAGCCCGTCTGCAATGGCCATGTGGGAGAGCACAGGTTCGAGTGGAGGCCGGAGCGGTGGTGGTCTAGCCCTGGTCCTCATCACACCAAGTGAATTTGGGGCTTGCTGTTTTCCCCATTTTGGACGTTTGCTGATATGTGCCATTTTATTTGAAGATGGAAGTAAGTGACTTTCACATAAATTAATTGATGACTATATCAGAGTCTTCCAGCAAATGTGAGATAAATTCTCCCCCGATTTCTTTCTTGTCCTGGGCTTTAGATTTAAAATCGGCTCAGGCAGCCTCTAGAGTGGTGCGGTTGGTGAGGTATTTTGGCTACTCAAATTAATTAGCCAAGATTTATTAAGATTCAGTAGGTTCCAGGTCTTTGCCAGGCAAACAAATGAAGCCTCTTAGGCTTGACAAACTCCTTGCGATGTAGTTATTATTCTTATCCTTATGGTGAGATGGGAAGGGAAGCACAGAGAGACGACCTGCTGGCCTGAGGTTACACGCCAGCCAGTGAGTCCGTGGTTTGCATACCCTCTGCTGTGTGCTGGGGAGGGTGTCTCCAGTAGTTGCTCTGTGTGTACCCTTGGGGTTCTTTTTTACAGAATGAACTTCTCTCTCATTTCTTGTTAAAAATGGCTTTTTATATTGGTCTATATTTTACAACTTACAAAGTCCTTTCAAATGTCAAGTTTTATGTGATCCCCACAACAATCCTGTGAGGCAAGATTTATAAATGAGAAAACTGAGTCTTAAAAAGGTAATGACTTGTCCAAGAGTGGCAGTTAACTCTTTTATTTTACTTATCTTTAAAAAATTAAGTGTTCTGCATCAGTTCAGTTCAGTCACTCAGTTGTGTTTGACTCTTTGTGACCCCATGGACTGCAGCATGCCAGGCCTCCGTGTCCATCACCAACTCCTGGAGTTGACTCAAATTCATGCCTATTGAGTCGGTGATGCCATCCAACCACTTCATCCTCTGTTGTCCCCTTCTCCTCCTGCCTGCAATCTTTCCCAGCATCAGGGTCTTTTCAAATGTGTCAGTTCTTCTTCTCAGGTGGCCAGAGTATTGGAGTTTCAGCTTCAGCATCAGTCCTTCCAATGAATTATTCAGGACTGATTTCCTTTAGGATGGACTGCGTAGGTAATAAATATATATGGCACAAGTTTCCATCGGTGCAAAGAATGCTGGTGAAAGCCAGCTGCCCAAGCACTGCTAGCCACCATGTTGCCTTCCCCAGAAGGAAAACCAGCGCTGGAAGCAGCTCTGCTGACCCTAAGCTTGTGGTTTCCCCACTGCTCTGTAGCTCTCTTCAGTAGCTTTCAGGAACCTTCTGTCTCTAGTTTTCACTGTGGTTTGATTACTCAAGGGTCTAGTATTTTCACTGTGGCAACTTAGTCCTATAGATAAAATAATATAGTGCCTCTTGCTTTGACAATCTTTTCTTACTATCTCTAACCACCCCCAGCAGGCACTGATGTACGGAACATGAACATTCAGCTGTGGGTGGTCACAAAGGAGAATTTTCTTCCAAAATAAAAAAAGAGGATGGGGGGTAATGCTGTTCTTGTCTGCTGTGACCGTTGCAGACATTAGGAAAACATAGGCAGTGGAAAGATAGGACACTGAAAGAGGAACTCCCCAGGTCAGTAGGTGCCCAATGTGCTAGTAGAGAAGAGTGGAGAAGTAACTCCAGAAAGAATGAAGAGACGGAGCCAAAGCAAAAACCACACCCATTTATGAACGTGACTGGTGATGGAAGTAAAGTCCGATGCTATAAAGTACAATACTGCATAGGAACCTGGAATGTTAGTTCCATTAATCAAGGTAAATTGGAAGTGGTCAAACAGGAGATGGCAAGAGTGAACATCGACATTTTAGGAATCACTGAACTAAAATGAACTGGAATGGGTGAATTTAACTCAGATGATCATTATATCTACTACTGTGGGCAGGAATACCTTAAAAGAAATGGAATAGCCATCATAGTCAACAAAAGAGCCTGAAATGCAGTACTTGGGTGCAATCTCAAAAATCACAGAATGATCTCTGTTTTTCCAAGGCAAACCATTCAGTATCACAGTAATCCAGGTCTATGCCCCAACCACTAATGCTGAAGAAGCTGATGTTGAATGGTTCTTTGAAGACCTACAAGATCTTCTGGAACTAACATCCAAAAAAAAGATGTCCTTTTCATCATAGGGGGCTGGAATGAAAAGGTAGGAAGTCAAGAGATACCTGGAGTAACAGGCAAATTTGGCCTTGGAGTACAAATTAAAGGAGGGCAAAGGCTAACAGAGTTTTGCCAGGAGGATGCACTGGTCATAGCAAACACGCTCTTCCAATAACACAAGAGAAGACTCTACACATGGACATTACCAGATGACTGATACTGAAATCAGATTGATTATATGTTTTGCAGCCAAAGATGGAGAAGCTCTATACAGTCAACCAAAACAAGACCGGGAACTGGCTGTGGCTCAGATCATGAACTCCTTATTGCCAAATTCAGACTTAAATTGAAGAAAGTAGGGAAAAATCACTAGAACATTCAGATATTATCTAAATCAAATCCCTTATGATTGTATAGTGGTGGAAGTGACAACTAGATTCAAGGAATTAGATCTGATAGAGTGCCTGAAGAACTATGGACGAAGGTTCATAACATTGTACAGGAAGCAACGATCAAGATCATCCCCAAGAAAAAGAAGTGCAAAAAGGCAAAATGGTTCTCTGACGGGGCTTTACAAATAGCTGAAAAAAGAGACAAAAAAGGCAAAGGAGAAAAGGAAAGATATACTTATTTGAATGCAGAGTTCCAAAGAATAGCAAGGAGAGATAAGAAAGCCTTCCTCAGTGACCAATGCAAGGAAATAGAAGAAAAATATAGAATGGGAAAGACTAGAGATCTCTTCAAGAAAATTAGAGATACCAAGGGAACATTTCATGCAAAGATGGGCACAATAAAGGACAGAAATGGTATGGACCTAACTGAAGCAGAAGATAATAAGAGGTGGCAAAAATACACAGAAGAACTATACAAAAAAGATCTTCATGACCCAGATAACCGCAATGATGTGATCACTCACCTAGAGCCAAACATCCTGGAATGTGAAGTCAAGTGGGCCTTTGGAAGCATCACTACAAACAATGGATGGAATCCCATTGGAATGATAGAATTCCAGTTGAGCTATTTCAAATCCTAAAAGATGATGCTGTGAACATGCTGCGCTCAATATGCCAGCAAATTTGGAAAACTCAGCAGTGGCCACAGGACTGGTAAAGGTCAGTTTTCATTCCAATCCCAAAGAAAGGCAATGCCAAAGAATGCTCAAACTACACAATTGCACTCTTCTCATATGCTAGCAAAGTAATGCTCAAAATGCTCCAAACCATGTTTTAACAGTATGTGAACCATGAACTTCCACATGTTCAAGCTGGATTTAGAAAAGGCAGAGGAACCAGAGGCCAAATTGCCAATGTCTGTTGGATCATCGAACAAGAAAGAGAGTTCCAGAAAAACATCTACTTCTGCTTTATTGCATTTAAAGCATTTGACTGTGTGGATCACAGCAAACTGTGTAAAATTCTTCAAGAGATAGGAATACTAGACCATTTTATCTGCCTCCTGAGAAATCTATATGCAGGTCAAGAAGCAACGGTTAGAACTGGACATGAAACAATAAACTGGTTCCAAATTGGGAAAGGAGTATGTCAAGGATGTATATTGTCACCCTGCTTATTTAACTTATGTGCTGAGTATATCATGAGAAATGCTGAGCTGGATGAAGCACAAACTGGAATCAAGATTGCTGGGAGAAATATCAATAACCTCAGATAGGCAAATGACACCACCCTTATGGCAGAAAGCGAAGAAGAACTAAAGAGGCTCTTGATGAAAGTGAAAGAAGAGAGTGAAAAAGCTGGCTTAAAACTCAACATTCAGAAAACGAAGATCTTGCCATCCAGTCCCATCACTTCATGGCAAATAGTTGGGGAAACAATGGAAACAGTGAGAGACTTTATTTTCTTGGGCTCCAAAATCACTGCCGATGGTGACTGCAGCCATGGAATTAAGACACTTGCTCCTTGGAAGAAAAGCTGTGACTAGTCTAGATGGCATATTAAAAAGCAGAGACATTACTTTGCCAACAAAGGTCCGTCTAGTCAAAGCTATTGTTTTTCCAGTAGTCATGTATGGATGTGGGAATTTGACTGTAAAGAAAGCTGAGCACCAAAGAATCGATGCTTTTGAACTGTGGTTTTGGAGAAGACTCTTGAGAGTCACTTGAACTGCAAGGAGATCCAACCAGTCAAACCTAAGGAAATCAGTCCTGAATATATTCTTTGGATGGACTGATACTGAAGCTGAAACTCCAATACTTTGGCCACCTGATGCGGAGAACTGACTCCTTGGAAAAGACCCTGATGCTGGGAAAGATTGAAGAGGAGAGGAGGAGGAGATGACAGAGGAAGAGATGGTTGGATGGCATCACTGACTCAATGAACATGAATTTGTGTAAGCTCCAGGAATTTGTGATGGAAGGGAAACCGGGCATGCTGCAGTCCACAGGATTGCAAAGAGGTGGACATGACAGAGCTACTGAACTGAGGCAGTGGAAAGAGCTTTGGAATAGAGCTTCTCTATGTTTTCATTCAACCAGTTGGGCATGATCTTGGGCCAATTACCTGATCCTTTCTGATCC
Organism: Budorcas taxicolor; assembly: GCF_023091745.1. Classification (NCBI taxonomy): domain Eukaryota; kingdom Metazoa; phylum Chordata; class Mammalia; order Artiodactyla; family Bovidae; genus Budorcas; species Budorcas taxicolor. Next base: position 29,372,534 of record NC_068914.1, read on the forward strand.
TCAGTCTCTTCCTTTGTGAGACATTGGATGGATTTTGAGGAGGAAATGAGATTTATGAGTATAGGTCCTGGTTCTCAATACCTGTCCCCTTAGTCACATGAAATTGTGTTAGAAGTATTTTTGCCCCTGGTTTAACCAAAACTGCTTGATATTTTTTCTAGTTCACTGGACTTCCCAGGTGGCACTTATGGTAAAGAACCCTCCTGCCAATGCAGAGATAAAAGACATGGGTTCCATCCCTGGGTTGTGAAGATCCCCTGGAGGAGGGTCTTGTTCACAGTCACCCTTATAAGCATTTATGAGAAAGCAGTGCTATCTATGTGTGCGTCTTTTTTCAGCATGGAATTTGGTCCTTCAACTCTTGGATAGAGGTGACCTATCCGATGAATGTCTTCTCCTGTGTGGTCACCCTGAGAAGGTTCCTACCAATTTCTCCAGTTATCTTGATCATGGCTCCCTATTTATTGCTTTATCCTTGCCTTTGTGAATTTCAATCTAAGGACTGTTGACCATATTATTGGCTTCTTTGCTTGAAGTTACTTATCTCCCCCATTAGAATGTAAGCTCCCTTAAGATAGAGGACATATTTACTTTATTCACTGGTGTTTATCCAGTACAAGCACAGTGCCTGGCACTGGCTTAATCCCACTGATACCAGTAGAATTAACCATTTTTACCAATGTAATGAGATGTTATTAGCTTTCAGTGTCTGTCAGTTGATTTACTTCTAGTTTTCTCTATTCAGCTGCTTTCTTTGATTTCTAACCCTAAGCAAGATAGAATATGAGTGACTTAAAAAAAAAAAAAACACACAACACAGTGTTGAGAGTTGCAAGTTGTTTTATTTCAGGCAAAGTAAGGACTATAACCCTGGGGGACAGCATTTCAGATAGTTCTGAGAAACTGCTCCAGAGAGGTAGGGGAAAGGTCAATATACGGGATTTTGGTGAAGGGAGAGTATGTGCAGTCAGTCACATATCTTTGAAGAAGGTTGCTGCTAGTCACGAGGATCAGACCTCACCATGAAGGATGTCAGTGCTTTTCTAGATAAGGAGATGCAAGAATTGGGCTCGTAACATCTTCTGAAAATATCTGACTATATGAGGACCTGTTCTGCCAGTTTTTCCCAGAGCACAGAGTGCCTCATTCCTGATCTCCACCCTGAACTCCTTTCAGAGGGTGCTGAAGGTCACCTGCTGTAGCAGCTCCTAATTTGATCCTTGTGAAGCAGACAGCAAAGCACATATTTGTAGTTGGCATGAGGAAAGAGAAATTTCTGATTTCTCACTGCTATAGCCATGAATCTTGAAGCTATTTCCCTTAAGAATAGAACTTGGTATTGATAAGGGACAGTGGTTCTGAAGTAACCCTGCTGGTCATGAACCATTGTACACACACAGCCTCAAATAAATTCCAGGCACTGATAGTTTAATAATGACGTAATTACATCAAAGCACTTTATTAACATGAACTCATGAAGCATTTATTCTGGGTCTTATCTATCACTGATTTATTTAGAAAAAATGTATTTCTCATCTTTGAATGGTCCATTATGTGAGCATAATTATCCTTTCTGAAATATCAATGTTTATAAAAGTCTTCATTTTACTTCCATTCCAAGCCAGACCAGAACCTGCTTAATGTGCCCAGGCTGGAACCACTGGAGAGTATTTATGGCCAATACTTCCTACAGTCACACTTTATTCCCCAAGTAATGAGAAAACTGGAAAGTGGCTGATAAGTTGATTTAATCATTTCTGCCCTTGTTTGGCCTATGATGTCAGCTCCTTTCTAGAAGTATTCATACCAGCCTTAATCCACAATGTGTAGCATAATACATAACCTATTGTAGGCTCCTGGTCAGAATGTTTTAAATGAATTAATGGTATTTATTTCATATTCGTGTTTATTGGTAAGCCTGTTTAGCATTAAGCTCAACACATTCACATTTATCCAATGGCAATAGTCTTTTTTTCTCCTTTAAAAAGAAAAAAGCAATCTTGTTAGTTTAGAGCCTATTTAAAGTTAGTCATCAACCACTGGTGCTGCTCCTGATAACCAGTGTTGACATTGTGTATGAAATATCTGAGAAGCAGCTCATTAGATGGGGACCTTTCATTTATTTGCTGTGTTTTCACCAAGCACAGTTGTGATGGAGCCAGGTTGACATAGTTATAAGCAACTTGGAAACCTATCACCAGTCTCGTGATGTGTCTCGTCTTCCAGTGGCTCCATTTCATTCTTTTACTTGGAGAGCTTTTTAATGGGTAAAGTTCCAAGAAAAGAAGACCCTGGAAGGGCAGCCACAGTGTAAAGTTGAGAGGCAGTAAGGGAGAGCGTGGAGGTCCTTGTGGAGGTTTTGTGTTTTCTTTCTTCATTTCAGACTTGAAGGAAGAGAAACCACTCAAATAGGAAGGAAGCTCAAATAGGAAGGAACCTACTTTGGAGGCATTAAAGGAGTGGATCTTGGTATTTTCACCATAAGAAGCAGCATTATTACTCTGAAGATCAGGAAAATCATCCAGCAGCTACACACACTAATTTTTGTCCGAGGTGTATGAGCTCCATTTTAGCTAATCCTCTGTTCCTCTGCTTTGTGATCTTCTGTTTTTTGGTGTTTTTTTTGCACAGATTGTCCTTTTCTTTCACTTTTACGTGGCTCTACCACATGAAACAAAAATGTATAAAAAGAGGAAGCTAAGATGGATTGAGGCCTCTCATCTGGGGTCAGCCCACCTTCACTCCTTGAGAGTTTACTGTCCTTTGTTTGCCTAATAAAACTCTGAGCTGTAACACTGGTCTGCCGTTTCAAAGCATTGCTGCAGCAAGACAGAACCGAGGAAAATACACAGTCTCCCGACATATCTTAATCTGTCTTCTCCCTCCCGAGTCTGCCCTATGCAAATTGGGCTATCCACAAAGGGGGCATGTTTGTTTCACCTGAGGTTCTCACTCTGGTCTGTGGATTTCCTTTTGTTCCATTTTCGCGGGCTTTTCCCTTTCTTTGTCTTGTAGCCACCACCATTTTGGACTCCTTTTTTCCTGTTCTAACTACCTAACGTTATCATGTACCATCGGAGCAAATAGTTAACCACTTATGAAGGAGAATCTTGACTGGTAGTTGACCTTTAATGTTTAAATGTTCTCAGCTAGCTTTTCAGGTCTTTGAGAGCAATGACCGTGTCTTATCCTCATGCGTAGCAGAGCATCTCACACCTAGATAGGTCCTCATTTATCTGTTGAGTGATATTAAGCACGACGTGTGGGGCAAGTACCATTTTTGATGCTAGAGATACAAATGAGCTGCTCTAATTATTATCAACAATTTAATGAAGGAGGCAGGTACAAAACTTAGTGCGAAACACTACAATTGAAACATCAAGTTTTTGTTTTTAACACTAACAATTCTTCATGATTAGAAAGTTTTTAAGTGCAGATTTTTAATGAAAATTAGTAAGCGTGAATCATTTAAGTTATGAAAAATTGTTCTTATTGTTTCTATGTTTACCTTGGGTAAATTCCCTGGATCTCCCCCAATTCTGTCTACCATGACTGTTATTTCCCAGCTGTTTCTGCAGTACTTAATTGCTTGGTATTAGTATCTATACTGTGTAACATATATTCCAAATAATAGAAAGTTTTTTCATGCCTAACATTTCTCTGTTCTACATCAAACCGTAGCATCCAGTAATACTGTTATTTAATACATAAACTTTTATTCCCTCATTGATTTTTCCAGATTGTCAGAAATCTTTGAAAGAATCCTTCTCCTATTAAACTAAGAGGCTAAGCACATCTAAGCCAGAAAATTATTGATAGTGTCCTAAGCCAACAGCAAAATTGTTTCTATTACATTGTAATAAATAATTTATTTTTTTTAAGATTTTTTTTTTCTCCCGTGGAAAGATCTTTTTGCTATTTCCTCAGTGTGAAAATAACCCCTGGTTTATACATCATGATACTTTTCCCACTTGGTGGTAACTTTAACATTTAAAACCAGTAGGGTTTTTTTCACTAATTGGATAAGCATTCCCTTTCAAAATTCTTTTAGTTTAAAAAGAAAGTACAAGGAATATTAGCATTACTTGCTACAAGGGCAGAAAGAACTTATATGAGTTTTGGTTTTTAATGACTGCATTAAGACACCTGATGCAAAATGATGCCCTTCAATTCTGTTTTTGCTTTTGTTTCGTTTACATCCCTATCTCTGGAGAGGTGAGGATGACCTTTTAAGAAATAGGATAAGATTAGATTGATGTCTGCATGTTGTTTTAATGGAAAGAAAATGTGAAAATTCTCTGAAACCAGTCACATGTACCTGGGTCCAGAAAAGGTGATTTCCTTGGGTGTCATCCATTGATGAAATTGAGCACCCTGTGACTCTATGTGGAGAGCTAGTAATGGTTTTAGAATGGAGATTACTCCAGGATGACTATTTGTCTTGATTCAGTGGGCTTCCCTGGTGGTTCAGCCGGTAAGGAATCCACCTGCAATGTGGGAGATCTGGGTTCGATCCCTGGGTTGGGAAGATGGGACGGCATGGAGGAAGAACATGGCATGGCAGCCCACTCCAGTATTCTCATCTGGAGTATCCCCATGGACGGAGGAGCCTGGTGGGCTGCAGTCGAAAGGGTCACAAAGGGTCGGACGCAACTGAGTGACTAAGCACACAGTGGGCCTAAGTTAGGTGATATTGGTGGTTGAGAAATGTTTGAGAAGTTCTGTCACTACCAGGGATATTTGAGTTCCTCTTTGGAAAGGAAAATACTCTGTATACTACTCGGTTTACAAAATCTCCTGCCATTGAAGAAAATGTGCTTCACCACTATCCTGCTGATTGTGTGAAGGTTGGAAGTGGTGGATATAAAGCAGAAGGGCAGTCAGGGATGAGAAACTGGGTTTATCATCTTAATATTCTGCAGGAATTGAGGTTTGGTTTCTGGAAGAATCTGCTTAAAAAGAAGCTGGAGGCCTTGTGCAGTTATCTACAAATGTTTTGAAAGTAATATTCTGAGATGCAAATTGCTGTTTGCATGAAATAATTCCCATGTTTAAAAAGTGTCTAAGATGCCTTAAGCAGTTACTTTAACTGTTGCTGCTAATGTCTTTTATTATGCAGTTCTGGGGTGGAACTTTGTTAGTAGGACAAAGCACAAACACATTGGTGCTATTCCTCCAGACAACAATCATCTTTAGAATACTGTGAAATTCACACAAAACACAATGACTTTTGGAGCTGCTTTTCCTATTCTTTAACCTCCTTGTCTTCTCATATTTCCTCTGTAATTTCCCAACAACTAAAAATTATAGCCATAGTAACAAAATGCCCATCCTAGACATAATTTCTCAATGGCTGGCATGCTCTTGCTAACAAATTAAGGGCAGAAAAGAGAGATAAGAAAGTTTGGATAGTGTTTATTTCTATTTGAACTTAAATTGGCTTGTAAATGAATATATATGCTTAATTTCTTTCCAGAGGGTTCAGGTGGTATCCAGAACAGTCAACATGTGTGGGAGAGATCTAAAATACAAATCTATGAAAGAAGGGAGTGACTAGGCCTGATAAATGTTATTTTTTTCCCTTCTAAAGAAAAATGCTCAGTAGACAAATATGTCATGCTCTCCTTGCAAAGAGGAGATGGTCAGTCATGCAGTCTGATGCGAGAAGTTGGTCTTATGGTCTGAGTACCTGGCCTGGAATTCCAGGGAAAGCCCTGGAAGCACATGTTGACCTGGGCTTCTCATGTTACATTTCTAAATATGTTATCTGTAAAATAGGAATCTTTTAAGAGTATTTTTACTAAAGTTAGTTTAGCTTACATACGTGAAAATGCTTACCATTATATTTGGCACTTACGAGTAATCAGTTAATTGAATCAGATCCTTTCTATGACTGGCCTCATGAGGGTTGATAGTAGAGGTCGGGGGGGGGGGGGAAACATGTCAGAACATTCAAAGAAAGTCTTTGCTTTAAAGACTTCAAAGACTTCCTTCAAAGACTTTGCTTTAGAACATGCTATGCATATTCAAGAGATACTTGATGTATAGGTGTCTTTGTACATCCATATCCATTTATCCATCTACCTACCTATATATACCAGGTATCTGCCCTCAGTTATGTCCAACTCTTTTTGATCCTCGGGGCTGTGGCCCTCCAGGCTCCTCTGTTTATGGGATTCTCCAGGCAAGAATACTAGAGTGGGTTGCCTTTTCCTTTTCCAGGGGATCTCCCCCACCCAGGGGTCAAACCCATGTAAACTGCATTGGCAGGTGGATTCTTTGCCACTGAGCCACTTGGGAAGTTGTATCAGCTATCAGAATGCATGCTAAGTAGCTTCAGTCATGTCCGACTCTTTGCGACATTATGGACCATTGCCCTCCAGGCTTCTCTGTCCATGGGAAGCTCCAGGCCAGAATTCTGGAGTGGGTTGTAATTTCCTTCTCCAGTCAGCTATCTACCCATCTGCTTATTTATTTATGTGATAACCTTAATGAAAGCAAATATTTTATAAGGGTAGATTTGGTTTTCGAAGGTGTTATTTGGTACTAGATGAAGGACAACTCCCGTAGGTAATAGTTTTTAGCAAAAATAAAGGCTACCGTAATGAGACCATTGTCCTGTGGAATTCATGTCTGAATATAGCTCCAAAAAAGTGTTCTTAAACTACCTAGAGAAAAGCTACTGCAGTGGAGTTAAGCCCATAGCTTTCATGTAAGGAATACATTGAAAGATACCATTGAGTATAAAAGGCTCTATTAGGTATATGTATAACTTTATATAATTTAGATACCAGGTATTACTCCAAAGAACAATTCTTAAACTTTTGTGACACCAGTCTAAGGACGCATAGTTTGATACTTGTAAACTTTGATCCACTGAAGCATTTTATTTCTATCAAGCATTTATTGTTAATAGTTTAAGGGAATAATGTTCCCTGTCCTACAGAAAACAGCTTGTAAAACCACATTATTGTCATTTTGATGCTTTGTGAAGTGCACAATTATAGGCTCTTCTTCAATCTTTCAGTAACATGTCAAAATGAATCCTATGAGGGAAAGAACTTGATGTCTTGACTCAGGAATCTGTGAAATCTGAGTTCATAATAAAAGAGAAATATATCTTTATTCTTGCTTTGTCACTTCTGGCCTTGTGGCTCTGAGAAAGTTTCTTAATTTCTGTTTCTTCCTGATTTATAGAAAATGAGAATAATACTAATTCTTGCCTCAAATAATTGTTAAAAATCAAAACGAAATAGTTCATACATGTGAGATTCCTTTAAGCTTGGCACATGAGATGAAACTTATAAGCTATTACTGTGGTTTTAGATAGATCTAGATGTGGTTTGTTTACATTTGCTTTTGTTGATTTTATTTCTATGTCTCTGGTGCATCGGTGTTTGGATATTTCCTCTGCTTTGAGACAAGAGGAATATTCATGCTAAGACGTGTGTTCTTAAGTGTATAAGGGCAAGATTCTTCAGGATAGCAAACAGTGATGGTGTTTGCTGTTCTATTTATGGCTCTTTTAACTGTCAGTTGCCTAGGAGATCATTGGCAAAATCCCAGCAATAACTAGCACCATTTTATCCTATAAAGAAAAAGCTGCAACTGATCTATAGACAATTATTAAATACCTCATGGAGAAACACCCACAAGATCTTTTTCTTGAATAGAATCTAATAGATTTCTTCCTCCATTGTCTGTTCTATCGTCATATCTCTCTAACACACTATAGAGGAATTGGTCATCAACTCATCATAAAGGAAACAGTGACTGTGATTCTGTATCCACTTAACTTATACCTGTTAAAGAACTTATTGATGGGGGGAGGGGACCTTCTATTTCCAAATGGTGTTATTAAAGACCTGGAGGTTATATTTGTCTTTTTCTTTATCACATAATCAGCTTTAAGTCAAAGCTAATTAGGAGAGATGTAAGGAGATAATTGTGCCTCCATGATTAGACAGTTTTAACCCTTTTGCTTTTACTTTTGCAGGTAAGTGAACATGGCATTGGACATGGCTCATTGTACTTGCTATCTGGCCTTTACGCATGTTGCCATTTTACGGACTAAAACTCAACAAGGCGGTTAAAAAGAAATATGCAGGTATTGTGGAAACAAGCGAAGGGTGTGCTCTAAGAGATGGTAAGTGTTGTCTATTTTAACCTTACCTCATGATACCAAGCTGGGCAACCCTACTCCTTTTATCCCTCCTCCCAGCAAAACTGGCTTTATTGGTTTAGTAATAAGCATCTCTAGCCTGCATGGCTGAGAAATGAGATTCATTTTCAGGACTGTTGGATATGCTTTAATGAAGGACAGTTTTTACCAAAAGTTTGAAATCATTTAGCATTATTAGTGTTTTAAGTAAAACTGTGTCCAGTGTCATCTGTTTTACATTTCGCCAGTTTAGAATGAAATGTGGTATATTTTGATACTACAATGATGTAATTGTTACAAAATGGTCTTTGTAGCTCAGAGAAATGAAACTGTAGGCTGAAAGAGCCTAAAATCCCACCCAAAGTGAAACATTCTAAATTAGTAATAGTTGCCTAAAGTCTAGAGTATTATTAGATCACTTTTTTGAATTCACAGTTATAAATCAAAGAAGTATAATTGGAGTTTCCTTTTTAAATATTTGAAGACTGTATTTACTATACTGTTCAAATAATACATCTATTTTAAGAAGGGAATTTTAAAGCATTTTAAGCTAAATAGAAATGAATTCCTACTCAATTCACTCTTGAAAGGGTATACTGTCATTAAAGACTTTTAAATGTATTAAGTAACTTTTAAATATTACGGACTGTTACAGCTAAACTTGTAAAATATTTCCACTGTTAATTCTCTTGGAGTGAAAGGTGCAGTGACTTTTTTTTTTGCTTTTTGAGACTGGGAGTTTGGTTTACTTGCTAGCCATTTCTGTCTGCTGACAATGATGATGAAAAAAATCATCATCTGGTTGAAAAATTAGATCCGGAAAAGCTGTGTTTAAATAGAAAGAGACTTCTTGGGTCTTTTTTTTTTTTTTTTTTTTGCATTATTGTTGTTTTTGTTCTTTCCATTTATTATTGAAAAACACTTACTGCATAAAAGTGGTTTTTGAAGAATGTGTTAATGTATTTTCAGGTTGACATACTTAGAAAATACCTGACTTCATTGGCTTCGTTTTATAGCTTTATCTGTAGTAAGTGAATAGAAATACTGTCGTTATCTATAGAAATTTCTCTTTAGAGAGACTCACTATTAGGAGTATTCCAAATGCTAACCTACTTCAATTTTTTTTTCTAAGAATGCTAGATTCTGTGTATGTGAGGGCGAATTCTTTTAATTCTGAGTTGTTATGCTACTATGACACATTAATTTGGGGGGGATGATTAATAGAAAATAAATTCTTTCAAGCACTAAGTTCTATACACTTGACACTACCAAACAGCCAATTTTTAATGCTGGATGGATATATAAAAATTTCATTTTATAATGGTGGTCATTTTCTTCAGTGAAGTGTTAGCATTCACCCACGGGAAGCTATGATTTATAAATAAATGGAATGTTATTTTCATTAATTTATTTGCAGCCTAACTACTTTGACTGCTAATGGGAAACATCCTTTAAAAAAGGACATAAAAATTGAACTTTCAAAATGAGACCTTGAGAGCACTGGGCATGGGTTTCAGAACTGTGAAACCTTTAGCTGATCTTCTGGATTCTTAAATCTTGTATGTTGTCTTATTACTGGTATATGCATCAGAAATAAAAATCTCAGTAAACATATGCTTTTGCACAATAAATCAAATCATATTATCAGTTCCTAATAGCATGGATTTCACTGGGGAACTCAAAACCACATGAGTTTTCAATCTGATTAGAAGCAGTCATGTCTGCATTGCTGAGTTGTTGAAATCTAGAGCCTTGGATCTTGGGGGAGATCGAAGTTTCTTTAGAACCATCTGAGAAGCTTAACAATCACTTAAAATACTTGGTGAATTTTGCTCTTTTGTTTGGAGTGTATGCTTTACACTGTATGATCTTGTCAAGTTCTAGAGGATGTCCCAGCCATGTCTTTCCCTTTGATAGCAGCTGACAAATAACCCAAGTTGTTAATCTTAGATGAGCTTTTTAGAGGCGCTCTGGAACTGAGTGATTTTTATTTGCAATGTGTGTCCTTAGCACAGTCCTTAAATGGTCATGATGGCAACGGAGCTGCCTTTCTTGTAGGAGCTGAATCATCATGGTGGCTTTTATAAAAGCAGGACAGTGCCTTCCTTTATTAAAATAATGCCACTGGATGGGGTAGGAAATCATTGTATTTGTGCATTTTTCTATGTCAGGGAGCATTCTCATCAGTTTCATTCTTTACATTTGAAAACATGAAGTAATCACCCAGTCCCTTTTCTGTTCTGCTGTGCTCTTCTGAAGAAATGGATTTGGGAGGTTACTGTGAATATGAATAGTTGCTTAATTGCAAAAGAAAACTTGATCCAGGTGGCTGTAGAAGTAGGCTGTTTTTGAGGGCTGGCTGGACAAGTTTGAACTTAGATACTCACCTTTTCAGTGTGGTAGGTTACTTGATCTGTTTAGGATTATATTTTTTTCACTGGAAATGCAAAATTGCACTTATATAAAATCAAAAGATTTTTTTCTGAGCCCTCTAAATTTTTTCAAAGTTTTCTTGTATAGATAACTCAACTTTGCCCACCCCCACTCCCAAACTGGAAGATTGTGAATCAGTTGGCATGGTGTAATTTTCCCCCTTCTTCAGCTGTAACTCTGGACCCTGCCTCTGACTGACAGATTTTTCACCATAGGTAACTGTGCATATTACATATCAAAGAGCTACCAGTAAGTTTAGAAATGTCAATAAATATAAGGACCAATATCAGTATATATAAGGCCAGTCACAGAGGTTACAAAAATTTTAAGGCCTATTTTCCTTGTAGCTTTCCAAGAGGAATAGCTAATGCTTAAGCTGAGCAATAATGAACCCCCATGAGTTAAATATTAATGACAAATTAATGGAAAATCTTAGTGGACAAAACAATAAGAAATTAACATTGAACAAGCTGTAATATAAATTTTTAGTCTGTAGATAAAATATCAGGTCTTTAGAAAATAATTTTATATACCTACCTCTTATTGTCAAAGATCAGGAATTTTATAATTCATGTTGATTTAAAATGTACAGTAGTTGTATTCATTTAGAATTTAGAGTCTCTTTAAAACTTTACAAATTTAATCATACACAAGAGAAATCATCTAATGAATCCTGTTATCCCAGAGTCAACAATTACCAACATTTTGCCATAATTGCTAGTGTATTTAGACAAGGGGATGCTGAAGTATTTTTTTTTTTAATTCAGACATCATGTCACTTATTCAAACACTTTGTGCTTGTCAAATAAGGGGAACATTTTCTTTACAATAATATCATGCCTAGAAAATTCATAATTCTCTACGTACTCTCTAGTACCTAGTGTATGTTTCAGTTCAGTTCAGTCACTCAGTCATGTCTGACTCTTTGCAACCCCATGAATCGCAGCACACCAGGCCTCCCTGTCCATCACCAACTCCCAGAGTTCACCCAAACTCACGTCCATCGAGTCGGTGATGCCATCCAGCCATCTCATCCTCTGTCGTCCCCTTCTCCTCCTGCCCCCAATCCCTCCCAGCATCAGGGTCTTTTCCAATGAGTCAACTCTTCGCATCAGGTGGCCGAAGTATTGGAGTTTCAGCTTAGTGAGTCTTTCTTTACCTACAAGTAATTCCCAGTTGAGTAGGGGAGACAGATCCACATCAGAGTAACTATTCCATAATGTAGCAAGCATTTGTGATAATCATAAGCATATTCAGGAGCAAAGCCTAATGTGATCTGGGTGGAACAGGGAAGAGAGGAGTCCAATCAAGATTGCTAAAGCTCTTGATCCCTGAACAGCTCTTTAAAATAGATTTTTAAGGCATTTTTTTAATTCAAAGAGAAAATGAAAGGATGAGAGTGGTATTGTATTACATGAAGGAAATGATTATAAACAAAGAATAGCATAGGAGTAAAAAGTACAGCATTACACTTCCCATATTGGCTCAAAAGTGACTTATTATAGCTAGTTTGAACCTGGGTCCCAATTAGTTTCCAGTTCTTACGTTTGATTATGTAATTCAAGACTTTTAAAGTTTAGAACAATTTTCTTTTGCTACCCCTTACCTTCTTTCTTGCAATTATTGACAAAACCTGGTCAGGGAAATGTAAATTGATACAGACACTAAGGAGAACAATATGGAGATTCCTTTAAAAACTAGGAACAGAACTATCATATGACCCAACAATCCCACTACTGGACATAGACCCTGAGAAAACTGTAATTGAAAGAGACACATGCACCTCAGTGTTCATTGCAGCACCATTTGTGATAGCTAGGACACGGAAGCAATCTAGATGTCTATCAACAGATGAATGGGTAAAGAAGTTTTGGTACATATGTGCAATGGAATAATATTCAGCCATAAAAAAGAACACGTTTAAGTCAGTCCTAATGAGGTAGATTAACCTAGAGCCTATTATACAGAGTGAAGTAAGTCAGAGAGAAAAACAAATATTGTATATTAACACATATATATGGAATCTAGGAAAATAGTACTGATGATGGAGATGGAACGATAGAGAACAGGCTTGTGGACACAGTGGAGGAAGGAGAGGGTGGGATGAATTGATAGATAGAGTAGCGTGGAAACCTATACATTACCATATGTAATATGGGAATTTGCTCTATGTTGCAGGGAGCTCAACCCAGTGCTCTGTGACAGCCTAGAGGGGTGGGATGGGAGGGAGGTTAAAGAGGGAGGGGGCATATGTATACCTATGGATGATTCATGTTAATGTATGGCAGAAACCAACACAATATTCTAAAGCAATTGTCCTCCAATTAAAAGTAAATAAACCTGGTCAAGGTTCCTGTAGACTAGCCTACATTCTGAATATTTCTGCTTTTATCTAAGTGGTGTCCTTTAATTCCATCCTCCATACTTAAAGGATTGTCTATGTTCAGTTTTAATATTTTCAGCAAGAATATTTTATAGATGAGGCTTTGAAAGATGCTCTTAGTATCCCAACCACATTTCTTAAATAACTAACCTCATTTCACTTTACTCTTCAAATAGACTTTGTTACAGTAATATGCAAAAGTAATTTCTTTACAGGAAAAATGTTTCCTTGCCTGTTAAGTTTTCTTTGTAATTAAAACCTTTCAGAGTGAGTCACTGACGTCAGTTAACTGGTGCATGAAATACCAGAAGCAGAGTAGGTCCTTTAATTTGTTTGGCCATGCATAAAGAAAGCTGCCTGCCCATGTCTGTCATAAAGCGCATGACCATCCAGTCTGCGCCAGCTGCCTCACACTGCCCTGTTAGCAGTTATCCTCATGCTCTAGAGAGCTCTTAGTGACATAGACCTGCCATTTAGATCTTTGATGTCCACCAAGGTTTTACTTGCATTGCTCTAATAAAAGCTAATATTTTTAGGTTTCAGGATAAACATCTAATACGTGTCATTTAGGAGTAAAATAGATCACAAGAACACATGGCAAATGTTTGGTTTGCTTACAGGTCTTGTTAGATCTGTTTTGTTTCCTGTATTTCACTATGTAATTCAACATTTCATTTACCTCTACATAGCATGAAATTCTCAAAGTTAGGATCATTCTTTATGTGCTTTATAGAAATATGTATCAAAGTGAAGTATATCACATTATTTTGGTCCCAGTGGGCACCACATGAGGATGTTTTGACCTCAGATCTGGGGAATATTGTGTGGGTCTCCAGACTCCTGACTCCTGAGGAGCTTCTTAGAAAGACCTAGTCCTGTTGTAGAAGTGGGGGAACTTTAAACATAGAATTTGAGATCTAATGGGATTATTGACTCTGGTTTCTGATAAGCTGAGTTATATTAATAATGCCTGCCCAGGCCCCACAGTATGTGGAAGGAATGGTGGGTAAGGAGTAGAGACCCTGAGTTCCAATCCTCGATTTCAGGCAACAGAACAGGGTGGGCCAGAGCACAGGCTCCAGATTCATCAGCTGAAATCACTGCTCTTGCACATGTGTTCTTAGGAAATGAGCTTGACATTCTGAGAAACCTCAGTTTCTTGTTCTGAAAAATGGTGATAATAATAGACCTTGGCCTTACAGAGTTGTTAATGAGGATTCAGTGAGACAATCCACATAAGTGCTTACACAGTTCCAGTCCTTAGGAAATGATCAATAAATTCATCACTGCTGTTCTATTATTGATGGTGACTAATGGTTGTTTTCTTCATTAAGAAGTTCATAGCAAATCCTGGCAGAGAAATATAAGTTGTACTCTTGGTTTGTATGGTTCTTAAGCTAATAATTATTTCGTTAAAAATATTGTTCTTTGTATGACAGTCCTTTAATGGTAAAAACTAAATTTTCAAAGTTTAAAAACCAACATATCAACAGAAACATAATTCACCTATTTGCTAATGGTTGATTTACTTCAGTAAAGATGGATGTAAGTTTTCCAATATATAAAGTCATACATACCAGGCTATATACTTAAGAATGCATATGTAATTGTTTTTTCTTCTAACAAACCCATCTGATGGACCATTTATTTATAGTTAGAACAGCTAGCTAGAGAGCTTTCAAATACTCTACCAAACATTTTCTGTAGATATTTCATGTAATCTTTATTACCATCATGTAGTTTGTGTCATTATTATCCCATCTCACAGATGAGGAAACTGAGGCCCAAAGTCATACTATGGGAATATGGAAGATCCAGGATATGTCTCAGGTCTGTCTTACTCTGGAGCCCTGTGTTATCTTCTCTATGCACTCTGCTTTTTGGAACCTATTGTCATTCAAGGGACTTCTTATTGGCTTCTCTTTACTGATGTGGTATATGTGTGACCCTGAGAGAAGAGTAAACGTTTGCATCTTGTGATCTGAGAGCTCCCATTATGACTGGGACACTGCAGTTCTGGTACCTTGGTTACTGTCAGCTCATCCTTGTGGTGTGCAGCAGCTTTGCCACTTTAGCTAAGACGTTTCTGCCTGGTCAAAAGTTCTAGAAATAGGATTGTCTGTTATTTCAGTTGAATTGATATTCTGCAGTCATTTAAGAGAACATTTGAAATGTCTTTTTTTTTTTTTTTTAAGCCTTCATTTCTAACCATTCCTTCCTATATGAAGAAATGTAATCTCCTTTGGCAGCACTGTGGTTTGTCATATGGAAAGAGTTCCCTGTAATGTAGTTTGCATTTGACTTGGATGCAGATTATATGGAGTATGCAGCCTGAGGCCTTAATTTCGCCCTCTCCTCTGTCTTCTTGTCTTCTCTGAGCCCCTGTCCTGTGTACCTGCTTTCTTCTTGGCTTACCTTAAAGTCAGAAGCTCTTAGAAACCTATTGATTTAGGCTTGCATATTCCTTATTACCAAAGAATACTTTTGGATAGAACAACCTCTTTGTTTTTTGATGATGTCCTTTTTTTCCTACTTTTTAATGACTCAATGTAATGATTACATAATTGAGACTATAATGTCCCAGAAGGCAAAATATTTATATGGCTTTATTTGCATCTCCAGATAGTTTTCTCAAACAGTAATATTTGTTTAAAAAGGAATGAAGTTACCACAATCATCTAATTGATTAGTGGTATGTTGTATATGTCTGTTATAGATCTCAAGGTGAGAACTTGAGTCCTTCAAGGAAAGATGTTAGAATCCTCTAGAGTGATGATTTTCAGACTTTGGCACTGTAGGAATCATCTGGGGTACTTGTTATAAAATGCAGCTTCTGAGATCTTGCCAGTAGTGATTCTGATTATGTGGCTATGGTGCAGAGCTCAGGAACCTATTTAAAACATTATCCCACTTGCTTCTGTTGGTAATCCTCTTACCACACGTTGAGAATTGCTGCTTTAGAGTCCTTTGTCTCAAAACCTTACTTTATTTTCAGTGTAATTTCAGAGTGCCTGCCCTTAATGTAGGGATCGGTCCTGAGAATATTAAGCAGTTCAGTAGCTTATGGACTCCTCCCACCATTGCTTCTCCTTGCAGTGCATGTGTGCGCGTGTATGCACATGTGCGCGCGCATATGGTATCTTGTACCTTCATGATACCTCTAAGAATGATTCTCAATTCCTTCCATAAATCAAAACTCTTATTTCTTCATTATGTACAGCCAGATATCTTCAGTAAAAACCAACAGACTAATTTGGGGTGGGGTATTCGGACACGACTGAGCAACTGAACTGATCTGAACTGAACTGAACTGATGTATGACTGGGTGGGTGCGTCATGTGTTACCCCTTCCCAAAGTGCCATTTATGAAATCCAAATGAATAACTCTTGTGAAAATTTCATCAAGAAGACAGATTTGGATGATGGACATGAGGGCAGAAATGACTGGGGTCAAGGATCATTCTTTTTTGAAACACCTCCTAGGGAAGCAAGATCAACCTTCTCAGTAATGCTGCATTATTAGTAAGTAAACCAAGCACTGATGATAGCTTTTGCTGGTCAATAACATGTGCAGCAATATATATGAATATTGAACCATTTTGTTATATATCTGAAGCATACAATGTCATATGTCAGTTACATTTCAATTAAAAAAAAAAGGACAGAGGCAGCAGCAACTTAGCTAGTTGAGTCAAGCTCTCTGTTATTTGATGTGCCATGATTGTTTCATAGTGGTTAGCATTAAGTTAATCTAGATGTTTCTGGAAGATACTTTTGTATATGTGTGTGTGTGTGTGTGTGTATTTTAATTTGGTAGGTATGAAAGTGGAAGGGATTGCAAGAATCCTGGCTTGAGAACAAGACTGTCCTTAGGTTAATCAGTGAAGCAACTCCTGGGGAAACGGTGCTTAATTACACAGTTCTTATATTTGTTGCATGTGTTGGAGATTTTTTAAAATAATGGTACAGTGAATTAAAATGAGCTTAAAGCATCTCCCTACACTTGTCCCAGTTCTCCTTTTTGCTATCTTAGAACTAGTCCTTCAGAAAAGGAGTGTTCTGATGCACTCAGAGCCTGGCTTCTCTGCAGGCCAGGCTTGCACATTGCAGTGCTGAGCACAGGAAGGGAAGATGTACCATGTTAGGGGAACAGTTTGTTTTAAGTAGCCTTTATGAAGGTGGTGTTTCCCTTCCATATCTCTCACACTTTAATGTGGATGGCAAAAGTCAAACCAAATTGATGTTTGGATGCTGGTTTCAGTCCTTGATTATGATATTTCATGTCTCATGGATTGTTTATAGCTTTCAAAGAGTTTCAAAAGTCTTTTTTGACTATTTATAAAAATATATTTTGTATATAACTAGCACTATAAATCATACGTTTTATAAAAAGATTGATAATTACCAACAGATGCCCAAATACATCTGAATAGGAGCTATCTAAATTTCTTTTTTGCATGACATTTTGTAAATAAGATACCTATGAACTTTCAGAAAAGGCTGGTATGGCTTTATATGTGACCTTTGTGAGAGAGACTGTATATTTTTGTCAAGTAACTAGGGTGCTAATTAATCTCCATGAACGTATCTAGGTTGCTAGACCCTGTGAGGGCAGGGACATGTCTTCATTTGCCTTTTCTCCCCTGAATATCATAGGGACCTTGACTAAAACAACAAATAAGGGAACAGTGGTTAAAAGAGATAGCAATATACTTGGCATTGGCCACATTGAAATGTGGTATTTTAATAGCACATAATAATACCTTGTTCTTTGCCTGGCAGCCTACCTAGCAAAATCAGGGAAGTCAGTTGATGATAATGAAATGGGATAAAATGCTGAGTAAAAGAGTTAATGCATGCCTATTATAAAACTATAAAAAATCAGCTGACTTCAAATTTGCAATTTTAATCCAAAAGACTATTGTCTGAACAGTAATATACCCAGATTCAACATATTTAAAGAAACACACATTACAAAGGAACAAATGAAAGTTTGTGTTTTCTTAGGAAATTCTCTTGGACCTCAAAAATGTGTGAGGAGCAATTATTCTAATTCCGTGTGGAAGGTGAAACACTTCTATAGTTAAAGAAAGAAGGGAGGCAAAGGTCTGAGAGTAGAGGTGGAAATGAGAGGCTTAGGGGGAAAAAAACTGGAAGAGAAAGGAGATGAGAGGGAACTTTGGAGTTAGGGGTTGTGGGTGGATTGTCAAGAATCTGAGGATGATAATTGATGTTCCCACAAGGGGAAGGCTCTCCTGCAGATACAACCTTTAAAAATACTTTTCTTTTCCTGAGAGATGCTGGAAGTTCTATGGTCTGAGACAGAGGAGTGAAGTTGTATTGATTTATAGCAACCGTAGTGTCTCTCTTGCTGAATTTTTTATGCTTTGTCCTTAATCCCTGGATTATGATTTAGGACACTACTTTTCCAATTTTGTGCATGAGAATCACTTAGTCTGTTAAATCTGTGAAGGGAACCTGAGCATCTCATTTAAAGTAGATGGCTACCATGCTAATCAACTGAAACTGTTTAGTAGGTGAATATTATCACACAAAATCCTAAGCAAAGGAGCCTTCTCACTGTTCTCTATAAACTCCTCAGCAGCCATGTAGAGGATACCAAAATGAAATAAGAACAAAAGCTTAATAATCATGGATACATTGAGTTCCTTTGTAGGATTTCACTTCATACATTTTTGTGCTTATGCTTACTTGTGTCATAAACTCAGAAGAGCACAGCTTACACACGTGGCTTCCTAGGACTCTGGTTTGTGTGTCAAATGTGGTTGACTTTTGGAATTGAGGATTTTAAGTGTAACTGAGTAAGTACCAGGGCAGCCACAGTCTGAGTATGCCATTGAAAGGACTGATCTCAGATGGAAGCAGATTTATTATGAATCACTTGGGTCAGTTTTTTCAAAGCCTGTTTTGTATTCAGAAATAAAAACAAATTATTCCTGCAACAAGTCCTTTCTTGGGGAGAACTTAACATCAGTGGCAGTCTGTCTAAATGTTGGTAAAAATTATAGAGAGACAAATGTGTGGCACCAATGAGTGAGAAATAAGACTCAAGCCTTGTTCCTCCATCTGCTTCTAAACTACTTCACAGCCAAGCAGTTCAGCTTTACATACCTTGTGTTTTTCTTGTTTATAAATTAGGATCATCTTTTTTCTTCAGTCTCAGAAGATTTGTGTAAGGAATACCAAATAAAAGTTCAATGTGCTTCTTATCTGGGAAGGAAGGTTCTCTTGCCTTTAAAGTAATTAAAGTTGAATAAATTGAGCCATAATAAAAAGGAAAGCTATTATTTATATGGAAGGTTTCCTTGAAGTCATTTTGAAGAAAAGTGAGAGAATCAGTTTCCTCAGAGATAAAATGCTATGCAGGTTTCTAATTATGAAGAAATAATAATTATAAAGAAATAGCACAATACAATTAATTTTGCCTTGCTTATTTTCACAGTGGTTTGTTTGAGCTTATCTTCAGTTATTTGGTAGCAACCAAACAGCTCAAAACATAGGAAGGGGTTTCATTCATGGTTCTGCCATTAAAATATTATATAAAAGGAGTCTGCAGAGAGTACAGTAAGAAGCGTTCCATGTTAAACTTTGGTGGCATCACCTTGGTCCCTCTCCAAATACTAAATCATTCATCAGGAGAAGCAAAGACTCATTTTTGTGTGCATGCATGAATTCATTCATTCAATATTGAGCTCCTTTGTGTGCCAGTCACCGTGCCCACCCTGGTCATATAAATTTGGAGCAAGCATTTTTGCTATTCTTGAAATCTCAGGACAGAAGGGCAGTTTCCAAGAAAAGAAAAAGAAAACACGTACACACCAGGAATCTGTCCTTAATTCAGATTACCTGAGCTCCAAGAACACCTATTAAATGCCTTTTGGAATAGCGATTTACAAAGACAAGTTAATTATTAAAGACTAGCCTCTAGAGCCTCTTAAAGAATTCATAACTAACGGTTGCCTCTCTGCTTGAGGCTTGATGTCTTTTAACTATTTGCCCCCACTTCATGTTATAATTATATAATTACACATTTATGTTTTTTCTTCCCCTCATTCTACACTTTATTCTGAAATTTGCAATAAGATTATAGAAATTTCCTGCCTAATCTAAGTATTAAAAATTACCTGCAGTGCTTTTCACAGTACTTCACAAAAAGGCAGCTGTTATCTCATTGTTTGGTCTTGAATCAAACTGTTGGCCTTTTCCTTTCTGTTGGAGCCCAGTGTACACAATGAAAAATTGAGCACTGCATTGAAATTGAGACTAGCTGTTATGAGTCATGGGCTGTATATGATTTCAGTGAAAACTTAAGCAAGAGGTCAAATGGCCAATACTCTTAGAAGCATGGTTCTCAAACTATGTCTTCCACTCATGTAATTATCATTGTCATGCAGATTCTGATTAAGTAGGTCTGAGTGGAGCCCAGGAATCCGCTTTTCAAAAAACTCTCCATTGATCTCAATAGTGTTGGTCCATGGAGCACTCTTTCAGTAGTGAGATTCTACAACCCTGGCATAAGTCTTAATCTGAAGAGTCTTAGTATGGTTTTGGAGAAGGCAATGGCACCCCACTCCAGTACTCTTGCCTGGAAAATCCCATGGATGGAGGAGCCTGGTGGGCTGCCGTCTGTGGGGTCACACAGAGTCGGACACGACTGAGCGACTTCCCTTTCACTTTTCACTTTCATGCATTGGAGAAGGAAATGGCAACCGACTCCAGTGTTCTTGCCTGGAGAATCCCAGGGACGGGGGAGCCTGGTGGGCTGCCGTCTATGGGGTCACACAGAGTCAAACACGACTGAAGCGACTTAGCAGCTGCAATAGCAGTATGGTTTTAGGTTCAGATGGTGAAGAATCTGCCAGCAGTGTGGAAGACCTGGGTTCAATCCCAGGATTGGGAAGATCCCCTGGAGGAGGGCATGGCAACCCACTCCAATACTCTTGCCTGGAGAACCCCCATTGACAGAGGAGCCTGGCGGGCTGTAGTCCATGGGGTCGCAAAGAGTTGGATGTGACTGATGACTAAGCACAGCACACAGTATAGTTTTATAGGATATTGACCATGAAGTGCTGGTATTGCTTTGGGTGCATGTGTGTGTAGCTGCTCAGTAGTGTCCAACTCTTTGCCACCCCATGGAATGTAGTCCACCAGACTCCTCTGTCTATGAAATTTTCCAGTCAAGGATACTGGAGTGGGTTGCCATTTCCTACTCCAGGGGATCTTCCCAACCCAGGGATCGAACCCACATGTTTTGAATATCCTGCATTGGCAGGCAGAGTCTTTACCACCGAGCCACCTGGGGAGCCCACACTTTGGGGAACTGTTAAAATCGCCCTGTCTGTACAACACAATTGCAGCTCGTTGTTGATCTGAACGTTTTGCTACTTTGTCAGTATTTGCGGGAGATAGTGCTCTCTTTTAAGAAGGAGGGTTCCTTCCTGCCTTCTACTATTAATCTGATCCTTTGGAGAAGACAGTGTTAGATTTCCAAGCTCCTTTTAAAGATACAGTTATCTAGGTTTGTAACTGTCTTTGCTAATCCCTGTAGAATTCATCTTACTCTGTGCTGATGTTTTAGAATGCTAAAGTCAGTTTGCGTTAGGTATTATCTATATATACCTGCAATCAGTTCTGTGTTATCAATATAGCATTAATAATTTTAATGATTAAGTTTTTAAGTAGTAGTACTTAAAAACATCAAGTAATGACATAAATGGGTCAAGATTCCTACATTTTAATTAATGTATATATTTATTAATTTAATTGAAAAACCATCTTTCATACTAATTAAAAATAAAGTTGATCAATTAATTTTTCAAAGGAAAGTCTAAAATGAAACACTTTACCTTATTGGTACCTTTTCGATCATCCTACAAATATGCAGTTACTACAGAAGATATGTCAGACATCAGGTTAGTCTTTGGAGAGAGAACATGTAAATAATAATTTTTATTATTCTTAATCATATATTTTTAATATAGTGATTCAGAAAATAGAAAGTACCTAGGTTGAAGTATATAGAAAACATAACAATATAAATAATTTTTGTATATACATATGTGTGACTTATGTATCAGGTAGTGTATCTTACACTTTTCATATTGAAATTTGTTTCCTCTTTGATAAGAGCACTGTCTTCCTATTTCCAGTCTAATGATCTTCTGTCTCCAGTGTGGATACCCTTTATCAGTGTGCTTTCTGAAACCGACTCAGTCTGGCTCACACGTTAAGGACAGTTATTGTCTCACATGACTGAAAATCCAGAAGTGGGACAGACTTCAGATCTGTTTGATACATTAGTTCATCAATTTCACTGAAGATCAGGTTCTTTCCTAAAATAAGGACAACGTTTCCATAAGTCTCCCACCATACTTCTCTTTGATTTTAATTGGGCCCATGTGTATCCTAACTACTAGCAGGGCAAATGGAATGATCACGATAAACATGTTCTGATCATTTCCAGTGAGGTAGAGTGGATGTTGGGCAATTAAAGTGGCCACTATCCTCATTCTCTGCCAAGTTTAAGATGTTAAATTCCCTAGGATTGTGTTCTAGAATCTCTTCCGTTCTCGCAGAATCCTCTCTCTAACTCGATCCACTCTCATGGCTTAACTACCCTGTGTCTGGTGATAGTTCCCAAATCAGTATATTCAATCCAAACTCTTTTAGAATCTCATATATATGCATTCAATTTCTTGCTAGAAAGCTCAATTTAGAACTGCTAACAAAATTCCAGATTCAAGATAATCCAAATTTGGGCTTTTTGTCTTGACCTAAAATTCCCAACTCCTCTATTCCCAACATGGCAAGTCCTTTAAACTAAAACCCCAGGCATCATTTTGAACCTCTCAATGATCAGTAGCCCAATGATGTTGATTCTTCCTTCTTTTTCCTTGATCTGTTGTCCTTCTCCTTCCCATGTGTCTACTGCCTCACTGGGGCTCTTGCCGGCCATGAGCATTGTCTTTTAATGATCTCTCCATCTCCACTCATGCCACTGCACCTTGCAACTTCTTCACATCTCCTAACCCAGCTTCTCAAAGTCATATCTGAATATGGTATTTCCCGCTTATGGTCAGCAGCTCCCCTTTGTCAAGTGAAATTTCTTGCCCTGGTATATTGTGATTGTCCGTATCCTGGCCTCATCTTGTGACTGTCTCTCCTACTACACTCATCTTCAAAACTTGCATTTCAGTTGACTTTTCTTATTTTTTCCCCCAAACATAAATGGCTAGTCCTGATAATGCCTGGGTTTATGCTGTTTCATTTACTTTCATGTCTGAGCTCCGTTGGTATCCTCTTTTGAAGACCTCACTACCCTTACTCCCTTCACGTCCTCAGGAGAACTGAGGAAGATGATGTGGTGGTGATAATTAATACGTACTGTAATTTCAGGCTTACTCTGTGATAAGCACTGTTCTAGGTGCCTTATGCCTATTAAGTCAAACAATAGTTACCTATGAAGTAGGCACTATTATATTTCTATCTTGTTGATGAGGAAACTGAGTCTCAGAGAGATGAAGCAACTTGCATATGGACTCAGAGGGAATGAGCAATGATGCTGGAATTTTTTTTTTTTTTTTACTATACTTAGATATATACAGTATATTTAAAACTATTTTATATGATAGTTGATTGACAATGTTGTGTTAGTTTCTGCACACTGGGATTTAATCTTAATCTGGTTCTTGGATCTTTGCTTTTGGCATCTTACCTAGCAGTGTGTCAATCATTCGGTCAGTCTTTCCTTGGGCATTATTGTATGTTAGATATTTTTATTCGTGTACTGCAAATATTTCACTGCATTGTCTTTTCTGTCTTATTTCTCTACCTATACCAACAGTTCCTTGAAGGCTGGAGTAATTCTTATTTATGTACGGTGCTAAACTCAGTAGGCACAGAGTGTTGGTGAGGTGAGAAAGGACTGGAAAGAATGTTTGATGTAGTATTTATGGATAAAGAAATGAGTCATATATTTCTCTTAAACCCTTTAAAGCTGTTACTCAGCTTTGTATTTGTAGTGCTGAGATTTTGATTGAATGGTCTGGTATCCAGGAAAGAGTGTTTCCTGAATTTTGCAGAATTTGAAACTTAAGAACAGATATTTATTCTGGACACATAATCCAGGTTCCCTCATTGTATATATTTCTTTATCAAACATAGATCTACAAAAAGACATATGTGGATGTTCACTGTGGCCCTAGTCATAATATTAAAAAAAAAAAAAAAACTGGAACCAGACCAAATATCTACCGGCGTGACTGGATCAGCCTAGTGTAGTATATTTGCATAATGGAATGTTGCTCAGTTGCTCTCTTGTGTCTGGCTCTTTGCAACCGCATAGACTGCAGCAAGCCAGGCTTTCCTGTCCTTCACTGTCTCTTGGAGTTTGCTCAAATTCATGATGATGCTATCGGTGATGCTATCTAACCATTTTATCCTCTGTTTCCCCCTTCTCCATTGTCTTCCATCTTTCCCAGCATCAGGGTCTTTTCCAATGAGTTGGCTCTTTGCATCAAGTGGCCAACGTTTTGGAGCTTCAGCTTTAGCATCAGTTCTTCCAATGAATATTCAGAGTTGATTTTCTCTAGAATTGACTGAGAGTCCAAGGGACTCTCAAGAATCTTCTCCAGCACCACAATTCGAAAGCATCTATTCTTCAGTGCTCAGCCTTCTTTATGGCCCAGCTCTCACATCCTGGAAAAGCCATAGCTTTGGTTATACAGAGCTTTGTCAGAAAAGTGATGTCTTTGCTTTTAATATGCTATCTATGTTTGTCATAGCTTTCCTTCCAAGGAGCAAGTGTTTCTGTTTTTTTAAATTTCATGGCTGCAGGCACCATCAGCAGTGGTTTTGTATCCCAAGAAAATCAAATCTGATACTGCTTTCACTTTTCCTCTTGGAGTTTGGAACTGGATGCCATGATCTTAGTTTTTTGAATGTTGAGTTTCAAGCCAGCTTTTTCACTCTCCTCTTTCCCCCTCCTTAAGAGCCTCTTTAGTTCCTCTTCACTTTCTGCCAGTAGAGTGATATCATCTGAATATCTAAGGTTGTTGATATTTCTCTCTGCAATCTTGATTCCAGCTTGTGATCATCAAGTCTGGCATTTCACATGATAATGGAATACTGCTCACTAATAAAATAAGAAAGAATGAACAATGGATACCTTGCAATTACATGGATGAATATTATCATAAATACATTATTTTGAACAAAACAAGCCAGACACAAGAGTACCTACTCTATAATTCCGTTTATGTGACGTTGTAGAACAAGCAAACTTAATCTTCTATAGATCTAATCACTGGTGGCTTGAGTGAGTGAAGTGGAGTTATTAGGAAAGGGACAGGAAGAAACTTTCATGGAGATGCTTTATAATTTGATTTCATTATTTACATGGGTTTAGATTATCAAAACCTGTTGACCTGAATACTTGAAGTCTGTGCATTTTCTTTTATGTTAATAATATCTCAGTTTTTAAAAATGATAGCCATAACTAGCAAGCGAAGGTGGAGGTTGAGAGAAGTTTCTTTTAAGATGAGAAATATAGCAACAGGTTCATATGCTAGTAAAAATGATCGAGTTGAAGGAAATATATTGATGAATAAAAGAGAAGGGGAATTAGTGAAGTCATGTACTAGAGTAGGAAAGAGGATGAGATCAAGTGCACAAGTGACCTTTCTACTTCTGAAAGGTCATGTATACGGCAGGGTCAAGGTAGGGAATGTGGTTGAAATGATGAGTGAATGGTTGGTCGTGATGTTTCAAGTCTACACAAGCCACTTTTGATTTTCCCCTCATCCAAGGAGAAACCAGGACAATAGATGATAGTGAAGCTAGAGGAGGAGGTGCGAGAGATCTGAGGAAGTGTAGAACAGTGGCTGTCAAAAGCATAAAGCATGTTGAAACAATTTTGCTGGGCCCGCCCCAGAGTTTCTCCTTCAGTAAGACTGGGAAAGACCCTGACGGTGTGCCAAGAAGTTGGTAGATGATGCTGATCTGGACAAGGTCCTAAGAACCTCTGGTGTAGAGCTTGCATTTTTATTACCGAGATAGTCATGCTTTGAATAATAAAACGGTTCGCTTGAGGTACTAGCACTGTTATAAGCAAGTAGCCCAGGCTGCTGTCTACAGTCCAGCGTATTCCTATATGTCCTGACTTGAGTAAGGGGGAGCATTTGAGGGCAGTGTGTGCTGGAGGTGAAGTAGGGGGCAGGCACTACGAGGGAAAGTTGGGAGAAAGATGTTGGGGTTACTAAAGCAAATCTTGCTAAGATCACCTTGGATTATTGTGCTCTGATAAATAAATGTGAACAGGAAAATGTTTTTCCCTGTTCAGTATGCACGAGCTGAGCTTTGGATTATAGGACGGCTTTGTTTTGGCTTTGTTTAGTTTCCTACTATAAAGAAGGCTTGCTCTTAGTATTTTAATGGAGGTATGATCACATTTTGTAAAAGGTTGGTACTTGTTTTGTTTGCAAGCACATGTTTTCTTTTAAACCTAGTATGTATATTTCATTCATATATATATATACACACATACACACACACATATATATAAGATCTTGCAAATGTGATTGCAAAAATCCCATGAAATTAATATTTAAAGGTCTTTGAATTAAATATAATCTATTGGAAAGCAGTGGTGAAATGGGACTTTAATTATAAATACAATATACCCATTCATATACCTGTGGATTCCCAGGAAAAACTAGAAGGAAACATGCTAAATATTTGTTGTGACTTTTCTCTGAATTGTAAGACCGTATGTAATTTTAATCTTTTTTTTATTTTGATGCTTATAGAATAAGTGTAAGTTATTTTTATAAATCAAAAAAGCAAATTCTGCTTTTTTTATATAGCTAATATAACATAATAACTAACAATATACAAACTGGGATGTTTTTAATGAACTGACCTTGAGTCCTGGGTGCTTGGGATATATCTGTGATCAAGAAAAATAGCCCTATTCTTTCGGAATTTACATTCTGAGACATCAGTGATGAAACTCACTGCATCTTAGTGAACCTAGTGATCCTATTGGATATTTTGGTACAGGATAACTTCAAGTTTATATTTTGGTTTGAAGTACTGTTATTCAGCTTTATATTTGCTTTGTTTAAATTATAAAGTTCTTGATTATGGACTGTGACCATTGTAAAAATTGTCATTTATAATAAAAAATGCTGTATTTTTTTTGCCTAGAATAAATTAATAAATTTGTATACTCAATATAAAAACAGTATATAGTAAATATTTTAGGTTGGAGTTTATTCATAGATATGAGCAAACATTCCCCAGAGTCTAATATTGAATGATACCACATACAATCAGGTCTTTGATTTAAACATCTTAACAGCTTCCAGCATATGGAGTATTGGTCTAAATAATAAATAAATAAAAGTTTTTATAAGAATTCTTTCTTCCTTAACATTGAGTTTAAAAGTACAGTTTATGGCAACACAAAGGTGGACGAACATGCTGCATGCTTCAAGGAGCCTTGAAAACCTAGGCTAAGTGAGAGAAGCCAGGTGCAAAAGGTCAGTATATTACTCCATTTAGATGTAGTATTTAGAATAGGAAATCTATAGAGACATGAAGTAGGTACATGGCTCTCTAGGGCTGGAAGCAGGAGCAGAGGAGATCCTTGCTTGGAGTATGGGATTTCTTTTGGGGGTGATGTTCTACAATTTTGGGCATGGTTATACAATTCCAAATACACTCAAACTATTGAACTGTATGTTTTAAATGGGCGAACTACATCGTATATAAGTTACACTTCAATAAAACTGTTACAAAAATTGTGTTTTAAACGTTTCTCCTCATCTTAAGAGCCTCTTGTCTGCTGTGTGGCACGTCTTCATCTTCCCTGGGTCGCTGATGGATGACCACGTGCATCTGCTGAAGGGCCCTTCCCCACGCACCGGTCCACTTCTCCTTGATGGCTTGTGTAAACTTGCCTGAGCATTTGTACTTTGAAGCGAAAGGGCACTTGGCCTCAGGGAGTTTCTCAAATGGAATTACTTTTGGGAAAGATTTAAATTAGCTGATAGGTACAGAAAATCCAGATGGTATCTATTTCACATAATTAAACACTTGAAAACATGTTCCTAATTCTCCACCCTCTCCCACATCTCTTCCTGTACTTGGCTTTTTGGGGGTCCAGTAGAAGAAGCACTCAATACCTACTTTCTGTTCCTAGGTATAATTTCTCATCCTATAAGAAAATTTTGATTAGATGCCCAGAGTTCTGAAAGGATAACCCAGGAACCAACAGAATCAGAATTATCTGAGTAACTTATTAAATATGCAGAGTCCAAGTCCAATTTGCAGAGATTTGTGGAGTTTACCAAATAATATTTTCTGAGTCAAAAGTTTTTTCTAAACTAGCGATACAAATTTTACCAAGTATTCTTTCCCTGTTGGCTCAGATAGTAAAGAATCTGCCTGCAATGCTAGGAAACCCAGATTGGATCCCTGGGTCAGGAAGATCCCCTGGACGAGGGCATGGCAACCCAACCAGTATTCTTGCCTGGAGAATTCCATGGACAGAGGAGCTTGACAGGGTATAATCCATGGAATCACAAAGAGTCTGATATGACTGAGCAACTAACACTTTCACTTTCTTACATTCCTTCTGTCCTCCCATGATTTTTATCTGTGCTAAAATTTGAACATCGGTTTATTAAAGATCTGGTCTGTCTATGATGCTCGACTACCGTTCAGGTATTTCCTGTTTCGTTTGGTTTGATCTTTCTGGATATTCGGAAACTTTTTTTCATCGGTCTTTGCTTCATGAAGACTTAGGCCAAAATGCTCATCTGAGAGATTTGCTTGCTTTTGAAGACTGCTTCATCATTTAGGGTAAACATTTTATAGTTTAGTTTAAACATAGTTTAGTTTTCTCCCCCTCCAAAGAATTAGATCTTTAAGTTTCTTTTCTTCCCCCAGCTGTTTTAGAATGAATAATATATTTGCATTATTAAATCTGGAATATAAGTAGCATGGAATTTTAAAATTTCATTTGGTTTATAAGACTATTAGCATTAATACAGACTAACATTTACCATGTAATTTCTAGAAGTTAAGTCTATTTTGAAAATATCTTAAAAAATTTGTTACTGTGTTTGCTGCAGAAAGTTGGAGATAGATATCTTTATGTTTGTGTGAATAAGATCAGTAAGAAAAGGTAAAGGTATTAGTTTGTTTATATATATATATAGTTAAAGAACATTTTCTTTTTTAACATCCCATGGCTTGGAGTCTTTTTAAGAAGAAAGACTGTGGTTGGATTCCAGAATAGAATAAGAAAAGTCTGAAAATCAAGTTGGCTTATAAGATTTGGTCATACTGTTATTACTATTAATCATAAGTTTTAATTGAAACTTAATATTTAAAACTGATAAGCAACTCTTCTTCACTGTTCTTTTCATTAGAGTATAAGTGAGAATTAATCTTTTTATTACATGTGTTGGTATCACAGTCCAGGAATTCCTATTCAGAGATACTGTGTCTAGTGGTAAAGCTTCTCCCAGTTTGCACAACTGGAGCATCAGCCTATAAGACACCATATTTTGAATTTTTTTTTTCCAAATTTTCCTTTTCAGTCTGAGTAGGCGCCTTTCTTAAAGAGGCCCTTTCCTGTTTCATGCGCTTCCCTGGCGACTCAGCTGGTAAAGAATCTTCCTGTCAATGCAAGAGATCTGGGTTCAATCCCTGGGTTGGGAAGATCCCCTGGAGAAGGGAAAGGCTACCACTCCAGTATTCTGGCCTGGAGAATTCCATGGATGGTAGAGTCCATGGGATCACAAAGAGCTGGACACAACTGAGCGACTTTCACTTTCCTCTTTCATTGGTTTCCTTTCTTTTTTCTTCTTCATTTTGCCAACTCAATTCTGCTTCTCCCTATATTCTCTCTCAATTGTAACTTTCCCAATCCACTCCCATTTTAGTATCTGAAACGGCTTTTAAATGTGCTACTTAAAATTCACAAGTGCTTTAGATAGCATGTGCTCAGCGTGCCAGTTACGCTCGTATTTTCGATGCCATCCTGTGTCATCATTTCTCCTTCAGTGAACACAAGTCAGGAATGCTGGACAGAGTTCCGAATGCTGGAGATACACGGTGAATCAGAAACCCACAGGCTCTGTCCCAGTAGCTTACATAGCTAATTATAAATCTGTGCGATGCACAGATTTACTCATAGGGATTACAGGAACCCTAGGTGGGGACCCCTGACCCACACTGGTAGAGCTGAACTCACAGGTGACTTAGCAACATCTTCCCCATCTGCTGTCTTCATCCCTCTCCCCCAGAGGGCTTGTGTCCTCTCTTGGTGTCCCTAAAAGCCCCTTAAGTAAGTCTGTCATGGAATGGAGCACAATGTTAACTACCCCACCCCCACCCCCAGGGATAATTCCATCCATGTGCCTGGAATATAACTCCAGGATTCCTTGCCCGTTTGCGTGGCTCCACCCACATCCGATGAGAAGGACTAGAAATAGATTTCCCTTTGCCGCTCTATCAGTCAGACTTGGTGTGACCTGGAGCCTTCCTAAAATTGGAGGTGTCATAATCTGCAGTGAACACTGGGTTCCTGAACAGGTGTAGCCACAGGAGAGAGATTTTAGCTTCTGAGATGTAAGAACTGAGGGAAACTTGGATGAAACACAATAGAATCCAGTCATAGCACAAATGATGAAACTGAGACTCAAACGTTGAATGAATTCCCCGAATTTACATAGTAAGAGTCACAGCCAGTATGATTACTTATGTCTTCTAATTCTTCATTTATTCTGTATCTTTCTACTATACTGCTTTGAAATTAGTCGTTTATTATTTTTGACTCTCGTGGGTTCTATTACCAGACTGAACTGTATCAGTGATATAGTTAAGTAAATTTCGTCTTTACAAATGCAAAAATAGAGACACATGTGTAAATGTATATTGGTGTATAGTTTCAAAATAATTTTTTACTTGCTTTCAAAGATGAGGGAAAAGTACCATTCAGTTCAGTCACTCAGTCGTGCCCAACTCTTTGCGACCCCATGAATTGCAGCACACCAGGCCTCCCTGTCCATCACCAACTCCCGGAATTCACCCAGACTCCTGTCCATCGAGTCGGTGATGCCATCCAGCCATCTCATCCTCTGTCGTCCCCTTCTCCTCCTGCCCCCAATCTCTCCCAGCATCCGAGACTTTTCCAATGAGTCAACTCTTCACATGAGGTGGCCAAAGTATTAGAGTTTCAGCTTTAGCATCATTAGGGTCATCTTATAGTAAATTCATTGTATAACCATCTAGTAATTTCTCACAAGCTTAACTTAGAATTAAAAATCGGAACATCTCAATTCTGTGGGTGTATGATCATTGGAAATTGCCTGAATTTCATGTGTTCATTTTCACAATAGTAATATTGAATCTATCATTAGAGGAAAAGAAGTACTTTCAATGAATTAAAGATTCCTGTCTTTTCTTTATGTCTGTTATTTAAGCTTTTTTCTTAATTATCTCTGGTAATAAGCAGCCTAGACTTCTTTTAAGAAAATAATGTAATGAACCACTGCCTACCTGAAACTCAGTTATCAATTCATTGCCACTCTTGGTTCACTTGTCTCACCCATCACACATGATGTTTATTTATTTGTTAAAATGTTACTGGAATTCTTTAAAGCAAACCCCAAGCATCCTTTTATTTCATACATTAATACGTTTGTATGTATCTCTAATAGAGGAGGACTATAGTATTTTTTAAGTTCCGTTATTCCATATAAAAATAATCCTTTGATATCATCTAATACCCATCCTGAGAAATGCTGGGAGGAAGAAGCACATGCTGGAATCAAGATTGCTGGGAGAAATATCAATAACCTCAGATATGCAGATGACACCACCCTTATGGCAGAAAGTGAAGAGGAACTAAAAAGCCTCCTGATGAAAGTGAAAGAGGAGAGTGAAAAAGTTGGCTTAAAGCTCAACATTCAGAAAACGAAGATCATGGCATCTGGTCCCATCACTTCATGGGAAATAGATGGGGAAACAGTGGAAACAGTGTCAGACTTCATTTTTGAGGGCTCCAAAATCACTGCAGATGGTGACTACAGCCATGAAATTAAAAGACGCTTACTCTTTGAAAGAAAAGTTATGACCAACCTAGATAGCATATTCAAAAGTAGAGACATTACTTTGCCAACAAAGGTCTGCCTAGTCAAGGCTATGGTTTTTCCAGTGGTCATGTATGGACGTGAGAGTTGGACTGTGAAGAAGGCTGAGTGCCGAAGAATTGATGCTTTTGAACTGTGGTGTTGGAGAAGACTCTTGAGAGTCCCTTGGATTGCAAGGAGATCCAACCAGTCCATCCTAAACGAGATCAGTCCTGGGTGTTCATTGGAAGGACTGATGTTGAAGCTGAAACTCCAATACTTTGGCCACCTCATGTGAAGAGTTGACTCATTGAAAAAGACTCTGATGCTGGGAGGGATTGGAGGCAGGAGGAGAAGGGGACAACAGAGGATGAGATGGCTGGATGGACAGGAGTTTGGGTAAACTCTGGGAGTTGGTGATGGACAGGGAGGCCTGGTGTGCTGTGATTCATGGGGTCACAGAGATGGACACGACTGAGCGACTACACTGAACTGAACTGAATACCCATCCACTCAAATATGCTCAGTTGGAAGAGCAAAGGTTTGAATAGTGAATCCTCTAGGCTGGCTGCTTGATAAAACCTCACTTTCATTGTGTCCTTTGCTTTGTAATCCTGACCATCACACACATCACCTGCAGTGGTTTCTGGTTATTTTCTGTTCTCCCCACTGACTTGGCAATTTTCTTTTTGCTCTCTGTTTCCTGAATTTGCCCTTCTCAGATCTCTGGATGCCTCATACATTTTCAATACCTCTCTACTTACCTTCATTTTTGGTGATGAATTTTAGCAGTACTTCATCATTGCTTATTTAGGGTGTTAGTTTAATAAGAAAAGACATCTCTAGAAGCATGCACGTGGATGAGGAGGTAAAGTACAGGGTCTTTGAATTAGCAAAGTGAATTTGGGTAAGTTTATTGAGTACTTTGAGTCTCTGTCTGTAAAATGTAGCCAGTCCTGAACATTATTTTGTCCCACTGTCTGTATCTTTCACAAGCATGTTTCTTTGGCCAAAACCCCAGCATAAATAGTTACACATTCCCTCCTTGTCCTCTAAGTTCCCAGTCGTTGGGATAGACAAGCCTGCAGAGTGTGCAGTCGACCTGGGTCCGTGGTTAGATTTCCAGAACAGTTGCTAGGAACTCTAAGGAGAGATGAACAGAAAAGCATATAAACTTGAAAAAGTGTTACTTCACTAAAAATAGAAGCATAGCAGGATATATTCAATAGTCTGTATTATTTTCAAATTGCTATCACATTGATACAAAAATAAAGAAGAAAGAGAAAAGATTTTCTTTTGTATCCTTGGAAAAATTTCTCTTTTGTATCAGTTTGGGCTTACCTGGTAGCTCAGATGGTAAAGCATCTGCCTGCAATGTGGGAGACCTGGGTTCAACCCCTGGGTCAGGAAGATCCCCTGGAGAAGGAAATGGCAACCCACTCCAGTACTCTTGCCTGGAGAACTCCATGGATGGGTAAGCCTGGCAGGCTACGGTCCATGGGATTGCAAAGAGTCAGACAGGACTGAGTGAGTTCACGTGTCCGCTGGTGTCAGCTTGCCCGTTGTATCCAAGCTCTGTTGCACTCCCTTTCTCACCACGAAGAGCATCATCTGTGAAGGAGCGTGGGGACAGGAAATGGGCGAGAAGTGGAAAAGGACATAATGTTGTTCACAGGCCTACACATTAGATAGGTATAGATCTGGTGAAGATTATATGGGATATTCCATGGTGTTTATCTGGAAATGTTAGCTACTTCCATTATTTTCAGAATTAACTTTTTGTGATAGATATTATAGGCATAAAGTGCTTTGCTTACTGGAATTCCTGATTATTTTTTTCCCCTACTTTTCCCACAAGAAAAATGACATTTTAGGATGATTGGAAGGCTGGGCCTTGGAGTCAAACAGACCTGATTTCAAATACCAACTCTGTCGCTAACATTTCTCTCAGGGTGAAGAAAATTCATAACTTCACCAAATACTATTTATTCATCTACAAAATAGAAAAATACTTTTTATAAATTGTTATAAGGATTAAGCAAGATAATGGACCTTATAGAGGTTATCACTGACACATACATCATAAGCCCTAGAAGGATGTAGCTATTTCCTTGATATTCAAAATTTAATTGTGTGATTTGTTCACTAATTTTTCTCAATTCACCATTTTTTTCTGTTATATATGTGTTATATAGTTGGCTTTTCCTCCCTTGGGATCAGTTTCTTATCTTGAATAAAATTATAAATGTTTTGTCTTTATTTCTGTTTAAGAAATGAAACAGCTTAGATATTGTTAGAGAGCAGTTGTGGTTAATTTGATTCAGCTTCCAAGAACACTTGGAAATCTGATGGAGATTTTGAGATGGCTGTGACTGGTTGTGAAGGAAAGACTGGGAATACCTTTGGCTCAGATCTGGGATTCTGACAAGAAACAATTCCCTGACCTGAGGCAAGCTGCTGAATCTGTCTGGACATCCGTGTCTTCTGTTTGAAGGAGGGATTTGAAATTGGTGATGGTGCAGACACTTGGGGTTTCAGTATCCAATGACTATCATTGGGCAGGTAGAGCTTTGCCATTTGAGCCTCAGAGAGAGCAAGACAGGAGCAAGGCTTATGGGTGGGAGCTGAGAGTTCAGGAACAACAGGAGATGACAGAAGGCATTACTTTTCAGAATGAAGGGAGCAATATGGGCAGTGGGAGGGAATAGGAAAATTAAAGAACAGAGAAGAAGAACTGTGCCAGAACTTCAGTCTGACTTATTTTTTTGAGCGGTGCCAGGATTTCATAGCAACATCCACTATTGCTTCTGGTAAATACATTTTTAAGAGACTATCTTTCTGTGAGTGTGTAGTATCAACCCCAATTCTCAGGAAACTAAATCTTTGCAGCTTACTGGAGATGAAGCCAGTATGTTTTGGTGTTGGTGATAGTTTGCAAGCAGAAGTACAATGTGATGGGTTTTGCTCTCAGGTTTAATAGATTGGGATGTGTGATCTGTGTTTGTAGCCAATAGGGGCCATGAAATTTCACTCAAAAGTCAGGCAACAGAATGTAAGGCATGATTTTGGCTAGCAGCCTTGATATTAGTCATACGGACAAATACAAAGAAATTGCCTTAAAAACATGTGCATGAGTTGCCTCGTGCCAGTCTTTCTCTAAAATTTTCAAAGATCCTCATCATGGCAACTTGAGATTGGACATAGGCTGGTAGAAGGGTCACAATTTAGCTTTAAAGTACTCCTTGCTGCACTTTAAAGTACTCCTGCTGCACAGGCAAACAGTGTCCTGTTATTTGGGTTTACTAAAATCACTTTGCGCAAGCTTTAAAGGAAAGTTTCAGTGTTAGATGAATAACCAGGAAGATTGGATGGTTCTTCAGGGAGAGTAGCTCAGTGAGGTCATTAGCTTCTAAAATCTGGTGCTTAGCTTAAAAGTCCAGAAGCATCAGGTGTCAGCACTTTTGTTGACCAACTTGTTCAAGGAAACTGATCATAAGAAACCAAATCTCTAGGATGCTGATGTATAAAGCAACATGATAATTTATAATGAGACATATGAATGGAACCAAAACTATGTCAACTGTTTTTCTACCCAAAGGAAACCTCACCTGGAAAGGCCATTGTTATCACAGTTTCCACCAAATAGTTGGTGGAAATAGTTGAATGACTTTGGCCAGTGTCATCAAGTTGTATTACCATCTGTAGTTCAGGGACAGAACTGCCAGACATACTGAATAGCCAGGTTGCTCGACTGGGAAGCTCCTTCTGATCACCTTTCTCTCCCTTATTTCTGTGTCCATCACCTTCTTATATTCCCTCCGTGTCATTTTCATTGTTTCCAGTTTCTAACAAAGGGCTTATCATATATGTGCTAAATAAATGCTAGAATGAATGGCATATGTTCACATCTGTTGACTTAACTTTTGTTGAAATTGAGTAATAATTAACTGGATTATAATCAGTACCTATAGGAGCTTATAGTTTTATATATGAAGTTCTTTGTTAGTTGGAACTAACAGTTTCTGCCTTTTTTTTGAATATTGATGAGTCTTAAGGCTACTGCATTTGTTCCTTAAAATCTACTACCTCCCTCCCTCTTCAGTATGAAAACTATATTGTAGAGCAAGTTTGAAGCTCTATTTTCTTGTTTCCTCCATTCGGGTCCTTTTTAGAATGTTTTATTCTTTCATTATGAGAACCGCGTTACCAAATTCATAACAAACATCTAGGTATCCCATTATTTCTCTGAACTTCTGGCCTCACAACCGAAGGCAAAATATTAAGACGACAACAATAAACCATGAAGATGTGAAGTCTTAGTTTTTGTTGTTTAATTAAAATTTTCCTTTTAATTCTTGTCCTGCCTGCACATTGGTCTTTGATGATACATTTGAGGTTATCTTGGCTACTATGGAACTAGATTTTTTTAAAGATAATTGCATGCCATGAGACCTAAGTAAATGTGGTGGCAAGATGGACAGATGTGTTGGTGGGATACAGCCCGTCTTTGAGGTGGGCTCTCTGCTTGTGCTTAGTCGCTCAGTTGTGTCTGACTCTTTGCGCCCCCGTGGACTGTGGCCCGCCAGGCTCCTCTGTCCTTGGAATTCTCCAGGCAAGATACTGGAGTGGGTTGCCTTGCCAGGAGATCTTCCCAACCCATGGATTGAACCCAGGTCTCCTGCTTTGCAGGCAGATACTTTATCATCTGAGCCACAAGGAAAGCCCAAGAATACTGGAGTGGGTAGCCTATCCCTTCTCCAGTGGATCTTCCTGACCCAGGAACTGAACTGGATCTCCTGTATTGAAGGCGGGTTCTTTACCAGCTGAGCTACCAGGGACATTTCTGCCTAGTCAAAATGTATCTGTGTGTAATTGGGAGTGATCACTTACTAACATTTTCTTTCTTTGAGAAAAAAGTTCATTCTAAGCTTTGTAACTATTAATAGGTTTTGTTTGTAGAGCTGAGAAACTTATTTCAAAATTAAATTTTTTAGTCACCTTTTAAAAATAGTCTTTCAGATATATTTGTTTGGGCTAGGAAAAATATATAAAATAAAGATACCTTCTCTCTTGAATAGGGAAAATTTGAATTCTATCAATTCTGAAATCAAAGTAAAACATCTGGAGAGGTGATGTGACCAACAAATCAAAATTTACAGACACAGCTAATACCAGTAAATAAGAAATGCATTTATTGTCTTCAGTTGGTGACCATCGATACAGGGTGATTATTATTTTCAACTTGTCTTTCTAGAAGATGGAGAGATGGCAATACTTGTCATGGTTTATCTCATGTATGTTTTTCCAATAAGGATTATGGTTGATAGACTTGGTTATCAGTGGGTCCATTTGCCTCTATATAAAAAAAACAGCTGAAGTTTGTATTCAAGGATTTATTTTTATTCTGCATTAGTATATGCGTTTTAGTATTTTCGAATGAGTCGATGCTACTGTCAAGTTTTATGAATTTTGAGTTGACTTTCTAATTGGATTTGAATGGTAGCCCCTGAGTGGCTTGCATTATTTCCGTAGGTAAGACAATGAAAGTTTGGGGTTAACAAAATAACATTTAAATTATATATGTACATATGTGTATATATATATGTGTGTATGTGTTTATATGTGATTTCTCATCTAGATATAAAATCTTTGTAGAAAAGAATTTAAATGCAGAAAAATGTAAAGAAAAAGTTTCCATATTCTCCCTTTTAGAAACTAGCAATCACGTGGTAGTGGATATGTGCTAAAAATGTATACACACATGTGTTTCTTTCTAAATGAACATGG
Source organism: Budorcas taxicolor (assembly GCF_023091745.1). NCBI lineage: Eukaryota > Metazoa > Chordata > Mammalia > Artiodactyla > Bovidae > Budorcas > Budorcas taxicolor. The sequence continues at coordinate 29,410,461 of NC_068914.1, forward strand.
AATATTTTAAAACATACAATTGCATGCGTAATAATCAGACTTTAGATTCATATTAGAAAATCCCCTAAAAGCCTACAGAGCCTCTCATTAAGTCATATTCTTTCTTAATCTTGAGGAAAAACTCAGGGCTGAATCCTTTCAAAGCCTGTAATTGTTGGAGGCCAAAGCATGAACTCAGATTCTGAAATTCTCCAGACTTAATGTTTTATTTGCACATCCCTGAAGGTTTTCATATAAGGCTGGGAAACAAGTGTTTCATTTGATTTTACCAGTTGTTCCTGTCTTCGTGACCCTCCTACTTTTTTAGAGAGAAGCATTTGTGTTCAACCCCCTTTCTGGCATTCCCCAGACTTTTGGAAAAACTCCTAAAGGACAGTGAATTGATAGTCATCACAAACTGTTGCAAGCTTGAAATTCCATTGGAAATTTTGAAAAATTTTTTCATTTACTTTGAAAGTTATGTAAACTTGGGCTTCTATTTGTAAAAAATTTTATTGGAGTATAGTTGATTTTACAATGACATGTTAGTTTCTGCTGCACAGCAAAATGAATCAATTATACACATATCCACTCTTAAGATTATTTTCCCATATAGGTCATTATAGCATATTGAGAATTCCCTATACTAGCCTTGTATTCTTTTTTAAGTTCACGATTCTCAATTTTAAAAAAATTTTATTGGGGTATAGTTGATTTACAAATTGTGTCCATTTCAGGTATACAACAAAGTGATTCAGTTACATATAATACATGTTTTCATCCTTTTTCAGATTCTTTTCTCATATGGATTATCACTAAACATTGAAAATAATTCCTTGTGCTATACAGTAGGGCCTTGTTGGTTATCTGTTGGCCTTTTATTCTATCATAAGACAGCATTGGTTTTGATAGAAGGGTAATGGGGTCAAGTCATTACCATCCACTCCTTCGTAGGTTGTTAAATAGGTACTCCTGTAAGAGGTTCACGTTTTTCCATAGGTTTTTATACTCCAACCTCCTCACCTCTAGCATGTGTCCATGAGGCTAAGAAGCCACTGAAATCATTCCTTCAACGAAGGACATCACACACACTGAAATCATTCCTTCCCTACATAAATGTGACGGGAAGGTGGTGCCTCTCTTAAAGGGATCTTCACTCTCACCTTATTATTTTTGTTATGGGATCACGTTAGAACATACCATTATTGCTTCAATGTTTTCTGAGCCATGTTAGTAAATAGAAAACCCTGAAGCAGTTGTATTTATGTATTTGATATAGGATTAGTATGCAGACAAAGTACGCTTAGGTCTCTGAAAACTTTGAAGCATTGGAAAGAAGATTTGTATCCTGTTATTGTTTTAATTAAAAAGACTTTATTGAAGCATAGTTGATTTACAGTGTGTTAATTTCTGCTGTACAGGAAAGTGGCTCAGTTACATGTATATTCTGCTTCATCATCTTTTCCACTATACTTTATTGTAGGTTATTGAATGTAGTTCTGTGAGCTATACAGTAGGACCTGTTGTTTGTCTATTGTATATATAGTAGTTTTATATCCTGGTTTTTAAAATCAATAAAGGTAGGCCTTTAATGTAGTTATTTGTAAAAATGTAGAAATTAGGAACATAAAAAGAAAACCAGCCATTCAGATAAAAATCATTTACTTTCAGGCATTTCCCTTCCAGAATTTTTTTCCATTCAAATATGAGTGTGAATGTTTGTGGATGTGTGTAGACATGTCTAAGTATTTATAAACTTGGAATCATATATTACATTCAGGTTTTTAAATTTGATTTTTAAATATCCTGCTTTTTAAATTTGATATTGTGAGCATTTGTTGGTATTGTTAAACATCAAGTTGTGATGAAAATATTCTCAATTGTGCACTCTATTACTTGTACATTTAAAAACAAACAAACAAACAAAAAAAAATCCCTGTTAATTAAATTAAGTATTTATCACCAGAATACTCACCTCAACACACTAGAATTCTCCCACATTCTCCTACCAAATACCATAAATTATTTAGCACCACAGAAGTTTTTTATTTTTGTATATATTTATGAAAAATTTTAGTTTTAAATCTAGGCTGGAGGTTGGATTGTTACTGAAAAATTAATGTGGTGGTATAAATTATCAGTGGATGCTTCTCCTTGTCTGGAGTTAGCCTTAGATAATGGCCTAAGGGCATCAATGCCAATGCTCTGTCCTGAGATCAGCACTGCTCCATAATTGTAAAGGCGATTGCAATGGTGCTTAGCCATGTGTGTCTGCTTGAAGACAGTTCAATTAGTCTCTGCCTTGGATCCCTAAAGACCTCTCTCTCCAAGTCTGTTATTTGACATCTGTCAGAAGCATGACTTGAAATGCTAAATTGGAAGCCACTTGATCTGATAAGATCTTGTTTCCTTTTCCAAAAGTTTTTCTATAAAGTTTCTCTGAAATTAATTCTGAGAATGCAAGGGCTCTCTATGATAATGAGTCCTTATCAAATATTAATAATATTATTAATCTGCTCTTGGCTCCTACTTGTAACTTTCTCTCAAAACCTTTATTGGCAGTACAGGATCCAGGATCCAGTGGCGGCTCCATTAAATGAAAGTAGTAGTGCCAGGTATTTGTATGTCATATTTCCATCTCAGCTGACTTAATTTGGGGTTCAGGAGTACTTTCTGGCAGAGGCATACTTCAGAGATAGTGTTGGTTTGGTTCCAGACCACTGCAATAAAGTGAATATTGCAATAACGTGAGTCATGTGACTTTTGCTTCCCATTGCATGTAAAGTTATGTTTTCACTATAGTATAGCCTGTTAAGGGTGGAATAACACGTCTTAAACAACATCATACTTTAATTAAAAAATAATCCTACTTCAGTTAAAATGTTGCTGCTAGCCCTGCTTGATGCAAGGTTGCTACAAACTTTCAATTTGTAAGATGTGCAATAAAGTGAAACACAATAAAATGAGGTATGTCTGTACAATATTTCAGAAATATATCCTGCTGTCAGTCCGTGGGTTAAGAATGTATGTTAATACATAAAAGGTACGGGAAAATTGGTTGTTTTTTATCTTGTTGGTGGGAGTTTTAAATTATTCTAACATTGTTGGAAAGCAGTTTAGCAATTTTTTCAGAACTTAAATTGTCTAAAATCTTTGAATAATTTAGCTGCTAAGAATTTATCCATTTAGCATCTTCATAAAAAGAAGCTCCCAAAATAATGTGCGAGGATAGTCATTTCAGCTTTGTTTTTCTGGTGGTTTACTCTTGCGATCCCGTGGACTGCAGCCCACCAGACTCCTTTGTGCATGGGATTTTCCAGGCAAGAATCCTGGAGCGGGTTGCCATTTCTTTCTCCAGGGGATTTTCCCCACCCAGGGATCAAACCTGGGTCTCTTGCACTATAAGGTATTAATGTCATCACATCCATGCAGTTGAATACCAGGCAGCTATTAAAACATATAAACATATCTACATGGGAAGGTCTTCAGCATATAATAATAAGTTGATAAAAGCAAAATGATTATACAAAATGGTACCCTTTATTTAGAATAAAAACTAACAAAAACTATTAAACTTTCATAGCACAAATACATGTATACATACACGTGTATGTATATGTATGTACATAGGTTTTTTTTTTTCCCAACAAGATGTTGTTTCCTTTAGGGATAGAAACTTGTTAGCCTATATTGGGTAGGTCGAGAAATTCATTTGGGATTTTCTGTGTAACATCTCACAGAAAAATCCAGGTGAACTTTTTGGCCAACCCAGTATTTTGCCTTTTATATATTTTTGTATTTGAAATTCCTAACACTGCATTTATTACTTTTTTTGTCAATGGATTTGTCTATATGATATGATTTGGAATCTTTCATGTAATGTTAATGCCTGTTTTTAAAAAGCCTAGAGAAATATTCAATTGATATTTTAAGATGATTTTTTTAAAAATCAGTGGTGTTCAGAAATAATGATGGCCAGAGGAGATGAAATATAATATACCATGGAAAATCAGAGTAGTGGAAATCGGGGAAAGATAAGAAAAAGAAGATTTGTTTGGAAAATGGGGCTTTTTAAAAACTTGAGCAACTACTTTTTTTCCCCTTTTGAGGTTTATTCTCTCTGTCAACCTTATTCTTTTGCAGCTGTGTTTCTACCTCATTCTTTGACCTTCTTTTAGTTATTGAACTGCATCTGCCTGTGTGTTCCTTCCCCCTGCTCCCCATCGTTGGTCTGTATGGCTCTTTGGTTTTTCTCTAAGGTTAGTGTTGCAGTAAGGAGCAGGGGTTTGAGTGCTGGGACCAGAAAGGCAACAGCGTTGATCATGCACTTGCCACTGGCCAGACACACAGTTGATGTCTTTCCTCAGCCTGACCTCTGAACTTCCTTCTCCTTATTACATCAGCTGGCTCTGATGTTGTCTAACCTTCTATGACAAGACAGTGACTTGTTGGATTTATTTTTCCGAAATATGATTATGAAGTTGCTTAACCATTATATTTCATTGATATGATGGAAAAGTAAAGCATTGCCTGGTAGAAGAAAATATTGACTTGCAAGGCCATGGTGGTTTACTTACTGTCACGATCATCTAACTTACCAAACACAACCCCCCTCCTGTGTAATCATATAATGGAACAGCTGAGGCCTACACAGTTATCTGAACTGACTAATCCCTATCCAATTAAACAACAACATTGAGCTGTAAAATGCACATTTCCCCTGTGATACTGAGGGCTTCTCAAAGCTCAAATGCTTTATATCCTGCTGTTACTGTGATTTCTGAAAACCAAAGAAAATCCCAAGTACTTCACACATCAATATGGAGGATTATTATAAACATTTCCTTATCTGTATGAGGAAGACAGCATTCAGCTCTGATTTCAGTCCCTGTTGGTTCTTCTGTATTACCAAGTCTAAAGTTAAGAGCTTGGAAAGAAATTACAGACAAATAAATAGGTTATCATAGACTGTATCTGCAACTATTCAGCCTAGCCTCTACAGCTCAATGTCTGTGATGCCTGAGTTCCATCTATGTGTCACAGTTGATTAGGTGAGAGAATTACTTACACTGGCCCAAATTGATTTTTCCGACGAGGTAAACAAAAGGGTGTGACTTACCAATAATATGTTGATAGCCAGATTTTAAATATTAATAAAAGTACACAATGTAAAAAAAAATTTACTCACCTTCCATGTGAGTTCAAAGTGGTCTATTCATGAAAACCACCAAGAAATATTGAAAAGACTATTGATCAAGGCAAAGCTGCCTTACTGTTTTCATTTTAGCATTATTTTTACTCAATGTATGGCATAGAATAACAAATAATACCTTTGTTTACTGAATCTTGTGAGGTGTTATGTTAAAGTGCTTTAGTTGTGGCATTTATGTATTCAGACAGTAATATTGGCTTTTCTATCAGCTCCATTTTAAAGGAAAGTAAACCTACCAAAGTTTAACTAGCTAGTAGGTGGCAGAGCTGGGACTTGAAACCAGGCTAGAGTACCCTGGTGGATGAACTGATAACCAGAGTAAGAGGTTGGTTAAGGCACCACTGAGACTAGAATAAGGAGAGAGACAGTTGGATCTTCAAAATGTGATTTTGCAATTTTAGTTGAAATATTGGCTTGTGGAATATTGTATAGTCATACTTAAATATAAGTATAGTAGAATTATAGCTGTTTCTTTGTCTTTCAGGAATATGTACAAAAATCCATTCTGCCTAATTCCCAAATGGAAGTTTTCCCACCAGCTATGGGCATTATCTATTTTAAATATGAAAGGTGTTAGAACACATAAATGTGTAAAATTTGTTTCTTTCCATTGTATCAATACGTATAATTATTAAGTTTAACTTTCTGTTGCTTACCGATTTCAGTGTTGTATATATGTGAATTTAATTAGTTTATCTTTCATTGATCTGCAACTTGTATTTCTTAGTTTTCTGGAACTTTTGTATTTTGTATGTTGTTTTTTGCTTTTCAACTGATTTCTTTTCCATTTAATTACCTGTTCTCCTTTGCCATGAGGAAACAGTATGCATAGTTTACATTGAGCCCCCCACCTCTGTGCCATGGACCAGTACCTCATGTCAGATCAGCAGCGACATTAGATTAGAAATAAAGTGCACAATAATTGTAATGCACTTGAATCATCCCCAGGCTATCCCCTCGTCTTGCGGAAAGATTGTCTTCCACAAAAGCAGTCCCTGTGACAAAAAGGTTAGGAACCGCAGGTTTACATGGTATACCAGGAATTATTTTTGTTTTAAAAAAATACAGTTTAATTATTTTTACTCTTAAATTATGAAAAATTTGAATATAAGATGTGTTTGAAATGTTTCTTATAAATATTTAGGTGAAAAACGTTCTCATGAAAGATGAACAATACCAGGCTATGACTAAATATACATTTGTTAATAATTTTGACATTTAAATGTAATAAACATAAATTTGTTTGGCAATTATTTTTGAAATCTTTGAGGAATAGAGCCATACTTCTTCACAGTTCTCATGATGGTTCCTACATCGTGTTAAAGACGAATTCAGGATCAGGGTGTTAGATGTTGGTAGAATAATCTTACTATCAAAATGAAATGAAACTTATGCAGTGACCACATACAGAGAGGAAACTCTAACATACATGACTAAATTGCTTGAATCAAGGCATAAGAAATGGCTAAATGGTAATATTTGAGTTTGTTCTTTTTGCCTATGAAAGTTTGTTATTTTAATATCAAATAACAGGGCTGCAATAACACATTAAATAGCCAAATAATTGGTTTTAGTTGGTTAGTACATTTTGTATCTTGGATAAATTGTGTAAATTCCCTGAGCTTCATTAACATATCTATTTAAATAGCTTTGAGATAGAATCTACATTATATTTCACCCATTTGAAGTTTAATACTCAATGCTTTTTGGTTTATTCGGTGTGGTATAATCATCAGTACCAACTCCAGAACATTTGCATCAGCCCTCTCTGAAAGAACCCCATTCCTGTTAACAGGCACTCTGTTACCTGCCCCCCTGCAATTGTCCTACACCCTGGCCCCATAGGTGACTATCAGTTTAATTCCTAACTCTATGGATTGGTCTATTCTGGACACTTCACATAAATAGAATCATACTTTATATGGTCCTTTGTGACTGTCTTCTTTACCTAGCATGTCTTTAAATTTCATTGATGTTGTAGCATGTATCAGAACTTCATCCTTTTAATGGCTGAAATAAACATATCCTAGAGATAGTAACTGATGATTAGATGATTAGAGAGATTAACTGATGGGTATTTGGCTTGTTTCCACTTTTTGGAAAAAATGTTGCTGTGAACTTTGATGCACAAGTTTTGTGTGGACCTATGTTTTCAGTTGTTCTGGGCATATACCTAGGAGTGGATGGTGAGGGCATATTGTGACTTTATATTTAACCTATGAGGGGCTCTCAGACTGTTTTCATTCCAAAGCAGCTGTACCATTTTCTACTCCCACCACGAGTGTATGAGGATTCTCATATCTTTCTTTACAATAGGAATAATAAAACCTACTTCACCATTGTTGGAAAGATTAAAGAAGACAGCCTATGCCGAATGATGAGGGTGATTTGGGTCACATAGTTTAAGAGCTCACTAAATGTTCCTTTCATTGGTTTGTGATCATTAGAATGATCTCTTTTGTCTTGAGCCAAAATTTTGAGCCCTAGGAATCCTACTGAAGAGAACCAGAATCAATCGGCTGCCTCTGCCAAAGCTAACCCTTCAGATTCTGAAAGGTAGCTATGATGACCTCTTTATCCACGGTCCAGCTTTAACAAATTTCAGTTTTATCCCTAGTTGCTTTACTTTGTACATAAAGAGACCCAAACAGTCATTCTCCTATAATTATAGAAGTGTTTAAGAGGACCAAGGAGTGATTGACATGGCCCTCAGTGTGATGAAGGAGCAAAAGCTCTTGTCTAGAATCTACTCCCATCTCTGCCACTAACAGTGAGTCATTGAATTGTTACTTCCTGCATCTATACAATAAAGACGCAGATGCGATGATCTCTAGGTTGCTTCCAGCACTAATACTTGAATTCTAATATAGTCAGAAAAGAGGCTTAACTTTATTAATATCTTCACTCTTCCCAGTGAAATACTCTAACCCTTTCTCTGAAGTCATCGTCTTTTTTTTTTTTTCCCTTAGCGAAAAGCTTTGTTCCCATTAGGAATTCTTCCAGTGCTGGGATCCTTTTGTCAGGTTCTTCTGCTGAATTCCAAAACTTCAGAAATAATAGACATCCCTGCCATTTAATAGGGAAATATCCTAGAATGTTCAGCTGAGGTGGCAGAAGCAGCCTGGCTTCTCCCTCTGCTTCTGATCCTATGCCCATGCTCATTGGAGTTTGGTTCAGTTATGTTCCACAATTCTTCTAGAGGAGTGTCTGTTCTGCAGTCTACAGTTTCTTGCCTTATAGGCACAATAAGTGAGGATGGGTCAGGAATATATTCACTTTTGCTGGACATTGAATTGGTAAGGACATGTGTTTATGTTATTCTAAGTGACTTTGAAATGAAGATTTCTCCACAGTTTTTGTAGGGTACATAGGAATGTTTATGGCTCAAGTAGCGTCCAGCAATCTGGGGTTTCTTCCTTGTTAGGTACAAGGGAAATATTCTTCCAAATGCTTCCTGGAATTTGATAACTCACTAGCAAAACTCCCACACAGGTCTCAGTAGTAAATGAAGAACTTCTGAGAATCTAGTTTGCTAGAGAAGCAAGATAAGAAAGTCGAATCCTGCACCCTTTGCTTTGGACAACCTAAAAGATATAGGGGATGACTCACTGATTTGAAGATAAAGAATGAGCTACAATAGGTAAAGGAAATGTTCTTATGAGCATTTTTTTTTTTAATGTAGGATATATAGTGTGTGTGTTTTAAGCAACACAGATATAGAATTAGTTCTACACATTGCAACCAAATTAGAAGTGACATTTGTGTTATAATTTTGGTTGTTGAATATCTGTTAGGAGGCAAAACAAGTCAAGTTAGGCTTGACACACTAGGCTTTTGAAGACAAGAAATACTGCAGAAATGTTCCATCTTCATACGCTAAAGGAGAGAGACAAGACACTTTGGAAAACAATAGCTTTTCAGTACACAGTGTTCTTTATATAAAGATCACTTTTGGTCAGATAATGTTTAAGGTTTTGTAGTTGGAGAATACTCTTGTAAAGAACACCTATCTCTCTGTCTTCTTCATAAAGCCAGATGTTATGAATCTTAAAAAAATTTTATTGGAGTATAGTTTATTTATAATGTTGTGTCCGTTTCAGGTGCGCAAAAGGGATTCAGTTATACATACATATATCCACTCTTTTTCAGATTCTTTCCCCAAATAGGTTATGACAGAATGCTAAGTAGACTTCTCTGTGCTATACAGTAGGTCCTTGTTGGTGATCTATTTTATATATAGTAGTGTGTGTGTGTTAATCCCAGATGCCTAATTTGTCCCTCTCCCCCAGTGTTTCCCTTTTGGTAACCATAAGTTTGTTTTCCAAATCTGAGTCTGTTTGTGTTTTGCAAATCTTTGACCAGTTATGGCAGAAATGTTGAAATAATTAGGTTATTTCTTTGTCCCACTGTTATCTGGTTTACCAAAAAATTGTTACACAAAGATTTGTTCATTTGAATCAAATGGTTCAAATTTTGTTCATTTTGTTTCATTAGATTTTGTTCAAAAAAATGTTGTTTAAAAATGTAAGAACAGAAGAAAAACCTCCCAGTGATTCCATAAGTAGAATGTTTCTTTTCTACGTAGCTAATTCATATTGTGCTCATCTCTTGATTAGCACCATGATATAAGCTGCTCTAAATGAATAGTGACAAAAGTACCAATTAGCACACTCAACCCCTGGCATTAGCATCTCCTAGTAAACGTGTAGCTGTTCCTTCCTTAATGTGGGTGCCTAGTGTCCCCAGGAGGGAGGTGGACTTTAATACATCATGGAGATAAATTCTCCATGTTAAACAACAGTCATCTTCTAGGTGCTGCTGGACCGTTTCAGAGTTTTAGAGGAGTGCATTTCTTGGCAAAGAAGAAAGAATCTAGTTCCTTAGCAGAGAATTAAAATGTCTTGTTGATGGAATGAAGCCATTAGTCCCCATGGAGCACTGTATACATGTGGAGCTTCTCTCTTCCAAATAAATATAAAACTTTCCTAGAGGAGGTGGAAGTTGACTTTATGATATCTGTTCATTAAATTAGGCTTAGGAAAATAAATGAAAATGGAAAGTATTTGCAAAGAGTATCTAGCAACTCTCTCAAATATGGATAATTCTTGGGTATTTGGGTTTTTAAAAAACAGGGTTCTTAAACTGTGACAGCTGAGAATGAAATGAAGCGGTGCTGTCCTATCAGACTTTCCTTAGCGTTGACACAGCTGCTAACCTGGTTGATGTGGGAATTTTAATGTCTGTTTGATAAGATCACTCTTGATTTTCTTTCGTAAAGGATGGAGAAATGCCTGGAAGAGAGAGAATGGTAAATAGTTGAATGATCTTACCTAAAAGATGATAGGTTCATTAAAAAAAAAAATCATGTCACAGGATTCCATCCTAGGCCTTGACCTAGTCATTAGTTTATGTCAGTAGCCAGGATAAAATGTAGACAAAATGCTTCTGTAATGCGCATCCTCTTAAATCTGGGAGAGTAGCAAATATATTGACTGACAAAAAGACTGTAACAAGATCTGCAAAAGTGTATCAAAGAGGTAACTCTTCCTGTGTATAAATGTAAGGTTTAAGAAAATCTGTGGAACAAATCCAGAAGAAGAGAAAAATTCTTAGCTATTAAACCTGAGGGAAAGAATACAGGGCAGAAGTTCTCGGCTTTGGTTATATCCTAGTACCACATAGCGGGGGTACCTGGGGAGCTTTTAAAATGTTAATAACTAAGCGCCACTCTAGCCAATTAAGTCAGAATCTCTAGGGGTGAGGCCCAGGTATTGGTAGGCTTAACAGTCTCCCCAGGTGATTTTATAGTACATCTATGCTCGAAAACTATGAATTCATTTTATTTTGTGGATAAATTATAGACCCAATAAGAAAATACCCCAATAAGGATGTCACTGTCCACCCCTTTAAAAAAGCTAATTAAAAAAAAAAAATAAAGCCACATTTGGTGGCTTTCCTGGTAAAGAATCCGCCTGAGAGTGCAGGAGATGCAAGAGATGTGGGTTTGATCCGTGGGTCGGGAAGATCTCCTGGAGTAGGATGGCAACCCACTCCAGTATTCTTGTCTGGAAAATCCCACGGGCAGAGTAGCCTGGTGAGACATACAGCATGCAATTAGACTGCATTTAGGGTATTGTTTGAAACAGGAGACATGTACTCAGGAAGAACAAAGTGAAAATGCTGAACTGATTCAAAGTCTTGTCTGAGAACTGTGTAGGAAATTGTAAATGCTTAGATGGCTAATATAAACCTAAGGAAGTAAACATTTTTTAAAGAAAAGATTTCAGTATGCATACGTTTATACTCAGGTTTTTCAAGGAAAACTCTTTCGGTTATTATTCTAGGGATGTTACAAAAAATAGGCTGGATTATCTACAAAGAATCAGAATGTTACAGAGACTTCCTTGTAAGAAATGGGACGCAGGATACAGCATGCTTGGGGCTGGTGCATGGGGATGACCCACAGAGATGTTATGGGGAGGGAGGTGGGAGGGGGGTTCATGTTTGGGAACACATGTAAGAATTAAAGATCTTAAAATTTAAAAAAAAAAATAAAATAAATTAAAAAATAAATAAATAAATAAAACCGATCATTTTGACAAATCTTCGACAGTTTGGGGTTGTACATGTGTATCTACCCTTTTGGAATTTTTTGTTTGTTTCAAAGACAATATATTTATAATTTCAGAGTTTGAATCAATCTTTAGATAAGTAAGTCACTAAAGATTTCCTTATGGTAGCAGAATAGAAGGTAAGATAATCAACTGTGACTTTTTAAAAAAAATTAATTTATGTTGGACTATAGCTGACTTACAGTACTGTGCTAGTTTCAGATGTACAGCAGGGTGATTCCGTAATATGCATACACATATCTATTCTTTTCCAAATTCTTTTCCCATTTAGTTTATTACAGAATATTGAGGAGAATCTCCCGTGCTGCACAGTAGGTCCTTGCTGGTTATCAGTGTGTGTGTATAATTTAACTCTCGACAGACTAGTCTAGATTATAGAACTCTGGCTTTCCAATCATAGAAAAGCACCAATTGCTACCAGTCCTTGACCAGGTCTTCCTCTTTCGTCCCTTCTTGTTTAAAGTAGTATAGTAAATCTCTTCTTTCTTTAGTTTCCTTCTTGGAGCACAAATTTCACGACCCTAAGCCTGTCCTCTCGTCTTCCTCTGGTTCCCCAGGGCACCTGAGTGGCTGTGTATTTCTTTGCCATCTGAACAGTAATCTGAGGATCCTCCTCTTTCTCTCCACTTGGAGGCAGGCAGGCAGCTGAGGCTGGCTTGCTGATGGCAGATCAAGGAATAGTGTGAGAAGACACTGTTTTCACTTCAGTCTCTTTTCTCTGTCAGAACTGAAATGTGTGAGTTTCTGTTTGATTGCTTGATATTTGACCTGGCCCAATCTGAGTTTGCAAGGGAGTCATTTCAAACACTTGAGCTGATATTAAGCCATTCAAATAATAGCTGTGCTTGCCCTGTTATTAACTGGTCCTTGAGTTACTGATCGCCTTTGCTTGATGACAGTTTCTCTTCGATTTTTTTGATGGCATATTGGAGGCAGGGCATACACCTCAACTAGGAAGTCTGCCCGAGTATGCCTTATGTACATACAGCTCGCTTTAACCCGATATAGTGTTGAATTCATCCTGGCTGACAGTTTTTATTTTCCCTCATTTATTTATGGATCTACAGCATCAGCAGAAGAAATTTCTCCATAACAGATGTCTGGACATTGCTATTCATTAGCAATCAATCAGTACGTTGAAATGATCATTTTGGTCTGGTTATTTTTATGGTGAATCTATTGTAGCAACTGTGAAGCATTATGTTTATTATTATGTGTTACTTTAATTCTAATTTTAATTATTATTTGGCAGTGTAATAAAGTGGCCTGAAAGCATGGTATTCATTAATTTTTGTTAAAGTTTGAGAAAAGAGTTTCTCCCTGGGACTCAGTGTTTGGGAAAGGATGTTGCTCCTTGAGGGAATGGGTCAGAAACCAGGGCCTTCATTTTAATGAAATGTTAACAGGCTGTGATAGGATGTGGTCCTGTGGAGAGGCCATATGATACAAGCCAGTGTGACATTCCAGGGTAGATTGCTTCACAGGTAAAAAATGGGTGTGCAACGAGCATTCTGTGAAAGGTGTTCAGATCAGACCCTTGCCCCCAGCCACTCATCAGTTAGAGATCACCAACTCTGGGCTTCAATGTCTTAAACTATAAAGTGAGAGTATTTGATCTGAATAATTCTAAAATCCTTTCTTAAAAACTGGTTATAGTTATATGGTATTATAATTATGATACTGTAACTATAGAGCCACACCCCATTTGTCTTTAGGATCAGGCCATAGAATTGTATCTTCCTAAGATTTAGTAGTAATTTTGATGTCCATCCATACTTACAAATTTATAGTTCTGCTTACATTGTCTTGTTGGCATCTTTATATAGAAACTGTGAGAATAAAAAGAATTCTTAGACCTATGGGCAATAAGACTATGAAATATAGTGGGTTTTTTTTGTGGGTAATACTTCCAAGATCAGGAAAACAAAGACATTTTCTCCTCAAGGTCTTAGAGACTTCAAAACTGTTAGTGAGAATATAAACTCAACATAAATACAGGTACAAAATGATACAAAATAGGTAACTGAGGGGCATGAAGTCTGAACACTGCCCTTCAGAAAGCCCTGGAAACACCAACCAGTCTAACTTTAGCAAATAAGACATGTCTGTTTTTTAAGAAATATGCAAAAGACATAAAAAATGAAATGTTCTATTGAAATTGTGTGATTTCTATTGTGTTTTTTGAACAATAGGTCCCTACTTCCACCCTAGCAGATACCGATTTTAATTCTGGGAAAATTGAGAGTTTGCATATTGATTGTAGCCTACTAGGACAACTGACAAAATAACCCAGATATGTGGTTTTTTGTTGTTTTTTTTTGGTGACAATGTTTTAAAGTAATTCTGCGATCATACATCCGCTAGATTGTATGGGTTTGTTTCTTCTAACACACTATTTCTAGTTGTTATCTCTTTGTGCCTTCAAATTGCTTAGGTAGGTACCATGCAAAGTTACATTTTTCTCCTTGAGTTCCTAATGATTCTTGCTCTCTTAAATATTGCTTTTCTGGCTTCTTGAGTTTGCTGAATCATTGCCTGTGCCTCTGGGAGACATGCAGTTATTTCCCTAAGGAGTCACTCCTGACAAGAAGTGATTACCAGTGTATTCGCAGCTTAGGTGTTTCTGCTGTTCGGCTTCTCTCCGGATAAATCACAGTTGTTGCAGAGCAAGTGTGCAGCTAAGCTCAGGACCAGAAGATTGCGTCGAGAACGTGCTCAAAGGAATTGGTGACAGATTCTGCACTGGTTTTACCTTCAGCCCTTGCTCCTGATGTTGCTTTTCTGAGCTGATGTGTTGGTTCCCACTCTCTGTCTTGTGTCTCACTCTTGACTTGGTGTTTTGAAGCTGCTGCCACTGGAGCTCTTGTATATTTCAGAGCTGAGCACAGGGAATTCAACAAAAAGCAACTGGATAACGTTTCTAACAACATGTAGCTTTCTAAAAGCAGCGGATTACTGGAGATGTCCTCACCTGGACAGTCTGTTGAAGAAATTCAGGGCGACTGATTGGAGATCATGTGGGTTAATTAAGGGCATATTCCAAAAAAAGGGGTGCATTTTACTTTCTGGATGATAAAAGCTGGGAAAGCTTAAGAAAATGGCTTTAAACGCCATCATGCATCATTAATTAGAGCTGACAAAAGAGGCAATCAGTCCGAATGAAAAAAGACAGAGCATAATGCTTCCGCAATGAAAGTGGATGATTAAAATAGGATAGAGGAGGTTCCCAAGCAAGTGCAGAAACAACTGAGTCGGCAAGATCTGGAAGAGTCCATGGTGCCTCACCCGTCTCATCCAGGTGTGTGATTCTGGTTGACATCTCTAGTTAGTACAGGACCTGGTGGTGGTTTCTCAGACCTGCGAGATCCTAGGGAGGTTTGAAGGGAGAAATAGGGTGAAAAGACAGATATGCTGCTGATTACAAATGGAGACAGCTTTTAGATGAAGGAAGAATGAAACTTTTGGCAAAAGCTTTGACTCTCAGACCAAGAGACCTATTAAATGTCACAAGAACAGAATCTCATGCTATAACACATCTGTCTTTGGAAGAGTGAATAGTTTGTTCCATGTAAGCCAATTGTCCCAAGGTAACATTGGATGCTTTGCAGTTCAAGTTCTTAGTGATACATGTGCAGTCACTCATTTTGTGCACTGGATTTTGTGGTACTATTTAGTTTGATTTTTATTTTGTATAAAAAAATCCCACCATAAGTAGAATAAATATATCATCTGCATTTTTTTTTCACTAGCATTAAGGCTGATCCAATTCTCTTTTAAGGAGATGCATATCCTTGTGGTTTTTGGGCTATGAATAACAGGTTTCTTACTTTTCCTACATTATTTATAGACCCTAAAACAGCCCAGTTTTCTCGTCTTTGCACAGGCAAAGCTCCCAAGAAATAATTGGAAGCCTTGTGTTGCTCTGGGTCAAGTTAATAACTTTGCTTCCATTCCCTTAGACTACTCATTGCTACGTGGTAGATATTTTTACTTAAGCTCATTTTTTTTTTCTGTTTCCCTTTCATCTAGTCAAACTAATACTGCCAAGTTCGTATGAAAAAATAACCTTTCTGCTTTAATCTCCTCTGCTTCCAAAGAACAGAACCAATGTTCTGTCTTTATCTCCTTCATGTTCTTGTTGAATTTTCTCAATATAGCTGCTGTAACATAATAATACGACCCTTGTATGTAATGTCACAATCAGCTTTTTCTCTATGTTGTGAACTTCTGTTTTTTGAGGGGAAGGATATCACAGTGGCCGAAGATATACCAGATACAAGGTAGGACTCCAGGAAACGTTAAATTGTATCTTCCTTTAAGGGGAATTTTGGACCACACTTACAGAATATAGAACTCCTGGGCTGCTGGCAAATTTCATTTCCTCAAGTGACTTTGATGGCAACATGAGATCATTGGAAGAAGCTAGTTTCAAATAGAAAAATGTGACAGAAGAGAGTACATTTTCATTTCCCAGCAATTTCCTCCCTTGCCTGTGGGATGCCAGTTTCGAGAAGATGCTTTTTACGCAGATAGCACACCTTACCCTGAATATTTTTGTAAGTGAGAAATAATTACAGTAGCCAGCAGGTTTTATTCATGCTCAGTGCTAGATATTGTTTAAGGTTCTTTGCATCCCTTACCTATTGTAATGCTTACAATCACCTTGTGTAAAGATAGCACATGCCTCAATAAATGAGAATTTGTAGAGAGAGGTTACTTAGCTTCACCAGGACCACTTTAGAAACAGTACAACAGACCCATGATTGAGCCAGTTTCAGAGCCAAATCACATCGTTTCTTAAATCTATATATTATGCCGCGTCCCCCACCCTCTACTTCACCACGGATTCACTCTCAGAATCAACTGTAAACTGGCAGTTTACACCAGACTAGAAACAGTGAGGACCCAGAGATTAGCCAGATGTGCAGGGGGAGTTTCTTCCTTTAAAAATAATACAGAACCCAGAACCTTTAAGAAGATTCTCTTGAAGGAAACCATGAGGCCTTAATTCTTTCTCTCCTGGTTTTACCTTCCCCAGGAGTGGGAGAGGAGCCCTCTTGAGTAGCAGGGGGCAGTCAGACAGTAGCTGAATGCACGTCAACATTAGGGGCCTGACGGCAGCGGGCAGAGACCGAGTTTTGGAGACAGGGATTCAGGAGTCAGACATCAATCTCTGAGTTGACTCTCACAAGGCAAGACTTGAGTTTTGGAGGGACTTGGGTAGGGGATCAAAGCAAGACCAGCAGCTAAGTCTGAGTTCACATTGGCTGACGAAGGTTAAGGGTGATGCCAGGACATGCAACAGGGTCCTGTTGATGATCCCAGTACCTTAAATGTGGAGAGTTAGGGTACATGGTGAGGAGACACACGTGATTAAAATTACAGTGTTCCGTTTCAGCCTCTTGTTACCATATTGTATTAGATTGGCCAAAAGTTTGTTAGGATTTTTCCATAACATCTTAGGAACTCTTTGGCCAACCCAATAGCTTGATCCCTGCTTAGTCTGGTTAGGTGAGCAGTGTTGGAAGGCATTCAGAATATGGGAGAAATACTGGAAATCATATCTTCCCTTTCTCTGTGCCATCAGGCTGGAAGCGAGGTAGTTTGAAAAAAGATTGGTTAATGTTTAGTTTTTTTACTCAGAGTATCAACAGCTCTGTTTTTTTTTTTTAATGCAAAATATAGAAGCTAAAGGCCCATGAATCTTTTTGCCTAGTGGTAGGAAATTCAGTGATTCACCCAAAGGAAGTGAATCACAGTTTCCTGGGAAGTTGAGCTATTTTTACTTATCCAAAAGGGGCACTGGTGGCCGGGCTCCTAACTGGATTTCTGGCCAGCTCTCATAGGCATTTTATGTTCCTGGTCAGATTCAGGGAAGAAAAGGGTGCTTCTAGAAGGAACCCCTGCTAGGTATCCTCCACTGATTGGGGAATAATTGAGTCAGACTTTTCTCTAAAGGTGGACCTCCAAATTATGTGGTATGCATAACATGTTAAAAAGTTGACATGCTGAGCCATACTGGCTATGAAAACCCAAGCATCTTTGCCCCGGCTACTCACAAGATAGATTTGCCTTGGCCGAAAAGGACTTGTTTGCATACACTGAGGCGGAAACTGTTTAAAAATCTTTTTGCAGATGTTTGCACCCATATTATCATCATGTCTCCCTAAAGGAGTGACTTTTAAAGGAAGTTTGAGTGGAAAGTGGACTGACACCATTAAGACCTAGAAAGAATTCATTTTAATATTGAGTTGACTTTGCCTAATGAAGGCAAGAGGGGTGTTAGAGTCTGTGACAAGGTTAACCTGTTCATGGATTCACAGTGCCTCTAATGTAGAAAATTAGAAGGATACATAATGAGACAGACATGTAATTAAAATTATACAGTTAATTCTTTTATTGAAGTCAAAGTAATTCTTGAGTGTAATGTGAACAAATTATTTCTATGTATAGGCAAAGTAAAGGAAATAAATTTTAAACTGTGTTTATCAAGCAAGAAAGATAATACTTTTAAAGTGACCAGTTATAAACTAATTAAAAACTATAGTGAAATACAAAATGTTGGCATATTGAACCACCTTAGTGCATTAACTTTTGTGGTCTGGTTGAAAAAATTTCTATATACTTTGCATAAAGCTTGGAATATAACCTCTGTTTAGTTGGACAGCAGGGTAAAAAGTTAAAAACTATTATTTATTGGTTATTAATAGTTACTAAGAGTTACTCCGTAATGATTCTGTATTAATGAGTCATTTTTGAGTACTGCCAACTTAAAAGAAAACAGATATAATTTGAATGCTGAAACAAGTATTACTACGTATAATGCTCAGTTTGAAATTTGGGGGCAAATCAAAGGAACCTCATTATTCATACTATCCTTATAGTGAGTAAATTTAATAGTAAAATGAGATTTTATAAAATTCTTAATACTTAAAACATCTTTCATCTGTTCTATGCATTGAAGTTTCTTGAGATTTTGAGAATGGTTACCTTGCTTTAAAAACATTTTAACAACAACAAAACAGATGTTTGGGCACGCGGGACCAAAGAATAGTACTTATTGCTACATATTATGATGTAGAAATGCAGTTTTCACAATAATTTACAAGTTTTTCAAATGTAAGAATGCGGCATTATCTTTCCTGCTTGCTCAACTTGCTTGGAGTGATATATTTAAAAAATGAGGACAGTTGTGCTGTATAAGCTTTTACTGTCTTCACATGAGATTCTACTGTGGCTGAATTTTCTTGGTAATAACTCATTCAATTAGTGCTTCAGGCCCAGAAAGCTGATTTTTGAACTCCACCAACTTCAAGTTGGGAGAGAGATGATTTTATCTTTGATTTTCAAGTGGAGGCAGGTTGAACAGAGGAACCTTTTGAGTCTGTAATAAAAACAGCATCGCAGGATGTCCTACTTCAGGCAGAGCCAAGGGAGGCCTATTTTCATCCTAGCCCAGTGCATGGGGCTTCTCTTTGGCAGGGGCCATCCTGTAAACCGACCTCCCTGGCCGCCTTCCCTGTTGTAAAGGAAGTGCTCTTCCTGTCCTTATCTACGATGAGCTTACAATTCCATGGGGCTCTGAAGCCATGAGACACAGAGATTCTAAGAGGCTGGGCTGGCACTCATGGAAATGGAAGGAAAAAGCCAGAGGGCAGTCTGTGGAGGGGAAAAGAGAAGGGAAAGTGTTATTCTAGATTCTGCCTTCCTTCCACTGACTTTCCGTGGGTTGTGTTCCGCCCCCACCACCTCACTTTGCAGCATTTATAAAACAATAGATTGTCATGTCAGAGAAGAACGAGAACGATGTTATGGGAAGATGTGGCCCTTGAGAGCTTTCTCCTCTGAGGCAGCTTGATGAGTGAGTCTTTAAAGTGCCAGCGGCTCTTACGATGATGTCGCTGGAACAAAATACAAAGGAAGCATCCCGTTCCTTGTGACTGATATCCACCCTTTCAAAAGAGTGATGGATAAAAATGATTTTTAAAAGACCTTATTTGCATGTAACGAAACATGCCAGCTGTTTGATTCATTGTTAAATGATGAGAAACCTATATACCAGTCATTTTCAGTCTGGATGTAAATTTTATTTTTCGCTTGTTTTCAGTGTCTGGTTATCTACAGTAAGCAGATTCTCATAAACCAGTACTAATGGGGACATTTAGGATGATTGCTAATATTTAGACAAATAGATTTGAAAAAATGAGGATGTTAGAACTACCTTAGAAGTAATCACAACCTGGGGAATTGCTGTTCAGCTATATTTTCCTGGGCTGTTTCCTATCTGATCTAGTGTCACAAAAGAGCCACCACCTTCAGTCGGAATAAAGGGGGAAACAAGGAAAAATGTCAAGTGTAGTTTAACTTTCTCAAACCTTTATTTAGCCATTTTTCTCTTGTATGTATTCTAGACCCGTCAAAATCCCAAGGTCATTTACTGTTTAGCTTTGAAGTCTCTAAGACATGGAGAATTTGGTAGCCACACACACACAGAGATAAACCTGAGACATATTTTAATTTCCTCTGAAAACAGAACTCCATAAGAACAAATTAAATGGTTGGAAAATGTATTTGAATTAAACAAAGAGCTCTTAACTTGAAGGAGTTGGGATGGTCATGGAAGTAGGTCATGGGATTTTGTTCTCCAGAGCATCCAGGACAGCAATGAAAGAGGGAGCGAGAATGCCTAGTGACTGTGTGCATTCAAACCTCCCAAGCAGTTTGTAGATTGCATGTTATCCTTGATACTTTCTATGAGAGTAAACCAACTTGGAGGTTACGCAACTTGCCCACGATTTTCACAGCTAGGAAATGCTGGAGCCAAGATTCAAATTCAAGTCTTCCTGTTTCTAAAAGCTGTGTTCTTGAGCCACTCCACGGTGCTGTTTCCTCTAAAGCTAATTTCTGTCCATTTCATTTTCTTTGAAAAACAGCCAACAAATTGTACTTGCAGATTGATTTTGCAGCCCCCTGCTGCTGTGTGAATCAGAACAGACATCTCACTGACACTGACAGCAGGTCCCTGGGTACCATAGGAAGTGTGTCCAGGATAGTTTGTGTCTAGCTATATGTGAATATAGCCTTCTTCAGAAGTTGTTAACACTTTAATTCCTTGAATTTAGCTTGTGTGAAACTTTTCAATAGTCACAAAACAGTAACCCTCCTTAACAAAGCTGTAAAAGGGGATGAGACACCCAAATTCTGCAGGCAGGGTAGTGCTGGTGGTATAATGTTGAGCACAGTTGCCTCCCTCATTCTATAGGCAGCCTGTATACAACTTAGATCAGAAGTATAGTCTTTGAAAACCTTACTGAAAAAAAAAAGTTTCATATAACTGAATGAAGCTTGAATTTCTAGGCAGCTTTATAAATTTCTGAAGAGTTTAAGATGAGAAGGTTGACTTTGTGGGTAGTGTTTGGCATTCATCAATCTTTATTGATGTTAGGCAGACTCATTACAAGGCCTTGCCCTTCTCTTATAATTTGAAAGACATTGCTGGCAAAGAGAATCCCTAAAGTCCCTCTTCACTTCATTGGGTTTAGTATATCAAGAATACTAATGGAATATAGTAGGCGATTTTTCAGTGATCTTTCCTTTTGGAAGATCCAGGAGGGAATACCGCCTAGGACTCTGGCCATGGATTCATTCTTTTGGACTAGCTTTGCAGTTCCTAATTTTCTTTCTGCAAGCTTGAAGTCAGCCTTCTGGTTAGTACCTCTATCAGAACATAGATGTCTGGATTAGAGTCTTGTCCACAGTGAAAAGAAACCCTGGGCTCTCTGGTGTTACCTCCAGTGCTCAGCAACAATCTCTTTGGAACAACAAGATCAGTGATGCTCTTCACCTGAGCAGCCATTCAGGATCCTGCCAGACCTTCATCCCAGAGTGACGATGCTGGTTGCTAGGAACAAATCACAGTAGAACTGTTGGTGCTGAGGATGCCTGTAGTGATGGTGCTCACACCAAGATTTATAGGGGCACATTGCTGGCAGTGTGGAGGGCAGAGCAGCAATCCCTTGAGGTTTGCCCCTGCCCAAGGATGTGGTTTAAAGTGTTCCTCAGCTGATCAATCCACTCTGCTGGTTTGTATCAAACCGCTCTGTGCCAGGGGATGGATGTCACCTCTCCAACCCCCTGGGATGATCAAGGTTTCTATAGGTTTTAAAAATAACATTGTCAACGAGTTTGCAGAAACGTGTTATTCTGGGTTCCTCTTTTCCCCTAGAAGGCACTGTACTTCCGCGTTTATGGAGCAGGACGTAGAGTGTGCCTGAAACCCATGTGCTGGTGAGATTCCTCTCTGGTTTTAGATGTGACCTTGCCACGGGGCTGTCAGTGTCCCAGAAGGCAGCAGAAGCCCTTGGGATACGCTTGTCAGATCCTTCAGTGATGGCAGAAATCACTCAGTTCCTTAAGTGACTTTTCTCTCCTGGGCCGGGCCAAAGGTTGGCTCTGCACACACCAGCAAAGTGTGAGTCATGAGAGCAAATGGCCTAGAGACAGCTGCATCTACAGTCGCTCAGGGGCCCAGCCCTACTCTGAGGCCAACTCGTTCTGCCCGGGGAACCAGCACCCTGCTGGTCTGGCCACTCACACACGCGATCACGGTATAGGCAACCAGGGCTGTGAGGAAAAGACAGATAAAAACATGATTCCATATTCTGGCTGGGAGCATTTGGGCATTCTTTTTCATATTCTTTGCATTATGGTTTATCACAGGATATTGAATTCAGTTCCCTGTGCTATCTATCCTGTAGGACACTGTTATTTATCGACCCTATATAATAGCTTGCATTTGTAAGCTGAACTCTCAACCTCCCCTGACCCTCCCTCTTGGCAACCACAGGTCTGTGCTCTCTGAGTCTGTTTTGTAGATAGGTTCATTTGTGTTGCGTTTTAATTCCATATGTACCTGAGGTCACATGATATTTGTCTTTTCCTTTTTTACTCACTTCACCTAGCATGATAATCTCTGGGTCCATCCCTGTTGCCGCAGATAGCATTATTCCATTCTTTCAATGTTGATGGACATTTTGGTTGTTTCTGTGTCTTGGATATTATAAATAGTGCTGCTGTGACAAGCCAAAACTCTTAAATACATTAAATTTTTCTTGAATAAGATCAAATTTCCTATCCAAGACTTCTGCCATTCAAATAGAGTAGCCCACTAACTACATGCAGCTATGAAGCCCTTGAAATGTGGCTGGTCTAAATTGAAAAGTATCATATACTGGATTTCAAAGACTTGGTGTGAAGAAAATGAATGTCAATTGTTGAAATGGTGAGATAGTACTAGTTTATATATATATATTGGGTTAAACAAAATGTATCGGCTTGTACCTTTTTATTGTGGCTTCTAGAAAATTAGAAAGCAAACAAAAAACATGTGACTCTGTTATGTTCTATGGAAGTATAGACTTCTGTTTCCTAGGACCTGGAGCCCTATACTCCAGCTGTTGTATTATATACTAGCATTTCTTATATACAAAGAGATCTTTCATGTAGGGCTAAGACATGACAATTCAGAGACTCCTCCACACATCCCTAGCTTCATCTGAAATCTGCCGTTTGACCATCTCACTGACCCTTTGAGACTAGGCATTTGTTGTGGATAAAAGGATAAAGGTCAGTACTTCAATCAGATTGGCATCTTGAGAAAAGGTCAGGCATTCAGGGAGTCGCGGAACAAGGTTGGAGCCATTGGCCAAAATTTTATCTCTGAATAATCTGTGAATATCAGTTACAATAAATCTTGAGTCTGCTCAGTTGGAGGGGAGCCACAGCTCAAAAGAAGATATTTCAAAGGAATCAGTAATCAATTCCTCACTTCCTCTAGGGCAGAAAGCTGCTTCCAGTAAACACAGAATTGACCTTGCTAGAATCCCACAGCTCTGCCCAGCTAGCAGGTTGAGGTCATTGGGCTGAGGAATCATTTTCAAACAGCTGAGTAGAGAAAACACACAAAGCAGATGAGAAAGGGTTAGTGGTTCTGTCCCCACCAGGTTATCACAGGAGGCGAATAGTAAGGGAAGAAGATGTATGATTTGTATAAATAGGTCAAATCTTTTGGAAAACAGAAAATGGAATACGAATAAATGTCAATAAATGACTCTATCAGCCTCTGCTTTTCTCTTTCTGTGCCAGGGGAGCTCTTATACACTCCAGTCTGAGTCAGAGGAAGGAAAGTAGTGGGAGCCTTACTTTTCCTGCCTTTCTAATGAAGAAATAAATACTGAAAATGTTATGCTGACATTTTATGTTTCTCCAGAGTGCCTTAGTTTCATGTAATTATTTTGGATTTTTTTTTTTCAGTGCTCTAAATTTCTCTGCGTGTCAACCCTTAGAAACATCACAAATCTCCCAGTTTTGCAGACACAAAGGCTAGGCATGTATGCCCAGGTTGTGGCGATGAGGGCAGTCTTTGATGAGCGTTTGCAGAATGGTGCAGGAGGTGTTTCTTGCCATTTCTTCTCTGGATTTCCCAGCTGCCTGGGACGGAGTCCTGTCTAAACTTCCACATTGGGAATGAAAGGGCTTTGTAAGCAATGTGAGGGGGGATTTCCTTTGGCAAGCTGTGCCTGTCTGCTCCTCCTTCATTTACAAAGCACTATGTTAACTTCAACGGTCCCTATGTATTTTAGGGCCATTCCTCTAAATAGAACAAAACCATAGAGCCTTACAGATGATAAAGATTCTTAAAAATTATCTACTGTCCCCCTCTAATTTCTAAAGGAAGTGCCCCAGTGAGGTTAAGTCGTTTACAC
Organism: Budorcas taxicolor; assembly: GCF_023091745.1. NCBI lineage: Eukaryota > Metazoa > Chordata > Mammalia > Artiodactyla > Bovidae > Budorcas > Budorcas taxicolor. Next base: position 29,435,048 of record NC_068914.1, read on the forward strand.
AGGGTCACGTAGTCTGGGTCTCCTTTTCTACAATGGAAGGTCCTCACATTTCATCACACAACCTCCAAGGGCTCATTTCATCTGCAAGAATAAGCTGAATGGCATAAGCCCAGTTTTATATCGATGTCAGGACTAAGTACGGAGAAGGCAATGGCATCCCACTCCAGTACTCTTGCCTGGAAAATCCCATGGACGGAGGAGCCTGGTAGGCTGCAGTCCATGGGGTCGCAAAGAGTTGGACACGACTGAGTGACTTCACTTTCACTTTTCACTTTCATGCATTGGAGAAGGAAATGGCAACCCACTCCAGTGTTCTTGCCTGGAGACTCCCAGGGACGGGGGAGCCTGGTGGGCTGCTGTCCATGGGGTCGCACAGAGTCGGACATGACTGAAGCGACTTAGCAGCAGTAGCAGCAGGACTAAGTGACTGTCATTTGGGGACATTAAATAGGGAAATCTGAACATGACGCAGGGCACACCTAGTCTCATGATGATTTGGGGATTCCCGGCTCTGTTTTATAGCGGACTTCATTTATTTTAGTTAATATAGGTTACAAGTGCTGAGATGCTTTTACTGGAGTAGCATTGGTCCCTCTCCTCCTTCTTCAACAGGGAAAACAGTGAATTTAGTATCCTTCCAAAAGTGTGTTTCCTTGGAGGTAATGATCCTCTTGAGCAGCAATGCAGACCCTTCTGTGTGTGTGCTAAGTTGCTCAGTCATGTCCAGCTGTTTGTGACCTCATCAACTGTAGCCCGCCAGACTCCTCTGTCCATGGAATTCTCCAGGCAAGAATACTAAGTGGGCTGCTGTGCCCTCCTCCAGGGGAGATGCTTCTACTTTTGCCTTTTTCCTAAAACATCCCCGTTCCCCTCACCAGCTGATACTTCATCTCCAGCCTCCCTTTGTCCTTATTCCCCTCTGTCACACACAGACTGTGACATTTTCACAGTGCTTGAAAGTGGAATGCCGTGTGTTCTTAGGGGCTCTTTTCCTGCCTGAGGGGAGCCCTCTGGTCTTCATTAAACACGTCTCCTTTTCCATCAGGCACATGGGCCAGTGCACTGGCCCCTGTGATGTGGCTTCGCAGCATTTGGCAGAGCGAGCGATACTGGGGAAAGTGCCCATTCTCACACCCCACTGATGTTTCCTGTCATGTGTGGAATTTGTTTCCTGTTACTCTTGCTAACCCGTGAAGGGTCTGCTTAAAATATGACACTTCCTGCTTCCGGAGCATTTGTAATATCCAAGGCAGAGAGTAGTCTCAGATCAAAAGAATGGCCAAATGGCCAAGTCAGTTAATCTGAAGTGGCACTCTACTTCCACATATCTCTGGGGTGCCGTATTATCATTTTTTTCAAAGGTATTTTCATTGAGCGTGGTAGTTTGGGGTAAGGCTTAATTTATCCTAATAATATAAAATATACCTTGCTGTATCCTAGTCTCTTTCCCATAGATACAGCCCCAGACTAAATTGGAAGTTAGAACTGCTTTTGAAACAGCCAGTGGCATTGGTATTTGGGGAAACAAACAACAACAACAACAGTATCAGGATCCATAGCTTGTATATGTGATTTGCCCTTGGCTATATAGAAACGCTTAAAAGAACAAGCAAGGAGAGAGACAAAGGGAAATAAAACACTTTATTTGAATTACATCCTGATTTTCTTTCTAATCCAAATGTCTGAATGTTATTCTGAACCCAGAGAAGGTACCAAAAAGTCTCTAAGCTCTTATTCATCTCTAAACTGAAAACTCATATTAATTCATGCTAATTGTAGGAATTAAGAGATGAAAGGGACAGGGGAGCATGCTGAGACAATCAGATGCTACCCAGAGTTATTACTAATTGATCCTGAGTCAAGCTGCTTGAGCCTTGGAGATGTGGAACACGCCCTGAGATGCAATTTTCTCAAACCCTGTTGGCCCTGGATGGGTACATTTTGTTCTAATGGATGAGATATTTGCTTCTTGGGAGTATTTTTCTTCACTGCAGGCAAGAAAAATTGCCCTTTAAAATATACCTCTTCATGGCTGAGGAACACAAAACCACTTTATGGCTTAAAATTTTAAAAAGTGACTGGCCTTTGTCAAAAGTACCAAGGCATCAAAGCACCCAGGCACTGGGCGTTGACAGCAGGCCAGAGATTGCTCCTGCCTTCCTTTCCTCCTTGTTCTTTGAACAAACAGCTTATAATTTGAAAAACAATGTAATGGAGACACATGTGATGATAAGTGTCGTAGGTTGCATCGGGCAGGTATAAAATACACCAGCTCTTTGGATTTGCCTGCTTTCCTTTGTGATCCTTAATCATACGAAAGAGCCTTGGTCCACTCTCAGTGTCTGTATTCCTGTCATTGGTTGACATGTTCAGGACAGTCTTGAGAAGATATAATACTGCATCAGCCCCTTCAACAATTCCCCTGATAAACCTGGGTGAGAACCAAGGTGCACCATTCTAATTGGGAGTTAATCCAGAAATTCTTGTTTGAAGCTGTTATTACAGATATTTAGGACATCCTGTTTGCTGATGATGTGGGAAACCTGCCTTTGATAATGAGCTTTGACAAAACCAGGAATGGTACTTACCTCTGAATTTCAGTTCTCATTTTACAATGAGGTGGAAGGTGGAGGGGAACATAAATCAGTGTCGTCAGTTCGGTAAGTGTTTATTGTGATCCTAGTATGTGCCAATCATCGTGTTTTCTCTTTTTTCCTAAACATGGAATTTCAAGTGAATTTTTTCTTGTGACCTGGAACATTGCATTAATTTGTGCTTCAGAATTGCTTCAAAATCAAGTTTATTAAAGAAAACTAGCTCCCAGAACAGTGACTTTTTCTTATTGCTTGAATTTTCACTACTATGTAATTGCGGTATTAGCAGAAGAGATTCATTTTCAAAATAATGAAAATGCAAAAAATAATGTGTCATTCGAGATGTAACTTATCAGCATCAAGATTGTGCTGGATTCAACTACAGAACTGGTAAAGAACTGTAACCAAAGCAACACAGTAAATTAGAAAGCCCTCCAGACACTCCCACATCATGACGTTTATGACCTATTCACGTGTGTGCGCGCTCAGTCACTCAGTCGTGTCCAACTCTTTGCAGCGGGCAGCCCCACGGACCGAAGCCCACAAGGCCCCTCTGTCCATAGAATTTTCCAGGCAGGAATACTGGAGTGGGTTGCCATTTCCTACTCCAGGGGATCTTTCCAAACCAGGGATCAAACCTGAGACTCTTGCATCTCCTGCTTTGGCAGGTATATTCTTTACCACTAGCGCCGCCTGGGAAGCCCCATTCACAGTTCAGTAGTTAAATATATGTTAAGCATGTTAAAGAAGGAAAATAAGAATGTTTTTCTTAGTTGTTTAAAAACTGAAAAAGAACAACTGCTCCCTCTAGTGACAAATCATAAATTAGCAACAAAATGAAAACACTGGATGAAAAAAAACCCTGTGTTTCAAACATGATTTGTGGCTGAAATCAATAGAGATTAAAATGTGGAAAAGGAGGTGAGTGGTAAGCCTCTACTTTGTGTATTTAAGTGTTAATAGTCACTCCCTGTACAGTCTTTCCATTCCTTTGTTAACAGTCTTTACTTTTATATTAGCTTTTTTTTTTTTTTTGAGAAGCAGTATGTCATGTGAATGGGTTTAAGTATAAAATCTTAGTGGTTGATTTGGGATTCTTTCATAATTTTTAGCTTTAGTAATGTTCAGTTTGGTGGCGCTAGTGGTAAAGAACCCATCTGCCAGTGCAGGAGACATAAGAGATGCAGGTTTGATCCCTGGGTCGGGAAGATCGCCTGGAGGAGGGCATGGCAACCCACTCCAGTATTCTTGCCTGCAGAATCCCATGGACAGAGGAGCTGGAGGGCTACAGTCCATAGAATCGCAAAGAGTCGGACACAACTGAAGTTACTTAGTACACATAATATTCAGTTTTGTTTTTTAGTTGCAGTTAAATATATTAGTTTTGATACCATTTCACTTTGCCAAAATTTCAGTACAAATGGATGTAAGGTGGAGGTAGAAACAATAAAGAAACCAAAAGAAGAATAACAGTTACCATGTTATTACTCAGAAATATCATTGACATTTGAGGTAGATCTGTATGTATCTTCTGTCATTTTTTAATGAAAACCTGTGACATTTTCATGTTTAATGTTAATGTGTAGGCAGCATTGGGGTGGTCTCCTGGTTAACTAAAAATGAGTTCCAAGGCTCAGAAAAATATGTAGGTTTGTGTGTGTTCTGATACAACTACATCTGAGATGGACAGGGGCCCCCGACCGTGGCTACCATCTTGCCTGACACATACCAGGAGCTCAGAAGATCTTTGCTGAAAGACTGGAGGAGTGAGCCTCAGTATTTGGACAAGCTTTGGAAGATGGGAAGAATGGGGTGTAGAGCAGGGCTTTGTGAGGACACTAAGCCAAGGTCCACAGTGTTCTCTGATTACCCCCAAGCGCCTGCCTGTGTCACAGTCTGGCACTCTCCTTGAAATTTCAGAGGCTTTGATTTTTAATCTACTCCTGAATGCAGTGTCCCCGGAAGGCATGATGTTTGAATTTGAAGTAAATTAGGCATAAGGGCATGGGGATCCTATAATCAAAATAAGGTTCGGAGTGAGCAACGAAAGAAAGATACGACAGGGAGGTTTTGGAAAGTTGTGGTTACTTTCCAAAGGCACGTGCAGAATCTCTTTTGTTTCACTGTCATCATTGTCTCAGGGGTCCGGTAAGGAAAAGATGCAGGATAGAAAAAGCTAAGCATTCCATCTAGGTCGTCAGGCAGCCCCGATGCATCCTCGTCCATCTTGCCTGTGTGCAGGTTTCACTCTATTCAAGTCTTTTGCTTCCCCCTCTCCATGCTTTTCCTCCAGCTGGACACTAGGGGGAGGTGTTGTAAACAGTAGATGAATACGAATGGATAAGAATGAATGGATCTCTTGTGTACTTATAAACCTGTATGTATCTACATTTTCTATTTATTTACTTAGGTTGGATATAAACATTTTCTAAGCCTAGGTTATTTAACCCCTAGATAGCGTTTCATAGGGATTCTTCTCATGTAGTTACTATTGTATGTGTGCATAGGATCTGTATACAGCATTTCTGAGAGGAAAATACTAATTTAGGGAGCAGGGATTTCACTGAAGAAACCTCGTGTATTATCAAAAGCTCCAAAGGCAAACATATAGCTTCTGATAATGTGAATTGGAGGCCTCACCGTGTATTATATTAGCTTAGTGCATACTCATTCCACTAGGCTCCTCTGTCCACGGAATTTTCCAGGCAAAGATACTGGACTGGGTTGCCATTTCCTATATTAACTTAGTATACAGTAATAAAATAATGCTTTTGCATAGATTTTTAAAAGTGTGTTAGGATTTTAATCCTGGATTATCAATTCTCACCTCTCAGACTATTTATAGACATTTTCTCATCTGTATTCTTTCAGGCATGAAATTATACTTTGATTAATGGTTATACAAATAGGAATGCTCATTGGAAAGCAAATCCAAATAACACAAGAAGAATGGTATTAAAAAGAAATGAGAAATTGCCCACAGCCCACATCACTCCCATGGCCGCTTGAATGCTTTGGTGAATGTCTTTCTACGCATTACCCTGCCTTCTGTTTCTTGCCCTGTCCCTTTCCTGCCACCCTTCTGCCTATAAGCAAACATTTGGATCAGTTTTGCTGCTCAGATATGCCTCCTGAAAGCCTCTCGAAGTTCCCACAAGCTCATCAAGCTCAAAACCACCTCTTTTTAGTTTTCTCAGACAATGCCTTGAATGTCAGTTCCAGTTGTCTAGGTGATCTTTTTGACCTACCCACTGTACTTCCCACATGAATTTATGCTTTTAGATAAAATTTAGGGAATTTTTGCCCCATAAGGCTCTCCACATTTGGAACTCTCAAACTGCAGAGGAATCACCTGGGAATCAACTTCCTGTTCCCCACTCCTGGAGATCCTGAGCCAATGGGTCTTCTGGTGAGCGTGTCAGAAATGCTTGTGTTCCAGACTGCCAGCACCCCTAGGTGATTTGGAGCAGCTAATCTCAAGCCTGGATTTTGAAAAACTCCACACATCACCAAAGACGAGCAGAGGAACATTATTTAAGTTGTTATTCTCTCTTCCTCCCACTCTCACCCTGGTGTGTTTGTTTCTTTGGGGTGGGGTGCGGGGTTGACATAAATTGGAGCATCCAAGCTTGTGAATACCCACGGGCAGCTTTGCATGTTCTGTGTGACATGGAAGGTTCCTGGGGACACTCAGCAGAGAAGGGCATATTGAAATGTATTTTGTACACATTGGAAAAACTCAGTGTGTGGAATGTGTTAATTAACTGAATTATTTTTCCTGTGAAGTGGTGGTTGCTACAAATTGTTTAGGTTTTAACACAGATTTTTCAGCTGCTAGAAGGAAAGATGTCCAGACAAGGTAGGTGGAAATTTAGGGGAAAATTAAGGTATGACTGTGAATTGTCAGAGCTGCAAGGACTTCAGAGGTCATTGGAACCAATGTTCTGGTTTCATGGAGAAGGGAACTAAAGCCCAGACAGGTGAAATGTCTTACCTAAGGCTGCACAGCAAGTTATGGTCAGAATCAGATCTAGAACTTAGTTCTTCATTCTGAGTACCACCTTCTCTGTCTACTGGTTGTTCTTACCCCAGATTGGATGCAACCCTGAGGCTCACATGAATTTAGTATTTAATAATGTCCATAGTACCTGGTTGGAGAAGGAAATGGCACCCCACTCCAGTATTCTTGCCTGGAGAATCCCAGGGACAGCAGAGCCTGGTGGGCTGCTGTCCATAGGGTTGCACAGAGTCGGACACGACTGAAGCGCCTCAGCAGCAGCAGCAGCATAGTACCTGGTTCCAGTGTTTTCCATCCCCAAACATAAGTTCTCAAACAAGGTCTGTTATAGTCATTTAAAGAACTCATATGCTAACCTCTCCTATAGGACTCTGTTTAATGTACCATTTTTGATAAATAAAAGTTCCCCTTTCCTAGCAGTTGGTAGAAGTAGCTACACTTAGGGCAAGCATTGAATTCTATTGACAATGGAGTCAGATTGTGCTCAGTTGCTAAGGTCTAAGAGTCAAGGCAGATCCAAATTACCCTTGAAAAGCTGTTAGTAATGGATCATTTTACAGTAATTTTACCACAACCACTGTTCCCTCCAGTTTTGAAATAGATCTTTGTTTCTTTGTTTGAATTGGTTGGTTTCTGTGTGAGGATGGTGTTATAAGAAAAATACTCTTCTTAACATTAGAGTCACATATGGAAAACACCAGGACTCCTATATCCCCGAGCTCCTGAGACTTTCTGAGAGCTCCACAGACTGATCATCTGATCTGAGGCTTGGAAAAACATGTGCTCATCCTGTAGAACAGCCAAAGGAATGTTCCACACTTTCAGTTGTCTTGCTCACATCCAGCAGCCAAGGATCACCCCATGTGCTCCTGGGGAATCGGAAACAAAATGTGATGAGCAGGAAGATCCCACCACTCTGATGCCTTTTCCCTTGTGGTGAATCACGGAGAGTAGAGTCCTTGTTCTCCACCAGCTTCTTCCTTGAGTAATGATTGCTGGCTGCTCAGGGACTCTGTGGAGGTGGTGAACCAGACATGCACTCAGTCTCCCTCTCTTAAAATGCACTTTCCCCCCTTAATCTAATGACCAGTCAGACTGATCATTATCAGGTCATCAGTGGCTGAAAGTAGCTTACCTTCGCGTTTGCCTTCTTCCTCCCCCTCCTAGCACTGGAAACTCAGCTTTTTATTGCTTTAACTCAAGAAATAGAGCACCAGAAGCTGACATGTCAGGAACTAGGTGGGTGCTGAAAGGGATACAGTAGCTCAAGGATCCCCACCCTCCTTTAGTGCCTGATGATCTGAGGTAGATCTGGTGTAATAACCATAGAAATAAAGTGTACACAACATGTGGTATGCTTTAATTATTCTGAAAACATCACCCACCCCAGTTGGTGGCTGGTCCCTCGTGCCAAAAAGGGTAGGAACCGCTGCAATGGAGGAGGAAGTTGGTGGGAATAAGTTTCAATAGGAGTTTCATTTCCCCTCCTTTCAATTGTTGTTCAGCTGCTAAGTTGTGTCTGACTCTTCACGATGGCATCCCTGACTCAATGGACATGAGTTTGAGGAAGCTTCGGGAGTTGGTGATGGACAGGGAAGCCTGGCGTGCTGCGGTCCATGGGGTCTCAAAGAGTCAGACACGAATGAGCAACCAAACTGAACTGACTGTTTGCGACCCGATGAACGGCAGCATGCCAGGCTTCTCTGTTCTTCACTATCTCCTGGAGTTTGCTGAGACTCATAGCAGGAAGGGTTGTGGGGCTGTTATTTCAGGAAGTAGACTCCTTGTTTTGTGATGCCTGTCCTCCTGCCTGCCCACCCCAGCCTCACTTCTCAGACTCACATGCGTGCGTGCCACTTCAGAGAACAGCCTGGTTTCTGGAGTTATTTTAAAGATAGGTGTGTTCATAAGGCACTTGTTGAGCTAGGAATTGGGAACAGAAAAGTTCAGGCAGTTATCACATTCGGGGGACAGAGTGAATGTCCGTCAGGGAGGGTCCAGTCCCCTCGCAACTTTAATAGACTATTCAGGGTCTCCATCTGAAAACGTTAGTAAAGAGCACTTTTTTTGTTGTATAATAAGTTGTTATACAACTTTTCTTGTATAATAATATCAAAATTATGATCGAAGCACAGAATCGGAGAGTTTTTCAGAACTGCAGAGCTAACACTCACAACAATATGAGTCAAAGGAAAGTGACATTCTGGAGGCAAATATCGGTGAAATCTCACTTTCAGAGAGAGGTCATCCCAGATAAGTTACTGAATCCTTTTAAGTCTGTTTCTTCATCTGACAGGACAATGAGGGTGAAGAGCTCTAACACAGAAGCTGTTAGGAATGTCTGTTCTAGGTGAAGAGGGTAACACATTCATCTCTCTGGTCCAGCATTTCCTTCCGCTTGAGTATTCCCAGGAAGAAGGAATTAATGAATTCCTTGAGTAGACATTTGCATTGGGAAGCTTGAGGCTGTTCACTTATTCTTTTGTTCAGTAGTAGCAACCAAACCCCTTCTCAGGGCCAGGCATCAAACTTGAAATCTAGCTTTTCTTTATAGCGAATCCAAGTCAATATGCCTACAGCTTCTGTCCTAGGATGCTCCTTCTGGTCTTTGCACCAATGCAAGTTTCCATCATAGCAACACTTTGGCTGAATAAGAGCAATCCTTGTGTCTTTCATGTCTCTTTTCTTCAAAGAAGTGTCTTCTCAGTTCTGCAATCCCCTCACTATCCTACCACCAGCAACTGATTATATTTCAGTCTTTTATTTTCCTTAAAATACAGCACTCAGAAGTCCTGCCTCATGTGTTCTTGGGCTAATCCTGAGTCTTCGAGGATTCTAACTTCCTCTGGTTAGGGCTGATGGGGACTGTCTGCCTGGTATGGTACATCTGAAGACTGCTTCCAACCAGTCTTACATCATAACTGGCAATTTTGGGGGCCTAAACATCCATCTAAACATGCTCTGGAGTCACCTGTAGCCCTGTGAAACGGGTTTTGTTACAAGGAGCAGTGTTCCAGGTGACAGGAAGGAACAGCATGTGCTAAGGAAGAAACCTCTGAGCATAGGGTGCTGATGAGAATGAAGCACTCTGAGCCCAGTCTACACCCGACTGAGGATAAGATGGACGCTGTTTGATAAAGGCTCCCTCTGCAATGCCAAGTGAAGTGAAGTCGCTCAGTCATGTCCAACTCTTTGCGACCCCATGGACTGTAGCCTATCAGGCTCCTCCCTCCATGGGATTCTCCAGGCAAGAGTACTGGAGTGGGTTGCCATTTCTTTCTCCAGGGGATCTTCCCGACCCAGGGATCGAACCTGGGTCTCCTGCATTCCAGGCAGACGCTTTAACCTCTGAGCCACCAGGCCAAACTTAGGTCCATTCTTGTTCTGTTTCTGTTTAAACCTGCCACAGGATTTGTGGATTTAAGATCAATCGTAGTGATATGACAGCAGGATAGAAGCAACCAAAGGGGAAAAAATAGATCCAATTTATCAACATTTAAAGCTTCTGTGCTTCAAGGGCCAGAGGTGAAAGACAGATCCACAGATGGATGCAAATTATTTGACAAATAGTCAATAGTATATTTACAAAGATATGCTGTCATCACCTCTGTCTAATTCCAGGACATTTTTAACACTCTAAAAACAATGCCATGCCTTTATTAGTCACCACCCCCTTCCTCCCTTCTTTCCTAAGTGATAGAAATGGGACCATACAATCTTTGTCCTTTTGTGTCTTGCTTCTTTCACTTAGCATAATGTTTCAGGGTTCATCCGTGTTGAAGCATATATCAGTATTTCTATTCCTTTTAATGGCCGAGTAGTATTCCATTGCGTGAATAGATCACATTCTGCTTACCCATTCATTGATTGATGGATGGGTCCGTTTTTCTACTTCTTGGCTATTATGAATATGCTATGAACACTAGTGTACAAATTTGGAGTGGAAGTATTTTTTTTAAATTTTATGGAAATATAATTGACCTATAATATTGTGTTTCTGCTGTACAGCAAAGTGACTCAGTTATTCATGTATTATTTTTCATATTCTTTTCCATTATGGTTCATCACAGGATACTAAATATACTTTCCTGTGCTATACAGTAGGACCTTGTTGTTCATTCATTCTGTATATAGTAGTTTGCATCTACTAACCCCAAACCCCCAGTCCTTCCCTCTTCCACCCCTTTCCCCGCTGGCACTCACGAGTCTCTTCTTTATGTCTATGAATCTATTTCTGGTTCATGGATAGATTGATTCATGCCATATTTTAGATTGCATGTAGAAGCGATACCGTACAGTATTTGTCTTTTTCTTTCTGACTTACTTCATGTAGTATGATAATCCATGTTGCTGCAAATGGCATTATTTTGTGCTTTTTTATGACTGAGTAATATTCCATTGTATATACGTACCGCATCTTCTTTATCCATTTATCTGTCGATGGACATTTAGGTGCTTCCATGTCTTGGTTATTGTTTATAATGCTGCAATGAACATAGGAGTGCTTGTATCTTTTCAGATTATAGTTTTGTCTGGGTATATGCCCAGGAGTAGGATTGCTGGATCATATGGTAAATATATTTTTAGTGTTTGGAGGAACTTCCATACTGTTTTCCATATATGGAAGTATATTTTTCATTTTGGGGGCAGTTATACATAGGAGTGGAATTGCTGGGCCATGTGGTAACTCTGTTCATTTCTTTTAAGAACTGCCAAATTGTGTTCCAAAGCACTGTACCATTTTACATTTCCACCAGCAATGTGCAATGGTTCCTTTATCTCCATATCCTGTCAACACTTGTTTTGTAAATCTTTTAAATTATAGCCATCCTAGTCAGGGTGAAATGTGGTATGTGGTTTTGCTTACATTTTCCTCATAGCTAATTATACTGAGTATCTTTATTATGCTTGTCTGCTATTGTACATATTCTTTAGAAAATTGTCTAATCAGATCCTTTGCTCATTTGAAAAATTGGGTTATTTATCATTTTTGAGTTGTAAGAATTTTTTACACATTCTAGAATTTTTACCTGAGGAAGATTTTTGAAAAATGCTTCTATGGTGACGAGAACTCATCTAAGAGGAAAGATTTTATAAGAAAAGAAAATAGGCTGAAAGTAAGAAAAATTAATAGGGAGACAGAACCACACTTGTTTCTCAAGGCATCAAGTATATATTTTTTGATAGATGGATAATTATTTCTAATGTAAGACATCATTTATATCAAACCAACAGGAAAAGAAAATTTATATACATATTTTCAAAAGCAAACATTCCAATAACCAACACAAAAACAAAACATCAATCCATAATCCTATAATGTGTTATAATACCAGAAAAGTATACATTAGAATCTTGAGCAAAACAAGACCTCTTATGAAAAGTGCTTTTTCCCGTGCTATTCGGGTCATCACTATTATTATAACTCTTTCAAAGTTCTCACGAATGAGACTGGATCACAGGGATAGATTCAGTACTCAGGTCCCAGGTATCTTTTCAGTAAGACTTGACTATTACGGTTCACTGCCTCATGAACTCCCTCGGTGACTTCCATTGAACAGCTTTATAGAACTTTACGTATAAAATCTATTCAGAAAAAAAGTGCACATACTTACAAGGGACCCACATTCACATGATATAGAAATTGTTACATTAATCAAAAATGGAACATCAGTGTATTTTTAGTTATTTGGAGAGGGCTCAGTAAGAAATTCTACAGTATAAAGTCATTGTAGATATATAAATTCTGAAATCATTTGACTTGAGCCTCTACAAAAATGGACGCACTGTAGTAAATGATGAAAAGTCGAGTACTCTGAGGAGGCATTTAGAGAAGTCTTGATTGTCTTCTCTATATAGTCCACACGGGGGCAGTACAGGAAAACCATGTACTGAAAAAAATCTATTCAAGGTGAACATTCTGGTACACAGACAGGGCCTGCCAAAGAGTGTTTGGCAACACTTACCTGCAAAAAACAGTTTTCTGTATGATGACTCCTAATTCGATGATAAACTGGATTAGATTTTTAAAATAAAACACAAGATGGAAAATGATTCACTTCACAATATTTTTTGTTATTTTTTGAAAAACTCATTATTCTTTACACATGAGCTCATCATGTACATTATTCAGCATGGGACTGGATTTACGTGCCACATTCTAGTAGCCGTATAACACAGTAGTTAGGCTAGACTGCGTCTGCATATTGTAAATGTGGGCTGTGATAGTCATATATGGAAATAAGCTTGACAACAAGTTGTAAGCTTTTCCATGTACCTACCTGTTAAGTTGAAATCAGGATGGGTATCCATAAATTAAGGTAAAGTTATAATCTGAAATAGAGAACTCAAAAGCATTTTCTTATATGCCATAGAGATTTTGAATGTTAACCAAAACCTTATTTTATATAGCTTTGAACATATATTTAACTCACTTACTTGTGATTTTTTTTGAGTAATGAAATAAATATTTTATGAAACCTTTATGGATTTTTTTCTTTTTAGTTAATGAACAATGCATAGCTGATACTTGCTGTGGATTCTCTAAAACCCATTGATACATGTCAAGTCTAGAAAGTTTTACCAGCTGGAACAATGCATACCAAGAGATATTCAGGACTATTCTGCAGCCCATGCCAATCCTGGCAGGATGCAACAAAGAAAGCAATATTTATCTGAGCTGCGTTTGATGTGTGCTCAGGGTTTGTAAACAGATCAAAACCTGGATTACTCTGGGTGATATCAGTGATATAGTAAGAATGTTTTTCTAGAACAGTCAGTTCAGTTCAGTCGCTCAGTCGTGTCTGACTCTTTGCGACCCCATGAACTGCAGCACGCCAGGCCTCCTTGTCCATCACCAACTCCCGGAGTTCACTCAAACTCATGTCCATTGAGTCGGTGATGCCATCCAACCATCTCATCCTCTGTCGTCCCCTTCTCCTCCTGCCCCCAATTCCTCCTAGCATCAGAGTCTTTTCCAATGAGTCAACTCTTCGCATGAGGTGGCCAAAGTACTGGAGCAGTATGTAAGCATAATTCAGTAATTATCAAGCCTTTTCCTGTTTCCTCGTCCCATCTCTGCCCTTCACCTCCCTCTCTCCACCCCCTTCAGCCCTCCCCCCTCACGTTGCCCTATGGGATTCATTGCTACTGTTTACATTTCCCCTTTTCAGTGTTCTTCCTCATTTGCCTTTTTAAAAAATGTTTATATTTATGTACAGTTTCTAGCCATTTAGCCCGTGATTTTCACCTGAAATGGATCATTTAAAAAAAATTATGGTAGATTTTTCAGAGCAGTTTTAGATTCACAGAAAAACTGAGTGAAATGTAGGCATTTTGCACACTCTGTCCGTCCCCAGATACACACAGCCTTCCAATTGGGGTAATTTTTTTCAAGAGCATTAAGGTTTTAGCTGTCATCATCACACTGTCTCAAAGAAAGCTCCATCTCTGTGGCCAATCATTGGCCAAAGCTGGGAGAAGAAGAGGATTTTTGATGCTGTGGCCTGATGCAGGAATAAAGGCCCAAGGGCAAATTTTCAACTTAATCTTGAGGCTGTAATAGTTCATTCTGTACATGACTTTCTCAGGGTGGTGGTGGAGCCACGCTGGGGTAATTTCACTTGACAAGAACTTGCCGTACACTCCTGATTACTGTGAAGTCTTAGAATAATGCTGATCAACACTTTATTCTTGACTTCAGGCAGGGCCTCCTCTTAGGCTTCCACCTTAATATATAAAAACTGTAATGTTCAGTCTCATGCTTGTTCAGCTTTTTTGAATGCAACTCAGATGTTTTATAAGTTGTCCATTTTTATTTTGTCATATAAATTCTAGAATTTATATTTTAATGGTAATATTTTAACAACATTTGTTATGTTCTGTGCCCTTTGATAAATCTTATATACGCCTTCAGTTCAGCAGTTCAGTCGCTCAGTCGTGTCCTATACTGTTTGCGACCCCATGAATCGCAGCACGCCAGGCCTCCCTGTCCATCACCATCTCCCGGAGTTCACTCAGACTCACGTCCTTCGAGTCCGTGATGCCATCCAGCCATCTCATCCTCTGTCGTCCCCTTCTCCTCCTGCCCCCAACCCCTCCCAGCATTGGAGTCTTTTCCAATGAGTCAACTCTTCTCATGAGGTGGCCAAAGTACTGGAGTTTCAGCTTTAGCATCATTCCTTCCAAAGAAATCCCAGGGCTGATCTCCTTCAGAATGGACTGGTTGGATCTCCTTGCAGTCCAAGGGACTCTCAAGAGTCTTCTCCATCACCACAGTTCAAAAGCATCAATTCTTTGGTGCTCAGCCTTCTTCACAGTCCAACTCTCACATCCATGCATGACCACAGGAAAAACCATAGCCTTGATTAGACGGAGCTTTGTTGGCAAAGTAATGTGTCTGCTTTCAATACGCTATCTAGGTTGGTCATAACTTTGCTTCCAAGGAGTAAGCGTCTTTTAATTTCATGGCTGCAGTCACCATCTGCAGTGATTTTGGAGCCCCCCAAAATAAAAGTCTGACAATGTTTCCACTGTTTCCCCATCTATTTCCCATGAAGTGATGGGACCAGATGCCATGATCTTCGTTTTCTGAATGTTGAGCTTTAAGCCAACTTTTTCACTCTCCTCTTTCACTTTCATCAAGAGGCTTTTTAGTTCCTCTTCACTTTCTGCCATAAGGGTGGTGTCATCTGCATATCTGAGGTTATTGATACTTCTCCTGGCAATCTTGATCCCATCTTGTGCTTCTTCCAGCCCAGCGTTTCTCATGATGTATTCTGCATGTAAGTTAAATAAGCAGGGTGACAATATACAGCCTTGACATACTCCTTTTCCTATTTGGAACCAGTCTGTTGTTCCATGTCCAGTTCTAACTGTTGCTTCCTGACCTGCATACAGATTTCTCAAGAGGCAGGTCAGGTGGTCTGGTATTCCCATCTCTTTCAGAATTTTCCACAGTTTATTGTAATCCACACAGTCAAAGGCTTTGGCATAGTCAATAAAGCAGAAATAGATGCTTTTTCTGGAACTCTCTTGCTTTTTCATGATCCAGTGGATGTTGGCAATTTGATCTCTGGTTCCTCTGCCTTTTCTAAAACCAGCTTGAACATCAGGGAGTTCACGGTTCATGTACTGCTGAAGCCTGGCTTGGAGAATTTTGAGCATTACTTTACTAGCGTGTGAGATGAGTGCATATAAGCCTTAGTGATTTTAATACTCAAAGCAAACCTGTTAGGCACCACTATTTCTTTTCCTGTGTTTATAGATGAGGAAACTGAGGCTCAGAGAGGTTATTTCTTTAGTCTGAGGTCACCCAGCTGGGATGAGGTAGAGTTAGAATTCTAAATCCAAATCTTTGGTCCCCAATTTAAAGTTTGTCTTATGAAAAATGTTTCTGAAACTCTGTAAAACTGATTCTCCAGGAAATGAGGGAACAAGAGTTCATTTTTTCTCATTTCCCCTGAGTTGATTGACTATATTCAATTCTAATAAGTTCTGTGGAAAAAAGCATGTCTTAGTTTTGGCTATTATAATAAAGTACCAAAGATGGGGTGGCTTTTAAACAAAAATGCATTTCTCATATGTGTGGATGCTGGAAGTCTGATATGAGGGTGCCAGAAGGGTTTTGCATTTTGAAGAGAGCTCTCTTCCAGGTTTCAGCCTGCTGACTTTTCATTATGTCCTCACTTAGCAGTAGACCTAGCTAGCTCTCTGACCTCTTCTTACAAGGTCATTAATCCCATTCATGAGGGCTCCACTCTCAAAACCTAATTATTTCCCAAAAGCCCACCTCCAGATACCATTACAATGGAGTTTAGGTTTCAGCATACAAGTTTTAGGGAGACATAAACATCCATTCTATAACAAAACAATAATAATGTATGTAACTAGGATGTCTCTGCCTATGGATTGCTTGGGACAAACTCTGTCCATATCCGTTTGTTGTTGCTGTTGTTTTAGTTACTAAGTTGTATCTGACTCTTTTGTGACCCCATGGACTGCAGCCTGCCATGCTCTTCCATCCATGGAATTTCCCAATCAAGAAATACTGGAGTGGGTTGCAATTTCCTTCTCTAGACGATCTTCCCGACCCAGGGATTGAACCCACACATCTTGCACTGGCAGGCAGATTCTTTACCATTGGGCAACCTGGGAAGACGCATTGCCTTGGTATAATTATTGGGAGCAAACCCTTTTCCTTTCAGTAGTGTCTCAATTTAGACAAGAAATTACAAGGTCATCCTGTAAATAACCTCCTCACTTCTGCCAGAGCAGATGGCTACTCATCTTTCTGCTTTCCTGTGGGCCACGTATCCCACGCTACTTCAGACATCTTTAGAGGAATGACAGCTTTTGGTCTTGGACTGTTTTGAGTCTAGACATTATGCTCTGCAGATCAGTAAACTCTGGCTGGTGTTCCCTCGTACTCCTGTATCTAAACACCTTCGTCTCCCTTCTTGGTATTCTTGGCAGTCAGACTTCTGGAAGTGTTAAAACTTTCTGTCCAGACTTCCGAGTCCATAAGCCAATGACCACTCCCCCAGACCTAATCAAAATCAAGGGTGCTAGTTAAATGCATTAGTCAGAAAAATTTTAAATAATGGCTCCTCTAATGAACATTATATTCTTATGGATGAAATAAGATGCTCAAGTAAAATTTCCAAAAATACAACTTCACATGATTGTTGACTTGTCCATAAGCTGTTCTGAAATGACATAGGATAAGCAGATTCTGTTATCCATTGCAGTCCTTTGAGAAAGAGAGTTTGAGGATCAAAGTAATTTTTTTTTAGTTTCACTTCATCCCATATTTTAACTCAAAAGTGATGAAATATTAAATAATGTAAACTATCAATAATATATTTGCATATGATGCTCTGGGTTTTCAAAGAAAATTTGCATCAGTTACCTCAGTTGATCCTCCAACACTCCTGGGATTAAAGTAGGGCAGGAAAAATGTTTATTTGTTCTTATAGAGAAAACACCTGAACTGGGGAGAAGCTAAGTGACTGTCACTTTCAAGTAAAGCCAAGGCCCCAAAGCAGAACTGTCTTCTCTCAGATGAAGGGTCTTCTACCAAACAAAAGAAAGCCTTGACTGTTCATGTCTGTTTCATCAGCACATTCATTAAAATGCTTAAAAATCATGCTTGCTTAGTTTATATTTTTCCTACGAAAGTAAACTACTAATCTATAAATAATTTTCTAGAGAAAATGATGTCCTCTCTGTTTGGAGAGTGGGTACCCTTTTCTAATTGGAGTGGTTATACTTTTCCCCCCTCGTCTTTCCCTCCTGTTCAACATCTCATTCATACGTCTTTCACCTTCTTTCTTTCTTCCTCTAGCTTTTTAGAGAAGCAGGTAGGCTGCCTGGTAAAAGGAAAAAGACCCTCAGGTTATGTTGTTTGTAGGTGACCCAACAATTGTCTGTTAGCTGGATCTGGGCTACAGAGATTCAGGATCATAACTTCAAAGCCATATCACTCCATATCTGAAGATGTGGACCCTGGGGCTTGCAATCTCATTAGTATTTGGCAGTGGAATTACAGCCTGATTTTAATACTGAACCTGTGGGATATCAAATGCATTCACTGGTAATACTATCCAGAAAACATGTAGGAGTCTCAAAGAGCTGCACTTATTCCTGGAAATTGGATAGGAATTGAAATGGAACATAGAAGGCAAGTTGAGGCATGCCTTCCTTATACCAAACAGAAAACCTGCTTGTTAGAAGTTTCTCCTTTGTGCATCTTTGGTACAAGTCAGTACATGCAATTACCAGAATATCATAGCCCATTCTATACCCATGAAAAATAGGTTGGAAACCATCCAGCTTTTTCTATTGAACTTACAAGGGAGAGAAGAGTATTGATTTACCCAGGGAAACTCAGTATGCCTCAGGTCCAGGCTCTTTTGAAGTCTTGGGTTGTAATTTCAATGCTGGTGATATTTCTTAACAAGTGAAACTACAAAATGTGTTTAGGGACTTATTGGAGTGTAGGTTCTTCTGTCTCTTGTAGAAAGGATTCAGTGAGAGGCAGAGTAACAGGTCAGGAAAGAGTTTATCAGCATGGGATGCTTGTGAGGTTTACAAGTGGGCAGGCAAGGGAGGGCCAGCCTGAGAACTTAGTGGACTAGAGTTTTATAAGCAAAGAAGGACGGGGAGAGGGAGAAAACCACCTTCTTCTTCATTCTTGAGTAGACGTTAAACTTCTATCATCAGTTCCTCCTCCAAGTTGGGCAGGTAAATTTTTTCTTGCCCCTATGTGATTACGCTAGGTCTGTCATGGTGCAGTGGAAATGAGCAAAAAGGAGGTAACACATACTAAAATATGGTAAGCTGTCTCAGGTTTCAGTACAATGTCACCTTGTTTGTTTAGTGTGTGCAGAGGAGCATATTCTAGGAATCATTAACTTACTGACCTCACTCGGCAGGTTGTGGGTTTCATTTCATTAGGGGGGCATGTCTCATGATTCTGTTGCATGGTTTCATTGCTAAGCAAGCCTAATTTCTTGGTTGATCATTAACTTACAAGAGTTCCCCATAATTTTTTCTTTACTTTCAATCCCCTAATGGGGATCTGTTTAATCTATTGATTAACTATTTAGTCACCTACTTTGTCCCTTTAATCTGTCCCTATAATAAGTGTTGTAGGGTTTATTATTGTGGTGTGATTCTTACACTTCTCATACCCCAGGGACTGTCACCAGACAGTGATAGAGCAATCACGTAAAAATGAACTGTGAGGAGCGTGAAAACTATGCTGAGCATAGTTTATGTAGGGGGTGCTTTAGCTAAATGGCTTCTTATAGCGTATCTTGGTACTGAGCCACTAAAGAAGTCACAGAACCCTGAAAAAATGGGTTGTGTTTACAGAAGCTAACCACATTGAAAGGGGTGTTGAGATGATGTGGCTGAACATTCTTAGCATTTTCTAGAACTGCAAACTTCGTGCTTGGTTGTGTTTCAGATACCCTCATTGTTGGAACTTACTTTTTCCATATGCTTGTTTAATTCAGTGACGGTCCAAACAGACTTTGGAGGGACTTCATAAACAGTCATGAGTTCACGGCCTAAATTCACTCCATGAAAATGCAGTTGAATTAGCCATTCAGAATTGGGTATTGGAGAAAATGAAGCAGTTGCAAGGAGAGAAGGAGCTGGTTACTGTAGCTATGGGCTCTGACCCAGGGAGGACATAGGACTGCTGATTGCCTGCTTTGCTGAGTGCTAGCTGTCTCCATTTTTTTCAAAACAAGCATTCCTGGATGAGTGGAGGCCTGTGATGCTCACTGGGAATCATGTTGTTTAACTGCTGATGCAGAAATGTTCTTCCCAGAAGGAATTTGGGTAGTGCTCACATTTTCTGTGTACATGCAAAAAAATCTGGGTTTCAATCTGGCTCTACATCTAAGCTACCAATTAGCTTGGGGATCTTGGGAAAGTCACTTGACTGTCCGGGCATGAAGATTGAATGCTATGCTTCTTATTTTTATGAACCTTGAACCCTTTAAAAATCATTAAAATTTCATGCCTTTGTTGTTGCTGTTGTTGTTTTAATCACAGAATGCCCATGGTGATTGCAATCAAAACAGTATCCTATTAAATATGTGGTTTTTGAAAGATGTTTGACAGACTTGACTCTGCTATGCCGTTTCTTTCATTTTCCAAATTTAAACTTGGGAAGTTTCTAAGGGCTCTGAAAGCCTGCAATCTATGTCGCAAGACCTGTTGATGCAAAAGTACCTTTAAAGGGCCACCATGTGGTTTCTCTTATCTCTATGGTTTATTAACAAGGAAAGTCAGGAAAGCTCACTTCACTGTTCACTTTACTCTGGGTATGAACCGCCCTGGGCTTTCCCATCAGATGCTCACACTTTATAGCTGAGAGTCAGAATGTGTCTGTCTGTCTTTCAGTACATTTCAGGAGTTAATTGGTACCAGGAAGAGATGTGCACTGTCATCTTCTTTGATAATGTCTGATTGCTTACTTGATTTAGATGTAATGTTTTGCTGACTTGGTTACCTGCACTGGAATGTTGGGTCTACGCATTGTTCTGAGTCCATGGGTTATTCTCAGGGTGACTTTCATCAAATGTTCTGTTAGTTTTCATGTGGTCACACATACTGTATCACTTATTTTGCCGACCTGATGGCATAGAACATCAGAGCTGGACAGGAGCTCAGTGTGTCAGATTCAACCATCTAGTTTCCATAGACGAGAAAACTGAGCCTCCAAGTTCCCTATCATTGAGCCTCTTTGAGTGTCAGTTATTGTGATTTTGTTCGAATGGGGGCCTCCCTCTTGATACGGTTATCAGATGTCTACAGTTTTTTGTAGGATATGTTGTCATCAGCTATTCTTTACATATTGGCTTCTATGCTTCCTAAATGTAGGACATGGGTGACCTAATTGAGCATGCTGATTTTTGCTTTGCTAAAAGCTTCTAAAGCTATAAATAAATAATCGTGGGGAGATGCTTGATGGACTTTCAGTTGAAATAATAATCTCTTGAACTGATAGTTTCATCCTTAAGAGAGCCAAAAGCACCTCTTACATATTTACCACACTTATCTTCAACAACCTTGGGAAACTGCTGGGATAGATTGGATCTTCAAGAGATTCAACAAAACTTTAATCAAGACTTTGTTGAATGACCCACTGTGTGTCTTGCCCATAAACTAAATCTAAATTATTGGGATTTAAAAAAATTATAAGGCAAAGTCCTGTCTTTGGATTCATGGTCATAATAAGAGAGACCATTATGAGACAAGAATGAGACCATTTGAAATCTTTGTATAACTCACTAATGCATGAAAGGTAGAAGATAGTAATGTCACAATTGGAAGGAAGTAAGTGTTAGTCACTCAGTCATGTCCAACTCTTTGTGAGCCCATGGACTGTAGCCCACAGGCTCTTCTGTCCATGGAATTCTCCAGGCAAGGATACTGGAATGGGTTGCCATTTGCTCCTCCAGGGAATCTTCCTGACCTAGGGATTGAACCTGGGGCTCCTGCGTTGCAGGCAGATTCTTTACCATCTGAACCAGGAGGTAGCAGCTGGATGTGGAGTCACAACAGCTGTGGGAGCAAGTGGGGTGGAATATAGACTTCTGCTAAAGCAAGGAGATGGGAGGAGACGGAATAGGATTGATAGTGAGTCAAAGGCGATACAAGCGTTCTTGGCCACAGAAAGCGAGCATAGACCAAGAGAGGTTAGAGAATGTGGTTGGCTGTAAAGGTTTAACTGCAAATCAACTGAAGAAGAAAATCAGTTTTAAAATTGGTGTACATTTGCATACCAGTTCCAGCTTTTTCAAGGTATTTTTACTTCCATATATAACTTCTCCAAGGTTTGTTTTCAGTCAAACAAGAGTCCACTATTTTTTTTCCTCTTCACAAACTTGAAAGATAGGGTGATGAATACTCCATCCATTTTAACAGATGGGAAAAGTAAGGCTCAAAGAAGATAAGGGGCTTTCTCAAGGTCACGTGATAAATAGTAAAGACTAAATCTAATATCTTCTGATTTTCTGGTAATTCACACTTATTCTACTTTTTCTTCTTTCCCGTTTGTTATCTCCGAGCCTATTTGAGCTGATGCCCAAGGACTGGTCCTTTATGTCACGTTTGCTAACTTTTCTCAGCCATCCCCTTGCATTCCAGAGAAGCCCCCTTAACTGCATCAATCTTTCATGAGCTACTTGCTATGTTTATTCATCGAGGCAACAGCCTGCCTCTAGGAGCAAAAACTTAAATTCAGAGAGCATAACTTTCTTTTTGGAGAAGGCGATGGCACCCCACTCCAGTACTCTTGCCTGGAAAATCCCATGGATGGAGGAGTCTGGTGGGCTACAGTCCATGGGGTCGCTAAAGTTCGGACACTACTGAGCGACTTCACTTTCACTTTTTACTTTGATGCATTGGAGCAGAAAATGGCAACCCACTCCAGTGTTCTTGCCTGGAGAATCCCAGGGACGGGGGAGCCTGTTGGGCTGCCGTCTATGGGGTTGCCCAGAGTCGGACACAACTGAAGCGACTTAGCAGCAGCAGCAGCAGCAGCAGCAACTTTCTTGTTAGGATTGATTGTTTATTTCAACTTGAGCTTTAGCCTAGATGAAAAGCATGTGATGAAAACAGTGCTGAATGAGCACGGCTCCTAGAGGCGAAGTGAAAGGCAGAACCTTTCCTGTTTGCTAGTGGCCATGGCTGCTGTGAGGGATCTGTTACCTTTTAAAACCCTAGGACTTGAAGATAGAGGAAAGAGAATCACCACATACTCCAGTGTTACTTCCCAGGGCTAACTTTATAGCGTCATCAATAGTCTCCAAACTCTTTCTTAGCTCTGTTACTGTCCTCTGAACTCAAATCCGTCTTTCCAACACTGCCGGAGATAACCTGTCTACAACCTGACTGTCCCATTTACCTATGAAAACCCACTTGGGCCTAAGGGAAAACCCAGCCTTCTTAGCTGGACACACGAAGACTGGCTGCTCAGTCTCCACCCAGCCCCTCAACTTCTCTTCCTGTCACTCACCTGCTTTGCATTGCTTATATTTCCACAAGCTCGCTAAGAAACAGTAGCCTTTCTTAATATTATTACTGTTTTTCTCTGCCTGAACAGTTTTCATCTCTCTTAGTGCCATGACTGACTATTCCTCATCCTGCAAGATTCAGCCCTGTCTCTGCTCAGAGGTCAGCCTGAACCACACCTGTTTCCCATCTCTAGTTGGATTTCTACGGGCCCTTCTTTGGGAGTTATATACCCCTGTGTGTGCTGTTCTGTAATGAAAATAATACGCCGAATATTTGAAATAATGTATTTAAACTTCATTTCTTACCACGTACCATCACTGTGTTAATAATCTGTTTCATCTCTGTAACCACCTCATACTTGGCATGTAGGAAGTAATTAGAAAAGACATATTGAATGGAATCAGTGACCCTATGAGAGGATTATGTAACTTTTCATTTGATAAAACTCATTTTCAGAGTGATTGACTTTCCCAAGATTTGCAGCTAGGAAATGGAAGAGCTGACCACCATACCACTTTGCACACCAAAATTCTGCTTTAATTTCTATCTGCTCCCCCACATTGTAAGGATAGAATTTATGGTTCCCAAGTACAGGAAAGATGACTTTTCTCCCTATAGCCCAGCATATTAATATAGTAGATGTCCAATAATACTGGGATTGACCTTAATTCTCTTCCTATATCCCTTTTGATTATTTTTGTTTTGAGGCTAGGGCCCATCTTTACCTTTGAATATATACTAAAGAGTCCTTATTTAAACTATTTTACAGCCAACAGACATTCAAAAAAGACTTGTTTCATTCTCCTAAAATTAGTTTTCTATATCTTCTTTGGGTGACATTGTCATCTATCTCCCAGTGACTCAGTTTAATGAGAATGACCGTATAATCGATCACGCTTTTGAGAATGAAAGAGAGTGCTATTAATAATTATCTCGAGAGAACAGATGGGAATGGAACTTTCCTGGGCAAACCAGGATGTGTGGTCACCCTAAGTATAATCAAATCACCAATAGGAGAGACTTAATCCAGTGCTTTTGATCAAGTCCTTAAATCATGCTGCGTTGGCCTCTGAGTTTCTCATATTGTAGGAAAGCTCTGGCAGTCAAGCATACCTTCTCAAAATGTAAAATTCCTAGAAGAAATCAGACATAGCCAAGGAAGTAATATATACTTGCTAGTATTGATATGCTTATTTTCCTTTGAAACCGTGATTGGAGGTAAATTTTATGAAAAGGTGGTGGGAGAGTTGTTAGGAGCTGGTGCTATAGACCTCTAGTAGTCTATAAGCCGTTCATGGGAATACTACCGAATTTGGATCATTGTGTAAAATGCTTATTGTCAGTTTTCTTGCCTTTGCTAGAATGTCTATGCTGTGGCATCCTGACTAATGTCATGAGATGCAGTGGAGATGTGAGATCCACCTGCTCTAAGAGAAAAAATGTTTGGCAAAGAGAAAGTGTTTTTCCTAGAATATGCAAGAATTTTGGTTTTGATGGTATGTAAGAGATATGGTCAAGGCAGCTGTCCTCTGATAGTCACTCGGCATGAAGGGTCTCCATATGAAGACTGGGATAACCGCAGATGCTATTATCGACTCTGTGAGCCAGTGTGTTGCTATTGCTTGGTCACCAAAAGTTCCGGTGTGCTCTGCAAACAAAAAGATCAGAAACAGTATTGCAGAGTAGGAATTTCCTATTGCTCCACCCCACCTCATATTAGGATTTTTGGTTTTTTGGACTAAGAGACAGTTGTGGACATATTTTTTTCTTTTCTAAAAATTTTTTTTTATTTTTAAGAAGGATTTTTAAAGAGTCTTTAGTTAATTTGTTACAGTATTTTTTCTGTTTTGGTTTTCTGGCTGTGAGGCATATGAGCTCCTAGCTCCCTGACTAGGGATAGAACCCACTTGTCACGCACTGGAAGATGAAGTCTTAACCGCTGGACCACCAGGGAAGTCCCTTTCTTTCTTTCTTTTAAATCAACTTTGTCAATAATAAAGAAAAGGTCATGTGCAGACCCTTGACCACAAGTTTTTCAGAGTCCATTTTCTTTCTCCTCTTACCCTACTAAGGCATTTACGACATGAACCTTTGGAGAATATCACTAGCTGGATTTTCATATGGACTAGTACTCCCTTCTTAGAGGACTTTGAGAATTACTTGGAGGTGTTTCGATTGCCACAGTGACTGGAGGGACACCATTGACGTTGGTGGGTAGAGGTCAGGGGTGGTAATTATCCTTCACCCTTCACTGGACAGAATTGTCCTTCACAGTGAGAACTGTCCTTCCCCAGTGTCAACAATGCCCTGTTGTGAAATGCCGTGGAAAGTATATATGATTCTGATCATATATTCTGAGAGTATATATTCTGTTTTTCCTTATTATTAAAGGTGAAATAAAGTCTTCTGGTTTTAAAGTCACTGAAAATCACTCCTGGGTGAGCTTTTTATTCTGTTAGTCAGTGTAGTTAATAGAGTTTTCTTTTTTTTTTACTTTTAACATTTGGCAAAGCTCTCTCTTATTAGCTTGTGCAATATACCTAGTGCCAATTTGCATTTTAAAAACTTCCTTTATTGCAACAGCTGTACAAAAGCCATTACAGATTAGGAGGGGAAAAAAAGATTATATTTATGAAGCACTTAAGGAAGGCAAAAGGAAAATGTTTTGCTCAAGCTCTGTGGCTTAGAAGTGAATAAAATAATCTGTTCCTGAATTCACATAGAACTGAAATGCAAAAGATGAGATTCTTATTAAAAAGATGTTCTACCTCTTGCCCCTGAGGTTGGATTTTAAGCAGATATTTTTGATTATTTCTACTAACTTGGATAGTGAATAGTGTCTAGATCTCTTGGCCAATCACTCAAACTTTAGAGCAATCTGTCTCAATTAAAATTCTTAAGGCTGATCATAGATAAAAAGAGAATAATTTTGCAGGTAGAAGATGGTCAGCAGATAAAAAAGGAAGAGACAGAGAAAGAGAATGAAAGTTCCTTGTGTCTTTTAAGTAGCCAGGATTCTGTAGCTCTAAGCCACAGTCAAAAGTAATCAGTGGTAGAACTGTTCGGGGCAGGGGGTACTTTGGTGGAAGTGATTCAGAATTAAAAGGCAAGACAAAGCCAACATTTAAAAGACATTAAAAGCAGCAGTAAGAATCTGAAAACAGATATCTTCATCACCAAAACCCAACTGGTTCCCAAAACCCTGCTCCATAATATCCACAATGAACTTTTCCAAGGCCTCCTATGTTTTTGTGCAGTCCACTCTGGGATCTTTAAACAAAAGCCACATTTCAAACTTTTGGCCACCAGTGTGCCCCCTAAATTAATTGAAGCCTGAGGGTTTTACACATAGCCCTGACAGATGCAGCTTTATTACAATGACCAAGTTTGAATTCAGAAATGTGGATTTTAACAATATATTTTAAAAGGTCTCTTGGGATGACTTGTGCCTGCTTAGCACACTCTTTGAGTGCTTGTTTTCTTAGCATAAGCACTAGGATTTCACTTAACTAACCCGTTCGAGGGCTTAAGGGGTGCTACTGGGAGAAAGGGGAGGTCACAGGATGATGCCTCTATTGCATCTGCAGGGACCCACTTGGCATAACAGCACTTCTGTTCATGACCCCTCCTTAGCGCTTTTCCCCTTGAGAAGTCAGGACCTAATTCCTCAATTGATTGAGTTGCATTGACATAAACACTTACAGTTCAGTTCAGTCGCTCAGTCATGTCCAACTCTTTGCGACCCCATGGATCGCAACACGCCGCCAGACCTCCCTGTCCATCACCAACTCCCGTGGTTCACTCAGACTCATGTGCATTGAGTCAGTGATGCCATCCAGCCATCTCATCCTCTGTCATCCTCTTCTCCTCCTGCCCCCAATCCCTCCCAGCATCAAACTCTTTTCCAATGAGTCAACTGTTCGCATGAGGTGGCCAAAGTACTGGAGTTTCAGCTTTAGCATCATTGCTTCCGAAGAAATCCCAGGGCTGATCTCCTTCAGAATGGACTGGTTGGGTCTCCATGCAGTCCAAGGGACTCTCAAGAGTCTTCTCCAACACCACAGTGCAAAAGCATCAATTCTTCGGCGCTCAGCTTTCTTCACAGTCCAACTCTCACATCCATACATGACCACAGGAAAAACCATAGCCTTGATTAGACGGACCTTAGTCAGCAAAGTAATGTCTCTGCTTTTGAATATGCTATCTAGGTTGGTCATAACTTTGCTTCCAAGGAGTAAGCGTCTTTTAATTTCATGGCTGCAGTCACCATCTGCAGTGATTTTGGAGCCCCCCAAAAATAAAGTCTGACACTGTTTCCACTGTTTCCCCATCTATTTCCCATGAAGTGATGGGACCAGATGCCATGATCTTCGTTTTCTGAATGTTGAGCTTTAAGCCAATTTTTTCACTCTGCACTTTTACTTTCATCAAGAGGCTTTTTAGCTCCTCTTCACTTTCTGCCATAAGGGTGGTGTCATCTGCATATCTGAGGTTATTGATATTTCTCCCGGCAGTCTTGATTCCAGCTTGTGTTTCTTCCAGTCCAGCGTTTCTCATGATGTACTCTGCATATAAATTAAATAAGCAGGGTGACAATATACAGCCTTGATGTACTCCTTTTCCTATTTGGAACCAGTCTGTTGTTCCATGTTGAGTTCTAACTGTTGCTTCCTGACCTGCATACAGATTTCTCAAGAGGCAGGTCAGGTGGTCTGGTGTTCCCATCTCTCTCAGAATTTTCCACAGTTTATTGTGATCCACACAGTCAAAGGCTTTGGCATAGTCAATAAAGCAGAAATAGATGTTTTTCTGGAATTCTCTTGCTTTTTCCATGATCCAGTGGATGTTGACAGTTTGATCTCTGGTTCCTCTGCCTTATCTAAAACCAGCTTGAACATCAGAAGTTCACGGTTCACGTGTTGCTGAAGCCTGACTTGGAGAATTTGGAGCATTACTTTGCAAGCGTGTGAGATGAGTGCAATTGTGCAGTAGTTTGAGCATTCTTTGGCATTGCCTTCCTTTGGGATTGGAATGAAAACTGGCCTTTTCCAGTCCTGTGGCCACTGCTGAGTTTTCCAAATTTGCTGGCATATTGAGTGCAGCACTTTCACAGCATCATCTTTCAGGATTTGAAACAGCTCCACTGGAATTCCATCACCTCCACTAGCTGTGTTCATAGTGATGCTTTCTAAGGCCCACTTGACTTCACATTCCAGGATGTCTGGCTCTAGATGGTGATCACACCATCGTGATTATCCGGGTCGTGAAGATCTTTTTTGTACAGTTCTTCTGTGCATTCTTGCCACCTCTTCTTAATATCTTCTGCTTCTGTTAGGTCCATAGAATTTCTGTCCTTTATCGAGCCCATCTTTGCATGAAATGTTCCCTTGGTATCTCTAATTTTCTTGAAGAGATCTCTAGTTTTTCCCATTCTGTTCTTTTCCTCTATTTCTTTGCATGGATCACTGAAGAAGGCTTTCTTATCTCTTCTTGCTATTCTTTGGAACTCTGCATTCAGATGCTTATATCTTTCCTTTTCTCCTTTGTTTTTTGCCTCTCTTCTTTTCACAGCTATTGTAAGGCCTCCTCAGACAGCCATTTTGCTTTTTTGCATTTCTTTTCCATGGGGATGGTCTTGATTGATCCCTGTCTCCTGTACAATGTCACAAACCTCATTCCATAGTTCATCAGGCACTCTATCTATCAGGTCTAGGCCCTTAAATCTATTTCTCACTTCCACTGTATAATCATAAGGGATTTGATTTAGGTCATACCTGAATGGTGTAGCGGTTTTCCCTACTTTCTTCAATTTCAGTCTGAATTTGGTAATAAAGAGTTCATGATCTGAGCCACAGTCAGCTCCCGGTCTTGTTTTTGTTGACTGTATAGAGCTTCTCCATCTTTGGCTGCAAAGAATATAATCAATCTGATTTTGATGCTGACCATCTGGTGATGTCCATGTGTAGAGTCTTCTCTTGTGTTGTTGGAAGAGGGTGTTTGCTATGACCAGTGCATTTTCTTGGCAAAACTCTATTAATCTTTGCCCTGCTTCATTCCACATTCCAAGGCCAAATTTGCCTGTTACTCCAGGTGTTTCTTGACTTCCTACTTTTGCATTCCAGTCCCCTATAATGAAAAGGACGTCTTTTTTAGGTGTTAGTTCTAAAAGATCTTGTAGGTCTTCATAGAACTGTTCAACTTCAGCTTCTTCAGTGTTACTGAATTGATAGAGTTGCATTGACATAAATACTTTACTATGTGTAAAATAGATAGCTAATGGAAACTCAGCTCCAAGCTCTGTGATAACCTAGAGATGTGGGCTGGGGGAGTGGGAGGGAGGCTCCAGAGGGAGGTGATATGTATATACTTCACATTGTTGTACAATGTGTTGTACGATGATTCACATTGTTATACAGCAGAAACTAACACAACATCATAAAGCAATTATACTCCAATTAAAAAAAAAAGACCTCATGCTTGGGGCTGGTGCATGGGGATGACCCACAGAGATGTTATGGGGAGGGAGGTGGGAGGGGGGTTCATGTTTGGGAACACATGTAAGAATTAAAGATTTTAAAATTAAAAAAATAAACTATTAAAAAAAAATGAAAAAAAAAAAAAAAAAAAAAAGACCTGATTTCTCCAATCCCAAAGGCCAGTAGGTGGTGCAAATGTCCCTTCTTGCTTTCCATCTGTGTCACTAATTTGCATAGAGTGCTTAGTGGGTTTTTTTAACCATGTCCCCACCCCCTTTACCAGGCCCATATTATTAAATAAGAACACCCTGCCCCCATTTTTAAAATTGTGGCAAGCTGTATAAAACATATGCCAGTGTAACCTTAAGTGTACAATTCAATGGCATTAATTATATTCATGACATTGTATAACTGTCCCACTGTTTATTTCTAAAACCCCTGCATTACTGTGAACATAAACTCCATACCCATTAAGCAATAAGTGCCTGTTCACCTCTCTCTTAAGCTCTGGTCAACTCTAATCTACTTTCTGACTTCATGAATCTACCTATTCTAGATACGTCATGTAAGTGAAATCTACTAGGCTTATCTTTTTGTATTGGCTTATTTCACTGAGTGTTATGTTTTCTGGATTCATCTGTATTGTGGCACAAACCAAAATTTCATTCCTTTTATGGCAGAATAATATTCCATTGCAGGTCTAAACCTTATTTTGTTTATCCATTTATCTGTTGGTGGGCACTTGGATATTTCCACCTTTTGGCTATTCACATACAAGCATTGTTTGAGTCTATGCTTTCATATCTTTGGAGCTGTGTACCTAGTGGTGGAATTACTGGGTCATATGGTAACTCTGTGTTTAACTTTTTGAGAAACCACCAAACTATAACCCTTTACTCCCTTTTGGGAGCAGGTTCATTTCCTTCTCTCACTAAGTCTGCAGATGCCCAGATACATTATTAAAGTTTTCTACAGTTTCATTTATACCTCAGAATCTGTGTCTGTGTGTGAATAACTGCTCATTTAGAGGCGGGAAGGGATGTCAGATGCAGATAACAGTTCGTTTTGATCCAGACTAATACATGGCACAGTATTATCCTGAAAACATTTTCCTCCAATATGCTTACTTTACAGAATATCTGTTTCCTCTGTTCTGAGTGTTTACTGTATCCGTACAGTAAGCTGACCAGTAACTGTACTCCTAGCTTATACCATCCACACTTTGAAGAGGAAAGATGGTAGTGATAAGATAAGACTAGGGTCATTACCTCTCTTCTGATGCTTATTCATAAAGCTTCTTTCTCCAATACTCATCTTCTTGAGGGCAGATGCTGTGTTCCAGGTTTTTGGGTCGTACCTCAAACATGGTGTTTTCGCAGCAAAATGCTGGTGAAAAACAGTGGTGTGTATAGCATTTTGTTCTGCTTTTAAATAGTCTCATGTGA
Organism: Budorcas taxicolor; assembly: GCF_023091745.1. NCBI lineage: Eukaryota > Metazoa > Chordata > Mammalia > Artiodactyla > Bovidae > Budorcas > Budorcas taxicolor. Next base: position 29,466,117 of record NC_068914.1, read on the forward strand.
ACATCTGATAAATCAGGTGATAAAATATGCCTCTGTGGGCCTTAGAGCATCAACCCTTAGGATGCCTCTCTGAGTCTGCTCATTAGGTGTATGAGCAGGGCTGCCCTGGCACTCCCCTATCAGGAGCAGCCAGTACACAATCTGCTCAGTGGTGTCAGGGTGGGATGGTAGTCAGAGCTCACCCCTAGGTAAACTCACTCACTCACTCAACGGAGCCAGGTAAATGCTCAGTTTTGTTGGTGAGAGGTCACTGACAGATTTGCCGCAGCTGAGACTGAAACCCTGATGGCAAAGCGAGACTCATGGCTGTTAGAAGATGCATGCTAATGCATATAGAGAAAAGCAAGGTTCAGGGAGGAGAGATGGGACAGAATGACTTTTGCAGAAGAACACTGGGGTTACTGTCTTGCATTCTGATAATGGTGATTTTCCTGAGGTCTACCTCCTTGTGAAAGAATGGCCTACCTAGAAGGTACTGGTTCTTTCTAGAAGTATGTCTTAAAAAAAAAAAAAAAAGTTGGCGGGGGAGGTAGGGAGGCTGGCTGAACCAAAAGTCTGAAGTCAGAAAGCAGTCTCTGGCAGGTAAAAGGGGCTGCTTCCCCCTGCATGGTGCAGGTCAAGAGGACATATTGATGCAGACTCTCTGCTGTCAGTCGGCCCTTGCCTTCAGTTCAGTTCAGTTGCTCAGTCGTGTCCGACTCTTTGCGACCCCATGAATCGCAGCACGCCAGGCCTCCCTCTTCATCACCAACTCCTGGAGTTCACCCAAACTCATGTGCATCAAGTTGGTGATGCCATCCAGCCATCTCATGCTCTGTCATCCCCTTCTCCTCCTGTCCCCAATCCCTCCCAGCATCAGTCTTTTCCAATGAGTCAACTCTCCACATGAGGTGGCCAAAGTATTGGAGTTTCAGCCTCAGCATCAGTCCTTCCGATGAACACCCAGGACTGGTCTCCTTTAGAATGGACTGGTTGGATCTCCTTGCAGTCCAAGGGACCCACAAGAGTCTTCTCCAGCACCACATTGTCTTCAGTGATGTCTTATTTGAAAAGTGAGATGAGCTGAAAGGGGACTGTGCAGCTCAGTGGCATGAGGACTAGCGTGCGTGTAGATTTTCCAGCATCTCTGGAGGGCAAGTGTACTCCACATGTGAAAGTTTCCCAGGAGACCAGGGAGTAGCCCAGGTCTGCAGACTCACAACCTGCACTTGTTTCCTCCTCCCAGGTCTCGTGGCTTTGGTTTTCTTGACCAATAGACTGGAAGAAGTTGTTAGAGTTAGAGCACGGGGCCTTTGAAATCGTTTCTGAATCCCTCTTCATTTCAGACATGGAGAGAATGGGTTATGTGCTATGCTCAAGATCACATTTAAAGCTCATGACAGGTAAGCCTGAGCTAAGGTTTCCGAACTCCTGGCCTAGTACTTTTTCTGTTAAACTCATCTCTTTTCAGAGGATGTGTTTTAGAGCTTGTGGGACATTGATAAATGTTTTTAAAACTTAAAACTTAGTTCAAGAGCACAGATGTTTATATCCAGTAGAAGACTGAATTAATACGTTCCCTCATAGAAATAATCAAATTTAGAATTTTAATTTACAGTTAATTAAATTACATAGTAAATTAAATAATGAAATAAATTACAATTTAATTTCTTGTACTTTGTTCTTCAGATCAAAAACACTTAGGAAAGGATTCTTTTTTCCTGATGGAGATTATAAATACAACTCTTAACATTTTTACCTTTGAAAGACTTAATAAAAATGTGCATTTAGAGCCTAGGTTTTGATCGGTTTAAAAAAATGGAATGTTATGAAACTCAGGGTACATCATGTTTCTGAAAAGGTCACTGTAAATAAAGACCACTAAAATAATTTTTTTCAGTCCTCTGAAAATTTCTGTCTAGTGTTGCCAGATAAAATACAGGATGCCCAGTTACATTTGAATTTCAGATAAAAGATTTTCTCTAGTATAAGCGTGACAATGCATTATTTGGGACATATTTATACAAAAAATACTCATTTGCTGTTTATCTGATGCTCGAATTTATCTGGGATCCTGTAAGTTATTTGTTAAAATGGCAACATCATTTATATTATAATTTTTTACAATATTATTGTATTTTTAGGTTTTAAAATTATATTTAGATCATCAACAGATAAGGCGATAAGTACAATCAGTGAATTCAGTCACTCAGTCATGTCCAACTCTTGGCGACCCCATGGACTGCAGCATGCCAGGCCTCCCTGTCCATCACCAACTCTGGGAGTTTACTCAAAACTCCTGTCCATTGAGTTGGTGTTACCATCCAACCATCTCATCCTCTGTTGTCCCCTTCTCCTTCTGCCCTCAATCTTACCTGGCATCAGTGTCTTCTCAAAGGAGTCAGTTCTTTGCATCAGGTGGCCAAAGTATTGGAGTTTCAGGTCAGCATCAGTCCTTCCAATGAATATTCAGGACTGATCTCCTTTAGGATGGACTGGTTGGATCTCCTTGCAGTCCAAGGGACTCACAAGAGTCTTCTCCAACACAATTCAAAAGCATCAATTCTTTGGCACTCAACTTTCTTTATAGTCCAATTCTCACATCCATACATGACTACTGCAAAACCCATAGCTTTGACTAGACGGACCTTTGTTGGCAAAGTAATGTCTCTGCTTTTTAATATGCTGTCTAGGTTGGTCATAGCTTTTCTTCCAAGGAGCAAGCATCTTTTAATTTCATGGCTGCTGTCACCATCTGCAGGGATTTTGGAGCCCCAAAATAAAGTCTGACACTGTTTCCACTGTTTCCTGATCTATTTGCCACAAAGTGATGGGACTGGATGCCATGGTCTTAGTTTTCTGAATGTTGATCTTTCAGCCAACTTTTTCACTCTCCTCTTTCACTTTCATCAAGAGGCTCTTTAGTTGTTCTTCACTTTCTGCCATAAGGGTAGTATTATCTGCATATCTGAGGTTATTGACATTTCTCCCTGCCATTTTGATTCCGGCTTGTGCTTCATCCAGCCTAGCATTTCTCATGATGTACTCTGCATTTAAGTTGAATAAGCAGGATGACAGTATACAGCCTTGACATACTCCTTTTCCTATTTGGAACCAGTCTGTTGTTCCATGTCCAGTTCTAACTGTTGCTTCCTGACCTGCATACACATTTCTCAAGAGGCAGGTCAGGTAGTGTGGTATTCCCATCTGTTGAAGAATTTTCCACAGTTTGTTGTGATCCACACAGTCAAAAGCTTTGGCATAGTCAATAAAGCAGATGTTTTTCTGGAACTCTCTTGCTTTTTTGATGATCTAATAGATGTTGGCAATTTGATCTCTGCTTCCTCTGCCTTTTCTAGATGCATCTTGAACATCTGGAAGTTCCCAGGTCACATACTGTTGAAGCCTGGCTTAGAGAATTTTGAACATTACTTTACTAGCATGTGAGATGAGTGCAATTGTGCAGTAGTTTGAGCGTTTTTTGGCGTTGCCTTTCTTTGGGATTGGAATGAAAACTGACCTTTTCCAGTCCTGTGGCCACTGCTGAGTTTTCCAAATTTGCTGGCATATTGAGTGCAACACTTTCACAGCATCATCTTTCAGGATTTGAAATATCTCAACTGGAATTCCATTACCTTCACTAGCTTTGTTCGCAGTGATGCTTCCTAATACCCACTTGTCTTCACATTGCAGGATGTCTGGCTCTAGTTGAGTGATCATGACATCGTGATTATCTGGGTTGTGAAAATTTTTTTTTGTACATTTCTTCTGTGTATTGTTGCCACCTCTTAATATCTTCTGCTTCTGTTAGGTCCATCCCATTTCTGTCTTTTATTGTGCCCATCTTTGCATGAAATATTCCCTTGGCATCTCTAATTTTTTTGAAGAGATCTCTAGGCTTTCCCATTCTATTGTTTGCCTCTATTTCTTTGCATTGATCACTGAACAAGGCTTTCTTATCTCTCCTTGCTATTCTTTGGAACTCTGCATTCAAATGGGTGTATCTTTCCTTTTCTCCTTTGCCTTTCTCTTCTCTTCTCAGCTATTTGTAAGGCCTCCTCAGAGAACCATTTTGCCTTTTTGCATTTCTTTGTCTTAGGGATGGTCTTGATCACTGCCTCCCGTACAAATGTCATGAACCTCTGTCCATAGTTCTTCAGGCCCTCTATCAGATCTAATCCCTTGAATCTATTTGTCACTTTCACTGTATAATTGTAAGGGATATGATTTAGGTCATACCTGAATGGTCTAGTGGTTTTTCCTGCTTTCTTCAATTTAAGTCTGAATTGCACAGTAAGGAGTTCATGATCTCAGCCACAGTTAGTTCCTGGACTTGTTTTTGCTGACTATATAGAGCTTCTCCATCTTTGACTGCAAAGAATACAATCAGTGATTTTGATGTTGACCATCTGGTGATGTCCATGTGTAGAGTCTTCTCTTGTGTCGTTGAAAGAGGGTGTTTGCTATGACCAGTGAGTTCCCTTGCAAAACTCTATTAGCCTTTGCCCTGCTTCATTCTGTACTCCAAGGCCAAGTTTGCCTGTTACTCCAAGTATTTCTTGACTTCCTACTTTTGCATTCCAGTCCCCTATAATGAAGAAGACATCTTTTTGGGTGTTCTAGAAAGTCTTGTAAGTCTTCATAGAACCGTTCAACTCCAGCTTCTTCAGCATTACTGGTCAGGGCATAGACTTGGATTACTGTGATATTGAATGGTTTTCCTTGGAAACAGAGTGATTGCTGTTCGCTTCCAAGGCGCTAAGTACAAAAATGAATAAAACACATTTCCCTTAATAAATTTAGAGCAGACCTGAAGAGATCATGCTAATATTGCATTAAGTGAAGCTATGAAAGCAAAGAAAAATGGTACCTGGCTAGTGTCGTGGTTCAGGAAAGACTTCCTCCAGAAACGCTATCTGGGCTTAGGTTTAACTAATGTGGGAAGGTTAGCCACGTGATGAGATGTAGAAGGAGTGGTCCCGGCAAAAGCAATGGAAATAGTGAAAGCTAAGACGCATGCATCAGCATGGGGTATGGTGTGTTGAGGACACAAGTTAAAGAATGGACAGCGGTCTAAGCGTGGTCAGAATCGTGCTTCAGATAGTGTGTTCTGGTGTGATCTGGAGGCTGCATTTTAAGAGGATGGGGTTGGGTGTCAGAAGGTCGACTTGAAGGCTACTGTTAGAGTCTACCTCAGAAATGATGAGTCAGAAGTACAGTTGTGATCACTGAAGGAGAAGGAACAGACCACACTATTACTCCAGAGAGAAAATCAGCAGTTCTTGGCTCTTAGACACGAGCCTCCCAAATAGCAGGTGATAACTGGACAGATGTTTTCAGAACAACATGATTGGAATGTGCAGGGTATCTACAATTTTTACAAGACCTTTCCCATCGTAATTAATAAATGTGTAAGTTTTGAGTGGTCATCTTAATAGTGTACATACATGAATACCTGTTTACCATGCAAGTGAAAATGATCTTGAAGAAAAAGACACTGGTGTTCATGTTCTCAGTATCCCTTCTCCCAAAGTTCTCTATAGGGAGTAGGATCTAATTTATTTCTGTTGGGTTTTGTTGTGGCATCATCCACCCACCATATCGTCTGTACCCCCCTCCACCCCTGCTAGCCGATAGTACCAACACGCTTTCCATGAAAACCTCTGAAGTTCATGTAAATTTTCATTACTCTTTCTGCAGGATAATGACAATTTCATAGGCAGCACATCAACCTTTTACTTATATCTTTTTTTCTGGATCCATTGTTCAGTCACAACCTCCTCCAAACAATGCCTTCCCATACATCTGTTTTTGAGTTCAGATATTACGGAAAACAGATAAATTACTCCAAACACCAACACTATCCAGGATGTTCTCATGGTCTCAGAAAGCCAGCCTGTACGATTAAACTAGCTTGATAAACAGATGAGCTTCTATGGGTGTTTTTATTCCAGGTTTCAGATCCTGAGCATGCTGATGTCTTTTCTGTAACCCTTGAGGCACTCAGTTTTCTCTGCTGGCTCTGGGAAGTTGCTCTTTCTCAGACCATCTAAATCACTTTTCCTTATGACACTTTCTAGAATATTTACATCTAACTTCTCTCTTTGAGGATGTCCTTTTCCTCTGAATATGCATATTCTCTAGAGCAGGGGTCCCCAGTCCCTGGGCTGCAGACTGGTACTGGTCTGCAGCCTGTTAGGAACAGGGCCACACAGCAGGAGGTGAGTAGCAGGCCAGTGGGAGACACTTTATCTGCCGCTCCCCATTGTTCCGCATCACTCACCTTACCACCTGCACCATCCATCCCTTCATATGGTGTTTGTCTTTCTCTTCCTGACTTAATTCACTTAGTATGATAATCTCCAGTTTCATACATGATGCTACAAATGACATTTTGTTCTTTTAATGGCTGAGTAACATTCCATTCTGTGTGTATATATGTATAAACATACTACATCTTCTTTATTCAACCATCTGTTAATGGAGTAGAATTCATGAATCAGAAAGACCTCTGTTCCGTGCCTCTATTGCCCACAAAATCCTTTCTCAGACGCTATTTCCTTTGCTGCTTGTATGAAATATTAGGGCAGACTTTTTTGGGTCTTTCTCTATCATAGGAATACTCGCATTTAGAAAATTAACAGGTTCACTTAAATATAGTAATAATTTAAACCTCATAATTTAATTAGAAGTGAAAGCCTTTCTGTCCTTCTAGGTCCAGCCCGAGTGGAAACCTGTAGAACAAATGGGAGTGTGGCCACTCTGGTGTCAGGGCGGATTGAGGGAGAGGAGGCAGACACCACCCCTGATGAAGGCTGGCAGTGGTTCCCTCTGGCTATTGAGGAGGAGGGTAAAGGTTCTTCTCCTTGAAAAGCTGCTTTGAGATGCTCAAAGCTGCCTCTGGAGTTTTTAGGGGGAAAAAACTCCCTCAGAACACATTCAACTGCACTTCCCATGACACGGACTGGCCATTCCTTTTGCCTTCCTCCTCCTCTGAGACTAGCGGAGGCCTGTGGCTTCTCCCAGCCTCACTCTTGCTATGGATTTTCAGTAGCTTCAGGCTGCTTCCATCCCTGCGCCCACAACGAGCCACAAGAAATAACTGGGCTTTGCTGCAGGTGGGGCAGGGGATCATAGGCAGCTGCCAGTGCAGCCTGGTTCTTCTCCTGCATTCTCCCTTCAAAGTCATAGCCTCTTGCTTGGATACTCACTCGGCCCCTGGCACTTCAGACTTCTTAGGAAATTCCTCAACTCTGCTCTCTCAGTCATTGTGGGTGGGTGGGGATTACTCAGAACATACTGATATCTCCAAAGGATTCTTCTCTAATCTACAACTGTCTTCTCTCAGCCTTTCTAATGTCTTACGGTCTGGAGATGAGGAATAAACCAAGGCGGCAAAACTGTCTGTCAGACACCCCCTTTGCAAATGTTGCTTATGTGTCTGATACCTCATTTCCACAGGTGGACATGATTGCCTCTGACTTTTTAATGCTCCCAGCTAAAGGAGAGACTGAAGCAGTCTCACTTCACCATTTCTGTTAAACATACACAGTTTGGATGCGTATGATTTCTGCCAGCATTATCACACCATTGGCCTGTCTGCAATTGTCCACTGCGTGTAAGAGAGAAGGTGTATTAACATAAGCCCTGTGCACCCTCCAAAGCCCATTTCTTCAAGGTGTTTTTTTCCCCCAATCATCAAAGGCAATCTGCCTCGCCTGTACCACCTTTGTTTCCCATAATTACTTATGAGACCTTATCTTTTACTGTAGTTGTTTGTGGATGTGCCTTGTGTTTGTTGAATTGCACTGAAGATCGATCTCCATTAAATAAATAACCTTGTGCACTTCCGAGAAAAGGATTTGTGGATTCCCGTTAGACTCTGGAGTCTACTCCACATGAGGATGGGAAGTGCGTTCAGGGGCTGTAGCACAAAGAGGCTACAGTTTGGAGCGTCCCTGCCCAGCAGGAGGGATGTGTGGGGACTTGCTGAGAATAGAATCAAGTGTACTTGCAGAATACATCTCTTGCTGGAATGTTTTACATGATGAATATAAATATTGCTGAGTTAAAATGCCCTTTTTCTGTGTTGTGAGAATAATGGAAACCATCTTTTTCAAAATGCAAAGCTTTCAAAAATTTAGGACAAAATAATAGTGCCTATGTAATGTCCTTTTGTGCTCAATTTTCATTATGAGTTATAAATTATGAATTATTTACACTTGAGTATATTTTATTTCATCTATTGAATATTTATTAAATACTCTGCATCGTTCCAAATAAAACATTTCTCCTCTTTTTGGGAAATAACATTTTTTTTCTCCTGTATTTTCTCAGAACTACATATTTTAATTTGCAGGATCATCTAGATTTCCCCAAAGTTAATGTGATATTTGCTACTGAACAATGTTGCTTTGGAATTTAAGTGATAGGTTTTACAGATCTTTATACTGCCTCCAAAGAAAAGGGAAATTATTTAATAATTATCCTGAAGCTAGATGAGAAGCTTGTCAGTATAATAAAGATGTTATCTGTCATCTTTTCAAACCTCGTTCTGTAGAGCTTAAGCTTAGGACTTGACATGGAAGCATTACGGATACAAACATAAAGCAACATGGTAACCACTACTTCACGTATCATGAATTCCTTACTTATGTACTAATGGCATGACTTCAGAAGAGGAAATAGACCTCTTTTATGAACTAGTATGCTTTCTAGTAAATTGGCTAAAATTAAGTTCTCATTCAAGATCATAAAGCTTACTAAGAAAGAAGTGGCTAGATTTGCTACAATCCTCTTTTATGAAAGGGCTCCAACTTGGTGTCATAGAAAGATGATGATCATTTTGTACTTCACAGTTCAATTTTGTAAATGCATATTTTACTACTTCACAGATGACAGAAAAAGATTACTGATGAGTTGACAATGGCTGATACATTCCTTTATTGATTCATAAATCTTTCAAATGGTTTATTCAATATCTATTATGTATCAGTATCTATTATGTATGTGCTTTATTGACTATGCCAACGCCTGTAACTGTGTGGATCACAACAAACTGGAAAATTCTTAAAGAGAAGGGAATACCAGACCACCTGACCTGCCTCCTGAGAAATATGTATGCAGGTCAAGAAGCAATAATTAGAACTGTACATGGAACAAAAGACTGGTCCCAAATCGGGAAAGGAGTACATCAAGGCTATATATTGTCACCCTGCTTATTTAACTTATATGCTGAGTACCTCATGAGAAATGCTGGGCTGGATGAAGCACACACTGGAATCAAGATTGCTGGGAGAAATATCAATAACAGCAGATACGCAGATGACACCACCCCTTATGGCAGAAAGCAAAGAAGAACTAAAGAGCCTCTTGATGAAAGTGAAAGAGGAGAGTGAAAAAGTTGGCTTAGAGCTCAACATTCAGAAAAGTAAGATCATGACATCTGGTCCCATCACTTCATGACAAATAGATGAGGAAACGATGGAAACAGTGAGAGACTTTATTTTGGGGGGCTCCAAAATCACTGCAGATGGTGACTGCAGCCATGAAATTAAAAAATGCTTGGTCCTTGGAAGAAAAGTTATGACCAGCCTAGATAGCATATTGAAAAGCAGAGACTTTACTTTGCCAACAAAGGTCCGTCTAGTCAAGGCTATGGTTTTTCCAGTGGTCATGTATGGATGTGAAGTTGGACTGTGAAGAAAGCTGAGCACCGAAGAATTGATGCTTTTGAATTGTGGTGTTTGAGAAGACTCTTGAGAGTCCCTTGGATTGCAGGGAGATCTAACCAGTCCATCCTAAAGGAAATCAGTCCTGAATATTCACTGGAAGGACTGATGTTGAAGCTGAAACTCCAATACTTTGGCCACCTGATATGAAGAACTGACTCCTTGGAAAAGACCCTGATGGTGCGAAAGATTGAAGGCGGGAGGAGAAGGGTATGACAGAGGATGAGATGGTTAGATGGCATCACTGACTCAATGGACATGAGTTTGAGTAAGCTCTGGGAGTTGGTGATGGACAGGGAAGTGTGACGTGCCTCAGTCTGTGGGGTTGCAAAGAGTGAGACTTGACCAAGCGACTAAACTGACTGATTATGTTTCAGACATTGTGCTAAGTGGGAATGATAAGGTAGATGAGATGTAGAATCTACCTTCAGGTGACTTGAGAGAGAAAGAAGATAAGCACAGTAAAGTAGTCATAAATAGGGAGTCTTGATTATCCTTAAAGAGAGAAAACCTATCAGTTAAATATTTGTTAACTTTTTCTCTGTAGAGGTACAATAATTAGCCGTGGGGATACCATGGTGAAAATAACAGTCTCAGTTTTCAGGGAACTGGTATGGGTCAGTCTTCCCAATAGCTGAATAATAATTGATAGCATGATTTTTAAACATTTGATAGTTTCTATGCCTGGTGGCCATCAGTGTTTCCCCAGATGCTTCCTAACTAGCAACCAATGAGGAATCCCCTTCTCTTGACCCTTCCGTGGCATTCAGAAGTCTTTTAGAGATTCAAAAAGTAGTTTCTCTTCAAGAAAAATTCTAGGACCATTATAAGTAGATAGTATACGGCTTAGATTCATTGCCCTGGCTCACTTAGTCTATTTTTGTTTTTTAATCTCACATTTCCCTACTCCAGGGGATCTTCCCAACCCAGGGATCAAACTTACGTCTCCTGCATTGCAGGTGGATTCTTTACCAGCTGAGTCACAAGGAAAGCCCTCTTTCGCTACCAGGATAAGTGCTTTACAAATATTAACTCATTTATCTCTGTAAAGGCACCAAGAGTAGTCTCTTCTGCATCTTCACTGTGGCACAGAAAGGTGAAGTCACACATCTGGAACCAGTCTTCTAGTTGGTGGTAGCTCTGGGCTTTGAGCCCAGTAATCCAGTTCTGGAATCTAGGGTCATCTCTAGTATGCTATGGCTCCTCCCCACCCGTTTTGCTGAGATATAATTGATATATAACTTGGTATTGGTTTAAGGTATAAAATGTGACAATTTGATATCTGCATATATTGCAAGATTACGGCCATAATAAAGTTCAGTTAATATCCATCACCTCATGTATAGTTGACTCTTGAACAACATGAGTGTTAGGGGCATTGACCCTCCATAAAGTCAAATTAGCTCATAACTTATAGTCAGCCGTCTGTATCCATAGTTTTGCCTCGGCAGACTCAACCAACCCTGGATTATGTATTACTGTGGTACTTAGTATTGAGGTGGGAAAAACATATGTAAATGGACCCATGCAAAAATCCATAATGTTCAGAGGTCAACTGTAGTCATTTTTTTTCTTGTGATGGAAAGTTTTATGATCTACTTTCTTAACTTTTGCTTCTTAATAGATTTATGATCAGATGTCACTAGGTTGCTAAGGTTTGCATATAGGTCCCTCACCCCCAACTGGGGTCCAGCTCCATTCCAGTGTTTGCCATGCCCACCCCTCCTGAGTATTAGAAGCAGACCACCTCTCAACTTGTCACTTCTCCCCAAGATTATTGTCAGAAGTGATTTTTTTTAGTTGTTTTTGTTCTTTCCTCATATACACAAAAGAACCAGCAAGAGAACAGAATATATTTATCTTTAATAGCCCAACTTTCTCTGGCAGAGAGGAGTTTAACCTTTCTCTGTTTAGGTTGCCCTGACCATAAAGTACAGTTACTATAAACCAGTTGTATATTTTACATTGAAATATATTTACCTTATATATTATATAAACATATATATAAAGCTGAGCACCGAAGAATTGATGCTTTTGAACTGTGGTGTTGGAGAAAACTCTTGAGAGTCCCTTGGACTGCAATGAGATCCAGCCAGTCCATCCTGAAGGAAATCAGTCCTGAATATTCATTGGAAAGACTGATACTGAAGCTGAAACTCCAATACTTTGGCCACCTGATGTGAAGAACGGACTCATTTGAAACTACCCTGATGCTGGGAAAGATTGAAGGCAGGAGGAAAAGGGGATGGATGACAGAGGATGAGATGGTTGGATGACATCACTGACTCAATGGACATGAGTTTGAACAAATTCCAGGAGTTGGCAATGGACAGGGAGGCCTGGCATGCTGCAGTCCACGGGGTCACAAAGAGTCAGACACGACTGAGCGACTGAACTGAACTGACTGATATTTACCTTCTAAACCCTAAATGTAGCATAACTTTTGTCCAAGTGATAAAAGCAAAATAGTTTACATAAGGGAATTCATGGAGGGTGAGAACTGCTTTATCTTGTCTCTTCCAGACTCTATAAATTGGCATGGCCTGACTGCTAAACAAGCAAAGCCAAATCTAACATGATAAAGGTCTGTTTCTGGTCCTTATCATAGTCCAGTGGAGCTTGGTTGGGTGGTTGTGCAGTTACTTGCGGAACAGCTTGGAACCCTGTCACTCAGGCCCTTGGAGTCCAGCAACCGATGTTTGGTAGCTGGTCAACAGCCACTGAAAGAGCGGGACGGGGGCGACTGGGTGGGAAGTTGTAAAGGGCCAGACCTGGAGGTGCCAGATACCATGTCAATCTTCATCCCCTTCCATTCTCAGCCACACGGCTTCACCCAGCTGCAAGGAGACTGGGAAAGTTAGTTAAGATATGTGCTTAACAAGAAAATGAAAATTGTATGGAGACCCACCTAGGTGGTATCTGCTATACCAACCAAAGTTGGATAAATACAAATATTATTCGTTTTTCTTTTTTCCTTCCTTCCTTCCTCTCTGCCTTCCTTCCAACAAACTTAATGAGAAGCTCCTATTAACTGCCAAGCCGTCTATGCTCTATGGACTACAACTTGAACAAAAACAGACATTGTCTCTTCCCTGCTTCATTGTGCAGCTAACCATCTGATATAAGGAATTCAGACATTAGTCAAAAATGCACAAACAGGAAACTTGCACTTGTGTGATTGGTTTGAAGGGAGGTATTTGATACTATGTAACCTACAAGGAAAGAGGGCGACTTGGTCAGAATGTCAGAGATACAGTACTTGTGCTGATACCTGAAGGAAAGGAGGCATCATCTAGGTGAAAGGGGGAAGGAGGAGGGGCGATGAAGGAACTGTCAGAGACCAGAGCGGCTGAACCAGGAGTCAGGAGCACATGTGTGAGGTGCAGCTGAAAGCGAGGTGGGTCAGACCACGTGGCCCAAGACCTGACCGAGGCAGGTGGCAGAAGCTCCTGTCCCATGGCTAATAGCACCACGGTCTGAGCAAAGGAACAGTGGTAGACTTGTGGGAGGCACATCATGTGTTTACTCTCGTGTGTTCCTGAGTTTGAGACAGCTAAGGGGAGCTGTCAAATGGGCAGCTGAGTTTTGGGGTTGGGAGCTGAGAAGGAGGGCTCTGGGCTGGGAGTCATCTAATGTAGGTAATTGAAGCAATGTGTGTGGATGAGATGGTCTAGAGTGGGAGGGGAAGGCTCAGGATGACAAGGCTGTGATACTCAATGGGTAAGTAGGCTGGGTCTACAAAGGGGACAGAGAAGGAGCCAAACTCCTTTACAAATGGAACTTATTAAACTTCAGTTTCAATAACTAACCAATGGAAAGATAATCAGCCAAAGCCTTTATATATTTACTCTTAATCAGAAACAAAGGCAGTTTTGTTTTGAACAAATAGCATACAGATAGACTGATATTCCTTAGAATGCAATATATGCAAGGATGTTTGCAGTAAATTCATTTCAGAAAGGGACTACTGCTACCAATAGATGAGGAAGGTTGAAAGAACACTATGATTTTCTTGTGGTCATCCTGGAACTTAGAGAAGGTGCCACGTGGGTTTTTGAGAAACCTCACAAACCAAACTCTGAAGCAATGCAAAGTGAGACTGCATGGCTAGGACAGTAAAGGGGACTTTTTAAACTTTTTATTTTTTACTGAGGGCATAGTTGACATAACATTATCAGTTTCAGGTGTACAACAGTGTTTCAGTGTTTGTATACAATATGAAGCAATCATCTTAATAAGTCTAGTTACCATCTGAAACTTTTTAAAAAATCAAACTAAGGACTGATGCTGAAACTGAGGTTACAATACTTTGGCCACCTGATGCAAAGAGCTGACTCATTGGAAAAGACCCCCATGCTGGGAAAGATTGAGGGCAGAAGAAGGGGGTGAAAGAGAGTGAGATGGTTGAATGGTATCATCGACTCAATGGACGTGAGTTTGAGCAAACTTCGGGAGATTGAGTGGACGACAGAGAAGCCTGGCATGCTGCAGTCCACGGGGTCACAAAGAGTTGTTCATGACTGAACAATTGAACAACACAGCCAAAAAGAAGAAATCAGCTGCAGCCCTCACTGCAGTAGTAGCTATGTTTATAATTTCAGGAAAAAGGAATTTGAACACAGATGGCAACTTGCAGCACAAATTTTACTTTGCCTTCCTTCCTAGACGTATTGACAATGCTCTTTGCTTAACGAGGACTGCAGTGTCAGGCAGAAGCTACATAATAATAGCGTTGTTCCACACTTGTTTTCTGAACCCCTTACTGTTGTTAATTAGTTCACGTTGCCAGTGTTATTAGCTGATCTCAGAAGTATCTGAGAAGATGGAGTCTTTACCCAGAGGGCTCTGAGTTAGTATAAAAGGCTGGGTAGGGAAAGAAAGCAAAGAAAGAGAAGAAACCACAGGTCCAAGAGGAATGCGTCAGCAGGAGGAGCCTGCAGGGACTGGTGTGTTTTATACATCTCCCCTGGGAGGAAGTATCAAGTGAAATTGCCCAGTCCGTAAAGCTTGTAGAGTGGTGCATTCTTTCCCTTTCAGTCACTCCCTCCAGTCATTCTTTCTTGTTAAAATGATAGAGAAAACTTGAGCAGTGTGGCCAGCTGTTAAGTATAATTGGCCAAGTTCAAAGTGGAAGGAGCATTTTGTAGGAGAGGGAGTCCCTGACCCTGTCGCCTTCCACAGTTTAATTCTAGAGAAGCTGGAAATAAAATGAGAAAACATTATGTTGGGGGTGTGCTGGAGAGTGAGCTGTTGTAACAGACGGTGGTGGGAGTTGAGGGTAAGAATCACAGAAGTTATTGACCTGGTGCGCATAGAGCAGCGTGAGAGATTCGGGGGACAGTCATAGCAACAGAGCCTCCTGATACCGTCCTTCACTGAGATAATCAAGTGGCAGATACAGGACAAACGTATCAGAAAAAGGCAAAGCAGTTACAGAAACCCGTGAAACAAGTGCCATTAAGTGCAGATTCACAATAGTTCCTAAAAATTTGCAGAACGGTCACCTGTGCTGGATACTGACTCTGCCACTCTCAGCCATGGGACATTGGCAGAGTTAACTTAATTACTTTTAGCCTCAGTTTACACAGTTTGTAAGACAGGAATTATAATATCCACCTTTCGGAATTTGGGTAGATACATTCAATAGTTTCTGTAAATCCCATCACATAGTAGATATTTCCTACGTGTTGATGAGTGAATGAACAGAAGAATGAAATAGTTAACATCATGCCTGGCACACAGTAAATGCTCATTTAATGAATCTGTTAGTATTTTGAAGGTATAATTTTGCAAGCCATTTAAAGAAGGCAGAAGATGGCTCTTTTGTAACCTGATGTTTGGCTATACTCTTTCGACTCTGCCCCTTCATATGCTAAATAATAAAGAATGGTTGGATAATTTGCATCTCCACAATTCTGTAGAGAATACCTTACAGTCCTCACTAACGTTTTGCTGCCTCAATTCCTTCCATGTATTTGGAGAGAGGCCAAAGATAAGGGAATGTGGAGGCAGCACACAGTTAAGGAAAAATTTGATTTTCAGCGAGATTTAGGATGCAAATAATACACAGCTGAGCAATAAGAAGTAAGTGAAAACAAGCAGGTTGGAGAAGTGGCCTGACAGAGACTCAGCCAACTTGTTGCCTCAGATATGGAGTGAGGGGCAGTAAGTGGGACCTCCATGTGATGTAACTGACCAGAAATCCCCAAGGACTCATGTGCATTTCTGTCTGAAGGTTATCCTAGAAAATGCAGGAAAAACAATGCCTTTCCATTGATAGCGCAACTGGTATAGATTTCCTGAACAAATGGTCTACTATGCTTGATTAATTTGGTCAAGCAACATTAAGCAGCTTGTTTTCTTGTTATAACTTATCCAGGCCATTAGAGGTAGTGGTGAAAATAAATAAGAAAAAGGCAAGGTAATGAAAAAAAGAATTACTTACTATCCGCTATAAAGCAGGCACTATTCTAGTTACTTTATAAGCATTTTCTAATGTGTTATAATAATCCCATATAGTAAGTAAAACATAGATCAGTCTGCCTTTAAAATCAACCCTGTTATCTGTACCCTCTGTAATGAGAAACTATGAGCTATCATCTAGGGATCAGCAGACTATAACTCAGTCAGATCAGTTCAGTTCAGTTCAGTTCAGTCCAGTTCAGTCGCTCAGTCGTGTCTGACTCTGCAACGCCATGAATCGCAGCACGCCAGGCCTCCCTGTCCATCACCAACTCCCGGAGTTCACTCAGACTCACGTCCATCGAGTCCGTGATGCCATCCAGCCATCTCATCCTCTGTCGTCCCCTTCCCCTCCTGCCCCCAATCCCTCCCAGCATCAGAGTATTTTCCAATGAGTCAGCTCTTCCCATGAGGTGGCCAAAGTACTGGAGCTTCCGCTTTAGCATCATTCCTTCCAAAGAAATCCCAGGGCTGATCTCCTTCAGAATGGACTGGTTGGATCTCCTTGCAGTCCAAGGGACTATAACTCAAATCTGGGCCAAATCTGGTCTCTGCTTATTTTTTATAAAGTTTTATTGGAACACAGCCTTGTCTTCTTATTTCAAAACTGTCCATGGCTGTGTTCATGCTACACAAGCAAGTTCAGTTGCTGTGACAGTGACTATATGGCCGAAGATATTCCCAATTTGACCCTTTAAAAAAAGTTTGCCATCTTCTAAACTACTGTGATTTAGGTCATGCCTGGATGACCCCTATGATGGCCTAGTGGTTTTCCCTACTTTCTTCAATTTCAGCCTGAATTTTGCAATGAGGAACTGATCATCTGAGCCACAGTCAGCTCTAGGTCCTGTTTTTGTTGACTGCATAGAGCTTCTCCATCTTCAGCTGCAAAGAGTATAATCAGTCTGATTTTGGTACTGACCATCTGATGATGTCCATGTGTAGAGTCTTCTCTTGTGTTGTTGGAAGAGAACGTTTGCTGTGACCAGTGCAGTTTCTTGGCAAAACTGTTAGCCTTTGCCCTGCTTCATTTTATACTCCAAGGCCAAACTTGACTGTTATTCCAGGTGTCTCTTGACTGCCTACTTTTGCATTCCAGTCCCCTATGATGAAAAAGACATCTTTTTTGGTGTTAGTTCTAGGAAGCCTTGTAGGTCTTCATAGAATCATTGAACTTCAGCTTCTTCAGCATTTGTGGTTGGGGCATAGACTTGGATTACTGTGATGTTGAATGGTTGGCCTTGGAAATGAACTGAGATCATTCTGTTGTTTTGAGATTGTACCCAAGTACTGCATTTCAGACTCTTTTGTTGACTATGAGGGCTACTCCATTTCTTCTAAGGGATTTTGCACACAGTAGTAGATATAATGGTCACCTGAATTAAATTCACCCATTCCAGTCCATTTTAGTTCACTAATGCCCAAAATGTTGATGCTCACTCTTGCCATCTCCTGTTTGACCACTTCCAATTTACCTTGATTCATGGACCTAACATTCCAGGTTCCTATGCAATATTGTTCTTTACAGCATCGGATTTTACTTTTACCACCAGATACAACCAGCGGAAACTGGGTGTTGTTTCTGCTTTGACTCAACCTCTTCATTCTTTCTGTAGCTATTTCTCTGCTCTTCCTTAGTAGTATACTGGACACCTACCAACCTGGGTAGGTCAAGCCTTATTGCAAAATTCAGGCTTAAATTAAAGAAAGTAGGGGAAACCATGAGGCCATTCAGTTACCACAAATCAAATCCTTTATGTTTATACAGTGGAGGTAATGAATAGACTTAAGGGACTAGATCTGGTAAAATAGTACCTGAAGAACTGTGAGTGGAGGTTCATGGTGTTGTACATGACCTGGTGACCAAAACTATCCCCAAGAAAAAGAAATGCCAGAAGGCAAAGTGTTATCTGAGAAGACCTTACAAATAGCTGAAAAAAAGAAGAGAAGTGAAAGGCAAGGGAGAAAGGGAAAGATACTCTCAACTCAGTGCAGAGTTCCAGAGAATAGCGAGGAGAAGTAAGAAAGCCTTCTTAAGTGAACAATGCAAATAAATAGAGGAAAACAATAGAATGGGAAGACTAGAGATTGCTTTTAGGAAATTGGAGATATCAAGGGAACATTTCATGCAGAGACAGGCACAATAAAGGACTACAATGGTAAGGACCTAACAGAAGCAGAAGAGATTAAGAAAAGGTGGCAAGAATGCACAGAAGAACTGTATAAAAAAGCTCTTAATGGCCCAGATAACCATGATGATGTGGTCATTCACCTAGAGCCACACAACCTGGAGTGTGAAGTCAAATGGACCTTAGGTAAAGCTAACAGAGATGATGGAATTCCAGCTGAGCTATTTCAAATCCTAAAAGATGATGCTGTGAAAGTGCTGCACTCATGCCAGCAAATTTGGAAAACTCAGGAATAGCCACAGGACTGGAAAAGGTCAGTTTTCATTCCAATCTCAAAGAAAACAATGCCAAAGAATGTCCAGATTACTGTATAACTGCTGTCATTTCACATGCCAGCAAGATTATGCTCAAAATCCTTCAAGCTAGGCTTCACCAGTACGTGAAACGAGAACTTCCAGATATACAAGCTGGATTTAGAAAAGGCAGAGGAACCAGAGATAAAAGCGCCAACGTATGCTGGATCATAGAAAAAGCAAAGGAATTCCAAAAAATATCTACTTCTGCTTCATTGTCTATGCTAAAGCCATTGTGTGGATCACAACAAACTATGGAATATTCTGAATGAGATGGGAATACCAGGCTACATTACTGCCTCCTGAGAAACCTGCGTGCAGGACAAGAAGCAACAGTTAGAACTGAACCTGGCTCAATGGACTGGTTCAAAATTAAGAAAGGAGTATGTCAAGGCCATATATTATCACCCTGCTTATTTAACTTACATGCAGAGTACATCATGCGAAATACCAGGCTGGATGAATCCCAAACTGAAATTAAGATTGCCGGGAGAAATATCAACAACCTCAGATATGCAGATGATACACATATAGATGTGAAAGTTTGCCTACAAAGAAGGCTGAGCACCAAGAATTGATGCTTTTGAACTGTGGTGCTGGAGAAGACTCTTTGAGAGTCCATTGGACAACAAGGAGATCAAACCAGTCAATCCGAAAGGAAATCAAGCCTGAATATTCACTGGAAGGACTGATGCTGAAGTTCTAAACTTTGGCCACCTAATGCTAAGAGCTGACTCATGGGAACAGACTCTGATGCTGGGAAAGACTGAGGGAAAGAGGAAAAATAGGCAAAAGAGGATTAGATGGTTGGCTGACATCACTCATTCAATGGACATGGGTTTAAGCAAACTCTGGGAGTTAGTGAAGGACATGGAAGCCTGGTAGTTGCAGTTCATGGGGTCATAAAGAGTCAGACACAACTTAGCAGCTGAACAACAAACTGCTTTACAATTTGTTTCCTTGACAGTTTGAAGAGGTCCTTTATGAGACAGTTTCTTCAGTTGTAAAATACTTAACATCTATTAATGATGTTAATGATGCCAGTCTTATCTATCTTACAGGATTGTGAGAAAGTAACTTCTCAAATATGAAAACTGTATGGAAACAAAAGTGGTCTACCATATAGTATCAGTTCCGTTTTCTCAAACATGCTATTAAGATGATTTTCAAATATATAAAAAAGGTGAAACATTATACAGGGAACACCCATTTACCCACCATCTAGAGTCAACAATTAAAATTTTGCTGTATTTGTTTTATTTCCCATATATCCGTCTACCAGATTCTCCATCCATCCATCGATCCATCTTATTTTTTATTAAGCATTTCAAAGTAAGGTGTTGACATTAGTACAACTAACTGGAGATCAGTGTTTCCTCTTTTTAGGTGAGATGTACATACAATGGAATAAAAAAAAAACCTAATTGTACCATTTGATGAATTTTTACAAGTTAGCCTCGTTGAGATGTAAAATATTTCTACCACCTCATATCTCTTCACAGCCACTCCCAGAGACAACTTCTGTTCTGATCTTTTTTACTCAGCATTATGTTTCTGAGACTCAGTGTGTTGCTGTGTATAACAGTAGTTTGTTGCTCTTGGTTGCTAAGTAATATTAATTTTATACACACTCCATCGTTTATTCATTCACTTCTTGATGGACATCTGGGCTGTCTCCAGTTTTATGTTATTGTGAATAAATCTATTTTGAATATTCTTAAACAGGTCTTTTGTGGACACCTAGTTTTTGGTCTCTGTGTAAGCATCTTGAAGTGGATTTGTTAGTTCATAAGGTCAGAAACTGGGAAAGCTTTTTTTCCAAGGTGGTTGTATAATTTCACACCCCTTCTAACAATGTATTAGGGTTCTGGTGGTTGTACATTATTGCTAACGTCTGGCGGTATCAGTCTTGTTAATTTTAGCCTTTCCGGTAGCTGATAGTGGTGTCTTGTGGTGGATTTAATTTGTATTTCCACAATGACTAACAATCATGAGCAACTTTTTGTGGGCTGGACCCTTGTAAGTGTCTGGAAAAGATACACAGCTCTGTAGTTCCTTTTAGCGTATACTGTGAAGTGGGGCGTATGTTTACGTGTGTGTGTGTTCTCTCAGTTGTGTCTGATTCTTTTGCAACCCTATGGACTGCAACCTGCCAGGCCCCTCTGTCCATGGAATTCTCCTGGCAAGAATACTGGAGTGGGTTGCCTTTTCCTTCTCCAGGTGTCTTCCTGACCAGGGATCAGATTTGTGTCTCCTCCTCTGTAGGCAGTTTCTTTACCATGTGAGCCACCAGGGAAGCCCAAAGTGAAGATAGAAGTTATTATTATCTATATGGTATGAGGTTGCTTTACTCAGTTTGTTCAAAAGATATTCTTTTCCCTATGAATTGCTTTATGCCTTTATTATAAATAAATTCAAGGTATCTGTGCAGGCCTATTTTTTCCGATGATCTCCTTGTCCCAACACCAGTACCACACACTCTTACTCACTGTGGCTTTAGAGTAAGTCTTATATTCAGGTAATATAAGTCTTCCTAATCTGTTTTTATTTTTCAACATTGCTTTAGATATTCCAGGTCCTTAGATTCTCATACAAATTTTTAAGTTTGTCTGTTTTAAAAAATGGTGGAGTTATGACTCTAGATCTGAAGAAAATAGATATTTTAATAATGTTAGGACTTCCAGTCCATGAATGAGGGATATCTCTACATTTATTTGGATCTTTAGATCTTAATTAGATCTCTCAGCAATGGTTTCAGTGTAATTTCAATGTGAAAGTCTTGTATGTCTTAGACTTCTTTCTCCATATTTTATGGATTATAGTACTTTCAAAAATGTGTTGCTTTTTTTAAATTTCATTTTCCAATTATTCAGTGTATATGATTTTTTTGTATTGATCTTATATTCTGACATCAAGCTATATTCACTTATTTCTTTTGGCAGTTGTTTTGTAAATTCCTTAGCATTTTTCTATGAAAAGGGTCAGTTTACTTTCTCTCCAATCTTTACGACTTTCTTTTTTGCCTTATAACTATATTGCTAAGATCTGTATGATATTGAATAGAAGTGGCAAGAGTGGACTGACTTACCTTGTTCCTACTCTTAGTAGGAAAGTTCAGTATATCATTATGCTATCATAATAGCTTTTGTAGGTCTTTGATAAACTACTAAAAAATCATTCTGAGGAAATTTCCTTCTGTTTCTAACTTGGTAAGGTTTGTTTTAATATCATACATGGTTCAGTTCAGTTCAGCTGCTCGGTCATGTCCAACTCTTTGCAACCCCATGAACTGCAGCACGCCAGGCCTCTCGGTCCATCACCAACTACCGAAGCCTACCCCAACTCGTGTCAGTTGAGTCAGTAATGCCATCTCTTACTGCCCTCAATCTTACCCAGCATCAGGGTCTTTTCAAATGAGTCAGCTCTTCGCATCAGGTGGCCAAAGTATTGGAGTTTCAGCTTTAGCATGAGTCTTTCCAATGAACACCCAGGACTGATCTCCTTTAGGATGGACCGGTTGGATCTCCTTGCTGTGCAAGGAACTCCCAAGAGTCTTCTCCAACACCACAGTTCAAAAGCATCAATTGTTTGGCACTCAGCTTTCTTTATAGTCCAACTCTCACATCCATACATGACCACTGGAAAAACCATAGCCTTGACTAGATGGACCTCTGTTAACAAAGTAATGTCTCTGCTTTTTAATATGCTGTCTAGATTTATGGCAGAAAGTGAAGAGGAGCTAAAAAGCCTCTTGATGAAAGTGAAAGTGGAGAGTGAAAAAGTTGGCATAAACCTCAACATTCAGAAAACAAAGATCATGGCATCCAGTCCCATTACTTCATGGGAAATAGATGGGGGAACAGTGGAAACTGTCAGACTTTATTTTGGGGGGGCTCCAAAATCACTGCAGATGGTGATTGCAGCCATGAAATTAAAAGACGCTTACTCCTTGGAAGAAAAGTTATGACCAACCTAGACAGCATATTCAAAAGCAGAGACATTACTTTGTCAGTTAAGGTCCGTCTAGTCAAGGCTATGGTTTTTCCAGTAGTCATGTATGGATGTGAGAGTTGGACCGTGAAGAAAGCTGAGTGCCAAAGAATTGATGCGTTTGAACTGTGGTGTTGGAGAAGACTCCTGAGAGTCCCTTGGACTGCAAGGAGATCCAACCAGTCCATTCTGAAGGAGATCAGCCCTGGGATTTCCTTGGAAGGAATGATGCTAAAGCTGAAACTCCAGTACTTTGGCCACCTCATGCGAAGAGTTGACTCATTGGAAAAGACTCTGATGCTGGGAGGGATTGGGGGCAGGAGGAGAAGGGGATGACAGAGAATGAGATGGCTGGATGTCATCACCGACTCGATGGACGTGAGTTTGGGTAAACTCCGGGAGTTGGTGATGGACAGGGAGGCCTGGCGTGCTGCGATTCATGGGGTCACAAAGAGTCAGACACGGCTGAGTGACTGGACTGAACTGAATACACATTAGCTAATACATTTCCGCTTTACAACAGAGTGACTCAGTTATACATACCTGTATCCTTTATATACATATATATGTGTAGTCTTATCATGTGATAAACCAAAATGGAAATTGAATATAGTCCCTGTACTATACCGTAGGGCCTTATAACTCATCCATTCTACTAGTTTGCATCTGGGAATGCTCCCAATCCTTTCTTCCCTCCCCCCACCTGCCCACCCTTGGCAACCACAAGTCTGTTCTCTGTGTCTGTGTGTCTGTTTCTGTTTCATAGATAGGTTCGTTTGTGTCATGTTTCAGATTCCGTGTATAAGTGATACCATATAGTGTTGGTCTTTCCCCTTCTGACTTACTGCACTTAGTGTGGTAGTCTCTAGCTGCATCCATGTTGCTGCATCCATGTCATTATTTCATTCTTTTTAATGGCTGCATAGTATTTGCTTGCACCACATCTTTATCCACCACTCATCTGTTGGTGGACATTTAGGTGGTTTCCATATCCCTGGCTTTTGTAAATATTGGTTGTATTTACGTGGGGACTGGTGGGGGTGGCATGTATCTTTTCAAGTTATAGTTTTGTCAGAGTTTATGCCCAGGAGTGGAATTGCTGGATCATATGACAGCTCCAATAGTTTGGCCACCTGATGAGAAGAACTGACTCATATGAAAAGATCCTTTTGCTGGGAAATTGAACTAATTGAAAGAGGGAGGAGAAGGGGACGACAGAGGATGAGATGGTTGGATGGCATGAAACTGGAGTTTCAGCCTCAGCATCAGTCCTTCTAATGAACACCCAGGAGCGGTCTCTTTTAGGATGGACTGGTTGGATGTCCTTGCAGTTCAAGGGACTCTCAAGAGTCTTCTCCAACACCACAGTTCAAAAGCATCAATTCTTTGGCGCTCAGCTTTTTTCACAGTGCAACTTTCACATCCATACAAGATCACAGGAAAAACCATAGCCTTGACTAGACGGACCTTTGTTGGCAATACCAATGAGTTGGATAAATATGAGTTTGAGCAAGTTCTGGGAGTTGGTGATGGACAGGGAAGCCTGGCATGCTGCAGTGCATGAGGTCGCAGAGAGTCAGACACGGCTGAACAACTGAAGTGATGACAACTCTATTTTCAGTTTTTAATCTTGTGTATGTTTTGATGAGTAGTCTTTATTTGAGAAATTTTTCCATTTCATCTGAATTTTCAACTTATGGCAAAAAGTCATTTGTAATATTCACTTATCTTTTTAATGTCTGTAGGCTTGATAGTGATAGTTCCTTTTTAGTTCTTGCTGCTGCTACTGCTGCTGCTAAGTCGCTTCAGTCGTGTCCGACTCTGTGCGACCCCATAGACAGCAGCCCACCAGGCTCCCCCATCCCTGGGATTCTCCAGGCAAGAACACTGGAGTGGGTTGCCATTTCCTTCTCCAGTGCATGAAAGTGAAAAGTAAAAGTGAAGTCGCCCAGTCGTGTCTGACTCTGTGACCCCATGGACTGCAGCCTACCAGGCTCCTCCGTCCATGGGATTTTCTAAGCAAGAGTACTGGAGTGGGGTGCCATTGCCTTCTCTTTAATTCTTAGTATTTTAATTTGTATTCTCTTGACTTTTAAGGCATCAGTTGCACTGTGTAACAAATCACCCCAAATTTAATAACTTAGAATAATAACCATTTGTTTTGCTTCTGATAGGCCATCTGGACTAGGATCAGCTAGGCAGTTCTTAGAGTCCATCAGGTTTACACAGGAGTCTTTGCTCAGGTGCCAATCCACCAGGTGCCCCTGCTTCTGGGACTTGAGGCTCTGGCTGGGGCAATGAGGGCGGTGGGCCATGTGGTCTCTTCATTGTGCAGGCTAACTCAGGATTATTCACGTGGTGGATCAGCAGTGTTCCTGGAGAGAATGAAAATGTGAAAATCCTTTTAACCTCTGCAGGGCTATAGTTGCTTTTCCCCCCACATTCTTTTGACCAAAGTAAGTCATAAGAACAATTCAGAGTTAGTTTCAAGGTGGAGAAACAGACCTACTACCAGATCCAAATAACTGTGGCTGTGGGTTAGGGGAGCATTATTACCATTTTGGCAATCTTTCACATATTAAGGAGTTTTATTATAGAGCAACTGTTATGTGCATGCGAGCATGTGTGTTATGAATTTGGCGATTTTGTTTAAATTATCTTATCTGTATTGTGATATTATAATCTTTGTGCATCTTTCTGGATTTTACAGAACAGTAAGTTCTTTGGTGTCTCATCAAGAGCAAAACTATTCCTCCCATTAATACTTCAGAAGATTTTGATTATTTATGTGTTTTTTTGGTGTTATAAGTCAGTATAAGTTTTGGTTGTCTACACAACCCCAAACCAGTAGAGATTCAAGGCATTTTTTGTTCCGTAGTCCTTGAGGAATTCAAAATGTGACACTGATAAAATTATCATAGATATGTTGACTTTGGGCTTATAAAAACAGTCCAGCTCATAATTCTCAACTATGGGTAAATTATAAGTAAAAAGAAAGGTAGTCAATTTACCTATCATAGGTAATATATTTCCCTAGGTTTCTCATCCTGTCCATCAATAGAGAAATTCTTGGACATAGGAAATAAACTGTATTTTTAATCAGTCCCTAAGTATACAGTCTACCCATTAAGTCAAATTTGTTATGCCTTTCCAGAAATCTATCCTAAGTTACTTATGGGTATGTGAACTCATATGAGTAGTCATTTACAGCATTGTTTTTCTCATGGAAAAATTGAATTAATTTAAATGTCTAATAGAAGGGGACTGAATTTTTTTAAAATATGGCATTTTTCATCACATGGAATACTATACAACCATTTAAAAGTTATGGAAGAGTATTTAGTGAGCTGCCTGGATGTTCATTGTATATAGTTGGAGTTTCATCACATGTAAATATATATATATATATATATTTAAAGGCAGATTTTATTGCTACTTTTATGATTATGCGTGCATGCATGCTCAGTCACTTCAATCGTGTCTGACTCTTTTCAACCACATGGCCCATAGCACACCAGGCTCCTCTGTCCATGGGATTCTCCAGGCAAGGATACTGGAGTGGGTTGCCATATCCTCCTCCAAGGGGTCTTCCTGACTCAAGGATCAAAACTGCATCTCCTGCATTGCAGGTGGATTCTTTACTGCTGGGCCACTGGGGAAGCCCTTGTGTGATTATATTGTGGTACATAATGATATATATAAGTGAGATATATATATATATATATAATATAATGATATATAAATAAATATATACAAATCTTGGGAAAATATACAGCAAAATTATAATGGTTATTATTTCTGCATGATGGTAATATGATTTTCTAGTTTTATTGAGATATAGTTGACATAGAGCACTGTATGAGTCTTAGGTATACATGATGATTGGACATATGTATATATAGAAAAATGATCACCACAATAAGTTTAGTTAATATCACATTACAAATTGCAAACTTTTTTCTTGTGATGAAAACTTTTAAGATCTATTCTCTTCGCAACTTGCAAATATACTATACACTATTACCAACTTTAGTTGCCGTGCTGTGTGTTATATTTCCAGAACTTTTCCTGTAAATGAGAGTTTGTACCTTTTGACCATCTTCGTCCGTTTCACTCACCCTCCGCCTACTTCTATGGCAACCATTAATCTGCTTTCTGTATTTCTGAGTTTGATTTTCTTAGATTCCGCATGTAGGTGAGATCATAGAGTATTTGTTTTTCTTGGTCTTACTTATTTTACTTAGCGTATTGCCCTCACCATCTACCCATGTTGTCAGAAACAGCAGAATTTCTTTTTATAATGGCTGAATAAAATGTTCTATTTGTGTGTGCAGATATGTGTAATTTTTCTTTATCCATTCATGTGTTGATAGACACTTAGGTTATTTCCATGTCTTGATTACTGTAAATAATGCTGCAGTGAACAATGGGACACATATCTTTTAGAGATGGTGATTTTTTTTTTTTTTCCTTCAGCTGTATACCCAGAAGTAGAAGTGCCAGATCACAGGGTAGTTCTATTTTTGGTTTTTAAAGAACGTCCATTCTGTTTTCTAATTTACATTTCCATTAACAGTGCACAAAGATTCGCCTTTCTCCACATCTTTGCCTACACTTGTTATGTAATCCCAGAGGTAGATTGTCGTTTTGGTAATAGTCATTCTAACGCTTGAGTAGCCATGGTGGCAAAGTGGATTTTATTTTCCTTTTTTTTTAAATCCATGATTTGCAATTTTTAGAATGAATATGTATGGATGATATGGGAGGAGGTAAATAAAAGTTACTTTAAAAAAAAGCCCTACTGATTTACAGTTTCAGGATTATTTGTATTTTTGTCGCTACTCTCTATATGAGGTTTGAGCCTTGTAATATGTACAGAATTACCTAAAACTCAAGATGATCTGAGTATACAAAAGGCTGGCTTTATTGCCACCCTAGGAGAACACAACATCATGAAATGGAGTGGTTCCTTTAGAATTTTTGTTTTGCCCTTAACATTCACAAGATCTCATAAAGACTGGGGAACTTTTCCTCTAAAAACCATCATGTCTTTATTTTTAAACATCACCATTGTGAAACAGGTTGTAAACTTTGGTTTGGAAGCAGAATCAATGTTCCTGTTTATTTCTTAAAGCTCATGTAATCATGGGATCCAGAGTCTTAAAAAAAAATCTGTTGGCTAGACAATTACTGTTAAAAGCAGACATGGGTATTGCTTCTGTGTTAAACTGCTAGCCACGATTCTGTGTTAGCCATTTCTTGCTAGCCTAATTGACGTGCTCCCTGACAGGGAAGCGTATGTTGCACACAGCTGTAGTACAGTGGTATTTCTATTTAGTAAATCCCTGGTGGAATATAGAGTTTAGCCAAATTCTCCTAGATTGTAACAGGGCTACAAAACAAAACCCTGTATTGGAAGTCTTGATGTCTGTCTGATTCTCGTTGAATAAACTGTTGAGACCAGTTGCGATCTAAGAAATGATTAATACAGACTTCCTGGCAGTGCAGTGGTTAAGATCTGACTCTTTGAGTGCAGAGGGCATGGGGCTCAATCCCTGGTGGGAGGAGCTAAGATCCCACATGCTGCGCAGCCAAAAAAAAAGTGAAAAGAAATGGTTAATATAGTGTGTCATCTGTAATGAATAAGCACGTCTTCAAGGGGGTGTTGAAGCTTTCTGGGACCCAAATGAAATCTGACTTTGCTGGAGAGGTTTTTTTAAAGTGGGGCAGAGTGTCGTCAAACCACCACATCTGCAGAACAGTCAACACTTTAAATTGTTTGGTTGATGGATTTTTATTAGGTTTGTTGCCAGAAGGAGCAGAACGTGGCTGGGTGTGTAGAGTTGAGCATGGTTTCCTGGGGCGGGAGGAAGTCTTGGGGAGAATGGGGCACCGTCCAGGTAACACCCAGGTAGCTGCAGTGCTCCATGCCTGCAGTGCCGATGTATAGGCAGCCTTTTCCGTGTCAACACCTGCTCATTAGGAACTGGACCAAGACTCCCAAAGAGCTCTCAGATGGCCTGAATTCTGTATCCCTGCCAATCTGAGCTAGAATTTAATAACAACCTTGAGGTGAAACTTGGGCCTTTCCTCACTGCTAATCCCCCAAACCATCTGGCTTTCCCTTTCTCTGACTAACACTTTAGTGTATGTGTTCGGGGAGAGAGGAGGCTGTGGGCAGATGAAGGGGAGCAAACCGATCTGACATTTCTTAAAGGACAATCCACTCTCCTTCAGAACGGATAGAGTTTCTTGTGGGTCCCGGACCTAAGCTTGTTCTTCCCATAACTTCCGCATTTTCAATTGCCACATCCTTGTTGGAAATTCTCACCATTCATTAACTATTGACAGATCTGGTTCCCTGTCCAGGCATTAACTATTGACAAACCTCCAAGTTTCATTCTTTTAATAACATAATGTCAAAAAGAAGCATTTATGTCCATGAGCATGATTCTGATGTTTTTTTTAAAGGTTATGCATTTTCTCTTTAATTTCTGACTCAGTTTAGCACATTTTTGGAAATAGGGAGGATTCTCCATAAATATTTGTTTATTCCTGTGCCCTGCAAAGTAATGGAAGTAATTTAGTAGGAAATATTTAGAATGTAATAGTAAATTACTAATAAAATAGAAAACACTAGAGTTGCTTCTGCCTTGTCGCCATCCCAGGGAAGGAAAGAGAACATAGTAAACCAGATGTCTATCCTAGGCATTGCATAGAGAATAGTGTGGCTGTGGTCCTGCTGGAGGCTCACTCTGGGGCAGATGGCCATTGAATTGAATGGCGGATGGAATCAGCTGTCCTATTGCAAATTGATCTCACTCTCACTCTCCTGAGTGCTTATTGGGCGTCCTGAATACACATGTAGAATTATGCTACTTCAATAAAAGACGTGCCCAGTATATATTTGTAAGTGAAGGAATTAATACACACATTGTATTTCTGTGTATGCAGTGCCATGCTAAGTCACTTCGGTTGTGTCCAACTCTGTGCAACCCTACGGACTGTAGCCCCCCAGGGTCCTCTGTTCATGGGATTCACCAGGCAAAAATACTGCAATGGGTTGCCATGCCCTTCTCCAGGGGATCAGCCTCATTTTTTACAGCCTGCATACTAAGAATGGTCACACAAAGATGACCCAAGTTCCAATTTCAGTATGTACAAATGAAGTTTTATTGCATCCCAACCATATTTGTTCATTTACCTGCTATCTCTGGCTGCTTTTGCACTAGGGCAGGGAAGTCCAACAGGTACAGCAGAAGCCAGATGGCCTGCAGAGCCCCAAATACTTGCTGTCTGGTCCTTTACAAAACTGTATCTACCATGGAAGATATTAAGAACAAAAAAAATGAGTTGGATGAAATCTGCCTAGATGAAAGTACACCTCACAGTATTTGCAAAAATATTTCCCCACTTCACCCTTTCTTTTAGGAGATAATTGGTTGAAAAAGAAAATTGTTCTAAACTTTTATCTTTTTCAAAAGGGCCTCATAAGTTTTTTCCCAAACATAAAACGTTATGTCCCAGTACCTACTCGACTAACTCTAGTGATTTTATCTTGGTATGGTATAATGGAAGGACAAGTAAAGAGGTGCCAAGTTGTGGACCATATGATAGAAAGTTTAATTCATCTGATTTCCAGTTTGCCTTTTGAATCGACATGGAAGAGGAATTGTTCCAAGACTTACCAAGTTTGTAGGACAAGAAGGAAGAGGAGGAGTCGCACATGTATTTAGGAACCCTGAGGGCCAGTCTATAGTACAGTCTGCCCCAACTTGATAATACCTTGTGTGTACATGTACTGTTTTTGTCTTTTGTGGTAATCATGTTGTTTCATAAACATAAGTTTTTGAAAACATACTGGTAAGGAGCACGTGCTGTTATTTCCATTCCAGAAGGAAGTAGTTATAAACTCTGCATGTATCTCCTTCTACGGCAGTAAATCAGTTCCAGATCCAAGAAAGTGTCATTTTTTTTTTCTTTTTTGCCGTACAAAATCTCTGCATGATTGATCCAGTCCGCAATATGATATAGGATTGCTACATGAGTTTTAACGTGAATATTTGACTATTTACTATGACTTCCTCTATGTCACCTGGCATAGTGTTCAGTTGCTTGATCCTACTCATGGTCACTAGAATATGACATCATGAATCAACTAATTAGATACTCCATTCTCTAAAAGCTAAGTCTTTGCTTTCTTTTGTACACCACGCTCTCTCTTATATTCAGGGTCAGCAAATGATCGCTGAGTCGGCCAGTAGTTTCCCACGTCTACAAATCCTCTCTGCTTCTTCACACATTTGCCGTTTAGTTGTCTCTTAAAAGAAATGTGTTGAAAGTGAACTTTCTTTCTTTGTGTCTTGGTCAAAACACACCAGCAGAGGAAGCCCACATAGGTCAATCATTGCATCCTACCGTGACTGTATTTCAGAATTCCAGAGCACATAGGTCAGCAGAGAGGAGAGACTTTAGAATTCCTTTCCATCCCTACATTTATGGAACCAGCGACTCAGGAAGGATGAGGGGCTTCTCTAAAGTCTTACAGTTACTTTTAGCAAAGTTAAGAGAAGAACTATTTTGCCTTTCTTGCGTGTTTGCATTCTCTTCCCTTTGGACCACCGTAAGTATGACTCTGATATAAATATTAAATTACAAGGATTCAGTGAAATATCACTGTTTGGTTATAAACATTGAGACTTGATTCCATGGATACATAGGAGAATTTACTCCATTACTTGATAGAGTAATGGAGTAAAAAAGTCAGCCTTTTTGGAATATTTATTAAACTATAAGTTAATAAAGACTGATGGAAGCTATAGTTTTACAGATAGTTTAGGAGAAAAGTAATACAGAAACATATTTTATCTTCAGTAATATATTTGAATTGAGCCTATTCACATTTATTGTCAGCCACTGTGCTCAGCTTCTTGGTTCAGAGGGCTAATTGGGAGGAATTACTACCCTAATAAAGTCTTCTCTGATGGCTCAGAGGGTAAAGAATCTGCCTGCAAGGTGGGAGACCCAGGTTCAATCCCTGGGTTGGGAAGATCCCATGGAGAAGGGAATGGCTACCCACTCCAGGATTCTTGCCTGAAGAATTCCATGGACAGAGGAGCCTAGCAGGCTACCATCCATGGGGTCACAAATAGTCTGACATGACTGAATGACTAACACTTTCACTTTATTAGCCTAATACAATGGAAACTCAACTCAATTGGCTTCTCACTATCTTGAGGATCTAAAACTAGAAAGCAGAGGGCCCCGTGAACAATAGTTCCTCATCTCGACTCTTTCAGTCCAGTTATATTCTTCATTTTTGACTGAGATTTTCTTCTTCATTGATTTGTTGACTGGTTTACTCCTGCCACCCCATACTCCCAAGAATGAAAGCTTTAGAGAAGGGGACCTCATCCATCTTACTGACCATCCTATCACCAGCATCTATGACAGTGCCTGGGCTCTAGGGGGAATTCTGCATTGTCTGCTCAAGCATGGACAGTTGGCCAGGTAGACTAAGAATGTGAGGTGTTGAACTGTGAAACTGTAAATTCTGCGGATAGGAAAGAGAGTCTTCATACCTGACCTAGAAAGCGTTGTTCTGCGTACTTGCCGCTTGGTTTTGTATTACAGGTCCACACCTCTGCTTCCACAGCACCTGTATATGTGTTATACTTGTCAGTTTCCTTGTCCCTCTTTCTCACTGATGATTTGAGGAATGGGACCAAGTCCCATTCACCTGTATGTCCCAGATGCCAAATGTGGTGAGCAGCAGAATGAGTCCATGAGTATGTGAATGCTGCTTTTAGCGCAAGTGCCTGAGAACATCACGTGTTTTTGTCCTTTAACATTTCATGTGGAAAGCATAATGTATCTTCTGATGCTTGTTTGGAGAAATACCTGCCTGCAGGATAATACCTGCTGGCAAGTTGGGCTCTCTTTTTGTTAAGATAAGCTCTTTATATAGACTGTCAGTGTCCAATAGAAATGTAGTGGGAGCCACATACATAATTTTAAATTCCAAATAGACACATTTAAAAATCTCTTTAAAAAGTGAAATTAATTTTAGTATATTTTATTTAACTGAACATATCCAAATATCCTCACTTCAGCGTGAATCAATATATAAAATTATTACTGAGGTCATTCACATTGCTTTTTTTTCATGGTGTCTTGAAATCCAGTGTGTATTTTACATCTCAATGTGGGTGCTAAATTATCATCAGAAATACTTGATCTTTTATAAAATGAAAAGCGAAAAAGTAAATTCACATTTCCAAATTACTCCAACACTTAAATGTGTTCCAATATCTGAACTGAGAATGTTTTTAAATATAAATTTCTTAATTAAATAAAATTTAGAAACTCAGTTTTGCAGTCACACTAGTACTATTTCGTTACCAATCGCTAAATAGGGCTGGTGGCTACTGTTTTGGCCAGCCCAGGTTGTAAACGCTGCATTTTGATTTTTAAAAAAATTTTATGAAAGTAATCTCATGGACAGAGGAGCCTGGCGGGCTGCAGTTGCAAAGAGTCAGACATGACTGAGCAACTGAACAAGAACAAAGTAGTCGATTTACAGTGACATGTTAATTTCTGCTGTGCAGCTAGTGACTCAGTTACACGTGTACTTTCATATTTGTTCCGTTATGGTTTACCATATATATAACTCACATCATATGTATGGGTTACCATGACTATAGTTCCCTGTGCTATGCAATAGAACCTTGTTTATCCTGTAAACAAGGATAAACCTTGTTTATCCTATACATATAATTGTATAAATTCTTCTTAAATAAACCTTTCTTAAATGTCTTTCTTCACTTTGAAACATGCACCACCTTCTGCCGCCTCAGGTCATTGGATTTTGGGGCTCCTTTGTGGAGGTCTTTGTGGTCATCCGGTTCCACTTGTTTCTCCTGTAAGGACCAGGCCTGCAGGGAGGAAGCACCTTGTCCGGTACAATTGTTCATCCGGGACTTTGGGTGCTGGCTTCTTGCTCACTCTTCCACCAGGCACTGCCAGCTCCCTCCTTTGGGTGGGACAGAGTCTGGGGACTGTGCCTATGGGGGTTCGTTCATGCACACCCAGGGATCCCCTTCTTTCTGCCGGCCAGCTTGTGTGTGATGGAGAGACCACGGGGGAGCCATCCCCGGCAGCCTGCCCCCGCCCCCCAGGGGAGGTGGCAGAAGCAGCTGGCAGCTTGGACCAGCTGGCTGGCTCCAGGCTGAGGTCATGCTGGTGAGTTGGACAGACAGCCTGCTCCAGGGACGGAGGGCAAACCAAGTACTAAGACAGATGGAACCAAGGCCAGCGCTCATTTATCCAAAGGTGCCGCCCACTCTGAGGAGTGTGAAAAGGACCACCAGTCCCTCTGTACGATTTAGTCCTGCCTTTTTTCCCCATGTGTCTCATCTGAAAATGAAGAATAACCTGTGGCTGTGAGTTGAGCATTTCCTAGGGTGCCTTCTGTCATTTATAACCACTGACAGGCTCAGCGCTTGTTCTCTTTCTTGTGCCCCACATTGTTCAGAGCCCGCTCAAGATCTCTTGACATCATCTTTATCTAGGGTGCCAAAATTAATGCAGTGACGATGGATCCATTTTTCTTTCTGAAGGAAAAATATTTTGACTCTCTCTTATGGTGAGGCTGTTCTGTTCCTGAGAAAACTGAAGTGGGTGCAGCATGAAATAATTCTGATCCCATCAAAACATGCACTTTCCTTGTTATCAAGAGCCGGGGGCAGGGTTGGGAAGGTGCAGCTTCGTTGGCGGCTGGCAGTGTTGCTCTTTTTCGTTTTTTGCCTGCTCCCCTCCCCCATTCTTTATATACTACCCACCCTCCACTTCTCCACATCACTATGTCCTATTTTTTTTCAAAGTGCACTTTGAAACTGTTGTAACTTCAAGATCACCAAGAGACGGTATCACCTCCACAGAAATCAAATACACTATTTATGTGTCAGCTCAGCTGAGCAATGTGGAGACGCAGTATAAATGACAACCGAGAGTAGTCAGGTTATTAATTGGCTGAAGAATAATCAAAACTTGTCTTGGAATCCTGGCAAGGCGTTTGCCAAACTGAGGAGAAAACAGCTCGGGTAAAATGTCCAGTGTATTGATTTGGTTTTACTTTCATTGGCATATTTCAGTCACAGCGTTTTGATTCCTGGATTAGAATTTATTTGGGGGTATAGCCATTATTCCGGATGCCAAACTGGAAAGTGATTTTTACTGTTTTATACTAGTTTTACACTCTAATAAAGAGGACAAGAAGGTCTCAATGAAACATGTCACTTCTGATCAGAAATCAGGAATTAATTTGAATAAGATTAAGAGGAAGGTTTAAAAGGAATCACTTATTGATATAATTTCTGTAATCAAAGGTAGACACCAGGGAAAGATCAGGACTCCTTGCTGC
Organism: Budorcas taxicolor; assembly: GCF_023091745.1. NCBI lineage: Eukaryota > Metazoa > Chordata > Mammalia > Artiodactyla > Bovidae > Budorcas > Budorcas taxicolor. The sequence goes on from NC_068914.1 coordinate 29,501,182, forward strand.
CGAGTGCCAGATTTCAAATTTCAAACCGTGCTCATCCAGCCTGCCTTCAGGTGGGAGGTTGAGGAAGTCTAAAACTTAGGGCTGTAGACAGTGTCCCTTCCATTCAGCTAGGTATCTTCACTCTCTGGTTTATTCTCAATGCCTGTCCTGTAGGGCTTATTCAAAGGAAAGATTTCTGCAGCTAATAAAATTTTGAAAGATCAGTCTTTAACTTTGTTTCAAAAAGCTGGTGTAGGAATTCTTGTACCTGGAATTTTTATAAAGCTGGAATAGCTTTTTTGCTCCCTTGAGAGAAGTTGTTCCTTAACTTTCTGTAGCTTCAGCATTCCTCAGATGGGCCACTCCATCCCATGCAAGCCCTGTTCCTTACACCCTCATGCCAGTGTCAGGGAGCAGGCCTGGAGAAGCTCCCCCGTGGACCTTGCATTACTGTTTGAGGTGCAGCTTACTCTAATGCTGTTTCTGCATCTCCTTCTTGCTGCAGAGACCCGCCCCTCTGTTGGAGACCTACTCTTACACCAGCTGCAAAGTTTTGCCTGGAAGGTTTGAATGAATTTGATCATCACCCAGAAGAGAACAATCTCATGAGACTGAAGTAGAAAAGTTTTATAAAACTTCAGGCAAAGAATTAAGTTTTTGAAAGTTCTTTTCTTGGTTGTTTCAGCTACGATAAGAGCTTGCTTTCTAGAATTACTGTTAGAACTGTGAAATTAGTTTGGGAGGAACAAATGCTAATGTTTGTGGCAATCTTGGGTAAATGCCTTTGCAATAAATAAATAAATAATAAATAAATGCACCAGGAGCTTGATATCAGGGTGTGTGCTGGATAGGAAGAAAGGCACCAAGACTTTAGTGATAATACCATCAAATCCTAGGACTCACAGAGCTGCCTTTCTTGGCAGTTTTGCTATTTAAAGTTCTAGTTTAAAAGTGGCAAACAGAAGCCCATATTTTCTGTAAAATAGAGAAATTTAAATGAGCTATGTCTTAGAGTTTAGTTTTGGTGGGACAACAACTAACTGTAAAATCCACTATTAAAAAAAATCATATTATGGCGGCAAAAAAGTTGTGACTTAGTCTCAACTTGTGAACATTTTGGGAAAGCAAAGAATTATTCCAGAGAGAAATGTGTCCAAAAATACCTGGATGTGTTTTCCTAATTTCCATCTTTGCTTTTGCTGATAGAGATCAATGGGACAGTAGCTTTGCCAGCCTTAAATGGCAAAGTTACCCTGGTCAGGTGTGCTTATAAAAACATTTTAAAGTAGCATTAGTATCTATAAAGGAAGAAGAAAAGAGAAGATCCTGGAGCCAGTGGGAAATCAGCCAGTTTTTTAGCTGGCTATCCTCTTCAGCTTGCTGAAAATAAGGATAGGAAATGTTGTGAATATTCCTCAGAAGTCCAGGATGGTTAATATCAGGAGCAAGCACACAAAAGTTTAACTTTTTATATTTTCTGCCCCACCTATTACTATTACAAGAAAAACTTCTTCTGATAGAAAAACATTTATTTGTATTATGAAGCTCCAAATACAGTTTATTGCTTTTGGATCTGAGTTACATTTCATCCCTTGCCTTCCTCCCCGCCCCTGTTTTTTTGTCAGACGATGGTTTTGTAGGCAGCTGGGAACTTTTCTACAAATCTTCCTTCATGTAGATAGTTTCTGTGGGAAAGCAAGCACACAAGTGTCAGTGGGCCCTCAGAAATATTGGGCCACGGTGATGTTCAAATGGCTCACAGTGAGGCCATCTATTTCACTCCACTCGTAGTAGGTCACGGCCGTGGTCCTCCTTTGCTCTCCATTGTCTCTTGCTGCCCAAGGGAAGATGTAAGTCCCCCTGCTAGGGAAGAATGAAGAAAGTTCTTGGTCTCCAAATCAGAAATACAGTGAGTAGTTGTTGGCAGGAGCTTACACTTGGGGCTCTTAATGAAGCAGGTGAACAGCAGCTCCAGGGACCTGCAACCAAATCCTTGCACAACCCCTCTGGACTGCATGCTTCGGCCTCCACACATTCTAACAGTCAGTCCTGCGAACTGAATCCTGGCGTGCTGCTGTTCATGGGGTTGCAAAGGGTTGGACACAACTTGGCGACTGAACCACCACCACCACCACCCCATGCAAACTCAAAACACACTGATTTCCAAAGTCAAGGACTGTCAATATTAGAAGCACACACACTAAGTCTTTTCACTGAAGCATCATCTTTTTTCCCCCTGCTCATTTACTTGGGGAATTTAAGGTTTCTCACTGGGGCCTAGAATGGTTCAGGTCCAGACTGACATTTCAGCCATGTTTTGGCCACCATGTGCTGTGTATATGAATGACTCCTGACTTATTAAATTTCTTCCAGTGCGTGCATCCTAGCAGAAGATAGCCCAGCAGGCCTTGAGCCCTTCTGCTGCTTCACTTCACCTCATGAATATTCAGAAGCTGCAGTCATTGAGGACTCAGGTGGCAAAAATAGTAAGGTGATTGAAGCGCACATGAACGCCGAGTCCACATTTCTGCGACTCGGAGCCCCTGACTGCAGCGCAGATTTTCTGTGACCCCCGGACCTCAGGAGGGGAGAGTCCTGGGGAACCCCTCTGAATCAGGCATCTGTTCCCTACACCAACATGCTCACGGCCTGCTGTATGATGTGTTGTAATCAGCATGTTGTTTTTAAAAGACAACAGGCCCTTCTGTGAATCCTCCCCCACAAAATGCATTTAGGCTGATAGTTGAGCATAAAGGCCTCAGTGTGGAGATGAGCAATGCCTGCATTGTTTTCCCCATCATGCAGTCAGGATCTCCACAGCAAAATCGAGTGTCTTTTGTAAAATCTTATTTTATATATTTTGTCACCATCAGCAGTTACACTGGAGTAGGAACCGCTCCATTCTCTTACGGGTTAAATTCTGCTCTGTGAAGACCTAGTGGTGGTGTATAAATTGCAGCCCTGCCTCTTTTCCGAAGGCTTCTAAAATAGGTTTTCAGAATTAGTGCTAGATTTTTGCTCCTGCATGTGCGGTGACTCTTGATTTTTTCCCTTCAGAGAAGCATCCTTTGCAGCATTCCCCCTTCCGAGGAATCACTTAGACACTTCCAGCTGGTGGCAGGGGATACAGCCATAATACAGCTTCCTGTGTCCCAGCTGTCTTTTTCACTACGGTAAATGCTTTACGATGGCTGCACTCTCGTGTAAAGGTTCAGGTACAGGGAGGTGTAGGATGAAGTCTGGAAACCATCGTTGGGGTTTTTAAAGCTTCGGCTTCTCCAGCATCTTGGCATTTTGAATGTCTTCCGGCTTGGAGTCCAAGGTTTCTCTCCAGTGATTGGAATGCTGCTGGAAGCCTGATTAAAGGTGCCTGAGGATATCACCTTCTACCAGGAAGCCCTGCGTGCTTGAGAGGGTCCTTTTCAATGCATTATGGCTCATGCGGCCTCCCAATTAAAGAAAAACCGGGATTTAGAAATCAATGCTGAAGAAGAGACAGAGAAAAAAAGGAAACACCGCAAACGGTCCCGGGATCGGAAGAAAAAGGTAGCTATGTATGCCAGTGCATAGATCTTGCCTGGATCCTTTATGTTTTAATCTCCTCTTGGCATCTGTGAGAAGCATTCGGGGCTGTTTTTACATGCGGTGTAGAGTGTAAATTGGGTGTGTAAGTTGGGTGTGTAAATTGGGAACAGATGATAGAAACCCTGTGGTAGACCACGGGTGTAGGGTGGGCAAGGCAGGGGAAGATTTTATCCCGTGTGGGGGGATTGCAGTGCTGATGCGGAAGGCTTGCCCTTTACATAGGCATGGGCATGCTTCCATGACATGGAAAGGTGTTGCAAGGGAGTTCAAAGTAGTTTCTTTCCAGCCTAGTCAAGGTTAAATGCACTGCGGTGAGTTAGAATTGAGGGAGAGACCGGAGAAGCAGCCTTTGTACTTCTTACAGTTCTGTCTCATGGAAAAGGAGCTTTTGTGCTAGAACTGTGTCACATGTGTGCATTTTCAGGCAGATCTGTGACCTTAAAGACGTAACAGTAAAGTCATTTCCTGCTTTGCTTTTTTGGTTCCCTCTTTCCTTCTGACTCTCAGTTCCATAAGGTACTTCCTAGGTAGGTTGTGCAATGGAAATAAGCTGCTGGAAATAACTTTTCTTTTGTTAAATACTGCTGAAAGCACAGAGGTTTGTCTTTCTCTACTGGCTGAGAGTGATTATCCTGAATGCAGGAATTCCCATGATAAGGCAGCGACTTCAGCACTGATTGCTTTAGATCCGAGCATGGGCATTGATCATCCCCTACTGATACTCTAATGCAGGGGAGCAAATAGGAGGAATATTCTGGGTCACTGGTGTTTAATTACAGCCTGAGAGTGCTTACCTTTGGGGGGCTGTGCCCTTAAATATGAATCCTAGATACCAATTTGGAGAGTGAGGCCCGAAATCACTTTTCTTCCATGACAGTTCATAAAAATTGACTAAAACTCTGTGATCTGAATATGGAAGTCAGGTCATAAAGCATTTTTATGTCTCTTTGTGAGAATTCCCAAGGGAAAGATCCTCTTAATTTGCTCTTAGCAGTGATGCACGTGCCTTGCAAATGACATGCAGATTTCATCCACCACATGTACCTTCCTTCAGGAGTGATCATGAATATTTTCAGGGCCTTTGCTGTTTTCTTCCAAGTGAAGGTCTAAAGAAACCTCTTATGCCTTTTGTTACCGGCAGACTTTCTGAGACTGAGTTCAGAGAGTTGCGGTGGTTCTGCCACATGACATTAAATATAGCTGTTTCCTGCTTCAGGGTTCTTGCAAAAAATACTTCTTGAACATATTTTCACAGCAGTACAGACTTAAGTTAGGAAATTTTCAGCAGGTGTATTTCAAAGCCTCACACAGCAGAGTTGTTACGAAATTGCCTTGTTTTACTAGGTTCTGGTCTAATTTTGTGAAAGTTAGGTTTGTCTGTGGGTTGGTCACTATACTTTGACCTCTCTATGCTCATCCCCCTCCTCCACCCCCACGACATGATAAACTGGCTTCTAAGAAACACAGGGACAGGAACATAAATTTGTATAAAGATATAGTTTCATCATTAATGTCGATATTCTGTGTAAGACTTACTGGCCGAGCCAGGTTTATGGACAGCCGTGTCCTGGGGGAGCAGCGACAGGTCTGCTGTCCTTGTGCCCGGTCCCCTGTTTGACTCGAAAGCAAAATAAGGAAGGGGTGAGCCGAAGGGAGTTTCTGGGCTCACTGAGCTGAAGCAAATGCTGTGTGGATCAAAATGCTTAGTACAACAGAGTCTGTCCAATGAAAATCTCTTAGCAACCAGAAGGGAACATGGAGAAATATCAATATCACTATTGTCAACGTGCAGGCAGATTTAAATGTGTTGTTCTCAGGGCACTCACAGAGGAGATCCAGCAAGGGGCTCATGGATAACACTTCCATTGCTATTGTGCTTTTTGATTCATAACAGTATCGTATATATATTCCCCATCAAAGGTACATGTGTCACAGAAGATTTAATATTCATAGCCAAATGATTGCATGCACCACTTCTATGTGCAAAGTTAAGGTTAAATAACTTTGAAGACATGCTCTATATCTCCTTCCATGACCCAGTGTATGTTACACTTACTTTCTACAAAGTGAATTGTTTCAACTTTGAATTTCCTTTTTTCCTACCTTTTCCTAAAATCCTAATTAAGGTTTCTGGGCTATTTTACTCCATGTTGTAGGCCCCTGTCAATTGAAAAGGTGCTTTGAAATAATTTGGAGGGGGTACATTCCTGGCGGTCCAGTGCTTAAGACTACACACTTTTCACTGACACTTTCACTGCAGGGGAGTGTAGGTTCTATCTCTGGTCAGGGAACTAGGATCCCACATGCTGTGCAGTGAGACCAAAAAAAAGTTAACACTGCATTTGCATTTTATGAAAAAATGTGTATATACACACACACACACATATATAGCAGGTTATTATGGGACTCCTTCTCATTCATATGCAGAAATATCCTCTAGGATATTTTAATTACAAAAAGGAATAGTGAGCACTCTCATAAAATCTCAAAATACAAAAGGAAATCTTAAGAGTATCTAGTTTATAAAACAAGGGATTTGATTCATGGTTCCCCTTCAATTCAGGTTTGAGCAAGCCCAAGATGAACCTTTCTTGATTATATGACACAGAATCATATTGTATGGGATATTACTAAGTATTATACTCAAATCATAATATGCATGTAAGATTAATATAGGATTCACAGTTCAGTTTTTTAAACCCAATGAGCTGCACATTTGGTCTCTTTTGAATATTGATAACCGTGAATAACTGATTACCACAGAACCACCTGGGAAGCCCCTATGAATAAGTAGGAAACTTCTAGGAATTTATGATTAGTTGAATTTTAGTAATGATGTATTTTATTCTTGGCACAACAACTTTCATGTCAAGTAAAAGAAAATCTTCCTGTTTGTTAAAAAAAGAAATTCACCTTGATGAATGAACACTTACTTAATCCTTTTATCATCTGACTTTAAGGAAAAAAAGTTTCAGTGAGTATCTAATGTAAAAGTTTCTTACCCTCATTTCCCATTGCTCTTCCCTGATCTGTTTTTCGGCTTCACTCTCCTTTCTCTCCTGATGGGCTTAGGTTGGTAGCAAGTAGGAGGCCTGCCAAAGGTAGACAGTGACTGTGGGTGGGTTAGTATTGGATCCGTGCCCTTACTAAGCACCTTGCAGGGAGGAACTCTGTATCTCCTGCATTCGGCAGGCTCCTTGGCCCGCAGTCGTTGGTCTGGAGAGCGTCCCAGCCACCTTGAACCCACAAGAGCTAGAAATCCCAAATGCTCTTCAGCCCCATACTATCCTTGTTGCCACTGGCTTCTGGTGCTGTGTTACCCACATGATTTGCCCTTTCTCCACATTATATTATTAAATTATAAAATACATTTCAGTAGTGAGGAATATTAGTATCAAACCTTAATTTGTTCAATATTTTTATGTAATTTGTATGTATTTACTACATCCTGTCAAAAAAAAAAAAGAAACAAGCTTTGAGGTGACCCCTGGAAATTTATACTTAAAAAAAGGACACTATGGAATTTCTTTCTCTTTCTCTCTCTCTCTATGAATGACAAAGGAATAATCAGTCAATTAATTCTGTGATTATTGATGTCAAACTCATACAGCTATTCCAGTGGCAGAGCAGGAATGAATGAATATTCATTGCTTTATTTTTGCATTCATGCACTCTTTCAGCAAATATTTGAATAACTTGTGGCATTAGGCATTATATTCTGTGTTGGAGATAAAGCTAAATGAGGCACAGTGGCAACAGTACATTGTGTTGTACTGTGCTTCCCGGCACAAGGAGGAAGAAGATAAGAGCACCATTAAACACCCTACAAAGAAGGAGCCCCAGCAAGACCCGCCCCCCACCAGTTCAACTCGAATGGGCTCACAGAAGGTTCTTGGCGTAGCTAAGCCTTGGAGGAGTCAGCGAGATAGACAAACAGAAGGACAGGAATCCCAGGCCAACAGGGGTTCAAGTATGAGAGACATTCAGCTGTGTGAGAAACAAATAGTATTTTGGAGAAAAGGGGACATGAGGATATGGCAGGAAAAAATGGCTGTAAAAATAGTCAGGGGCCAGGTTACGAAGGTCTTTGTGTGCTGTTTTACGGAGCTGGACACTAACCCCTGCTCAAAGGAGAGAGGGACCTGAATGGTTTTAGGGGTGATGGTAAAGAGAGGAGGCTGAAGAGCTTGCTGGGTTGAGAACCATCCTTCAAGCATCAATGCTGTGGGCATCAGCCGGAAGAGCCATCAGGAAGCACCAGTGGTGATGAGGCAGGCGTGAGAGATGCTGAGGGCCTGAGCCACGGCAGAGATGATGCTGATGGAGAAGGGGGTGTTGCATACAAGAGATGTTTAGAGGAAGACTCAACAGAACTTGGCAGTGGACTGTATGTGGGATGTGAGAGGGAGAGATTGGATTCTAGGGTAACTGCCAAGTTTCTGGCTTGAAGCGGAAGATGAAGAATTAAATTTCCTGGATCCATTTCTTTTCTCCCCGGACAGTTCTTGACCTCTTATAAAGTGCACCAGATAGGGTTTTAAATTACCTTTTTCAGGTGGAGGCTCATTTATTCTTCACAACAAACCTCTGAGAAAGTATTTCTATTATTTCCATCTTCCAGATGAGAAAACTGAGGCATGAGCCTTCGGGCTGTTGCCTCAGAGTTCCCACACTAATTAGTGACAGACCCAAGATTCCAATTTGAGTAGCCTAACTCTCTAGCTTGTTCTCTTAACTACTACACGATGCAATGTATGTAGTTAATATCTTCACAGCTACACATCAAAGTGGGCTTGATTCAGAGAATCTTCTACATGATAAGCTATTTTCTAAACATCTGGAACCTTGAATAATAAGCTTTATATCTCTGAGTACTCCACTACTGTAGTCTGTTTCTCTTACCCTCTGCAATAGATTTTAATGTTTTACCTTAAGAATGTCATGTGTCTGTAATAACAGCACAGCAGTGTCTTAGGTGCCTGTGGTATACCAGACAATCTGCAGAGTGTTTTCTATGGATTTTTTCTTTTTTTTTTGTTCTCACAGCTTTGCTATGAGGCAGGTATTATTTTCATCCCAGTTTTTCATAGCTAAAACCAAGGCTTAATGAGACTAAATAACTTGCCTGAGGTCATAAACCTAGTAACTGGAGGGCCTACACTTAAACTTGGGTCATAGGACTTTGGAATCTGTTAGCCTATGTTTATTGTAATAGAACTCTAGCGTTGTCTTTTAGGTTAAGGCAATTTAAGGATTTGAGAAGAGCTTTCAGGGGAGCTGATCTCTTGCCATAGAAGTGTGATGCTTCCAGACATTTTACAGACTCTCCCGTATCTGGTTATCTGGGTACCTGTGACACCCGTGATGTAAGAGGCCAGGCAGGAGGCTTTAACTTCACTGCCTGCACTCTGGGGACGAGGACTGTGTGGACTCTTAAGAGACAGAGGGAACCTGGTCTGGTTTCTGCTCTGCCGAGTCCATAGTCCCCAGACCTCTAGGGAGCCTGGTTTCGCTCTCAACATACTTGATATCCTGCTCTGAAATTAATTATGTATTTATATGTGTGTCTCACCCAAGAAACTATGAGCTCCTGGAGGGCAGAGGTGGTATCATACTCACCTACTACCAAACTGGGGCTTTCGGAGTAGGAAGATGGAGAAGAGGGTTGGTGAAAGTGAGAGAGGGAGAAAGGTGGCGGCTGGATGGACGGATGGGTGGATGAGAGGCCGTATCACGCTTAGAAACGGACTGTAGAGTAAGACTGAGTTCAGGGGCTGGCACTGGCGCTTAGCTGCTGTGTCCTTGGGGATTTATTTAATCTTTAGATGCTTTGGTCTCTTCAACTGCAAAATGAATACAGTAATAGTTGCCACAGAGGTGTAATAATATGTCAATGACTTCGTATTGGAACGGTGCTTGGCATAACGTTAAGAGCCATAGAGTGGTAGTTGGTGGTGGTCCTATTGAACAGAAGAATGGATTATTTACACCCTGAGCCTTCAAGAGGGATTGTGCCAGTAAGTCAGCTCACTACAGCAGGGCAGGGAGTCTCCCTGGGAGCATGTGTGGCCGCTGCCTTGGCTCCACTCTTCTGCATTTGGAAAAGGATGGATGGAAGAAGGCTTAGCTGGCTCACAGGAAAGTCTGTAAACCTTTGTCCTTGGGTGTGCCAGAGGTTTAGAAATAGGAAGGCAATTCAATAAGACTTGTCAGCTGATTGGTTCTCTGTAATCTGTTATGATTATGGTACACTTTTTTCTCGATAAAGTCATCTGGTTTATTTAAGAAAACTTTTAGTAGCTCTTAATCAATTACCTTTTTAACCAATCCAAGATCATGTCAGGGATAAATTATGCATTTATTAATGTCTGAATAGTAGTTTTGAAGTTTTCATTAGTTTTTTAAATTGATTTATTTTTTAATTAAAGGATAATTGCTTAACACACTTTATTGTTTTCTGTCAAACATCAACATGAATCAGCCACAGGTATACACATGTCCGTTCCCTCTTGAACCTCCCTCCCATCTCCCGCCCAATCCCACCCCTCTTGGTTGATACAGAGCCCCTGTTTCAGTTTCCTGAGACATACAGCAAATTCCCGTTGGCTATCTGTTTTACATATGGTGATGTAAGTTTCCCTGTCACTCTCTCCATACACCTCACCCTCTCCTGCCCTCTCCCCATGTCCATAAGTCTATTCTCTCTGTTTCTCCATTGCTGCTCTGCAAATAAATTTATCAGTTCCATCTTTCTAAATTCCATACCTATGTGTTTAGTATGACATGTTTATCCTTCTCGTTCTGACTTACTTTACTCTGTATAGGCTCTAGGTTCATTCATCTCATTAGAACTAACTCAAATGCATTCCTTTTTACGACTGAGTAATATTCCACTGTATGTATATGTATGTATGTATGTATGTATATATATATACCACAACTTCTTTATCCATTCATCTGTCGATGGACGTCTAGGTTGCTTCCATGTTCTAGCTCTTGTAAATAGTGCTGCAGTGAACATTGGGGTACATGTGTCCTTTTCAATTTTGGTTTCCTTAGGGTATACGCCTAGGAGTGGGCTTGCTGGGTCATATGGTGATTTTGTTCCTGGTGTTTAAAGGAATCTCCATACCATCTTCCACAGCAGCTCTATCAATTAACATCCCCACCAGCAGTGCAAGAGGGTTCCCTTTTCTCTAAAGCTTTTGTCGGTCTGTCACCGGCATAATGCAGCAGTTAAACTGTTTCTTCATTACTCCTGAGGCTCTTGATCTTTTCTGTCTTTTAATTTTCCTTTGGCACGATAAACAATTATTTTGTGTGTGTGTTTTATTGAATCTCAATCTGGAAAAGTGCTAACTTTTCATAGGTATGCTTGAAGAAAAAGGATTTGGCAGTGTTTTAAGTTCTTTATAGTTATAAGAATAGTTTACATTAATGGTATCACATCTCACCTGCTTCTCTGCTCATTTAATACAATTGCATTGTGCACCTCCATTGTGCCTATATGGGAGATTAATAAGATAAGGGTGGAATTGTAGATTCATCTACTTGCTGTCTTTGTGTTTCTCCTTGTGACTTTACACGGGTAGGGGTGAAGGACTGAATTATAAAATGAGTATTTCTTATTGGGCCTCCAATATTCTGAGTGACTTTTACATTCCTCATCTTATTTGATTTTATGTCAACACTATGCCATAATGTTATCTCCATATACAGAGGTATTAGCCTAAGCTTAAGTTTTGTTATGTAACTTGCCTCAGTTACAGAAATAGCTGGGCTTATGACCAAGGTCTCTTTGGCGGTAAGTCCCTTTCTTGGGCCATCTGAACCTTTCCAGGAGAGATTTTTTTAAGGGAGGTTCCTACTAATAGGCATCTATAGTGAATTCTTATGTCAAGAGAAAAATTGTCACCTTTGAAACGTGAAGAGTTAAATTATTTAGTAATCAAGATTTTGATAAATTCATCATTTACATTTAACTGGAAAATCTAAATATTGTATAAACAGTTACTTAAGTTACCGTAATTCCACATTTAAAAAAAATTTAAAGAAGAATTCAGTCACTGAAAAAACTAAATCATTCCTTTACATCTATTGACTGATGTATAGGTTACTTATTGAAAGAGAATGTCTAAATACAATGTTACACTGTCAGTTACATAATCCAAACTTTCTTATAGAGATTTTCCTATAGAAAGGTAACATTTGGAAACTAGCAAGCTGTTATTATTTTACCCAAATTGGTGTTTCTAGTTTGTACAAGTTAAAAGTGGAAGAGTTGAAAGCAAAGCAGTGGAAATCAAGCTTGAATCTTTTACATATAAATTAGATTTTCCTGGCGTTTATCCCATTCACCCAAGATTATGCTTTCCTGAACTGGTAGTGGTGTCATGAACTAGAACAGTCCATCACTATCAAATATAGGAGCTGCCTATAAAATGTGTAGATTTCAATTTAGATTTAGTTGGTTCCAGTGAATTATTTCTCAGTCATAGGTGGCCTTCCACTTATTAGGATCATGTCATCAGTTCTATTTTCATTTAGATGAAACCCATTAGAATGGGTCGGATAGAGACTAATGTTCACATCTGCCAGTTTTGTGGCTTTTCTTTCAGCAGCACAAAAGCCAACTAGCATCATTGCTGTATGAGAAGGATGTGTGCACTGCGTGGAAAAGTAATAGGAGGGAGAACCTGGCCAGAGAGGGTTGGATGGAAGGCAGCCCAAGATTTTCTAGTGACTGGAAGTCAGCGGCACAGACACATTTATAATTTACATGTAGAGCCCCTAAGACCCTTGTGATGTTAATATGAGCAACATTATTTTATCATAATGAAATAAAATTTTGTAAGAAGTCTATACAGTGGAAGAGGTAAACAGATGGTCAGTTTTGTTTAGTAGAGGATTAAAAGCATGAATAAAGTAGGCAAGCAGTAAGGAGAAAGGTGTGGGAAAGGGCTGAGTATTTATTACAGTTCATGGTTCTGGAAAAAATAGGCTTTGGGGCTAGGTGTGAGTTCATATGGCAGCCATAGCTGTGTGGCCTTAAACTAAATTTCTTTGGGCCTCGGTCTCCACATTGGTCAAACAGGGCTATTAATCCTTTTCTTCACGCATGCATGCTCAGTTTCGTCCGACTCTTTCCAACCCCATGACTGTAACCCACCAGCTTCCTCTGTCCATGGGATTTCCCAGGCAACAATACTGGAGGGGGTTGCCATTTCCTTCTCCAGGGGATCTTCCCGACCCAGGGATCTAACCCACGTCTCCTACACTGGCAGGCAGATTCTTTACAACTGAGCCACATGGGAAGCCCTTTACTTGAATACATATTGTTAAGAGTAGAAATACTGTAAATGCATTTTGCCAGGTTCCTGGCATAAAGGGAGCCCTTACGAGGGCTTCCAGCTTCCCTTACAGTGTGGGCTCCCAAATGTAATCAAGTGACTGTAGCCAAGAAGGGGGCAGAGGAACTGGAAAAAAAAAAAAAGGGAATGTTCTGAAGAAGGTTTACACCCAGGAAATATTCAAATTCTTTGATGAATGAAATTTTACTCATAGGTTTGCATCCTCAAACAACCATTTGAGTCCTTCAGTTCAACCCTTTGCAAACTTTTCTGTACTCTCAGGGAATTTACATCTGCCATTCTGAGAAATTCTCTCAAAGATTTTTATGTTAAATATATTTCTCAATCATTAACACTGTTACTAATTAGCTTTTCTCAGTAGTTAAATGATAGCCTAGAAGACATTAAAGAAAGCATAAGAACCACATGTACAGATAGAGGTATCAGATCATTCTTTTAACAAATGAACTTGATTTTACAGATTAGGATATGAATATTGAAATATTTATAGAGGAAAAGTACTTATTTGAGCTAGTGAAACAATCTTCAGTGGAGGGTTTATACACTACAGTTACTGAGAAGAAGCAAAATGTTACCTGTGCAGTATGTCTATGAGAGACATAATCTATATTCATCATCCCCTCTAGGGAGCGTGGCCTTTAAAGACCTGTTTCTACAGGTGTGGGATGGTTGGGGACTGAAGGGAGAGGGAATCATCTGGCCAGTGTGGAGCTGTCACCTTTTGTACCTGGTTTCAGAACCCATAGTGGCCTGTGGACTGCCTTCCTTTACCAGCACGTTCCCTTCTCCCCGTTTTCTTCAACTGCCACTGGGGAGGGCCCCTACCATTTTCAGTTAGATTTTCAATCAGGTACTGCACCCTGGACCTAACTGGCTCAGTTCAGTATCTGACACTTAGAATTGTCAGTGTGTTTAGACAGCTTCATTCACCCTAAACCAAACAGAAAAAAAAACAAAAACAAAACACCAACCTAAAACCTGGCATTTTTGTCACAGGCTGTATGTGATGTTTGTTTGTTTAGCTGTGGCGGGTCTTTGTCGCAGCCTGTGGGGTCTCCAGTTGTGGCATGTGGGATCTAGTTCCCTGACTGGGGATTGAACCAGCACTGGGAGCTTGGAGTCTTAGCTACTGAACCACCAGGGAAATCCCATGTGATTTTCCACTTTTCAAAGAGGACAGTATAGTGAGATACCCAATAGCAAAGTATATGGGACATCATTTACCCTTTCTTTCATTTACTGAGCTATATAATTCATTGGGGAATTACAGTGGGCTGGGCACTCTATTCAGTGCTGTGAGTATTGTGTTGAAGCCTTATACATGGATGGTATTATCCTCATTCTCTGTGTTAAGGGAATTAACACTCTGAAAGTTTCTGCAAGCCCAGGGTCACACAATTAGCAAGTGTACAGCTACAGTTCAAACCCAGATCAGCTTGATAGCCAGGCCTGTGCTGATTCCCTGATTCCTCACGCCTCATTCCCACCCATTGAGAACACAATTTTTCCAGAATATTGGGCTCCATGAAATCATTCTTTCCTGGACCATGGAAGGCCCTGCTGGGATTTCTGCCCCTAAAAAATTCCTAATTAGATGCTTCTCATAATCGATCCACCCCCAGTAAAAGAAAACTACACAGTGCGGCGTGGAGGGTAGGAAGGTGATAATACTGGATGTCATAAATCAATTTACTTCAAGCCACTTTCACTTTACACATTAACTTGAAATACATCCTACCTTAACAAGATCATAATCATATTAATGGTAAAATAAAGAAATATGAATATAACTAATTTCCAAATGTTGGAAGTTTCCAAATTTTCCAAGATAAGTGGTGAAATAATTTTGTGTTGGCTAATTTCTTGGGTTTTGAAATCAGTGCATTCCTGTGTGTTTGCCCATGCCCCCCATCTCATACTCACAATTTTTTATGAGAAAACTGTGGAAGAAGGTGATTTTATAATAAACAGCTCACTCAGGGCCTCAAAACAGACAAATTTTCAGAACCTAGGTTAAAAATTAAAATATGATTTGTAGTATGGTAAGAAATTAACACCACCATCAAAAGTGTACTTCAGCTGATGACATAGACAAAATATTAGAATCCGAGTCACCATCAGCTTTGCCTGATTCTTTTGTCTTCATCAGGATAGAAGAGATCTTAGGCTTCATGAAGAAATACTCCTTTTTCTCCCTTGGTAATAAGAGCAAGGAGTAAAAATCTTTAATTTGGGAAAGGGAGTTGTTAAAAATTGGAGTCTCCAAAAATTTTATTATTTAGAATAGATGATTTTGGGTTCTACTAGGCAGCCTCAGTGTGAATCAACAGGAAATTCACCAGCAGAAGTTAGAGTCCATTTACAGCAAAATAATTGGTAGATGCCAAAGGCTTTTATATCTCTGCTAATATTTACATGAACCCTCTAAATTAGGTGGCTTTATTCTCATTTTGCAGATCAGGACCATGTGGCTCAGACATTAAATTTATCAGTTGTTGCTATTCAGCAGCTAAAATTCTATCCTACTCTTTTGCCACCCCATGGACTGTAGCCCTCCAAGCTCCTCTGTCCATGGAATTTTCCAGGCAAGAATACTGGAGTGGGTTGCCGTTCTCCTTCTCCAGGGGATCTTCCTGACCCAGGGATTGAACCTGTGTCTCCTGCATTGGCAGGTGGATTCTTTACCGTCTGAGCCACCAGGCAAGCCCGAATTTATTAGTAACAGAGCACAAAAGGAGAGACAGAAGTTTAGCCCATGGTTGTCAGACTCCAAAGCTTTTTCCCACCCATACTTCACTGTTCTGCTTACAGATTATTCATGGATCATGTAATTTTCTTGCATTTGGGGAAATCTTTTACTTCCATTTTTCATTATTTTCTAATCAGTTTCTAAATCATGTTTATGCCTCCCCATCACCAATGTTATCATTCATTAATTTTATGTGATAAATGCCAGATAAGAAGTGCTTTTTAAATAACGATGCATGGTTTAAGCCTGTGTTTTTACCTTGAAATATTACATGGGGACTGTAAGTACTATTGCAAAGCGCAGCAATTTTGAATCAGGTACAAAAAGATCATAATTGACATTGGCAGCACGGATTTACAGTAGTCCAGGGAAACAACCACATTTGTCCGAGCCCTAACCTTGAGTACTGCATTTGATTTTCTATTAGTAAATCCTCAGAATGTCCAGTCTCATAATTCCCAGGTACACTGCTGCTACCTGACCGCTTCAGGGTAAAGGAGAGAGGACGTGCTAGAAGGTTTTTGAGGTCACTGTACCCTATACTGACCACTGCTCCCACCCTCTCTTGTAGAGACCTGCTGTCCCCTAATTCAGTAACATCATGAATATATTTACTTAGCTCTGTCAACACTCAAAATACACTTGCCTGCCCTTAAGTACCAGGAAGATAACCATATTGATGTTTAAAAATGCTGAAAGCAATGAATTTCTTTCCTTTGAAGAACGGCCATTACTAACGATCCCTTCTCTACTATTTCTCTTCAGCAGGCATTGTTCTTTACCATCTAAAAATAAACGGATTCATTATGCATGTTTATTCCATCCACATTTGTTCCAAATGGAATTAACGTATTAATACTGGTAATTCAAGCATGTGAAGTCTACACATTCACTTGTCTTCATTAGTGTAGGATTAGTGATCCTGATCATCCTCCTCATTTCCAGTCTGTGATTCGTTTCAAAAGGTTTGGGTTGCACCCCGTCTTAGCAGAAACTGGATCTTTGAAGGTGACCATGAATACATTGAAAGTCTGTGTTTTCCCTGGTGACTGTGTTTTCCTTGCCTAACGTGAGTCTCGGTAGTGCTTTCTCAGACATTTGGCGTGGTCAAGACACCCGGGCTTTCTCTTGCGCTAACTGTGTGAGTCACAGATTCCCTCTTTCTCCCCCTGAGCACTCCATGGGAGAGCCTGACTAGTCTTCATTTGATTTTACATAACATGTTTTTGTGGATTTTCTATGGACTAAGATTAAAATAATCATGTAGCCCTCCATTTGGCATCTGATATCACGGTTTTTTGTTTTCTGGTGGATTAGTCAGGATTTTGTT
This sequence comes from Budorcas taxicolor, assembly GCF_023091745.1. Lineage (NCBI taxonomy): Eukaryota > Metazoa > Chordata > Mammalia > Artiodactyla > Bovidae > Budorcas > Budorcas taxicolor. The sequence goes on from NC_068914.1 coordinate 29,518,196, forward strand.
GGCAGTGTCGGGGGGGAGGGTGTCCTTAGGTGCATTTGGCATTCTCGGCTTTGACCTGCTTTCCTAGAGCTCCATTTCAGTTTTAGCGGAATCTAAATTATTAATACGGTCTCTGCTGTGTCTGCCCATAATGCTAAATCCTGCTTCTCTTTTTTTTTTATAAAGTGCTGTTGGGAATCTCTGCAATCATAGATAAAATGATTTTTGAACTTCTGTGGAAAGCTCAGATGGGTCTAGTCATGAGCTCTGGAGTCACATGGGCTTGGATTTGAGTCTTAAACATCTGTGCTCTCTTCCATAATAACACCTATTGCAGAGAGGGGTTATGAAGACAAGACTAAATTGATCATGAATTATCTGGCTCAGAGAAGTGATCCAATGAATGTTAATTCCTCCTACTTCCCTACTTCTTTCCTCTTTCCCTGATCCGCTTGGAGGAAATGAGAATCTTGTTCTGTGCTGAGTGTCCTTAAGTGAGAGTTGTTAGTTAAAGTGGGGGAATGCAAGCTTGATGAACTCAATGATAAAGCAGAGGGTAAAAAATGAAGAGCATATGTGAATGTAGAGAAAAATAGGTATTTATATAAAACATAATTGTAACTTTAACATTTACACCTCTTACAGATATTCTCTCTACATGTATATGTTTCATGTTGAAGTCGCTCAGTCATGAATGACTCTTTGCAAATCCATGGGCTGTATAATCCATGGAATTCTCCAGGCCAGGATACTGGGTTGGGTAGCCATTCTTTTCCAGGGGATCTTCCCAACCCAGGGATCAAACCCAGGTCTCCTGCATCGCAGGCAGATTCTTCACCAGCCACCAGGGAAGCCCATTTGTTTCATAACGTGTGTGTGTGCACGCCCGCACGTATTCCATAGGTAGATAGACTCCACAGAGATTATTTAAACCCGGAGCCATATTTCGTTCATTTCCATTAGGAAGAAATGTGGCTTGTGGTGCGAGCATTGATGCTGGTCTGGAAGGTGATGTAGGGAGCAGGACCCTGGGGTCTTCTGGAGGTGCAGGGCTTTTCCAAGGGCACCGCACCCCCAATGCGGGCATGTCTGTCCTGCATGCTGGGCTCTCCAGCCCTTTTCCCTGGGTTGGCCTTCATCGGTTTACTTTTGCCTTCCCAGTAAAGGTCTCAACCTGGCTCCTGGAGTGAAATCCACTTGGAGGAAGCCTATCAGTGCAAGTTCAGTTTTAGAGACTCTCCTCTAAGTGCCTAAAAGACCATCTCTGATACTCGTTTCCCAGGGTCAATGAATGAAACGTAGGCAAGCCACAGACAGACAGGGTGTCTTGCTGAATATTACCATATTCAATATAGTCTCCAATCGCAGAAGACTTTTTAGAAGGCCTTTGGCAATATTTAATAACTGTTGTGTCACTTTTCGCTCCTGCTGGGTGACTTGGCATTTCCTAGGACGTCCTCTGAGTCCTCTTACTTAGTTGTTCTCACCATGTAAATCACTGCTGTCCATCATACATGCAGCATTCCGCACAGGGTGGCCAACATCACCCTGAGAGCGTTACTGTGATTTACTGTGCCCTTTTGAAATGTCTTCCCGATATATTTCTATGCGTTTCTACTTTCCTGTCTCCCTCTCCCTTCTCTTTCTTTCATTCTCTTCCCTCTTTCCCTTCCTCCTACCAGAATTAATGAAAATGAGATAATACTGGTATCTCCTATTTTGTGACCTCGTTTTTTCCTCACTGAAAATTACAATATGAACATGTGTTCATATCATACATATGGTTCAGTAAGGCTTTCAGTGGATCTATGTAACATTTTATTTAATGGATGTGCCAAATTGTATTCAGCTAATCCCTTATTTTACATGTTGAGTTCATTTCAATTTTTGTTATTATGAAAAATGACACAAAGGACAGTAGAGCTTCATCTTTTTCTGAAACCACAGTGTTCTTGTTTTCGGCTCTGATTATTTCTGCTGGTTCCTCCATTCAAGGTCCTCCGTTCTCAAGCCAGAGCCATTATCTGCAATGTCATTTTCCACAAATCCTCTAGTTGAGCCTAGTTCTGGTCAGAACGACTCTACCTTTCCCCTTTCCCATAGAATACCCCTCCTTTCCCATCGCAGGCCTTAGTGTTGCTCAGCCTATGTCTCCTTCTGCCTTTCCCCTTCCAACTTTTAGGGCTCAGCTTCAAGCCTCCCTTCTTCCTGGGACACAGGTTTACCACCTGGAAGTCATTTCTTTGCTCTTAATGATTACAGTTCTTGGGAAACCTAAGATACTCTCCATGAAATTAGTCTTTTGTATATGAATACCTCTAGGTGAAAAAAGTTACAAGTTTTTTCCTTTGTTAGTGCTTTTTAAAGTTTCTTTCTCCCTTGGGATATCTTCAGAGTGCCTCATATATGGCTCTCCAGACAAGGGATGAAGTCCCAAGTCTTCTTTTTTTTTTTTTTTTTATTTTTCTGGCTGCACCTTGGAGCATGCAGGATCTTAGTTCCCGACCAGGGATCGAACCCACACCACCTGCATTGGAAGTCTGGAGTCTTAACTGCCGGAGCTCCAGGCAAGTGCCAGAATGTTACAAGTCTTGATTTTGACTCTTGGCAGGGCCCCTAAGTTTGTGACTTCAGCTGCTTTTTCCTTACATTTTATATGGAGGACCCTGGCACCGTGGTATGGAGAGACCTACCCAGCTCCAAAAGTTCTCTCATGCTCTTACTGCCTGCAAATTCTTGGCTCCAGGTGGTTACTGACTGATAGTGGCATCCTTCCCAGGCCGCCTTGGCTCTGTCCTATTGCGTGAGTAAATGGCAGTGACTACACTGCTCTTCGTCCAGGGCTCTGTGCACTTCCTCCAGCTTCAGTTGAGAGTGTTTAGGCCCATGGCTTTGAGCTAGCATGAGAAGAGGCTGTGTCACCTTCACCTGGAGCCAGTGTGACCAGCCGCACTATCCTCTATCACACTGTCCACTATCTAGCACGTAGGACTTTCGGTGCTAAAATGTGGATGGCCCTGCTCCTCTACCCAAGGGCATGTTAGAATTGATAGAACATGGCCAGAAGTAGAGCCAGGGACAAATGATTGAGTAAGGGGGAGATCCCCTGAACCAGCTGTCTCTGAAGTCTTCTCATTCTGCGTCCTTTGAGGATCTTGCCTTCCATCTGTGATGTCTTCCTAACATCACTCTTTCTCTTCCAGGAATCCAGTTCCCCTCTTTAAATTTCCGGTGTCATCAGTGGTCATTATTTCTTTCTAAGTTTTCTGCCTGATGGTTTAAGCACAGTGGACCCTTCTACATGCTATGCCATAGCAAGTAGAAGAAAATAAATAAACTTTATCTTGGGGCAACAACTTCTGCTTTCTTTATATAGAGTTTTATCTAGGTCCACATTGCTTGTGCTTGGCATTTTTCTCTCTGTTCTTTAACTCTCTGGATCATTTGTTTGACTCACCTTTTTAAAAAAAATTAATTTATTGTTGAACGATAATTGCTTTACAGCATCTTACTGTTTTCTGTCAAACCTCAACATGAATCAGCCATATTGTTTTGAGTATTCCCAAGTCTAACTTGCCAAAGCTCTCTCTTCCTTCCCCCGATCTGAGCCTATGAATGAATACCTTAACCTTCCACCAGTCTCACCCCTGGAGAGGCCCCGGCCTGGTTGCCACTTTCTACCATGTGATGGGGCGTTGAACACAAGCAGACATAAAGACCTTTATGTGCATGCCAAGTCCCTTCAGTTGTGTTTGACTCTTTGCGACCCCATGAGCTGTAGCCCACCAGGCTCCTTTGTGTGTGGGATTCTCCATGCAGGAATACTAGAGTGGATTGCCATGCCATCCTTCAGGGGATCTTCCCAACCCAGGGATCAAGCTCCTCCCCATCTTTTGTGTCTCCTGCATTGGCAAGGGAGTTCTTGACCACTAGTACTACCTGGCAAGCCACAGACATACAGGGTGTCTTGACCACTAGTACTACCCGGCAAGCCACAGACACACAGGGTGTCTTGCTGAATATTACTGTATTCAATATAGTCTCCAATTGCAGAAGACTTTTTAGAAGACCTTTGGTAATATTTAGTAACTGTTGTGCCACTTTTCGCTCCTGCTGGGTGACTTGTCATTTCCTAGGACGTCCTCTGAGTCCTCTTACTTAGGTGTTCTCACCATGTAAATCACTGCTGTCCATCATACATGCAGCATTCCGCACAGGGTGGCCAACATCACCCTGAGAGCATCCTTTGTGTCATTTTTCATAATAACAAAAATTGAAATGAACTCAACATATAAACTCAACTCACCTGGTGTGTGAATTTCCTTTGACTCCAAGTGTCCTACCTCTAAACATAGCCCACGCCGTTTCTGGAAGTTCTAAATGTTAGAATGTACTCTTATTTTGAGACTAATTCTAGTTCCCATTAAGACCTTTGTGCTAAGTTACTTCAGTCATGTCCAACTCTTTGCAATCATATGGACTTTAGCCCGTGGGCTCTTCTGCCCTTCACTACCTCGCACCTTAATTCTGATTTAGAGCCTCACTTCCTAGTTAGAATCCACCATTGCTTTTTTTGGGAAATGTTTAGATGGGCCACTATAGAGCTACACAGAATCTACATCTGTCAGAATCCACCTGCAATGTGGAAGACCTGAGACCTGGGTTCGGGAAGATTCCCCTGGAGAAGGGATAGGCTACCCATTCCAGTATTCTTGGGCTTCCCTTGTGGTTCAGCTGGTAAAGAATCTGCCTGCAGTGTGGGAGACTTGGGTTCGATTCCTGGGTTGGGAAAATCCTCTGGAGAAGGGAAAGGCTGCCCACTCCAGTATTCTGGCCTGGAGAACTCCATGGACTGTATAGTCCATGGTGTTGCAAAGAGTTGGACACGACTGAGTGACTTTCACTTTCATAGATCTACATAACTAAAACGTTACATGTGCAAGAGAATCACATTTTATTCTAATTTACCTGGTTAGGATAACAAACATGATTGTTTACAACAATTTGAAGTACTGGGTTAAATTCATTTATCATTCCTCCATTTTCATACCAATCACTCAAATCATAGATAATGGATTAATAACAGCTTTCATAGGCTACAGATTAAAATATATAATTCAATCACTTCATTAGAATGAATAGATGATTAATTTTATTCCATTTAAATGAAAAGAGCTACTGTAGCAATCTGAATTTGAGCCTATAGGACTTATGTAAAGGACAAATACATGGGTTTTGAAGGACAGAGTTGTGTGGAAAATTCCCACAGAGTGTCTAGAGTCATGGAATGTTATAGGTGAAAGGAACCTTTGAGGTCACTGAGCTGCCCTCTGCAGAGCCTGCTTCTCCTTGACAGCAGCTCTATGAATTGCTTGTCAGTCTCGGTGTGTGAATTTTCTTTGACTCCAAGTGTCCTACCTCTAAACATAGCCCACGCCGTTTCTGGAAGTTCTAAATGTTAGAATATACTCTTATTTTGAGACTAAATCTAGTTCCCAGTTATGTCCACCCATATGCCAGCTCTTTATATAAATGAAGAAAGTGACGTGCTGGTACTGCTTCTTCTCTCCAAGACAAACACTCTTTATTCCTTTAGCCAGTCCTCTTAAGACAGTTGCAAGACCCTTTAACTCCTGCCTGCAATGCAGAAGACCTGGGTTCGATCCCTGCATTGGGAAGATCCCCTGGAAGAAGAAATAGCAACCCACTCCAGTGTTCTTGCCTGGAAAAGCCGATGGACAAAGGAGCCTGATGGGCTATAGTCCATAGGATATCAAAGAGTCAGACACAACTAAGTGACTAACACAACAACACAAGCATCATATGGGACCCCGAATTGACAGAACAGTTTGCTTGTGGATTGTCCAGATCATAATAGGCTGATACAGCATAGCCTCATCTGTTGCCGCTAATTTGAAAAAGGGGCCACAGTCACAGTCATTTTAGGGAGAAGACAGTTGAAAGCCTGTTCCGTCCCTTTTCGTGGGAACTTTGTTTCTGTTTTGCATGTAGATTTTATCCTTCCTTTTTAACTTTCAGTTTGGCCTTCTGGTTGGCACTGCAATGCAGTATATACATTTGACTTATTTGTAAGTACATTGGAATATTTATAAACAAACTTTAAAATAGATGTATTAAGATGCAAAAGCTTCATCCCTTCTAATACTTGATCTTCTGGGTCTTCCACTGAAATTATTTCCCATTATTTAATTACTTAGAAATTAATTACTAAGTATGATGGATAATTAATTACCAGCCATAAGTCCGACATCATTCTTTCTCTTTTTCTATTTGGCTTCTGCCCTTCCATTTTGTTTTTTCTTATCTTCTTTATCATTATAAAGTATTGACTAGAATTCACTAAAGCAAATGGAAATATTTCAGTATCAGTTGGGTCCCAGAGGGGAACCGATTGTATAATGTGGTAAACTTTATCAAAGGTCAATTTTTCATATATTTCAGATTAACCAATTTAATAGTTAAACAGTTGGCTTCTCAGAGACTAACTTTTATGGACTGACTCTTTAGAAACCAAGGCATGTGGAATTATTCTGACAGAAAAATTAGGCAATATTAAGGGCACAAAAAAGGAACAAAATTCTTAAATAACTTACTATAGTGCATTGAATGTGAAATATACATATTGTTTTGATTCAGAAACATTTCAGTTCAACAAATATGTATATGCCTTGTGAATACAGAGAGAAATAAGACATGTGTCCAGGTCTTTGGTAACTGGTAGTTCCATAAGAGAAAGTAATGTCACCCCACTCCAGTACTCTTGCCTGGAAAATCCCATGGACGGAGGAGCCTGGTGGGCTGCAGTCCATGGGGTTGCTAAGAGTCAGAAACGACTGAGCAACTTCACTTTCACTTTTCACTATCGTGCACTGGAGAAGGAAATGGCAACCCACTCCAGTGTTCTTGCCTGGAGAATCCCAGGGACGGGGAAGCCTGGTGGGCTGCCATCAATGGGGTCGCACAGAGTCGGACACGACTGAAGTGACTTAGCAGCAGCAGCAGCAGTTCCATAAGGGAGATAAATTTAAAAGAATTAAAATAGCCTCATAGATGGTAAAGAAAATGTATAAAGTGAAATAGAGGTTTGTATGAAGGGGCAGGTCTGCCAGGACATAGGGCAAAGTGGTGTGGCCCTTGAAGCTGCCCACAAAGCGTGAGCAGTGTGGGCAAATGGCGTAGAGAACTCTCAGAAGCAGAACAGATCAAGCATGATGGCTAAGTTGGCGTGGAAGAGGAAGGAAGGAGCCAAGAAGGATGGGTCAGAGATGTCGAGTGGGAGAGCTTGGCTACACCTTGTATTCAGAATGGAATGCAGGGATTTCCTAGGTTGTTCAGTGGTTAGGACTGTGCACTTCCACGTGGAGAGTCCAGGGTTGGTTCCTCGTCAGGGAACTAAGATCCTACAAGCCACATGGGAATACGGTGAGCTACTGTGGGCTTGGCTTACATTTATATGCAAGGTGTCCCCTCCCTTTCGTCTGCTTTCCCTTATTCCTGTCAACTCAGTATTTTTGCAAAGTGAAAGGAAATGTTATTTTATGTTTTTGTTTTTTTTAAACTTGGGTTTTTAGTATTAACTCGGAAGTACCAAAGTTCTATACCTGGGCCACCCGAGAGCACAGAAATTCACTCAGCTGATAAATTAAAAACCTGGAGAGTAATTACGGAATTATTTTGAGAAATACTGAGGCCATTGCTTATGGACTAGGCTGTCATTCATTGGACATGATGAATTTAGAAATGCTAGAGAAAAGGCTTCCTAACTTTAAATTGCAACAGCCTTCATGGTAAGAACTGTGATGTGGTATTCATGTTTGCCCATATACTCTAAGTATCTGTTATAGTCACAGTAAACCCGCTCTAACAGTGACACGCTTTAATGAATTTTTCCATTTTGCAAGCAGTGTTTTTGTAGAGATTTTTAAAAAGAAGTAGAAAAATGGAAGAAAATCACTCACAATAAACTACATGATCAATCTATTTCTTTCACAAAACATCTTTAAATGCTTAATTTTCAGAAGTTCTCAGAAATGAAAAAGAAAATGTCTTGGAAAATGATTTAATAGGGGAATAGTTTTTTTTTTCCCCCCTAACAAATATGTTCATTAACAAAAATGGGCTTGATTACACTTGAAATATGAGTGCTCTGAAAGTTTGCCTAACTGATTCTGGTAACATGCACTAGATTTAACTTTTCTGAAATGTGCTACTTTTATTGAAAGAATAGTTCAGTTTGAAGCTGCATTTTAAAGACTTCTGCAAAATATTCAATGCATTCAGCTGACCTTTTATAAACTACTTCTGGGAAATGTACATAATGTTTTAGTGGAAAATGTTGCTTAAGTACTAAAGTGCTAATACCCGTAAGGAATGTCATCAGCCCAAAATTCATGAGATTAATTTTTTCTAGTTCTTGTATGTTGGTATTTGTATATCTGTATTTTTAAGTTCATGAGCTTGACAGCTGCATATCAGTATTTGCAGTTACTAGTTCTAGCAGAAATGAGCAGACATCTAATCTTTTAGCTTAGTTGAGAGTCAACATAGACAAAATGAGAGAAAACAGTCCACAGTTTGCTATTTCAAAGATAAAATAGGGATCTGCCACTCAGTGCAATAGATAGTTATGTTAAACAGGAAGTTCCCTTGGACAGAAAGTTGCAAAATACATGATGGCCCTTGACAATTTAAAGGAGTCTTTTTATATTAGGATAATTGTGTCTTGATGTGTCTATCTTTGAGGTTCACTACCCAGTTACTATAAAGTGAGAAACACATGGCTTATGAAAAGAGGCCCTCTTAGACTCAGCGTTTTGTGCTCTAGACTACAGCTGGGACATTTACTTGAGATATGACTGGGAAGTCCCAAGGTCCCTCGTGTAGTTATGGGGAATGTGTCAGGAATGCCTAGCCCAGAATTTTAGCTTGAATTTGCAATTTAATGTAGTGCTTTTAATTGCATTCTCAGTGATATTTACTTTCATCTCATAACAACAAATGTCATGAAATGTCTTAAAAAAATATGGCACCCAAGCTCAGACATGTGAAACCAGGAATCCCTCAGCTTTTATGTGAACCTACAGCAAAAGGCATCCTTTTTCTTTGCAATTAAATGTCTGGAAAATTTTGAAAGGAACTCTGTACTTTGAATCTTATTGTTTTTATGTTTCCAGGAGAATTTTTTACATTGGATTATAATTCACTGGAGTCAAATGCAGTGATGTTAAGTACATATTTATTCAGTTCTGGCAAATACAGTATTGTTTAACCCATTCAACCCAATAAGATAAGAGTCTCAACTCATCACCCATGGAAGTTTGCTGTGCCGTCTCGCAGTCAGCATCCCTCATCCACTTGAAGTGGTCATTGTTAAGATTTCCAGCACCATTATCAATCAAAGACAAATGTTTAAAATTATGTTTTCTTTTAAGGAATATTCCCCCCTGAAAGAATCACTGAGAAGTCCGTGCACTGACCAAGAATAAGGATATAAGACTTGCCACATAGAATTTCAGTGAATTGTTTCTAAAACACATGCAAGCATCCTAAGGGTTTAGGTGTAACTGAAAGAGGACAGGTCCATTTCCATCCTGTCAAAAAGATTTCAAGTCATTTTATTTCTCATTACACTTTTTAATTTGGCTCTATTTTAATTTCTACTTCCGATAAAAATCGCTGGCAATGGTTTGTGTGGTGTGTGCTCTCTTGTGTGGGGTGGGATGAATGACCGCTTAGTGAAAATTATTGAATAATCAATAAGTGTCATGGATGAAGCCAAAAAGCTCAGTTAACCCCCCATCACCTTCAAATGTAGAGAAGTACTGTTTGTCTTGATCCTACCAGCCTCTGTGGGGTAAGAGGAGAAGTGAAATATTCTTCACATCTATTTCTTCTCCATCAATGTGTGCCGTTGCTTCAAAGGTAAGGCTTTATCGTTTGGTTCTCATAGTAACCAGACAAAGAGTACTTCTCTTCTCTCCCTTGGGGGTGGGAGTGAGGGAAGAGGGAGGGAGGGAGGGAGGGAGGGAGGGAGTGTATGTGTGTGTGTGTGTGTGTGTGTGTGTGTAGCATTCCACATTGCCCCTAGAGATTTTCTTTTCCCTCCTTTTAGCTTATGTGCTTTTCTTTGATAAATAAATTTCAGAGGCAGCGTTAGAATAGACTGAACAACGCAGAGAGAGAAAAGATTCCAGGATGGAGGGCTACTTTTATTTCAATACTGCAACACATGATATAGAATGAGACTGCACTGCCAATGTAATTTATTCTCTTCATTAAAATAGACAAGCATTAGACAAGCCATAAAATTTCCATCTGCATCCCCAGCAAGCTCCCACCATCAGAAACAGCCCCTTCTCTCTAAAACACCCAGGACTAAACCATTTTAATATTAGAGACCAACAGAATTATGGTATTAAATTTGTGGAAGCCACGGATCCTGTCATCTGTTCTTTCGACTACTGCGTCTGTTTCAAAGGATGTTACTGAGGACACGGGAGCTGGATCACAAAGAATCTGCAGTGCAGCAGAGGGAAATGAATGGGCTCCCGGCTTGGTGATGCTGCTTCATCACCTCAGCAGCCTAATCACCTTGAGAAGGAAAACAAAAGGCATTTTTACACAGTGTGCTGATGATTAGTCTAGAAGTGAAGCATGCTCGGTTGTTTAAGCACAGTTTTCACCATTGCCTGAAGGACAAAGGCTTTAATAATGGGAACTTGCCACTCTAAAGCATAGAAAGAAAAAACCTCCTTCGTGGGCTAAAGGGGAAATGTGCTATTATTCTTGCAAATTTCAAAGCCTAACATTCGCTTGACATTTCAGGCCTAGAAAGCAGAGTCCTGAAAAGGTGGTTCAAAAGGTAACTGTACATTTTCATCTTCTTTTTAGCAAACTGCTCCCCAACTTGGAGAATATTGTTTCAATTTTTTATAAAGGCAGTCTGATGAAAAATTTAAACCTACTCTTTCAGGAGTGGGCCTCTGTCAGGTGTCACGCCTAGCTCCACTTTGGTAGGAACGGTTATGTAAGGCGCTCTGTGCCATCTCTCTAAATAATGGACATTTCTCATGAATCCAGGGCCTCATGCCAGCTCATCTCTCCCTGAAGACTTGAAGTTGATGGCCTTTCTGCCTTGGTTACCATGTATATAATAGAACATTTTAATATTACTCTGCTGAAATAGCATTGGTAGGGTAGGGGTATCCTTATCCCAGAGGGTAAAATATGGTGTAAGTGGTACAACTGTGTAAATTTAGTTAAGAATAAAAAGGATGTCAGTGCAGTTTGCCCACTGGATGAAGTGATAGAGTACTATGCTTTGAGAAGGACTCCCAAGGATTCTGAGCAAAGAAGGTGTGAAAAATCAAAGTTTGGGATTTTTGGACTCTCAAACATGTATTGACTTGTTATTGACAAAGGAATTTCACCTACATCATCACACTTGATCCTTGTAACTCTGTGGAAAGGATATTCTCATTTTCAAGAAGTTGTTTTACTTGCTCAAGGTCGATTATCTGCCAGGTTACTTGGAATCCTGAGTGCTTTTCTCCCTTCCTCCCTCTTTCCTTCCTTCCTCCTTTCAACATTGAAAGTGTAAACTGTTCTCTTCTGAATACTAGCCTCTTAGGTTCCAGTGTTTCTCTCAAGAACAGTTTAGGCCTTGAAACACAGGAGTGGTATTGGAGCCCGAATTTAAGATATAAAGAGAGAGAGAGTGTGTGTGTGTGTGTGTGTGTGTGTGTGTGTGTCTGTGTGTCTGTGTGTCTGTGTCTGTGTGTGTCTGTGTGTCTGTGTGTGTGTGTGCGTGCGTGCATGTGTGTGTGCGTGTGTGTGTCTGTGTGTCTCCTGCGTGCATGCATGCGCATTCACTTCAGTTTTGTATGACTCTTCGTGACTCCATGGACTGTAGCCCTCCAGGCTCCTCTGTCCGTGGAATTCTCCAGGCAAGAATACTGGAGTAGCTATTCCCTTCTCCAGGGGATCTTCCTGATCCAGGGATCAAACCCGCATCTCCTGCATTTGCAGGTGGATTCTTTACCGGCTGAGCCCCCCGGGAAGCCCCTGTATCTCCTATGCGGGTCCAAAACTTGAGATTCAAGGGAAGTTTCATGCTTGGCGATAAAGCATACCATCACCATCAGATTGTTTTCTATAGCAGTTAAATGAGTTTACACTTCGGCCATGTGTTGACCTCGCTACATCCTCTCCAGCATTGAGAGTTAACTTCTTTTCTTTGCCAGTTTCATAATTGAGCAGTGTTCATGTCAGTATTATTTCAGTTTGTAATACTTCATTATTAGTGCAAGTGAATATAGTTTCATAGTTTTGCCAGCCATTTGCATTTCTAATTTATAGGTTGCTTGCTCACATAACTCACGTCTCCTGCCGTAGTTCTTTTTCACTTTTTATGTTATTCCCTGTCTTTCCATACAGAAGTAACCAGGAAGGCCAGTTCATGAGGTTCTGAGATTATGTAGCATACCATAAACATGTAGAGATTGAGTTGGTACCCACATAAAACACTAAAGCTAAAGTCTACTTTTATTTCTTTTACTTTTTAAGGATTTTGTTGTTGTGGTTGTGGACCACTTTTAAAGTCTTGATTGAATCTGTTACAACACTGTTTCTGTTTGTGTAAGTTTTGGTTTTTCTGGCCGAGAGTCATGTGGGATCTTAGCTTCCCGACCAGGGACTGAATACCCCCCCTTTCCCCCCCGCCCCGCCCCCGCCCTGGCCACCCCCTGCATTGGAAAGTGAAGTCTTAACCACTGGACCACCAGGGAGGTCCCTATGGTCTATTTTTAAATGGCCGATTCCCTGATCAAGGAACTAGAAATACAGAAACTCAGAAGGTACGAGTTGTTAATACTTCAGGTAGATAAACAAGGTCAAATTAGCACTGCAGTGTAACCTGCTGTGGATAGCAGTTCCCAGAATTTAAGCCAAGTGAACAAACACAGCGAGTTTGTTGCTTCCATACAATGTTTTTGCATTAGGAACTCGAGACACTATCTCTTAAGTTTGCATTCAGAGTTTAGGCAGCTAGTCATTTTCTCTCTGGCACAAACAACTGGAAAATTTAATACCTACTCTCTGCCTCTGCCAGAGCAGTAGCTTGAGGTGTGTGACAATTTCAGGCATGTAACTACAGGGAAAGCAGTGAAGAGAGGTCCAACCCTGTCTAGATAGTATTCCAGAGGCCTGGAGAAGATGTGGAAAGTGTTTCCTCTCTTTGCAAGGTCAATAGCACTAAGGTTAAGAGGGAGGCAGAACAGTTGGTGTTTGATTGAGGATTTTCAAGCACAGGGATTGGATACTTTTAGTCCTAAAAAATAATTACTTTGCCATTGGCAGCAGAGGAATAACTGAGGTTTGATATATCTTTTTATTTGTTTAATGATCAATTATTTATTGGAGTATACTTGCTTCACAATGTTGTGTTAGTTTGTGCTGTAGAACAAAGTGAGTCAGTTACACGTATGCCCTCCCTCTTGGGCCTTCCTCTCACCCTCCCATCACACCCCTCTGGGTCATCACAGAGCCCCGAGCGGGGCTCCCTGTGTCTGCAGCAGCTTCCCGCTAGCTGTCTGTTTCACACGTGGCGGTGTGTATATGTCACTGCAGTTCGTCCACTGCCCCCTTCCCCCTCACGTCCACATGCCCTTTCTCTCTGTCTGCATCTCTATTCCTGCCCTGAAAATAGGTTCATCTGTTCTGTACCATTTTTCTAGACTCCATACATATGCCGTTAATATATGATATTTGTTTTTCTCTTTCTGACTTTGCCTCACTCTTTATGACAGACTCTATCCATCTACATATCTTGCAAATTTTAAGTACATATGAAGTTGCTCCCGTGATTGTTGTAATTTATTAGTATTATTATCAATGACTATTATCACTGTCACTACTGGTAACACCATTATAGTTGATCATGGTGATTAGGAGTCAGCTCTGCAGTCAGATTTCCAGATTCTCTCTGTGTTACTCTTGTCTCCATTGCTTTAACTAAATGTGTGGACTTGAGTTTGTTCATTAACCACACAAAGTCTGTTTGCTCATCTAGAAAATGAAGATAGCAGTAAGCTCTGTCTTGACGTGATGGTTGGGAAAATTTTCTGAAATGGTCAGTTTAATCATCTCTGATGCTTTCTTATCATCCCATTAAGAACATACTTCAGACTAAATCATGGTTAAGAATTTCATAGATAAGTTTCTCATTATTAGCCAACAGGAGTATTTCTTAAACATTAGGTAACCCAGAGAGAAATGCTCCCGACAAGTGAGAAATACTTGTAACCTTGTTCGATATCATGTAATTCAATCTTCCCTTCTCAGAGCAGATCGCTCTTGTTGTTTCAGAGACTTTGAAAAGTGTTCAGTGAAAATGATGATAGATCTTATCTGTCAGGCTTTGACTAATAAAATCGAGAATACAACTGGAGAGTGATCTTCAAAACGTGTTTATCTTATATAACCTACTTCATAAGAATGTGTGTGCTGTTGGTTTTCATTTCATTAATGCCATTTTGAAACTTATGTGTATTTTATATTGAATGTTACGTCTGTGACTTGAAAAAGCTAAGTCCTTTATAAAGAACATGTTGTTCACATAGGCCATTTTCCTCTTCTCTCTTTTCCTTCTATTTCCCTCCCGCTTTTTTTCGACAAATATTTTAGTGCCTATTTGTCAGGCTCTGTGCAAGATGCCAGGAAATAGTGGTAAGTCAGTGCCTTACTCTCTGATGTTAGTCTTTTTCCACACCTAGAAATTATTACACATCTTCTATTTCACACTTAAATGTTTGATGAGTTTTGGTTATTTTTCAGAGAAAGAGCCACAAAATAGCGCTTGTTAGGATATTGTCTTTCATCCTTTGGGAATATTGGAACTGTCTCTATGTTTAGGTTTTATTGTTTTGTTATTATTTTCATCAAAGTACATGGTTCCTCCTGTTTATGATGGTATAAATTGCCTATAGCAAGTGTGATTACCATATTTTCCCATTACCTTGGGAAACAGTTTACTAGGACATATATGATTTGTTATGATAACAGTCTGCATATTCATTGTGTTATTTTTTCTGACAATTATCTGCATTTTTATCATTAGCTCTATCTTCTTCTGAGATACCTCTTTACATCATATCTAGATCCCTTGAGCAGCCTTGAATAAACATTTTTACTAAGATACATGATGGTCTAATGCCTGTTGTTTGCTTTTCTCTTAAAAGTAAAAAACAATCACTTTCTTCCTTTTAACTTCTGTGGCCTGGTAGCACATGGCTGTTAGTTTTTAAAATAAAACTGACCTTATCTTTCCCCTTAAACATTTAATGTTTCTCCCAGAAGAAGACAGAATAGAGAGAAGCTATTATACACATATATTCCTTTTGTTTGGTTGCAGTGCCTTTTTTACCCTCTAGTTTTTAAAATCAGAGTGTAACTGCTTTACAATGTTGAATTAGTTTCTGCTGTATAACAAAGTGAATCCGCTGTATGTATACAGGTATCCTCTCCCTCTTGGACCTTCCCCTCACCCTGCCATCCCACCCCTCTAGGTCATCAGAGAGCACCAAGCTGAGCTCCCCGTGCTACGCAGCAGCTTCCTGCTAGCTATCTATTCTACACAAGGGTGTGTATGTACGTCGGTCCTAGCCTCTCCGTTCATCTCATGCTCCCCTTCTTGCGCTGTGCCCACACGTCCCTTCTCCACATCTGCCTCTCTGTTCCTGTCCTAGTAACAGGTTCATCTGCACCATTTTTCTAGATTCCACATAGACGCATTAAAATATGATACTTGTTTTTGTCTGTCTGACTTACTTCACTCTGTACGACAGACTCTAGGTCCATCCACAGCTCTACAGATGACCCAGGTTTGTTCCTTTCTGTGGCTGAATGGTATTCCATTGTATATACATACCACATCTTTATGCTTTCATCTGTCAGTGAACATTTAGGTTGCTTCCATGCCTTGGCTGTTGTAAACAGTGTTGCAGCGAACACGGGGATAAATGTATCTTTTTGAATTATGGTTTATCTCAGTAGTGGGATTCCTGGGTAACATGGTGGTTCTGTTTTTAGTTTTTTAAGGAACCTCCGTACTGTTGTCCGTATCACTTTTTAGAAATTAGTTTATTTCATTGAAGTATAAAATGCTTCACTTTTGATTCCTCCTATAACTCATGTTAGGGTCTGTTGTTTTGTTCTTGGTACTTTTGAAGTTGGTTCATCTTAAGGAAACCATAGTGTTTCAAATTCATTGTCAATAGCATCAACATATTTTCTAATAAAAAACATTCGCAGATCCTTTCAGTCCTCCAAACTTTAAAGATATGTTGCCCTGTATTCCTGGTCATACCTCCTGAGCTTGAAAGGACTGTGAGTTGTGAGCCTAAGACAGTTGTTGCAATGCATGTTCTGAACCCTGCAGCCTTCTTCCCTATGTTGCTGTATCTTGGCCCTTACTGTCCAGTAATGTTCTCACCACCCTCTTGGCTGGAGGAGTGATGTATTGGTTAGGAATACCCTCAGCTATAAATACTGGTAGCTCTGGCTACCAGTGATGTAAATAAAGAGAGGTTTCCTTTTCCCACAGAACAAGCAATCTGAGGGTAGACAACTGCTGGGGTATGTAGTTCAGAGGTTTAATGATACTGGCCTTTGCTCCTTACGTGCCTAGCTCCATGCGTCAAATCTGCATTGAGAGACAAAAGAAGTGAAGGACAGGGCTAGCTAGCTACTTCAGTACCTTTATTTAAAAAAAAAAATTCCTTTCCAGAAACCCCTAAGCACATCTGTCTCACTGGCCAAAACTACCTCTTCCAGAAACCTCTAGCTCCAAGGGAGGCTGGAAAAGGGAGTAGCTATTCTTTCTACTCTGGAGGTAGCAAAACAAGAACAAGAGAACCAGTAAAGTACCAGAGAACAAGTCTACCACCATCCAAGTTAACCCAACCGATTCATCCTCCCAAGATCAGCCGTAACGTGATGTGCCTTGTGTGGACTCTTCCCTGAATTGCTCAAGCGGAAGTTTTCCCTGTCCTGCTGGTCCTGCATTTGTCATCAGCTCAGCAGAGCGTGCTCCCTGAACAAGGGCCACATGACCACTCACAGTGCCCAGTGAGGCCTGCTGGAAGAATGAATGAACCTGTAGGCATATGGCTCCCCTGGATGTTGCCCGAAGCCAGCTGCTGGAGGTAAATGGAGAATGCTGAATGAGGAAATCTCCCTTCCACCTGCTGTGCCATCCTGGTCCGTGGGCATTCCCTTGATGAAATGCAAAACCACAACCCTGACCACTGGTGTTCACTAAGATAGTGTGGGGAGCTTTTTGCCAAAGCACTCCTGGCTCACATGTGATAGAAATATTCTTGTTTGGAACAAGAGACTCCCTGCTTTCCAAAAATGTTTGTACACATTTAAATAGTGATGGTCATTTGGTCTCTTGATACAGATTTTAGCTCAGCATGGCAATCAATACGGTTCTGAAATGATAAAATATACAAAATAATATATTCATAGGAAATATTCTTGATTGTACCTGGATAAGTGTATAGTATGTAATATAGTTTATACTTCCTATAATTTATCTTAAGATAATTAAACTAGTGTGCAAAGATAATGTGTGCAGAGTTTGGGGGATTTTTATAGCAGTGTTTTATAATAAAATTGGGAAACATTGCAAGTCATCACTAGGATTTGGGTTAAGTAGATAATGGAACACTATGGAAGGATTAAAAGTGATCATGGAGGTTATCCTAATAGCATAGAAATGTTCCTGGGTATGTCATGTAGGCTATGCAGCTCTAAGGCATAATTCCTTCTGAGTTTACAAAGCTGGGATTATGCATTTTCTCCAAAATGGTAGACAATGACTATCTCTTGGATGTGATTTTTTCACTTTGTTTTTCTACATTGCTTAATTTTTAAAACAATGTGTGTTTTGCAGTCATAAAATAGGGTTTTCATAAATAATTTTCACAAAGAATATACTTTAATTTAATGGAAAAGTAATATGAAGTACCATACATGAAACCTCTACTGACTAGAACCAAAATAACAATACACTCATATTAACAGAACTTTTTCTCTGTATGTTTACAAGAGTGTGAAACCAGAACAAAATGATCTATAAATAGGAAACTGTAATAAGTAATAGTTTTCAGATTATGTCTTGGAATATATTTCCTCCAATATCTTATTCTCTTATGATGAGTAATATCCATTATGTGACCTCCTGCATGTTCCTTTCCTACTGAATAAAGTAGATAAAACTATATGAAACACAAGTGGACTAACACTTTTATTAAATATTTTCAACATCAAGGGCTTAAAGAAAAAGTATTTTCTGAAGTTTTTAATTGAACAGAAATTAAATTCACAGTTCCATTCCCTGAACATTCCAATTACTAAAGCATTCACCAGAAGTGGTTTAAAAATTCCTCTTTGGAATTCTAGTATGTCCAATTACTATTACTAAAGACCACAGGTATAAATGAAAACTTCCTAGAGGAGATCACTTATATTCTATTGTCTTGCTTTTTCTTTGTAGCATAATTAGGTGTGGCAAAACTCTGATTGACTCAAATGCAAAATGTGTTAGAGAAGATGAGGGTGTGCATCAGCCCTGTGGAATACTGAATAGCTTCTTTAGGTAGTCAAGTAAGAAAAGAAGAGCGCAGAAGACAGATTTCAAAAAAGAAAAATGATCTATTGTCCTAATTCTAGAACTCTATCTGATATCATTGCATCCAAATATAGTTTTCAGGCTAAAGAGTAAAGATTTAAAGTTGTATTACTTAATAAAATAGATCTGTCTGGACTTGTATTTTTAATTAGTAATTTAAGCAAGTTTAGTATTTTTTATTTTCATCCATCTTTCTTAGAAAGAGCCTCTTAGAATCCTTCCTTGTAAATGTCAAGTTAATCTTCTTTTATGAATAGATCATAGATAGAAACCAAGAAGAAATAATTCTGAGTTTCCATTTTAGGTAAGTCTTTAGGTAATTGTTTACAGTGTTAAATTAAAAAATTAAAAGTGATCTGTCATCCAAAATATCTTTTGCCTTCAATAAATCCAGTTACCTAACTCCTTACCTAACTCCTGTCACTAAAAAGGAAATGAGAGTATTTTAGGTAGAACCCTTCATTTGCTCCTTACGTGGTGAGAAGTATTTCATCTCTACTTTATTAAAACAAAATGAAACAAATACCACACTTCAAGTTTCTTGACTTTTGAACTGAGTGGTCTTGTTCAGTTGGCTCCCTGGAATAAAATATGTTTTATTAATAAAAACTAACAAAATTCAAATTTACGAAATTAAATCTGCACCTAATTCCTTAACGTCTTGGTCAAAGCAGGTGAATACAGAAAGCCCAAAGGTGTAGTTGGGGCTTCTTTGGTGACTCGGTTGGTAAATCTGCCTGTAGTGCAGGAGACCTGGCTTCGATCCCTGGGTTAGGAAGATCCCCTGAAGAAGGGCACATGCCCTGCCATGTGCACACACGCACATGCACACACACACAGACACACACAGTACTAAGCACATTGAGATGTAAACCTGTGGTTAAGAACTATATCAGAACTGTTGCTTGGACTCTGGGAAAAAAAGGATATATTTTAAACTTTTTTTCAGAGTCAGTTCCTTTTTTTTTCTATTATAGTTCAGAGGTATGGAGAGAATTAATGATATCAAACACTAGAAGTCTTAGAAATTACTAGTAGTGCTGTGCTTAATCTTTTAAATTTGGTCAAATTAGATGTCTTGGCATTATTGTCAGGAATTTTCAAATTTCAGGTAACAGGATTCAAATTGGCATGTAATTTAGATTAGCTTTGTTTGAAAAGGAATCTTCAAAAGGCTAGTTGATAAGAACTTTGACTGAATTACTTTAAGGAAAGCATAAATGACACTAACAAAATAAACTTAGGAATTAAGAATCCATGACTGGGGATTTCCCTGGCTGCACAGTGATTAGGACTCGGTGCTTCCACTTCAAGGGGCACAGATTCAATCCTGGTCAGGGAGCTAAGACCCTACATTAAATATGGTATGATTAAAAAAAAAAAAAGAGTACATCTGCTAAATGTTTCAAACTGGCTAATATATGATAGGGTACTTTAATAAAAAGTCACAGTTCATTTGATTATGATTTGAAGAGATGCTGTTAGGTCTTCATCATGTTAAAGTGTGGTATTTATCTGTAGAGAGAAATTGTTCTAAGGCCACTGTTCTGACCAGCTCTTTCAGTCAAGGTAATACATAGGCTCCAGCTACAGGAGAGTGCCACTGAGGCCACTATATCACCGAGTGTCAACCCAACTGTGAAAGTGAGGATAACAGGTGCTTATAAAAGAGTACATAGTCAGAACAGTTTACCAATGGTATCAGTCCTCATTACCATTTGTGGAGACACAGCCAGTAGTCAAACACCAGATATTCCCTGAGCACTTCCTTGTGGCAGACACCTTTCTAAGTACCAGGGATATAACAGTGACTGAGATAGCCTGAGGTCATCCAAGGATAGAGCTGGGATCTAGTGAAAGAAGGTGTTTATCATGTTAATAAACAGACAAACAGGCCAGTAAGACAATTGCAGATCCAAATACACATAAAAAAGAATTAAATTGATACTGCCACTGTGGAAGATGGTGTGGAGATTCCTTAAAAAAGCTAGGAATAAAACCACCATATGACCCAGCAATCCCACTCCTAGGCATATACCCTTAGAAAACCAGGGTAGAAAAAGACCCATGTATCCGTTGTTCACTGCAGCACTATTTACAATAGTTAGAACATGGAAGCAACCTAGATGTCCATCGACAGATGAATGGATAAAGAAGTTGTGGTACACATACACAATGGAACATTACTCAGCCATAAATGAATGCATTTGAGTCAGTTCTGATGAGGTGGATGAACCTAGAACCTATTACACAGAGTGAAGTGAGTCAGAAAGAGAGAGATAAATATTGTATTCTAATGCATATATACAGAATCTGGAAAAATGGTTCTGAAGAATTTATTTACAGGCTGGACAGGGAGGCCTGGCGTGCTGCGATTCATGGGGTCGCAGAGTCGGACACAACTGAGCGACTGAACTGAACTGAACTGAATGGAGAAACAGACATAGAGAACAGACTTAAGGATATGGGAGAGGGGAGGAGAGGGTGAGATGTATGGAGAGAGTAACATGGAAACTTACATTACCATATGTAAAATAGATAGCCAATGGGAATTTGCCGTACGGCTCAGGAAACTCAAACGGGTTCTGTATCAACCTAGAGGGGTGGGATGGGGAGGAAGATGGGAGGGAGGTTCAAAAGGGAGGGGATATATGTATACCTAAGGCTGATTCATGTTGAGGTTTGACAGAAAACAACAAAATTCTATAAAGCAATTATCCTTCAATAAAAAAAAATTTTTTAAAGGCACATTTAACCTAGATAGTGACTAGGAGAGCTGCTTTATTTAAGATGGTCAGAGGAGGCCACTCAGAGGAAACATCATTTGAGTTCTGCTCTGCTTTATTAAAAGGAAAAAGTTCCTCTCCAAGAAGAGTTTATTAAGTACAAGGAACAGTAGGTACAAAGGCCCTGGAGATGGGTCATACCTAGATGGCCTAAGCTCCAAAGATGGCCAAAGTTCCAAGAGTAAAGTGTGCAAAAGACGAGTGGTAGGGAGTCTGGTTGGATTGAGTCTGGATGCCTGCTCTGTAGCCAACTGTAGCTCCATCAGCAAGACAGTCAGCTCTGTACATGTGGATGACAGTCAGTGGTCCAAACCTGACATGGGACGGTCACCTGTGACTATGTCGAGAGATTGTGAAAGAATGGAACTTGGTGAGGGGGTATACGGAACAGAGGGTGATGGAGCACAGAGCTTGGGGGCACCTCAGCGTTTAGAAGAGGAGAAACCAAGTAAAAGACTGAGAAGTACCAGCCAGTGAGATGGGAGGAACACCAGATAAGCCTGACTGGTTGTCTAGGGAGCAAAGGGATTGAGGGAGGAGGGTGTGGCCAACCATGCTGGATGCTCTATGGTGTTAAACAGAAAATCGGGAACTGATTCTGTAAGATGCAGACTACTGGTGATCTCACTAAGGCAGTTAAAGAGAAACGAAAACCTGAAAGGACCTTGTACTGAAGCATTTTGTGGTGGAGATGAGAGAAATGAGGTAGCAAGTGGAGGAGAAGTGGGGCTATGGGAGAGGTTTTGTCTGATGTGCTTTTTAAGCATGGGAGGGCTTCCCTTGTGGCTCAGCTGGTAAAGACTCCGCCTGCAATGCAGGTGACCTGGGTTCGATCCCTGAGTTGGGAAGATCCCCTGGAGAAGGGAAAGGCTACCCACTCCAGTATTTTGGCCTGGAGAATCCCATGGACTGTATAGTCCATGGGGTCTCAAAGAGTCGGATACGACTGAGCGACTTTCACTTTCACTTAAGCATGGGAAGGATGAGAAAAGCATCTCATTGATGGGAAGGAGAGTGTAAACATGAAGAAACTGACATTGCAGAAGAGAGAGCAAATGATGACAGGAGCTAAATTCTTAAGACAGGAGCCGTGGATGATGAGAGGGAACCAGTGTCCACATGGAAGGGGTGGCCTCAGGAAAAAGTAGAGACACTGCTGCTGCAGAGTGAAGAGAAGCAACCTAGAGCAGGCTCAGGGAGAATGGTAGGCGTGCCGGTCAGAAGATGATGCCTTACTCATCCTATTGTGTCTGTTTTCTCCCCTAGAGTATGAGGCAGCAGAAAGTACAGGGTGAAGGAGGCTTTGGAGAATGAAGAGAGAAGACAGAAGTTAAATTATTTTGTATTTTGATGGGAAATGATGTGCTAGGGAAGTTTTATAAGACCATCTGGCACTATGGAGTATCCATTTACGATTTATGGCAACAAATGTAAAATCATTCCGGTGTGCGAGGTCAGCTGATTTTCTCTGGGATCGTTCAATTGGTCAGCTCTAGGTGCAGCTGGATTTGCCTAAACATGTGGTGGGAGGTTCCAGGAGGATGTGGCTGAAACACCGAAGGCATAGTATATAAAGGAAACAGTTGATTAGTCTTGCTAGGATGTAAAAGAAAAGCTAATAAGGAAGAAATTGAAGGTAACAATGAGGTATTGGATAGAGAAAAAGTGGAAGGGGCAATAGAGTCCTACAGCCAAGAGGCACAAGGCGGTGGCTGAAAGGCTGACAGTGTGTACTTTGGAGGTGATGCAGTCATAGGTCATGAGGTATAGTTTGTGGCCATGTGAGTGTGTGGCTGAAATGACTGGAGCAGAGGAGGGTGAGGACTTGGAAGGCTTTGGGGATATCAGCTGTGTGAAGGTAGAAGCTGCTAAGAAATGTGCATGGATGCAACAAGGAAGACTGATAGGTGATGGTTTGATGTCTCTGAGAAGCTGGGTTTTTGAAGGAGGAGGGAGGAGAAATGGTTTGAAAGTTGGCAAAGGAGAGCCATAAGGATATACACTCCCACTCCAGGCCCTGAATTCTGGGAGGTATGGAAGTAAAAGGGACACGTTTAAGGAAGCCAGCCCATCTCTGCTAGAATAGCAGGGCAATGAGAAAATGCAGTGAGTGTCTAAGACACCTGGACTTCTGATAGTGACCAAGGGGACTATGGATAATAGGTGGGGTGGGACTGTACCTAGAAGTCTCGCAGAGGAAGGGTATCATCCAGTAGAGTTCAAAGCACAAGACTGGGGCCAACACAGCTCATTCATCCTCACGCCACCAGGCAGAAGGTGGACAGGGACTTCCTCAGGGGACTTCTCTGTTAGGCAGCTTCCTGAGCTGGGGGCACCCAAGAGAGGAACCAGGATATTCATTTCCCTCAGGCCAGTAAATGCCATGCCTGCATCTACCATAGATAAACATGCATCCAGAGGAAATCTCTGGGTATATCATCTTTCCAGTGGTAGTGAGAGTACCACTGACTCTCAGTGAGACTGGAGCCAGTAGATAAATACATGCTAGGAGGCATGAGTGCTCAACTCCCAAATAACTTCAGAGGTTTATAAATTATATGTATATGAACTCAGGATGTATTTTGCTGTAAAGTTTTGACACTGGAGGGTATCAGATTCTCAAGGGAGTCTGTGAAGACATTTTACACACAAGGTGGATAAACCAGAATTCTGGAGAGGCTCCAGTGCTCACCATCCTTTGTTGTTTTTCAGTTGTTAAGTTGTGTCTGACTCTTCACAAGCCCATGAAATGCAGCACACTAGGCTTCCCTGTCCTTTACCATCTCCTGGAGTTTGCTCAAATTCATGTTCATTGATTCTGTGATGTCTTTCAACCATCTCATCCTCTGTCATCCTTTTCTCTTCCAACCTTCAATCTTTCTCAGCAACAGGGTCTTTTCCAATGGCTTGACTCTTCGTATCAGGTGGCCAAAATATTGGAATTTCAGCATCAGTCCTTTCAATGAATATTCAGGGTTGATTTCCTCTAGGACTGATGGATTTGATCTCTTTGCTGTCCAAGGAACTCTCAAGAGGCTTCTCCAGCACCAGTTTAGAAGCATCAATTCTTCAGTGCTCAGCCATCTTTACATCCAACTCTTCCATCTGTACATGACTACTGGAAAAACCATAATTTTGACTAGATGGACCTTTGTCAGCCAAGTAATGTCTCTGCTTTATAATATGCTGTCTTAAGTTTGTCATAGCTTTTCTTCTAAGAAGCAAGCATCTTTTAATTTCATAGCTGCAGTCACCACCCCCAGTGATTTTGGAGCCTAAGAAAATGAAATCTGTCATGTTTCCATTTTAGGAAACACTGTTTCCATTTTTCCACCATCCTTTAGACTGTTTTATTGGAAAAGTACATTGTACTGCTGCTCCTTCCCTGGGCTTCCACTACAGCAGTCAAGTGCATGTTTGATTCTTCCTTGTGATCTTTTTATGTGTGTATTGCAGTGACTGGAGTATAAGATCTTTGAAGGCAGGGATATGCCTGAAATCATTATTGTCTTCACATTACATGGCCTGACAAGTTCTGTTCCTCCCTTGTCTTTTCTGCGAGGGCAGGAAAGGTGTCGTGAAAAGACAGGAAGGAGAAACAAAAGGAAGGTGAGGACCCTTACTGGTCGCATTTTCCATCCTTGTCTGAAACATAGAGCTTTGCTTAAAGTGATTGATGGCAAGATGGTATGGACTGTGTTTAGGCATATGAAGAAAAGGACCCAGGAGACAGATGTTGGAAAGGATCTTAAAATACAGCTCTCATCTGTGAACCAAGAGAGACTGTGCTATGACTATGGAGGTGAAAAGGCACTTGAAGATTTTTGTGTGAACACACAGAAGATGGAGCCCACAGGGAGTTGTTCATCCAGCTGTTTTTTAAAATTTCTCAATTAGAGGTGTGTTTTCTGAACTATCTTTGGCCTCAAATGCTTCACAGGGAACAAATACAATAAAATAATAGGCAGAGACCCTGCCCTGCACCTAGGTTCCATTTGACAAAGTCTTCCTCTCTGAGGATGCGAACAGTGATAAACCAACTAAGTACTAGTTAGGTCATGAAAGGCCCCGAGGAAACAAGCTGTCCCAGACAGTGGCAGAAAAGCCAAACTTGAATTAAAAATTTCAATCATTGATTTTCACCCCTTCAGTGTCTTTGAGTGGAAAGCAGAGGCATTGACTTTTTGACAAGGCTTGTTTTCAGTTAAACTTTTTGGAGAGGGTGATTGTTTTTTGTTTATTTTTAAATGACTCCTGAAAATCACAGTTCTTAGAAATCCCAAAAGATACAGATTATGAGAAAGACAAAAGAAAACAGGAATAGTCTTAACTCCCAGGATTAACTCTTATTAACAGCGTAAATCAGCTATACTTCAATAAAAATTAATTAATAAAAAACAATGTAACATAGTCTTTTTTTTACAAGGTCCCATTTTTTTAAGTAGTTAAGTTACATTCTATAAACAGCCATGATAAAATAAATTTGAAATGTGTTCCTAGGTTAAGCCACAAAATATAAGCTCTTATGGTTCTAGGATTAATTATGAAGATTATTTGATTCAGGGCTATTTCTTTTATTTGTTTATTTTTTTACTTGAGGTATAGTTGATTTGCAATGTTGTGTTAGTTTAGGTATACAGCAAAGTGATTCAGTTATACATATATTTATATATTCTTTTTCAAATTCTTTTCTATTATGGGTTATTATAAGATACTGAAAATAGTTCCCCTTGGTATACAGGTCTGTATTATTTATCTATTTTATAATAGCAGTATGCTTCTGTTAATCCCAATTCCTAATTTATCCCTCCTAGAGTTATTTCTTTCACATAAGTATTTAACATGGAATTCTCTCTTTATAAAACATAAAGCCATCAATACCTAAAGATCGATATAAAAGAAATAGTATCTTTAACTTTTAAATCTATTAGCATAAAAGTTTGTATTACCATAAAAGTTTCCACTTTTTATACAACCACATTTTAGAGGGGAACTTCCTTAAATAGGATAAAAGCAAAGAATTAACACTTGCGATTTCTATCACAGTCCTTTCTTTCAATCAGTATCTAAGCAAAGCCAAGAAAAACTGGGGCAAGGAGCTATTTTTATGTTTTATGTTCTTTATTTCTGGGATTTGCAGGAGACACGATGGTGGAGAGTTAGTTTCCTGACTGCTGTTCTTAACTCTAGTTTATTTGGAAAGTGTTATTTTAAGCTAACATTGGTTCTAGTTATTTTTTCCTTAAGGATTTACCAAACAGTGTCAAATTCAATTTTCTATTGAGTTTGAATATAATGTCTGCTCTTTTTTGTGATAATGAAAGTAGTTCACTCCTGAGAAGAGTTTTTCAAGAAAATGAAGATGTATGCATCTCTTTTTTAAAGAAACCTATAATTCCAGGAGAATCATTTAATTATCTGAAAGACTTAAAGTGCTCTCCCTTAAAAAATTCTCAAATCTTCTCTGACTTTGATTCTAACAAATAATGTCATCTGTTTTGTGGGGTGGGGTAGAGAATGGCTTAAATCCTAATGCTTTGTTCTTGCAGTGATTGAACAATTCACAATTCACAAAGTCCTCAGTGATCAAGACCAGCGTATTATAGATGGTGGGATGGAACTGAAAACTGGGCTGTTCATTAGATTTTGATAGATGGTATACAGTACTCTGCAGGGGACAGCACAGCCCCCATGACATCATGGACTGCACATGGGCACGGAGACACCCCAGCCAAGCACAGCCACTTCGTGCCTGGTCACGGGCTCCACTGATGATAACTGCACGTGGGTCTCCTGGCCCTGCCTGCTGACAGCTACTGTTAATAGGCGGGGATCTCCCTGGAAAATCCTAAGGGACCATAAGTAGAAAAGTTCAGCAGGAGAAAGGATAGGCTCTGAGACAGTGTTTATTTGAGAATCCGTTTTCATTCTGAAGTTTACTCTTGTGATCTTCGTATTCTTGGCGGGTTGTTCAATGCTCCTGATCTCCTGTTCTCCCAGGTCAAGCAGGGGCCCATGCAGGGAATGGAATGAAGGATGGAGCCTGTCTTATTCTGCCTGGGCTGCCCAGCCTGGGGACAGTGGACCAAAGGTCTCAGTCACACACAGCATATTCAAAACAGAAAACTCCCTCCCCACAGAAGTAGTCTCAGTTTATATTAATCAGTCAACACAGTTAATGATGAAATGATTGTGTGGCCAGAAATCCTATAGACTGTAAATAATCTCAGCATCTACAGATATGTTGGGCAAGGATCATCAAGGAAATTTTTACAAAGAAGTTTGTACCGAAATCAATAGATTTTTAATTAGGTAACATTTGAATCTTGGATTATTACTATGCATGCTATAATAGTTATGGAGAACTTGTATAGACTAAAGGAACGTAAAGATTTAAGGTTATCTTTATTTTTTCTTTCTTTTATTCATATTCTTTTTCTCTCTCTCTTTCTCTCTTCATCCCTTTGTGTGTCTTTTCCTTCCTCCCTCTACCAAGAGAATCCAGTTTGATTTACTTAAGCCAGATAGAAGCCTCATTCAACTGCACTGTGCATGTAAACCTACATCCATACAGTATTTACCGTGCCTGGGTCTTAGAAACGTTAGTGAAATACAAAAATAAATGGTTCAGACACTTTTATTTTCTCCTTGCTGATCACCCACACTCTCTTCTTTTGGAAAGAGGAGGAAGGAGGGAGAAATAAATGTTGAAAGCTTTCAAGGGGCAGTCCAAAGGTGCTAAGCTCATTTCATAAGAACATCACGGGAAGAAGGGTTTCTCTCCTATGATCTCAGGGCCTTCATTGTATCAATTAATGTCTGGCACCACAGTTTTCTGGGATCTACTTACCCAGCTGTTCATCATCTTGAACTTTTAAGTCATGCAGTTACTGTGAAATGAGACTATCTGCATTTTTTTAGATGTGGACACTTCTGCCAGCTCACAGGCATCTGTGTTTGTGTAGGGGCATGAGTGAAGTCCAAAGGCAAGGGCTTTATTATCAGAAGCTGGAGGAATTTTTACTCCTGTGTTTTTTGATTTGCTGCTTGTTTTAATTCATAATTCAAATGGACAGGAGAA
This sequence comes from Budorcas taxicolor, assembly GCF_023091745.1. NCBI lineage: Eukaryota > Metazoa > Chordata > Mammalia > Artiodactyla > Bovidae > Budorcas > Budorcas taxicolor. Next base: position 29,546,754 of record NC_068914.1, read on the forward strand.
ATAGGCTGCCACTGAGCACCTGTCTTTTAAAGTGGGATTATTTTTCTTTCATTTTAAATGCATTTCTGGATGTTTTCAGTGCACTAGCAGCTCAGCTTTTTGTTTTGTAATCCTTGTTAGAAAGCAATTTTTACAGTAAGGATCCTTTTCATTCGGATGCTTGCTAAGCTGTTCAGTGGATCCCTGCAGGCCTGAGCAGCTGTCGCCTGTCCATCTCTGACTGCCTTCACCACCCTCTGTGGCTCACCTTGATCTTTCAGGAGCCTGAATTGTAGGTAGCTGCCTCCTTTCTGAAGCTCTGCCTTTGGACCTCACTCCAAGGCAGTAAGATTCAAAATAAAAGTTAACATCATGACACTGTGTGTAGTTTTACATATTTTAGTAAGAGAACCTGCACCAGATGAGTGGTCTTTTATTTCCTGTCTTCCAACAGGGAACTTCCCAAATGCTCCTGCCCTTGGATGGAGCAATCTCTGTTAGCACTGAAGTGAATAATTCTATATTTGGCAGTTATATGTCAGAGCGAGTCTCATAAAGGCAGCAGATGTGCATTCTGGGTGACTGCCATTAGGGTGCATCTGGGGAGTTACTTACTGGTTGTTGGCAGATTTGGGGGTGGGGGATGGTGAAGAAAGGGGAACAGAGGAGATTCCACCCCCCCCCCCCATTGTTTTATCTTCTGAGTGGTTGTCCCCAAAGAAAAACCTTCTCAGTCTGAATCCCTAACTGAATCTTTTTCTACTGAAATGTCTGTGGTCCTGTTAACTGTGGGAAGCTTTTGGATTGGAGGTTTTCCACTGAATTAAGAGAAGTAAGCCCGGCCTCTCTCTCACTGTTTACATGTTAATTGTTTCAAAAAGCAAAGCTTTTGAGGAGGTAAGTTGCTGCCCTGAGTGTCATCGTTTGCTTTTGTGAAAGTCGACTTATGGAACTGTCTATGTGAAACCAATAAAACAGCCTGTCATTGGAGCTAAGTTATTCTCTGTGGAACAAACACAGCAGAGTCAGTGTCCTGGGGAGCAAGGAAGGGCACAGGGGACGTAAAGGGGGGACAGCAGCAGCAGCATCTGTATTTTCTCCCAGCTGGTGAGTGAAGGGCTGATGGAACCATCGAGATCCCAAGGAACCCAGTTCAGTTTTTCAAGCTCATACATCAGGGGGCTCTTCGTGGTCACTGACCTACAGTTCTCACTGTAATGTTTCTCCCTTTTCCTGTTGCTCCAGCTTTCTCTCTTTGATCTCCATAACAGTTCCATTTGGTGCTTTCCACAGCTGCTTTTCCTTTAGAGATTTGAGCTGGGGGTTAGGAGACTCTCTGCATTAGAGTCCTGAAGTCTCTTTCCTGCAGAAGCAGGACTGAGAGGATTGCCTGAGCACTCAAAAGGGCCCCCTTTATCCACTGGGAGACAAACCCATAAAAGCTTCTACAAATTACTTAGTATCTTCCTGTCTCCCCTCATTTGTGACTTCTCAAGAGTTAAAGGGTCCCCATGCTGCTTGCTCATGGTAGAGTGAGGATCTTTTCATCCTCTTAAGTTTGTTTTTATCACATTCATTTAAAGCTAGAGCTTTTTTTGTTGTTGTTGCCTCTGTTCCCTTATGCTGTTCCCTCCCTTTTTTATGTCTCCTCCCTCATACCCATTCAGTCTCTTCTGAAAGCCAGGACCTTTGGCTACTATCTAAGCTCTATAAATTAGGACTTCCCTGGAGGCTCAGATGGCAAAACGTCTGTCTACAATGCGGGAGACCTGGGTTTGATCCCTGGGTCAGGAAGATTCCCTGGAGAAGGAAATGGCAATCCACTCCAGTACTCTTGCCTGGAAAATCCCATGAACAGAGGAGCTTGGTGCGGGCCACTGTCCATGGGGTCGCAAAGAGTCAGGCACGACTGAGCGACTTCACTTTCAAGCTCCATAATTAATTAGCCTACACTTAATGGATGTTTACTGTGTACCTTCAGTTCAGTTCAGTTACTCAGTCGTGTCTGACTCTTTGCGACCCCATGAATCGCAGCACGCCAGGCCTCCCTGTCCATCACCAACTCCCGGAGTTTACCCAAACTCACGACCATTGAGTCGGTGATGCCATCCAACCATCTTATCCTCTGTCATCCCCTTCTCCTCCTGCCCCCAATCCCTACCAGCATCAGAGTCTTTTCCAATGAGTCAACTCTTCACATGAGGTGGCCAAAGTACTGGAGCTTCAGCTTTAGCATCATTCCTTCCAAAGAAATCCCAGGGCTGATCTCCTTCAGATTGGACTGGTTGGATCTCCTTGCAGTCCAAGGGACTCTCAAGAGTCTTCTCCAACACCACAGTTCAAAAGCATCAATTCTTCGGCACTCAGCCTTTTTCACAGTCCAACTCTCACATCCATACATGACTACTGGAAAAACCATAGCCTTGACTAGACGGACCTTAGTCGGCAAAGTAATGTCTCTACTTTTGAATATGCTATCTAGGTTGGTCATAGCTTTTCTTCCAAGGTAAGTGTCTTTTAATTTCATGGCTGCAGTCACCATCTGCAGTGATTTTGAAGCCCAAGAGAATAAAGTCTGACACTGTTTCCACTGTTTCCCCATCTATTTCCCATGAAGTGATGAGACTGGATGCCATGATCTTCGTTTTCTGAATATTGAGGTTTAACCAACTTTTTCACTCTCCTCTTTCACTTTCATCAAGGTTTAGTTCCTCTTCACTTTCTGCCATAAGGGTGGTGTCCTCTGCATATCTGAGGTTATTGATATTTCTCCCAGCAATCTTGATTCCAGCTTGTGTTTCTTCCAGTCCAACGTTTCTCTTGATGTACTCTGCATATAAGTTAAATAAGCAGGGTGACAATATACAGCCTTGACATACTCCTTTTCCTATTTGGAACCAGTCTGTTGTTCCATGTCCAGTTCTAACTGTTGCTTCCTGACCTGCATACAGGTTTCTCAAGAGGCAGGTCAGGTGGTCTGGTATTCCCATCTCTTTCAGAATTTTCCACAGTTTATTGTGATCCACACAGTGAAAGGCTTTGGCATAGTCAATAAAGCAGAAATAGATGTTTTCTGGAACTCTTGCTTTTTCTATGATTCAGCAGATGTTGGCAATTTGATCTCTGGTTCCTCTGCCTTTTCTAAAAGCAGCTTGAACATCAGGAAGTTCACGCTTCACATATTGCTAAAGCCTGGCTTGGAGAATTTTGAGCATTACTTTACTAGCATGTGAGATGAGTGCAATTGTGCGGTAGTTTGAGCATTCTTTGGCATTGCCTTTCTTTGGGATTGGAATGAAAACTGACCTTTTCCAGTCCTGTGGCCACTGCTGAGTTTTCCAAATTTGCTGGCATATTGAGTGCAGCACTTTCACAGCATCATCTTCCAGGACTTGAAATAGCTCCACTGGAATTCCATCACGTCCACTAGCTTTGTTCATAGTGATGCTTTCTAAGGCCCACTTGACTTCACATTCCAAGATGTCTGGCTCTAGATGAGTGATCACACCATCGTGATTATCTGGGTCATGAAGATCTTTTTTGTACAGTTCTTCTGTGCATTCTTGCCACCTCTTCTTAATATCTTCTGCTTCTGTTAGGTCCATACCATTTCTGTCCTTTATCGAGCCCATCTTTACATGAAATACATTACTATGCATATTATAGATATTTGTACACATTGTCTTATCTCCTTACTAGATTGTAAATTCCTTAAAGACAAGTCATTATTTGTCTTTGACGCTCCCTAGAATAGTGCCTTATACATAGTACATAGTGAATAAATGTGGCCAGCACTATGGTTTTCAATTGATTTGAAAAAAAAAGGTAAATGATAGATATATTAGTTACTAGGCTGTAGTCCCTGCACATCACGTGCTATTTCATTTGTTTCTAGAAAAATGCTTACTAACTGGTTAGAGTTCCGCTTCCACCCTCCCCATTCTCCTGCTGTTTTCTTACCGTACCATGTGTTCCTCTAAGTCACAGCTTACCTTTGGGAGATGTGACGTCCACAAAGCCAATGTTCATAACCTTCTTATCTCTCTATGAGTATTTGTATCAATTAGAAGGGAGAGCACAGAGGGTGAGAATCTCTACTTTACCTTCATTCCAGCTCCTGTTCCAGTGATTTCTGCTCTTTTTATATTTTCTCTTTTTCTTTGTATTTAGAAAAGAATAGGATTCATATGGGCTTTTAACAGATAAGGTGAGTTATTTGTCAGTCTAAGGAACCTGAGTCATTTTGAGGCCATTTATATGTGAAGTGCTGATTTATGTCTGAAGAAGGATTAAGATATCAAATATTTTGGAGGGTTTTTTGGTGTTTTAAAAATGGGGGTGGATTTTACATTCACTGACGCTTTCATGGATTAATTTATTGGGGAGTTATCTTCCTTACCATGAAACAGTTATACCCAACTAATCTTTGTTTACTATTTTCATGAGAACTGAAAGACATTTCCTTCAGTTTTGAATTGCCTGCCAAAGCTATAACACATGAGGTCTTTGTACTTCTTTCTCCAATAGCCTATGAAATCCAGCATTCAACTGTCTGCAGAGACATCTTGCAGAAAAAGATCTTTTTCTGATTTCTCTGGTTGAATTCATGAGATCACACGTTAAAAGGTTGAAGTTCAAGTAGCAAATAAAAGGCCAAGTTGTAACACCAAACAGTTTGCACCAAAAATCTTCTGCGTTTCTCTATTTAAAGCAACCACACTAAGCTGTGTTGGTGTTTTCCTTTTTCTGTGTTTCTCTCATGAGCCTGTACTGTCACCACTTACTCAATTCCTGGAGCAAGGCTTCCTCAGAAACCAGGGCATGCCTGGGAGACTGAAATGGCAGTAGAGGGCTGTAAATACGTGTGGGAGACGTGCACATGGCGCTGTCATTCCTTCTGTCTTTAGATGTTGCAGTCTAAGCTCTCTTAGAAGGTAATGGAGATGTTCTTCTTCACTCACCATACAATTACTGAGAACCTGTCATGTGCGTGCTTTACTGTACCAGGCATTGTGGAACTACGTGAAGTGAAGTGAAGTCACTCAGTTGTGTCTGACTCTTTGCGACCCCGTGGACTGTAGCCCACCAGGCTCCTCCATCCATAGGATTCTCCAGGCAAGAATACTGGAGTGGGTTGCCATTCGCTTTTCCAGAGGATCTCGCCGACCCAGGGATCGAACCCAGGTCTCCTGCATTGTGAGCAGATGCTTTAACCTCTGAGCCACCAGGGAAGCCTGGTGGAACTATGCAGTCTGTATGAAACAGCTGTAAATTGATTTCTTGTATGGCTTATGAAATCACATTTTCTTTTAGAGGAACCCCTTCTATAAAATAGAAGTATAGTATCCCATGAATGATAAAACTACTACTGCTGCTGCTGCTGCTACTACTATGACCACCTACCAAGTCTAGGGGTTTTGCATTCTGTCATCAGTTCAGTTCAGTTCAGTTCAGTTCAGTCGCTCCGTCGTGTCCGACTCTTTCCGACCCCGTGAATCGCAGCACGCCAGGCCTCCCTGTCCATCACCAACTCCCGGAGTTCACTCAGACTCATGTCCATCGACTCAGTGATGCCATCCAGCCATCTCATCCTTGGTCGTCCCCTTCTCCTCCTGCCCCCAATCCCTCCCAGCATCAGAGTCTTTTCCAATGAGTCAACTCTTTGCATGAGGTGGCCAAACAAATGGAATACACTTACAAGTAATTGATGTCCTTAGGTGCATTCTGTCATATATCTTTGAATTTTTAGCCCTCTGAAATGGGTTTTTATCTCTGTTTCACAGCTGTGAATCCTGAGGCTCACAGAGGTCAAATTAGTCGTTCTGGGTCCCATGTTTAATGTGTTTCAGAGCTGAAGTTCATACATAAGCCAGCTATACCCCTAAGCCTGTGTCCTCAGTCACTACCTCCTACATTTTCTGGAGGTTGTCAAATACCAGATATCCTGAAACAGCCATAAAGTTTCATCTAGCTGCAAGGTTTTCTTTCACACAACAGGTAAGACAGGTGCATGAATAATTAAAACCCAAGGACCCAAGTTTCTCTACCACTTGGACTCAGAATGGGTTAGCTAGGGTGACAGAGACTTAATGCTCAGCAAGAGTTTGCTTGGGAAATAGCAGCAAGCAAGATGCAGGAGTCCCCTTTTGTCCTTCAAAGAATTTATCTTGTTCTGTCACTAATGAGGCTAGAAAGAATATGTAGGAAAGAAAGCCATTTCCTGGCTGACACCTCCAGTGCAAGGGCAGCAAGCAAGCAGAATATGGTGGTGGTGAGGGAACAGAGCTTACAATTTCAAGATCACACTTGAAATCACAGAGCCTTTTCCACTTAAGCTGTGTTTCACAATGGCCACACAATATTAATTGTTTCTCCAAGCTTGTTCCCCAGGCCAGCAAAATCAACATCAGCTGGGAACTGGATGAAAATACAAATTCTCAGGCTCTACCCAACACCCACTGAATCAGAAATTCAAGGGTTGAGTCCCAGCAGTCTGTGTTTTTACAAGGAAATTCTGGTATACTGTGAATGTGACAAGCACTGGTTTAGGGTATACCTTTCTTCTCATTGCAAATAGTCTAGGGAAGCAAGCAAAAGCGGCTGATTTATAATATCAGCTCACCTATCATGAACCTAACTTTATTCATTCACCATTTTTGTTGAGAACTTCGACAGATTATCAGTATTTTTTAAATTGAAGTATAGTTGATTTACAATGTTGTGCCAGTCTTTGCTGTACAGCAAAGTGGCTCAGTTATACACATATGTACATTTTTAAAACATTCTTTTCCATCATAGTTTGTCACAGGTTATTGAGCATAGTTCCCTGTGCTATACAGTACAGCCTTGTTGTTGATCCATTCTGTATATAATGGTTTGCATCTGCTAACCCCAAACTCCCACTCCACCCTCTTCCCACTCCCACCTCCTCCTTGGCAACCACATGTCTCTTCTCTGTGCCTGTGAGTCTGTTTCTGTTTTGTAGATAGGTTTGTTTGTGCCATATTTTAGAATCCACATATAAATGGCATCATATGATATTTGTCTTTCTCTTTCCGACTGACTTCACTTAGTACAATAATCTCTAGTTGCATCCATGTTGCAGCAAATAGCATTATTTTCTTTTTTATGGATGAGTAGGATTCTGTCATTTATAGGTACCGTATCTTCTTTATCCATTCATCTGTCAATGGAAATTTTGATTGTTTTCATGTTTTGGCTATTGTGAACAGTGTTGCTATGAACATGGGGAGTGTGTGTGAGTCTTTTTGAATTGGTTTTGTCCAGGTATATTCCCAGGAGTGAGATTGCTGGATCATATGGTAATTCTATTTTTAGCTTTCTGAGGAATCTCCATACTGTTTTCTGTAGTGGTTGCACCAACTTACATTCCCACCAGCAGTGTAGGAGGCTTTGCTTTTCTCCACACTCTCTAGCATTTGTTACTTGTAGACTTTTTAATGATGGCCATTCTAGTATGACCAGTATGAGGTGGTACCTCATGGTAGTTTTGATTTGCATTTCTCTAGTAATCAGTGATGTTGAGCATCTTTTCATGTGCCTGCTGGCCATCTGTATGTCTTCTTTGGAGAAATGTCTATTAAGTTGGCAGATATCAGTTTATTTCATCCTTATATTAATTCTGTGGGATGTTCTTTATTCCCATTCCAGTTGAGGAAACAGGTTTAGAGGTGACTTGTCCTACAGCGCACAGCCATCTTCGTTTTGTACCAAGTTTTGGGACATGAGCTCTGAGAGTTAGGCAAGACATTGCATCCCAAGGACCTCATCATCAAGCAGGGAAATAGATATACAACAAAAATTAAAAAAAAAACCTACAATCTCTGTATGCTTTCATGATACTCTTAGCATCCAAGAGAGTTAACCAAGTAAAGGTTTCTTTTAAAATATCCATATAGAGAATTCCGTGACAATCCAGTGGTTAGGACTCTCTGCTTTGACTGCTGAGGTTGAGGGTTCAGTCACTGGTGAGGTAACTAAGATTCTGCAAGCCATGTTGTGTGGCCCCTCCAAAAAAAAGGAGAAAGAAAGAAATATCTGTATACCCTCCTCTCAAAAAGAGGCATGATAAAGAGATTAAACATGCAATCTTTTTGTCTATAGTTCATAATCATGGAACAGTGTGTGAATAGTGTTTTTAAATCCTGATATTTTAAACACCTGTGAGTGTGCACAGTCAGTCATTCAATAAACACTATGTGTTTACTGCGTTAGGTACTGGGTAGAAACTTTGAAAAAAAAAAAAGAATAATATTTGGTCTCAAGTCACTTAAAAGACTCTTTGTGTGAATCATTAGAAAACAATAAAAGAGAGGGTATCAAGACCTAAGTGATATGATGCAATAGTGGTTGAATAAAGGGTGAGATCAGTGATGGTCATTCAACTCAGCAGTGTTTTTCACTGGTGAATAAGTCTATATAATCAGTACATTGAAGTTTGTTGCTCTGGGCCTGGGGCAAAGAGGCGTGAGGCAAAGCTTATATTGGGTGAGTGTGTGGAGGGGGCAGTGTGAGGGTGTGAGGGAGAAAGGGAGAGAGAATGTGCATTTATTTGTATGTACAAATCTGCATATGTATAATTCCAGTTTGGAGTTATGCACATGTATAATCTCAACAACAGTTACTAATTGTTCATTGAATAGACCTATGTAGTTATACTTTTTCAACGTACAATCATGTCTCTTCTTCAACATTGGATGTTTATTATCAATTCTCTGAATATCTACCAGCTTAATAGGCAAAATACTATTTTAGTTTGTCTAATTTTAAAGATTATACATTTGAGTGTTTTTTCATATTTTATCTTTAACAGCTTGTGCCTATTATCTTTCATTAGATTGTTTCCTTATTTGTAAGGATTCTTTATTCTTGCAAAAGAATTATTTTTCCTTTATATGGACGAGAGCCCTTTGTTGTATAAGTTGCATATATTTCTTCCTGTTTGTACTTTTCTTAACCAATAATTTTTTTGTGTGTGCCATAAAGAAGAGTTGCATTTTTATGTACACTAATGTATAAATTTTATTCTCTGACTTTTGAGCTTTGTTTCCTACTCAGAATTCCTTGCTGCAAAACCATTAAAATACCCATGTTTTCAACTAGTTGTTTTGTGGTTTTTATTTTCTATACACTTTCTAAAGAAATCTAAATTTTATGTAATGTAAAGAGTGAGGAAGAGCCCTAACTTCATTCTTTTTCTTTTAATGGCCAGCAAAATACTCTAGACCCAATCATTCCACATAACCCACTGACTTCAAATGCAACCTACCATTGTGTATTAAACTCCAAATTTGATTTGAGTGATTTGTTTTTGAACCAGTTTTCAGACTTCCTGGCATCTTCCCCAGTTTAATCTATACTCCTAGTTATAAGAGTATTCATATAACTCCTAGCTATATGAATTACTAGTAATAAAGGACCACACTTGCTTCCTGTGGATACTGCCTCCAGTATACTTTACAGAAAAGTGGAGAGATATAAACATTATTAAAGAATACTTGCATCAGGATATAATATAATAATAATAAGGTTTGCAATTTTTAATGATATATTCTCCAAGAATGTGAGACCTATAAAGTTATGGAGCAATACCTAGAGAAGAATAGATTCTCAATAAATTGAATGCATGAGTCGGTAATTTGGTATTGTCATATTATCTTCTTTTCACTTTTCGAAAGATTACCATAGTTCATCTAAGTAAAGAAGCAATAGATCTAAATGGATATGGTTCAGCAGTTTTGAATTTGGTACAATGTGTCAAAAGCCATAAAACTTTTCAGTCTTTAACCCAGTAAAACTCACTTCTAAGAATCTCTTCAAAGGAAAAAAAATCAAAAAAGGAAGGGGAACGTTATATGTATAAAAGTCTCATTATAACACTGTTTATATTAGGAAAATCTTGATAGCAAGGAACCAAAATAGAAAATAAGATAAATTGTTGAAAATAATAATTAAAAGCATAAATCAGGGTATAGTGTACCAAGTCAGCAATTCAAAGAAATAGAGGAAAACAATAGAATGGGAAAGCCTAGAGATCTCTTCAAGAAAATTAAAGATACCAAGGGAAGATTTCATGAAAACATTCTCACAATAAAGAACAGAAACAGTATGGACCTAACAGAAGCAGAAGATATTAAGAAGAGGTGGCAGCAATACACAGAACTATACAAAAAAGATCTTAATGACCCAGATAATCACGATGGTGTCGTCACTTACCTAGAGCCAGACATCCTGGAGTGCCAAGTCAAGTGGGCCTTAGGAAGCATCAAAATGAACAAAGATGGTGGTGGTGATGAAATTCCAGCAGAGCTATATTAAATCCTAAAAGATGATGCCGTTAAAGTGCTGCACTCAATATGCCAGCAAATTTGGAAAACTCTGCAGCGGCCACAGGACTGGAAAAGGTCAGTTTTCATTCCAATCCCAAAAAAAGGCAATGCCAAAGAATGTTCAAACTACCACATAATTGCACTCATTTCACACACTAGCAAAGTAATGCACAAAATTCTCCGAGTTAGCCTTCAACAGTATATGAACCGAGAATTCCCAGGTGTTCAAGCTGGATTTAGAAAAGGCAGACGAACCAGAGATCAAATTGCCAACATCTGTTGATTCATCAAAAAAGCAAGAGAATTCCAGAAAAACATCCACTTCTGCTTTATTGATGTTGCTAAAACCTTTGACTGTGAGGATCACAACAAACTGTGGGTGATTCTTAAGGACATAGGCGTGCCAGAACACCTTACCTATCTCCTGAAAAACCTGTATGCAGGTCAAGGAAAAACATTTAGAACCAGACATGGAACAACAGACTGGTTTCAAATTGGGAAAGGAGTACGTCAAGGCTGTATATTGTCACTCTGCTTATTTAACTTGTATACTGAGTACATCATGCAAAATACCAGACTGGATGAAAACAAGCTGGAATCAAGATTGCTGGGGGAAATATCAATAACCTCAGATAGGCATATGACACCACCTCTGTGGCAGAAAGTGAAGAAGAACTAAAGAGCCTCTTGATGAAGGTGAAAGAGGAGAATAAAAGAGCTGTCTCAAAACTCAACATTCAAAAAACGAAGATCATTGCATCTGGTCCCATCACTTCATGGCAAATTGATGGGGAAACAATGATAGCCTTTATTTTCTTGGGCTCCAAAATCACTGCAGATGGTGACTGAAGCCATGAAAATAAAAGATGCTTGCTCCTAGGAAGAAAAGCTATGACCAAACTAGATAGTATATTAAAAAGCAGAGACACTGCTCTGCTGACAAACCATCTTGACAAAACCATTGTGAAAGCTATGTTTTTTTCCGTAGTCATATATGGATGTGAGAGTCAGACTATAAGAAATCTGAATACTAAACAATTGATGCTTTTGAACTGTAGTATTGGAAAAGACTGTTGAGAGTCCCTTGGACTGCAAGGAGATCCAACCAGTCCATCCTAAAGGAAATCAGTCCTGAATATTCACTGGAAGGACTGATGCTGAAGCTAAAACTCCAATACTTTGGCCACGTCATGCGAAGAACTGACTCATTGGAAAAGACCCTGATGCTGGGAAAGATTGAAGACAGGAGGAGAAGGGAACGACAGATGATGAGATGGTTGGATGGCATCACTGACCCCATGGACATGAGTTTGAGCAAGCTCTGGGAGTTGGTGATGGACAGGGAAGCCTGGCATGCTGCATTCCATGGGGTCACAAAGAGTCAGACATGACTGAGCGACTGAATTTACTAACTGACTAAGCAGAGAAGCCCCTAGTAAAATATTAATCTTGGTCAAATATTGTAGCTATATATTTATGATCTAAAACTTAAGAAATGTTCTGTGACAACCCAGAAGTGTAGGATGGGGTGGAAGTTTGGAGGGAGGCTCAAGAGGGAGAAGACATATGTATATGGCTGACCCATGTTGATGTAGGGCAGACAACACAATATTGTAATTATCCTTCAAGTAAAAATGAATTAAGGGAAAAAACTGAAGGGAGATTTTAAGTTCTGTATTTTGTACCAATAGCAAGTGTAAAAGATATAAGCTAGTTTGGGGATTGGGTGGGTTGATGACGTTTTTAAGAGGAGCATTCTTTGTAATGGACTGTATCCTTGTGAGTACCATGGGGATGCAGACCACTTTGATCCGTCTCCTGTGTGTCTTTGTAGTACTCGTCAAACTGTACCTGCTGAGCTGTTATCTCTGTTCCTCAAATCTTTCATCAGATCTCGATTCTCACAGAGCATCTTTGGCAGAACAAGCTGGCTCAATAGCTATATTCCAGTTTTATTCTTCGGTTTTCTGCTCCCACCAGAGAACCTTTCTGGATGACGTTTGTCTTGGCTTCCAAGGGGAATAATGAAGCTGTGGATGTGATCTCAGACACCTGAAATCAGTTCACAGATTGCTGTCAATGCTCTCTGTGCATCTGTACAAACAGGCACCTGTTGGATTTGGGGTGTTGACAGCAGATAATATAAGTGGAAAATGCAGTGAAGGACAGGCAGTGTCTGCTCTCATGGAGCTGGTTTATAAGTAAGTGGTTATTAGGCTGTGCCTCTGCTTCTGCCCCGTCACATGTTTAACCAGGAGCAATCACTGCCAACATATGGCCTCAGGCCCACGGATTATCAGGACAGTATTTGCCCTAGAACAGTGATTATCAGTGTGGTCCTGAAACAGCAGCAGCAGCATCACCTGGGGACTTGTTAGAAACGCAGATTCTCAGGCTGCTCATCAGACACACTGAATCAGGAACTCTGGGATGGGCTCAGCAGAGTGTTTCAACAAGCCCTCCAGCTAATCATGATGGGACACTCAAGTTAACAGCTGTGACTGTTAAAAGAGCAGAAACTTAATCCCCAAGTACATTCTACCATCATCGTCTTTTTTACTTACGTCTGTAAAATTCATAAAATCTCACAACTTCAGAGGAAGGTACCCCCTAGATCTGCTTCCACTCTGAATCCTCAAGAGAACCATTTTTCATTATTTCTATTTTTAGATGTATTAATAATGCTTCCCCTGCTCTAAAATATATTCTTCTTTATGTAGCATCCGTAGAAAGTATTTATTGCTATCTTCTTTGAGAAATAAAGATTTAAGTTACTTATATGCCCTTCCCTTTTCCTTGCTTCCTCTGAATTTTTTAACAGTTCAGTTCAGTTGCTCAGTCATGTCTGACTCTTTGTGACCCCATGGACTACAGCACGCCAGGCCTCCCTGTCCATCACCAACTCCTGGAGCTTGCGCAAACTCATGTCCATCGAGCTGATGATGCCATCCAACTATCTCATCCTCTGTCATCCCCTTCTCCTCCTGCCTTCAATCTTTCCCAGCATCAGGGTCTTTTCAAATGAGTCAGCTCTTCGCATCAGGTGGCCAAAATATTGGAGTTTAATGGTATATAGCATTTCTCAAGTGGGACCCCTGTCTGATGGGCATCTCTAGGAATTAGTCTGATGTACAACTCAGTGTGGAAAGTCATGCCCTCTGATATTTGTCAGTCCTCTGATCAGAAGGCCTCTTTTCTGCCTAAATTCTGCATCCTGCCTTTTGTGTCAGTGCTCAGACTTAGTGAGCTATTGTTCACTGAGATCCTAGCTCTAACTTGTTGGGCCCAAGAAAGCACTTTTCCCCTCAGCTACCATAATAACTTCTAAGAGCCCCATGTGTATGATCTGTGATATAGTCAAGTACTGCCAGCACCATCTGGCACTTGTCCAAATGCTTTTCCATGGATTTTCTTATACCAGATCACATGACTATGATTTGCATGCTTCCTAACTGCTTCCCAGTGATGCTAGTGACAAAGAACCCACCTGCCAACATAGGGGACATGAGACACAGGTTTGGTCCCTGGGTTGGGAATATCCCCTGTAGGCGAGCATGGCAACCCACTCCAGTATTCTTGGCCTGGAAAATTCCGTGGAGAGAGGAGCCTTGTGGGCTACAGTCCATGGGGTTGCAAAGAGTCGGTCATGACTGAGCACACTTGCATGTAATGATCTAAATTATTGGAGTCTCTTGTTTTCTTTCAACTTCTAGAGAGAGTGACCTTAACCAGCTTCTCGGAAGATAATTTCTTTCTGAAAAGCAGAGCCATTTAGTAATTGATGACTCATTTAATAATGAGAAAACCCCTGAAGTACATTTTCAGTTCTTAAGATTTCAGTATCTGAATTCTTATCTACTTAAATAAAGAGTTCCTTTATTTTGGAAAACTCTGTTTTGGAATATGACCAAGTAGGAGAACATTTCATTTCAGTCTGATTCATGCTTTACTCATGCTTTATTCAAGAATAAATTAGACCATTCTTGAGGACATAGGCCTTGTCATATGAGAATATATTGCAAAATCTAGGCGAGCACAATAAGTGGACACAGAGTAGATTTTAATAAAAAATATTTATTAGTCAGTTTTGCCTGAATGAAAGCTACCTTCCTTTGCTCCTACAGATTTAGGGATTTTGTTTGTTTGTTTGCTCCCCTTCCTCATGAATGTATGATTTGTCAGAAGGAAACAGGTTTATATTTATCTTTTTGGGAAGCACCCCCAACTGAGCCTCCCTTGAGACACTTGGTTTTGTCAACCTGACCATTGTATCCCAGAATCCGACATTTTCAAAAGAAACCCAGGCCTCACTTGGATTAACCCAATCATGGGATACTTAAGACCAATCTAGATATTTTTAACCTAAAATTAGCACTTCCTGTTTCCTTTGACTAAATCGAGTATTTTGCATAACCATTCATTCAAAAGCCAATCAGTGCCTCCTCTGTTTAAAGCACCATATTCCAAGCACAGAGCAAAACGCAAAGATGACCAAGACATTATCCTAACCCTCAAATGCCTACTCTTTAATAGGGAACATTAGACATACAATTAACTACATAAAATGCAAACCAGAGGCATGTATGCAATCATACCACAAGCAGTATTTTTGGAGCTGGGGTGTTCTCTGAATACACATAATAATCACGCATAGGTTATTTTCATGGAATCTCTGCTGTTATCCAATCTTATCAACTAATGATGCATCCTAACTAGTAGATGCTGGGGGAAATATAAAGAAACATAAAACCTGGTTTGTGCCCTTGAAACACTTGTTCAGGAGACAAGCTGCGAGTGTAAAAATGTAGGCAGTGATGGAAGAGGTAACCAATGTGAAACAGGAGACATATGAGCTGTCATAAAGCAGATCCTGATTTATCACAGATACATAGATTTGCATTTCAAAAACCCTGGTTCCTGGCTTCCATTGGTCTTTTATACTTTCTCAAGAAATCAGGATGTCCCAGGGTGCTTAATAATAAAAGTGATAACTGTGCAGAACTGAGCAGCCCATGTCAAGGTTGGAGAAAAGGAAACGTCAGAACTCTTAGGAGCCTAGTTACTAACTAAGGAAGTAGTTAGCTTTTGAGGGGTTTTGAGCAGAAGCAGGAAAAGACTAAGAGGCAGACAGAATAGACTAATGATTTCGAGTTTTTGTTCTAAACATTTTTAGGTTTGAGTCCCAGGTCTCCTGCTTTGCTCGTTTTAAAATGTATAGCGTCACTGAGAGGATAAATAACATGGTACAAGAAGCGCACAGAATAGGGTTTTCAGAGGCTAACTGCTGTCAGTGCTGGCTGTTGAGTGCTGCTTCCACTTTTATTATGCTGCAGTCTCCTTCCCGTGGAGAAGGCAATGGCACCGCACTGCAGTACCCTTGCCTGGAAAATCCCATGGACGGAGGAGCCTGGGGGGCTGCAGTCCATGGGGTCGCTAGGAGTCGGGCATGACTGAGCGACTTCACTTTCACTTTTCACTTTCATGCATTAGAGAAGGAAATGGCAACTCACTCCAGTGTTCTTGCCTGGAGAATCCCAGGGATGGGGGAGCCTGGTGGGCTGCCGTCTCTGGGGTCGCACAGAGTCAGACATGCCTGAAGCGACTTAGCAGCAGCAGCAGTCTCCTTCCCGATTTGTAAAAAGGATAATAATGTCATTGAGAGTGAAGTAAGTCAGAAAGAGAAAAACAACTTTCCTGTATTAATGAATATTTATGTAGAAAAATAGTACAGATGAACCTATTAGCAAAGCAGAAATAGACACACAGACATAGAGAACAAATGTATGGACACCAAGGAGGGTGGGGGAGGAATGCACTGGGGGCTTGGGATTGATATATGTACACTATTATGTATAAAATAGACAACTAATGAGAACCCACTGTATAGCGCAGGGAGCTCTACTTAAAGCTCTGTGGTGACCTAACTGAGAAGGAAATAAAAAACAGAGGGGATATATATGTACATATAGCTGGTTCATTTTATTGTTTAGCAGGAAATAATGCAAGGTTGTAAAGCAACAGTACTCCAATAAAACTTTTTTTAACTGTAACTCCACATAGAATTTTTTTGGTAAGAATTAGAAGAGATAAGCACGTAGGATGCTTTGTCAGGACTGCAGCTTACTGTCATCTGATGTATGCTTTGCACATCTTCAGAGGAAATCAGTCCCTTCATTGTCATCATCAATATGTGTGGTGATGAGTACATTTTCTTTCGGGAGGAGCAGCTCTTTACAATATTTGCATGAAGTGATCATATTTGTTAGTGCCGAGTGCATAGTCAACTCCAGCTAGTACTGATGCTGCTGCTACTGTGACCACCTCTAGAACCCTAGAGTTTCCCCTCTGCTTCTGTTCATGTTCCTTGCTTCCAAAAGCCTCAGCTCTGCCCTAGAAGGAGAAAGTTGTCTGGACAAGTCAGAAGAGCTCCTCTGGTTTTATTAGTTTGTTTAGTATTTGCAAACCTGTAGGGTAAATATTGTATTTTGCATTTTATAACAGAAGAAAATCTCTTTCCTGCTGAAAGGCCCATGTGGCCCTTAGTGATAGAAAGATAAAGCTGGAATATAAACCCAAGTCTGTCTGCTTTTCCCCCCATTAACACATGCTGTTAATATCCAGATGAAATGCCCATCCTAGGGAAAACTGACTCAAAGATTTTGTGAGAGGATTATGGTCAAATAACTATGTAAATGTGAAATGGCAACATGTTTATTATCCAAGTGTGGCTGCCCAGGAATTCCCATTAACACAGGCAGGTAGAGGTCATAAGCTAGAGCCTTTCTTTTCCTGAGAGAGAAGTCGTGGGATGTGAAGAAAGCTCACTGATGTTTTATCTCTTTGCTAATGTTTTCTTGTTATTCCACAGCCCAGAAATATTCTTGGCCTGTGAGTAGATTACATTTTCATAGCAATGCGGAGGATTTAACTCCCACAGATGTTAATGGAAGCCATATAGCTATGCAGCACTTTCAAAATGTACCACTTAATGTCTGAGCCTTTTAATCATGCTAGAAGATTTTTTTTTCTAGCAAATAAACACAAATCTATTTTTGTCCTAACAAAGAAAAGAAACAAGCGCACATTCTGTCGCACTCTGCTCTTGGAGTATATTCTGATTCTTTCTTTGGAAATTCACCAAACATCTGTGAAGCTTTCCCCTAGATTTGATGGCTTCCAGACTTAAACATGACTCCCATTTATTTGGAGACAAACAACCAAACAAAATCTTCAAATTTTTCTACATTAAACCTATGGGGAAATTTTTTTCTAGGAAGTGGAAGAGAATAAGCCTCTTTCATGGATTTATTTAGAAAAGCAATGTGAAGAGCTTAACCAAAGGATAGAGATCATTCAGCCTGTAACTCACCCTGGTAGACAATGAAAATCAGAGTGGCAGTAGACCCCACATGGGCAGAAAACACACCATGGTATTCCCATTGCTTGGCATGTGGTGATGTATTACAGATGTGCCTAAATACCATTGGCATTACACAACAATACAAAAAGATGTTCAGTTTGAAACATGAGTTTGCTTATTGCCTGTTTTTATAGGCAGTTCTCCAAAGTGTGGTCCCTGGACTAGCAGCATCAGTAGCATTTGGGAACTTGTCAGAAATGCATGTTCTTAAGCCCTAATCCAAATTTACTGAACCCAAAACCTCTGAGACAGGGTCCCACATATCTGTGTTTTAACCAAACCCTCTGGGTGATTCTGGTGCATGGGGACATTTGAGAACCACTGGTCTAAATACTGGCTTAAGCATTGAATTAACCTGAGTTCTGTTTGAGTGCCTCCTGGGTGGGTGGAGGTTTATTCTCGCGTACCTCTGTTCCTCACACTGGTTAACCATACTGGATTGTACTTCGTCACTCAGGACTCTGTTTCATGCTCCAGCGAACCTCAGTGTGTGGAGAAATAGAACCCAAGACTTGAAGAAGTCAGGAGTTGAGAGAGAAGCAGGAACCAGGTACACAGTTGAAAGAAGTCAGGCATCAACCTTCTTGCTAATAGTTCATGGCAGCAGTTTGAGCATTTTTGAACTATGGAACTAAGGTTGCAGAATGGAGCAAGGTAAAATATCCTTGTTGTTCAGTCGCTAAGTCATGTCCAGCTCTTTGTGACCCAATGGACTACAGCATGCCAGGCCTCCCTGTCCCTCACCTTTCCCCAGAGTTCACCCAAACTCATGTCCATTGAATTGGAAATATCATGTCATATGGAAAGTCAAATATAAAAGCAGATAGTAAGTTAAATTTAGGCCTACTTTATTGACAGTTATGTGCAATCTGCTTTTAGCTACCACACCACTCCAGGTATTTCTGTTGTGGCCCTAACCATGATGCATGGAAATTACTAGTTAACCTTCCCTAAATCTCTGAAGGCAGGGAACACCATGCTTTTTTCCTTTTTGGTATCCTTTGGTATGTGTCTCTGGAGAAGACAATGGCACCCCCCACTCCAGTACTCTTGCCTGGCAAATTCCACGGATGGAGGAGCCTGGTGGGCTGCAGTCCATGGGGTCGCTAGGAGTCGGACATGACTGAGCGACTTCACTTTCACTTTTCACTTTCATGCATTGGAGAAGAACATGGCAACCCACTCCAGTGTTCTTGCCTGGAGAATCCCAGGGATGGGGGAGCCTGATGGGCTGCCGTCCATGGGGTCACACAGAGTCGGACACGACTGAAGTGACTTAGCAGCACAGCAGCAGCAGTATGTGTCTCATACATATTAGGTGCTCAGTGGATATCTGTTCAATTGAAGCAAGCACTTCTGGTTTGGGGAGAGCCGCTCGCTTGCCAAATATGATGTCACTGACCATGCAAGGGAAACAGACAAAGAGTACAAACAAGGGAAAAGCTTAAGAGATTGTAGGGTCCAAGGGGAAGCATGGAGCTGCATAGGGAGACTATTCCAGTGGGAGTCTGATAAGAGAAAATCTGTGATTGGAAGTGGGAGTCTGCGATTGCAAAAGGGAAGGAGATGGTGGGAAAATGTGATGTTTGGAGAAAAACAGAAAGGATTGGATATGAAGAGGGGAGCTCGAATTGTGGTGTTTGACAAGAATAGGGCATTCAGACAACAAAATGAAGCAAGGTGGGGGCGGCAGAGGAAAGACGGGATGGAAGATATGCAGATACCATGAGCAGTAGGAGAGATCAAAAGCATGGGGGAGGGGGTAGGAATGAGAATTTTATTTGATCAGCTAGACTTAAGGATTTGGAAGTTCATTGTTGCTTTATGGATTTATCATCAAAAGAAAGCCCAACTCACACAATTAAGCTGCCTGTGCCCCCACAAATGCCTGGCCATCTTCCCTGAAAGCCCCCGCTAGATATTTTGGTCCTTGGCAACACAAATTTTTCCTCTGCAACTGGTTTTAGAGGCTTTCTCTGGACGACAAGCCACTGAGGAGCAACCCCTTTCTTCAGTCTTGTTCTTCTGTCCCTGAAAACCAAGAGGGAGGGCCAGGGGACTCCTGGGTCAGCACTTCCCTCAGGAGCCATCATGCATCTACCTGCCTCTGATGAGACTGCAGATGGATGCCAAAGTGGGCCAAGGAAGGATTCAGGATTGGGTACTTTTCTCACTGGATACATGTCTTGTGCTGTAGGGATGCTCTCAGCCAATTCCAGGGCTTCAGTAGATCATGCACTGTGGGGTCAAAAGTATCAGCTTGGTATCAGTAGATATTAAGCTGCTGCTAAGTCGCCTCAGTCGTGTCCGACTCTGTGTGACCCCATAGACAGCAGCCCACTAGGCTCCTCTGTCCCTGGGATTCTCCAGGCAAGAATACTGGAGTGGGTTGCCATTTCCTTCTCCAATGCATGAAAGTGAAAAGTGAAAGTGATGTCATTCAGTCATGCCCAACTCTTAGCGACCCAATGGACTGCAGCCCCCCAGGCTCCTCCGTCCATGGGATTTTCCAGGCAAGAGTACTGGAGTGAGTTGCCATTGCCTTCCCTGGATATTAAGCTACTCATTTACAATTGTCTTCCCAGGTGGCGCTAGTGGTAAAGAACCCGCCTGCCAGTGCAGGAGATATAAGAGACATGGGTTTGATCCCTAAGTCAGGAAGATCCTCTGGAGAAGGGAGTGGCAACCCATTCCAGTATTCTTGCCTGGAGAACTCCACGGACAGAGGAGCCTGGCAGGCTACAGTCCATGGGGGTCACAAAGAGCTGGACACAGCTGAAGCAACTTAACATGCAAGCACAACACATGTTCTATTTTGTTTTTGATAATTTGCTGTTAGTTTTTTCCTTCAAATGCTTGTTAGTTTTAGAAAATTTAAGTAAGCCAAAAAAAAAAAAGTTAGGATTCCTCTAGATCCTACCAAATCAGAAATATCTGTCATTATCTTGGCATGGTGCTTTCTGGTAGGTAGATGTGTTTGCATCCTAGCAACAGTAAGCACATTCCTTTAGGAAAATGCATTGGTGGGAAAGTATGTTGGTATATTGGTCCCATAGTTCCTATGTTCCACTGTGAGCTATCAATACTGTAATTTATTGAATGGAGGGATATAGTATAGGAAAGTGAGAGCCCAGGTTGTCATGTATTCCCTCTCACTCTTGCATTTTAAACTTTTCTCCTTCTCAAATTCTTTCATGTACCTCTGCAAATATGCTCAGATCTCTTCCAATCTAAATTAAGCCTGAGTTACCACCTAGAAGTAGCTGTGCAACTTTGGTCAAGCGTCTCAACCTCTCTGTGCTTTGTTTGCCTTATCTATAAAGTAAGGATAATAACAGGACCTACCACATAGACTTTATGTAAGGATTAAATGACTTAAAAGTCACACATTATTTAGAATACTACTGAAGAAATAATGATCATGATTATGTGGATGGTGATTCTCCCATACATGCTGGTTCCATGTCAGGCTAGGTTTTGAGTCAAGGCTGTTGGGTTCATTAAAATTCTGATCACTCCATATTTGCTCAAAATTCTAAGTTCCAAGAACTGCTTCATTGCCTGCATTTATATAGCCCTGACTCTTCACCCTTATTTGCTGTTCTACAGCTATTTGTGAAGGCTAGAATTTAGATGCAACAACTTTCTTTATTCTTTCTGCTAAAGAGCAGGAATGGATCAGGTCTGACTTTTCTCATTTGCAGGCAACAGAATTTCACAGATTAATTACCTGAAAGAGAACAGCATTAATGCTAAGTGCTACCAAAAAAATTTCGCTCCTCTATGCAGGAATCATTTGCTCTAATACATACATATAATATAGATATATGTATTGTGTACATATATATATAATGCATGTATGTTTTGTGTGTACATATATATATATATATGCCTCTGAGAAAACATCATTCCTCAAGAAAACAAAAGCTTTTTTTTTTTTAAGGTGCCTAGAAATGGAAGTAAAAAAGAAAAGTTTGTCTTTAAGACTCTTATTTGTAGCCCTTACTTCCCCCAGTTCCCACAACCTTATGCTTGTTCCTGGCTTCCCAGGGACTCCTATGGCCAGTTTGGGAAACATCCTGCACACTGGAATGCACTGCTTTTCTTTTACAGCCGTCAGACAGACAGACACACAGTTATACACATGCAGCATGAAATGCTTTCCTAAAGTCCCATTTTCTCAAAGTGGCATAAGTTTTCATAAAGGATCAGCCCCCAGGACCTTATCTTTAATAAAAATCCAAGTACCTCCTGGAAAGTGACATTAAAAGTGGGAATTTTAACCTCTGAGTATCTGATGAGGGCAATAGACCTCGCCTTCCACCCCAGATCTCATGAATACTTCATAGGCACACACTCTAGGGGGTTTGTGAATTTCCTGACATTGGCTCATAGAATCCAAGTTAATAAATAAAACCCCAAGCTTAGATGATGATTTCTATACCCATAAAATCCTAACAAGGGAAATAGTTTTCAGTACTTTCACATTTAAAAAATCATAAAGATTATTTAATGTGTTCAAACAAAACAGCCCTGTTCATTGTGTTTAGTTTTGGTAAAAATCTTTCTTAGGTAGCAAAGTACAAGATAATTGGTACCCAATATACCAGGACTGCAAACATTGTGTCTGTGACTTCTAACAGAAATTTACCTAATTGCTGTCACTTGGGTATCTTTTTAACCTTTTGTAAAAGTTTAGTATTAATCTCCTCTCTTGAAATTCTAGTAAGCACATAGCTAGGAAATGAAACAAAATATAGCTAAAATGTATAATCCACATAATTAGTAGGTTATTGATAGAAATAAAAGAATATATAATTAGAAATTAAGTAGTATCCAAGATTCAGAATAACAGAATATATGTATCTTGTTTCATCTTTTATGTAGAAAAGAAAATGAAAATTGCTTTAAATATACTATGGAGATTTGGGGACTGCCAGTGTATATCCATGTGACCCATTTTAGACTTCTTTATCAGAATTAAAAGATTAAGAGCCTTTATAAAATCTGCAGTTAAATAGGCACACTTTAAACAGACCTTGCCAAATAAGTCTAAAATCTGCTCAAGTTGTAACACTGGGACAGCGTGGTTCATTCTTATTTCTCTTTATCCTTTCAGTGGATCCATTCTCTTTGTGTTGTAATCACTTTTCACAGCTCAGTGATTTCTCTGATACTGTCTTAAAGTATTGTTATTCAAAGGGTCAAAATAAAACAGCATCCCAGAAACCCCAGAGGCAGTGCACAGCCAACAGCCTCAAACTCATGGTTGCAGAAGGCAATTATCAAAACAGAACGATGCTTTAATTTAATACAGTTTAGAATTCGGAATAGGGTGCTTTTATTTATATATTTGGTTTTTGCCTCTTCTGAGTGTCTGCCTGTGTTCCTTTTTGTTTTTCCTTTCAGCAGCTCTTGCCAAGCAAATGTGGCAGTACTGACAGTTGCCACTTTGAGCAGCCTTGCCATTCCTTCTGTTCCCCCTCCATGTGTCCCTCTAGCTGGGCCAACAATGAGGTGACTACAAGGAGGTGCAACTGGCAGAAATTAGTAAATATCATTCTAACGTTAAAAAATAATACACGCTTATATGTATTAGAGAGATGCTTACATCAGAGCCCTGGAACCAGCATCTGCCAACACAGCCTTGCAAAATTAATACTTGCATTTGGTGAATTTGTACTTGATTTAAGATTAACTTCTAAAGGACAAGCACTGGGCATCATTTACTCTCCACATTGTATTAAAATATTTTGCATATAATTAAGCTGCATATGTCTTCAGCAGGAAATCTCTAGTCATTCTGGATAAAGCCCTGAGTTGCTTCATTATACTTTCTCAATTTAGGAACAGAACATTAAGGAAACATGCCCATTTGCATGCACTTAAAATGGCAGAGATAGAGTGTCTTAATTAGTTTTAATCCTGAGGAGAATGGTAACTAGATGATGTGCATTTATGCTGAGTTTAGCACAATAGAAAATGGGTTTAGACTGCAACAAAAGAATTTATGTTACCCCCGTGGATCAATTTGCTGGTCCTGTGAGTTGTTCAAATGAGTTATTAAGAGACTAGATCTGCATCAATTTTTAAAAAGATTTACTTATTTATTTTTTAAAAGATTTCTTTATTTTTGACTGCGCTGGGTCATCATTGCTGCCCGTGGGATTCCTCTTAAGTGCTGTTAGTGGGGCTACTCTTGGTTGAGGTGCGCGGGCTTCTCATTGCAGTGGCTTCTCTTCTTGGGGAGCACAGGCTCTACACCTGGACTTCAGCAGCTGCGGCGCAAGGACTCAGAAGTCGTGCTTTGAGGGCTCTTGAGCGCTGGCTCAGTTGCCGTGGCACAGGGTCTTAGTTGTTCCAAGGCATTTGGGACCTTCCAAGACCAGGGATTGAACTCGTGTCCCCTGCATTGGCAGGCTGATTCTTAACCACTGGACCACCAGGGAAGCCCCAGATCTGTAGTTTATTTAAGTAATTTTTTAAAAAGGTAGTGACCCTACTGGGAGAGACTAGCCAATTTCTTTCTTTTTTTTAATTTACTCTCTTTTAAATAGTTTCTCTGCAGAAACGAGCTGCATTTAATATTCATATCTAGAGGCAGTTAGGTCACTTCTGTTTTAATTGTTTGCTACTTGTGATAAAACAGTATTTTAATTTAGATTGTGAACTATTATTTTTTTTATTTCCTGGAAGAATAAATTTGGTGTGTTTATTAGCTTATGCTAACTCAAGGACTGGTTAATGTGTTTATCAAAAAGAATGACCTGTGTGGGTCCATAGTGGAAGAGAAATGAGTAGAAAGCAGATTCTGAATCGCCAGCAAGACTGAACACACGGGCCATCTTTTTTTTTAATTACCATGCTGGCTTAACAGCATGGTAATTTCAGGATTTCCCTCTACTTTGATGTCATCTTAACTTTTACAAAATATGTAGAAATAATCGTTCTCATTTTTGTAAATATTGATTTAATGCCTGCAAAGTATTCCATCACAAAAATATAATCTTCTCATTAACCAGTACTCTGTTATTAGACATCATTTCCAATTGTTTCTTATTATAAATACCAATATTGAAATGAACATTTACTGGTAAATCCTTGTCTACATGTAATATTATATCTTTTGGAAATAACATTTTTAACTCCATCTTTGTCCCAAGATCTAAAATTGACACCCACCTTAAGATTAATTTCAAACCTACGTAAGTCTATAGAAAAGATATGTCATGTTAAAAATGTTGTTACTGAAAGCGGGGCCCAGCTGCTTGCTGTCCAAAAGCCAAGACTGGAGGGCAAGATTGGTGGAAATTCTATTTTATTTCTGGGGCCAGAAATCGGGGGGAGGGCAGACTCGTGTCCAAAGGCCAGCTCCTCCCTGACAATCAGTGGGAAAGAGCTTTTAAAAAGGGGATTTCAGGGGAGTATGGGGAGAGGGCTACATGCCGAAACAGCGCATCCAACTCTGACAGTCATGTTGAAATTAGTCATACGGTGGTCTGATTGGAATTATCTTGATGGTTTTGAGTATAGTTAATCTTCAGTTCCAGGGTTAGTTTGTTCCCACATCCCTGAGGCCTGTTCTTGGAATTGTGGCAGCACCCCACTCCAGTACTCTTGGCTGGAAAATCCCATGGACAGAGGAGCGTGGTAGGCTCCAGTCCATGGGGTCTCAAAGAGTCGGACCCGACTGAGCGACATCACTTAGCTTATGTCACGGCTACAGTCTGGTCATCGTTTAGCTGACTTCTTCCACCTGGTGGAATTTCAGTCTCTGCAAGACAGCTCACAACATACGGCATAGAATCTTATCTATAGCCCTTGAAGAGAAACTAAAGCACCGTGACTTTGTTTAATGACTAAACTATTATTATTTTGTCCTGTTTGGGTGCTTTTCTTTGTTGGATACTTTCTTATTTCTTGATTTAACTTATTTGGCTACAGTTTTTCCATAGACAGAAGACAGACTGCTCCACTGCAATGTCATTGAGACTTTTATTTCTTATTGTATTGGCTTACATGGTTTCATCAGTTGCTCTCTCTCATAAGTATCACCATCTACATAGACTTCAGTTTCATATCTTAGAGACATCTACTTTGAGTGAATCAAAGCTAAATTTGAATAGACAAAGCAGTGTTGAAGATGATTGCACACCTTTTAGAAAGGATTCTTTTTAAAGCAGAGATTCGCTAAAAAGAGTTCATTTTATCAGTACCAATCCAAATGTGTTGAAAATATAACTGAATTCACTAGATTTTAGGGCAGACACAACTTTCTGAAAATAAACCATTTGGACTCTAAAACAGTGAGGATTTAAAACTCTAAATCCTTAAGAGCTGGTCGTGGAGAACTGGTAGTTTAAATCCAATTAATTGATTCTGATGATCAGCCAGGCTGGAGAGCTATAGAACTGAGGGTGTCTTGTAGCTTTCATCCTGTGATGCCTTTGAGATTTAGAAAGGCATCAAACAAAAGTAAGAGGCACAGAAGAGCCCGGAGACTCGACGAGTCAAGGCATCACAGCCTGTAAGCTCAGTCTCCTTTACTTCTAAGAAATCCCACAGCACTCTGCCGTGTTCTCATCCCTGTTCTTTCGGAGAAGGCAATGGCACCCCACTCCAGTACTCTTGCCTGGAAAATCCCATGGATGGAGGAGCCTGGTAGGCTGCAGTCCATGGGGCAAGGCACTGAGGGACTCTGGAGCCAGAAGATTGTGTAATTCTTATGGACTGTCTTGCTTCACTATAAGGAGAAAAAAAGATTGGTAGAATGTGGGAGTCAGTAACCCTCCCCAAAAAGTTTTTATATAAAGCAGCATTTACCATCCTACTGTTCTAAATTTATACACTAATATGTATTGTCTCTATCTGCTTATAAAGAAAAAACAAAGAGCTTGCTATCTTACCAAAGAGAAAATTATTTGCCCTCTCCCTATCTCAAAAGAGAAAAGATAATCTCCTGGAGTATTTTTTTTTTTAATTCAACTTACTGTGAAGTACTGACTGTAAGCAGTCCTGGGCACATATTGAAGGATGGATATAGCTGTGAGAGTAGTCAGGACATCTTATGCTCCATCAGTCCCACAATTAAATCAATTGATCTTGCTCCTCACTTTCTCTGTCCTCATTCCATGAATATTTGTATGACAGCTCCACACTCAGATAAAAATAAATATATCCAGTCCCTACCATGAGGAAGTTTTTTTCAGTCAATATTTTTTATTGACATATAGTTGATTTCCAACATTGTGTTAATTTCTGCTGTATAGCAAAGTAATTCAGTTATGCATATATATATATATATATATACACATTCTTTTTTAATATTCTTTCCCATTATGGTTTATCATAGGATATTGAATATAGTTCCCTGTGCTATATATATAGAGTCAGACCTTGCTATTTATCCATCCTATGTATAAAAGTTTAAATCTGCTAACCTCAATGAAGCTTACATTTTAATAAGGGAGAGTAGATAAGCAAGCCATCCAGCCTCAGCAGAGCGGTCGTGGGGAAGGAGGTGGTTCTGTGATCCTCAGAGCTCCTGAGAGCCCTGTCTGTGATTGAAATGAGAAGATGGATGTGATATTAGAAACCAGAGAGGGGAAATGTTTCCTCACGTCCAAATACTCTGGGGAGTGGAAGCAAGGGTGAATACCCACGTCAGGATAGAGAAAGATCTGGAAACAAAAGTAGGTAGGTGTAGGGTACAGACTCCTGGTGGAAACTTTTCAAGAGAATAGTCAGAGCTCTACCCTGGGACTTGAGTGAAATGACAACATGGAAGCTTTTGCAATGTAGCCAATGGACACCAGCTATGGCTGGTGCAGCATATGGGTTGCAGCAGCCCAGGGTAGGAACATGAGGTGTTTGTTAAACAGCTGAAATATCCACCTCAACGGAGAGGCACTGGGAGGCTTCTCGTCTCTGTGTTCACTGAATAGTTACGGAGCATCCACTGTACGTTCTTCTAAGAACCATGAATAGTAATGAGCACGGTAGACGAAGTCTTCCCTGTTACTCAGCTGCGGACGGTTTTAATGGTCAGATCATTGTGGCTGATGGATTGGTAGCGTGTGAAGAGAATATTCTAGAATTGTAAGGATAGGAAAAGATGATATGGTCTAGGAAGCCAAAGTAAGAGCTCTCAAAAAAAAGAAATGGTTTTGGAAAGCTTAAGAGTCTTTGTGTTCCTCATTCTGGAAGATTCCAAACTGATGTTGACCAGCTGTTGATTTCAAATGTTAAGAATATTGATACTCTATTTATATACATTTATAATAATATATAGCTATAATATTTATCATATGTGAGAGGGGGAGACAGAACAACCTTTGCTTCAGTTCCTCACAGCTCAAAAGTTCATTGAATTAGTGAGGGCCCAATAAACTAAAGTTGTCCTTGGGAAGCACAGACCTGGATGAGAACTTCAGCAGCGTTATCACCAGGAAGGAAACACTTCATCTTGGCAACAGAGGACTCTGTAGGTTACCTTTAGCAGAACCCTACACTGGGGAGCTAGAGGAGCACTTGGTGACCACACTTAGGAGGCCTGACCACCGCATCTGCTCACTTATCACCTGTATTTGGTTGTCTGTTCTAGCCCAAATTTGTCCGTCCTTTTTCCTAAGACCCTACTCCTGACATAAACACGAGATCTTTCTGTGCTTACCCACTATGGTTCATCACTGCAGTAGTTCTCTCTTCCTGTTACATTTTTACAGTTTTTTTAAATTGGAGTACAGTTGCTTTACAATATTGTGTTTCTGCTTATAACGAAGTGAGTCAGCTGTATGTATAAGATATATCCCTTTCCTCTTGGACCTCCCTCCCCCACAACGCCCTCATCTAGACCATCACAGAGCACGGAGTTGAGATCCCTGTGCTATACAGATCTTTTTTTAAATTTATTTATTTTAATTGGAGGCTATACAGATCTATAGACAATAAACGCTGGAGAAAGTGTGGAGAGAAGGGAACCCTCTTGCACTATTGGTGGGGATGTAAGTTGATACAGCCACTATGGAAGACAGTATGAAGTTTACTTAAAAACTAAAAATAGTTACCAGGTGACCCAGCGATTCCACTAGTAGGCATATACCCTAAGAAAACCATAATTCAAAAAGACTCATGCACCCCAGTGTTCATTGCAGCACTGTTTACAACAGCCAGGACATGGAAGCAACCTAGATGTCCATTGACAGAGGAATGTATAAAGAAGATGTGGTGTGTGTGTGTGTGTGTGTGTATAAAGTAAAGTGAAAGTCGCTCAGTTGTGTCTGACTCTTTGCGACCCCATGGACTGTAGCCTGCCAGGCCCCTCTGTCCATGGAATTATCCAGGCCAGAATACTGAAATGGGTAGCCGTTCCCTTCTCCAGAGGATCTTCTCAACCCAGGGATCGAACCCGGGTCTCCCACATTGCAGGTACCTGAGCCACCAGGGAAGCCGAAGAATACTGGAGTGGGTAGTCTATCCCTTCTCCAGCAGATCTTCCCAATCTAGGATCAGTTATTATACACACACACACACATACACACACACACACACACACACACACATTTTCTTTCTTTCTTTTTTAATATAAATTTATTTATTTTAATTGGAGGCTAATTACTTTACAATATTGTATTGGTTTTGCCATACATAGACATGAATCTGCCACGGGTGTACATGTGTTCCCCATCCTGAACCCCCCCCAACACCTCCCTCCCCATCCCATCCCTCTGGGTCATCCCAGTGCACCAGCCCCGAGCACCCTGTATCATGCATCGAACCTGGACTGGCGATTCACTTCACATGTGACAATATACATGTTTCAATGCCATTCTCCCAAATCATCCCACCCTCGCCCTCTCCCACAGAGTCCGAAAGACTGTTCTATACATATATATATACACGTGTATGTATGTATGTATAATGGGATATTACTCAACCATTAAAAGGAACAAGACTGGGTCTTTCTATTACATTTCTCTCTCTCTTGTGGGCAGTTCCCATTATCATTCTCATGTGTCATGTCTTCTTTCATTAAAAAAAAACAACAACATCTCTTTCCTCTATCTGCCACTCACTCATTCTCTTGGCTGGTCCTTCCTCGTCGCTCCAACTTCTAAATGTTGGCAGGCCCCCAATTTCAGCCTTTCAGTGACTGTCCTTTTCCATTTTCCCTTCTTCTCTGATCACCTCATCCAGTTTAATGGCTTTAAAACCCCGCCAATATGTTGATAACTCCCAACTCATTCATCTCTCTCACAGTCCAGGCCTCTATATCCAGCAGCCTACTCACAAGCTCCGTTTGCACATTGGGATAGACAGTGTTACTGCCCCATCCATATTCTCTCAGAAACAACAGTTTCCATGAATTTGGGCCAAATTCCCAAATACAAACACCAGGCTGTCTGCTAGAACCCACACACCCAAGTATGGTGCTAGGTTAACTCTCTAGGAGTGTCCTCTGACCAGTGGCTAGTGGGAGTTGATGGATAGATAAATGTCCCCGTTCCCTCACACTTTGGGGCCCCTGTGCCCTTGAAGAGAGGTGAGTTCTGATTTATGTTCTGTTTCCCAGAGAGATTGAGCCCCATTTACCCACGGTGCCAAGTGGCTTGGTAAGATACTCTGTGTGGAGTCTTTCCTATACCTGTCTCATCCCTCCAGTCCTCCTGAGTGTTTCCTGGGATTCTCTCCCTAGAAACTGCTTGTACTCAGAAGCTTGTCTCAGGGCCTGCTTGTGGAGAAACCCGTACTTAGACAGATGGCAAATGAGCATCCCAGCTCTTAACACGAAACTAACCCTTCACTCGAAACCTGCCCTTCCAAGGTCTTGCCTGTGTCTGTGAATGAGTAATTCTTCCAGTTACTGGTCAAATACCTTGACACTTACCAGTTTCTCACACTTCATACCTGATTAGCAGGTTCCACCTTCAAAATTCAAACACTTGCTTTTCTCCATAGAATTTCATGCTCTGGCATAGTGTAAATATTCAGCATTCAAAGGCTGTCTCCAGACAATTAAATGTAATTCCGTGAAGAAAAAAAAGTTCATGTGTTTTGTTTGCTGTTGTATCTTTAGTGACCAGAGGAGAGTCTGGAATACAATAAACCCTCAAATATTTGCTGAATGTGTTGCATGGATGTGGAAAAAAAAACTGATTAATGAGGATTAATGCTTTGGGGATGAAAGAGTAAAAAGATACTACTTAGGATGCCTAAAGATGTTAAATGCAGCTTTTCCCCAAACAAACTACTCTGTTTGTTACTGAAATGTTGTACAGTTAGAAAAAAATCCTCTGAGGATTACCCTATAGGGTCTGTCCACAGTAAGATGCTATATTATGAAGGTGGTGAGATCAAATGACTAATGAATCCTTTTTTAGAATGGATTATAATCCTTTTTTATAAGCCTGCTTCCTCCCACTTCTACCCCCAATAGTTTACATGTTCAGCATTTTAAGAATACCTATTCATGTAGGTATTTTGAGAAAAAACTTGCATTTGCTAGAATCACTTTGAATAAGTGAATTACTCCTATGATCAGTAAATGAACTGGCATCATGACCCTTCTGATGAACAAAAGACAGGTTGGCTAGGGGATAAGGCCCTGGGCTCTGAAGTTGGCCTGCTGATTTCAGTCCCAGCTTTGTGGGTCACTAGTGACGTGCACATGGGCAATGTTGTGTGACCTCTTCAGCCTCAGTGTCTGCCCTTGCAAAATGGGACTAATAATAGTGCCTTGTTAGTGAGACTGCTGTGAAGATTAAGTGAGCTAATACATGCAGTATTCAGAGCAAGTATCTGGTACAGAGTAAGCCCTGAATAAATGTAAAACACCCTTCTCTGGTTGGTTTCTATATTTACCTGTCATATGTCCCAGACAACACTGTACATTCTAAGACATAAGCTGAGCTTTCTCAGAGCATCATTATTCTGTTTGTATAATGCTTTCCACAATTTTAAATACTTTGTACTTTTCATGTTCAGAATAGCACCTCTGTAATTGGAAGGGTATGTGTAATTATCTTGGTTTTTACAGAGTCACCAAGTTTCCCTATAGTAGTATTTTCATGAAGACTGGGGACATGGCGAAGCAGCTTTCTGGAGGATTTTGTCACCCTACGTTAGCTAGTAGAGATTTGGAATCACCGCCACACGAAGCCAATCGAATGGGGAGAGAAAAGGGGAGGGGTTGTGTCGCTCAGGTTAAGTCCACTGTTGAGTGGTGTTTCACAGTTGTGGGAAATAAGCAATAATAAACCTTTGCTTTGCATGCTCATGGCGCCCTCCAGGACAGATAATAAAGGCCACCTCGACAGGTTTCGCCACATCCTGCTTCTTCCCTTCAGATCTTGGTCACCACAGACACTCACCACTGTACACATAGCAGCCTTCAGAGCAGTTGGTACTTTGAATACAAGCCTAGAATGGGCTGGAGTAGGAGCCTCTGTTCTTTATCCAGACATGTGCTTCTCTGCATAAATATACTCAAAGTGGGCAAACTGTGCAGCAGTGTCGGAATAAAGTCTTGCAAGTGGTTCCAGGCCCCTCTGAAGAGACGATTGTAGGGGGCGGTGGGGCCATTGCCACAAAGGCAGGTATAGAGCCTGGTTCCTTGGTGATTCCAGATAAGAAAGTGGCCAGAACCAGGGAGGAAGTCAGCTGAGGCATTTAAGGAAAGAAAGCCTTGCTTAGGAAGGTGTAATGGGTGTGAAGAGAAAGCCTTGAAGGCCAGGGGAAAATGATGTCCATTTCCTCCAGAAATTCCTCCGGAGCAACAGTTTGAGAAATACCAATCTAGGGCTGTGGAGAAATCTGAAGTAAATGAGGAGGAGAATTCAGAAGAGTATTTAGGTTGTGAATAATCATCAGCCGATTGAATAGGCATAGTTGATAAATGAGATATAATTAGAACTCTCAAGCTACTCAATATACTGTATGTATATTTTATATATATATATATACACACACACACACACGCTATAGTTAGAACTCCAAGCTATTCAATATACTATATATGTATATTATAGATATAAGTATATTCATATCTATTATGTATATATAAATATATATATTTAGCAAGCTGGAGGCTTACCCAAAATATATCTAAAACATATTAAATGCATATTAATGAATATAATAGAAGACATGCCTCATTATAGTAAATTCTACAGTGCCATCCAGTTGTGTTTTCCCCAATCTGGCATCTTTGTGTTGTGTTGCTTTCCATTCCAGTGATGGGAGGCCATGTTAACATGCAGATGTTAGACTTTAAAAGACCTGGCTCTGGTATATTCTAGTCTACCCCGGTTCTGTCCAGCCACCTGATTTGGAGAAAGGTTATTTAACTGAGCATTGGTTTCCTGGTCTTTTGAAGGTGAATTATAGTGCCTGGACAGAGTACCTGGTATCTTAGGTATTAGTGATGGTCAAATGAAATAACACAGGTAACACAACCTTGGAAACGATATACATCCTTTTGCAAATGTGTAATTGCAAATGCATAACCGCCTTTGTTTAGTGATTTTTAAAGTCTGGTAATATTTTGGAGGAGGCAATTATCGTTTGTATTAAGAATACCAGTTCACCGCTACTCCTCAGTGAATGAGCGAGAGTGGGAGCCTTGATTAACCAAAGCTCTGGGAGGCTGCTTTGCTGATGAGTGAAGTGTTCTTCAGAACTTGGTGCCATTAAATGGCTTTGTACTCTGGATCACACTGATCTTCAATGCCACAGGCACTTGGGGTAATTGTCAGTGTTTCTTAGGCTGAGGAAAATTCTCTTCCATAAATTATCGTGGTATGTTGTAATTTTCTGAACCAGATATTTAAGTTCAGATCACTATTAGCATTAAGAGATAGTGTTTTGAAAGGGAGTAGGGCAGAAAGGGAGCAACATTCTCTTTCTCCTGGCATTCTGGACTGTGGTTCTCAGGTTTTCGACTTCACCCTCTCCAATGTCCATATGCACAAACACAAAAGGAGAATTCACACCCTGTTTTACAGTTTCCTCACCAAAGCCCATGAAGTTGGGACTCCCTAGTCTGGTATATTACCAGAGAGTTTCTCTGCAACTTTATATTCTCTTTATATTGTGGTAAAGCATGGAACAACATACTGGTTCCAAATAGGAAAAGGAGTACGTCAAGGCTGTATATTGTCACCCTGCTTATTTAACTTATACGCAGAGTACATCATGAGAAACGCTGGACTGGAAGAAGCACAAGCTGGAATCAAGATTGCTGGGAGAAATATTGATAACCTCAGATATGCAGATGACACTACCCTTATGGCAGAAAGTGAAGAGGAGCTAAAAAGTCTCTTGATGAAAGTGAAAGAGGAGAGTGAAAAAGTTGGCTTAAAGCTCAACATTCAGAAAACGAAGATCATGGCATCCAGTCCCATCACGTCATGGGAAATAGATGGGGAAACAGTGTCAGACTTTATTTTTGGGGGCTCCAAAATCACTGCAGATGGTGACTGCAGCCATGAAATTAAAAGACACTTACTCCTTGGAGGGAAAGTTATGACCAACCTAGATAGTATATTCAAAAGCAGAGACATTACTTTGCCAACTAAGGTCCGTCTAGTCAAGGCTGTGGTTTTTCCTGTGGTCATGTATGGATGTGAGAGTTGGACTGTGAAGAAAGCTGAGTGCTGAAGAATTGATGCTTTTGAACTGTGGTATTGGAGAAGACTCTTGAGGGTCCCTTGGACTGCAAGGAGATCCAACCAGTCCATTCTAAAGGAGATCGACCCTGGGATTTCTTTGGAAGGAATGATGCTAAAGCTGAAGCTCCAGAACTTTGGCCACCTCATGTGAAGAGTTGACTCATTGCTAAAGACTCTGATGCTGGGAGGGATTGGGGGCAGGAGGAGAAAGGGACGACCCAGGATGAGATGGCTGGATGGCATCACGGACTCGATGGACGTGAGTCTGAGTGAGCTCCAGGAGATGGTGATGGACAGGGAGGCCTGGCGTGCTGTGATTCATGGGGTCGCAAAGAGTCGGACACGACTGAACGACTGAACTGAACTGAGCTGAAAGCATGTGCAGCAGTTCAGAGCTGTGTTGGCTCAGGGTTTTGAGAGAAAGTTGATCCCATTATCTGTTGTCATTGATTTGAGAGTCTGAGCTTAGAAATTCACATTTTATGGTGTTAAGAGTATAGTGCGATGTAAATTGTAAAGAAACATACTTTAGAAAAATATTTATAAAATTGAATGTTTAGTAGATAATTCTAATAGTAGAATTTAAAAATGAAAAGTAGGTTCAGATCTTCCAAGATAAATTATTTGTATAAACTTCATGTGGTAAAAGGTATTTCTTTAAAGCTTTGGTATTGATTTTAGTACCTCATGACTGTGGCAAAATTCTTTCATGAGCTGATATTTGGAGCCATAACAATAGCTCATTATATAACTGATGATGTTATTTCAGGTAACATTTCTGACCTTAGTTGACTCATTTTTCAGATAGGGATGAATAATAGCCACTTTATAGAGATGCTGTATTAAGTCAAACTTCATTTAATCAATGAATAGTTTTTTGTGTAGACAAATTAAAATGTAAGTTAAATAATATGGTAGAAGGTGAAAGGTGCTATGGAAAAAAGTAAACAGGCTAAGAAGGATGGGAAATGCTCACATGGGAGTGGTTAAAGAAAGTCTGGGCAGGACTTTATGCAAAGTATTTAGTACATATGAAGCTTTCGATAAAAGTTGGCAAGCACATGTATGTGTAAAATGTGCCCCTGTCATGTGCAAATCCATATAATATGTGGAGATGGATGAATGGATAAGCTTCCTCTACATATAGATATATATGAGACAGGACTGTGTATAGGTTTGGGTTTTTTTCATATTTGGTTTCGATTCTGTTTTTATATAAAATTTTTGTTGATGTATTTCATGTACAATGTTATATTAGTTTCATGTATATAATATGAGTTGATATTTCTATATATTGCAAAATGAGCCGCATAATC
Source organism: Budorcas taxicolor (assembly GCF_023091745.1). Classification (NCBI taxonomy): domain Eukaryota; kingdom Metazoa; phylum Chordata; class Mammalia; order Artiodactyla; family Bovidae; genus Budorcas; species Budorcas taxicolor. The sequence goes on from NC_068914.1 coordinate 29,582,485, forward strand.
GGTTTCAGTTCATTTCAGTTGCTTAGTCGTGTCCGACTCTTTGCGACTCCATGAACCGCAGCATGCCAGGCCTCCCTGTCCATCACCAACTCCTGGAGTCTGCCCAAACCCATGTCTATTGAGTCGGTGATGCCATCCAGCCATCTCATCCTCTGTTGTCCCCTGCTCCTCCTGCCCTCAATCTTTCCCAGCATCAGAGTCTTTTCAAATGAGTCAGCTCTTCGCATCAGGTGGCCAGAGTATTGGAGTTTCAGCTTCAACATCAGTCCTTCCAATGAACACCCAGGACTGATTTCCTTTAGGATGGACTGGTCAGATCTCCTTGCAATGCAAGGGACTCTCAAGAGTCTTCTCTAACACCACAGTTCAAAAGCATCAATTCTTCGATGCTCAGCTTTCTTCACAGTCCAACTCTCACATCCATACGTGACCACTGGAAAAACCATAGCCTTGACTAGACAGACCTTTGCTGACAAAGTAATGTCTCTGCTTTTTAATATGGTGTCTGGGTTGGTCATAACTTTCCTTCCAAAGAGTAAGCATCTTTTAATTTCATGGCTGCACTCACCATCTGCAGTGATTTTAGAGCCCCCCAAAATAAAGTCAGCCACTGTTTCCACTGTTTCCCCATCTATTTGCCATGAAGTGATGGAACCAGGTGCCATGATCTCAGTTTTCTGAATGTTGAGCTTTAAGCCAGCTTTTTCACTCTTCTCTTTCACTTTCATCAAGAGGCTCTTTAACTCTTCTTCACTTTCTTCCATAAGGGTGGTGTCATCTGCACATCTAAGCTTATTGATATTTCTCTCGGCAATCTCGACTCCAGCTTGCGCTTCCTCCACCCCAGTATTTCTCATGATGTACTCTGCATATAAGTTAAATGAGCAGGATAATTGGTTTAGTTAACAGCCGTATATAGTTGCAAAACTTGTTTTCTCTTGAGATGAGAACTTTTCAGATCTACCCTCTTAGCTGCTTTCAAGTGTACAGTAGGGTATTACTAACTGTAGTCACCATGCTGCACATCCTCAGGATTTATTTATTTTATAACTAGAAGTCTGTGTCTTTTAACTCCACCCATTTTGCCCACCCACACCCCCAGCTTCTGGTAACCACCAGTCTCTTCTTATCTGTGAGCTTGGAGTTTGTTTGTTTGTTTTAGATTCCACATAAAAGTGAGATAATGGTACTATATTGTTTTCAATAGGGAAATTTTTGAAACATTTCCTCTTCCTCCTCATACACGTTAATAAGGTAGTTACAACTAGTGTTTTTGAATGCCTCAGTTCAGTTCAGTTGCTCAGTTGTGTCCGACTCTTTGCGACCCCATGAACTGCAGCACGCCAGGCCTCCCTGTCCATCCTACTGAACATATTAAATAACCTCTTTGTATATGTTACATATTTCTGCATACATTAACTCACTTATTCCTTGTAGAAGCCCTATAAAGTGAAAGTATTATTATCTTCTATTTAAAAAGAAGAAAACTGAAGCATAAAAGGCAGAGTAATTTGTTCAAGATTAAGAGCAAGGAAGGGGCTGAGCGCATTTGCAGCCCAGCTAGTCGGCCCTCAAACTTACACACTGAACCGAAACACTCACTGCCACTTTCTGTGCAGGCATCCAGTTTGCTAAGGAATCATAAGTTCACCTAGGTTTTCTTGGCCTGTTCCTTACCCTGACAGTTGATAGTTTTCACAGGGTCAAGTACCAGGCTGCCTCAGAACCCACCTTGATGGCATCTTGGAAGAATCCACAGGGTGATAAACATCTCCTCGTGGCTCACCAGCCTCAGGGAATTCTCTAGTCTTGCCTGACTGTCACGGAAACTGTGGCATAGGAACCTTGTTTTCAGCAGTCTGTTGATGCACAGGGATCCCTGAGTCTCTGGAATTCCTGTGTGCTGTGCTGACTTGAGCACATTAGAGAATCAAAATCTTTTCTTTAACATTTCCATCAGAAATGGAATTAGCCCTTGTTCAGCATATAGTTTGAAAGCTGGGAAGACTTCATACACTTCTGAAATTCAACATTGGACAATTCTGAATTATCTTTTAGCTCATTATTGTATCCTTTGATAGAATCATGTTGGAACACCTAAAATAAATTTTTAACATGCTAGTTAGGGTGAGAACGGTGATAAACAGGGCCAGCTTACTCTTCACTGAATAAAACCACCAAGGATTACTGGGATTAGAAGGGGGAGGGGAAACAACACTTTTATTTTTATTTTAGAATTTTTTTAAAAATATAAATTTATTTATTTTAATTGGAGGTTAATTACTTTACAATATTGTATTGGTTTTGCCATACATCGACATGAATCCACCACAGGTATACACTTGTTCCCCATCCTGAACCCCCCTCCCTCCGTAGAAGAAGTTGAAGCAAGTGAAACTAAATCTTCAAATTAAATTGTACCAAACATTCTCTCCACAGTTACAGGTGGAAAAATTAGACAACTGCCTAGGTCATTTCCATTTTAAATATCAGTATTTTTACAAATGAATTGCTTCTAGCAGTGATTTTGACAGAGATGACAGTGATTCTGAAAGGTGTTTTTACTTTTTGATCAATACTTGTTTGAATTATTGCAATTTTAGTGGACTCCAGCTGGGGCTCAGTGCCAGAATTCTTGGGCTCTGGATGAGTCCCTGAATTTACTGGGTCATGCAAGCAATCTGCTTGTATATTTCATTTGCACATTGTAGTGAAATTTTATAGATTTTAAAACACAGTAATAAAATGAACTTATCTACAAAACAGCAATAGAGTGACAGACATCTATATCTCCATCTACACCTTTTTGACATGGCCCTCAGACCTGGAACACAGGTGTTTTTCTTTCAGATCTGTCCTTCCTCATATATTTCTAATTTTTAAATTATTTACCCACATTAAAAAAAAAAACAAAAAGACTTTCACTGAAAAACATGGAGATTTACAGCCTTTCTGGAAATTTCAGAAGACACACCTAACAGGCTGAAGCAGGTGGGTCCTGCCCCATTCAGGTGCAGCTGGGCCTTCTGTCAGCACACGCTGCGCTCCTGCATAACATGTTATTCATCCAAGGAAAGTGAGGCTCGTGTGTTCAGTCTTGATTGTGCTTTTACAATTTCATATTCATAGGGCTGTTCACAGAAATATACTTATTCCTGTTCCGGTGAGTCATGTATTACTCATAAGACGTATATTCCCAGGACTGTGTCCTCATTTACATTTCTTGCCTGACCCAGACCTGGCCCTATTTACATAACACAATTGAAAAATTTTTATTTGAACAGTTAATTTGGTTCACCCCTAATGGGGTTAGTGCTCTTCAAATTCTCTCCAATATAACACAGTAATAAAGAGATATTCACTTATAGAATGAGTAACAGTGTATTCTTTTGGTATTATGCTAATTAATAGGCAGATAAATGCACAGTGCTTATTGCAGGGTCTGAAATATATCATAAATGTTCAATTGATATCACTACATTTAAAACGTAATAGCATTACATTTTTCTGTCTGTCGATCACATTAACTGTATCATCTGATGAAAGCTATATAATTTGATTTTCATTTTTTATTGTAGTTATATACTATATATATTTATACTTGCATTGTATATTTATATTTCAGAGAAGGCAATGGCACCCTACTCCAGTACTCTTGCCTGGAAAATCCCTTGGATTTATATTTATACTATATACATTTAAAATGTGTATATATATATATATGAAAGTGAAAGTGTTAGTGGTTCAGTTGTGTCCGACTCTTTGTGACTCCGTGGACTATAGCCTGTCAGGCTCCTCTGTCCATGGAATTGTCCAGGCAAGAATGCTGGAGTGGGTTGCCATGCCCTTCTCCAGGGGATGTTCCCAACCCAGGGATCAAACCTGGGTCTCATACATTGCAGGCCGATTCTTTACCATATATACACAGACATACATACACACATATATATTCTTTTTCAGATTCTTTTCCATTATGAAAGTGAAAGTCGCTCGGTTAGTGTCCAACCCCATGGACTATACAGATCTTGGAATTCTCCAGGCCAGAATACTGGAGTGGGTTGCCATTTCCTTCTCCAGGGGATCTTCCCAACCCAGGGATTGAACCCAGGTCTCCCGCATTGCAGGCAGATTCTTTACCAGCTGAGCCACATTTCCATTATAGGTTATCATAAAATACTAAATATAGTTCTCTATGCTGTACAGTAGGTGGTTGTTGGTTATCTATTTTCATATATAGTAGTGTGTATCTGTCAATCCCAAGTTCCAAATGTATCCCTTTTCCTAATTTCCATATGGTAACTGTAAATTTATTTTCTATGAGTCTCTTTCTGTCTTGTAAATAAGTTCATTTGTATCATTTTTTTAGATTCCATATGTAAGTGATACCGTATGATATTTGTCTTTGTCTGATTTATTTCAGTCAGTATAATAATCTCTAGGTCCATCCTTATTGTTGCAAATGGTATTATTTCATTATTTTTATGGCTGAATAATATTCCATTATATATATACCATATCTTCTTTATCCATTCATCTGTCAGTGAATATTTAGGTTGATTTTATATCTTGGTTATTGCAAATAGTGCTGCTGTGAGCATTGGGGTGCTTGGATCTTTTCGGATTATGGTTTTCTCTGGATATATGTCCATGATTGGCATTGCTGGATCATATGGTAACTCTATTTTTAGTTTTTTTGAGGGAGCTCTGTATTCTTCTCCATAGCGGCCATATGAATTTACATTCCTACCAACATTGTAGGAGGGTTCTCTTTTCTCCTCACCCTCTCCAGGATTTATTATTTGTAGACTTTTTGATGATGGCCATTCTGACTGGTGTGAGATGGTACCTCATTGTTCTGATTTACATTTCTCTAATAATTAGTGATGTTGAGCATCGTTTCATGTGTTTGATTGCTATCTGTATGCCTTCTCTGGAGAATTATCTATTTAGGTCTTCTGCCCATTTTTTTGATTGGGTTGTTTGTTTGTTTGACATTGAGTTGTATGAGCTGTTTATATATTTTGGAAGTTTACTCTTTGTCTCATAATATGCAAATATTTTCTCCCATTCTGTAGGTAGTCTTTTTGTTTATGGTTTCCTTTGCTGCACAGAAGTTTTTAAGTTTAATTAGCTCCCATTTGTTTATTTTTGTTTTTGTTTGCAAAGGTATATGCTTGCCTCCTTTGTCATGAATTGGTCGTTAGTGTATGTATTAATTTGGGGGCTTTCTACCCTGTTGATCCATGTGACTGTTTTTGTGCCAATTCCACATTGTTTTCATAAAGTAAGTAAATATCGAAACATCTATGGTCAATAATCTTTGGGTTACAAAAGATGAATTAATAAATCTCTGGCCAAAATGTATCAAAAATATTGATTATTTCAATTCAAGAACATGGCATATCTTTCCATCTGTTTGTGTCCTCTTCAATTTTTTTAATCACCATATTATGTAGTTTTCAGAATGTAGGTATTTTTGCTTCCTCAAGTAGCTATATTCCTAGGAATTTTATTCTTTTCGCTGAGATGACAAATGGGATTGTTTTCTTAATTTCTTGCTGATGTTTCATTTTAGTATATAGAAATACTACAGATTTCTGTGTGTTGATTTTGTATCCTGCAACTTTACCAGATGAGGTCTACTGATTTTCTGGTGATGTCTTTAGGATTTTCTGTGTATAGTATCGTGTCACCCGCAATCAGTGGCAGTTTCACTTCTTCCTTTCCGATTTGAGTTCCTTTTGTTTTTCTTCTTTGATTGCTGTGGCTAACGCATCCAAAACTATGTTGAATAAAAGTGGTAAGAGTGGAATCCTTGTCTTGTCCCTAATCTTAGAGGAGAGTTTCAGCTTTACACCACTGAGTGTGATGTTAGCCATGGGTTGTCATAAGTGCCTTTACTGTGTTAAGGTAGGTCCCTTCTTTGCCCGTTTTCCGAAAAGATTTTTATATTAATAATAAATGGATATTGAATTTTATCAGAAGCTTATTTCTCTATCTATTGATATGATCATATGGTTTTTATTCTTCATTTTATAAATATAGTGTATCACACTGACAGATTTGCAGATGTTAAAAAGCCATCCATCCCTGGGATAAATTCCACTTGATTATGGTGTATGATCCTTTTACTATATTGTTGGATTCAGTTGTCTAGCATTTTGTTAAAGAATTTTTGCATCTTTGTTCATCAGTGATATCATTTGATGCAAGCTATGTAATTTAAAAATTGTGACTTTTTAACTTGATTCTCTCAAAGTATCCTTCTAATCAAAATATTCACTGAAGTATTCAAGCACTCAAACATTATTTACTGACTCTTAGGCACTGTTCTAGATATGAAGAATACTGTATTAACCATTAGACAGCCTCTTGCCCTGGAGAAACTTACACTGAGGCAGGGAGATGGCCAATAAAGCTTTATTTATATTCATATAGAGACAAGAGCAGTAAGAAAAGTAAAATAGAGTCAGGAGCTAGAGTAATGAGTGGAGAGGACTGGAGATGCAATTTTTTAGCTAAAATGTTTAGCATAAACATCTCTGACAAGGTAACATCTGAGATGCTGTGATCAAAATGAGTGGTTTGCTTCATATGGTATCATATGCTGAACTATTTATTCTTTGGTTCATTTGAAACTTCTTATAGAACCATTCCTGTAAATGTGAAACATGTCATGATAGCTGAGTTTAATGATCATGATTATCATTATCATAATGATAATGATAATGATCCCTATCCAGAGGGAGGGATATTTTATGAAGGTGCTGAGCTGCAGGGAGAGAGCTAAAGTCAAAGAAAGACCAACTGAAGATTGAAGAAAATCAAGTGATTGATGGTTAAAGAAGTTCAGGAGGAAAAGAATGGCCCCAGAAGACAGGTGGAGAGATAAGCATTGGACAACAGAAAAAAACTTATATATCCCACCTTACCCTTTCCTGCAGGAAAGATAACTAATCACAGAGTCAAGTCAGCACTTTCCCCTTCTCTCTGCAAAGGATATTATCCTCCTGAGTCAAGTGAAGCTCATTTTTTCAATGTTGACTCTGTTTTAGGGTGTTATATTCATACGGTTGTTAAAAGAAATGTGCTTATTTCCTTTCCCATGACTCATATATTACTCAAAAGTCACTGGCTTCCTTTAACTATGGGACCCCAAGATCTCTGGTGGCTATTTCTCCAATGTGTGTTGAGTCTAACAAAACCGCAGCTCCTGTCTTCCTCCCAGCACCGTGGTGAGTGCCAGTTCCAAACTGGGCATGCTTAGTTCAGGACTCAGGTATGGTGCTAAATGAAAGAGGTGAAAAGGGGAATGGGACACTTTCCCTGGAGATCAGCTGCTACCAAATCTGATGTTCCCAACAGTAGCTCTGCCATGTGTGTTCCCTACCCTGGGGAAGATCCAGCTGCCTTTAGTAGGGCCCTGTTGATGTCTCTCAACCCCTGAGCCGCATAATCCGCTGTCTACCAAGGCCAGGCCAAAGCACTGGAGCAAACTGCAGAGCCAGCCACAGCTAAAGGTCACAGTTTTGGCTCAACTACAATTAGTCTTTGCCAAATGGATGGAAATGAAGGGCTGGTGTTTTCAAAGCATCTGATTTATTAAGAAGAGACAGATATCTGTCTTTTTTTTATGAGAACTGTCTTTAATTTTGAATGTTGACAATAAATTAGAAGATTTTTCAAAATATTAAGGATTAAAATCCTTAATGAGGATTTTAATGAAGGAAAATGTGGAACCCACTAACAAGCAATCCAGTGACTTTGGACAAGTCATTATCCTGTAAGGGTTTCTTATGGGGAAAATTGGATCCCATTGGGAGGCTTCTTCTATGTCCAAGATTAAGTGTTGGCCATTTGAAGACCATAACTGAATAGCTGCAACATGACAAGGTCAGGAGATAATGGGGGCTGTGTCCACCTTGCCTGTAGAGGCTCTCTTTATTGCAGGAACAGAGCATCCAACACTCCTGCCTCTCTGGACCGTTAGTAATATAGGGAGTAGATAGATGCTTCCAACATTTAACAGACATGGAGGCCTCGCTCTGTGCCAAACTCCATGCCAGACACCATCCTTTATATAGATAAAGAGATTTAGTCTTTCCAACTCTGAGATGCAGGGTACCCAGCCCAATGCTGGGCTCAGAACAAGGGCTCAGTAATTGCTACCATCCACCCTGAGGCTGTCTCCACGGAGCATACTTTGAGAACTCACTCTGCTCAACCTTTCCCCTCAGCCTAGCATCTGCTTATCTTCCTTTAGCTGTTGTAATTGCCCTCAAGAGACAACTCAAGCCCATCCTTTTTCATTCCTGCCCACAACCTCTGAACTCTGGTTGTTCTCCTTTTTTTACAAGTATTTATGGAGCATCTACTATATTCCTGGTCTTGTTCTATCAGTGAACAAGACAGACAGAGCCCGGCTTTCATAAACTAAAATTCTTTGGGGGTTGGGTGGAAAGGAAGGAATAAGCTTTGAGCTAATGAAAACTTTATCAAACAGTGCTAGATAGGAAATAATGGTGTCAAGGTAGTTCTCCCAAGCCAACTTTTTCCTAAAGATTTGCTTATTACTTATGTATGGCTGTGTGGAGTCCTTGGTGCAGTACACGGGCTTTCCCTAGCTGCTATGAGCAGGGACTACTCTCCCCTTGCTGTGTGCGGGCTTCTCATTGCAGTGGTTTCTTCTGTTGCAGAGCCTGGACTCGAGGGTGCACAGGCTCAGTAGCTGCAGCACACAATCTTAGCTGCCCCAAGGCATGTGGAATCTTAGTTTCTGGACCAGGGATCGAACACACGTCCCCTGCATTGGCAGGTCAGTACATAACCACTAGCCCACCAGAGAAGTCCCAGGCCTACTTTAAATTAAGTGGCCAGAGAAGACTCATCTGAGGAAATGCTGTTTATTCTTTGGCCTCATTCGAAAGAATGCACCAGCAGCCCTGGAAGAACTAGGGGAAAGGAGCATTCTAGGCACATGCAAGCATACTAAGTCGCTTCAGTTGTGTCCAACTCTTTGTGACCCTATAGACTGTAGCCCGCCAGGCTCCTCTGTCCATGGGACTATCCACACAAGAATACTGGAGTGGGTTGCAATGCCCTCCTCCAGGGGATCTTCCTGACCCAAGAATCAAACCTGTATCTCATGTCTCCTGCATTAGCAGGCAGATTCTTTACCACTAGTGCCTGCCTGGAAGCCCAGAAAAGAGTAAATGCAGAGACCCTGGGGCAGGAATAACATTAGTGTTTGGAACATTGTTAAAGAAGCCTGTGTGGCCTTAGCATAAATTCAGGGTGGGGGACAGGGTGTAGAGGTAATAAGTGATATCAGAGAATTTGTTTAGGTATCAGTCAGTCAGTTCAGTCACTCAGTCATGTCCGACTATTTGTGACCCCATGAATTGCAGCACACCAGGCCTCCCTGTCCATCACCAACTCCCAGAGTTCACTCAAACTCATGTCCATCGAGTCAGTGATGCCATCCAGCCATCTCATCTTCTGTCGTCCCCTTCTCCTCCTGCCCTCAATCCCTCCCAGCATCAGGGTCTTTTCCAATGAGTCAACTGTTTGCATGAGGTGGCCAAAGTATTGGAGTTTCAGCTTTAGCATCAAGTACCCAGTTGCTTAGTTAATATTTACTTAATGGACTAAGTATGAAGACTTTATCCTTCAGTGTGGCAAAGTAGAATTACGGTTCATTGCAGTTAGATTTAGAAATATTCAGTATGGGATGCATCTCATAGCCTAGGAAGTTTGAAGGGGGACACCCTTGTCCAGCAGCTGTTTCACCTGTACCCAAAAGAAGACACATGATCCTCCTTTCTGGTTTATCCATGTGCTGTTCTGACTGCTTGTTGCTTTGGAGCCAGTAGCCAACAGACCTCCATCTGGTTTAGAAGATGAACGGGGGGACTTTCCACAAGTCTTTGTCATTGAATAACCACCACCACAAGATGGCCTTTCCCCACCAAGTCTGGCACTCTGATGAAAGGAGGAGGTCTTTTGCTTTCTCTGATAACTGGCTGCTGCTTCCCAGCCCCCTTTCATGCCCTGCTGCCTGAGAGAGATTAAAGATGGTTGGAATGTGGGCTGGAGTCATTAAGTGTTCTCACCCTTTAGAACACAACACATGACGGACGCCAGTCCCTTCTGCCCAGTAGCAGGCCAACATGTGACTTGCTCCACTTGACCTTTTCAGTTCCAGACTTGAGGAAAAGGACCTTGCACATGGAACGATGTGTGAAGATATTTAGTACTGAGTTCTCCCCCTCGTTGAATTTCTGGGGAAAACGTGCTTTCAGTAAAAAGGAAATCGCTTTCACAATTCTGTCATTTCTACACATTTTAGACATTGGGAGTTGCTTGTGTTAGAATCTGGGGCTCATTTGGATAGAAGTCAGAATGTGGGTCTATCTCAGGAGGGCATCAGGACTACTGAGTCCAGACTTGCTTCATAATATGTCACAGTGATTTATTAAATTCTTTGGCTCTTGAACTTTGTTGATGAATGCATTTTTACGTCCTCCTATTAAACCACTATTTATTATTTTCCTTAATGTATCCAAATCATACATAGCTTTTTTTCTAAGGAATAATTTTATGGGTTAATAGTTAGTGTTTTCTATTTACAAAAGAGAACTGGTTTACTTCAAAGAATTATCCACATTTAACATGTCTCACATAGTATGTGTGTGTGTGTATTTATAGCAAAAGCAGTGTCTGGCAAAAGGATCTAAATTTCTTCATTTCTGGATGGGAATTTGTCAACCAGAAGTCAGAATGAGAGCGTGTGTGTGTGTGTGTGTGTACCCTTAGAAGATTCCTGGAAACCTAGGTCACTCTGTGTGTGTGTGTGTGTGTGTGCACATGCACGCACACTTTAACTCAATGCCATAAGATTTTAAAGAAACTGAGTGCACTGATTTCAGGTGATAAAATGCAATTTTGAATACTAAGTTGGACTGTGCCTTGGATGATTTTGTGGACCCAAGTCCAATTTCTCTCTTCCTTACCTTTGGTTTCTTCCTTTTTATGGTTTAAATCAGCAGTCCCCAACCTTTTTGGCAATAGGGATGGGTTTCATGGAAGACAGTTTTTCCACGGAGGGTGGAATGGGGCATAGTTCAGGCACTAACGTGAGTGAGACACTAACTAACGGTGAGCCAGTGGGGAGCTGCAGGTGAAGCTTGCTTATTGCTCACCTCCTGCTGTGCACACCTGTCCATGGCCTGGGGGTTGGGGATCCCTGGTTTAAATAAAAAATTTTTAAAGGGTTGGTCTATTTCGGCAAGTGTTTTTCCTTTACGAACAATTGTCAAACAGAGAATGTTATTCAAGCATTCTAGTTCATCTTCAGAAAACTGTACAGGCATCAGATTTTGTGGACACCCTCATAGAGTAATGTGTCCTTGTTGAGAATGTACAGCTATAAGTTGATCATCTTTAAAGGTGTTGTTCTTAGACTGGTTAGAGCCCCAGAGCATATTTTCAAAATCTCAAGCCCTGAACATGCATAATAGCAGAAACATAGTTTCATCTGCAGGATATTTACATTCAATGGAACCCCTTGGAGCTGAGAGGAGTGATCATTTCATAATGAGTTCTGAATTTTGCATGTTCTTATTTATATATTCAAGAGCCTATTAAATAATTAATAGATATCTTGCCATTCTGTTTCTTCAGGCTACACTGAATACAGCTTTGGTAGTCCGGAAATAGCTGGGCTCTCTTCATGCAATTTGGGCTCATAAAGACCAGTGTTCTTCCTCATTAAGGGAGAGTCTGATGCTGGGAGGGATTGCGGGCAGTAGGAGAAGGGGACGAACCGAGGATGAGATGGCTGGATGGCATCACGGACTCGATGGACATGAGTCTGAGTGAACTCCGGGAGTTGGTGATGAACAGGGAGGCCTGGCGTGCTGCGATTCATGGGGTCACAAAGAGTCAGACACGACTGAGCGACTGAAATGAACTGAACTGAACTGAACCTTTTACCTTTTATCAATCTGTTAGAGTTGAAGTGTGAAGGTATTGAGAATGCCCATATATGAAGTGCTGAAGATGACATAGACTGTCGTTATTCAGTTCCTCAGTCGTGTCTGACTCTTTGTGACCCCATGGACTGCAGCATACCAGGATTCCCTGTCCTTTACTCTTTCTGACTTTGCTGAAACTCCTGTCCACTGAGTCGATAATGCCACCCAACCATTTCATCCCCTGTTGTCCCCTTTTCCTCCTGCCCTCAATCTTTCCCAGCATCAGGGTCTTTTCCAGTGAGTTGGCTTTTTGCATCAGGTGGCCAAAGTATTGGAGTTTCAGCTTCAGCATCAGTCCTTCCAAAATGTGGTCCACTGGAGAAGGGAATGGCAAACCACTTCAGCATTCTTGCCTTGAGAACCCCATGAATGGTATGAAAAGGCAAAAAGATAGGATATAGGTCACCATGTGCCATTTGTTCTCTTGTATCTTTGCTAAGGGACCTCCTACTTTATTCTACTGGCCTCATTTGCATACAGAGCCATTTGCAAAAGAAAAGAGGAGAGAATCTTTGAGTTCATTTCATTTCTTCTGGAATACGAGATTTTGAGGGAGTGTGGTAGTGGGGACTGGGGAGTTGGGAAATGTGTGGATGGGGTTTGGAAGCTATGAAAGTGAAAGAGCAGTCCCCAGAACCCAGACATTCAGTGCAAAAGAAATTTGTCTCTACTTTCGTTGGGGGTAAATCAAAGCTTCTGAGAGTTCTGATGAATTGGTAGTTCTCACCTTAGAATTGGTTGTTTTAATAAAAGTGGTGGGGGCTTAGGACTCTCGGAATGCAGAGGAGGGAGAGGGGGGTGTTTTCCCTGAACACTGGGCTTCTCCTCACCACCCTCTCCCATGGTGCCCACAGGAGCCATCCCAAACTCAGTCTCCTTCCAAAGTCAAGGGGCTGCTGTCCCTTCTGAATCTCTACACTTTTCTTTTATCCTTTTTCTTGTCTGTTTCTCTGCTGATAAAGGAGGGTAGAATGTGCCCTGATGAAGATATGGAAAATACTGAATATGGCCAATCCAGACTACTCTGCTCTTTAAAAGCTGTCTTGTAGATTAGATCATTTGCCCTCCTAGAAGCTCAATGAGCTGCTTTTTCCATGTGTTCCTGTGAATAATGCCCGTGTCATGGTCTCAACTGGAAAGGAGGAAAACAAGAAGAGAGCACACTTTGTTACTACAAGTTTTCAAGAGTCGTATTAGTGATGTCAATCCTGACATCATTTTGTTTTCCTTTCAAAACACATTTTATGTTTTTGTTGAATATGAAACAGAGACAGTTTCACTGGATCTAGGTTCTAATGTTCAATATTATACACAGAGAGGGGATAGAAAGTATATTAATACCTTAAATTATTTCATGAAAAGACAGTGATATTTTCTGTCCCATAATGCTAATAGGTGAATGCATTCTACGGGGGTTTTGTGAGGTTCCTGCCATTTTTCAATCTCAAAGATCAGATAGCACTATAGGTACCCAGGATACTCCACTGCCTTTCAAAAATATGTCATAAGAATACAACTTCCAACCTCCTGGCTGTAGATTAGGGGTTAGTGAACTTTTTCTGAAAGAGGGCAGAAAGTATGTGTTTTATGTTTTGTTTTTTGGTTTTTGGGTTTTTTTTTGGCCATACCACCTCCCACATGTTCCAATAGAACTTTATTTGTGAACACTGAAATGTGAGTTGCATATTATTTTCACTTGCCACAAAATATTATTATTCTTTTAATTTACATCCACAATTTAAAAAGGTAAAAGCCAGTTTTAGTTCATGGGCAGCACAAAACCAGGTAGTGGGTCAGTTTGGGCCCTCAGGTCATAGTTTGGAGACCCCCTGACCTAAATACTGATGACATCCCATGAGAAACCTACCTTCACAATTAAAAAGCTGGAATGTGGAAAACCTGTTTTTAGAGTGGACAAAATAGGGAAGCGGCATTTCTCCAAGGATTTGTCTTGGACCTGCTGGGTCTTAAGAGGATTTGTGAAGAGAAGAGATTTCAGGAATGATTTCAGCACAGACACAAAAAACCGTCTTCCTCTTAGGAACGGTTTCTGACATTGGGGGCTAGCCCAAGAATCCATGCGCATGCTACCAGCCTCTCCTTGGTTCCTTTCTGCCTCCTCCACCCTCCTGAAATGTCCATTGGGCATGTAGGGAAGAGCCCCCCACTGGGAGTCTGGTGACAGGAAGAGACAGACAGCGCTGAGTACCCCCAGCCCGCAGGCAGGGCCAGAGAAGTCACTGGAGGCCCTCAAACAGAACGAGTTGCCAGAAGCAAAGCGCAGGAAGGAAGCAGCTTCGTAGCACCCCTGCCCTCCTCTCGGCCCAAACCATATCCTCTGCTCACAGAAAACTTCCCCAGCCAGTCCTAGCCGGATGACTCACAACTCAGAGTGGCTTGACATGAGTGGACACTGGATCCTTGGTTCCCAGTGGGAGACTAGATTGGTATAAAGGCTGTAACCTCCAAGATGCTCTGTACGTTAAAGATCCATGCAGAAAAACATCACCAGACTTTCCTTTAAGCCAGGGACTCTTCCTTACACATCCTGATGCAAGTTTCTGTTCCTTCATCTGAGCTCCAAATGAAGAATACCTGAAGGATGCTGGCACCATCGTTCCTTGGGAGCATCAGTCCTCAAGAGCAGTATTGGTGCCCCTTAAAAAAAAAATCACAAGCTGAATCTCATTTTGTGCTTTACAGTATCACTCAGTAAAAACCCTACATCTTGGTGCCTGTTGAAGGAATCCATTATGAATTCTAGGTACAGCAATAGTATCGATTCATAGTGTACCATCATGGAACCACTTGGCCTTCCATTTCTTCATCTTTCAAATGATGAGGTTTGAGTACATGAACTCCAGGCTTACATGATGGACTATCTTTTGTGAGAGAAATATTTTTGACTATTGGTTCTCCTGCAAGTAGCACACAATTGTTTTCCGAAAATGAGATAGAAAGTGTGAACATCATATCCCATTTTGGAGCATTTAGTTTTTTTCCACCAGCCTCCCATTTCAGGCTACAATAACCTCCCATGTCAGCCTGTGCTCACTGTTCGGGTAAGTTCTATCTCTGCTTCTCCTTTTGCAGCTGTGGTATCTGTGAGATGAGCAATGATCACGGGGGAAAGAAAATGTCCTGGCTAGGGGGTAGGTTGAAAGAGACAATTATGGGAATTATTACCCTTCTTATTTGGGAGTAATTATGGGAAACAGTGGAAATAGTGTCACACTTTATTTTGGGGGGGGCTCCAAAATCACTGCAGATGGTGATTGCAGCCATGAAATTAAAAGATGCTTACTCCTTGGAAGGAAAGTTATGACCAACCTAGATAGCATATTCAAAAGCAGAGACATTTCTTTGCCAACAAAGGTCTGTCTAGTCAAGGCTATGGTTTTTCCTGTGGTCATGTATGGATGTGAGAATTGGACTGTGAAGAAAGCTAAGTGCTGAAGAATTGATGCTTTTGAACTGTGGTGTTGGAGAAGACTCTTGAGAGTCCCTTGGACTGCAAGCAGATCAACCAGTCCATTCTAAACGATATCAGTCCTGGGTGTTCTTTGGAAGGAATGATGCTAAAGCTGAAACTCCAGTACTTTGGCCACCTCATGTGAAGTTAACTCATTGGAAAAGACTCTGATGCTTGGAGGGATTGGCGGCAGGAGGAGAATGGGACGACAGAGGATGAGATGGCTGGATGGCATCACTGACTCGATGGACATGCATTTGAGTGAACTCCGGGAGTTGGTGATGGAGAGGGAGGCCTGGCGTGCTGCGGTTCATGGGGTTGCAAAGAGTTGGACACGACCAAGCAACTGAACTGAACTGATGGAGTGTTCTTCCTTGAAGTACTCCATGGAAAGGTTGAATCAGTTGGGATTATTTATCCTAGGGAATGAGGAGATCAGAGAGGTGGGGGATAACCCAATAATAGTTTTGAGTATTTGGAAGACGATAATGAACTGTTCTGTCTTCTCACTGGAGACAGGAGATTAAGAAATTGGCGGGAGGGATCTCAGACGTGAGGAAGAATGCCTTGCTACTACGTGTGATTAAACCCTGGTGGTGCTTTGATGCTCACATGGAGCCTGATATCTTGTTCTCTGATTTCCATTGGGGACACAAGGGATGACTTATAGCATCCAACGAATAGACCCACAGCCCTGCACTCCTAGGCCCCCAGCTTTCTGGTAAACCAAGTGTGTTAACACAGACATCTAGGGTGATCTTGAAGAGAACAAGAAACACAGCCAATGTCATTGGAAGAAAGTCTGAGGCTCCAGAGGCAAGAGCTGAGCTTGGCGAAGCAGCCCAGAATTTGGTAGAAGAGTTTGTCCTCATTCTCCCAACAGCTGGCCTGGGGATGGTGAGGATATTCTCGGCCAGCCTCACCCCTCCCGGGCATCACCTGACAGGACCTTTCCCCTTCCTGACCCCTCATGGCTGCAGCAGGAGAATCCGACCTACGATATTCCAGCGGTGACTCTGGCTCTCCTGTGTGTCAGTCCAGAGATAGGCCCGGCAGGGTTTTTCTGGTGTTCACTGCGAAAGCATCATTACTAGCAGCTATCAGAGGCTCACCTCCAACAGTGTGACTGTATAAATGATTGAACACAGAAAGTGGGGAAAAGATGAAGGTGTGCAGCTGGCAGATGACCCCAGGCATTTCAGAGCCATGCCTGACCTCCCCAGGGGTCACCCCTATCTTGGGTGTCATTTGCCTTCCTGTGGTGCCACACTCCCTTGGGAATCACTAACCCAGTAGTCAGAAGCACAGGCTTTATTTTTTGTTGTTATTATCAATTTTTATTAGAGGATAGTTGCTTTACAATGTTAGTTTCTGCTCTATAGCAAAGTGAAGCAGCTATATGTATATATCCTCTCCTTTTTCAATTTCCTTCAGTTTTAGTCACTGCAGAGCGTTGAGTCCCCTGTGCTGTATAGCAGGCTCTCATGAGTTGTGTATTTTATACATAATATCAATAGTGTATATATATATATACATCAATCTCAATCTCCCAATTCCTCCCACCCTACCTTCCTTTCCCCCTTGATATCCATATATTTATTCTCTACCCCTGTGTCTCTACTTCTGCTTTGCCAATAAGATCGTATGTATCATTTTTCTAGATTCAACATATACGTGTTAATATACAATACTTGTTTTTCTCTTTCTGATTTACTTCACTCTGTCTCTAGGCCTAGACTTTAGAACAGAGGCCTAATATCAAATGCCTCTGGATAGTAGCCCCCTAAAGTCAAGGAGTGAAGCAGACCGTAGTCAGACCATCAGGATGCTAAGAGGGGAGGCAGGAACCCATCGCTCAATACCGGAGTCATAGCCCAGCAGAATGGTGGGCCCCGACTTGCCAGATCCTCACGTTATTTATTTTTTTGAACAGGAACTATAGATTTTGATATATCTCTCAAGTTTTCAGTGTTTCCAACTGAAAATATATCTAAAGCACATTGAGGGCCAAGAAAACATGTACTTGTTGTTGGCTGGCAGTGTATAACCTTCCCTTAAGAATCCTGTAGAATTAGATGCAAATTCTGGCTACTTCCTAACTGGTGTCCTTGGCAAGTTACTTAACCTATATAAACACTAGTGTCTTGCTCACAATTGTAAAGAGAAAGTGCTTCACAGTGAAGCGATATGTAAGAAATTAATATAGTGCCTTGCCTGCAGCACCCTTAATAACTATTAAATGATGATGATGACTATGATTATATTATTAAACCATATGAAATTGCTGGTATGTACATGGAAGTGACCTACAAAAATGGAAATTTCATGTGGCTATTAATATTATACAGAATTAGTTATACTAATAATTATATTATTAACATAAAATCCTATGCTATATACATGGTTAATATTTTACTAGTATTATTAGTATCAGGCTTACACACCCCCTCCCTAAACACACATTTATAATCCCCCCTTTTTACTCTTTTTCCACAGTACTTTTTCTGTTGATTGTATTCAAGAGCTTCTTTATTATGTTTATGGCTTAGAGTCTGTCTGCCCCGTTCCTGCTGGAATATAAGCTTTCTTAAGGGAGGGATTTTTTTCTGATTTGCTTATTGTCTTTCCTTGCTCAAACCACACCAGCACCTAGAGGCGTGGCTGACCAGTAGTAGGCTCTGTAAATAGACAGAGAGTGAATAGACATACACATTGGCCTTCTCAAAATTGAATTCAGTTCACTACAAACGGTTTCCTTCAAGTCTGACAGATCTGAGGGACCTATTGATTAGAACTATTCAAACAAAACATAAATGCAAGTTCTTAGGGATGATGGATTTTTTTAGGACTTTGACTCTTGAGCTCAAGGGTAAAACTAGTAAAAAGTTACCTACCTAAGTACTGTATGCCCCAAATCTGAAAAACTGAATTCAACTATTTTTAAAAAATTAAATTGAAAAACATTGATCAGAAGCATTCAATGAGTATTTTTTTTTTCTGATTGTACTCATGAGCTTCTTACAGTACTATATTTTTTAAAAGGTCATCAATTATATTTGTCCTTGGACAGAAGGATATTAAGTTTGTAAGATAACTCTCCTTGGTAGTACAGTATGCTTTAATGTGTGTGTGTGTGTGTGTGTGTGTGTGTGTGTGTGTGTGTGTGTGTGTATCTATCCATATCTTCAATAGTGAAGCTAATGCAGAAAAGAAATTAGAAGCTGAAAAAGCTCAGTAGTAAAGGGTGGTGGGTCTTACTGGATCCCAGAGGAGGAGAAAATGGTGGTATTGTCTTTAGAAGGAATGTCAGAGTAGCCTGCATACAGAGGAAAGTGCTGATAAGCAGAATGACAAAAGCTGGTTTCATGAGAGATTCCCAGCAGCCAGGGTACACTCCCAGCTGATTGCCCTGCTATTTTCGGTATCCCCATATCATGACTAAATACACGCAGCTTGACTGGAAGCCACAGATATGGTAAGTCCGAGGGGAATGCTGGGAGGTACTATGTTGTTTGTAAGGACCAAGGCATCGGCCATCCTTGCCTCCACCCACCCCTTGTTTCAATACTTAGGGACATTCTGACCAGTTTGGACCTCCTTACTAGGAGTCAGGGGAAACCTTTACATTCCCCAAGGCAGATATTTTTAGACGCAATGCCGTGTCCAGAGTGTTAACTAATTGAGTTATCAGGTTTCATACTTGGCCACAGAGAATGGCAGTGGAAGAGGGAGACAGCTTCCCAGAACAAGTAAGCATCTACGTTTTGGAATGAAATGCATTTTCCTTACAGAAAGTGCCGTTTTGGGTCTGATTAGTTGTGCCTTTTACAAAATGTTTGTTGGCAGGTAAGAAGGAAGCCTGCTTCTCTGCACCGTGGATTGCCTGAGTTCCACGTGTGGGGGGCAGTGGGTGTCCTTTCTTTCTGTTTTGCTGGGATCTGGATTCTAGGTACGTTTCGCCTCAGATTTAACTTGGAATGTGCTCATCTCAGGCCGGTCTTAGGAGGTTGCTTATTCACATGCAGAAAGATAGTGGGCAGTTTTGGGTGCAGGAAGGGCCCAGTGGACCCAAGAATGTAAGAAAGTTTGAATTGTCACACTTTTCTCAAGAGAAATCTGAGAGCTTTAAAGTCAGCCTTTTTTGCTGTATTAATTGCTATCAAGGATATGGACTTTTACAGTTGAGGAAAAAACAGTCAATAGGGTTAAAATTTGTTTTTGAAACTCATGTAAATAGTGGATGAAGGATATAGTTTAGAGGTTGGAAGTGTAATGTTATTTTTGTTTTCATAGAATTGCACATAGATATAAATAAGGCATCTCATTTAATTTTAAAGAACTATCATAGTAAGTCTTTTTCCCTTAAGGGATAACTATGGGAAAGAGATATTTGGTGTGATGTTCATAAAATTCTGATGTATTTGATTGTGAAGGTTTCATAAAATACTATTTAGATTATAGCAGAGTTCAGGGTTTCATGTGATCTCTTGCTTCTACCTGCCTTTTCAGTTATTGTCGGTTTATCTAACTATGAGGACACTATGAATAGAAGGTAGAAGTATATGCTATTAATTCAGTATATTAAATCCTGGAAAGTAAGATGAGGCTTTCATATGAAATGGTCATAGTGACTAGAAGAAGACATCAGGAAAATAGACATTTGTCCTGGATCCATTCTCTGGTAGAAAGACCTGCTAATGCTTTTGAGAAAAGAACTGTCATTTCTTAGTGCTGAGGAAAGCAATTCAGAGATCTCTCTCCCAACTTGGAACCTTATTTTAAATGGATTCAGCTTTAATATTGGTATTCTTAAAGATAGGTTAATATTTCAGCAAAGAATATTCTTTTATGATCTTTATGGAATATTGCTGTATTCAACAGTAGACATCTATGAGATTTTAATCTGAGTGAGAATTTTCAAACATGTGCCTTAAGAGAAAGGACTTTTTAGATTAAACATTGAGATTCAGAATAAAGATATAAATGTTTTTCATGAATTCCTGGCATCAGTTGTAATTTACTAGTAATATAAGCATATTGACAGGTGAGTCCCACCTAAAAAATCATGTTATGACACTCTAAAAATAATCACCCATCAAAAATTATGAGCTATATTGAAGGTTGACTTTTAGATATGCATTCTGTTCAATTAGTTGTAGAGCTAAAAATTTTAGATATAATGACATTTGCTGATTACCTAGTGAGACTTGACTTTGAGAAATATTAATTTCTAGGAAGTTTTGAGCCAAGTGTAAATATGACAGATATTAAAGCATGTAAAAACTTTGGCCTTTTACAAAGTAATAAATTAATTTAAAAAGGAAAGATCTGAGATCTGAAAGGAAAAAATGAATAAAAGCAGACCATCTTGTTTCTGCCTTGTGTCAGAATATATCAACTGAATGGTGAAAGCATTTGATCTCAGCCCATATGTGCAGCATTTTCTGTTTTGGTGGGCATGCTGTTTGAAAAAGCATGTAGTAAAACGACAGACTGAATTTGAAATTATCCTGCCCTAAGCAGTGACTCTGGAAGGGTACTGACCCGATACAGACCACACAGAAGTCGCGTCACAATGGAGTAGCATGTACTCTTGCTGGACTGGGCTTGGTTGGACAATGAATAAGGATTCTTCATCTCCTGGTTTCAACTCTGGCTTGAAGACTGAACAGTTCATCTGCATGAGCTGAACTATGGATAAAATCCTTGCAGAGAGGGTATTGTAGATAATTACATTTTCCCAAATGATCATTAATACCTCTTGCTCCTTCTGTTTGGCTTGGGGTTTCTATAGAGTTGTTGAGAGATTTTTCTACAGGATTGCTTAGTTGTGTTATGGAAGAAACTTCCAGTGATTTTACAGCTTCTTATTGTGAAAGATTTGCAGCACAAGCCTTTTAAAAATATAAACATATGTATACCTTTGCCAATGTTAGAAATTCTCATGGGTTGCTAATAATCAAGCCTTTATGGAACTAATTTTACCATTAAGCCTTGATGAAAAAGTAAGTCTTAAAGTTGAACTTTTAAATAATGCTCATGCCAAAAAAAAATCTAGACTCTAATAATATTGAGAAAAGCTCAAATTTAATATAATTTTAATGTACAATTTAGAGGCAGTTAATAATCAGATCTTTCAATAGCTGTGAATTACTTTTAAATTATATAAAGGTATTTTATGATAATACCAGATAGAAATTCTTGTTATTACTTTCTATCTTCCAACTCAGATGTGTTTGATTTTATAGATTTGGTTTAATAATCCATTAATAAATACATGTTTATCTGTTAGGAGAATCCCTAATTTTATTATTGATGATTTTCACTCTAAGAAGTTGGGAGCAAGTAGAAAATTTTATATAATCTAGCTTAAGACAGAAATCACAAAACCTATCAGTTTACTGCTGAGACTATCTATGTCAAGATTTTATGAAAAAAACGGAACTGACTCTTTTGCCAGCTCTTAAGTTTCTTGTATTGAAGTGAAAACTTTGTTATATAGTTAGTATGATATTTACTTATCAGCTAAATTTATTTTCTTTTGTGTGACAATATATAGATACTACCTCTTCTCAGTTATAAATCTGTGCAATAACCAAGTTTAATCAATATTAATTTGAACAAAAGAGAATTTAAAATCTGTCATCTTTTTTGAATAGTCATTCTCTTTATAATGTTAAGGCCTTTTCAGTTATGAAACAAAATATATTTGCCAACTCTTGTATCCTAATGCAAATATTTATTTGTTATATTTTCTTTTTTATTATAACTCCAGAGTATATTGCAAAAATTAGTAATCAATCAAAATTAAACTGTACCTTTTAATTAGACTATTGATAAAAATATTATTAGATTATATAACAAATTTCAGGCACATATCTGTAGTTAACTAATTAATCATTTTTAAGCATTAAAGTCTATAAAGAATCTAATTTTTTAATTTTAGTAGTCCCTTTTTTATTATTGAAGATGTGGATGTATGTAGATGTTCAAGATAGACACTTATTTCCAGAGAGTACTGAGAAGTTAGTGCTGTTTTTCTTTGGAAAAGTGGCAAGTGAATGTTGTTTCCATTTAAAGAGTAGAAAAAGTCAATACTGTTAAATAATGTTTTGTAAAATCTGGGTATGCTTCCATTTTCTTTAGTCTTGAATTCTTGATTATATTATGTTCTAACTTAGCATCATTCTGATATATTACTGATTTGCATGTTTCTGTAATTCAGTGATTATTCTGTTATATTTTTAAAACACTTATATCAATAAGATAAATTATACTTTGAATAACACTGTAACTTTTTAAACAGACTGTCTTACTCATCTTTGAGCCCCAGAGTTTGGTACATGTTAAGCACTCAATAAATAAGTTGTTAGAATTTTTTAAATAATTCTTCATTTCTGAAGAGGGTAGCTTCTCATCAAAAGGATGTTGAATTAAGTTGAAAGTAAACATGGTATTATTTATAGAGCTGAAAAGGAGCCAGAAATTTTTCATAAATGAGACTTAACATAATGTTTGGCCCTTTAGCCACCATTTAGTCTTATAATAAATGGCAATTATTTTTCAATATTTGATTATTTTAAACAGGAAATTGTACTAGCTAGCTTTCTGTCTTAGTGAATAAAATAAGATTTATTTCCAGTCCAGAAGTTTCCCAGAATTGGTCTCTAGAGCTGCGTTTATACAAGGACAAGGTTCTGTAAAGAATTTCCCTGCTGTCTTTCTGACATGGTGGGACCACTTGCAGGAGGATGTGTTGGTTCTCGTGTATCATTTCTGGCTAGTCAGGATTCTTGCTCATACTCTCCTGTTCAGAGAAAGTAGTCCTCCGTACCACGAAGTAAGCCTTTGACAACTTGCCTGTAGACCAGCCATTCTCAAAGTGTGGGCCAGGACTCCCTGGGTGTCCCTGTCCCCTTCCAGAAGCGTGTCTATGACACCCCTCCTTCCGTAACTACATTATCTGTTTGAGGTCAGATTTCCAAAGCAACACATGGCCAGAGATTGCATGCTGAAGCAGATATGAGAGTCAAGTCTTCTCCCATCAGACATTAAAGAGAATTGCAAAACTATAAACCAGTACCAGTCTTCTCACCTTGTACAGTTTTTTTGTTTTTTGGAAAATTTATTTCTTTTTCATGAGGCATATATTTTATGTTACCATGTAATAAGTGTGTTACTGTGATTTTAAATCAATAAGTGTGTGTTTAATACTCAGTTTTATCTCCTAATATGGTCAGTAGTAAAGGTTATAACCTTCTGAATCAAAAGCTCTTTGGGGCTCCTCAGTAATGTTGAAGAGTGGAAAGGAACCCTGAGACAAGTTTGAGAAGCGCTACTGTAGGCGGAATGCACTGTGGATGTTCTCTGGCCTGGTTTGCATGCTTAGTTGCTGAAAGCACTGCTCAAATCAGGTCAGTTTATGAGTTCAGATCCTGTGTGAACAGTTATGTTCATTTGACTCTTCTGGTCATAGCTGTAGACAACCAAGCAAAAAACTTAACTTTAAAAAATTTTGAAATAGTGATAATGAATAGCAATAATTAAGGGCTGTCTGTGTGCCAGGCCATTTCTAATTGCTTTATGTGTTATCTCCCTTCTTCCCTCATAGCTCAGTCAGTAAAGAATCTGCCTGCAATGCAGGAGACCTAGGTAAGATTACTGGATTGGGAAGATCCCCTGGAGAAGGAAATGGCAGCCCACTCCAATATTCTTGTCTGGAGAATCCCATGGAAAGAGGAGCCTGGCAGGCTAGGCTATGGGGTTGCAAGAGTCAGACATAACTTAGCAACTAAACTACTACTATTACTACTAAGCTTATCGACAAGCCCTACAAGTTCAGTGTTACTGCTGTTCTCATTTTATAGATGAAGAAACGGAGCTACAGTATGTTTTAGTATCTTTTCCAGTGTCACACAGTTTGTAAGCTGTAGAGCCAGATGCTGAACTGAGGCATTTTGGCTCCAGAGTCTGAATTCTGCAATCATCAAAATATATTGACTAGCTGATTGTTGTTCAGTTGCTCTGACATGTCGAACTCTTTGCAACCCCATGGACTACAGCATGCCACGCTTCCCTGTCCTTCACTATCTCCTAGAGTTTGTTCAGGCTCATGTCCATTGAGTTAGTGATGCTATCCAACCATCTCATCCTCTGTCATCCATTTCTTTTGCCCTCAGTCTTTCTCAGCACCAGGATCTTTTCCAATGAGCTGGCTCTTTGCATTAGGTGCCTAAAGTATTGGAGCTTCAGCTTCTGCATTAGTCCTTCCAATAAATATTCAGGATTAATTTCCTTTAGGATTGACTGGTTTGATCTTCTTGCTGTCCGTGGGACTCTCAAGAGTCTTCTCCAGCATCACAGTTCAAAAGTACTTGCTGATAGGATGGGATAGATTAGGTTAGATCTTCCTCCAAACCCTTAAAAAACATATATGACGTGCTAACCCTGACTTAGTACCTTTATCTTCTGCATGAAGAGAAGCTCCTTAAACATGAGCCATCCTTCCCAGGATCCGTGTAGTATGTCTTTGCTGATAGATTATAGTATAACGGGATATTTCACAGTCTCCCACCGTGTTGTGACTGCTTATGACTACATGTTTCATTGGGTAACTTAACTTTAGAATAAAGTCTATTTTTAAATGTTTTACTTTATGTAGTGGAAAAAAAAATCCTTCTTTATCTTTACCATGAGTTTTCATTGTACTTTGAAAAAGATCTTAGGCACATCCAGGCCCTACCTGCTTTCTCTCTTTGTCCCCACCCCCACCCCCACGTTTTAAATAATGTGTTAAATTTATTTATTTTGGGCTGTGCTGGGTCTTTGTTGCTCTGCAGGCTTTTCTCTAGTTGTGGTGAGCTGGGGTTGCCCTCTAGTCACAATATGCGGGCTTCTCATTGTGGTGGCTTTTCTTGCTGTAGAGCATGATCTCTAGGACACACGGGCTGAATAGTTGCAGCTCCCGGGCCCTAGAGCACAGGTTCCATGGATGTGGTGCAGGGACTTATTTTCTCCAGAGCATGTGGGATCTTCCCAGATGAGGGACTGAACCCACGTCTTCTTCATCGGCCGGCGGATTCTTTACAACTGAGCAACCCTCTTGCACTAAGTGTGAAGATTTAATTATTGGGTTAGCACGATCCTTCAGGTTTTTTTTTTTTTAACATCTTAAAGAAACACTCAAGGTTTTTGGTCAACCCAATACAATTGTTGTTCTGTAATGTCACTTGAAGAATATTTAAGAATCCCAACTATCTATCTATATTTGACTTTGCTAGTGATTTGAGCTTATTTTTAAATACATTTTATTCATTCCCATAAGAACTTATTTAGTTATGTTTTCACCAAGTGCTCCTAAGATTCCTTTGTTGATCAGAGAACTCAAGTAGAAATGAAAAGTTAAAATGGAAAAGAGCAGTAGCATTTTGGTATATTGGTTTTGAAAAGAATCAGTATAAAATACCCTCCCTGCAAGGATCCCGAAAAAAGGCAGATAGTTTCATATACCAGCAAGGCTTCAGCTATACCAGCTGGCACACAGCATTTTAGGATGATAAATTCAAGAACCCTTCCTCTCACTAGCTAACATCTCCCTCTGGTTTAGTCGGCCTCACCCTTCAATTCCTCTGGGTTTTTAACCCCAAGCCTCTAATTATCTGACCAGGAAGCGAAGTCCGGTATATTGTGATTACCTTGTTGATCCAGACCATATATAGTACATTCATGCACCAGGAGAAAATAGTTATGTTTGCAACATCAAGTCTATCCACACTAAAAAACAAACTATTTATTTCCTGATTTCATAAAAAGAAAAGAAAAACGTTGGGAAAATGTTCATTTCCACTGTAAATACTTTCTCTTTTCTCCTTATACCTAGACCAATTTTAGCTTATCACTGTTTTCAGTTGCTATATTTAAAATGTGAATAGTTCCCTGAATTAAATATTTTAGGCCTCATGCCAATACCTCCTACATAATAAGGATCCTTAAGCATGAAGTCCTGACATCCTCGTTCTGATTCATAACATACCAAATTAATGGAAAAATCCCAAACATTTGACGTATTTTATATCATCCACCACATGTGATGCCAGAAGTAGCTGCTCTGTATTTCTTAAGTGAAAAGTAGTGTTATCTTAGTATTACAAGGTGAGGTTTCTAAGGGACTCTGCAATCTGTTGTCATCCATGTTGTTCAGCCGAGATATGCAAAAACCTGGTATTTGTTTTGTGAACAAAGGTGCTTATAGAGTCCCAAATGTTGACTGCATAATATTTCGACCATTGGGCCTCAGCAGCTTCATTTGATGTCTAAAGAGACAAAGTCGTCTGTTGTTTTTAGTCCTCTTCATCTGTGAGACATGGGGTCACACTGTTGAGATGTGTTATTGTGCCCGACAGCATCCTGTGGGATGGCTGTGTAAGGAGAGAGAGTTGGGAGGCTGGACCAGTTGACCTTGGAGATCTCATTCATCTCAGGAGTCTGACAGGAAAGTCTTCAACCAATTCTTTTTATTAGTGCATACCATAAAATTGTGGATGAATTCCTTCTTGTTCTTGGACTATGAAGTAGTGGGAAGAACATTAAATCCGGGAATCTCAAATGTCTTTTCAGCAATTTTCTAACTAGTTAAGCAAATCATGCCCGTCTTTGCTTCAGTTTCCTCTTTATACAGTAGAAATGATGAGGTGATCTCTACCTACCTCAAAAAACAAAGTGTGTGCAAAAAATACCTCACTTTTGTTAATACAAAGCAAAGCTGTTTATTAAGGCTAAGAATTAATCATCTGTATAATAAACCTTTGCTTAACAGTGTAGTAGTTCAGGGCTGTGTGTCTTGAGATTTAGTACATATTGCTGAGGTCAGTCAAGGGCACATACGTAAGTGACACTCGTGCTGTAACACAATTGTAAATGAAGGCAATATGAGGTACATGTCAACCGATCTTTCCCAGGGTAGGGGAGCCTGCTCCTTTAAGACAGCCATTTCCCAAAGTGAACAGTGAAGTATGGATTATGCATCAGGTATTTTATAGGCAGCCATCACTCACGGGAGAGCAAAAACAGACTTCTTAAAAGACAAGTTCACGTGGGAAATAATTGAGACAGATGAACTAGATGAAGCGTAGCAAGAGAGACAGGGATGACTGACAATGAGAAATTTTAAGACCCCAATTGGCTATATATTTTTTTTGTTCAGCACTCGCCTTCCACCTAACAAGTGGAAAAAGGCATTCGGTTATACGTTTTGGAAAGCCTGCCACCTACGAAAGGGACACATTGCAAATTAACAGGAACTGCTCTTCTATGCAATCTTCCATTGCATTCTTATTGTATCTCAATGGGGAAAATAATTCCCTAAAATGAAGATGATTAAAATTCCCAAAAGACTAAATCTTCCTTGCTATAATATTCCATCTTTGTGGATGAAGATAGGAAAAAAAAAAACCAGAAAATTCTCCAGGGCTGTTCCATATTCTGAATTGTTGAGCACCAAGAACGCTGAGAATAGACTTTTTCTTTTTTCCCCAAGCAACGTGTTACCGTTTCTCTAGTGCTTCTTTGTCCCAAGAGATATCCTGAAACATGCCCCAACACAGCAGAGATATCAAGCCTGGTAAGGAATGTACCTGCAAAACCATCTTTGCAGGAATGATTTCTCCATCTGTGGCTGTTTTCCTGCTTACTTATTTGGACCTTTATCATTTCAGAATAACCAAAGATAAATATTTTATGAATCTTAAAATAACGTATCCCTCTTGTATACCTTCACTCTGATGTAAATCAAGACTCGCTCGCCCTATCTGAAATGTCTTGGATGGAATGAGGAGTTCGTTTGTTTGCATTTAAAGCTTCAAACACATTTTGGGTAAAGAGTTAGACCTTGTTCACATCTTGTATAAGGTACTCTGGCTACAATAGAACTTTCATGAACACTTTCCCATTTTTTGCTCATTGGGGAAATAAACTGTTTATTTACCATGAGTTGTAAGGGTATATATACCCTTACTCTTGGATATATACCAAGAGCCGTATTCCCATCATATAGTGTCAGGGAGTTTTTAGGGGAGGTGGAGACTTCCCTGTCATTTAGTCAAATCATTCTGTTCTATCAATTCCTAACATTATTTATGGTTTCTACTTAACACATAGTAAAGATATAATCTGTATCTACAGTATACTAAGAGAAATTGCAGCCTCTATTGTGTAAGGAAAAAATTTTTAATGAGAGTTTTAAGTCAAAGTGACTTGAAATTCTGCCCCTGGCTAGTACAAATAAAGGCAAAAGATTACTATGTTGACCTCATATTATTAAGACATTCAAAACTCTCCCTCCCTGATACAAATGGTTGTATATCCCTTGGGAGGCAGGTGAAACTGGCCCTTTAAGTCCTACTTTGTATTCCAGAAAATTTCAGACAAAAGCAAACAAATCTTGTTCAGCAGCTCAACAGAATTACCTTACATTGAGAAAGACTGGAAATGCCTACTTGCCCATCACCAGTAACTAACGTGGTTTTGTTTGTTTGTTTGTTTGTTTCCTCTATGAGAAACATCTTCTCTATATTTATTTTTATTTCTAATCAGTCTCCAGAAGAATTTTTAGGACTCTGAACGATGAGTGAAAAAATATATCTCACCCAGATAAATGGGCCTGGATTCTGGATCTTCTTTTCGATATAAGTTACATCATAACAGACTTGATGAGAGTGGTTTTATCAGCATGGCAATGTAAATCTAAAAAAAAAAAAAAAAAAACCAGAGCAAAACCACTGCCTTTATAAAAACAAAAGGCTGCCAGCCCTGTATTTCTTTTTTTAAACTGATTCTCATTCCCCTCTAAGTCAAGATAAGGCTAGGAATGTTGTTTTGCCTTTCAGTTTCCAAGCGGCTACTATGTGCAGAAGCCCTGGCAGGTTTGAAATGTACAACAGCAGGGGCCTCCCTGGCAGAAGTCCCAGTGAAAAGATGCTAACCATGCCTAACATGTGTTAGGGGACAGTGACCTCATTTTCAGGGATGAACTGAGGTTACTTCCAAGCAAAATCCTTACAAACAAAGGCAGCCTTGTAGTGATCGGAAGGAATCTGTGGAGGCAGCCTCTTGTACTTGGGGTGGTTTTGTTGGTGGTGATTACAAGTGTAGATAGCCTTCAGGAGCATTTCCCATACTGGTTAAGCCCCCAGCCCCTTGTATTCCTCCTCCTCCCTCTTTATGGGTGAAAAATGCTGGTTTATTTCCAATAGCTAGGGAGCAAATAAAAGAGAATGGAATCTTCATAGCCACAGGTCTTCCCTAAATAAAAGGTTTCAAGTTTTTTCAAACATTTGTCATGCAAAAGACACACACACAGAATTTCCCTTTATTTTTAAGATCTCTATACCCCGCTATAAACACACACCTAAAAGGGATCTGTTAGGTAACACAAATACCTCATGCCCTGTTCGGAGAGGGGGAAAAAAAACAACTTTCTCCCACAGGTCTGAGGTTTTTATTAACAGGAGGCAGATTGTTGCATGAATGTCACAGTTGTTTTAAGTTGTGCAATCAGTCTCATTCTTTTGAAGTGGTCAAAAATTAGATCACTGTGTAAAATAGCTATGAAATATCAGCACATAATACCGTACTCTAAAAGCTGATGGAAACTTTGAATACAGGTCCTATCTGAATGGTCATGATCCAGGGTGTAAGCAGTGCTTCTGCTCTAGTCTAGTGAGAAAAAAAGATTATCTTTTATCGCTGGCTCCCATTTCATGTGATTGGAAGCACCATGGCACCATGTCTGATCTCAAAGTTTTAAGCTTAGAGGAGTGTGACTGTCAAGTCACTTGACTTGTTTCCGTTGAAAATTGTTTTACTCCTGATGAACACACTGGGTTTGGACTTGGAGAAGTTATACAAAGCAACTCCATGTGTATTTCAAAACTGTAATTGACAGTGAAGTCACTGCTTGAGGAGCAGTGCCACAGAGGATTTGGGGGTCTTGATAAGCAGGCGCCCATACTGTCTAAGTCTCCTTCCTGATTGAGAATAATTTATAAACCTGTATGACTTTATCCATCAAAAATTGCTGCTCGTGCTACCAAGAAGGGGTTCGTATCTTTCAACCTGTGAAAGTTTGCTTTAAAATGTGGGAGGGGCAGGCCAAGAAGAGTGAGAGAAAGAGGAGAAGCAAATATGAAAGCTAGAATTTACAAATTTAGCATTGAGAATTTAATCTTCTCTTGCATGAAATTGAAAGTCAGTCAACAGACCTTCAAAAACACACTTCTCAGCACTCCTTTCTTTTCCATTCTACTTGCTATTTCCCCTTCAAATCTCCATTTATCAATAGTGAAGGTCACTCAGTTGTGTCCAACTCTTTGTGACCCCATGGACTAAACAGTCCATGGAATTCTCCAGGCCAGAATACTGGAGTGGTAGCCTTTCCCTTCTCCAGGAGACCTTCCCAATCCAGGGATTAACCCCAGGTCTCCTGCATTGCAGGCGGTTCTTTACAAGCTGAGCCACAAGGGAAACCCATTTATCAATAGAACCATGTTTATCAGTTCAGTCAGTTCAGTCTCTCAGTCGTATCTGACTCTTTGCGACCCCATGAATCGCAGCACGCCAGGCCTCCCTGTCCGTCACCATCTCCCGGAGTTCACTCAGACCCATGTCCATCGCGTCCGTGATGCCATCCAGCCATCCCATCCTCTGTCGTCCCCTTCTCCTCCTGCCCTCAATCCCTCCCAGCATCAGAGTCTTTTCCAATGAGTCAGCTCTTCGCATGAGGTGGCCAAAGTACTGCAGTTTCAGCTTTAGCCTCATTCCTTCCAAAGAAATCCCAGGGCTGATCTCCTTCAAAATGGACTGGTTGGATCTCCTTGCAGTCCAAGGGACTCTCAAGAGTCTTCTCCAACACCACAGTTCAAAAGCATCAATTCTTCGGCACTCAGCCTTTTTCACAGTCCAACTCTCACATCCATACATGACCACAGGAAAAACCATAGCCTTGACTAGAAGGACCTTAGTCGGCAAAGTAATGTCTCTACTTTTGAATATGCTATCTAGGTTGGTCATAACTTTTCTTCCAAGGAGTAAGCGTCTTTTAATTTCATGACTGCAGTCACCATCTACAACAACCTAATTCAGCGGTGCTCACCTAATACATACCTAATTCATAAGTGGTCACCTCTGTTTTTGTGTTAGAACCACTTGAGTTGTGTTTATCAAAAGTCCCATCTCAGACCAGCTGAATCTCAGGGTGGGTCCTGAGTGGTTTGATTGCTTCCCCTGGAGATCCTTGAAGCATGGTGATTGACAACCATTGACCTACAGATCTTTTTGTCTCCATTTTCTCCCACACTTTAATCCACCATCAGTTAAGTTGGGCTAAAATATAGATTTAATGATTCCTTTTCATTCTTCAAAACCCTTCATTGTCTCCTGGTATCTTTAGGATGAAGTTAAATCAGATTTATCTGGCATTCCAAACCTTCTGTGACACTCTCCTTGAATGTTCTCCCCAGGGGACTTTTCTTTTCAGTAGAGACTGTCTATTAACCATTCTTCCAACCTTTCGTTTCTGAATCTCTGGCCACTTCCTTCTTGTCCCCACTGACCAAGTCCTCTGTTGAACTCTTAGCTCCTTCTCTTAGCTCTTTTCCCAGCTCTATCCAGGATGCAGAAATGGCTTTTCTCAATGAGCGTCTATGGACTTTATCATCTGCCACAGGTTCTTGTACTATAAATTCCCATTCTATGTGCTGCCTGCAGGTCACTAAAAGCCATAACTGCATCTCAAGGTAGAGGCCAAGAGGTCATTACTCCTTGACTGCTGGACATTGATACCTTTATTGACTATGACTTCTTAAATCCTGGTAATGGAATAAACAGTGTAACATCCGCTTTGAAGATGTGTTTTAATAGTTAGAAAACGTTGAAGACTTCAAGACCCAGACTTGTAGATTTCATTTCCAGCACCACTTCACAGTGAGGTAAAGAATGTGGATTTAAGAAACAGATTGATTTACTTTTTGGACATGTCGCATAGATACACTGGTACTGCCATTCACATTTAGATTAGTGCATCCAATATGAGAAGTTTGGAAATTTGGTGATCTTCCTGGGCCATATTTTCTAACGTTTGACCAGAAACCAGGCAGTGTGGTCTGTTGGATCTGGTCACCTAGACAAGAGATTATTACTTATGGAGATTTTTATTGGAAAAAGCTTTATTAGAGGTGTCTTAGAATCTTCTCAAGAAGTAGAAGGGATGGTCAATAGAAAGCCTTTTATTTTTTATATTAAAAATCAATTTTTAAGAGGCAAATATCATTTTAAAATATTTTTAATTAGAATATAGTTGATTTATAATGTTGTGTTACTTTCAGGTATATAGCAGAGTGAATCAGTTATACATATATCCATTCTTTTTTAGTTTCTTTTCCCATATAGGTTATTACAGAATATTGAGTAGAGTTCCCTGTGTGCAATACAGCAGGTCCTTATTAGTTATCTGTTTTATATATAGTAGTATGTAAATATCGACCCCAACCTCCCAATTTCTCTCTCCTCCCAATTTCACCTTTAGTAACCATAAAGTAAGTTTAGTCAACTGTAAGTTTGTTTAGAATGCCTTTTTATATAGAAGAATTTATATTAGTAGTTCTTGGGTTAATTTTTTTAAGTGGTTAGCAGCCAGGAATCATAAAGTTATTCATATTTATTGAACATTTGACTTTTACCGTAAGGCACATAAATGTACATCCATTTGCCAAATGGGAGTTGTGAAGATGAGGACTTTTCTCTGAACACAGATCCCCTTCTAGAGTTCATGTTTTCTCCCTTGACACCTGCTCTTTTTCTGTGAGTCTCAGATTCAGTATCTTTAAAGGAAAGCTAGAAACTGAAGTAATCTGGGAAGTAATCTGACTATAAAATTTTTCCAATTTTTATTTTCATCACTTCCAGTCATCATGTCCATATCTGACTCACCAGCAACACTTTTAGGAACATCAGGTCTTTCCAAAGCATTTAATTTCATTTTCATAAAAATACTCTTTCTCTATATACTGTTTCCCAGCTTAAATAATACCTAATTAAGTTACATAATTATAACATCCAGAACAACTAGCATAAACATGTTAGAGGAAAAAACACAGCTGACTACTTGTAGGAACAAGTGAATGTGGGAAAGATCTCCCGTGTTTGGGCATTGGTCCTGTTGGCCAGTAGGAGTGGTGATGAGCAAGGGAAGTTGGTTAAAAGAACAATTTCTAGGATGTGACGTCACACAGACCTGAATTTGAATTCTCATGCTAATGCAATTTGGCTGTGGTGCTTATGCAGCTTCTTGAGTTTCCTTCTTCTCTTTGAAAACACAAAAATATCAAATGTCAAGGATCATGAAATGAATTCATCTATGAACAGTACCTAGCCGAGTGCCTGTCTGCCTCTCTCATGACTCCAAAAAAATGTTGCTGCTGTTTCTTTCCCTCTTGACTTAGGGAATCTAAGTTCCTTTTTCCACTTTGATATCACTCTGGAACATTTAACTAAGGAAAGCATTAGATACTAGTGTGTTAAGACCAGAGCTCTAAAACCAGGTAGATGTAAGTTCTAATCCTGGCTCTGCCAGTTTCTAGAAGAATGTCCTGTGGAAAAGTTGCCTAACTTGACTGTTTGTTTATTTATTTTTTTACTTTTCTCTCTTGTTTTATCATTATTTTTTTAATAACCTGATTTTTCTAGTCTGTAAAATGGGTGATAATGACACAGACCTCACAGTCCCCTGAGAATATGTGGCAATCAATGAACATACCTTTCATATTATAAGTGCCCAGTAATTATTACTTATGTTACCATATTATTAGATACAGGACACTTAGATGCCTTGTGATTCATTAGGCACAACAAAATGCCGACTTGATCTGCATATTCTTTTTTTTAATTCATTTTATTGAAGTATAATTGATTTACAATGTTGGTTTCTGGTATACAGCAAAGTGATTCAGATATATTATTTTTGATATCCCTTTCTATTATGGTTTATCACAGGATTCTGAATATAGTTCCCTGTGCTGTATAGTAGGATCTTGTTTATCCGTCCTATATAGTTTGCATCTGCTAATCCCAAACCCCCAATCCTTCCCTACTCCCTCCCCGCTCCATTGGTGATCCCAGCAGGCATATTACACATCAGGCTATGTACAAAGTGAGTGAAGAAACCAAAGTAAACTCATTCCCACTCCTTCATCTTCTCTTGAATTTTGGACGAGCTTCTAATTCTGTCAGTAGACTGATGAAATGAAGAGCGAGCAACAGGCTAGAGAGGATACGAAACAGACTCTTTTTTGTTCCCAATTAAGTTGGTGTGAGTCTTTGTTTCTCAAAGAAAATTAGGGCACCGGACTCTCAAGGAATGAATATGTCTTTATTTAGCATCTCCTGACAGTAGGCTGCAGTCCATGGGGTCACTGACTTCACTTTGACTTTTCACTTTCATGCATTGGAGAAGGAAATGGCAACCCACTCCAGTGTTCTTGCCTGGAGAATCCCAGGGACGGGGAGCCTGGTGGGCTGCCATCTCTGGGATCGCACAGAGTTGGACACGACTGAAGCCACTTAGCAGCAGCAGCAGCAGCAGACAGTCTATCATGTAGAACTCGGTTCTGAGCAGGACATAGACCTAAAAGAGAGAGAGTAGAGTCCATCCTGAGGAGATAGCTGGCATCTAAGCTGAACTGACCAAGTGCTCTAGGAGTCTGGAGAGGAAAGGAGTTATGTCTGATGTTTATCAGGTAAAATAGCAAAGATGCAGTGACATTTGAGCTGGACCTAGGATATAGTTGGTGTATCTCTTGTTGGGGGATGGAAAGCAAGGGGTGATGGTGAGCATGACTGCCAGGCATGAAGCCTTTGAGGGATGGTAGACCTAGATAGCACATTGAAAAGCAGAGACATTACTTTGCCAACTAAGGTCCATCTAGTCAAGGCTATGGTTTTTCCTGTGGTCATGTATGGATGTGAGAGTTGGACTGTGAAGAAGGCTGAGCGCAGAAGAACTGATGCTTTTGAACTGTAGTGTTGGAGAAGACTCTTGCGAGTCCCTTGGACTGCAAGGAGATCCAACCAGTCCATTCTGAAGATCAACCCTGGGATTTCTTTGGAAGGAATAATGCTAAAGCTGAAGCTTTGGCCACCTCATGCGAAGAGTTGACTCATTGGAAAAGACTCTGATGCTGGGAGGGATTGGGGGCAGGAGGAGAAGGGGACGACAGAGGATGAGATGGCTGGATGGCATCACTGACTTGATGGACATGAGTCTGAGTGAACTCCGGGAGTTGGTGATGGACAGGGAGGCCTGGCATGCTGCAATTCATGGGGTCGCAAAGAGTCGGACACGACTGAGCGACTGAGCTGAACTGAAGCTGTCTAGATTACCTTCAAGATCAGTATTTGTATTTTAATTCAAGCTGGAAGTATTTGGCACAGGTTTTCAAGGACCTTAGAGACTGCCATAGGAATTGATTGAATATTATGGTTTAAAAGCAGAAATATTTTTTACAAATGAAGCACATCATCAAACATTAATATATAAAAGTAACAGATAAAAGTAGACCTACTTTGGCTGACACTGAAAATAGATATATGGAACTCTGCTTATTACTCAAACTTACTCTTTGTTTTCCTTTAAAAAAAAATTATTGGAGTATAGTTGATTTACATACAATGTTGTGTCAGTTTCAGCTATACAGCAAAGTGATTGTTATATTAATATATGCCCATGTATTCATTCTTTTTCAGATTCTTTACCCATATAGGTTATCATATATGGGTATCATGCAGAGTTTCCTTTGCTATACAGTAGGTCCTTGTTGATTTTCTATGTTATATGTAGCAGTGTGTATATGTTAATCCTAAACTCCTAATTTATTCCTCCTCTCCTATCCCCTGTAGTAACCATGTTTGTTTTTGAAATCTGTGTCTGTTTCTGTTTTGTAAACAAGTTCATTTGTAAAAGTTAGATTCCACATATGAGTGATATACAGTATTTGTCTTTCTCTGTCTGGCTTATTACACTTAGAGTGATCATCTCTAGGTCCATCCATGTTGATGAAAATGGTACATCTTCTTTATTTGTTCATCTGTCGATGGACATTTAGGTTGCTTCCATCTCCTGGATGTTGTAATAGTGCTGCAACAAGCATTGAGGTGTCTGTATTTTTTTTGAAGTATGATTTTTCTCCAGATATATGCCATGGAGTGGGATTCCTGAATGATACGGTCACTCTGTAGATAGAATTCTTGAACCCTAGGGTTCCGCAGAACCATGGGTTTTGAGGAAACAGCCTGGGCTTATTATAAAGTAGTTATGGTTTCAGTTCTGCTTCTGTTAAGCCAGACCCAAAAGAACTCTCAAAGATAAATTTCAGAGGACTGTGAGCTCACAATCAATAATCACAAACTACGGTAAGTGTAAAGTGGCACCAATCACTTTGAAAAACAATTTGTCATTAACTAGTAAAGTTGAATAATCACATAAGCAATGACCCGGCATTTATGATCCTACATGTGTATAGCTTAGGGCTTCCCAAGTGGTGCTAATGGTAAAGAACCCACCTGTCAATGCAGGAGATCCCTGGGTCAGGAAGAGTCCTCTGGAAGAGGGCATGGCTACCCACTCAGTATTCTTGCCTGGAGAATCCCATGAACTGGGAGCCTAGCAGGCTACAGTCCATAGGGTCACACAGAATCGGACACGACTGAAGCGACTTATCACGCATGCACGCACATCCCTTAAGATGTTGCCTGCGTGTACCAGGAGTAGGGTTAAACGAGAATGACTGAACTAGAACAGAGGATGCCTTTGGAGAGCTAGTGAAGGAAGGGCCCCTTGCAGATCTGCAAAGCTGCCTGTAGCTTTCATTCTTCAGCTGACTGGGTATGTGGGTATTTCTTTTATGATTTTTCTTTCGCTTTTTTTTTCCTTGGCCGTGCTGCATAGCATGCAGGATCTTAGTTCCTTGACCAGGGTAGAAGCCCTGCCCCCCCACAGTGGAAGCATGGAGTCTTAACCACAGGACCACCAGCAAAGTCCCTGATAAGTACTTTAAAAAAGGAAAATAGAAACTATAAAAGTTCTCAGAGACAAAATATTTGATAGGATTCAAGTGTGAAACTTTCTGGGAGAGAGTTTCAGGGAAATAATGGAGAAGGAAAAAGTAATAAAAAATTCACACCTCTCATCACAAGAAAAAATTATAACTATGTATGGTGATAGATGTTATCTTACTATGGTGATCATTTCTCAATATATGTATCAAGTCATCATATACCCGAAACTAATACAATGTTACATGTCAAGTATTACCTCAATTAAAATAAGGACTGACACCAAAGGTGCATGCCTGAGTGGTTAGGATAATCTTGATATCTTAAAACTGAATTAAGGAGATCAAGGAAGTTTATTATTCACATCTCTGCCATGAGTACCTAGTTGCAGTGACAGATACGTTACACTTTCTTGGTAAATGCTTGTTGTGCTGTTGTGGTGCGGAAATTGTGAGACATAGAAATGGAAATGTTTGGGTTAAATGCAGATAGGCACAATCAGTGAGTATTATGTGTAAAAAGAGTGATAGAAGTCATGATAGTGATGAAGAGCACGGGAAGAAAGAAATGTGAGATCCGAAAACGGAAAAGCCCATTTTTCAGTGATGGGTTGAAACAGTGAGGAACAAAAAGGCTTGAACAAAGAAATGAGAGAGGCCAAAAGGAAGATGCTGAAGAAAGAGAAGGTGATCGGTGCTGTCCAATGGTTCAATCTTAAGAGGAGAGAATTATAATTCAGTAATGCAATTGGAAGGTCGTTGGGGATTTTGTACAGAGAGATTTTATTGATTAGCAAGAGGATTAGCAAGAGAAGCCGTATTGCCAAGGACTCAAAGATGAATTAGTATTAATTATATGGAAGTAGTCAGACTAACCTAAGCCAATCTGTCAAAATGTTTGATGTTCACAGAATAATTATAAAATAGTAATCATTTATTGTTTCCTATGCACTCAGCCTGTTAATTACTGTACATGAACTAATTTCATTCTGATAGTAGATTATTTTATCCCCATTTGACAGCTGAGAAAACTGAGGCACACATGTTTAAAATCTTGCCACAGGTAACACTGCTAGTGGATACAGACCAATTAAGTAGTCTACGGCACTGAGAAACAGACATCCCTTGCAAAGAGTGCTCGGTACAAAAGTGGAAGAAAAGATTGTTTTGTTTTTGTTTGTGTGGGTTTTTTTTTTTTTTTGAGGGGGAGCAGTTTAGGTTTAAGAAATACCTGAGTATGTTGGTAGACAGAAAACAGGACACCAGGAGAGAAAAAGAACCTAAAGCTTACAGGAAGGATCATCTTCCCCTTCACATGGTTCCCAGATAGGTGGAAAGGTGAAATAAAGGAAAAAGAGAGAATTGGTAGATGAGGTAGTCATAGATGTCAGAGGTTGCGCCCTGAGGTCTAGTGGCAGTGGAGCGGAACTCTTACTATTCCCACTGCATCGGCAGTCTGCCTGTCTTCGGGTGAGCCACTCTCAGACTGATCTTGAGCCTTAAAATAAACTCAGTGAAGGAACTGGGCTTGAAAGGGGACATAATTGAAAGTACCTACATAGTTCATCTGATGGATTGATGAATGGACAGACTGATGGACAGTGGTTTGATGGAAAATGAATGAAATAATGAACTAATGAGTTACTGCTATACTATTCCATGGGAATATTATATGGACGAAGTTAATATACGTGCTTATACAATTGGGGTTTCCCTGGAGGCTCAGAGGGTAAAGAATCTGCCTAAAATGCAAGAGACCTGGGTTCAGTCTCTGGGTGGGGAAGATCCCCTGGAGGAGGGCATGGCTACCCACTCCAGTATTCTTGCCTGGAGAATCCCATGGACAGAGGAGCCTGGTGGGCTACAGTCCATGGGGTCACAAAGAGTTGGGGACACACACACACACACACAGACACACACACCACTCTTATACAATTGATACATATTATATTCAGTTCAGTTCAGTTCAGTCGCTCAGTCGTGTCCGACTCTTTGCGACCCCATGAATTGCAGCACACCAGGCCTCCCTGTTCATCACCATCTCCCAGAGTTCACTCAGACTCACGTCCATCGAGTTCGTGATGCCATCCAGCCATCTCATCCTCAGTCGTCCCCTTCTCCTCCTGC
Source organism: Budorcas taxicolor (assembly GCF_023091745.1). Classification (NCBI taxonomy): domain Eukaryota; kingdom Metazoa; phylum Chordata; class Mammalia; order Artiodactyla; family Bovidae; genus Budorcas; species Budorcas taxicolor. The sequence goes on from NC_068914.1 coordinate 29,622,219, forward strand.
CCCCAATCCCTCCCAGCATCAGAGTCTTTTCCAATGAGTCAACTCTTCACATGAGGTGGCCAAAGTACTGGGCTTTCAGCTTTAGCATCATTCCTTCCAAAGAAATCCCAGGGCTGATCTCCTTCAAAATGGACTGGTTGGATCTCCTTGCAGTCCAAGGGACTCTCAAGAGTCTTCTCCAACCCCACAGTTCAAAAGCATCAATTCTTCGGCACTCAGCCTTCTTCACAGTCCAACTCTCACATCCATACATGACCACAGGAAAAACCATAGCCTTGACTAGTTGGACCTTAGTCAGCAAAGTAATGTCTCTGCTTTTGAATATGCTATCTAGGTTGGTCATAACTTTTCTTCCAAGGAGTAAGTGTCTTTAATTTCATGGCTGCAGTCACCATCTGCAGTGATTCTGGAGCCCAAAAAAATAAAGTCTGACACTGTTTCCACTGCTTCCCCATCTATTTGCCATGAAGTGATGGGACCAGATGCCATGATCTTCGTTTTCTGAATGTTGAGCTTTAGGCCAACTTTTTCACTCTCCTCTTTCACTTTCATCAAGAGGCCTTTTAGCTCCTCTTCACTTTCTGCCATAAGAGTGGTATCATCTGCATATCTGAGGTTATTGATATTTCTCCCGGCAATCTTGATTCCAGCTTGTGTTTCGTCCAGTCCAGCGTTTCTCATGATGTACTCTGCATATAAGTTAAATAAGCAGCGTGACAATATACAGCCTTGACATACTCCTTTTCTTATTTGAAACCAGTCTGTTGTTCCATGTCCAGTTCTAACTGTTGCTTCCTGACCTGCATACAGATTTCTCAAGAGGCAGGTCAGGTGGTCTGGTATTCCCATCTCTTTCAGAATTTTCCACAGTTTATTGTAATCCACACAGTCAAAGGCTTTGGCATAGTCAATAAAGCAGAAATAGATGTTTTTTGAAACTCTCTTGCTTTTTCCATGATCCAGCAGATGTTGGCAATTTAATCTCTGGTTCCTCTGCCTTTTCTAAAACCAGCTTGAACATCAGCGAGTTCACGGTTCACATATTGCTGAAGCCTGGCTTGGACAATTTTGAGCATCACTTTACTAGCATGTGAGATGAGTGCAATTGTGCGGTAGTTTGAGCATTCTTTGGCATTGCCTTTCTTTGGGATTGGAATGAAAACTGGCCTTTTCCAGTCCTGTGGCCACTGCTGAGTTTTCCAAATTTGCTGGCATATTGAGTGCAGCACTTTCACAGCATCATCTTTCAGGATTTGAAACAGCTCTACTGGAATTCCATCACCTCCACTAGCTTTGTTTGTAGTGATGCTTTCTAAGGCCCACTTGACTTCACATTCCAAGATGTCTGGTTCTAGATTAGTGATCACATCATCATGACTATCTGGGTTGTGAAGATCTTTTTCGTACAGTTCTTCCATGTATTCTTGCTACCTCTTCTTAATATCTTCTGCTTCTGTTAGGTCCATACCATTTCTGTCCTTTATCAAGCCGATCTTTGCATGAAGTGTTCCCTTGGTATGTCTAATTTTCTTGAATAGATCTCTAGTCTTTCCCAATCTGTTGTTTTCCTCTATTTCTTTGCATTGATCGCTGAAGAAGGCTTTCTTATCTCTTCTTGCTATTCTTTGGAACTCTGCATTTAGATGCCTATATCTTTCCTTTTCTCCTTTGCTTTTCGCCTCTCTTCTCTTCACAGCTATTTGTAAGGCCTCCCCAGACAGCCATTTTGCTTTTTTGCATTTCTTTTCCATGGGGATGGTCTTGATCCCTGTCTTCTGCACAATGTCACGAACTTCATTCCATAGTTCATCAGGCACTCTGTCTATCAGATCTAGGCCCTTAAATCTATTTCTCACTTCCACTGTATAATCATAAGGGATTTGATTTAGGTCATACCTGAATGGTGTAGCGGTTTTCCCTACTTTCTTCAATTTAAGTCTGAATTTGGTAATAAGGAGTTCATGATCTGAGCCACAGTCAGCTCCTGGTCTTGTTTTTGAAGTGTGACTAATGATATAATTCAGTGCCAATAATATAATTAAGTTAATCTAAGTGCTTGTAATAGTGTCTAGAACACTGAGTTATGAAGTATTAGTTATTACTGAGATTAGTACTTGGAAAATGTTTTGTTTTTTTTAATCACTGCTTTCTGATGAATAATATTCAGTACAGGTGAAAATTCTGAGTAAGTTTAATTCCTAACAATGCTTGTCTGTCCTTAAGCGATTTCCCTGAAGAATATACATGGCTCATATTTCTTTCTTATCTAGTAAAATTTTATGTAGACCAGACATCAAACAGTGGCGAAAGATACTTACATTTTCCAAATTCCTCCTTCAGATTTTCATCGTCTCGGAGGGGCGGGGGAGGAGAAAAAAATGCTGACCAACTTGCTCATACTCACTTTGTACCAACTAACTCTGTAGACGATGGCCTCCTCAGTATGACTTTCCATGTGACAGCGCTCAGCCTCTCATGGGACCTAATCTCCTTCCAGAGTAATTTGTCTACAACTGGCTTTAAAGAAACATTGTTTGGATAGAATGTTCTAGATTAAAAAACAGGTCATAGCCTGTGTTAAGAGTAACTCCTAGTTACTTGATGGAATGACAGCTAAGAGATGCAACACATTGTTATTGAGCCTAATAGGAAGTGTTACATGCATTTTAAGAGTAAGGAAATAACCAATATATAGATATTATAGGCAGAATTGGAAAAAGAAAAAAGGGAAGACTCCACCCTTCACCCTGCCAATGAAGCCGCGCAATTTGGGAATGTATAAGAATGAGATGAAGGCAAGTGGGTCTTAACTGGTACCACATCTGTTTTGTTTACCACCATACAGCTGGATTTTGGCAGGACTAGAACAAAGTCCATATGCAACTAATACCTGTGGAAGAAAGACATTGCTGCGTGGCTTGCAGGTGGCTGAGACTAGAGGAAGAACTTCTCAGTTCTTGTCTGTGCGCCGTAATCACTGCATTTCCTAAGTTGTCATGTTTCTTGAGGGCAGTCTTTACTTCCCTCTTCTCACACTTTCTTCGTATTTTCCTCTCTTTCTCTTCCTAGACTTTTTCTTTGAAGTACAGGCAGAAGCTGGTTATTATTATTGGTCTGTTGGACATGTCTGCATATAACAGAGAGCTGGGAGAAGTGAAAAAAAAAGAAATTAAATAATTTCTTTTTCTCTTCCCTTCTCTTTTTCCTGAAGTTCTCAGGTGATAAATTAGCCACCTCAGAGAATTATTTGATACCAGGATATATTGGGTAAAATAGAGAATTCTTTATCCTTAGAGCAGATGTTCTTCGACATGAATCTGTGAGCCAGCTTTGTGAGCCTGAGCCTGAAATAGTGTGCAAATTGTTTGCACATGCATTTTTATGCACATGCATGTTTATATGGCATGCGTGAAGATTTATATTTATATTGCATGTATGCAGATTTGTGTATGCATATTGGATGTCTGTATGAAAATGTGTGTGTATGCAGAGCTGATGTACATAAGCATACTTGATCTATGTATATATATATGTGTGTGATTATTGAAGGAAAGCAACTGATTCATAACTTTTGTTAATCTCAAAAAAATCTGAACACCAAATAGGTAGGCAACCACTGAATTGGAAGATTTTATTTATACTGTCTGTATTTTGTTTTGCTTTAAATTTTCTAGTGGGAAAATTCTGAGACAATGTGAGAGAAAAACGGACAGTGTAAAGAGTCGCCAAACCTTTTTAGATCTGGAGTCAATTCAGGGGCTTTCCTTGAATTCTGACAGCTTTTATTTTAAACTTCTATAACTGCTGTTTTTGTGTATTCAAAGTCAGGGTTTGGGGTGCCTACTTAATTCACTATTGTTATCTCTGGCCATTGAAATAATCCAGGCAGGCTGATGTCATTTGTTCCCAGGACAGCATCAGAGCCCTTCTGGGCAAATTCACTAATAAGTCACTGAGCAGGCACAAAGAAGATGATGTTTTATGGTACAGGGACCCATCCTTGCATAGCTAATTTGTTTCTAATTGAACTTACAAAGCAAACAAAACTAACCTTCTCCAAGTACCAAATTGCTTTAAAGACTGAACTTTGTGTTTCATTACATTCCTGGAAACTTTAGTGTGTCCTTTGTCTGATTTGAACCAAATCTGTTGTTTTACACTTACTTAACTCTCTGCCCTGATTAAATTATCTGCATGCTTGACTCAAATCCCAATTTTACTTTAGCAATACCTACATATGTTCCCAGACACAAAATTTATGGCTTAGCTTATGCTCTCTGCTGTTCAGCTTTATATCATAACAAATTCTCAACGTAAATAGCTCTTATGTTGTTTTGTTGTTGTTAATAAAGCCTCCTGTATTATTCCAGGAAATATTTTAATTAAACAGTTTGTGCTTAGTTGCTCAGTCATGTCCATCTCTTTGCAACCCCATGGACTGCCCCTCCAGGCTCCTCTGACCATGGGGATTCTTCAGGCAAGAATACTGGAGTGGGTTGCCATGCCTTCCTCAATTAATCAGTTATTTCCATACATTTTATTTATTTGTTGATTCATTCATTCACAAATCATTTATAGGCACTTGCTATGTGCCAGGGATGCTTCCAGTTGTAGGGGAAACAGAAGGATGAACGTTATAGCCACTGCCTTGTGCTAGGTCAAGGCATATGGCAATGCCATATTTTGCGTATGGCAATGCAAAATATGAAAGCCTTTTGAAACGCACAATCTTTAAACAAATCGACTTACTATTTTTTTAGAGCAGTGGTTCTCAACTGGAGAGGTTTTAGCCTTCACCCTGGGAAACTTGGCTTCCTGAAGACGTTTTTGGTTGTCTCAAATAGGAGATTCCACTGGTGCCTGATTGGTAGATGCTGGGAATGCTGGTGAACATGGACACTGGACAGGATTGTTCCTTACATCAAAAAATTATCTGGATCAAAATGCCAGTACTGCTGAGATTAAGAAACCCTAATTTAGAAGAAGTAGGACTCTTTCAGAGAAAGGCATACTAATTTGCATGGAAATGGGGGAGACCCTAGAGGCACTGCCATTTCATTTAGGTCTTGAGCAAGTCAACTCATAACTGACCCACACCAAAATTGGAGATTCTTCTGAGGAACAGAATTCTCTTCACCTCAAGTACATTTCCAGGGTCAAATTAGTGTTTCTCAAGGATTGGCATCTTAGTGACTTTCCATTCTTCTATCCCTTAATACAGCTCTGCCTATTATTAAAGAGCTTACAATTTAGGGAAGACAAAGGACAGGTACAACAAAAACTATGATAAATACCAAGAGGGCTCAAGGAAATGAGTGCCTTGGGAGCACTGAGCAATTAAGCTCTGCTTGGAGGTCTGGGAAGCCTTTACAGATGAGGTGGCAAGTGAATGGGAGTTTGAAGGAGGCAGTGGCCAAATGCCTGAAGGAAGATGCTTGGCTCTTTTAAGCCATATCCTGCATGATTGCATTTATAACCAGTGATGTTTTCGGCAGCCCTTTCAAGAAAATCTCCTTCTGTATTATTTTACATGAAACAAGATTCCTTTACAAACTGTGCAGACTCAACTTGGCAATCTTTCTTATCACCTTTTTTTCTATTAAAAAATTTCAGTAGCAGATGATTTCAGCTGTGTAATTGTAGGTATTAGAGTTTAGCAATAGTTTAGAGTTGGAAGTTTCCAATGAATGAATTACAGACTTGGGTTTTGATGTTCAAAAAAGGTGGACTTTTTCTTTATTTGTACAGGCTAATGCTTCTAATAAAGTTGTCCATAGGTTGTGGACTTAGCTTTAAAATATATGGAAAATATGCTTCACAAACTGTAGACACTTATAAATGAATGCTTTTCAAATACAGTCAATGTTCCAAAACATGGCTATGACCTACAGGAAAATTGCAGAGAACATCGTTAACCACAAATTCCTGTTAAACTAGTATAACAGCATTAAATGTACTTATGAAACTATTAATTGAAAAATTGGCCATTGTTATATACAAAAGAATGGGGTAATGTTAAACCTCTCTTTTGAGTTTCAGATATAGTATTGTAGTTCAACATCTGTATAATTAAATTTATGATTAAAGAGAGCAGTGAGGTTTATTGTAATGTAACTACCAGAAAGTTTCAGGATTTTTCTTAACTCTCATGAAATTGTACATACCTACACATCCTGGGAAATATTCTCTTTCAGTTTGGAATCACTTATGGCATCACAGAAGGGATAATTTTATACACTTGAAACTAACTTTTGAAAAATTTGTTCTTTTCCTGGTGACTTCATAAAGGCCTTATATTACTGTTTTCATGTTAGAAATAAAATAGTTCAGTTGAAAAAAATCTCAGTTTTACTTTCTTTGTAAATAGTTTGAACAATCATCTGGTAGTTAGAAACAGGCAAAGTCGTTTCCTTTTTTTAACCAAATGTTTTTTTTTTTTTCTTTTTTATTCAGTCTGATGCCAACGCGAGTTACTTAAGAGCAGCTCGAGCTGGACACTTGGAAAAGGCCCTTGACTACATAAAAAATGGAGTTGACATCAACATTTGCAATCAGGTTAGTTGTGGTGATTGTTGTTGTTATTTAAGTTTTCAGTTAAGATTTTTAAAACCCAGACTTTAAAGTCTTTAAATCCTCTATTACCAAGTTATTACCAAGACTTTCTCTTTTTGCCAGTGTTTTCTATTAAATGTCACCAACTTGAATGATCAAGTTATTCTTCGCTTTGTTAGAGGAGCATTCAGAAATGTAGACATGTGTCCTTTAACAATTAGTTCCTAAAATACAGTACATAATGACATCAGAACAACCCGCCTAATTGCCACAAGAACTTTTATTCCTAATTCAGGCTCCCGCATTGCACACATGCGAATGGTTGTTGGTAGGGTGTTCCCTTCAGAGTTCTTAGTAGACTGTTTACTGCTCTGTTTCAACCTGCTGAGTAAAGCTTCTCTTCACTTAATCAGAATGGGTTGAACGCTCTCCATCTTGCTTCCAAAGAGGGCCACGTAGAAGTTGTTTCTGAACTGCTGCAGAGAGAAGCCAGTGTGGATGCAGCGACAAAGGTCAGTGCCACACATTTCAAACTTTTTGTGTCAGTTGCCCAGTTCAATGAGAATTCAGCCCTCAGTAAAAAATCCGGGCATGCTTCTCATGAAATACTCATCAACATTGCTCTCCTAGGGAACTTACAGAGGGATTTAATATTTTGGAAAATGTTGAAAGCAGAGAGAAAGATGGGTGAACTGATGGATCTTGTTTCTCATTTCACAGAAAGGAAACACAGCGTTGCATATAGCATCTTTGGCAGGGCAAGCAGAGGTGGTAAAAGTCTTGGTTACAAATGGAGCCAACGTCAACGCCCAATCCCAGGTAAACCTATATTTCAGATGCCAAGAAATGCTGTGATTATGATTCACGAATAATGTTCTGGGTCAGGTGCTTATTTATTCTTGTGTATTCTAAGAAAACAATATTGAAGAGCTATATCATCATCAAGGAAAAACCCAGGACAATGGGCAGGGCCAGGGCAGCAAGGGCTGTGAAGAAGTACCCTTTGCCCTTAAAAGCAGCAAAAATTCACTCACCAAGCCACTTAGGTCCTGTCCTTTTGTTTGTATTTTCCAGTAACTTTTTTTGAAATGAATGCACAGGCAGACCTTAGAGATATGTGGGTTCAATTCCTGGCCACCCTAATAAAGCATTGTTGCAATTAAAAAAGTCTGCAAACAGTAAATGTTGGAGACCATGTATAGAAAAGGGGACATTCATACATTGTTGATGGGAATGTAAATTTGTGCACCACTATGGAGAACAATATGGAGGTTCCTTAAAAAACTAGAAGTAGAATAACCATATATATGATCCGGCAAGCCCACTCCTGAGTATATACCCAGAGAACACCATAATTCAAAAAGATACATGTACCTTAGTGTTCATTCCAGCACTGTTTACAATAGCCAAGACATGAAAGCAACCTAAATGTCCATCCACAGAGGAAAGGATAAATAAGACGTGGTGTCCACACATACATACATACAATGGAATACCACTCAGTCAAAAATAATGAAATAATGCCATTTGCAGCAACATGGACAGAACTAGAGATTATCATACTAAGTGAGGTAAGTCAGAGAAAGGCAAATACTATATATCACTTATATGTGAAATCTTAAAAAAATGATACAAATGAACTTACTTACAAAACAGAAACAGACTCAGACTTTAAAACAAACTTATGAAAACCAACAGAAAAAGGTGGGGAGTAGGGGGATAAATTAGGAGTTCCCAGGTGGCTCAGTTGGTAAAGAATCTGCCTGCCAATGCAGAAGACTCGGGTTCTATCCCTGGGTTGGAAAGATCCCCTGGAGTAGGAAATGGCAATCCATTCCAGTATTCTTGCCTAAAGAATTTCATGGACAGAGGAGCCTGGCAGGTTGCCATCAATGGGGTTGCAAAAAGTTGGACATGACCGAGCAACTGAGCATGCAGGAAAAGACACTTATATATAAAATAGATAAATAAGGACCTACTGTATATCACAGGAAACTTTAGTCAATATTGTATAATAATGTATATAGCAAGCAAATCTGAAAAAGTATGACCATATGTATATGCATAGCCGAATCATTTTGCTATACACCTGAAACTAACATGGCATTGTAAATCAACTATGCTTCAATGTAAAATATAAATTTAAAAGAGTTATATTCATTGAATGGGCTTCCCAGGTGGCACTAATGGTAAAGAACCTGCTCACCAATGCATGAGACTTAAGAGACACAGGTTCTATCCCTCGGTCAGGAAAATCTCCTGAAAGAGGGCATGACAACCCACTCCAGTATTCTTGCCCGGAGAATCTCATGGATAGAGGAGCCTGGCAGGTTATAGTCCATAGGATTACAAAAAGTTGGACATGACTGAACCAACTTAGCACACACACATAAATATTCATTGAATAGGTAAATTATTCCAGATTATTTAGTTTCATATATATCCTCATTTGCAATCCTCTACATGTGAAAGGAAGAGGTTTTTCAAAGTCAGCCATCTGTAGACTGGTATGTATGGCTGGTAGTGATAAACACAAATGATTGGAGAATCTCTGTAATGTAGAGACTTACTCTATTTTATGATGTTAGCTAAAGTCCAGTATGGTCAATTCGTATTTACTAACCGAGGCATTGTTGTTGCTCCCTGAAACAGATTAGTGGGGGATAAAAAAAGGAGAAGAAATTCTAAAATCCCCAAACATTAAAATTTCCAGATTGTTTGTAATGGATATACACCCATCATTCTTTCAGAAGATTCTCCTACAAGCTCTCAGAGTCCTGCATGGAGCTCTAACAAAAAGACTAATAGATTATCAATTGGTGGACTTTGAGTCCAAAAAAATTAAGTTCACTTTATTGGTCTAAAAATACAGGTCTTCATGATCCAAATTATTCATTATGTGAGTCCCCCAGAGATGTGAGCTTGTGTGGGAGAGCATACATCATCATAACACAGAAATATCCACTAAGGACCTTTTTTTTTTTTTTAATTTTATTGAAGTATAGTTGATTTGCCATGTTGTGTTCATTTCTACTGTACAACAACGTGACTCAGTTATACATTTATATATATATTCCTTTTCATATTCTTTTCTATTATGGTTTATCACACGATATTGGATATAGTGCCCTGTGCTACACTGTAGTATCTTATTTATCCATTCCCCATATAATAATTCTCTGCTAATCCCAAACTCCCAATCCTTCCCCCTCACTTAGCAACAGCAAGTCTTTTCTCTGTGTCTGTGAGTCTGTTTCTGTTTCATAGATAGGTTCATTTCTATCATATTTTAGATTCCACATATAAATGATATCATATGGTGTTTGTCTTTCTCTTTCTGACTTACTTCGTTTAGTATGATAATCTCTAAGGACCTGACCATTTTAAGAACTGACCTCTACTCAAACATTCCTTCCAGCTAAAGGCTGACATCTATCCTTGTTCATCAATATCTACCCCAGGGTGTTAGGTTGAACAAATTGACTATAGATCAAAGCTGCAAGTTTTCCAAAAGATGTAGGCTATCATTCTGAAGTCAGGAAAAACGATGCTAGAGGACTGCTGGACCCACAGCCAAGTTGTGAGGTCGTGGCTTTCTGGCAGGAGTAGACCAGACTGTATGAAGAATCAGGATGATTTCCTGACAGATGTTTCCAACTTGAATGATTTGAGAATCAAAATGTTAAATGAAGGAAAAAATTAGTCTGAAAATAAAAAGTGAAGGCTGTCGACCCATCATATAGTGTTCTTGGAAATGAAAATCATACTTTCTCCCCCAGAATCATAGTTGGTTTAGTCTTCATTCATTCTGTGAACTCGTACACGATACAGTTATAACCTACGTTTTGTTAAATCGTATAAATTTGCTTTTACAATTTCTGGTTTTCTCTTTTAAGATGAAGTCTCAATCTAACTTTTTTCATTATTTACTGTGGCCTTTTGATCTCCACCTTCAGTGCGCTTGATTTCCTCAGCTTTTTCCAGTACTGATTATCTTTGAATAACAGGAGCCTCTTGCACTTTATGGGTCCACAGAATTGCAGTGACTTTCCACCTTGTTACTTCAGCCATATTGATGAAAGCTCTGATGCCATTAAATATCAGTGTTGCAGAAAAGAAACTGAAAGGTTGCTGCTGAGCCATGAAAGAAGCCAGGATTCTTGGCCTCCAGAGGAGAGGAATTCAATCCAGGGCCGGTGACAAGGCTTGATTGCTTACAGCTTTTGTGTAGTAAAGTTTTATTGAAGTATAAAAGAGATAGAGAAAGCTTCTGACATAGACATCAGAAGGGGGCAGAAAGAGGCCCCCTGTGCTAGCCTTCGGCAGTATGTTATATACCCATAAGCAAGCTGTTGGTTACAGAAAGGAAATGTCTCAAACCTCAGAGTGGCACCAGGCCCCTCACCCACAACATGCAGTCTGGGATGACATTGACACAAAGTGAGTCCACTCAGGCCATAAAACGAATGATGTGAATCTTGAAAAAAGGCAGGTTTCCAGGTAAATATATCGTTTCATTAACATAGGTTAGGAGAACAATGTATGAGTAAAACGTACTGGTCTGTTGAGCCCTTATGGGTTCTGAGTCTTAAGTGGAACTGACTTGAAGAAAGACAGAGTCTAGGGTAAATACATAGTTTATTAACATAGCTTAAGAAAAATATTTCCATTAAAAAAAAACCACCTTGGTTAGCTCAGGGTTTGAGAGAAGTTAAGTTCCGGTGAAATCAGGTGTCCTCATGGCAACACCGGATTTTAAGAGAAGCCTCCTTTTAATTCTGTGTAGAGAAGGGAAAATAGTCTGACACTTGTAGTTAGTTTCCTCCTGCCGCTTAAGAGAGAGAGAGAAAATGCCTGACGCTTGCAGCCTGTTTCCTCCGTTTGGAGACCCCTGGCCTTCCTGCCTGTTACCCTCTCAAAACTGTTCTTCCTACCACCTGGTGTCTTGTGTAATTGGTCGACTCTTTAGTTCCCTGTGGTTGGACTTTTGTTCCATGGTTTATGCCACCTGTTCTGATTCCCAGTGAGAGCTCACTTAGAGTAATAATGTTTTTCCAGAAAGGAGTGATATAAAGTTGAATATTGACAAATATGAGAGAAATACAGACCAGCTGACCACAAGAGAAGCATTACGCTTTTCAACCAATTATGTTTAAATGCCTCTATGATCTTTTTCACTCAGGAAGTAGCTGGCGTTAAGCTCTGAGGTAGTGGGAAATGCTTCAGTCCATTTTCGTTTTCTTCTTTTTTTCCCCCAAGGGAGAGACGGTTAGCCTCCCCATCTTGTAAACAATGTACACATTCTTGACTAATGATCAAAGGAGGCATAGTTTTAAACCTTCTCTCCAATGTCTGGGAGAAGCTGTAGTCAAAATAAAATCCTAACCAGATTTGATTTCAATTTATACACATTCTCTTCTGATGATGAAGTGCGGAAGAAGAACATGGGCTATGAAATGCCCTGTTCCTTGGAGCTGTGCTTGGAATACCCAGCCACACACTTGACAGTAAAAACCTGCCCCCCTTCCTCTAGACACCTGCCCTCAGAAACCTTCTGAACTGCATCATTCTACTGATGGAGTAAGTAATGAGATCACCACACAGCCGAATGGGGTTTCAAAGATAATTCCTGGTAGCAGCTTTTCAAAAGGAACTTTCATAAAGAACAACAAGCAATACCACCATGAAGTGCAATGAAATTCCATTTAGGTGGCAGAACATCACAGGAATATTAATACTCAAGAACAACAATATTCCTGTCCATGTGAAATTTTATCCTATATAGACAATAATTAATTGCCAATGAGGAACAGTATCAAAAGAGCCCCTCACCTTCCTTAAATATAAAAATTCTCCTGGAAAATAAAAATAGCATTGGACAATATCAAGTTCTGATGAACTGTGACTCTATAAACTAGGCGTTTATAGATATTCTTGTAATAATTTTTGTCATTGCCTTGATCTTAGGTCTTAAGAAGTAGTTAACTCTTTCTTATATTACTTAATGTTCCAGGAAATCATTTAGGCCTCCTCTGAGAAAGAAATGGGGTTAGATAACTAAATTATGATTTTAAAGAACTCTAATTTAAGTCCTTGGTACTTAATATAAAATACAACAGTGATTTAACAGTGTTTGCTCTTGAAAAATCCTAAACTGTCAGGCCAAATGACATCCCTCATGCTTTTCTCTTTCTCTGTCTTTATTCCATAAGACACCAACCATATTTATAAAAAAGAAGCTGCTGCTGCTGCTGCTAAGTCGCTTCAGTCGTGTCCAACTCTGTACAACCCCGTAGACAGCAGCCCACCAGGCTCCCCTGTCCCTGAGATTCTATTTCAAATAATATTTTCGCTATCAAAGTATTCTAAATGGACAGGTTTTCACAGTGGTTTTAACAAAGACAAAGCCCTTTAATTAAATCAATGTTTCCTTGGTCTTTCTGTGTTTTTAATGTTTCCTATTGAGGAGGAGGTCAGATCCTGATGAAGCTAGACAATGGATGTGGTCCAAATAGAGCCTTTCTGACCTTCATACTCATAGCATATCTCTGATGTAAACAGCCTTCAGAAAAATTAATATCATATACGAAACAGTACAAATTTATTACCAAGCCCTTAATACTTTAATTAGAAACAGGACTTTTTGATATATAAAAGCTTAGTTAGAGGAAACTAGCATAGATAAGAAAATTTCAAGGATGAAATTTAAGCCCTTATTTTAGTTCATTTTATTTCATTTTTATTTTATTTTAGTGGATCTAGGCAGCATGCCTCAGTACTATCTATAAAACTATAAATCTGCAACTTTGCATACTTATAATAACACCACAACAGTTATAATAACACTGAAATGCCTTCAGAGCAGAGGGAATTGAAGATATTGGATAAAGTCGGGTATCAAGAAGCATATTCAGTCTTGAGCTGTTCTGCTTTTTGAGAATTCAGTCTATTGTTGCTACAGAAAAGAAAATGTAAATTGGGCCACCCATATGTTCCTTTTTGGTCAGCTCTTTGTTTTGGAAATTTCCTAAGTTAGGAAATTAATATAAAACCAGTGATGTACTTTTTTCTCTTAAGAGAAAAATAACATCTTTCCTGAAATCTGACCATTTTCCTAATCCAAGTACCATTTCACAGAAAAGCATTACAGCTCTAGGTCATCCACACTGAATTTACTGACACCTTAAGCCTCTTTGCACTAGAGAGTAATGGTAATACCTTTTTTCACTCTTTCCAAAGGGTGCTTAGAATTATCTCCCTATAACATAACTAAATGCTGTGTATGTGTTCTCACAGCTTCTTAATCCTTTCCTGAAAGGTGATTTTTTTATTAATTGGTGTTAATTTCTATTGCTTTAATCCAAATAACTTCAGCAATTTGGAATTCTCTGAGGAACCCATAGAACAGAAGGCTAAAGAAGCTTTCAGAAAGCTTTGGAAACTAGGTAGTTGGAGTGAGAGAACCTAGTCAGAAGCTAAAGGGTAAGATTGTCCTTTGATATGTTCCCTGCAGGTCATCCGAGGGTGGAGAGGGGAGGTTTGGTAGAAAACAGGACTGAGGATTGGAGAGTAGTCATGGCACAGCCATCCGTTACATGCACTCACCTTGTGGTTGAAGAAGGGCTGGCCAATTTGCATCAAATTCCAACCAAGACCAGTCCTACCTAAACATCAGTGAAAACATAGTTCCTCTAAAGAAAAAGCAGTACTGCCAAATGAAGGGACCAAAATACACACACACACACACACACACACACACACACACACACACTCAAATGCCCACTATAAAATTGAGATTTCCTTGATGGAGGCCTCATCAAAAAATCATTTTATCAGTATGGTCAGCAGAAGTAAAATGAGACCATTCAATGCCATATAATGTGTGATTCCACTTACATGAAATGTTTACAATAGACAAATCTGTGAAGATGGAAAGCAGATGAGTGGTTGCCAGTGACTATTAGGAGGGGCAAATGAAGTATGATTACTAATGGTCCCTTTCTGAGGTGATGAAATGTTCTGGAATTAGGTGGTGAGGATATTTTCCCAAATTTGCGAACAGATGAAAACAACACTAAATTTTACACTTTGAGAAAGTGAGTTTATTCATATGTGAATTATATATCCATAAAAATTTATAAACTTAAAAAAGTATGAAAGCATGTGACCATTCAGAAAATGACCGGCTTTCAAGCCATAGCTATACAGTGTCAAGCATTCAAAAAAGAAAAGGAAAAACTACTGTGGAAACAGAGCCCCATCTCACTGTGACTCGTGTCTGCAGATTATTTCTGAGATTCCAGCATTTCACCCTCTGCCATGATGAAGAAGGCAACAGGATGATGTAAAAGTTGTAGCTTTTTACTAGTCACTCTGTAGAAACTCCAGGTCTGCTAGAGCAGCATCTCCTAAAGCTCAGTGCCTAGTTTTGGATTCCCTTCATGGGTCAGGAAATGTTTGGTTCTGGCAGGTTTCCTCAAGAAGAGTGCAAGTACACTGGGCTAGAAACCAGACATGCAGCAGGACCAGTGTTTCCTAGGTAATCTTAAACTACAACAGATCTCTGCCCTGGAGTTGAGACACCACTGACATATATTATCTACTTAATATTTATGTCTCAGAAGATAATATCCATTTTGGAATTTTTTCTTAAAAACTTTACTCCTAAAATCTGAATATTTGGTCTGGAAATTTTGGGTGATATGTAAAGAAAGATACTCAGTTCATACAGTGATAAGGAAAATCCACCTTTTCTTTTTAATATTTTAAATTTTTTTGTCTTTTTTGGTTAAGAGATACTTAAATCAACCAAGAGTTGAACAGTCTTTCATTTTGGTCAAATAAGAAAAGGAGAAAAAAGTAATATGATAAAAGGTCTAAACTAGCTTTCAGTTTCCCTCATAGGTCTGGGAAGAGTGATGAAGATGAAACCCACCTATCCCCTCCCCCGCCCCCCCGACATACACATACACACACACACACATTGGATTGCAGTTATGCATGTTTCATATTTAATATTGATAAAACCTTTCATGATAGAACAAAGTAACAGTGAAATTAATGATTTTACTAGGTAACTAATATACAGTGAAGAAGCTTGAATCTTCTGTCATACTCTGCTGCCTCTAATTCTGTGTCTCTAATCTTGAGCTTGGCAAGCTAATAACCTAGCTAATTACAACTATGTGTAAAATAAGTAGAATAGAGGAACTCTCTGATGAATGAAGTATATTCACCATGGTAGATTTATTCCCTGGTGGCTCAGACGGTAAAGCGTCTGTCTACAATGCAGGAGACCTGGGTTTGATCCCTGGGTCGGGAATATCCCTTGCGGAAGGAAATGGCAATCCACTCCAGTACTATTGCTTGGAAAATCCCATGGACAGAGGAACCTGGTAGGCTACAGTCCATGGGGTCACAAAGAATCGGACACAACTGAGCGACTTCACTTTCACTTTTATCTGCTTAAGAATCTTTTAAACTTCCTAATTCTGAGGTATAAACCAAAAAATTGATGTTAGTAGACGTTGGATTTTATGTTATTCATATTACTCATCCAGAGATTTGATAAGTAAGGTCATTATATAATAATGGATATTTATAATAATGAACTTAAACCTTTGGAATCACAAAACTTTGAGTATTGTTTTGTAACATTTAATTTAGAATGTATTTCCATTTATTCTTTGAGATTGCATAATATATACAACAAAATTTCCAGACCAGTTAGTTAAATAGAAATAAATTCTGAAAAATTTGTTCAAAGAGAATTTATTATAGTTTGAAAAATACATTTTGGTATATATATATATCTTGCAATAAGTTTTTTTTGGTAATATTACAGTATTTTCAGTTCAGTTCAGTTCAGTCACACAGTCGTGTCCGACTGTTTGCAACCCCATGAATCGCAGCACACCAGGCCTCCCTGTCCATCACCAACTCCCGGAGTTCACTCAGACTCACGTCCATCGAGTCCGTGATGCCATCCAGCCATCTCATCCTCGGTCGTCCCCTTCTCCTCCTGCCCCCAATCCCTCCCAGCATCAGAGTTTTTTTCCAATGAGTCAACTCTTCGCATGAGGTAGCCAAAGTACTGGAGTTTCAGCTTTAGCATCATTCCTTCCAAAGAAATCCCAGGGTTGATCTCCTTCAGAATGGACTGGTTGGATCTCCTTGCAGTCCAAGGGACTCTCAAGAGTCTTCTCCAACACCACAGTTCAAAAGCATCAATTCTTCGGCACTCAGCCTTCTTCACAGTCCAACTCTCACATCCATACATGACCACAGGAAAAACCATAGCCTTGATTAGATGGACCTTAGTTGGCAAAGTAATGTCTCTGCTTTTGAATATACTATCTAGGTTGATCATAACTTTTCTTCCAAGGAGTAAGCATCTTTTAATTTCATGGCTGCAGTCACCATCTGCAGTGATTCTGGGGCCCAAAACAATAAAGTCTGACACTGTTTCCACTGTTTCCCCATCTATTTCCCATGAAGTGATGGGAGCAGATGCCATGATCTTCATTTTCTGAATGTTGAGCTTTAGGCCAGCTTTTTCACTCTCCTCTTTCACTTTCATCAAGAGGCTTTTGAGTTCCTCTTCACTTTCTGCCATAAGGGTGGTGTCATCTGCATATCTGAGGTTATTGATATTTCTCCCGGCAATCTTGATTCCAGCTTGTGTTTCTTCCAGTCCAGCGTTTCTCATGATGTACTCTGCGTATAAGTTAAATAAGCAGGGTGACAGTATACAGCCTTGACGTACTCCTTTTCCTATTTGAAACCAGTCTGTTGTTCCATGTCCAGTTCTAACTGTTGCTTCCTGACCTGCATACAGATTTCTTAAGAGGCAGGTCAGGTGGTCTGGTATTCCCATCTCTTCCAGAATTTTCCACAGTTTATTGTGATCCACACAGTCAAAGGCTTTGAACAGATGTGAAATACATTGTTTCAGAGAACTTTTTTACTAAGAAGCTTAAGATATATACATGCATTTATTTCCAAGTTCCTTGGCAGCTGGGCACATTTCAGACAGTGATGCACAATATGTCTTTGCAAAAAATACAAGGGAGGAAACTTAGAAAAAGTAGACCGCCTAATCGAATTCTACTTTAAAACTGAAGTATACCCTTTTCAAATTGGTGTTCTTTCCTTTGCTCCAAGTAACCTCATCTGTGATAAGTTTGAATCTGTATGAAATTAATATAAATTCCTTCCAAAGTTGGAACTATTTCAGGTGCTTAATTTTATGTAAAAGTATTACATATTTTGTTTAGGAGAAATAAATATTGCTTGGGATAAAAAACTCATTGGGACAATGACCAAATGTATTTTTCTTCATATCTTCATGGTATCTAGTAAAACTCTTTACTCATGATAGACACTCTGTAAGTGCTTAGTTAAATGGATACACATGTTTAACTAAACTGGATGTATTGGTTTGAATTAGACTATTAGCTATGAACGACACTCAAACTAGAATTGTGAAGCATAATTAACAATTATGCTTCATAGTTGTGCTTAAACTATCATACTCAGGTTTTGTAATATATATAAATATATACATTAAAGTATCATAAAAATTATTATGTGTGAGCATTTCCTGAAACATATAACAGCATCAATACAGTGGAAAGATAGGTCAGCTTTAAAAAGCTACAAACATTTGAATTGGTGTTTTGCAGAATGGTTTCACACCATTGTATATGGCAGCCCAGGAGAACCACCTGGAAGTTGTCAAGTTTCTCCTCGACAATGGTGCAAGCCAGAGCCTGGCCACAGAGGTAAGACACTTTGGTTCTTTTTGTGGGTGAGTTCACATGTTTATAGGGATTTTAGAAACCTGAAGTTGTATCATTGAGCATCTGTCCCGCTGGTATTTCATTACAGTTGTATATTAATGTGTGGGCTCATAAGTTTTTATGAAATACATTAGAAAAGTCTATTGTTAGTCTTTCAAGAATCTTCCATGCCTAGTTACCCTTTCTGCTCTTAAATGCCTGGCTGTACCCTCTAATTGAGCTATTTGTTTACTATTTACATAATTGCTTGAGAGTACTTTTCTCCTTCTTACAATTTTGCGTCAAAGGCAGCCACTGTTTTGAAATATTTTCTGTGATAGAACATAAGTTTTAAATCTGTTTTTTCCAAATTTAAGTGAGCATAATTATAATGATTGGATTTATGCATTTCTAAAGTTAACTAATTAGATTTAACTCATACTTCTAAACAAAACTAGTATATATTTTTGAAGAGTAGATAAAAGCAGGCTTTAAAAAAATTGCAATCATGAATAGGAGAGTTATTAAAAATAAAGTATTTAAGTCACTGATACTGTTTTAGGTAATGTAGTTTATTTTTGAAACTAATCTGGATGGAAGATTGTGATCCCTTGAAGTGTATCACTAGAAATCTATTGCTAATAATAAAGGACTACTGCTTGTGTACTCTTTATTTTTAACAAAAGAAAGAACTAGAACAGGTGGTTATCCCTGTCATAAAGCCAAATTCTCTGATTTTCCTTCTGAAGTATTTCCTGAATGGCACAAGAAAGATGTATATCATTGGGATTATATGCACAGGGATTGCCTATAGCCTTGCCCAGCCTTTGAGATCATGCCTTCCAGGAAAACCAGGAGATAAATGAAGAGGCAGTTCACACACAAAAATATCCAAATGACTACAAATGTATGAAAATACCTCATCCTCCCTTATAGTCAAATAAATCTTAATTTATTAATCAGACAGAGAATGAGATCCAGTCTTTAGTGCATGAGATGAAGAAGAAATTCAAGGGGTAGGGAAAATTGCAACTTAACTACTATATTGGTGACGTTGACAACCAGTTGCAACACTTTCATAGAACACGTAACATTAACTATCCAAATTACTATTTATACACCTTTTTGCTTAGCAATTCCACTTCGAATAGTTAATATGACATTGTATATTGGAAGATAATGCAAAAAATAGTTATTATATAAGAAACAGCAACATAATTAGTAGTAACAATTTTTTAAAAACCAGGAAGAACCAAAGGGGAAGCTAGTGGATAAATATTGCTTTACTTTGACAGTAAAATGGTACTCTGCACTAGCAACAATGAGGGAAGACTCTATGTACTAATACGGGAAAATGTCCATAGTGTACTGTTTCCAGTGGTTTTATTCTGGGAATTCGGAGACAGCCTCACTTTTCACTTCCTAGCCTTCAGTTCTCTTGGGGACTTTTATCTTGAGAATGGATTTTTTAAAAAAAATAGTAATAATATCCTTAGAGCTTGGTAGTAAATAATGAATGGCTGATGGCAGAGTAACCAGCTTTTGTATGCATAGAGCAGTGGCTCTCCTCACACTGGGGAGAAGGTAACCTGTGTGAGTCCCTCAAATATGACATGTGGGTCACCTCATGCTTTTCAGGGAGGATGGGTATAGGAGCCAGGGTTGGTGTAGAAGAGAAAACCCCTGCCTATTTTTGGATGGAAATACTATGTAATATAAATATCCTGATGACAGCAATTCCATGGTACTTTTTCATCTGTGAAGGGCAGGTAGTATTCTTTTTTTAGGCTGTGATGGGCAGATCACTGAGTGTCTCTCCTTTAGAACAAACATAAGACCAGTTTACCATTAAAAGACTATAGAATTACCTTGTCAACTAATCATCAGTAACTCACTGGTTCTCTGTGTTTTTTTTAAGCTTTCAGGCCCCCCCAAAAGGCACTACAACTGACTAAAAAGGAACATATGAGATCCTCAAACAACTAATTTAGTCTTTTAGCAGGAAGATAGATAGATATAGGTAGATATGTACGTAGATGGATAGATAGATATTTGATCGATTTTTTTTACTGCTTTATATTACTTTACTTTCAAAGGTTTTTTTTAGCTTTAAAAAAATAAATGAATGAATTAATGTTCCAACAACAAATCACATCCATGTCTTCATGAGGGATTTGGTGCCATCACCACGTAAACAACAGCTATCTGATTATCTAGAGTTATTTGAAGCTTTGACTGAATTTGTATGTCTTGTATTATTAGTACTAGAGAATTAAAAGAACAGCAAGAAATAAGATGTTTCATTCACATAATGTTCTAATTACAATTTTGCTTTCTTGCTAGCAATAATATTGGTGTCATTTACACAGAAGTCTGTATTTACAGAATGAACAGTAATGAGCAATGAAAGGATTCCTTAGATGAAAAAAAATTTAACAGAATTTTCAACTTATTAGATAATATGATATTGTCAAGTTCCTTCAATACAATTTTTTCCATATGCTCCTTGTATATATGTATGAGGTCTTTGGCATGGTTGTGTTTTTCAAAACTTTTCCTGTATTACTGTGTACTGTGTATCCTGTCTTTCCATGTATATCTTCCTTCTTTGGCTAATCAAGATTTTGAAGCATGAGGTAAATTTATTTGTTCACTGATGGCATCTATTATGTGCCAGATACTCCAAACGGCAGTGAGGATACATGTGGAACTTCCATCATATTTCCTTTTGGCTTGTATTTTTCTCTTAAGAATATCATAGAGCAAGCTAAACCATTCAAACTTGGTTTGGAAACAAAATCTGGAGCTGCTAATTTTAGCTATTAACACCTTAGGACTGGTATCTTTGTGTCTTTAATTGGTTTATGCAAGAAGCACCTTCTTGTCAGTGCTAATCGTCTTAGCTGCAGTTGATTTTCTGGTACAAAATAGTTTCCTTTATGTTTAGGCCTTATGGACTGAAACATTCCTATGGGTGGAAATGTAACCACTTCATTTTGCTGCAAAACAGAAGTGAGCTGTCATTTTTACCCCTTAGATTTTGCTCAGGTTTTAAAAGTGAGGTGCAACGTTTAACTCTTAACACACAGCTCTTTCCTTTCACTATTCCATTTTTTAGATGTGTTTTTCTCTTTTGTGAAAGTAATATATTAAGTAAATGAGGAAGTGTTGTAGCCACGCGTTCCAGGAAATGAACTCACTCAGAATAACAATGCAGATAGTGGAGTGCAGTTTATTACACCGGCGGGCCCACGGCAGAGTCTCCTCTTAGCCAAGGACCCCAACCAGTTTTTGTGAAAACCTTATATATCTTAAGTGTACGTGCCCAAAGCCACCTCCCCAAGTTCCCTGCAACTAGTCTGAACAAAGGAAGAGAAAGAAACAATCAAAGTTAACCTGTGATTCATATGCCTTAAGCCTAGGTAGTTAACAGTGGACAATTATTAATAGGCCTATGGTCATACCCCAATAAGCATAATAGAATTTATGATTCTATTTGGTTACACAGATAATTAGGGTATTCTTTTAGGCAATGGAGAGTCTAGGTATGAGCCCTGGGGTTCTTCCATCCGGGGGGCCTGGTTTTCCAGTCGGTGTGTCGTTTCCATAGATACTGGGCGTATAGCTCAAAGTCCACAGTCCGGCCCAAGATGGAGTCCTGCTTTCAAGATGGAGCCTGTTCTGTCTGTTTCTTCCTTCAGGAGTACAATAAAAAGAGAAAAGAAAAAGCCGCAGTTAGTTGTCCCTAGAGATAACATTCTGTTTATCCATCCAGATTTTTTTTGTCCATATTCACAATACGCATGTTTCTCTTAGTGGAAATGAGATCATGTATTTTCATGGTTATGCTGATTCCTTTTCCCGTAACATTAACTTACACTTAAACTTTGTACTTTAGCCTGTGGTGGTGTTTTGGTGATGTCTAGGTTATATCCAACCTTTATTATTAATGGTTGCAGAGAATGTCCTTCTGGTTACATTGATGCTTATCCTCTTCCTCACTTGGGTCTTCCTGGAGAAGTTGAACAGACCAAGTGGAACTGCAGCCAGATCTTGAAGCTTGGAATGTAGATAGAATTTGTGTAGGTAAAGCAAGGAGGAGGACATTTCAGAGTGGGGCAAATAGCCTGAGTTTAGATGCCAGGGTAGAGACAGTAAGGAGAATGGAGATTTATACAAGATTTATATGAGAAGGGCCCGGGCAATGCTGTCACTTAGGTGCTTGGGGGCTGATATTTTACAGTCCTTGAATATAAATATACTGATTTGCATTCAGCCAAACAAGTGCTAGGAGCACTTATCTGTTTTCCAGCAAGGAAAACAATGGTGAAAGTGATCTTCTAGGAAAACCAATAAGACATGAATATGCAAGTAACTATGTTTTTTCTTTTTCCCTTACAAGCACTCTTCCATTAGAGCAGTCCTTGCTTTGTACCACAAGGAGTATTGTTTGTACTACAAATAATAAATATTATTTACTATAGATAATAAATACCATGATCTGAATAGAATAATAAAGTAACCTACTTGCCAATTGTCTAGCGAATATGACTTTGAAATGTTCTTTTGAGTGTGCGATAATTAAAGTATTACAGATTTAAAATTTGGGAGCCAGTCTTAGGATATTCAATGGCTTCCCAGGTGGCTCATTGGAAAAGAATCCACCTGCCAAGCAGGAGATGGCAGGTTCGATCTCTGGATCAGGAAGATACCCTGGAGAAGGAAATGGCAACTCACTCATTCTTAATTGGGATATCCCATGGACAGAGGAACCTAATGGGCTGTAGTCCGTGGGGTTGCAAAGAATCAGACACAACTTTGCAGCTAAACAACAATAACAACAACTCAGGATATTCTCCTCTGTGCTTTCTTTTTTATGGTCAGTAATGCTAGATTTTCCAGCTGCAGTGAAATCTGTAGCTGTCTTCTCTGTGTCAAGTCCCAGGGCAGTACAGTAGGAAGACTAACTGTACAGATATGTGTGTATGTCTGAGTTGCTTCTAGTCATGTTTTATATGATCCATTCTTTTATTGGTCAGAGAAGCCAAGAGTCTTTCGTGTATACCTTCCTTAAAACAGCAATGAGTATAGTTCATTAATTCACATATAGTAATTGAGTACGAAATATACACTAGGTTACAAGGTATAGTGATGAAGCAGACAAGATATACTAGGCAACAAAGTACTGGATAAAATAGTTTGAAATAATGGTGGAAATTTACCTTTAAAATTATTGTCTGTTTTGGGGTGTGTGTGTATATATATGTATGTATGTATTTTTTAATATCTTTCCACATATATGTGGAACTACTTGACTATGTCAGCTTTAATAACTGTGAACAAAAATTGACACTCGATCACCTTCTTATTTGTTAATCAAGAAGAAAATATCTGTAGGGGCCAATCTTGACCCATAATCTATTTGCAGGATGGCTTCACACCACTGGCAGTAGCTTTGCAACAAGGTCATGATCAAGTAGTGTCACTTCTGCTAGAAAACGACACAAAAGGAAAAGTGCGTCTTCCAGCTCTTCACATCGCTGCCCGAAAAGATGACACGAAAGCCGCTGCCCTGCTGCTGCAGAATGACAACAATGCGGATGTGGAGTCAAAGGTGAGGCCCTGGGAAACACACTAGTCACACGGCATCCTCCTCTGTTAGGCACCCAAACGTGAAGAACGCCTGGGCTCCCTTTGGGCATGCTTACGCAAACACTTAACTGCGCTGAAAGGAATAAAATCGTGCCCCCAAGACATCCAGTTGAAGGCGCAGCACCCCTACCCTTGGCATCTACAGCTGGAAGGGACCTGTGGGTGCTGCCCCATATGTGCTAATAGGTGGCCACCTCAACAGAAATCAATCGAGAGACACCCGATAATGTCCTTCCTTTGAACATGTATTTTTAATGTATTTAGCACTTCAGTTCCAACATCAAGGTGAAAAATTATAAAATGCTAGCCACAGTGTGTGCCAAATAAATTTTTGGTTGCTATCTAAGACGGCAGGCAATACACTGAGTATTGATCAGCTGCAGAAGGCATGCCAGCAGCCAGAGTCCCAGCCAACAACTCCCATTGTCTGGACACACATTACTTACAAGTGTCTGTGAAGGAAACGTGGCATTTGGAATAGGCCATCGTGTAGCCCTTCATTCAGTCTAGCTTTCTTTCTGTGCCTTTTGTGCTGCCATTAGAGCTTCCATCTGCATTACCTAGCTGTCATGAGCTTTCTGCCATCCATGATCACCGATAGCAAACTAACCGTTCATTTTTTCCTCCTCTTTGCTTCCAAATGTGTTAACCTAGATGGTGGTGAATAGAACAACAGAGGTATATATATATATGTATATCCGTGTACATTTAATCTATATCTGCATCACCATTTTCCCATTCCTTAGTGCTGCCGCCTCGTTTCTTTCCCTTCTTCTTTGCATTGCCGTCTGTAGGCTAGATACCTGCTTCCTACCCCCACCCTCAAAGTAGCATGTGCCAGAGGAGATAGTAGTTTGATTACCAGGGCTTTCTGCAGCTGAACCTGGTGTTTGAAAGGAGGAAGTATTAGGCATCCTTGAAACTTAAGGGTACTACAATAGAGTCCTGTGACATGAAGCATCTTGACACTTGAGAAACTTCTCAGCTCTACCTACAGCTGCAGACAACCCTGTCATTCTACTCATCTAGGACTGAATCTTCAGATTTCTGCATGACACTCGCCCTCAGTGGTGTCAGCAAAATGAAAGTTACCTCGGAAGGGTACCCTGTGACCCACCCTTGACAAGAATCAGTCAGACCGCTAGCATGGCTGAGAAGCTTGCTGACGACTTAGAAATGCATCTAGTTCCTATAAGGTTGAAATCTTTGGGGACTAAGTAAATCGCTGCATGTTTTAGCATTTTTCAAGGAAGTAAAATGATCTTGGTATGAACAATCCAGAAAAAGGGGTTATTGAATAGGCATTTGCTAATAAAGAGACCAGCTTGTCAATTTCTTTATGAAATGCATTCACCATGATTCAAGACCAACTGTAATAGCACCTCTTCCCCCCAAATTGCTTTTATCATTAAAATTGGCTTTTACTGTTGGTTAATTTGACTCTATATTGAATATATAATACTAGTGAAATTTTGACAGTTTCAATGGACAGTTCTACCATCAATAATACAACAGTGGTACTCATCGAACTTTCTGTGAGCTATCAAGATATTTCTTGTCACCCCTATTTTAACTTTTGGACATGTTGGCTTCTGTGTAGTTCTGCTCCCAGATTACAAAAATGGCTCAGTCTCCACCCTTGGTTCCTTCCTGGCTATTCCTCTCCCTGTGAGTCTGGCATCCCTTTGAAATCCTATGAGCAATTGGCACTAATGGAAAGAAACCTAGTACAGAATGGAATGCGGACCTCAGCATATTTTGCTTCCTCGTTTTGATCTGGGCAGGGTTGTGGTATTAACATGTGAGACAAGAGGCCAGCAGGGATCAGTTGAACGTCTGCTGTGTTTTCTTTCCAGAGTGGCTTCACTCCGCTCCACATAGCTGCCCACTATGGAAATATCAACGTAGCCACATTGCTGTTAAACCGAGCAGCTGCTGTGGACTTCACTGCACGGGTAAGAGTGCTGCAATCTGACGTGCCCTCAAAGCATTTGAAACGATTCTTGACCCTACTCCCCCAGCATGAGGAGGCGGTCAGGCCAGGTGACCTCCAAGGGTCCTCCCCGTCAGCGGAAGCTGTGTTTTCTACTTTTCCTAGTGCACTTTCTTGCTTGTAGACAGGTATGCCTATTTTCTAGCAGGAAAAGGAAACCAAGATCGGAAGTGGGGATGGGTGTGTGATAAATGAGTGACATATAGATGTGATGTGAATAAGCACATCTGGAAACTACAGGCTGTGCCTCCAGGCTGAAATTTCTGAGTGTGTATGAAATGGGTCTGATAGCACTAACAGTGCTGTAGAAATCAGAGTCTTGATCTTCCAGATGGGAATGAACTGTATCTGAGGCCCAAATCTCAGAACCCAAGTAATAGAGGCCACCTTTTGCTCTTATCTTCTATCCCCTATACACTTTCAGAATGTGTAACAAGATTCTGTAACCCGAATAAGTTCATATTCATAGCGAAAGGAATTACAGTATCACATGTACCCCTGGACAGCAACTCAGAGATCCAGAGTAATAGGGCTCTGAATGCAGAAACCAGTCTTGGGCTGGGCTTGATCGTCAGCAACAGTATCATCAGAAATAGAAGCAAAGCAGGAAGCAGAATATAGAAGTGGTCAGATGTGGGGACTCAGGATTCAGACTCCCTGGCCTCCTGTGTTGGATTTAACTTTTCTTTCTGTGTCCATCAGTTTCCTCATTGATAAGATGAAGTTAACGTGGATTGTGAAATTAAAGAACAAATCGTAATAATAAGATAACATGAGCCCTCCTGCCCTGGGTCACTGAGAAATAGGAGAGTGTGGAGAACACTTAGCACAGCGTCTGACGCATCATCACCAGCAGCAGCAACACTGTGATTTTGAACATAGGATCTGAAGTATCATTTTTGCTAAAAACCTCACTTGTTAGGGGAGAAGTGGCAATAGACCAGATAGGGAGAACGATCATAATACTGGTACTAGCAGTAGCTGTAGCAGCCGTAAAAGTAATGCCATCTTTGAAGCAGACGCCAAGCTGAGCATTTTTATTTCATGAATTCTTATGTCAAGAAAAGTGTTTGTGTCCCTGTTTTACAGAAGAGGAAACCGAGACTTAGAGACGAGAAATGGCTGGTCCAGATGATAGAGCTAGCAAATGAGAAAAGGCAGAATTTCGGCCCCAAAGCTCTTCACCCCTTCAGTCTTCTGTCGCACTCTGATGATGTTAGGGGTTCATTTTTCTCATCCTTCCTATAATTCATTAATCCTATAAAAATTAATAAGAGCTAACATTGTACTAACATAAAAGCTATTTCCTATCCGATTGTCTTCAGCCTGCTAAAAGCTTTTATCAGTTTAAATAAGGCAGCTCTTGTCACTCTAGAGCTGTGAGTGTTCTTATTGCATTAATAGCATCCTTGGGCTTCAGCAGACCCAAGGGCTTGTGTGACATTTAGAAGGACAAAGCTAAGCACTTCTTTAAGTCATGTATAAACAGGGCATGCCGATGTGTAAAAACCCCGTGTCTGTAAGATGCATTCTTCTGGTTTCATTTCTCTAATTCACAGAAAACCTCATTAAGTCGCATCTTCTAATTAGGACATTTGGAAAATTCATGTCAGGGTAGTGTTTGAAGTTTGTCTTGGTGCCATTGTTCAGAAATTTCCTGATGCTGCTGAAAACAAGATTGGGACAATGTTTAAACAATTTAAGAGGACAAATTACAGTATTTTCAGCCTCCTTCAAGCAATTCCAAAGCATCCATTTACATTAAAACAATTACTATGGTAATTACAAATGATGCTAATTGATCGATTAAAGATCAGTGGAGACCTCAGACCATTGTTGTTAACCTTGTCTGAATTACCATATGTGATTTAAGATAGTTGCATTGTGCCTTTGTTTAAAATGTTGAATTTCAGACCTTTTGCTGACACTTACTCCCAGTCATTCCTAATTAGTGAGGCCTCGTAGCATTCTGAGCTGAAGGCTGTGGCAGAATTTGATTGTACTTACTAGGATGTCTGGACTGTTGCTCATACTGGAAAGCCCAGCTCCCCTCTGCAGTGGCTGACGGATGGCTTGCTGTAGGAGGTCTGAGCTGGACTGGTCTTCATGAAGAGCTTAATCAGAGGCAAGTGCTAGTTGCCTCCACAAGCACATTGTGGGTTCCAAATCTCTAGTAATATTATATCCAGCATCCAGCCTTTTGTGTTAGAGTCCCCTCCCTTCCCACCTTAAGCGGGTTCTTCCTAGGTCAGAGTTCTCTCAGGAATGTAGCAGAAACAGCAGGTGAAAGTAAAATGCCCCGGAACACAGATGGGATCTGATTTTGCCTGGTCAAAACAATAAAGGATCAGTAAGCCTCAGTTGCTGAGAGCTAGCTGCAAATCATAACTGTAAATCATGTTCTTCAGGAACCAGGTTGAGCTAGAGGTATTGATTAGAAAGTTAGAGGTCAAGTTAAAAAACAACAGCAGCCACCATTGTCTGAGGGAGGCCGTGATGTCTGCTTCCTGGCTGTGACAGATCACTGAAGAAAGGCAGATACAGTCTTGAGGTTCTTTATGGGCTGAGAGCATGACCTCGAGAATGGGTGGCTACCTGCTGGCAAAGAGAAGTGGGGATAGCAGGGGGGAATCACCCTTCTGGAATCATTTCCTGCACGCAGTCCACGTACATGTCCAAGGCCGATAGGAGGCAGAACCAAACATGGTGTAACTCAAGGTAGAACACAGTAGAACGGATTGCTTTCTCTGCTTCTTTGTAGTGCTAGCTAATTTAGGCAGCAAGAAAGCTGATCCTAGCCAGTGTATACCCCTAGTATCAGTGATGGTAACTGCTTCACAGCATGATTACCTGTTACATTAGATTTTTATTATGATGTAAATATGGACGTTTGTATTGTAATTCTGCCATATATATGTAAGATATCCTGTCTGACATCTTAAATATTTCCTTTTGGATTATCCATGGAGACCTGTTCAGCCTCGTGGGTCTGCTGCAGGGAGTAAATAGAGTAAGTGCTGAATACCGCAGTGCAGCGTCAGCACACTTTGCGTTCTGCATTCATGTGCTGAGATGGCCTTGACACCATCTGAATTTATGCGTGACCCTTGCTCCCTTAGCAAATTTTCCTGGCTCTCTTGGGAAAGAGAATGTGACTAAGACACACCAGAGCTGCTACTGATTGTCATTCCAGTCAGGAGCATTTATGCACTTTAGTAAGTAAAAGCTAAATCATATTATTGGATGCCTGCAAAATTCCTTTTTATTGATTGAAGAAGATAGATGCATACTTTGCTGGCTAAGAGTTTTTTCATCGAATGTAGTGGACCACCTAACTTAATCTTCACTCTTGTCATTGACCTTTCTCTTGTAAATTATTATTTACCTTCCCATTTGGGGAAGATAACTGAATAAAACATCCTTCTATTGGTCTTGGTATGTAGTACTTTTTGGTTTTGATCTCTGAAAGGATTAGGGATTTTATGTGTTTGAGTGTTATACCTCATTTGTTTCCAGAAGGATTTCGGGAGCTTTGCAAAGTAAGACATGTAAGAAGGAAAAAGGAAAAGTAAATGTTACCAAGCAGCTAGAAAAGACTAGTGAATACAACTGGAGAATAAATGTAGCCTCTAAGCACTTTGATGCATATAGTATTAATAGAAGGGAAGCACGGGTTATATAGTTTTCACTTTTTGACAAAGGAAATCTTAATTATCTATAGAGTCACTATGTGTATAAAATAACTCAAATGCAATTTGTGTGCCATGTTAATCCTTCTGTTAAGAATAGTGAGTTTGGGGGACTTCCTTGGTGTCCAGTGGTTAAGACCACTGTGCTTCCGTTGCAGGGGGCATAAGTTCAATCCCTAGTCAGGGAACTAAGAGCTGCATGCCACACAGTGCAGCTAACAAAAGAAAAGAAAACTTAGTGAAGAATGATGAGTTTTATAGTTGATACTATCTTTAGTAACTACATTTCAAAAAGGTTCAATTCCTACTATCCTATACAGCCTAAATCTCCATCTGTGAAGGCGCCCTGTCCAGGGATGCTGAGAGACTGTGGCTCAGCTATTTAGCTGTGTGATGTTCTAATTGCATGTGATAGATCTTGGCATCTGTGTCACAGTTAACATGTCCGATTGTACTGCCTTTTTAGATGTTTTGAACAGTTTTAGCAGAGGCTTGGCCACTTTTGGAACTCAGTTAAGTCACAAGAAAGGCTACTTTATCTAAAGTATCTTAATTTTTGATTAAAGTGAGAGCAGTGGTTTTAGACAGTTGAACTACTAACCCCATTGATGGTAACATAGAAGTGTTGGATTTTACATTCTACCCAAATAAGAGGTTGACATGGGGTCAGCATGATGTCTATGGATAAACATTATCAGGAGATTTCCTTTCTCAGTTAAATTCCACCTAGCAAACATTAAAGCGCTTCTGCTATAAGCTAGACCTGGAGGTTCAGACTCAATTAACCCACTGTCCTGATGCTATTAAATTGTTGAGGCCCTAGAATGCTCAACCATACAACACAGACTCTCCCCTAATTCTTTACTAAGATATGTGCATTATCTGAGCAGTCCTATTCAGGCTGAAGTAGAAGTATCATGAAGTAGGCCTCCCACACTCCGTGCTTTGCCTCCCTGCAGGACTTGAAGCTCCTCAAGGGCAGATTTATGTGCTGCTACACGTTTTGGAATTCCTGGTGTATAACCCAGCACCTAGCACTGGGAAGGACTATTATTTTGGGTGGGCCAAAAAGTTCATTCGAGGTTTTCCGTAACACATTATGGAAAAATCTGAATGAACTTTTGACCAACCCTGTATTTATTGAATTCAAGAATGAACGAACAAATAACTTTCAGGGCTCCTTATCCACGACTCCTGGGCACCCAGTACCTATTTAAACCTGCTTTCTTCAAGCCCCAGCCCTCTTCCTGATCTGTCAGAATTTCAGACTGAGCTTCAACCTGGTGTCAGGGTCCCACTTTCCAAACTGATATGAGCTGCATTAAGGGAGATGAGAAATCCATAGGATTCTAATAGAGAGGTATAGGCAAGTGCACCAAACCCAGGTATTGACTGTCAGACACTGAGAGGCAAGTTGATTTCAAACTGAGCAGCATAGTTGACCTTGGAAAACAAACCTAGGACAAAGGGTCTGTCACCAAGAGCTGCTGCCAAGCT
Source organism: Budorcas taxicolor (assembly GCF_023091745.1). Lineage (NCBI taxonomy): Eukaryota > Metazoa > Chordata > Mammalia > Artiodactyla > Bovidae > Budorcas > Budorcas taxicolor. The sequence goes on from NC_068914.1 coordinate 29,653,382, forward strand.
TTGTTCGGTTAAGTGTCTGGAGTAGCGCCTCAGTTTATGAGCTATCAAGGGCAATGCCAGACAGAGCTAGGAATGGGCATCAGCTACTCAAACATGGAGAAGGAGAAGAGTTGAGCATAGCTCCAGCAGGAAGGTGACTTTTTGTCACGTGTTTATAGGGACCGAGGGCTTCTGGAGACTTTGCTGTGATTTGTATGGCCCTATCACTGCAAGTACATTTAAAAAAAATATTTTCCCTGCATTCTACAGTCCTATTTTTTAACTAGATGTCATTCCTTCACTTGGGTTGAGCCCAAACACACACACATACGCATTCATTTTTATTGATATGTGTTTTCAAATATAATACAGTGTTTATCTCCTAATATAGGCTCAATAGCATTAAAGATACTTTTTTAATGGGTTATATAACCCTCCTTTGGAATGAAAATGAAGATTGGGGAGCACTTAGCAAAGGAATGTGAGTTATGGGAAAGTCACCATGTGGCTAATTCATGAAGCATAGTCTTGTTGCCATGGTGATATTAACATCTCAGGAAGAACAAAACCAGTAAGGCAAGGGCAGAGTGGTGCGTGAATAGACCTTTTAAAGAGGACTGCTCTAAGCATGCCGTGCACTCTTATTCCTGCCTATTCCATTTAATTCCCCAAATGCCACATCATAGGAGGTTTGCCTATGTAATTTTTTAAGGGATATTTTTATCTTAAATCCATTAGTACATGGGAGCTTGCTAACATCTTACTGTGTGGTTTGGGATCTGTGCTCTTCTTGCTTGAAAAGGCGAAGTTTCTAAGCTGTAGCCGTCTGAGGTGAGGAGACGCGTCCTCAGATACATGCAGGAGCCCATCCTGGCCGTGTCATCAGTCATTGGTCTGGTCCAGGGCAAGCCTCTTCATCATCCAGCTGCAGTTTTCTAGTCGCCAGATGAGGGAGAGATCAGTCGACCACACGCCCTTCCCTTCTGCTCGACCACCTTGTCTGACAGTGATGGAGGCCTTTCGCCGTAGAGAGTCGGTGTAGAACAGTGTCAAAGCAAACAGCCCGGCAGTCAGACTGCTGGAGTTCCACACCGGTACTGTGTCTTAGTTCATATACTCCTGGGCAAGTTATTTATGCTTCAACTTTATCATCCATAAAATGGGTCCAGCCCTAGTATCCCATGCACAGCATCCTTGGGACTGCACAAAATGATCCATATAAATTGCTCAGCCTGTGGGCCAGTGTCCTAGCTACATTTGTGGTGGTGGTGATTAATGCTTGCCTCTGCAAGGAGACCCATCATTGTAAGACGCGTTCACCTGTCCAGTGTGACACGTGTCAAACACGTGTCATGGTGGTGTCACGGCTACTCTCTCAAGTACGTCCAGAGCTAGTCTGACACAATGCTTCCCAGAATGTTGGAGTTACTGTTTGCATCCATGTTTGTCAGCGTGAGGAAGTCAGCCTTTGCCAAGCTATTAATATGGTATTGTTGGAGACAGTAAGAATACCAATACAAAAAAAAAAAAAATCACAGAAATTGGAAAGTACGTATTTCCCTTTGTTTCACTTTTCCTCTTTGAGTATACACCCTGCTCCCTACAGTGCTGCTCTAGAATTGTTGCTCTGAGAACATTTTTAAATGACCCGAATAAATCCTATTTTGAAATTCTGTGAAATAAAGTTCTATTAAGGTAGGAGTTAGCAGAGCTCATTTTATTCATTTGCACTTTAAAAGGGAATTATTCATTAACGGTAGAATTTTCATTTCCTCCAGTGAGTGCAAATAGCAGCCGAGGGCCACTGCACCGCCCCCCCACCCCCACCCCTGCTGAACATTTGGACCATTGTTCACGCTCCCTGTTGTCAGAAGGTACTCTTGGATGAACTCAAGTACAACCTTGCCTTCTCCCGGGCATCATAGTTCTTCCATGAGAAAGTCTTGTTCTTCTTCCTCTGGTGGTTTGAAGAATATACAGGAAGGGTGAAGGGACACTTAGAGGGAAGCATTTAGAACTTTGCAGAACCAAAATGTTGCAAGAGGTGAATTTGGGGACACATGCACAATCATCTGGAGAAGGCGATGGCAGCCCACTCCAGTACTCTTGCCTGGAAAATCCCATGGACAGAGGAACCTGGTAGGCTGCAGTCCATGGGGTCACTAAGAGTCAGACACGACTGAGTGACTTCACTTTCACTTTGGAGAGGGAAATGGCAACCCACTCCTGTGTTCTTGCCTGGAGAATCCCAGGGACAGGGGAGCCTGGTGGGCTGCCGTCTATGGGGTCGCACAGAGTCTGACACGATTGAAGTGACTTAGCAGCAGCAGCAGCAGCACAGTCATGTAAAGGCTCTTTCCCAAATAAAAGTAGTAGGTTGCAAGAAAACAAGTTCAGGTAGGAGATCAGCCTGTCCCTGCGTAGTTGAAAAAAAATGTAAAAGCTTCCAACCAGAAGGCACTGGTCTGGATCCTGAAGGTAGAAGGGAGTAATTGCAGGGTTTGGGGTTGGTTTATTTGTTTGTGTTTTAGATAATCAGCATAGTACATTTTGTAAGTTTGAGGTATAAAAGGTGTTAGTTTGTATATTACAATCCAACTACTGCAGTCGTATTAGATAATAGCTCTGACATGTCACATAATTATTTCTTTTGGGGGTGAGAACAATCAAGATCTAGTCTCAGCAACTTTGAAGTTGGTAATACAGTATTGTTGACTATGATCGCTATGCTGTGCATTAGATCTCCACAACTTATTTATCGTTCGTACCTATAAACAACATCTCTCCAACTCACCCACCACCTCCAGGCCCTGGTCCCCACCATTCTACTCTCTGTTCTTAAAAGTCATTGCAGGACTTTAAATGGAGATGTGGAATGATGGCTGGCATGTAGCAGGAGAGGGCTGGGATGGCTAAGCCCCCTTCAGAGACATCCCCATGCCAGTAACAGTGTCCCAACCAGAATGCCAGTGGAGCCAATGCTGTTCCTTCAGAGACAGCGCTGCTGGATTGATCATCTTTCTGTAGCCGAGAGATGGAGAGATGGGAATGTCCCCAGATGGGGAAGAAGAGGCTAGCAGTTCGGACTGACTCTGGGACTCCTCTGCAGAGGGCATCAAGCTTCCCCAATGGTGCATCCCTCAGAGTGGTTGGACTGGGAGACTCTGAGGGTCTTTTAGCTCTTATTACTGAGAATTGAAATATGAGGTGGAAATAACTTATCCAAAATGCAGATGAATTTAGGAAATAGCTTTCATTTATTACTAGGTACTGTAGTAAGTTTCCTATACATTATTTCATTTATTCCTCACAGTCATCCTGTGAGATGTGGGTATGGGTTTCATCTTACACCAGAGAGAAAGAAGTTAAATAACTTCTGTTTCAATTAAATCATACAGCTTCAAGGTGGTGGAGCTTGAGCTAAGAACAGCAAACTAAGTCAGTCAAGTAAAATTAGACAGTACAAACAGTCAAGTGAAATAAACCGCATTCAAACTATGCAGTTCATAATATTCCAGCATTGGAGGACGTGTGTACCAGGCTTTGGATTTAATCCCGGGTCATCCCAGGAAAACCAGAACTGGCAGTAGCCTTTCCTGGATCGGCTGGCTGTTTGTTCTCTGCCTGTGCCAGCTGCAAAATGAATTCAATATATTTTTAAAGACTTGGAAGGTTTTTTTTTTTTCATTTACTAAAAAACTCCATCACGTATTTAAGGATGTTTTAATTGAAAGACTGTGAAAGTGTTAGTCTCTGAGTCATGTCTGACTCTTTGTGACCTTATGGACTGTAGCTCACCAGGCTCCTCTGTCTGTAGGATTTCCCAGGCAAGAATACTGGAGTGGGTTGCCATTCCCTGCTCCAGAGGATCTTCCCTACCCAGAGATCAAACCCAGATCTTCTGCATTGCAGGTAGATTCTTTATGGTCTGAGCCACCGGGAAAGCCCTGATTGAAAGATTAGCAAACTTTAAAACTGACAAATGATCAGATTCATTTTTAAAGATAATGTATTCACATTTCCGCTATATTTTGTTTATCGTCTCTATCAGTTTTGCATTGTTGAATTCCTAATGATCATGCTTTGAAATAGACTCTTAGTACTTAGAGGCTTAATGGCTATATGACAAAAAGGTATCATACATTTCCCTCAGGTGATTCTTCTGATCAACCATATTAAACAACATGGACTGAGGCTGTGCTATAAATAAAATCTTTATGTAAAGTGTCTAAAATTGAGTCACAGAAATATCATTCTTTTGCTTATAACAACTACCTTTATATTTATAAGCCCTTAATATTATAACCTTGAATTTCTATCATATTTACAAAATACTTTCCTACAGTGCATCATTTGAGTCCCACAAGAATAGGTATTTTTACAGATGAGAACTGAAGTCCCAAGAAGTTCCTTGTTCCAGATCCTACTGAGCATAAGATGGAAGAATCAAACATTTGAATCAGAGCTTCTAACTCATTTTTATGCCTCAGTTTGTGACCATCAGCCCCCAGCTCGGTGCCAGATGGAACCCGAGGCTGGAATGTTGGCCTCTGGGTAGCTGTGGTCTTCATGGTGCCTGGAGGAGCTCCATCTCCTTAGAACAAGTACATTGCACATACATAAGGCCATCTGCAGTAAACTGGCTTTTTTTTTTTCTTATCAACGCATCATTCTTTAGGAATTTCAAAAACATTATTTTCATTTTTTAAGATGTTTGAAACTTCAGCGAGAATCTGATTTATTGGAAGGCCAAATGAGGGCAGGATAGTTGAGAAACTAACAGTGCCATGTTCACTGACATCTCCAAACCCTGCAGAGTCATTTACTTTCTGGAAGGGAAAGAAAAATATTCAACACAGAAATTCGTTTCAGATTTATCAGAAATGACATGAGTGTGGAAAATTTATAACTATAAAGTACCTTCATATATTTGTTTTAAAGAAAGTTTACTAGTAGAGTAAAAAGATTTTAAAGATGTTTTAAAGATGGACTAGTTAGGGAAAAAAAGAGATTGTTTTAGTAAAGTTGCAGCATTCATTAGAAAGATTCCTGGAAATCTAATATCATTAACTCATTTTTAGTTTTTAAACATTTAAAAACAACTTTCCTCAATGTATAGAAAAGAATTTATTATTTGATAATTGAATTTTTCATCCCCACTTTGGTTCAATTACTATATGTCCCTCTCGTCTTAGATACTTACAGCAGGGAAGGGCTTTCTTTACTATCAACACAGAGCAGGCTCCTTTTGAATCAGCACTAATAGTGATTTAATTAAAGAAATATGAGATCCATGAGTTCCTTAAAATGTCAGAGTTGAACTAGCCACTCTTTTAGAGACTGAATATTTTTATAGCGTGTGTGTGTGTGTGTGTGTGTGTGTGTGTGTGTGTGTGTGTGGTGAAGGGAAGTATATCATCTATACGTAGGGTGCCAAGCAAGGAGAATGGGCTTCTCTGGTGGCTCAGTGGTAGAGAATCCATCAGCCAGTTCAGGAGACACAGGTTCAATCCCTGGATCAGGAAGATCCTCTGGAGAAGAAAATGGCAACCCACTCCAGTATTCTTGCCTGGGAAATCCCGTGAGCAGAGGAGCCGGATGGGCTACAGACCATGGGGTCATGAGTCCAACATGACTTAGCGACTAAACAACAAGCAAGGAGGACGGGCAGCTAATGCTCAGAAGACCTGAACTTCTTAACAGCTTTTGGGCAAGGGATTTTAAATGCAACATTAATGGTGAAGGTTGCAAGGTGTGTGATCAACTTGTGGACATTCTTCTGTTTGGTTGTCGGTGAGGTAGCAGAGTGAGGTTAGAACCAGAAGACTGATGCTTTATAGCTCTTTCCTTTTGGTTGGAAATTGTCTGCAGGCAGCATTTTGAGACCTGTAGCTCCTTACAGCTTCACTAATTGCTGAACTGTGAATATGAGTTAATAGCATCTCTTTCATGGGTTGTCGTGGAGAATAAATGAGGTGATGTATGCCTCATTAGGCCTCCAACAAGTAAGAGCCTAATAATTGGTGGAGTTTGTCTTTTGAGGTGTGTGTTTTTTGTTTTTTGTTTTTGAATGAAACAAACTTCATCCTCAAGTAAAATGAAGAGTTGCTTGGTCTAAGTCAGTGCCTGTGTGCATGCGTACTCAGTCATATCCAACTCTTTGTGACTCATGGACTGTAGCCACCAGGCTCCTCTGTCCATGGGGTTCTCCAAACAAGAATACTGGAGTGGGTTGCCATTTCCTTCTCTGGTCTAAGTCAATAGGTATCACATTTTTAGCAGAACTCTTTTTTTTTTTCTAAAACATTATTACAGGATCCAAAGGCAGTTTTGATTTCAAAACTATTTCAATTCGCAGTGGCCAACAATTTTTCATCGTTTATGGAATTATGGCTTCTTCCCTCATAGCTCAGTCGATAAAGAATCTGACTGCAATGCAGGAGACGCAGGTTTGATTCCTGGGTTGGAAAGATCTCTGGAGAAGGAAATGGCAACCCACTCCAGTATTCTTGCCTGGAGAATCCCATGGATAGAGGAGCCTGGCAGGCTATAGAGTCTGTGGGGTTGCAAGAGTCGGACAAGACTTAGTGACTAAACTACTACTATAGAAATATGGAAACCCTGAAATGAATACCAAAAAAAAACTTTAGAAAGAATATATTGAACATCCATTAGGATGGCTACTATCAAAAATAGGAAGGTAGGGAGGAGAGAAGAAACAGGGAAAGAGATGAAGAAGAGAAGGAAAGAAAGTTGTTGGCAAGGACATGGAGAAATTGGAACTCTTGTGCTCTGTGGAAAAGTAAAGTGCTATAGCTGCTAGGGAAAAAAGTTATAGAGATTCCTGAAAAGGTTAGATATAGAGTCATCATATGAATAGCAATTCCACTTCTAAATACTATATATATATACACACAAAAGCTTTGGAAGCAGACTCTCAAATATTTGTATACCAGCCTTATTCACAATAACCAAAATTTAGAAGCAACCCAAGTGTCCACTGGCAGACAAATGAATAAACCAAATGTTGCATATACGTACATACAATGAAATACTGTTCAACCTTAGAAAGGCGGGAAATTCTGACATGATACAGTGTGGATGAACCTTGAGGACCATATGCTAAGTGAAATAAGCTAGTCACATGCCATGTAGTATATGAGATAACCAGAGTAGTCAAATTCAGAGAGATAGGAAGTAGAATAGTTTGACATGGCCTGGGGAAGAAGGGAATAGGGATATGTAATGAGTACAGAGTTTCAGTGTTGCAAGATAAAAGTTCTGGAGATTGGTTATACAACAATATGAATGTACTTAACACTACTTCAGTTCAGTTCAGTAGCTCAGTTGTGTCAGCAGAGTAATGTCTCTGCTTTTTAATATGCTGTCTAGGTTTGTCATAGCTTTTCTTCCAAGGAGCAAGCGTCTTTTAATTTTATGGCTGCAGTCACCATCTGCAGTGAATTTTGGAGCCCACGAAAATAAAGGTGTCACTGTTTCCATTGTTTCCCCCATCTGTTTGACATAAAGTGATGGGACAGGATGCCATGATCTTCATTTTTTGAATGTTGAGCTTTAAGCCAGCTTTTTCACTCTCCTCTCTCACTTTCATCAAGAGGCTGTATAGTTCCTCTTCACTGTCTGCCATAAGGGTGGTGTCATCTGCATATCTGAGGTTACTGATATTTCTCTCAGCAATCTGGATTCCAGCTTGTGCTTCATCCAGCCCAGCGTTTCTCATGATGTACTCTGCATAGAAGTTAAATAAGCAGGGTGACAGTATACAGCCTTGACTCCTCTCCTAATTTGGAACCAGTCTGTTGATCCATGTCCATTTTTCTAACTGTTGTTTCTTGACCTGCATACAGATTTCTCAGGAGGCAGGTCAGGTGGTCTGGTATTCCCATCTCTTTCAGAATTTTCCACAGTTTATTGTGATCCACACAGTCAAAGGCTTTAGTATAGTTAATGAAGCAGATGTTTCTTCTGGAATTAAAAGAATTTTCCACACTTAGTAGTTTAACACTACTTAGCTGAACATTCGGAGAAGGCAATGGCACCCCACTCCAGTAATGTTGCCTGGAAAATCCCATGGATGGAGGAGCCTGGTAGGCTGCAGTCCATGGGGTCGCTAAGAGTCGGACACCACTGAGAGACTTCACTTTCACTTTTCACTTTCATGCATTGGAGAAGGAAATGGCAACCCACTCCAGCATTCTTGCCTGGAGAATCCCAGGGACAGAGGAGCCTAGCGGGCTGCTGTCTATGGGGTCGCACAGAGTCGGACACGACTGAAGCAACTTAGCAGCAGCAGCAGCTGTACATTTAAAAGTGGTTAAACATAGAAAGTTTATATGTATTTTACTAAGATTAATTTTTTTCATGTAAAGCATATACTGGAGATGTAAAGACAGTTCCAAAACCCAGTCAGCCCTAACATCCAGTGATACAAAGGTAGAGGATGAGTTTGTGATTGAGAAGAGAGTCCAAGACCAGTTTCCATCCCAGTTACCTGTCGCTCGGGAAACAGGCAGGGTTGTGTATATGACAGAGGGTGTGGGTGAGAAGAAGGAGATGTGAAATATTTACTCTAAAGACGCTCTGTATTCCCCCACTACTAAACCATTTGCAGAACTAGAGGGAAACCTGGCAGTATCTTATCTAAACTGATGATGAGCCATCATCTGTTAATCCAAGTGAAAGCCTCTGACAGTATTAATGATACACAGTCTCATATAATCCTTAGGAAAAAATAAATAAATCACTTGAGGTCTTCAGAGCGGAAAAGATCCAAACATTCAGAGCCTATTTCACAACAAACATCCAATATCCAAGCATTTGCTACCACTTTCTGGGAGAGCCCAGCACTGTCTGGCATCTACTCTGATGGAGTTTGGTTGGTCTCTCTGGGGAGTGGGGCTAAGGAAATGTCGGTGACATCAATATCTCAGTGTCAGTCTCAGCAAGACCTGTGTGGACTTAATCTTCTTATCCATAAAGCACAGAGACAGAGAGTTGATGTAGACTGAGCGAGCAGTTAGGAAATCTAGAGAAGAGAAAAAGCCTGGATCCAAAAAGGCTATTTCATTTCATTAGTGCTTGATGAAGCAAGAGAAAACTGGATTTTGACTAACAGCGGTGGTCATCTTAATAATGAAGATTATAGTATAAGGGGCATTTCTGAGTGTATTTATACTTGTGTTGATAATAGGCCACCTAAAGTTGAGTTTTGTTGCTGTTAGAAAACACCTACTTCTATATTAGACTGTGAAGGCCAGGATCTTTTCTTACCTTATATTCCATTGTTTGAAATATTCCTGGATATATCCTTGAAATCTCAAATCCTTATCACTGAAAGAACCATTTGTTTGCATGTGTTTTATGGATTATTTTTTTTTAATTTTTTAAAAAATTAAAGTATAGTTGATTAACAATGTTGTTCATTTATTTTGTGCAGCAAAGTGACATATGTTTTTTCATTTTCTTTTCCATTATGGTTTATCATAGGATATTGAATATAATTCCCAGTTCTATACAGTAGAACCTTGTAAGTCCAAATTCTCATTCTGTCTCTCCCCTATCTCACCTCCATGTTGCTTTATGGATTTCTTAAGGCATGAAAAAGTCAGGCATTCTTATAAAAACAAAAAAGGAGGTATTCATACATATTACAGCATGGATGAAGGTTGAAAACATGCTAAGTAGAAGAAGCCAGACACAAAAGGCCACATATGGTATGATTCCATTTGAATAAAGTGTTTGAAGTCAGAAAATCCAGAGAGACAGAAGGTAAATTAGTGGTCGCCAGCGGGTTGAAGAGACAGAAAAAGTGACTGTTTATATGGGGTTTCTTTCAGTTATTGTTAAAAAACATGATTCAACTGAGTAAATTTGAAGATTTAATTGCCTTTATTCAGCAACAATTCATGACTCAGTCAGCATCCCATCTGACATGTAGAAAAGTGCTCCCAGGAGCTGTAGAGAAAGAAAGACATTGATAGGCAGAACGGGGTGGGAAAAGGATGTATCTAGCAGAGTGGGTTGTTCCAGGCAAGCTCACCTTCCTTTGGGAGAAGGCTGGTGTCCGTTAGGCAGATTACCTCCCTAGTGCTGACGAGGTAATTCCAGACTGACTAGTTCAAGGTCGCGTTCCGGGAGACACTGAACTACAATTGGTTAGGACTTCCCAGTGGCTCAGACAGTAAAGTGTCTGTCTACAATGCAGGAGACCTGGGTTCGATCCCTGGGTCAGGAAGATTCCGTGGAGAAGGAAATGGCAAATCACTCCAGTACTCTTGCCTAGAAAATCCCATGGACGGAGGAGCTTGGTGCAGGCTACTGTCCATGGTATTGCAAAGAGTTGAGCACGACTGAGCGACTTCTAAGTCTTGGTGGGTCTTAGCACAAGTGTTCTGTTTGAGGCATGTTTTTTCTTTTTCTAACAGAAAGATGAAGATGTTCTAAGTTGATACTATGGCTGCACAACTTTGTGAATATACTAAAAAAAACGCTGAATCGCACACTTTAAAATGGTCAGCTTTATGGTATGTGACTTATATCTCAGTACACCTACTATAAAAATAAAGTATCCAAGAAGACTTGCACTTGTCAGGGAGGAAGAAATTTTCCTCTATCCTTCTGAGGTTCTTCTGGCTGGACTAAAAATTAAACTGACATGAGACAGATTAACAGGAGGAAATCAAACAAAAGTTTAATAACACATGTACATGGAAGAGAGCAGGAAAACTGAGATACTTGCCAAAATGGATGAAATTCTCACTTTAAGTATCATCTTAAGACAAAAGAGGGAGCTGGGAGTAGGGGTTAGGGACTTCAGCAGGGAGAAAGACAATTCACATGGAGATGAAAATTTAAATGTTTGGTAAACAAGTGTTTGGTGGACTAGGCAGAGAAAACAGGATACAGAGTGGACTCTGATCTCTAGGCCCTACTGAGTTTCCCCATACCACAGTTCAGTTCAGTTCAGTTCACTCAGTTGTGTCCGACTCTTTGCAGCCCCATGGACTGCAGCATGCCAGGCCTCCCTGTCCATCACCAACTCCCGGAGTTCACTCAAACTCATGTCCATTGAGTCAGTGATGCCATCCAACCATCTCATCCTGTGTCATCCCCTTCTCCTCCCACCTTCAATTTTTTCTCAGCATCAGGGTCTTTACAAATGAGTCAGTTCTTCGCATCAGATGGCTAAAGTATTGGAGCTTCACCATCAGTCCTTCCAATGAATATTCAGGACTGATTTCCTTTAGGATGGACTGGTTGGATCTCCTTGCTGTCCAAGGGACTCTCAAGAGTCTTCTCGAACACCACAGTTCAAAAGCATCAGTTCTTCAGTGCTCAGGTTTCTTTATAGCCCAACTTTCACATCCATCCATGACTACTAGAAAAACCATAGCTTTAACTAGATGGACCTTTGTTGGCAAAGTAATGTCTCTGCTTTTTAATATGCTTTCTAGGTTGGTCATTACTTTTCTTCCAAGGAGCAAGCGTCTTTTTATTTCATGGCTGCAATCACCATCTGCAGTGATCTTGGAGCCCCCAAAAATAAAGTCTCTCACTGTTTCCATTGCTTCCCCATCTATTTGCCATGAAGTGATGGGACCAGATGCCATGATCTTCGTTTTCTGAATGTTGAGCTTTAAGCCAACTTTTTCACTCTCCTCTTTCACTTTCATCAAGAGACTCTTTAGTTCTTCTTCACTTTCTGCCATAAGGGTGGTGTCATCTGCATATCTGAGGTTATTAATATTTCTCCCGGCAATCTTGATTCCAGCTTGTGCTCCCTCCAGCCCAGCGTTTCTCCTGATGTACTCTGCATAGAAGTAAAATAAGCAGGGTGACAATATACAGCCTTGACATACTCCTTTTCCTATTTGGAACCAGTCTGTTGTTTCATGTCCAGTTCTAACGGTTGCTTCCTAACTTGCATACAGATCTCTCAAGAGGCAGGTCAGGTGGTCTGGTATTCCCCTCTGTTTAAGAGTTTTCCACATTTTGTGGTGGTCCACACAGTCAAGGTTTCGGCATAGTCAATAAAGCAGAAGTGGATTTTTTCTGGAACACTCTTGCTTTTTCGATGATCCAACGGATGTTGGCAATTTGCTCTCTGGTTCCTCTGCCTTTTCTAAATCCAGTTTGAACATCTGGAAGTTCACAGTTCATGGACTGTTGAAGCCTGGCTTGGAGAATTTTGAGCATTACTTTGCTGAGATGAGTGCAATTGTACAGTAGTTTGAGCATTCTTTGGCATTGCCTTTCTTTGGGATTGGGATAAAAACTGACCTTTTCCAGTCCCGTGGCCACTGCTGAGTTTTCCAAATTTGTTGGCATATTGAGTGCAGCACGTTCACAGCATCATCTTTTAGGATTTGATCTGGAATTCCATCACCTCCACTAAGCTTTGTTCATAGTGATGCTTCCTAAGGCCCACTTGACTTTGCATTCCAGGATATCTGGCTCTAGGTGAGTGATCATACTATCGTGATTACCTGGGTCATGAAGATCTTTTTTGTATAGTTCTTCTGTATATTCTTGCCACCTCACCTTGCCACCTTAATATCTCCTGCTTCTGTTAGGTCCATTCCATTTCTTTCCTTTATTGTGCCCATCTTTGCATGAAATGTTCCCTTCGTACTCCTAATTTTCTTGAAAAGATCTCTAGTCTTTCCCATTCTATTGTTTTCCTCTATTTCTTTGCATTGATCAGTGAAGGAGGCTTTCTTATCTCTCCTTGCTATTCTTTGAAACTCACATTCAAATGGGTATATCTTTCCTTTTCTCTTTTGCCTTTAACTTCTCTTCACAGCTATTTGTAAGTCCTCCTCAGACAATCATTTTGCCTTTTTGCAATTCTTTTTCTTGGGGTTGGTCTTGATCCCTGCCTCCTGTACAATGTCAGGAACCTCTGTCCATAGTTCTTCAGGCCCTCTGTCTATCAGATCTAACCCCTTGTATCTATTCGTCACTTCCACTGTATAATTGTAAGGTATTTCATTTAGGTCATACCTGAATGGTCTAGTGGTTTTCCCTACTCTTCAATCTAAGTTTGAATTTGGCAATAAGGAGTTCATGGTCTGAGCCACAGTCAGCTCCTGGTCTTGTTTTTACTGACTGTATAGAGCTTCTCCATCTTTGGCTGCAAAGAATATAATCAATCTGATTTCAGTATTGACCAGCCAGTGATGTCCATGTGTAGTTTTCTCTTGTGGTATGGTATCCCTATACCACATCTAACCCATGTTCTTTTCAAATATCTAGTGATAGCTATATCAAGGAATAGGCCCTCTATCTAAATTCTTCTACTTAAAAAAAAATTATTGATTATTTATTTGGCTACAGGGTCTAGGTTGCAGCACACAGGATCTTTAGTTGAGGCATATGGGATCTAGAACCAGGACCACCTGTACTGGGAGCCTGGAGTCTCAGTCACAGCACCACCTGGGAAGTCCCTCTATATAATTTCTTTTAGACAGTTAGGGGGAAGGTCAAAAGTTCTTCCTGGGCCTTGATTGTTTGCAGCTTGAAAGAAATCTGCATGCCAAAGAGACACATTTTGGGGTGACAAAATTTGTTCCCTTACAAAATTTTACGAAAAAGTATTTTTATATCTCAAGGAAATTAACGGGAACAACTTCAATTCTGTATTTTTTTCCAACATTGTATCAAAATCTATCACTTATCAAACATGCATTGAGTACCTGTTCTGTGCCTGGAGATTAGCAGATGTGATCTTAGAGAGGAAGGAGAAAAATATTTTCCTCTACCCTCCTAGGCTTAGTTTCTGGAGTTCTGCAAATTAAATGGACAAAAGACAGATTAACCAGATGAAGGTTATGTATGTTAACAGAAGCCTTCATAGAAAAGAAGTGAAGACCCAAAGGGGGCAATTAAACTCTGGAGGCTTATATGCCATTTTAACAATGAGAAAGTGACAAGATAAAGGAAAGGGGGCTTGAGTTCTAGGTGTGGTAAATTGTGGGAAGGTAAATATATGCAGGGTATTGGGTACATGGAGTGCTATTGAAAAGGAAGAGTAGTTTAGTAAGCTCTGTTAGGCAGATTAAACTCAGATCATCTCTGTTGATTAAGAGGCATTCTCCTCTTCCTGGAAAGGGAGAGGAGACACCTTTACAAAGGGAAATGTGTGCCCCGTTTTTAGAGAAGAGCAGAACAGAGAGCTCAGTACAGTCCTTAAGTCAAAGAGGCCTATTTGGGGGTGGCACGTGCTGTTCTTCTTCAGCTGCTTCTCTCAGAAGCTAAAAGACTTTTCAAAAGATAGGCATCTATGGGACAAAAAAGGATGCTGGCGAGCCTTGCTTAAATGTCTTTCTGGTGCTTTCTCTGTGATTCGTTTACTCATCATTTTCTTTTTCTTGTTGCTGTTTACACTAGGAAATAAGGATGAAGTACAAGAGAATAGAATGAGAAAACATACAAATCTTAAGATGTGTGTCTTAAATACAAGTCATTAGCACATTGAAGCCTTCATCTTCGGAAATCTTGTTTGTTCTTTGAAATTTTTAAACCTAGTAATAACTTAGAGGTGAAATTTAATATAAATGGAAAGAATTAGAAGAAGGTATCAGATTCCCTCTCAACATTTAATTAATGTAGAACTTGTTTTCAATTTCAGCCATATCAGGGAACTAAACTAAAAGAATCACCATCTCTTACTATGTAGAAAACGTTGAGTGATGCCATCCACTTATTCTGTCACTCAGTGATAACCACCCCTTGCCATTTTTTAAGAAAAAGAGAGAAAGGGGAGAGGTTGGAGGAGATCAGTAACCAACTGCCCTTAATACATTTAAATGAAATGAAAAGTCTGCTGTTTATTACAGCCTAGCAAATAGCATAGTAACATAGCAAATGGAGATGAATTCACTTTGGGGAGTTGCAGAAACCATCTTGTTTTGGTGACTATTTTGTAAAGGAACTTGGCTCCTGTTCAGCTTGGTTTTGCAGTGAGAATTGAGAGGAGATAAGCCAGCAATTCCACTGTTTCCCAGCAGAGGGAGCTGTTTTGTGCAGGTCCCTGTTTTTCAACATGGCACTCATGTGTTTCCCTTAGATCCTGTCACATATCAAGTTAAATACTACATGTGTCGCCATCAGCTACGGCACCCCTGCCTCTCTTTTGCTGCTGAGCTCAGCCACAGGCCTTCTGAAGTTTCGCAGATTCGGCCCACACTCTGTACCACTTTTGCATCCATCCTAAGAACTGCCGATTTTAGCAGCTTCCTAAAAGTGAAAGTGAAGTTGCTCAGTCGTGTCCAACTCTTTGCGACCCGCGGACTGTAGCCCACCAAGCTCCTCCATCCATGGGATTCTCCAGGCAGGAATACTGGAGTGGGTTGCCATTTCCTTCTCCAGGGGACCTTCCCGACCCAGGGATCGAACCCAGGTATCGAACCCAGGTCTCTCACATTTCAGGCAGACGCTTTAACCTCTGCACCACCAGGGAAGCCCTTAAATACAAGAATACAGTCTCTCAGAAAACCTCCTATAGAGACACAGAACTTCAGATCCAAGTACTAACATCAAAGATTTCAAGGGAGGAAAGGAAGCCAGGTTGAAAGAAGAAGGGGGAGGAGGCAGGAGCGGAGGGGCGAAAGGGGTGGCCTTACAGATGTCTCCTGCCACCTACAGATACCCAGGCGTTACGGGACTTTTCCCTGGGCCTCCAGAGAAGGGAGGACTGGAACTCGGCCCTACCAGAAATCAGACCAGAATTCGAGTTCTCTGCCAAGAGGAGGGGATCAGTCTCCAATCCTCAGCTCAGGCTGAGAGCCCTTCGACCAGATTCCTGCGTCCAGGACCGGGGGACTAGGAAAACAGGGAAGGATAGGAAGGGTCAAGGAGAGGAAAGAGAGAGGGAAGGGGAGAGAGGTCAATAAAGTCTCTTGTTCCTTACCGGTAGGGGCACTCTGGCCAGTTGTCCGCATCAGGAGGAGACCAGGGACAAAAGGGTCCCAGTTGCGGCCGCTGGGTCTGATCCACTGGCAGGCAAGCTGGCCCCTGAGTACCCCGAGTGGTCAGGATGTCAGTCTCGGCGAAGAAGAGTCCCCGCCAGAGTCGCCATGTGTTGCAGGAAGGCGGACCCCTTCCAGGGCCCGAAACTGGGCTCTTGTCTAACACTCGCATATGAATTCTCTGAGGAGACACATGTGCTGACAAAGCAAGAGCTTTTATTGGGAAAGGGCACCCAGGTGGAGAGCAGCAGGGTAAGGAAACCCAGGAGAACTGCTCTGCTGCGTAGCTCGCAATGTTGGGTTTTATGGTGATGGGATGGTGATAGCACCTTGCTAGAGTTCACCAATAGGTTAGGGTCTGCATGTCTTTTCTACCCAAACTATTTCATAATGTCTTTGTGAGATGCGGTCATGTCATGTATCTTTAAATGTCTCTATGATGATGTAATAGGTGACGCTTGTGTTTAATAAATGCCATGCACCATTCTTAAGACTGTGCTTATTAACTAACTTAATGCTCATGATGATTCTATAGTATAGATATCGATATTATCATTACCTAATTTTGCAGATACAGAAAAATTAAATACACTTTCCTAAGCTTATGCAGCTGGTATGGAGCAGGCCTGGGATATGAATCTAAGCAGTCTGGCTTTAGAATATTAGCTCTCCATCTCTTAGTACACTGTGAGGTACTCCAGAAAAGCACTGATAGTAAGAATTAATTGTGTTTACGCTGCTTAGAAGCTCAGGGGCAGCATGGTCTAGTCTAGCAAGGGAATCATGAACTTAAGAGTCAAATTACTGCACCTTTGTGACCTTTTGACAAGTTATTTTGATTTGTTTGGGTTTTAGTCTCCTCATCTGTAACATAAAGAAAAAAGCATTAGTACCTCTTATTAAGGTTTTTGTGGGAGTTAAATGAGATAAGAGATATGAAATACCAGTGAGTTTCCCTTTTCCTTTCCATGTGATTTACGTCGTTTGTCCCCTTGGCAGTTCTGTGATGGAGGCACTGGAGGTGTTATATCCATTATACAGATGAGAATATAAATCCATACAGGTGTGGTTTAATGTATTTCATTGCTTTGAGATAATTCTTGCCCATGATCTCTTCGGGTATTTCTTCTGCTTTATTCTCTCTCTGCTCCTTGCGTGATTCCAGTCCGCTGTCCTGTGTCATCCCACAGCTCCTGTGGGCTCCATTCCTTCTTTCCATTCTTTTTCCCTTTGTGTTTCAGTTTGGAGCGTTCATACCAGTGCGTCTTTCTTTCGTTTCGCTGATTCTCCACACAGCTGTGTAATTTACTGATAAGTCCGTCAAAGAAATGCTTCATTTCTTTTTAATTTTATTTTCCTAATTTAATTTTTATTTTATATTGGAGTGTAGTTGATTTATAATATTGTGTTAGTTTCAGGTGTACAGCAATGTGATTCAGATTTACATATATCCATTCTTTCTTAGATTCTTTTCCCATATTGGTTATCACAGAATATTGAGCAGAGTTCCCTGTGCTATGCAGTAGGTCCTTCTTTATTTTCTATTTTATATATAGTAGTGTGTATATGTTAATCCAAAACTAATAATTTATCCCATCCTCCACCTTTCCCTTTTAATAACCTCAAGTTTTTTTTTGACGTCTGTGAGCCTGTTTTCAGTTTTAAACAAGTTTGTTTGTATCATTCTTTAGATTTCACATATAAATGATAATCATGTGGTATTTGTCTTTCTCTGCCTGACTTACTTCACTTAGTGTGATAATCTTCACTTAGTATGATAACCATCCATGTTGCTAGAAACGGCATCGTTTTATTTTTTATGGCTGAGTAGTATTCCATTGTACATATGTACCATGTCTTTTTTTTAAATTATTTAATTGGAGATTAATTACTTTACAATATTATGGTGGTTTTCACCACACATCAACATGAATCAGCCACAGGTGCATGTGTGTCCCCCCATCCTGAACCCTCCTCCCACCGCCCTCCCCACCCCATCCCTCTGGGTTGTCCCAGAGCACCAGCTTTGAGTGCCCTGCTTCATGCATTGAACTTGCACTTGTCATCTATCTCACACATGGTGATATACATGTTTCAATGCTATTCTCTTGTATCATCCCACCCTCGCCTTCTGCCACAGAGTCCAAAAGTCTGTTCTTTACATCTGTGTCTCTTTTGCTGTCTTGCATATAGGGTCGTCGCTACTGTCTTTCTAAATTCCATATATATGAGTTAACATACTTTATTGGTCTTCCATTGTATATATGTACCACGTATTCTTTATCCATTCATCTGTCCGTGGGCCTTTAGGTTGGGAATGCTTCATTTTTGATAGTGTGGTTCTCTTCTTGAGTGTTTCCATTTGGCAGAAACTCCTTGACTTCTGATGCATGTGTTCATCTGTTCTGCTGGATAGAATGTAGACACTCTGCAGACACTGAGGGAAGTATCCGTACCTGGAAACAGGCATGCTTCTTCTTCCATCAGGCTGTAGATGTGGCCAGATGAACCAGTTGACCCAGAATTGATTTAGATTGCATTTTGTCTGCACCACGGGCTTCACCTCCCACTGGAGGGGACTGCATCGCCTTATGCTGAAGTGGGCCCAGCAAGTCAGGGATCTTCCTTGGTTGGCGTGCTCTGCACTCAGCTCTCCCTGCACGCTCGTACACAGAGTTCAACTCTGACCAAGCTCCTGTGCCACCTCAGGAGCTGACCACAGCTGCTTCTTACACTAGGCTGGGCTCCTGTGGGGATGAGGGCTCTCTCATTCTGGGTCTGCTTCACTCTTAGGTCATGTGTCTCGGCCTCAGACCTGGGGCTGTCTCAGGATCCATGTCTTTTCTACCATGGGAACTAACCTCAGCCTTGTATCTGTGGTTGTGATCTAAGGTTGGCCTTAGTATTCAGCAGCAGGATTTAAGTTTCCTGGTCAGAGGTTGAAGTCAGGCCGCGGCAGTGAGAATGCTAAATCCTAGTCCCTAGATCATGATGACCAATAGCCAGTGACAAGGCACTGGCCCGTTGTCTTTGTAGAAATGAATTTCCACAAAGAGAAAGTCGTGAAACAGTAGGTAGTGGTGGTTTAGTTGCTAAGTCATGTCTGACTCTCTGTGACCCCGTGGACTGTAGCCCACCAGGCCCCTCTGTCCATGGGATTTCCCAGGCATAATATTAGAGTGGGTTGCCATTTCCTTTTCCAAGGGATCTTCCTAACCCAGGGGTCGAACTTGAGTCACCTGCAATGCAGGCATATTCTTTACCATCTGAGCCACCAGGGAAGCACCTAAATAAGTGTTTATTAGGAAGGAAAAGAGTGCATGTGAATAGACTCACGGGTGAATTCAGAAAGTGTTGCACCTTTTTTTGGTAGTTTGGATCACTTTTCTGGGGCATTTCTTCTGGGTTTCCTCTAGCCAGTCTTGCTTTGACTGGCTCTGAGTCCATATTTGGTTTAAGTCAGGGTCCTCCCCTGTGTGTGCATGCCTCTCTTAGCCAAGGTGGACTCTAGTGAAGAGGACTGTGGGAAGGTTGACATTGCCTACTATGGGTTGGTAGCCCTTCCCTTTTGGCCCCCAAAGAGCCTTTCTGTGCATGTGTAGTTGGGAAGGTTTCCTTGATCTCAAGAATGAGGAATATGTGGTCTCTTATCTTTTCCCAGACAGGGCTCAGCTTCTCCTCCCTCCTGCTGTTATCTTCATCCTGGAGTGTCTGTCCACAGGAGACAGACTCCAGCTGCTCCATGTGGGGCTCCTCTGTCTCCGGCCTCAGTGGTAGATTTGAAGGTTCCTCATACATACAGGCAGCCTGCATCCCAGAAAGCAGGCACGTTGTTCACATTTCCTGAGCCACTAGTGAGGTCTCCTAAACAAGCCTTTTTATCTCTCATATCGTTGGACTCTTGATTTGTTGGGATTCCATAATGTTGTGGTTCACTTGTGTAATGGAAATGCAACACTGGGCCTGGTGCCTAGTAGGACATAAAAGATCTTTATTGGTTAACTGAGGAACCTAGACAGAAATGTCCTGTTGACTGTCCAAAGGTCCCACTCTCATTTTGACTTGTTCCCAATTGACAGAAGAGGTCACTGCCTGACTCAGGAGTACAAAAGTACGCATTTCCTTTAGAAGCTCCACTGGACAGAGTTGAGAAACATAGTCTTTAAGCAAAGCTATTATGATCTCTGATTGAAAATACACACACTCACACACCCCACCTCTGAGGGTCTAGGAAACTGAATTCTGATTCTGCCTCTCATTAGCTGTCTCTTAATATGCAGATTACCCACCAGATCTATTCCTCAGTTTATTTATCAAATGGGATTAATGATATGTATCTTACTTCAATAGATGGTTGTGAAGGTAAAATGAAATTACATAAGTAATTTTAAACACTTTCTAAGTGCTATAGAAATATAAAGTATTCCTCTAGGAGGGGTCAGAAAGGTGTAGAAAAAAGTGGGAGTTTGAATTTCAAGGCACCCTTTTGACATCTACGCGTCACCATAAGAGAGAGTCCATGAATATGGAAGAGAGCAAAATTAGAAATAGAGCTCTTCCTCTCACTAAAATTAGCCTACTTGTGATAAAGGTTAATTAAGTCCTTCTCCACCAGGCAAGGACACATTTTTAAAGGGAAATAGCATGTCAGCCCTGACTCGTGCTGAGAGTGATGAGGTCTTCGTGTCATATCTCACTTTGAGCTCAGTAAGCTCTCTTGTTTCCTATAGACCTAACCTGATGTTCCATTTCCTGTCTCAGGCCTAGAATTCCTCCACAGCGCTGCCTGATTCATTTATATACTTGTACTCAGACAACAGAGACAAGTTCAGTTCAGTTCAGTTCAGTCACTCAGTTGTGTCCGACTCTTTGCAACCGCATGAATCACAGCACACCAGGCCTCCCTGTCCATCACCAACTCCCGGAGTTTACTCAGACTCATGTCCATCGAGTCGATGCCATTCAGCCATCTCATCTTCTGTTGTCCCCTTCTCCTCCTAGCCCCAATCCCTCCCAAGATCAGGGTCTTTTCCAGTGAGTCAACTCTTCGAATCAGGTGGCCAAAGTATTGGAGTTTCAGCTTCAACATCAGTCCTTCCAATGAACACCCAGGACCGATCTCCTTTAGAATGGACTGGTTGGATCTCCTTGCAGTCCAAGGGACTCTCAGGAGTCTTCTCCAACACCACAGTTCAAAAGCATCAATTCTTTGGCGCTCAGCTTTCTTCACAGTCCAACTCTCACATCCATACATGACCACTGGAAAAACCATAGCCTTGACTAGATGGACCTTTGTTGGCAAAGTAATGTCTCTGCTAGAGACAAGTAAGACCATCAGAAAAGTCATCAGGAAGTTTCTTTCTGCCAGCGTCATTCATACCCCAAATCATCTGCACCAAAGAGTGCCAAAGTACACGCAAGGCACAGCCTATACAGTTTTACTTCCTTTGCCTAGATTCAATCCCTGGATCGAAAAGAGCCCCTGGAGAAGGGAATGGCTACCCATTCCAGTATTCTTGCCTGGAGAATTCCATGGACAGAGGAGCCAGCAGGCTACAGTCCATGGGGTCACAAAGAGTCAGACACAACTGAATGATTAACACTTGTCACCTGTTATTCACCATTGAAACCTTCAACCACAAGCTGATGAGTCTAGAGCACAGGTCAACCAACTACTGCCTACAGGCCAAATCCAGCTTGCCAGCTGTTTTATAAATAAAGTTTTATTGGAACACAGTCACTCCCATCTCTATGCCTATTGCATGGGGCTGCTTTATCACTCCAAAGGCAATGCTGACAAATTGCAGTACAAGTGGTATGACCTGCAAAGCCAGAAACATTTGATATCCAGCCCTTTGCAGAAAAAGTATGTCTACAGCTTGGTCTAGAGCAATATTAGGCCTGTCCACTCCCCATCAACATTACTAAGCCACATTTGGTTTATTCAGATCTCTTTCTCCTTCTTTGATTTAATGAACTAATTATTATGGAACTGATTTATGCAATCGCACCTAAGAATAATGAGATAAAGAGTTGTTCAGATGTGAGAATGTATAATAATATAAAGTATTTAACTAGGAAAGTTCATAGAAAATTTAAAAAAAGTGATAACACTCCGTAAGGATGCAGTCACCCAGCCAAATCTAAAATGTAGAAAACTCTACACAATAAACCACCCAGTTTTCCCAGAAAATACCTGGGCATGGAAAATCAAAAGTGGAGTAGGGCACCTGCGGAGATTCAAGAAACTTAAGGTACATTTCGACCTAATGCAACTTGTGGATCTTCTTTTTGTTTAAACAGTTGGTTTTTCTGTATTGATCTGTGTCCACACATCTCACAAGCCGCCTTCTTCTAATATCCAAAGGTTCTTTTGGATTTTCTTTTTACTTTTTGAAAAAGTATTTGGCCACACAGCTTGCAGGATCTTAGTTCCCCAAACAGGAATCCAACCTGCACCCCTCTGCAGTGGAAGCACAGAGTCCTAACCACTGGACTGCCAGGGAGGCCCCAAGATGTGTATCTTTTATTTGAACAACTCCACTGAGATGATTTAAACATTGAAGAGACCTTGGTGTTTAGAAGGAATTATTTGTACTTAGGTATAACGACAAATTGCAGTACAAGTTTTACTTGTTTATAAATATCCTTATCTATTCGAGATAATTAAATTATGTTATGGTATTTGTGGGTGAAATAATATGATGCCCAGGATTTTCTTTCTACTCTCCAACCCCTTCAGTCAGAAAAATATAGTAGAGAATATAGAAGGAGTAATATTGGCAAATGTTTGATTTTACTTGTTATTACTTGTTTATAAATATCCTTATCTATTTGAGATAATTAAATTATGTTATGGTATTTGTGGGTGAAGTAATATGATGCCCAGGTTTTCTTTCTACTCTCCAACCCCTTCAGTCAGAAAAATATAGTAGAGAATATAAAAGGAATAATATTGGCAAACGTTTGATGATTACTGAGCCAGAGTGTTGAGTACATTAAGCTCACTGTGGCTTTCTCTCAGACTTTGGTCTTTTTGAAAATTTTCACTATGAAATATTTTTTTCAAAAGCATGAATTGAACCTGAGTCTCCTGCATTGCAGGCAGATTTTTTACCATCTGAGCCTCCAGGGAAGCCATTAGTTTGAGTCATCTTTTAATTTGGATCCTGGTTTTGCTAGCTGTTTCTAATCTGTAGAATGGACATTGTGATTCAGATTATATGTGATATTATGAGGATTATGAAAACTCAATGAGAGAGTAAAAAGTTTAAAACTGCATAATTCATAGGAAATTAATCAATACCGGGTAGCTATTATTTTGTATTTGCTATCACATGACAGGAATGTAAATACTTATGAGCCTAGTTCATTTATCATGTAATTGACTTCTGTGAATTGCAGACCTTAAACCCATATTGTTGCCAATCAAGAAGAAGGAGCCAAAACAGAGAATGTTTTCACTGTGTACACGTATTTCCTTGACAGTCTGGAAACAGTCACAGAACCTGTCAGATACATGGAGGAAAACTGTGGTACCCAGGGAATCGTGATCGGAAAGTCAGATTGTCCTGACGATACATCTGTCCTCAAAAGTAGTTTTTTTGTTTGTTTGTTTGTTTTAATCAACATAGTAGTTTTCTGTGAAATTGCCAATAAGTGCCTGTGAACACTTTTAAGCCCATTGTGCATGGGAAGCCCTGTGACCATGTAGGACACTGACGAATTTCCCAGTTTGAGTTATTCTTGTCTCTCCTTGACAGCGTGCACTCAGATGACCTAGAGCTGGTTCTGAGTAACATGACACCCTTGCACTGCGTCTCAGCTGACTAATCCACCATTTCGTCGACCATTCAGTAGCCAGCATGCATCATTCACATTTATAGGAAAACAGATTGACTTAAAGGCACAGGATGTTAGAACAAAAACCATCACCATCCCATCAAACAAATGAAATAAACTTGGGCCCTACCCCCACCGAGAGTGTCCCTTAAAATTCATCCCTTTGGGGTGGTCTCATTCTGAGTAAAATTACCATCAGACAAAGATGTTGGGAAGCATTCTGTTCACAATGAATATTTAAAAAAAAAATAACATAAGAGAAATGTGAGATGTTGGAGAACGCTGGGAAGCAATATTTTGCTTGAACTCACAATAATAACACTGTACTTTCTGTTTCTGTTCTTCCACAGAATGACATCACTCCTCTACATGTTGCATCAAAAAGAGGAAATGCCAACATGGTAAAATTATTGCTTGACCGAGGAGCTAAAATCGACGCCAAAACAAGGGTAAGGGTGCAACTTATGTACTTGCTTATGCTTGTTTTCAGGAAGCAGGTCTGCTTCTACGAATACCTTTGTTGCTGGCTCAGCCCTGGCTTTGTTCTCTCCTTTGTTGTAGTCTCTTAGAAAATGACTGCTAAGCTGATTCTTCTTATAATGGGATAATGATCCCCATTTATAAAGCTTTAATATACATTTAAATAGTACTGGGATTTAATTATAGAAACTAATGCTTAGGTCCAGAGTTTTTGTTGAGTTAAATTTGTAAGTATTTAATCACTACTTGATACTGCAGACAGAGCTATTGGGCCAGTCTGATACTAAAACTGACATTTTATTTAAAAACAGATCTGTCTCCCTTCGCACACTGCTGGTAGGAATGTAAAATGGTGCAGCCACTATGGAAAACAGTGTGGAGGTTCCTCCAAAAACTAAAAATAGAGCTAGCATATGATCCAGCCATCTACTTGGGTGTATACACCCCCAAACAATTGAAAGAAGTATCTTGAAGCCATGTAATAGTCAAGAGGTGGAAGCAACCCAATATCCATAGATAGAAAATGAGCTAGGTACATACAGTGGAATGTTATTCAGCCTTATAAGGAAATGCTGTCACATTCCCCAGTATGAATGAGCCTTGAGAACATTATGCTAAGTGACAGAAGCCAGTCACAAACGTACAAATACTGTATGGTCCCACTTAAGGAGGTACCAACGGTAAACACACAGAAACAGAAATAGAATGGCGCTTGCTGGGGGCTTAGGGACAGGGAAGTGGGGAGGTGCTGAGTGTCAGTATTGTAAGATAGAGTTTTAGAGATGTTATACAACATGAATATCGGTAACACTACTTACCTGTGCATTTAAAAGTGGTTAGGGGAGTCAGTTTTATATTGTGGTTTTTTAAGCCACAGTTTAACAAATTTTTTCAACACAGGTCAGTCTAGGCAGGTGTTTTGACAGGTTAATTGTTTGGTGTGATGCACTGTGTGGGGAGGAGAAAGAAGTGAGACTTAGAATCAAGTTGGAATCCCAGAAAGTGAGCTTAGCTGGTTGACTTAGTTTGACAAGGCGATGTAACCTTCTGCATCCAATGTCTGTATCTGAAAAAAAGGTTAATGGTTTCCTTGAAGGCTTGTTGCAGTGATCAGGCTAATGTTTGTAAACTGTATTGGCATAAAGTAGACCAGAAATAAACCCCAGCCATTACTAATAGATGGACACCTCAGAGACATTGCAGCTTTGGTTCCAGACCGCTGCGATGAAGCAGTATTGCCAGAAGGCGAGTCACAGGAATTTTTTTGGCTTCCTAATGTATATAAAAGTGATGTTTATACCATATTATAGTCTATTGTGTAAAAGCATTATGTCCTTAAGAATGTATATACTTTAAATTAAAAAGTACTTTATTGCTAAAAAAAAAAAATCCTAACTACTGTTGGAGCTTTTAGCAAGTTATAATCTTTTTGCAATAGTAACGTAAAAATCACTGACCAGAGATCATCATAACAAATATCATCAGAAGAAAGTTTGAAATGTTGCAAGAAGCACAAAAATGTGACACAGAGACACAAAGTGAGGAAATACGGTTGGAAAATGGCCTTGCCTGATGAGGGTAGCCACTAACATTCAACTTAAAAAAAAAAGAGAGAGAGAGAGAGAAATGCAGTATCTGCAAAGAGCAATGAAGCAATGCACAGTAAAATGAGATGTGCCTGTATAATTCAGAGCTCCAGTTAACATTAAACTTCTGACCAGGGATTTTCTTTTCCAACATTTCATTTAAGAGCAAAATGTGCTCTTATAAATATCCTCCTCTCTAAGGGTTTTGGAGAGTTATCCCTGTCTTGTATCGTCTGCAATCCTGTGGTTCCTCTTTCCAAGAATCCTGATATTTCTAAAACTGGTCCAGTAACCCTGACTTGGTTCCTGTAGTTTCTTGATTCAGTACTTTATCTTTCACTGCATGTATTCACTGAAGCAATTAATGATTATTGAATGCCTACTGTGGGCCAGACATGGCTAAGTCATGGAGAAAGCCCACAAGCCCCCTCCCCTGTCCTCATGAGGCTGATTGATCATTTGTCTGTTGTATACTCTGGCTTGAAGATAGCCCAGCCCTGGGTATTTGACAGGAGACCAGACTTCTTTGTCTTAGTAGCTGTTGAACCTGAAAGTTTTATGCTTTGTATGTAGCATAAAAGAAACAAGCTTTCTGGAGAGAGGAATGAAGGAAGATGAGGGTCTGACTGGGGAAATAAATTGAAGAGAGGTCTTATTGCATTGACCTGGCGTTATTTGCTAAGAAGCCATCAGCAATAGGCTAGACCTGTTGCTTTAAATGGCAGGGGTGTTCTGCTGAGTACAGGAGCAGTTGCAAAAAAGAATAAGTTAGATAATCATCGCTTAATGCCTCTTGGTTACCTGTAGAGGTAGAGGGTCATTTGTGAATACAGAAATTTTTGTGAAGAGTGAAGAGGGATACTGGAGCTGAGCAGAAGAGAGAAACTTGTATAGCTATACTTGGCTATCCAGCTGGATTTTAATGAAGTGTGTGGATTAGAAATGACCATATTTCTCCCTCTCTTGATACAGTCATCAATCACCAGAACAGCAAAATTGCTTGTCAGTAATTTTGCATCATTTATCAAACACTTACTTGTTCTATTTGGTACAACGGGAAGAGGACAGGGTATGTAGGGAATCCAGGTCCCGTATTAAAGGGGCACGTGGTGTCACGGGGGAGGCTAGAATGAAACATACGAACACTTCTGGACAAAAGCATCAGACGTACAGAATACGGGACATAGGCGAATTCAATATACACTTAGTTGCTATGCCATTTTGCCTCCTTGTTCTGAAAGCCTGTCTTATTTTAAACAAAATATAGAGTCCTTTTTACCAGTCACTCAGTTCCAACGTGGAGTTGCTTTCCTCCTGTGTTATGTGAGTGCTGTGTGGATGTGAAGAAACTTAGAGAAACAGAATAGTCATTCTTCTATTGTTGTCCTGCTTGGGGTGGACAGGTGGTGTCACTTGAGAACAAACTGAATTCCTGGCAGACTGTATGGAAGAAAACATAGTACATACCCCCAATATGTCAACTATTCTGTGTTCTCCTCATCAAAGCTTCCCTTCTCTCTTGCTGAAATGAGTGAGTGGTTACTCAGTGTGTGGGTGAAAAGGAGGGAGCCATAAAATTCAGAAGGCCCTAGGGACAAGCCTGAAAACGGAAAGCAATTTTTGTTTGTAAATACAAGTTTTAATGATTCAATCCAGTAGCCCTTTAGAAAATAAATATTGTTATCTACCCATCTCCTTCCTGCCGGGTACTTCCTACTTGTTTAGCTACCTCGTTGCATCAGCAGTCTGACCTGCTACACACCAGCACCCTAGATTTAGAGAGTTCACTCTGCACACTCCAGGGGACCTCCTCGGCTTGCTGTGTTCCGTGCGTGTGTTGCTAATCTAATAAAGGATTTGGTTCAAAAGCAGCCTCTTACTGCCCTTTCAATCAGGGAAGTAAGCTTGAATTGTAGTCAGAGTGATTTAGGTTGGGATCTGAGCAAGACCTGACCAGCTGGAAAAGCAGGATGAGAGTAAATTTTTTCTACCCTGGTGCCTGATCTCTGGTCTTAAGTGTGACTAGCAAGTGAAATCACGACCCTGGGAAAGCTCATCCTCCTGAGTCTTAGTTTCCATCTCAGTACAGATGGTGAGTTGTTCCAATGATTTCACAGGCTTTCCCCACTGCTGGGGCACTGAATGTTGTAACTTTAAGAATAATTAGCTGCAGTGAAAGTCGGGGTGGTGATATATGTTGGGGTAATGTGACCAAGATGGCGAAGTGTGAGACCCCAGCCCCCACCACCCACAAAGATCAACAGTTAGACAATAATACACTATCAAAAAGAGCTCAGGGCGAGCTTGGGAGTCCAACTGAGAAAATGCAGCAAGGACCTCCTTGGTGGTCCAGTGGCTAAGACTCCATGCTTTCAAATGCAGAGGCCCCAGGTTTGATCCCTGGTTGGAGAACTAGATTTCACATGCCACAGTGAAGATCAAAGATCCCGCGTACTGCAGCTAAGACCTGACACAGCCAAATAAATAAATACTTTTTTTATATATAAGAAGAAACTTCAGCAGCACAGTGGAACAAAACACCGGAAAATAACACAAAAAGGTTGCTTGCAGCATCTGATCCCCTAGGCCAGTGCTACTCAGGGCCAAGGGTGAGCCTCCCCAAGTAGGAAGTTTTCCTCACCAAGAAAAGGAGAATGGGGTGAGCAGCCAGCCTCCCCAGCCTTTCGGGAAGCTGAGCAAAGGACCCACTTGGGTCTCACCCAACCAGAGGCTGGCAAAGCTGAGATGAACAGAGATGGGGAGGAGCAAGGAAACAACAGGGGATGCCAGTGTCAGCCACATGATGGGGATGACTGAGGCTCCCTGTGACCTGCTCTCAGACCCCAGCACCTTTCCCCCTGAAGTAGCCAATAGCCAGCACAGCCGACCCAGACCCCCTGTAAATGTCACTGGTTTTTGTCCCGTGGATATTCTCATTTGTGGACACCAGCCGTCTGAGCCCCTCCCTGCTCCTCACCTCCCACTGCCTTGCTGGGGCTCAGGATCCACACCAGCAGCCAGCCCAGACCTCTGTGGCCACCCAAGTACACGACACCAGCCTAGAGCCCTGTGGGTGACCCCCACTTCTGTGCATGTGCTGGGGGCTGGCTCCTCCAGCTGTGCACTTGCGCACTGCCGGCCAGACCCTCATCACAGGCTTCTACTGCTGTACTGTACCTGTGGCAAGATCCTTCCATATGGAACGGCAAGCCAACAACCAAGGCCCTCACAACTGCCTGAGGGCCTGAACCTGGCTCTATTTCTAGTCACCGGCCTCCGTCACTCAGCATGTGCACGCTCCCAACCAGACGCTCATGACCAGCCTCCGCTGCCACACATGCTCCTGGGGAGACTCTGCAGCCATAGTACACACCAGGGCCTCCACAGCTCCTGTGGGCCAGGCCTAGCGCTGTCTCCTGTTGCTGACCTGCACCACCAGGCTCACCTTCAAGGAACCCCTCCAGCTGGGCACCTGCACGCCTCCAGCTTGGTGGCCAATACCAGCCTCCATGGCAGTGCACACATGGTGAGACCTTGCAGCCACAGTAATGAATGCTGACAGCCAAGGGACCCCACAGCTGCCAGTGTACCTGCAGTTGGCCCAGACCCTTGGCAGCTGGCCCTTGCCCCTACCTGTCTGTGTAAGTCTGAAATGAGCATTTGCGACTCCATAGGCACCTGCAACTGGCCCCTGCAACTGAGTTTGTATATACCACCAGCTTCAGCCCTCACCACTGCCTGCCAGGTCCTGAGCCACTGGACCTGAGATGCACTGAGGGCTCCACTAGCCCTTGCAGTCACTGTGGTCAATGCTGTGCCCCCCAGAAGCCTGAACAGATGAGACATCAGCCCGCAATCCTGTATCTGAGAGCCTGCACCACTAGATGCAAGGTTAGAGAATCTTCCAGCATGCTCCCACCGTAGAAGAAAGTCTTTCCATACCAAAGTCAACCCATAAAGTCTGAAAGAGATGACTGCTTCTGTAAATGCACAACATCTATGCAAGGCTACAAGGATCAGGAAAGGATCGAGGGTAACATGACATCACCAAAGGAACACAGTAAACTTTCACTAACTTTGCTGGACAAAGGATTCAAAATAAGTGTTCTAAAGATGCTCAGAGGTCTACAAAAAACACAGGTAAGCAGTTTAACAAAATCAGGAAAAAAAATACAAACTATTCAAGAAGTTCAGTACAGAGATGGCAAACATAAGAAGACAACCAAACAAATTTTGGAGCTAAAAATAACAATGACTGTGATGACCTAGAGAGTTAGGGTGGGAGAGGGGACAGAGGTGCTAGAGGGAGGAGATATATATGTATTTATGACTGATTGTGTTGTACAGCAGAAACCAATGCAACATTATAAAGCAATTATCCTCCAATTAAAGAAAAAAATTTTTAATATGGTAATTGAACTGAAGAATTCAGTAGACAGCTTCAACAGTAGACTGGACCAAGTTGAAGAAATTGATCTATCCAGTTTGAAGCTATCCAATCAAAAGAACAAAAGGAAAAATAAAAAGGAATGTAGAAAACGTACAGGACTGAAGTGACTCAAGGATTAAGTGAAAAGAATCTACCTGCCATGAGAGTCCCAGAAAAAGAGAATCACTGATGACTTAATAACTTAGGTTGCTACTTTGTGGGGTATTTTAGATGTGGAATCTGAAAACATTGAATTTTGGAATGGAATGGAACAGAGAATGGAATGGTGGTTGCCAGGGGCTGAGAGGTAGGGGAAATGTGGTGATGTTGGTTAGATAGTACAGACTATCAGTTATAAGATGAATAAGCTCAAGTATCTAGGGTACAGCATGGTGGCTACAGTTAGCAATACTGTATCGTACACACCGAAAGTTGCTGTGACAGAAGAGCTTTAATAGTCTCTCCGTAACAATGACAACATAATTTAAGAGGTGACAGTGGTGGCGAATGTGCCACAACGTGTACAGATATCAAGGCAAATGCTTCCATCTGATCTGTATATAGCATCCTGATTTGTTTCTTTATAGAAATGCGTTGCTGAGAATGACCACTGACGGTAGCTGCTCTTCCCATGTGATTTTTGCTCTCTGCAAGGCTAGCACGTGTATTTGCATCCTCTCTAAAGGAAGAGGCTTTGCAGTGGAGGGTCTACTGTCATTTTTATTTTCCTTCGCATCAGTTCACAGCCAAGTCAGAGGCTCAATATGGACCCTAAATTAGAACCGGTTTAAAACGAATTTGGCAACTTCTGAGTTTAAACCAATCTAAATTAGATTCTAAGTTAGAACCGGTTTAAAACGTTGTGGCAACTTCTGAGTCCTCCATCTCCTTTCACCAACTCCTCTCAATCCAATAACAAAGGCAACTGTGCCTGTGTGTAGTGCTCCAGAGGATATTCAGGAGTTCCAGGTAGAGTCAGTAATAACAATGCTGCGGTTCCCAGACTGCAGCTCTCCTCATTCCTCCTCCAGCTTCCAACCTTTCCAGCAAGGTACCACTGCCCGCCTCTCCATATAATCCCACTACTACAGTATTACATCCAAAGCTACACCCTGACATTCGGAAACACACATTCATCTTAATATCTATAGCACTTAGTACTTCCTGGCACATACTAGATGTTTAATAAGTGTTTGCTGAATATATTAGATACACTTCCTAATGTTACATTTGCCAAAATGTCTTACTTGATTTTATACTGATCCTGTGATAACGGGGATATAGGGCTTCCCCTGGGGCTCAGCTGGTAAAGAATTCACCTGCAGCGTGGGAGACTTGGGTTTGATTCCTGGGTTGGGAAGATCCCCTGGAGAAGGGGAAGGCTACCCACTCCAGTATTCTGGCCTGGAGAATTCCATGGACTGTATAGTACGTGG
Source organism: Budorcas taxicolor (assembly GCF_023091745.1). Taxonomy (NCBI): domain Eukaryota; kingdom Metazoa; phylum Chordata; class Mammalia; order Artiodactyla; family Bovidae; genus Budorcas; species Budorcas taxicolor. Next base: position 29,685,123 of record NC_068914.1, read on the forward strand.
GTTCACAAAGAGTCGGAAACGACTGAGTGACTTTGACTTTGTGTTGATATAATTTTGCTCCCTGAAGTTAATGGCATCCAACTGATTTATAAGAATAAAGAGATATTTGTGTGCAGGTAGATAAAAGGTTTTCAGAATATCCCAAATCTGTCGGTTGTTAAATTCTTACTAGTCTGGAAAGATGTCAGGAGACACTTAGATGTCCTGTAATTTTAGCCTGTCCTTTCCGAGAAATGCAGGTTTCCCTGGTGGCTCAGACAGTAAAGAATCTGCTTGCAATACAAGAGGACTTAGGTTCAATCCTTGAGTCAGGAAGATTCCCCGGAGAAGGGAATGGCAGCCTATTCCAGTTTTCTTGCCTGGAGAATTCCATGAACAGAAGAGCCTGGTGGGCTACAGTCTATGGGGTTGCAAAGAGTCAGGCACAACTGAGCAACTAGCACATTTTTCCTTTCCCAGAAATGCAACTGGTCATGTTTATCAGGTTAAATATGAGGGAAAAATAAATATTGGTATTGAGTTTTGCTTGCCATTATATTTCCAGAAGTGTGATTGCCTTAAGAATAAATTTTAAACTATTAAATATTTCATAGTCATAAAATAGTGTCTATTGAAGAAATGTTACTTGACTTCTTATCAGAAACTCTGGAGATCAGAAGACAATGGAACATCTTTAAGGTGCTGACTGAAAAGTATTTGCTAATCTAGAATTTATAGCCAGTAAAAGTGTATTTCCATAATAAAAGTAAAATAAAGACAGTATCAGATAAGCAAAAGCTGAGATAACTTGTTACCATCAAACCCGTACTAAAAGAAATATCAAAGGAAGTTCTTAATTCTGACGTAAGATAAACAAAACTAGAAGGAAATGTGGGTCTAAAGTAGAGAAGAGTTAGAAGTAATAATCAGATAAAAACTATTTTTATTTTCTTAAAATTAAAAAAATTGATTATTTAAATAAAATATCAATTTGTTATAAGATTTATAATGCATTTAAGTTAAATATATATTTATAGCACAAAATATGAAGCTACTAATATAAATGAAATTATAATATTGTAGAATTCTCATATATGAAATTATATAACAATACATAATAACATAAATACTATTACTAAATAATATAGTTAATCATATTATTTAGGCTGTGATAATTTAAGGATATTTATTTTAATCTCTGGGAACACCGCTTTTAAAAACAGGAAAGAAAAGAAAGAGTTTAGTTAAAAAGCCAGAGGAAGACATCGTCGATGATACATATAGTGAATCAGTCACTGGAAAACTAAGTTATACTCAGTTAACCCAGAAGAAGATAAGAAAGAAGAGACAAAAAAAGCTCACACAGAAGAGAGTGGACAAATACACAACAAATATTATAAGGGTGTGTTCTAGGCTCAGAAAGAAAGCTCCAGTTTTCTGAGCGGAAAGAACAACAAGGAATTCTACCTCATTTTAGTTTGATTTGAAACATATAGAATGTATGGCAGGACAGCAAGGAAGGGCACTAGAAAGATACATTTCTCTCTCCTGTATATAAATGGCAGAAATGAATTCTTGATGTTAAAAGGCGATTGCTTGCTGCAGTGGAAGAGATCCAGTCCCTCTGATGCAGGAACTAAGTTCTAATGTGAGTCTAACTGAGTCTAAGTCCTAACGTGAACCAGTGACTTGCATGGGGCCTTGGGTAGGCACATTAATCCTTGGAGCAGCACTTATCTATAAATGCAAATTCTGATGCCTTTCTCTTGTGTTGTTGTAAAAATTCAGTAAGATCACAAATATAAAATGCCTGTGACAATAGAGCAGTCTCAAAAAATGTTATTTCACTTCCTCTCAGACCAAATCTACGATTCTCTAACATGCACAAAATGAGGATACAGTCAGAATTTTTAGAGAAAAATACACGTATGAGAATAGTTTGACTGTTAGACTGTAACCAGTGCCTTTTAATTTCTCTCTGGCTATCATTATAACTCTCCTCTCCTGGGTGCTATCTGCTTTTTCTTTCATTGTTTTTAATCTTCAGTTAAATATCATATCCCAGTTTACATCCATGACAAAGAAGAAAGTATGTATCCAGAGTTTTCTGCTTGATATCCTTTCCTTCTCTTGGGTGTGTTTTTTGCTTAAAAGGAAGAATAGAAAGGAACCTAGAGGATACTAATCAAAATAAATGTGTCTTTTTCTGAAAGTATTTCCCGAGTCATGAATTTGTGTCATTTCGGTATTATCTTTGAGCAAGTTCAACTTGTTAAGGACATTTTCTGGGTTCAGTATTCCTAAGTGTGCTGCTTTAATGTCCCACTCTGTGCTTTTCAGAAAAGCTAGACCTGAAAGCAAATCTTTTTGACCTTGAAGTGTGCAAGCTTTTGCTCTTTGTCTAACACTAGAGAGCCTTTTGTCTAGCCAGTGAAGTGCTGTTCCCTACCTCACTAATAAGATCGCTGCCACTGAAAATGAAATATGAGATCTAGACCCGCCAGTTTGCACTGGTTCAGAATTCTTCCCCAGGGAATACTTGTTCATTATGTTAGTGCTTTAGAAATCAGGGGAATTGGGAAAAAAATCGCTCACCCCATGCAATTTCATTTCCCTCCCATAATGTTACTATGGCAACTCCACATCCTTGCTCCTTCTCTCCTGTCCAGCTGCATATATTGCCTATCTTGAGGCAGCCTCCCTTGAGCCCCAAGAACTGCCTTTGTCAAGCATTTTTCAATTGGAGGTCAAAACTATATCCTGTTGTATTTGGTTGAGGGACTGCTTTTTGGTCCAGGACCATTCAAAGTGACACTGTGCATTAATTGTAAATTTCTAGGTGTTGGGAGTGGATAAGAATCCTTATATTATATTGGAAAAACCATTGCTCTAATTTTAAGGAAAAGAGTTCCCTGCTATGTTAACCAGTACATGCTACGTTACAAAACAAAACAAAATATCCACAATACCTCTTATTTTAAAGCTTATAATATCCTGAAGTAGAAAAACGAGGGAGGCCCTTAATTAGAGAAAATATTCTCATATTTCTCTTACTTTCTGATTCTTTTTTTTACTGAAGTATAGAAAATTTACAATGGGTTAATTTCTGTTTTACAGCAGTGATTCAGATATACATATACTTTTTCATATTGTTTTCTGTTATTATTTATCACAGGATATTGAATATAGTTCCCTGTGCTATACAGAAGGACCTTGTTGTTTATTCAATCTATATCTAATAGTTTGCATCTGCTTACCCCAAACTCCATCCTTCCATTCACCTCACCTCCCCCTTGGCAACCACAAATCTGTTAACACGCCCTGTCTGTGAGTCTGTTTCTATCTAGCAGATAAGTTCCTTTGTATCGTATTTTAGATTCTGCATATAAGTGATATCATATGGCATTTGTCTTTCTCTTTTTGACTTACTTCACTTGTACGATAATCTCTTTGGCTTCCCTGATAGCTCAGTTGATCAAGAATCCGCCTGCAATACAGGAGACCCTGGTTCGATTCCTGGGTCAGGAAGATCCACTGGAGAAGGGATAGGCTATCCACTCCTGTATTCTTGGGCTTCCGCTGTGGCTCAGCTGGTAAAGAATCTGCCTGCAATGCCAAGACCTGGGTTCAGTCCCTGGGTTGGAAGGATCCCCTGGAGAAGGGAATGGCTACCTGCAGTATTCTGGCCTGGAGAATGCCATGGACTGTATAGTCTATGGGGTCTCAAAGAGTCCGTGGGGTTGCAAAGAGATATCATATGGTGTTAGTCTTTCTCTTTCTGACTGACTTCACTTGTATGATGATCTCTAGTTCTATCCACGCTGCTGCAAATGGCATTATTTCCTTCTTTTTTATGGTCTTACCTTCTTATTCTTAATGCTAAGAAGACTGAGTCATGTTCTTCAGTGTAATTCCAGTTTATAAGTCACTTATCTATTGAGAATTTTATTTTTTTCTGGAACAATAAGGTATTTTAATAGCACTTCTAGGGTATAAATTTTCCAGCAAATTTGGAAAATTCAGCGATGGCCACAGGACTGGAAAAGGTCAGTTTTCATTCCAGTCCCAAGGAAAGACAATGTCAAAGAATGCTCAAACTACCGCACAATTGCACTCATCTCACACGCTAGTAAAGTAATGCTCAAAATTCTCCCAAGCTAGGCTTCAGCAGTACGTGAACTGTGAACTTCCAGATGTTCAAGCTGGTTTTAGAAAAGGCAGAGGAACCAGAGATCAAATTGCCAACATCTGCTGGATCATCAAAAAAGCAAGAGAGTTCCAGAAAAACAACTACTTCTGCTTTATTGACTATGCCAAAGCCTTTGACTGTGTGGATTACAATAAACTGTGGAAAATTCTGAAAGAGATGGGAATACCAGACCACCTGACCTGCCTCTTGAGAAACCTATATGCAGGTCAGGAAGCAGCAGTTAGAACTGGACATGGATCAACAGACTGGTTCCAAATAGGAAAAGGAGTACGTCAAGGCTGCATACTGTCACCCTGCTTATTTAACTTCTATGCAGAGTACATCATGAGAAACGCTGGGCTGGAAGAAGCACGAGCTGGAATCAAGATTGCTGGGAGAAATATCAATAACCTCAGATATGCAGATGACACCACCCTTATGGCAGAAAGTAAAGAGGAACTAAAAAGCCTCTTGATGAAAATCAAAGTGGAGAGTGAAAAAGTTGGCTTAAAGTTCAACATTCAGAAAACAAAGATCATGGCATCTGGTCCCATCACTTCATGGGAAATAGATGTGGAAACAGTGGCTGACTTTATTTTGGGGGCTCCAAAATCACTGCAGATAGTGATTGCAGCCATGAAATTAAAAGATGCTTGCTCTTTGGAAGGAAAGTTATGACCAACTTAGATAGCATATTAAAAAGCAGAGACATTACTTTGCCAGCAGAGGTCCGTCTAGTCAAGGCTATGGTTTTTCCAGTGGTGATGTATGGATGTGAGAGTTGGACTGTGAAGAAAGCTGAGCGCCGAAGAATTGATGCTTTTGAACTGTGGTGTTGGAGAAGACTCTTGCAAGTCCCTTGGACTGCAAGGAGATCCAACCAGTCCATTCTGAAGGAGATCAGTCCTGGGTGTTCTTTGGAAGGACTGATGCTAAAGCTGAAACTCCAGTACTTTGGCCACCTCATGCAAAGAGTTGACTCATTGGAGAAGACTCTGATGTTGGGAGGGATTGGGGGCAGGAGGAGAAGGGGACGACCGAGGATGAGATGGCTGGATGGCACCACTGACTCGATGGACTTGAGTCTGAGTGAACTCCGGGAGTTGGTGATGGACAGGGAGGCCTGGTGTGCTGCGATTCATGGGGTCGCAAAGAGTCGGACACGACTGAGCGACTGAACTGAACTGAACTGAAGGGTATAAAATCATTCTAGTCTTAAACATAGAAAATAAGAAGGAAAGGAATTTTTAAGCAGCTAACTAGAAAGCATCTTTAAAAGACTAGCCTAAAAGCCCATTCATTCACCCACTCATTCTCATTTACTCAGTCATTTTTATTAAGCAATTTCATGAACATGGTACTGAGTTACCTTCTCTATGAGATTCAAGTATCCCTTTTAAACCATTAACTTAGCCCTCAGAAACAAACTCATTGGAATGATAATGCATGTCCACAAATAACTAAAATACTAAGCAAAATGTCATAGTTTCCCACAGAGGTTCAGATAAAATATGAGGGGAATCCTGATGGTCAAATTGTTATATCTACCCTGAAAGCAGAGAAACAAGAACAGGAGAGGCTTTTGCCAGGGACTGCAAAGAGTATAATTGAGGTGGAAGGGAAGGGGATTAGGCAAACGTTAAGTGTAGCAGCGACTGATTGGAAGACTTTGAATGCTAACCTGAGGAATTTAGACTTCACTGAGGACTGAATCAGTTATTAAAGACTATGAACACAGAGGTATCATCAGAGCAGTGCTTCAGGAATGGGAATGATGTCCCACCTATTTCAAAGCCCAAGAAATTAGTTCAAAATTTAAATGTTTACTTTTTGTCCTCCAAAAATGGTATTAAGTAATGTCAATCCCAGCTCTCTCTCTCTCTTTTTTAAACAGAACTGTGAATCACTATGTGACTTATACTTTTCAGTCTCAATGTGGATCAGCCAGTCTTTTTAATCTTCGTGACTGTATAAACTATGATGCTAATTAAAGATCTCACATTAACTCTAGGCACTGGTTTTCCACTGACCTGTGACTGTCCCAGCAGCCAGGCCGGCACTGTCTGTGCAGTCAGATAGTCGTGACATCTTATACAGCTTCCTGCTGAAAGGGATCTCTCCTGCTGGGTTTCTGGCTATTTGAAGAGCCATGCACCTGTGAAAAGTTACAGAGCAAATTTGCAGAAGATCCAAAAGAGTTAGACATTCGCAATCAGTGTTTAAAACACTGCAAGTAAAACTACAGTTGATAGAGCTGTGCTTCGGGTAGCTCTGTTGGGCTAGGAACCAATGAGGCTTTCCTTGGGGAACTTGCAGACTTTATCGTTGAAACAAGGTGGTAAAACAAGCAGTGGCTAGAATGCAAAGCCCTTCACCGCTCTGACACGACTGAGAAAAAGTCACCTTTCCTGGCTGAGTCCCCAGATTCTATGAGTTTTTAATACATAAACACCGGAGATCAGAAGTAGCAGCTGCAAAATATAAAGGAAGGCAAGGAGTGTCCGAAAGTTTGAGCAGAGAGGCTTTGTCTTAATAATTCCTGCCAAGACATGTCTTATTTGCCCTGCAGCCAGCACTGACCTCTTGCTGAATTCAGCCTGTGACACCTTAGATGAGTCATTTAACTTCTTTGAACCTCAGAGTCTTCATTTACAGAATAAAGACTATACCCTTCTGTATAAGGGTAGTTGTAAGGATACAGTGATCCAGTGTCTTGGATTTGCTTCAAAACAATACAAGAAAAAAGAAAAGGTCAGGATAGAGATGAATCAACGGGGATGCCAAGGTGGCATTTGTTTTTGCTGTCCACCAGGTACCTAGGGACTCATTACACTATTCAGTCTACTTTAGTCTGAAATAGGTTTGAAGTTTTCCCATGATTAAAACTTTTTTCGCAGGATGAAGTCAGCAAAATTATATATGTCTGTGTAAGGAACAATATATTTCAAAAGATTAAGGAGTTGAAATAGATTTTCCTCTTAGGTAGCCAAACACTTTATATTCAGTATGTAGGATTTTGCTTGGGAGAAGATCATTTTCAAAGATATAAATGAGTTTTCTTTGAAAATGATAAATGAGTTTTCAAAGATGAATAATTTTGTGTGTGACCATAGTTTAAAAATGCCTACGTGTATTCTGTCATCCAGAGTGTACTTACGAGAAATGAGGGAATCAACTTTGACCTTTTAGTTCATAAAAGACAGTCACATTCAGAGAATGTGAATTTTGTGTGTGTCAGAAGTTAGATGTGATTATTGTATTATTTCTTCTTCAGTTATTTTCAGATTTTACATTACTGGGAAGACGTTTGCCTCCATGGTATACTTTTAATGTCTTCTCAGATTTTACTTTATTCTATTTTGTTAGGAAAATGCTGTTTCTGACTTGGACGACTATTATTATATTGCTTTAGTTTGCTTTAGAAGAGCAAGTGTTTGAAATTAGCATAAAAGGAAGAATATTTAAACATGTTCAAAGAATATACAGTCCAACTCGTATCATATTTGTGATTCAAATCTCATATTTTAAGGAATTTTAATTGTACTGAGATTTGGCTAGTAGTTTAGAAATAGGATTGTACCTTATTGACTACATATTAGATAATTAGGCTTACTTACAATATCTGTTCATGTAGGCTAGAAAGTGACTTGAATCAACTTTTGACATATTTTAAAATATGGCTATCTTTAGGGTAGATATTCAGGTAGTCAACAGCAGGAATCTTCAAGATGGGAAACAAAACCAAGATGTGCGAAAACTTCTTCATATGACTTGGAGCCATTTAGATCGTTTAAATGAATAAATTTCCACTTCCTCACTTCCCTGTTAATTCTCCTTTCTCACTTTTCTTTTTATACAGTAGCCCTTCTCTCCTTGTCCTAAAGAAAGGCCCTGACTCTAACTGTAACCCACAAGGCCCCACGGTGCAAAACTCTGAGGTGAAGGGAAGAGCTCAGATCACTGGTGTCCTGTTAAGAACTACATGCTTCTGGTGCTTAGATAATCAAATTCTTCTATTGCTGCTAACAGAAAAGACCTAATGAAGTTGTCTTATGATGGATCTTTGAAAAAATCTTTGATGAAAAGTTATTAAGTGATTTTTGGCATGTAATTCAGGAATTTAGAGAATTAGTGGTATTGCCAAAAGTCCAGCTATGTATTAATGCAGACAAGATGTCTCAGCACTAACATTTATAAAGACAAAAATTAGGAAAGTATTGATGCTGAATCCTGTCTCATTCTATCAATAAATTGTGAAAAAACATATGTCATTCAGAGAGGAATTTTTAATAAATTATGACTCTTGCTTAATAATCATAAAATTTATAATGTGTTGCTGCTTTGATCCATTGTGTTTGAATAATTATAATTCCAATCAGGAGATTTACTTTTGACACTTAAAGGCTTGTGTTCTCAGAAAATCTTTAAACTTTTTTTAAAATTTAGATTTATTTTTTTTTTGCAGCAGGGAAGTATGATATGGTAATCAATAAAAAACACTCAAGCATAAAATTATATTACGTGAAGATACAATTATATGGGGGAAATGAAATGGAAATAGACATGCAGGAGCAAAAAGGAGCAATGTAAAATTCCTGTTACAAATTCCTATTTGAAAAGTTAATAGTATTTTTTTAAATGGTGGATACACAATTATTTATAGTACTTAGATTCCATTGGATAGTCAAAAGAGTAGTGGAACAGTTACACTTTTAACTCTCAGCTTTGCAGGGAATTACACACTTGACCACTGCCTAAACTTATGAAAAATTCAGTTCTTTAGTTGAAAAAATAGAATTATACTATGAGATACATGAGTAAATATTTGAAGCTTGCTGGTCCACAGCACTTTGGATGCCACGCTGAATCTTGATGAAATACACTCATTCATGGAGCTTCCCACTGAATGTATTTGAAAACGTTGCCTTTTTTGATAGGACGGCCTGACGCCACTGCACTGTGGAGCAAGAAGTGGTCATGAGCAGGTGGTGGAGATGCTGCTCGATCGGGCTGCCCCCATTCTCTCCAAAACCAAGGTAATCTCTCCCCAGGTGTTTAAGAATCGCACTGTATTTAGCTTTGAACCCTTTGACTGGTTATTTTACCCAGCCTTCCGATCACATAGAATTCGCTGTAGTTTGAATGTAGCAATTAGTGTGCTCTGTGCACCAAATCTTTAGAGACCCTCAGGATCAAGTCTGAGTTCATGAGGCCTTCAGATGGAACACCCTCTACCACAGAGTCATTTGTGTGTGTGTTACTTTTGTTTTTGTTTCAGGAACAATTACTGTTTGATTTTATTCTACGAAGTTTCTCCATAGCTCAGAAATGATTGCTTGTTGGGAAAAGAAAGACTATAAGATTTACAGTCTGAAGTCCAGGTGCTGGCACCTTTTCTCCTGACCCTCAGTTTATTTCTTGAGAGTTCACAGACTATTTAAAAAAAAAATGAAAACACCAAGGTATTATTTAAGTGATAAAGGCTGGAAACTTTGGAAAGATTGCACCTTGGGCCTTTGGAACAGTTGACATATCTGAAAGGAAAACATGATGATTGCCTTAAAAAAATAATAATGTTTTACTAAGTGTCTTCTGAGTTTTTTAAATGGTAAGACCATTTAATAATATTTGAAAAACAATATTTTGTAAATAAATTTGGGGACATACAAACTACCTCAGAGTCGTTACTATGTTTATAAATCAAACTAGTGACTTTTTGAAGCTATATTAAGCTTTATAAAGAGCCGTACTTTCTAAACATGAACAACCACAAAACACGTATTACTCCTGTTTGCACTTTGATCAGTGTTTACTCAACATTTAGTGAAGACGGACAGGGTCAAGGTTGTCTGAACAATTTTATCACTCATCACACAGAGTTTAGATTGGCAAGCGTTGGAGAAATTATCCAATATAATTAAGCAGCCACCCTTTTTCATTGCACGTGAGGACATCTTGGACTTTTGAGTGCTTCTCATCTAAACCGTTCTACTTGTTCCGTTTCCTTTCACATAGTCCATGTCTATCTTCTCTTAACCCCACTGCTCTCTTGAACTGCGTCATCTTCCTAAGCTGTTGTAATCACTTCCTTACTTGTCCCCCACCTCCCTGCCTGCTCCCTTCTAACCCTGTTCCCATTTTGCAGTAAGAGCGGCCATGTAAACATCAACCAAATCATGTCAGCCTCCTGCCTGAAAAGTCTCAAATTAATTCTCATCATTCTCTGGAAAATTAATTTTCATCTTATCAGAGCAATATGGGCACAATTAAAAAGCAAATCATTGTCTCATCTTTCTTCTCCTATTGTTCATCTCATTGTGTATTTGGCTTTTTTTTCCTAAGAAATCTCGATTATTTTTTGATGTTTTTAATATGCAAGAACATTTTCTTGTCCTCTGAGAGCTTCTTAAAGCATCCAGTTCTTATTTTACAGATGCAATACATTCTGTTGCCTTTCAGAAAACATTTAAGATGACTTTTCTTTAAATTTCTTTCACCTCTCATCTGTCCCTAACTCCTCAGGTTTCTTCGTACGTCTTTGTTGGCTTTGGCTGTCTCTTTTGCGGTGGGAGTTTCCCGCCACGGTCTACCTGACCACGTGTGCCAGGCACTCACCTTTGCGTGCAAGCTCCGTGAGTGCCGCAGGCAGGGCTCCTTTCAGGTGGTTCAGAGAGGTCCCTAATGTCAGGATTAGTTGCCCTTTCTCCAGGAGGTATGGTTTTTTGAGAGACGAGTTCCCAGCCTTTCTCAGGGTACTTCTAGGTGAATATGTTGGGTAAGGAAAAGGAGCTATCATTCTCCTGGGCTTCGATGTATACCTTAGTGATAACAATAGTTACATAGTGATTACGACATACCAGGCTCTGAGTACTTTACATATATTAAACCATTTACTCCTCACAATAACCCTGAGACATGAGTTTCATTTTGCCCTTTTTATAGATGAGGAAACTGAGACCCAAAGCGATAGAGTAACTTTCTTGAGATGTCTCATTTTGCGTCAGAACAAAGAGTTGAACCTAGGTAGTCTAACCCTAGAGACCATAGTCTTTTAACGGCTATTCTGTCCTTCCTTCTTCTGAGTGCCTGTTCTGAATCAGAGCCTAACCACTGCCCTCTGCTCAGCCCTGGGCCCAGAGTCCAGAATCTCCAGAGATTTAATTTCTGGTTTCCTGCAAGGCACAGGGGGGACATCATTTGGTTTTGTTGGGTTGGAAGGACCTATAGATCTGACAGTTCCATGGGCAGCCAATCCAGCTTTTGGTCCCAAGCCTCATCTTTATCCCCCAAGGTACCATGTTTCCATGTTGTCGCCTTTTGGACCTCTGGGAGGTGAAGCCGTTCTCCGCATCGTACGCTGTAGTATACTGGAGCCACACTGGTGCCCCTATGATGTACATCTCTTCCTAACTCCATATTCAGTAACGTCATGTTGGTAGCTTGACATCGTCATAGAGTAGAGGTCTTTACACAGTATAAATCGGCAAGTGCTGCCTGTTTCCATAGAGCTATCGTGAGCCGTTTACCAGCATACCACAGATCATACCCTTCGCCAGGCACTCAGGTGTCAGCCTTCTCCTTTCTCCTGGATAAGCTAACACACTTAAAATCTCTTCTCATATTCTAAAGAAGACATCACACACGTTTTTGTTTTCTTTCCCATTGTGTGACTGTGTGGGTGTGCCTGCACGCATACGTGTGCGTGCCCCATGGATTCTGTCTTTTAATTCCCTTCATGTTTTTCAGTGGAGCTTGTGAAAGTTTGGATAAACACGCACATCACTTCTACCATGTTTATCTGGAAGTCCCCCTGCCCACTGCGCTGGGAAGTGCTTACCAGAATCTGACCATCAGACTCATCTCTGGTCCTCACCATCTCCAGCCAAGCAGCCTCCTTCCACTTCCTATGATACCTGTTTCCTCATACTGAGCTTTCTCAGTCTGTCCCAGATCTCTTCACCTATTTCTCAGCTCAGATGTCATCTTCTCAGAGAGACCTTCTTGGTTTCTTTACTTGTTTGCTACCTCTTTCTTCAATGAAATGAAAACAAGAACTTTGTCTTATGTTCAGTGTGCTTCCCCAAGCACCTCAGTCAACACCTGTTACCTAGGAGACCTTCACCAGATATTTGTCAAATAAATATTAAGTGGATGAATGCATTCTGAACTTTAAGACCATCTCTCTAAATCTTCAAGACGTCTATCTTTCTGAGCTAAGAAAAACCATCACCCTGGACCCATGTTTTTAACTTGATGAGATGCTGTATATACATAATAAGGCCCTCCACAAGTCACTTCAGTCGTATCCGACTCTGTGTGACCCCATAGACTGCAGCCCACCAGGCTCCCCAGTCTCTGGGACTCTCCAGGCAAGAACACTGGAGTGGGTTGCCATTTCCTTCTCCAATGAATGAAAGTGAAAAGTGAAAGTGAAGTCACTCAAGTCGTGTCCGACCCTCAGCGACCCCATGGACTGCAGCCTTCCAGGCTCCTCCGTCCATGGGATTTTCCAGGCAAGAGTACTGGAGTGGGGTGCCATTGCCTTCTCCGTCCACAAGGCAGATGGTGTTTTTTTTTCTGGTGCTTCCCCAGTGACCTGTAAGTTACCCATTCAGAGGTGGTGGTTTTGTGTATCATTAGAGAGTTTCCTTCTTTTTGTGACACTGCCACCCATTTCCAATCTTCACTAAGTCATTTGTTCTCTCAGAGTTTGTTTCTTTGTTTGCTTCATGTTTTCCTCTAAGGCTGTGTCAACACACAAAGCTGAGGGATGTTTTGGCAGGAAATAAACAAGTGCATATGCTCGTGGGTGGCAGTGTCTCAAGTGAGAAGGGTTCCCATTCTTTGTCGCACCTTAGTTTCTACTTTGGTTCAAGATGTTGAAGCGGAAATTTTTAGGCAGAAATATCCTGATTGACTGGCCACATATGGAGGCTTTAAATTTACACAGTTATCTATGGAGCTCTTTCTGTTATACAAGGCTTTCTGCTGGGCAGTATGGGGAAATTTTAACCTATGAAACTCTTCTTTCAAGAAACACAAATAGTTAAAATACATGATGGGGTGTGTGAGTGACGCCATGAGAGTGATCAAAGGAAAACTTGCTTTTATACCCCCTTAAACTGTTGTTTTATGTCATTCACAAAGAAATTAGGGGAGTTTAACTTGGCCCAGAGGATTCAGAAATCCTCAGTGCTTATTTAGTATATCATTTTTTTCAAAGTTCAGTGATGATGATTTTTTTAAAGACTAAATTTACTGTCACTTCACCCCCCCATGTAGGTTAAACCAGGTTACGTTAACTACTAAAGCCTCTCTTGATAACTGGATTCTCTGGGAATTTCCCCAGGCCGCTCCATGTTGCCCCCATATTTAAAGGAAACATGCCTGAAGAGAGTGATATCTATCTAATACCTTGCTTTTGCCTTCATTGAGAAACATGTACTGAATGCTAAGTGTCATGCCAAGCCTTTTTAAAGGTTTTATTTACCTTGTACCCTACTGTGCCATCTCTCAGCAATCCAAGCCAATGTTTTACTTATTGTATGATGACGTGTCATTGAATCCAGTTAATTTAAACTGAATATTAGTCGGTCAGAGGCTTGCCATTCCTCATTGTAAACACATGGGGGCACCAGATTGATGGGAAAAGTTGTCCTTTAGACATTGATGTGAGATCAATAGTCAATAACAAGTATTAGTAATATAGAATGAGCAAATAAAAATCAATCTAGTGAATACCAATTTGTCCCCGCCTTACTTTATCCTTTTCAGTCTTAAGCAGTTCAGTTCAGTTCAATTCAGTTCAGTCACTCAGTCAAGTCTGACTCTTTGCAACCCCGTGAATCCCAGCACGCCAGGCCTCCCTGTCAATCATCAACTCCCGGAGTTCACTCAAACTCATGTCCATTGAGTCAGTGATGCCATCCAGCCATCTCATCCTCTGTTGTCCCCTTCTCCTGCCTTCAGTCTTTCCCAGCATGAGGGTCTTTTCAAATGAGTCAGTTCTTTGCATCAGGTGGTCAAAGTATTGGAGTTTCAGTTTCAGCATCAGTCCTTCCAAAGAATATTCAGGACTAATTTCCTTTAGGATGGACTGGTTGGATCTCCTTGCTGTCCGAGGGACTCTAAAGAGTCTTCTCCAACACCACAGCTCAAAAGCATCAACTCTTTGGTGCTCAGCTTTCTTCACAGTCCAACTCTCACATCCATACATGACTACTGGAAAAACCATAGCTTTGACTAGACAGACCTTTGTTGGCAATGTCTCTGCTTTTGAATATGCTATCTAGGTTGGTCATAACTTTCCTTCCGAGGAGTAAGCATCTTTTAATTTCATGGCTTCAGTCATCATCTGCAGTGATTTTGGAGCCCCCCAAAATAAAATCTGTCACTGTTTCCACTGTTTCCCCATCTATTTGTTGTGAAATGATGGGACCAGATGCCATGATCCTAGTTTTTTGAATGTTGAGCTTTAAGCCAGCTTTTTCACTCTCCTCTTTCACTTTTATCAAGAGGCTCTTTAGTTCTTCACTTTCTGCTATAAGGGTGGTATCATCTGCATATCTGAGGTTATTGATATATCTCCTGGCACTCTTGATTCCAGCTTGTGTTTCATCCAGCTCAGCATGTCTCATGATGTACTCTGCATATAAGTTAAATAAGCAGGGTGACAATATGGAGCCTTGACGTACTCCCTTTCCTATTTGGAACATCTGTTGTTCCATGTCCAGTTCTAACTGTTGCTTCCTGACCTGCATACAGATTTCTCAGGAGGCAGGTCAGGTGGTCTGTTATTCCCCTCTCTTTCAGAATTTTCCACAGCTTGTTGTGATCCACACAGTCAGAATTCCATGTCATCAGGGATGCAATTAGTAGCGGCCCTAGCTCAGATGGTAAAGCGTCTGCCTGCAATGAGAAAGACCCGGATTCGATCCCTGGGTTGGGAAGACCCCCTGGAGAAGGCAATGGAAATCCACTCCAGCACTCTTGCCTGGAAAATCCCATGGACAGAGGAGCCTGATAGGCTACAGTCCATGGGATCGCAAAGAGTCGGACACGACTGAGCAACTTAACTTTCACTTAGTGCAGTTTACACTGGTTTTATCTTTTCAAGTCATGGAAATTCCTTTTATTACAAAATTTTCAAACGTGTGCAGAAAAAATAGCAAAATAAAGCCCTCAGTGCGCATCACTCAGCCTCCTGATTCACAGCATGAGGGCCACGTGCTTGCTTGCCACCTTGTACCCTGCTCCCTGGACCTCAACATCCATGCATTGTTTCCGAGTGAACCCTCCCTCACCAGTGAACACTTCAATACATCATGTCTAAGAGCTGAGGACTCTTTATCTTCTGAATAACCACAATACATCCCAACTGATAATCATTTCCTCTATATCATCAAATAGCCAAACTTCAGATTTTCCTGATAGTATTATCATTTTGTCTACATTTCATTTACAGTTTGATAGCATGAAGAGATTTCCACTGCCCAAATGTCACACCAGTTTTAAATTTGAGAAAGAAATTATCTTTGAAATTTTATTTTTGATTGATATAAGACATGGGAGGTCTAGTTTGGAAAGGAAAGTGAAAGTGAAGTCGCTCAGTCGTGTCCGACTCTTTGTGACCCCATGGACTGTAGCCTACCAGGCTCCTCCCTCCTTGGGATTCTCCAGGCAAGAGTACTGGAGTGGGTTGCCATTTCCTTCTCCAGGGGGTCTTCCCAACCCAGGGATCGAACCCTGGTCTCCTGCATTCCAGGCAGACACTTTAACCTCTGAGCCACCAGGGAAGTTTGGAAAGGAACTGCAGTTCAAAACAGTTGCTGCAAAACCTTTTAAAAAGAGATGGAAATAAATAAATAAATAAATAAAAAGAGATGGTATTTCCATGTGCAAATCTAGGGTTTTCATCTGTTCATATTTGTACTACATTTTGTGTTGGGCCCATTTGCAAATGAAAGGTAAACAGTCAACTCCACTTTTCTTCTGTGTTCCAGAATGGATTGTCTCCACTGCACATGGCTACACAGGGGGATCATTTAAACTGCGTCCAGCTTCTTCTCCAGCATAATGTGCCTGTGGATGACGTCACCAATGACTACCTGACCGCCCTGCACGTAGCTGCCCACTGTGGCCATTACAAAGTCGCCAAGGTTCTCTTGGACAAGAAAGCTAATCCCAACGCCAAAGCCCTGGTGAGTGGCTCAGCTCACAAGTCCAGCCTGTGTTGTCTTGCTGACCACATGCTACCCCTACATGCAAAGGGACTCCGTGAAAATGGAAGGTCTAGTTTAGTAAAGTATATACTTCTGGTCAACCTTCAATAGCCTTCTTGTAAATTTATAAACCCTTTTATTTCCAACATAACCAAGGCTGGTGAGGCTGATTTAAATCATTAGCCTCTTTATAGTCACGTTTGTGATTCTCTTATGTAAATAAACCCAAAGACTGTACAAGTGCAAAAAAACTGAGTTGGTCAACTTATCTTCTGGTAGGTAAAGTGATAACTCTGTGAATTACAAGTTTTTTTCTGAGATCTAAAAATATGAGGCAAAATGATAAAAACAAAAACAAGAAAAAAACCTTGAACATGAGACGTCTAGGAACTTGTGAGTGGAAACCTGCTGCTGCTACTAAGTCGCTTCAGTCGTATCTGACTCTGTGCGACCCCGTAGACAGCAGCCCACCAACCAGGCTCCACCATTCCTGGGATTCTCCAGGCAAGAACACTGGAGTGGGTTGCCATTGCCTTCTCCAATGCATGGCAATCTGATGTGATGTTAACCATGTAGGGTAATGAAACATCACCTGTCATCTCCTTTTCATTGAGATGCAAATCAAAATTTTGGTCTAGTTTTGTAGTCTTAACTCCTAGAATGACTTGCTATTTTAACCTTGAGCCTTACTATATAGTTTGGTTTTCACAATGATATGGTATTTGTTGTCTTTAGAAAAATAAATGTCCCAATTTAGTAAGCTGTTTAAATTTAGTTCAGAAGAAACACTCATGTTTAGGAAAAAAATATGTCACCAAATGTTAGGGAAAACCTATGTGTTTACTAGCAATTTTGCGGTCAGGGCTGTCATCTGATCAACTATTTTAGGAAGGGGCTCTGCTGCCTTGCAGCTCGTCACCTGTGACAGTCTGTGGGCTCTGAGATTTGGAGTGGTCAGGAAAGAATGGGCAGGAAGGAGCCCTTCAGATCCTGGGCAGCTCCTTGGCCTTCGCAATTCTAAAGGCTTTTCCTGGAGCAGCATTTTAGGAGCTGCTGACTGGCCCAGCATATCAGACATATCTTTGAATTCTGAGAAGGGAGGAAAAGAAATGAGCAGCCATGACTCATTTTTCCATACAAGAAAAGAAGCCTTACAACCGGGTGTGGGCTCTGACCCTCATTTTCCTCTGACTCTGAAGATTTCACAACAGAAGGAGGTTATGGAGGTTGTAGCCTGTCATCCTAGGATGGACTATGGCCTGGTAAGTGGTCTCAAAACCACCACAGAAGCACCTGCAGCTTTCATGGTGGATCCTGAGGGTCTGCAGTTCTCTGTGGTGACAAAAATATGCCCCATGGTCTCACTTAGCAAGTAATACAGCTAGGTAGGTAATTTGTAAAAAAGCAAGTTCCTTTATTTGATTAAATATTAAACCAAATGTTCTAACTAATGTTGAATTGTTTAACTTTTTGCTCCCTTGGACAAATTTTTGGCCCAGATGTTTTTAGTGTGTGTTTTTGAGGTGAAGAAGGGACATATTTGGGAGAGTAAATTCCAGAGTCAAAGAATCTAAAAGGATGGATGAGCGGCTCCCCTGGTGGTCCAGTGGTTAAGACTTCACCCCCCAAAGTGGGGGATGCAGGTTCGATCCCTGCTCATGGAGCTAGGATCCCACATCCTTGCAGCCAGAAAACCAAAGCATAAAGCGGAAGCAATATTGTGACAAATTCAGTAAAGACTTTTTTAAAAAAATGGTTCACATCAAAAAAGTCTCTAAAAAATTTCAAAAGATGCATGACCGTTTTGCCTTAACTACTAGGAACCTATGACCAAAATTTGCTTCCTGTTCATGATTATCAGGGCACGTTGGGTTCCTGGGAGCAGGTAGACTACCTGTGCTTCCAGAAAAGAACCTATATTCAATATAACCTCCCATTGTTTCTGCTCATTTTCAAATGTTTACAGATATCACTTTTGCAGAGGTATTTTACTGTGCATAGGAAGTGGAGCTCAATGGAATGTAATCAAATAGGTCTGTGTCTTTTTCCCTTGCAGAATGGCTTTACCCCTCTTCACATTGCCTGCAAGAAGAATCGAATTAAAGTGATGGAACTCCTTCTGAAACATGGTGCATCCATCCAAGCAGTAACCGAGGTGAGGAGAGGAGGATTTCTGGGGTCCCCCATGTATAGCCTCAGCAGCCAGAGTCCCAGTACCCTTCCTGACAACCAGCTAGTTGTACTGTATGTGGTTGTCATAGCACTTTCTGAACCCTTCCCGAAGGGGCTGCCAGTTCTTAGGAGAGCAGACAGGAGTGTGGGAGAGTGCAAATACTCAGCACAACGCCATAACCAGAAGCATAACCCACACACATGCATCGTGCTGGCAGGGTGCCATCACTCTAAGTGTAATTTACGTGCATTAATGCACTTTACTGCAGTGCTTCTCAAACCCTGTGTAGGCGTGGATTTGCTCCGCCATGAGGCATTTGGCTGTCTGGAAAAATTTCTCGTTGTCACAACTGGATGGTGCTACTGGCATCTAGTGGCGAGAGGCCAGAGTTGCAACTGAATATTTTACAGTGCACAGCCCAGCCTCCAACAATAAAGGATTATCTGGCTCAGAATGTCACATGTGCCACGGTTGGGAAACCCTGCATGGCATAAGCTCTGTGTGGTGATGAAGGATTGCTCTCTGGAAAAACTCAGAATTAATGAAACATACAGTTGCTGAAGTTAGTAAAAGGGTAGCTCTAGGTTTCTTTCATATAAACCAACACAGAACTCAGAGAAGCCATCTACTGGGATCAGGGCTAAGCCTGCAACAAGGGAAACTGAGTCTGGCATCTACCCTCCAGACTAACCCATCCCCGACCCACCAGTATCACTCTGGTCCCATTGGATTTTAGCCATTGGCCTTCCCTAGACTGGACTCCCTTTGTTCACCCTGCATCTCTGCACCCTCCATGTATCACTCGCCTCCAGGCTAGGCATGCATGTCTTTGAGGACCAGATCTGGGGCCACCTTCTCCAGGAGTCCTCCCCTAACCCTTGATCTGGTCCCAGAGCTTCTCCTGGGGACCATCACCACATCCTAGGTGTATTTCCATCAAAGCACTTGTCCAGCTGGCTCACTTATGACCCATAGCACTCCCCGCCCCCTGCCACCCCAAAACTGCAGGCCCCACCAAGGCAGGCCTGACTCTTACTGGTCTTAAGGTACCCACAGCACAGTAGATTCCATAGTAGATCATCCAATAAAGGCTTGTTGAATGCATCATTAAAGACTCTAGCATGTGAAGCAAGTGTAGACACTAAGGTCTAATCCAGTCATTGTTGCTTTGCCTCAGTTTCTCATCCACAAGTGAATTATTTACCTTGATTTCTAACCTTCACAACTTGAAAATACTAAATGATGGAAAATATTAGTACTGATTTGCTCTTGTATGAGTCTTCTGGCTCCCTGGTAGGCAGCCAGTTATTCCAATTAGAAAAGAGTAAGTTCATTCTCCGTGCATGGCAGCCCTTTCTAAAGATCAAAATGGACTCTGAAATAAAAGGAGATTTCTGACTGGTGTCTGAGTAAGTGCCCAGAGATGCCAGCCTGTGGCGATAAGTCAGCTCTGCTACTCCCTGAGGGCTTGAAAAGGCGGTGCCGAAAATGTCCTAATTAGACTTTGCCCGCAGGAGGGAAAAAGTCCCGGATTAAAACCCAGTTCTCCTTCCTCTCCATTTCCTCAGCTCGCACTGCTTGAAGTCTGGCAACTAGAATTCTGTCCTCTGTCTCCCTTGCATTGTATAGAATTCCTTACACATCTTTTTTGACATTACTCAAATTTTGGTTGAAATTAGTTGTCTTCTTCTCTCTCAGCTTTTCTGGCCATATTAAATTTTTTTTTCAAGTTATGATGTTCATGGTGTAAGTGAAATTAATTCCTGTATAATGGAGTCATTTTATACAAGAAGAACCAGTGTTTTGAGGTGTGTGTGTGTAAGTAGGACTTTGAAGCACACACAAAAAATAAAGGTCTAATCTAGTTACCATTGTTATATTTGCCTTAATTATATCCCTTGATAATACTCAGAAAGTTACAGATTTTAATGATTGAGACCTGATCTGCTCATTTCTTAGAGGGATGGCTTTGTGCTCCCACCTGCTCTTTCATGTATAATACAGTCAGTTATTCTGAGTACATGAGAATCCTTCTTAAAGGCCAGAATAGGATCTGAAATGTAATCCCACACATGCATACACACACACACACACATAGCCATATGGATAAGGAAGATTTAATAAAGGGGGAAACCTTCAAAGTATTTCTGTCTAAAGTTTCTTCATAGAGCTATATAAGACGTGTGAAATAAGTCTCTAATGGTGATGACGTAGGCCTTTCATAATCATGGAACCTGCTTTAGGGAAATGATGATTATTGTTACATTTGCCATATAGAATCTAAGACGTGATGGTGATGTCTAGATGTTTTCTGATCTGATCAGTAAATTGGTTTTCTTAATATGAAAGGATGGATGGATAAAGTTGCAGACAGGCAGATAAGCGGGAAGACAAATCGTTTTGAAAATAAGCCAACAAGCTGACATTTCCCTTTTCTCCCCCAGTCGGGCCTTACCCCAATCCATGTTGCTGCCTTCATGGGGCATGTAAATATCGTGTCACAACTAATGCATCATGGAGCCTCACCAAACACCACTAACGTGGTAAGTACCCTGTGAACAAAGTAGGTCCAATTGTGAGTATTTTTGAAACTGGGAGAGATTACTCTCAACCTACTTATTTTTGTTGTAAGTAAATTAATTACTTGACTACTTAAAAGGACAGAATTTTGAGAATACCTGTGGTTTCCTTTACTTCAAAGGCAAGATCCATTCAGTCAGTAACTGGTCACAAGTTGCTAAGACTTAGGGGCTGTTTAGCTTACTACTGAATATTATACTTCATAATATTAAAACTTAAAAAAATAAATAAAACTTAAAAAAATAAAAGTTTTCTGGAAAGGGAGAGTTTTCTTTTTCAACAGAAGCGTTAAGAAGCGTTAAGAAGTTCCATGCATTGACGGACCTAGAGATTATCGTACTAAGTGAAGTACGTCAGAAAGAGGCAAATACCATATGATTTCACTTATATGTGCAATCTAAAATATGACACAAATGAGCCTATCTATGAAGCAGAAACAGACTCACAGACACAGAGAACAGACTTGTCTTTGCCAAGGGGGAGCAGGATTGGGAGGGAAGGCTTGGGAGTTTGGAATTAGGAAATAAAAGCTATTTATATAAAATGGATAAACAAGGTCATACATACAGTGCAGGGAATTATATTCAATATCCTGTGATAAACCATAATGAAAAGAATATGAAAAAGAATATATATATATATGTATAACTGAGTCAGTCATACTTGGCCGTATAGCAGAAATTAACACAACATTCTAAATCAACTATACTCCAGTAAAATTAAAACAGATAAGTATTGCATGTGAGAAAGTAGTTCTAACACTCTTCTTATTCTGATTTCAAGTAACTTTGAAGTAATTTCTCTTTAGTGTGCTTGATTTTGGGTCACAAACCCATGGAACATAGTAAATGTCAAAGGAGTAGCTTATCACTCTCAATCTGCATGTGGCCCTTGACCTTGTTTCATAGGCTTTTAAGTTTAACATCCTAATCATATTGGCACCCCAGACACAAGCATAAGGACGTTAGTTGGATTCATGGGCACTAAAGAAATAAAAGTGAAACAAACGACATGCTGGCACAGAAAGGGTGAACCCTAAGACCCTGTGCCTCTGCCCTGAAGGCAGACGTCCTGTGAGGCTCTGTGTCTTCCAGCAGCTGGGCTCAGCACATCCACAAGACAGAAACAGACCAGATCTCAGCTGAGTGCAATCTTCCCTGGTACTTATGCCAGGGAGAGAGTGTTTTCCTTTACAAAGAGAACACTGGGTAACATGGTCAGCGCCATCCTCAGAACCTTTCCAGTAATAACAGCAGCAACTTCCATGTGAACCTTATCTCTGCATGTCCTTCCACGGAGATGAATATCCTACATAGCCAAGCAAAATTTATAAAAGCAATTTAAAGGTGGGCATCACTTCTGTGTGGAAGAATATATTTGATTTTAACATTTTTAACATTTTGATCCATGTGTGTTTTCTGTGTTGTTTCATTTTAAAAAATGAGATCATCTGAATAAAATTCTACTTGGTGAAAAGCAGCAGAGGTGGGGGAAGTCCAGTGACAAAGAAAAGAACGCCTTGGGATAATGCTCAAAGAATAGGATAAGGACCTGTTGAGATAAAGCTGGGAATGCAAAGCAAGGACATGTCGAATCTTGCCTTAGGTTTATTTTGTGTTGCTTATGCAGCACTTCTTGTTTTGTTTTGAACTCTGATTTTTTGCCCAACACTCAAGAAATGTACACAGATATCCCACACTGCTACTATTTTTGAAAAATAGAAAGGTGTGGCATGATACAACTAGCATCCTGAATATTTCCTGCCGCAGTCTGCCCATGCCAGGTAGGGGTGCCTCCCTCCAAGAGCACTCTCCACCTGCCCTCTTTGCTCATCCACTCTCCTTCTTGGTCCTGTGGCAACTGCCTTTGAACCTCCAGTGACGCAGCATTGTAGATTATTGAGCTTCCAGTCCTGCCGTGCTGCGTGGACTTCACGCTGAAGTTTTCCATCATGGGCCAGGCTCCTGGGCAGTTCTTGGGCATTTCATTTCCTTTCTTCCCTATTTTCAGTAAGGAAGTGCTTGGGACTACTTTTTATTTAAACAAAAACCTCCATCACAAACTTTATGTAAAGAAAATATGCCAGTCTTTAGAGCTGTCTTTAACTCACTTTGACTCCTGTTCCCCAGCGAGGAGAGACAGCCCTACACATGGCCGCTCGGTCCGGCCAGGCCGAAGTTGTGCGGTATCTGGTGCAAGACGGAGCTCAGGTAGAAGCTAAAGCTAAGGTATGTGCCGTGCGTGCCTTGTGTGCTGCCAAGAGAAGAAATGATTTTAATAAAGCCTTTAAACATATGCATGCTCTCTTCCAGGATCACTCTTCTAGAGTATTGACCATCACCAATGACAATAGTCTCTGCCCCAGGGATATTGAAAACATCCCTTCACTGCCCATGTCCACTCAATTATTTAACAAAATGAAATAAAACAAGAGCTTTGTGCCAGAAAGAACTCTGTGTCCTTGGCACATTGCTCATCCCTAACAACTTAGAAACCAAGGCTAGAACTGGCCCAGAGTTGTTTGCACTCTGTGAAGAAGGGCTCGTGCACAAAGTTTCTAGCACAGGCATAGTTTGGAAGCACAATTGAGTTCTTTTGGTTGACTTAGATGTCAGCTGTCACAGCCACAAAAGGGAAAGGGGAGTTTTAACTTTTTCTCCAGGGCTTCCCTGGTGGCTCAGTGGTAAAGAATCTTGCCAATGCAGGAGACTCAGGTTTGATCCTTAGGTCAGGAAGATCCCTTGGAGAAGGAAATGGCAACCCTTTCCAGTATTCTTGCCTGGGAAATCCCATGGACACAGGAGCCTGGTGGGCTACAGTCCACGGGGCTGCTAAGAGTTGGACATGACTTAGCGATTAAACGGCAGCAGCAGCAACCTTTTCTCCACAAGTTGTTAAACCATAAACTCTGAGACTTGGTCAGAGTTGTTCACGGAACATAGAGTATAGAAGAATGTCAGGACTGAGTCTGAATGCGTCATTCTCTGCCTGGCATTTACTCACTAGAAGAAACTTGCTGTCACTGTCTGGCTGCGCAGTTTGTCCGATTATCAAATGGCAATTTTGGTCAGGAATCATAGATATATAAATACCTAAGGCATTTAATTTTAGCCCTTCAATATACAAATGGACATTTATTTCTCATTTGTGTATTTACTTTGCAGTTTCTAGCTTAGGGTTAAATGGAGAGGAAACTGAAGCATTTGTGAAGCAGTCTGAGTATAGAACATTTCTTGACTTTTAACATTTTCCTCCAGTTTATCAAGTTCTCTTGCATGCATGCAAGCTAAGTTGCTTCAGTCATGTCCAACTCTTCACAACCCTATGGACTGTAGCCTGCTAGGCTCCTCTGTCCATGGGATTCTCCAGGCAAGAATACTGGAGTGGGTTGCCGTGCCGCCTTCTAGGGGATCTCCCCAACCCAGGGATCCAGCCCATGTCTCTTTCACCTCCTGCATTTTCTGGTGTGTTTCTTTACCACTAGTGCCACCTGGGAAGCCCATTCAGCTTTCCTACCCATATCTAATTTGACCATAATTGGTATTTATCAACTTCTACCAAGGCTCTCCAAGGCTTCTACCTTAGTATTCTTAGGGGAAAATAAAGCCTTTCCTTTCATACTTCTATTTTACCTGTTAAGTGTTATGTTTTTTATAATTTATATATTTTCATATTTATAAAATATATTTTAATATTTAAAAACATTTATAAAATATAAAAATAGTTATGTTTTTAACTATATAAATATATAGTTATATATATTTGTAACATGCAGTGGTCTTTGTAAACATGCAGTCCACATGTGGGTACAAAGACAGGGTGATGTTCTAGGCAGCAGACCATAACCTTGAGTGTCCAATGTACTGTGGTACCAGTTGGTAGATTTTACAGAGGACCTAGAAACAGAGCTTAGCAAACTTTTTCTGTAAAGCATCTAATTGTAAATATTTTAGGCTTCTCAGTATACACAGTCTCTGTCACAGCCACTCACCTCTGTTGTTACAGAACAAAAGCAGTGGTAGACAGTACATAATTTAATACATCAGCAGATGGACAGGACTGTGTTTCAATAAAGCTTTATTTATAAACACAAGTGGCAGCTGGATTTGGCCCCTAGATTTTACTGTTCTGACCCCTGATCTAAAGGATGGTGGTTAATCTGCTAAATCAGTTAAGTGGAATGGTTAAGAGAGGCTGTACTCTACCGTTGTAGGAAACCTCACATTTTTGAGTGTTGTTACATATGAAGCATGTCATCTAGGAAACGGTATAACCCACAAACTGAAATTGACCAGAAGATTTTTAGTTATTTCATTAAAGAGACAGTATGCATCAGCCAGACTGCCTGGCTTTGAATCTTTGTCCATCATTTACTAGCCATGTAACACTGGGTAAGTTAACATTTCTGTGCCCCATTCCCTCCTCTAGTTTCCTCATATACAAAATGGGAATAATGACAATAATGTAATAATGTAATTGATAGAGTAGCTGTGATGATGAATGAATTAATGCAAGTGGAGTACCAGTGCAGAACCTGGGGCATGCACACGCTCAGTTGATATTTAACAGTGGTCGTGGCAGTAGTAGAGTTATATGAGAGTTTTTGTTTTAGCAGTTTTCTCTTTCTGTTTTCAGTGTTTCTCTTCCTCCTGTGGCATCTCCACTAACTTCTCACGCTTCCTCCTAGTTACATAGACCCTCTTGCTTTGACCTTTACCCTCCTTTTACTTACCTTTGCAAAGCAGTGTCCTGTGCTCCAGCCTCAACTGTCTACTTGCCCTACCCAAAGTATTGACCTGGACTTGCTCACATTCTAGTAGGGGATTTCTCTCCAGAGAGCATCTTTGGGCAAACGAGGAAAAGATGTACCTCCAATGTAAGGACAAGGCCCTCAGGGTGCAGGACTTATGAGTGCCTCATGTCCTTAGGTGAACTGTAATAGGGGGCCCTCCATTCCAGGCAGATTCAGCTTATGCCAGGATGACAACTCAGCAAGCAGAGGGAAAAATGGTTATCAGCCCTCATCAGACCTCTTAGCTGGGAGCCTTCCTCAACCATCCTGTACTGCCCCCATCTCCCCACTTTTGATTGTGGGAAGGCAGTCCCACCAATAGAGTAATTCATTCTATATGAGTACGTGATACCTGGTGGAGGTTATCCCTCCCAGGTATTGCAGTTTTCCCAGGATACGTTCCCTTATGTCCCCTCTCCCACCAAAAAAGAATCATTAGAGGTGAAAAAATTGATAAAGTATAACAGGGATGAGTGAGTGGGGATAATTTCTTAAAAGAAATGCCTTTCACAATTCTCATTCTAATAGGTTACTCAAAGGGTATTTAAGGTGCTTAAATTCACCATCACCACCTTTCTGAAACTTAAAGAAAAAGAGAGATGAGGTTCTTTTTAGTATTGTGTCAAAGAGTTGAATGTAGCCTCTCATACCAAGCAGCGAAGTTTGCTGTATTTTTCATGACCATTGCTTTCTCAGTTCATCAGACCTGCATTCTTACCTTGCCCTTTAGGACGACCAAACCCCACTCCACATTTCTGCCCGACTGGGGAAAGCGGATATAGTACAGCAGTTGTTGCAGCAAGGAGCATCTCCAAATGCAGCGACAACTTCGGGGTACACCCCACTGCACCTTGCAGCGCGAGAGGGACATGAAGACGTCGCAGCTTTTCTTTTGGATCACGGCGCATCTTTAGCTATAACAACAAAGGTATGAAAGTCAGCCTTAGAATCCTGCTGTGGCCCCCAGATACCTTCTCTTTACAGTTGCCTGCACAGTAATAGGTAGAAAAGCTATTAATTATTAATTATTTCTATTATTATTAGAAAAGCTATTAGAAAAGTAATAGGTAGAAAAGCTATGTATAACAGCATATATGCTTGGATCCCGGGATTAACAGGACCAGCAAAGCCCTGGGGTGGGGCGGGGTAGCTGGTTGTGTGTGTATATACCTTACATTTTATTATCTTCTAATGAAACTTTATTGATGTCTGCAGTCAGATATTTTTTGCAAATTATTTGATAGATTTAAATGGTGGTTTAAAAACACAGCCACAGGTTTCTCTTGCTGAGGCCAGGTAGACAGACCACATTATCCAAGCCACTTGGTTGATGGCTTCTATAGTACTTTCAAAGCAGGACGTAGATTTTTCTTGGTTTGCTGTTATTGCTGCTTTGTTGTTGTTGCTGTCTTTTCTGATTTATGTTTTTTAAAAATCTCAACTCTGATGCCTTGCAGTAATAACTGCCCCCACCCCCCGACACACACACAGTTGCTTTTTAAGTGCAGAATGCAAAATTTAGAGTTTTTCTTTGATCCTATGTAAACCTAGCAATGTGATAGCAAGATGACCTGGCCCATGGCATGTCTCAGAAAGCTAGAAACTGGTGTTATACTCTCTTATTGGAAGGCAAAGAAGAAGCATTAATGTGTGATCAATGCTGAAGATAATTACAGTATTTGCAAATACTTGGAAAATTATCTGAACAAACTATGACTTCTTCAAAATTCACCCCCTGTGATTCTTTAGACTCTTCAGTAGAGTTGCAAGTTCCTGGATCTTACTTAACATGTGAGAAAAAAGAGTAATGAGTGATGACATTTTGAGTGCTCCAGCCCTTCCACCATGCCAGCTGCCCCTGTCTCTATGGCTATAGTCCCATGAGGTCAAATATGTTGATAACCCTCTAGTCCCTGCCTTGTGCTTGGAGCCCTAGTGGTGCATAGTAACTAACTGGCTGATACCCAGATCCTTGTGGGAGCTGGAAGGGAGAGGAGCTACTCAACTCTCGGCATCCAACTCACATATTTACTGGATAGAACCATGTGTTATGATTCAGTTCACCTGCAGTAGCTGAGGTATGAGAACCTTTGACTCCTACACACAAGGACCGGGTCATATCTTCAGACATGTATTAATATATACATGCAGAAACAGAGAAAAGGGTGAAGAGAGGCTCTTTTCTGGTGATATGATATTATGGGAGGTTCAGACTTGCCCTGGATTTTTCCAAGCCCTCCAAATCTAAACTGGGCTTGGACCCTGCAACCTCTTCTTCCCACAAGGTGAAATCCCCAAATGGCCCTTGAATAAGCCCCAGCTCTGTCTTTCCAAATTCATCCTTGTCAGATACCTGAGGAGTGCCAAGATTAGTATCCCCTTGTGGCTGAGCCAGCAGAGAGAGAAAGATTAAATATCCTGCTCATCTTCGTTGAAAAGGAGACTCTTTCACTGTTGTCTACCAGTCCTGATCCTTAAATATAGGCTGCACTGCTCTTCACCATTAGAATAACGCATCAGTTCCAGAAAAGTGATGCCTTTGTATCACCTCTATTGTTACTGTTTTTATGTTTCTCTTATGCTTATGGTATTATTTTTATGGTACTCTTTTCAGAAAGGATTTACTCCCCTTCATGTGGCAGCAAAATATGGGAAGCTTGAAGTAGCCAATCTCCTGCTACAGAAAAGTGCGTCTCCAGATGCTGCTGGGAAGGTATGAGGTCATCGGCCAACATCCAACAGGCCACCCCCGTGATAACCACACAAGCGCTTGCTAATATTCACTGACAGCCACCTAAATTGTTAACTACTCCACATTTAAGCCTCTTAGGATGAAGATCACTTCAGAAATAGGAGGTCCATGTATTGTTGAAACTGGAATGTAAATTACACTTTGTGCTGTATCCAATCTAATCCCGTCTCCTAAATCTAGGCCTCTGGCATTGTCACTTTGACCCTTGTTGTTGTTTCTGCACGTGTTTTCAGAGCGGGCTAACTCCACTGCATGTGGCTGCACATTACGATAATCAGAAAGTGGCTCTTCTGCTTCTGGACCAAGGAGCCTCACCCCACGCGGCTGCAAAGGTACCTGTCATTCAGCAGCATGAGGAGACCGAGGAACCGTGTCCTCCAGTCTCTTTATGTGTATTTACTTTGGGTTCATGTGGAGCACCCCCTGGTTTAGGCACCACTTAAAGATTATGGAAATATAAGCGGCCTTAGGAAATCCGTGCCTTCAGCTATTTAGTCAACTCCTGTGGTAGATGCTCAATAAATATTCACTTGTCCACTGATATTCCTTGAAAATCTAGGACATTCTGGAGCCTGGGGGAAATTCAGGAAAAAAAGTTGAAGTCCTCTTTAGCCAGATTAAAAACAGAAATGCAGCTTGAGGGAGTAAGAAAGTTCTCATTTGTCAAAGTTTTAAAATATGTGTTATATTTTCTGGCCATAAAACATGGCCTTTGAGTGGTTTATGTGTGTTTAATCAGTTGGGAGGTTTTGCTTATGTGTTGTTATTACTGCTAAGGAGAATTTTTATTCTTTTCTCAATTGATTTTATTGAAATATGGTCGATTTACAATGTTTGTGTTAATTTCTGCTGTGCAGCAAAGTGATTCAGTTACATAGATGTGTACATTCTTTCTCATATTCTTTTCCATTATAGTTCATCACAGGATATTGAAAATAGAACCCTATGTTATACAGTTAGAGAATATTTATTCTTAATGTTAGGTCATTTTTTACCAGTAGACAACAGAGATTTCTCATAAAAGAGATACTTAGAGTGAATGGCTTTCTTATGACTCTGGTATGCTAATTTGAGAGGCAAATCATAAAGAGTTTGTTTAAAGATAGGTTAATACAGTTTGAGGGCAGGAGGAGAAGGGGACGACAGAGGATGAGATGGCTGGATGGCATCACCCACTCAATGGACGTGAGTCTGAGTGAACTCCGGGAGATGGTGATGGACAGGGAGGCCTGGCGTGCTGCGGTTCATGGGGTCGCAAAGAGTCGGACACGACTGAGCAACTGACCTGAACTGAATATAGTTGTTGTTCTGTTGCTCAGTCGTGTCTGACTCTTTGCCACCCATGGACTGCAGCGCCAGGCTTCCCTCTCCTTCACCATTTCCCAGAGCTTGCTCAAACTCACGTCCATTGAGTTAGAGATGCTATCCATCCATCGTGGCCTCTGTCGTCCCCTTCTTCTCCTGCCTTCAACCTTTCCCAGCATCAGGGTCTTTTCTAGTGAGTCAGTTCTTCACAGTGGATGGCCAAAGTACTGCAGCTTTGGCTTCAGCATCAGTCCTTCCAATGAATATTCTCTTCAGAACTTCTTTTCTTGTAATTCTCAGCCACCTCTTGCCCCATCCTCTTCAGAATTGTACCCAGTGAACTCTACAATTCAAAATCAAGCCCCCAAAGTTCTTTTCATTTGAGTGACTTTTTCCCATAATTCCCAACTCTGATGTTCTATCATAAAGCCATGAAAAGCAGCATTATTCACAGTAGCCAAAAGGTAGAAGCATCCAAGTCTCTATGGTAGGATAAATGGTTAAACAAAATGTATATACAGGCAATGGAATGTTATTCAGAGTTAAGAAGGAAGGGAATTCTGACACATGCTGCAACATGAATGAACCTCAGAGATGCTGTTGTTTAGCCACTAAATCATGCCTGACTCTTTGCAACCCCATGGACTGTAGTCCACCGGGCTCCTCTGCCCATGGTATTTCCTAGGTAAGAATACTGGAGTGGGTTGCCATTTCCTCCTCTAGGGTATCTTCCCGACCCAGGGATTGAACCCACATCTCCTGCATTGGCAGGCAGTTTCTTTACTGGTGGGCCCACAGGGAAGCTTCAGAGATATGCTGAGTGAAGTAAGCCAGACACAGCAAAGGACAAACACGATGATTTCATATCAAACTGGGAAGTAGAAAGCTGGTTGCCAGCGGCTGAGTAGAGGGAGGACTGGGGAGTTAGTGTTTAGTGGGTGGAGTTTCAGTTTAGAGATGGACAGTGATAGTGGAGAACGATGTGAATGTACTTAGTGCTGTTGACTGTACACTTGAAAGCAGTTACAATGGTAAGTGTTATGTATGTATATTTTACCGCAATTTTTAAAAATTTACAATGAAATTTGATAGCTATCTATTTCACTTGTTTATTTCCATACGGTTTTGAACCTGGGCCATTTTTCTTTTAAATACCCTCAGGTTTGTGGTAGGCAGCCAGTAAATAATTAATAAGTGAGCTATTCATTCTCCACATGAAAGCAAGAATTTTGTCACAACTAGTGCTAAGCAGTTTAGAATTGACAGAAGGCGTAAGTAATAACTAAAGCAAAATGAGTCCCATCTATCTTTCCATCCACAAGTAACTCTTAAACAGGTCAATAGTTGATATATTTCATTTCCAGTTGATTTCCAGCTTTGTGTTTGTCCAACAAGACTTCATGTTTCCCTATGTGCACAATATCTTTAACGAAGAGTAGAAAAACAGTTCTTTAATTCCTTCTAACAGCCCTTTCGGAAAAGGCAATGGCACCCCACTCCAGTACTCTTGCCTGGAAAATCCCATGGGTGGAGGAGCCTGATGGGCTGCAGTCCATGGGGCCGCTAAGAGTCGGACACAACTAGGCAATTTCACTTTCACTTTTCACTTTCATGCATTGGAGAAGGAAATGGCAACCCACTCCAGTGTTCTTGCCTGGAAAATCCTAGGGACGGGGGAGCCTGGTGGGCTGCCATCAATGGGGTCGCAGAGAGTCAGACACTACTGAAGCGACTTAGCAGCAACAGCAACAGCCCTTTAGCCTTAGGCATATCTTTTATAGTCAACTGAGCACAGGCTTTCCCAATAGGGCATTCATTCTCTTTCCCATAGCCGTGAGAGCCTCTGAAATGCCATCTCTTTTGCTTGTCCAACCATCCCTACTTTCTGAGACAGTGATCCTGTTCTGAAGGTTTTTCTAGACTTTGATCCTGAGTAAAAGCCAGTTCTATCAGTTAGGATTTGGTTCACTTGCTAGGAAAAAAGACCTAGCTACAGTGGTTTAAACTGATGAGGTTCTACTTTTCTTTTGTCATATACAGTCTGGAGGGAGGCAATTATTGATGCTGGTTCAGAGTTTTCAGAGGGTTGAAGATTCTTTAGTTTGATTCTTTTTTTTGGTCTGTCTTCCAGATATTGCCACTTGTGCTGCCAGGTCCCCTTTTCAAGCAAAAGGCCATAAAGACAGATAACAGGGCATTCTCAGTAGCTCCACATTTCTCCTTACGTTTCATTGGCTACTTCTTTCTGCAAGGGAAGCTGGGAAATGTAGTTTTCAGCTGGATGCACAGCAAAGGTTATTTTATTAAGGAAGGAGGGAGAATGGATATAGGGGAGGTAAATAGCCTCCATTCGGGAGGCTACAGCATTTCTGAATTTAAGCATTGCTGAGGAGGGAGGGACAAAACTCATCAGAGCCAGTCATGCAGATGGATATGACAGTGGTGACTTCCATGAAACTTCCACAGCTTACATCCTTGGTTTTCAGAGAATATGATGTGTTCTTTTTGCCCTTTCTTTTGTAGAATTGCTGACATATTTTCTTAGTCATACATGTCCTGGAAACACAAAGTGACTTTAAGTAATGGAGGACAAACGGGGTTGCTGAAAAACTAGTTTGCTTCCTCTAATCCGTTTTATCCAGATCTATTTCCTGAGGCAGGACGTTGTGCTGGAAAGAGGGTTGGCTTGAGTTCAGGTGTAACCTGGACACAGATTGTGGAAGGTCTAGTGAGCTGTAACTTACTATTGGTGAGATTTCTCTTTCATAAAATTGCAGTATAACTACTGACATGGATCAGTAGAGGTTGTGAAAATTTGGGAGGGATAGATAAAGTATAGTGCTAAACCCACTCTAGTACGCATGCCTGGAAAATCCTCATGGACAGAGTCCATGGAGTTGCAAAGAGTCCATCGTGACTGAAGTGACTACGCAGCAGCAACGCTAAATATGTTACTTCACTTATAATTTATATTTACATTTGCTCTTGTTTTTATCGTGAAATGCAAAAGGACACATGGCATGCACTTTGTCCTCTGCATCGAGAAGGAAAAAGTATTAAGATTATTCTTTAGTTCAATCTCCCACTGTTCTGTATCTTTTCTGATAAATGTATTTGTCTCCTTTGGTATGGCAAATAAGAATCCTTTGGTTCTAGAAATTAGAAAGAGCTTAAGGAATTTAGAAATTTTTATTATAGATCCCAAGATTAATTACTCATTTATCATTTGAAATATTTCTTAAGTCTTTCTGAGATGAGCTATCCATTCTAAAATAATACCCTGAATTGTTTTTCCCTTGCTTTATACTTTTGTTTGTATCTCCGATAAGGAGCTCAGGATAAACCCCTCAGTAATAATGAATAACTTGTCTAGAATTGGTGTATATTACAGAGACACCAGAGCCTCTCTGTTTTATTTAAGAGCGTATGATTTTTTTTTTTTTTTTGGTGGAGTTAAAAGTAATCAAGAGGATTGTCACATCGCCAGTAGACGTGAAGCAGTTACTGAACTTGAAGGTTATGTCAGTAGCAAAAACAAAAAGAAATAAAATGCATGGTTGGAAGCTGGACTCTGACTTTATCTGTGCTTACCACTCTAGGTAGCTGCTGTTAGAGTCTTGACTAATCAAGTTTCCTAGCACTGCTTTGCAAATCTTACCTTTTCTTCAGGGATAGCTGCTGCTGCTAAGTCACGTCAGTCGTGTCCAATTCTGTGCGACCCCATACACGGCAGCCCACCAGGCTCTGCCGTCCCTGGGAGGGTAGTAAAACAGCTCACCCCTTCCTGTCACTCACTGTAGAGTTGGGCTCAATCCAGAGCTCTGCGTTTGGCTCTGAAGACGATCTCTTTAGGGTGTGTCTGAGCAGAGGGCCAAATGCTTCTCAGGTCAGCTGGAGTTTCCAGATGGCAGCAGGTCAAAACTAAAAATAGGGATATAAGATCTTCTACCCTGACCCATCCATCCCGCTTGGCAGAGGCTGGTTTCAGAAGAGTCTGGAAGTGGCATTTCCACTTCCCGGTTGACATAGGTTGATATCCAACAGCCTAGATCTTCTGCAGTTGATTATTGAAAGAATGTTTGTCAAGTGAAAAATGCTGTCACACTAGAAGAAACCAATGACATAAATGTGAGGGTTAATTATAGTAGACTAGCCGAAAAGTGATCCAGCAGCTCCCACTGCCCTCTGAGTTGTTTCTGAACCGTCCATGTGGCTTGGAAAGATTGTAACTGATCTGTTGGCCAGGTTTGGATCATATTCTCAAATAGAAATTCTCTTTGTATTGTATAAGTTCCAATTATTCTTTTTTTTTTTTCCTTCTGTTTTCTTTCTCTAAATCCTCTTGTCCAAACCAAAAAAAAAAAATTCTAATTTTTCATTGGCATGTTTTATATAATCAGATTCAGGCCTGTGTCTTCAATGACTGAGAGGCAGGAGCATTCCATAGGCTGGGGACCTTTCTTTATTAGGACAGAGGATTCTGAGGGCTGTTGAGGCAGCTTATGAACAATTTGGCAAAGGAATTTTGGTTCCTTCCCCCTCTGAGCATCAGGGATCAACCAAGAGAAGGAGCCCAGGGTGTTTTGAAAGCTCTGATAAACTTCACTCAAGTCAAAGGATTTGCCAGTCACCACTAGGCAGTGGAGATACAAAGACAAGTTTGGAATAACATTTGCTCTCAACAACTTTGCATTTTAGTAGAAGGAGACAGATGCATGAAGAAGAGTGCCACTAAATATATCCAGGATTTAGACTGGAGTCAGTCAAGTGGGGGGCAGGTGTAAGAGGTGAAGGGGAGGTAAAACACTTCATGGGGGTGTGACCCTTGAGCTGAACTTTCAACTGAATGATATTGGCCCCAAGGGCATGTTGTGTTGGAGAAAAGAATCCTTTGTAGGATAAAGCAAGACAGAACCAAGAGCCATATGTTGTTTTGGGGACCAAAACATTTAAAGCATGACGTAGAAACTGGAGTTTCGTAAAGGAGGCCATCAGAGGGGCAAATGGGAGTAGACTATAGTATCTTGTCTCCTATAAAAATAAAACTTTTCAACATGTAAGCAATAGACTATTGAAGGGATTTTAAAGGTAGGATAATGACCCTGGCTACAGGGGCACCATTTGTTTTCTAGTTGGGTTTTTCTGTCATTGATACATAAGGCAAATAATTACTGAGCAGCTACATACTGCCAGTGTGAGGGATTGCCATCTCCCATTTATAAAACCACTCGTTCTCTGACTCTTGAACTAAACTGTCTGTAGAATGCTTTCCCTATTTAGATATGCGGGCAACCCAAGGGAACGACATTAATAACATTTCTTGATTTCTCAGTGTTGGCTTACTCATGATTTTTTAAACAATCAAAGAAAATCATTAGAAAGGGAAACATACTATTTGAAAATGCAGTGCACACATTTTTATCTCGTGATTGGACATGTGACCAAGTGGTTTCTATTGACAGAATGGTTATACACCACTGCACATCGCTGCCAAAAAGAACCAGATGGACATAGCGACAACTCTGCTGGAATATGGTGCTGATGCAAATGCAGTTACCCGGCAAGGAATTGCTTCTGTCCATCTTGCAGCTCAGGAAGGACACGTGGACATGGTGTCACTGCTCCTCACCAGAAATGCTAATGTGAACTTGAGCAATAAGGTAACCTTTTTTTTCTCTGCAAAGCATACCATGCAATGAAACCTCACCTCCAGAAAGATCACTAAGAAATCATGAAGAATTCAAGTCAAATAGAATGTGGAAAGTGTAGTATGCACAAAGATATTTACCAAAATGTTATTTATCATAGGAAAAACTTGAAAAAATGTCTTTAAACAATAAGAGAATGCTAAGTCAGTAATTGCCAAGTCATATAGGTGAGTATATATGCTATGGCCATAAAAATGAGGTCCATAAAATTTTTCTAATACTGTGAAGTTTTGTTATAATATTAAGTCAAAGGGCAACATTGTGACCTCACCAGAATACAGTAAATAAGAGGCTATAAGTTGTAAATTACAAGTCATAAGGTGAAACATTTGAGGTGAAACTCCTTGCTTGTCCTAGTTTTAAGTCTTAGGTTAAAAAGAGAAATTAGGAGCAGGTCTGCCTTCAGAAAGTTCACTTTAGTAACAGAAATTTAGAGTAGCTCTTTTATTCAGTAGATCAAAAAGTTAGTCTTTGTAGGTGAATTGGCAGTTCCAGTCAACCCTTTAAGTCTCTGTTCCTCAAAGTCTTTAGACTCCCCTACCCTTGCATTTGACTCTCCTTGGTTAGTAAAAAGGTTTGTGAAAAGTCCAGCCCACAATTAGCAGGAATGAGGTTACAGCCTCTCACTGTGTTATCAGAGAATTTGGTTTTGTTGACCTGCTTATTATTACCTGAGTCTGAGATTTACCCAGAATTCCAGACCCATGCTCCTAAGTCTTCAGATAAAACAGAAATCTGCAAGAGTGCCCCCAACTACCTGATAATCCAAACTCCCTGACATTTAGCTTCTCCTCTACAGCATGGTGACAGCACAGCTGTGACATTTCGCAGCCATAGCTCAGATATTGGAGGAGAGTTTCAAGATAATTATGGCAACGAGTCTTTAGGAGTTTTAATATTTTAATATATGTGGCCTATACTTTGTAATCGTGGAGGCTTTGAGTCTCCTGGGTATGAATCCTAAATCTGACTTCCGCTTGATGTATAACTTGATTGGACAAGTCACGTGACTTCTCCAAGCCTTAGTTCTATCCTCTATTAAACAATGCCCACAATATTTTCTTCCTAGAAATGTCATGAAGGTGAACTGAGATAACATTTAGTACCTTTTTCCAAGTAGAAAAAGAATAATTATCTTAATTTTAGACTTTTTACAGTTTGAGGAAAAGGTTATGCACTAATCTTAATCACCAAGGCGATTTAACAAATTCTATAAATGAAAAGACATATGTAAGTAAATGGAAACCTTTTCTCACTTTTCATATCTTGAAAATACTTTGTGATCATTGCAGAACAAACAAGTTTGTTTTTTTTTTTCCTCCTGGTTTACTGATTTTCTCTTCTTATATCTTTCTTTTTAAACATTTCTTTTGGGATGTGTGTCCCAGCATTAATGGGAATCACAAAGCAATTTCAAATAGCCATTATAATCAGGGTTTGTTTAAGCTGTTGAATTTCTAAGGTTCATATACTAATGTACAAACCAGATTTATAATAGTTTGTTACAAAATTCTACTTGTCTTAGTGAAATGGAGGACGTGGCGTTCTCAGATTGACACGCCTTCTGGCTTCCGTTAGTATATGTTTTCTTAGAAGCCCTCTTATTAACTCTCCCAGAGACAATATAGGCCTGAACAATTAGTTAACAAGTGAACATTTTCCATAGGTTTGACACCAATGTATAGTGTAACTAACTTTTTTCTTCTTTTTAAATTCCTTTAGCCAACTCGTTGTTATATATATATATATATATATATATATATATATATA
Organism: Budorcas taxicolor; assembly: GCF_023091745.1. NCBI lineage: Eukaryota > Metazoa > Chordata > Mammalia > Artiodactyla > Bovidae > Budorcas > Budorcas taxicolor. Next base: position 29,722,592 of record NC_068914.1, read on the forward strand.
GCATTGAATTCACCTTAAAACCATTTTTATTTTAAAAAATTTAGACTGAGAATACTTTAGAAAGAATTCCTCAGTGTCTACTTCGGTAGACTGAACATTAGCAAGGGAATTCTCAGGACCGAAAGGCACCTTCCAAACCAAGGAAGCCTGGAAGTGTCTAACCGCCTTCCTGAATAAACTCTACCTAAGCAATATATCTACCACCAAGGAAAGTTTCTGGATTTCCTTCAGCGCATGGTACTTACAGAACTTTTAAGAACTTCACAATTCCTAGAAATTGTCTAATACAAAAGTATTTGTAAGTCTTTGCTTCCTTTCTCATCATTTTCTGTATCAAGTATAAGTTATGGTATGAAAGTAGAGAATCAGTAGAATTCTGTTACTCAAGAAGAATTCTGTTTTTCTTGAGTTTCCAAAGTTTTAGACATCAGTTATTGTCCCTCCACCCCGCCCTCCTCATCCTACCTCCCCGTTTCACATTAGACTTTATTTCCTTGCTAAACAAGGAATATTGAGGAACTTCTCTGGCAGTCCATTGGTTGAGACTTTGCTTTTCACTGCAGGGGGTCCAGGTATGATCCCTGGGCACCTGGAAAATCCCATGGACAGAGGAGCCTGGTGGGCTGCAGTCCATGGGGTCGCGAAGAGTCGGACACGACTAAGCGACTTCACTTTCACTTTTCACTTTCATGCACTGGAGAAGGACATGGCAACCCACTCCAGTGTTCTTGCCTGGAGACTCCCAGGGACGGGGGAGCCTGGTGGGCTGCCATCTATGGGGTCGCACAGAGGTCGGACACGACTGAAGCGACTTAGCAGGGGCCCTAAGATCCCACATGCCTCATGAGTGGAAAACTAAAACATAAAACAGAAGCAATAGTGTAACAAATTCAATAAAGACCTTAAAAATGGTGCATGTCAAAAAAATCTTTAAAAATATGAATATTAAAAGATTTAGCTTTTGTGAAAAGTTACATTGAACTAAATACTCAATTGTTTTCACTTATTTCTTTTCTTACTATTCACCAGCAGTTCTCAGATTTTAAGAAAAAGGAACCACGAACCTAAGTTCCTGCTGAAGTGCTACTGTTTAATTGGATTCCGTTTTGCTTTTGACGTTTTCCCACATGAATTTTGAAGACCACAAGTAGCTGTACTTCTTTACACAGCTAATAGACTATGAAATGAAGCTATTGCTATCCCAAGTTCATTTTATTTAAAATAAAATGTATTATTTTTAACAAATGCCATTTAAAAAATGAGCTGTGGTCAAAACTCTATAAAAGATTAACAGATAACTTCTGAACTCAAACAGGGCTGTTTTAACCGTCACATTAAAAAAAAAATCATGAATACAAAAATGATCTTTCTTTATTTAATTTATCCTATTTTATCAAAAGCTGTTTGCTTTTTCCTCTGACTTAATTAGTAGATGGATTAAATGCTATTCTATAGATACTTTAATCCTTGGTTGTACATTAAAGGTACAATAGTTGCCTCAACAAGCTCACAGTGGTTTGAGGAAGACAGACCAGAAAAGGGTTTTAATGTGAGATAATGATGCTCTCAATAGAAGTGAGCACATAGAGGGTTTGCACATAAATAGTAACAATGAGGCCCTTTTCGAGATGAGGGGAGAGGGAGAGAAGCCCGGGAAAGCTGGAGGTGACTCTGTGCCAAAGGTGGAGTAGGTAATCCCCGGGGCAGCATGAACGTACCTGGGGAAACAGGAGAGAGGAGAGCACAGGCCACAATACCTTCCCCAACCATGCTGAAAACCACTCAGCAAAGTTCTCCAGAAGCTTGAGAAAGTCTCACACTTAGAAGGGGGGATTGTGACACTTTGACAAAATGTTATGGCTGAAAATATCTGTTGCCTCTAAAGTGGAACGTGGAACATTGTTCTCTGATTATGTCAGTGTTTGGGTGGTGCCAGTTTTGGCCCCAGGCTTATTTTTCTTGGATTTCAAGTGAAGGCACCACTCCTCCTTTTTCTGTTTCCTCTGTATTCAATTTGGGTGAGCCTCTTCTGAAAGTCTGTAAACAGACTCAGAAAGCCTGGAGTGAGTGACTCTTCCTGAGTCCTGCCACGTGTTTGATAGAATAGCAGCCCTTAAATAAATCATGCCATGTGCTCTTCCTGATGCTGCATTTGGCTCTCTCCTTTCCCCTGACAAGTGGGACAGGCTGATGGTCTTGCTGCACAGATGCCGGCGGAGGAGGAAGAAGGCCTCCAGGACTTAAAACATTAACCTCTAGGAGTTCCCTGGAGTTCTAGTGGTTAAGACTCTGAGCTTCCACTGCAGTGGCCACGGGTTTGATCCCTAGTTGGGAAACCAAGATCCCACATGCTACAAGGCGCAATCAAATAATTTTTTAAATTTTATATTTAAAACATGTGCCAGCAGATCTTGTCTGGTTAGGTATTTTAGGAAAAAAAAACAAAAGAACAGTAACTTCTGTGTTCATGATGGATGAAAGAAAAGAATCTGGAAGCACTTACACCAGCTTACTTTCTCTTAAATATTATTTATGAAAAAATGCAGCTACAGAAGATTTCTAAGCCAGAGTACAGTCTTAGTGATTTTTTTCTTGGCCATTTGAGTAACCACGTAGCCTGTCCATTCTGTGGTAGAGTCCATTTCAAATACCCAGTCTCATAAAATGATCTTGAAATTCTCATGAGACAGACTTCATTTTACATATTAAATTCTCATGAAATAGACTTCATATTACCTTTCACAGACCATCTTTCCTACCCAGAAGCAACATACAGAAAATGTTTTCCAGCCTTGTATTTTAATATTTAATGGAGAAAATGTTATCATCATGTGTAACAGTTTATAAACAATTTTTATTTTAATTTTTGCTAAAGCTAATATCACTAGTAATGCATTAAAACTCTTGCATAATTTGAGTTTTAAAAGTCTCTATTTTTTTAAAAAAGCGAACACTGAAATACATAAGAGGAAAATGATATAATGTCTGGAATTTGCTTTAAAATACTTCTGCAAAGAAAAGAACATACAGGAAGTAGAGTTGGATGAAGCAAGGAGAGGAGAAACTTGATAATTGCTGCGTCTGTGATCAGTACACAAGGTTCAGGCTATTCCCTCCACTTTTGAGGATGTTTGAAATTTTTCAGTAAGCCTGCAGTAACAGTGTTGTCACATGCTAATATATAAACTTACTCTATAACATTTTTTTAACATAAAAATTCTAGGTTCACTCTTCTTGAAGTCATAAATTGTTTCTCTGATATGCTTGTACGTCATCCATCCCTCATGTAAGATGACCACTTTGATATTTTGCAGAGTGGCCTGGCCCCACTCCATTTGGCTGCTCAAGAAGACAGAGTGAATGTGGCCGAAGTCCTTGTAAACCAGGGGGCACATGTGGATGCCCAGACAAAGGTACACAAAAAAATCGTGCCCATCCAGAGCATGTCTGCCCAAGGGGCAACCCAAGGCACTGCTTGTGGCATCCCGTGCACTTTCACCTTTCATGGCCTGAATATGTAGCCATATGTTGATGCCTCCTGTGTTAACACAGTTTATTGACCTTTGTTACAGCGTATCAGCCCTTCAAGGTCAGAGTGTGAAAGCTTATACCTTTCTTAGTTTTTATGCCTGAATTTAAAAATGCATTTAGAAAAATTTGTCAGTCAGTAATTGATGACCTCTTACTTTGTTCAGGTATTGTCTATGGATGAGGTTACATTAAGTTTTACTCAATTACTACTCACTTGCTAAATTCTTTATGGTGTGTCTGATTGCTAGCAAACCCCATCTCTCTCAGCCAAAATAGTTATCTTTTCAAAAACAAATCTCTCATTCATCTCAGAAAACACCACAATTTCAGACTCATAGAAGATGAGTGGATATTTCGTGTCATCATCAAAGATAGGACTTGATATTAATCCTTCTCTCATCATTTTTTTTTCAGTGCTTAAGTTTGTTACTCTTCATATCAAACCTGTTTTACCTATTTCAAAATGTAACTTTTCTTTTTTTCTTTCTGAGTGTCACATATTTGACACAAACATGAATACTTGTTAAGTATTGTATTGTGAATATGAATATTTGGGGGTATAATATAGATTGATTCTGAGGTGTGTGAACAGCTATTGAAGATATTGATAATATAGAAGGATCACTGGGAATTAACCAGGTGAAAAAGTATTGCAGATGTCAGGATCAGTCTGGATTTATGGGACAAGCACAGGGCGCAGCCCTGAGTAGCCTACGCCCTTTACGCTGTGTTCTCGCTACGGCTGTGACTTCTCCACCCACACCTTTTCTTTCTCCAACAGTGGAATTTTATTCCATTCATATACATGAAACTTGTGCTGAGATATTATTTCTATCAGAAGTAGAACATTATCTTCAGGATCAACAGGTGCAGTTTTCCTACTCTTATATTTAAATAAATCTCATGTATGAATTAAATTCACACTTACAGCCTTGAGTTTAGGGTTTTGATTTAGACTGTGCCTTCTAAAAGATAAACCATTATTACAATACTGCTTCCAGTAATTTTGTCCATACTTACAAAGTATTGCATTTAACAGCAAAGTTGAAAAATCGACAGCTGCATCAGCACAAGAAAATATAGGAACTATACAAGAAAAAATTGCCATCTTCACTTAACATATATATTTAAGATTAAGAAAATGGACAGAAATATGGTTACATACAAACGCAAAGCCTAGTGACTAAGAGACTGTATGTACTAAAATATAAAGTGCAAATGGAACCTGATTATCCAAGAATTGAAATCTTAAGGCAAACACAGAGCATGTGTGTTTAGAACATCTTTGCAAGTTATATTTAGTTCTTTTAGAAAGAAGCTGCCCAAAAGAGATATGACCAGGCAAGGTCCTTTATGCTTTTGAAATTCTGTGTTAAAATAGTAAAGCAAATATATTGATCTCTTCTCAAGGTAGTCCTAGATGTGACCTAGGCAGCTCCCCACACTCCAATTTCTGAATGCCTCGTGCCCTTGATGGCTCCTTGGCCTCTTTGGTAACCTATCTGCCCATCTCTCTCTCCACTCTGTTTGCCTTCCAAACTTGTCATTCTAAAACCCACCCCCACTTATCTTTAGCCCTGAATGCCTTCCTAGATAACTGATTATTTAACAAAGAAACCAATGAAGGCGACAGCAGTGACTGGATGCTTTCTTGTTACTTTTCATGAAAATATAAGCATTTAAATCTGAAAAAGTCAGACTGAATTTAGCTTATATTCTTCATTTTTCTTGTATACTTTCATCAGAAAAGGTATCTTTACTTTAGAAATTTACAACTTCACAGTAAGTAGATTCACCCTGTGTTGCTTTATTTATATACACATATACACATGGCTTCCCAGGTGGCTCAGTGATAAAATATCCTCCTGCCGGTGCAGGAGACTCAGGAGAGAAGTGTTGTGAAGATCCCCTGGAGGAGGAAAGGGCAGCCCAGTCCATGGATAATCCCATGGACAGAGGAGTCTGCTGGGCTACAGTCCATGTGGTCAAAGAATTGGACACAACTAAGCTACTGAGTGTGCACATATACACACAGACTTAAGCCATTTTATTTGATTCCCTGTCCCTTTATAAGTTAAAACTTCTAGAAGGCAGTAACAGAGTTCTCTTTCTCAATACTTTTTTGTCCCAGCACATCCAGCGTAGACACCAACACTCAGTCAGGGGTTAAAGCAGTGATTCTCAAGGGCATATTGGCAGGAGGAGGGATGGGGCCGTGAACCTTCTGCTTCTGATTTGCACAAGTGATCCCATGGTTTAAGAGTCTCAGGTCTCTACCAGGGTTTCCCTCTAACCCAGCCCACTCAGGTCAGCCAGTAATCATTTTTGTACTTGGTATAATATTTCTGAAGCATGTACCTTTTCCTGCCCTTTACAAGTGGTGCACTTCAGAACGCATCTCTTGGGAATTCCCTGGTGGTCTGGTGAAGACCCCGGACTTCCAATGCAGGAGGCACAGGTTCAACCCTTGCTCAGGGAACTAAGATCCTGCATGCCTCAGAGTACAGCAAAAACAAACAAAAACCCAGAAAGCATCTCTCAGCCTCTTGAAAAAAATGCCTTGTTTTTTTTTTCTTCTCAGCAAAGATCACAGCACCGAAAAGAAGGGAGGCTGTGATTGTCCCATAGTTGAGCAGGGCAGGAGTGCAGAGAGATGGGTTGTTTGGACTCATTTCTTAACCTTGTAAATAAGGAGCTGATTACATCCCATGAACTTCCAAACTCTTCCTGGTAAAGATGACGTCCCCAGCCAGCATACAGTTAGTTAAAATGTGTAGTACTGATTGATTCACTGGCTTCGGTTTTAAAATAATAATAAATTATCAAGAGCTTTTCTCTGTTGTGGGGGAAAGACCGGAACATCCTGGTAACCACCCGGGCAACCTTCCCACTGGCCCTCTGACCCACCAAGTCTCCCCTTCACTTTGTATTTGAAGTTCATCAGATCATTTCAGATGAAATTGTGCTGCTGGCCACAGGGTTTAATGTTCAATGTTGTTGAACTAAAGTGAAGCCACTTCTTTTGCTTTTTAAAAGGATAATCTCTGGAAGCATTTTATTTAGACCACCCCAAAACATACTGAAGCAATTGTAGTTGTAAGTGGGTGTGTTCACTGAGGAAGTGCAAGGAAGGCCAAAGATGAACTCCAAGAGAACAGTGTTTAGGGGGTGAGAAAATACTGTGGATTTCCTGCCCCCTCTTTCTCAAACTGTGTTGCACAGGAAGGCCCCTAACCACTGCTTAGTAAGATCTCATGCTCAGGCACCACGGATGAGAAACACCAGCCTGAATATTCCATCTGCGCCTGTTTGCCCTTCCTACACAAATACAACCTTTCAATATTGCCTCAAGGAGATGACTCCCTTCAGCTTGTAATGATGGGATATATAGGCAACAGTGAAAAAAGGAAGCAAAGACTGCTCAGTTATCTGAACTGAGACTGTTCCTTAGTTATTCAAAAAAAGGAAGAGTTGCCCTTTCCAAAACATATTGCCACTAGTTGAAAGGAATTGCCCAAATCTCATTTTTCTGGGCATATTTGTGCAAGGTGCTACTTAACGTGGGAATTTTGTGACCCTCAGTAAATGGAGCAGCCTCAGTTTGGTTTCTCTGGATGCAAACTGAATCTTCCTGGCCATGCACTCATATTTTTAACAAAATAGTGTTAGTGGAACAGAAGCAGATCAGTATCTTATAGCAGAGTGAACGCGGGAGAGAAACTGTCCATTAAGATACTTAGAATGATCCAATATCTTTTAAAAATGTGATCAATACAATAGCAAAATAGCCATTGGAAATTTTTGCATCATAGCTTAGGCACATTGACTGAAAACTTGAAGCATTCCTTTAAGCACTTAAAAGTTTGAAATATTTTCTGTAGTTTTTGGCTTGGAAACAGTCATCTGTCCGTAACACTGGGTATGTTTCTTCAATCACTCAAGCTAATTGTACTGAGAACTGGTAGGAGAAGACCTCACTCCCTAAGCAGCATTCTGACTCTGAATGCAGCATCCTGAGTTCCTCAGTACCTGGAAAGAACCCTGCAGAGCAGGCAGGTGGATTCCGGTCTTCAAAGTGGGAGCATCACACATGAAGCGGCTTTAGGGGTTTAAGTCAGACTCATCTATATGTAGTTATGGTGAGCTTATCATCATGGTCTGATTAGTGTGGCTGCTCTCACAGTTCAGTTCATGGAACAGAATCTAACCAGAGTCAGCTCTTCAGGGCAATGCCTACTTTGAGAGGTTTCTTTACCTTCCACAGTCAGCTGTGTTCTGGGCACCCCTTTTTCAGTTCAAATTTAACCCATTTGCTGGAGTGTCTTAGTCAATTTGAGCTGCTATAACAAGAGTACGATAGCTTGGACAAACTTTGATTTCTCAGGGTTCTGGAGGTTGAGAAGGACAAGATCAAGATGCTGGTAGCAGGTAGCCATCTTCTTATTGTATCCTTAGATGGCAGAGAGCAAAGAGAAGAGACAAAATCTCTCCTGTCTCTTCTTATAAGGGCACTAATCCCATTCATGAAGGCTGCACCCTCATGACCTAATTACCTCCCAAAGGCCCCGTTTCTAAATACCATTACTCTGGGATTCGGATTTCAGCATACAAGTTTTGGGGGATACAGACATTCAGTCTGTAGCACAGAGTCACCATAAAGACGTATTAATGCTATCACGTATGAGATGCAGACCCTTAAAAATATGGACCCCTGACCCTTGCCTATTTAGAAATGTTATAAAAGGTCCGTGCTCTCCCTTTCAGTGATCCGGTGCTGCCAGTTCCATTGTAAACAGGGGTTGGTTAAAGACACTGGAATTGTGTGGTGGAGTCTATACAATATGATCGCCAAGGAAAAAATACCTGGAATATCCTTATTTTAAAATATCTAGAATATGTGTGTGTGTGTGTGTGTGTGTGTGTGTGTAGATACATACGCATGTATACACACCTGACACACTTTTAAAATAATCGTTTATTTACTTATTTTGGGCTGTACTGAGCCTTTGTTGTTGCATGGGCGTTTCTGTAGCTGTGACAAGCGGGGGCCCCTCCCTAGTTGTGGTGCATGGGCTTCTCATTGCAGTGGCTTCTCTTACTGCAGAGCACGTGCTCTGGGGCACACAGGCTTCAGTAGTCGTGGCGCGTGGGCTCAGGAGCTGTAGCTCACTGGCTCTAGAGCGCAAGCTCAGTAGTTGTGACACTCGGGCTTAGTTGCTCTGTGTCAGGTGGGATCTTCCTGGCTCAGGTATCGAACCCATGTCTCCTGCATTGGCAGGTGGATTCTTTACCACTGAGCCACCAGGGAGATCCATGTTTTTTAATAGATAGAACTTATAGCCCCTCAGGGGTCAGTGGATATTAATTTGGAGCAATGAAAACAATCCATTGCTTTGTCTAATGAGTGGTTTTCAAGCTGTGGGACTCTAGCTATGTGGACAGGAGTCTTAACTAGAGCATCTATTCCTAGATCAAAGTCATACATCTCAGATCTCCTGAACTCACTCACACCAGCCTCTCCTGCTTCTGTATTTCTGTCCTTCCTAGCTCTGTCATGCATTCTGATCATCGTTACTGCCTTCATGATCATTTAGCCAGTTCATTATTTTTCTACCTTCTTTTTATGCTTCTAGAGAGTAGAATATTGAATAAATGCTAGTCCAAGTCTATCCATTGAGCACTCTTCTGACCCTTTACAAGAAGCCACTGGATACATCTGTCTAAGCCGTCTGTTGCTCTATCTTTTTGTCCTATCTTGAAAAGTTGTTATGAGAATAAAATGAGCTAATGTTAGAGAGAGCACTTGGGGACATTTAATAACTATTTACATGTGAGGTGGTATTGTTATTTATACCTTAGACTAGCTCTGAGAATTGTCAAGGACACTTGTTTTTATACAGGGGGAAAAAACTCTGCCTCCTTAACATTTTGGCTTCTATTTAGGATATCCTTTACTGAAAGTATCCTAAAGATGTTTCTTAAAAAAAAATATATATATATATATATATATATATAATTACAGATGGGATACACACCGCTACATGTAGGCTGCCACTATGGAAACATCAAGATTGTTAACTTCCTGCTCCAGCATTCTGCAAAAGTAAACGCCAAAACCAAGGTAAACTCCTTTCTCCTTTGTATCTACCAAGTTATTGATCTTGAATCTTGTATGGAAGGGAGTTAAGAGTCTTTTCTTCCATCTTCCTTTTACAGAATGGGTATACACCATTACACCAAGCAGCTCAACAGGGACACACCCATATAATCAATGTGTTGCTTCAAAACAATGCCTCCCCCAATGAACTCACTGTGGTAAGAGCAGAGGGTCAGCTGGGGAAAGGGGGTGAGCCGGGCTGGGCTGTCCTGTCTTCTTAACATGTTTCACTGTGCATCAGGGTTGCTTTCTAACTTTTGTTAGTAGGCATAAGCAGAACATTCAGTAGAATGAAGGGAAAAGAACAATAACTGTGTTGTGGTGAGCTGTCCATAGAGGGAGACGTGATCAGTGTTTCCCACTTAAAAACCTACAAACCCGTTGCTGCCTAGTAGGAAGTACATATGTGAGAAGAAGCGCATGTTTGTTTCCTTGATTACTGAGAACATTACAGACTCTCAGATTCCATGTACAGCAACCCAGCCTCTACTGTATGAGTAGAAACAGGTTAGGCGGCTTCTGTGCAAGGTATATCTTTAATGAAGCAGCATTTTGTGTGTCAGTGGGAGAGGACCAGTGAGACACTCGCCCTGTGTTTGTACAGAGGAGACGTGCAAACTCACAGGCGCTGATAGCCGTGGAATGACTTGTAATTTCTAGCCCACGTTTCCCTCTTGCCAGAACGGGAACACTGCCCTGGCCATTGCCCGGAGGCTTGGCTACATCTCAGTGGTGGACACCCTGAAGGTGGTGACCGAGGAAACCGTGACCACAACTGTGAGTAGTGGATGCCGGCCCCTGCCACCCCCTTGCCCTACCAGCCAGTTCTTGGACTGTAGGTTTTCCCAGGCTGCGGGGAGAAGAACCTTGTCCCTCCACTCAGAGACCCAGTCATGTTTTCAGATGCTGTTACCTCAGTGATGGCAGTCAGCAAAGCACAACTCTCATTTCTGATATTTAGAAGTGATATTTAAATAAATATCAGTCATCATAAATCAATCATTTAATTAAATGAGGTTTCATTAAAAACACTAAAAATACCTTTTAAAAAAGTTATAGCTTTCAAAAAGCTATCGAGTTTTTAGTTCCATAGAAAGCTCACTGTGTTTCTTTGTTAAATTTGATATAAAAATATTTAATGAGATGAAGGCAGAAATGTTTTTCTTGTTAGAAATGTTTTCTAACAGCCTTTCTTTGGCAGTGTAAGAACTATGAAAACTCTAAGTTGATTCTTTAAATATTTTTAACTCACAAATGACAATGTATCCATTGTCATCATTATGGTGAAAATATTTTTGTTATAGACACATTAGCCATAGGATCCAAACTGATTTTTCCCACCAGGCTGGGTCCTCTTCCATTCACCTGTTGGAGTTTAAATAGGAAGAACAATAAGGTGTTGCATTAAAACTAAAATCTTCACCGGGAGGCCTTATTGCATCAAATATATTTTTGCAAGCTGCCAGCCTCTAGGACAGGTCATCTCTTTTGAACCTCACCTGATGTCTTTGAACTCTTTCAGGATTTGGTAACTTTGGGATCAAGACCAGGTGTTGCACCATATAAGAGGCTTATTTGAGTTATTCTTGACTCCATGACTCAACACACAGGCCCCAGTCTGAGTCCATAAAATGTCAGCGTAGGACTCTGCAACACTTGGAATTATCAGCTGTGCTTCTTTTTCTGAAAGACCACCTTCCACATAAAGGCATAGTTCACATCTTCAGTCTGGATACACAGGGCTACATACAAAACATCGCTCGAGGGACTCTGTAGCTTCCTGCCTGTTGAGTTATTTGGCTGTATACAGGTTTTAAAAACTAAAAGTTCAGCCTGATGATCACAAGAGAGAAATTCTATAATCTTCTAAAGAGAAAACAGCCGCTTTGGTCAACTAGAGCAATGGTGGTCAACCAGGGCACGTTTCTAACTTCAAGACAGTTTGAATAAATTCCCACCTATTCTTTCATAGAACTCTTGATATTTCATTATCTTAAAATCTATTATTAAATTCTCAAGAAAAGAGTTTAAATAATAATGTTTATTAACCTTAATTTTCTAGATATGCCATGTAACCCTCTCTAGAGTGGGGAAGGAGAGAAGCACAGGTGTTAAACAATGGCCAGACGTCACCATGCTTAAAAGATTTGAAGCCACTGCAATACATACATGAAACTTCTATTTCAGTGTTAAAGGACTGAAAATGGTATAATGGTTCAAAATAGAAATCTTACTTGATTAAATGTCAGTGACCTTCTCATCCATTGCTGTGCCGTGCTAAGTCGCTTCAATCGTGTCTGACTCTTGTGACCCCATGGACTGTAGCCCGCCAGGCTCCTCTGTCCATGGGATTCTCCAGGCAAGAACAGTGGAGTGGGTTGCCATTTCCTCCTCCAGGACATCTTCCCAATCCAGGGATCGAAGCCGCATCTTTTTTTATGTCTCTTGCATTACAGGCAGGTTCTTTACCACTAGCACCACCTGGAAAGCCCATTAGGAAAGTTCAAAATGTTTCTTTGATGTCAAAAGAGCTTTAGGAGAAGATAAAGTTACAGACCAAGACAGTTAAGTTACAGCCTCAGGAAACGTACTGAGAGAAAAGTGTTTTAGGGCTCCAGTTCCTAGTGAAAGAATGTGCACGGTAGTCACACCATTGCTCACACAGCATCATTAGCTGACTTGGTAGGTGATTTTCTGCCAGAGAGAAAAGAAAGGACTCATGCTAACAGGAGGTACAGTTTGCCTGGTGAAGTGAATGAGCCTCCACCAAATGAAGCTTTCACAGTGGCTATAAGAGTCCACGCAAGTCCCTGAGACTGAGTCCAGAGTTGCAGTATCAAGGCTTTATTTCAAGCCGAGATACCGCCTTCTCAGCCTTCCCTTTGCAGTTACATCCAGCTCAGACAGGACTGTAGCAATTCAGGGTGGAGGTCTATGATCCTAAACTAAGCAAACACAGAGCAGCCTCCACCACAGGCGGGTCTTTGTTCAGTCAGCTGTGGAAGCCCCAGCAGCCACTGTCCCCATAAGCAGACATCAATTTTTCAGCAACCTTAAAAATCAGACTGCATCAGGACTTCCCTGATGGTCCAGTGGTCAAGACTCTGCTCTTCCACTGCCAGGGGGCACGGGTTCTATCCCTGGTACAGAACTAAGACCTCATATATGGTGCAGCTTGGCCAAAAAAGAAAAAAAAAAAGACTACATCTTTGATAGGAGTGCCGTGTTTAATATGGAAATTCTGAGACAGGTAATTTAGTTAATGAGTTTAAAGTCATGGCTGAATAGGAAACTGAGTAACTAGAACTGGATATACAAAACATATGAATTAAGCTGTTTAAATTGCATTGTTTAAAATTTCCTATCAGAGCACTTCAGTCACTCAGATGTTGGTTTCTAATAGCATTCTCTGATAAAGGAAACCAGGCCTCCTTGGAGAAGTGACGAAAAATCTAGAGCTGGGGCAGGAAATATACAAGATGAGCCTGGAACCTCTTGTAGTGCCATAAAGGATTCCTCCCAAAAAACTGCCATATAAATAAGTAAATAAATACACATGTATAAAATGATGAGATCTATTAATATTAAAGGGACACAGGAATCCATTGAAAGAGTTCCCAGTGGTCAAAGCTGGAACAATTTGAGGAAAAGAAATATAATAGAATTGAGGTAAGATGCAAAGTATAAAACATATATCTATGCATTCTTACTGATACAGATAAATGAATAACTAGAGAAGAAAATACAAATGTCTCAGTCAAAAGAATTCCAAATAATTGATGAAAATGCTTCACCATCAAGGAGGTGGAACATGATTCCCCAGTGCTGAAGTATATCTGAGGACAGTAACTTTCTTCCAGAGAAAACAGTACAGAGTGAGGGAAGTAGAGTAACTCTATGATGAAGAAAACTGATCGACAGCCTGATGACCAAGTGCATCACTCACCACTGGTAAATCATGCTGATGGTATATATCCTTCAGGTAATAGGATGAAAATGGCATTTTACCATGGTGATGTTCCTCCCCAAAAACATGCAACCCCAGTCTAATCAATGAGAAGAACATGAGAAAATCTCAGTTTAGGGACATTCTACAGAATACCTGAGCAGTTCACCCTGAAACTGTCAAGGTCATTAAAAATATGGAAAGTCTGAGAAACTGTCACAGCTATAGGAGCCTAAGGAGATTGACAATTAAAGCGAACATGGTATCCTGGATGAGATGCTAGATCAGAAAGGATATTTGGCAAAAACTAAGGAAATCTGAATAAAATATAGACTTTAATAATAATAAATCAATATTGACTCATTAATTGTAACAAACGTACCATGCTAATATATGCTAATAATAAGGGAAATGGGGTGAAAACTCTACTATCCTTACAGTTTTTGTGTAAATCTAAAACTGTTCTAATACAAAATACTCATTTTTTTAAATGTTCAATTACAGTATTACATGCTGGAAAAAATACCAAGTAATGCTTTATTTCAACGTGACTTGCACTACTGGTCTTTCATTTGCTCAGATTAAAAGAGGACTCATTCTAAAACTAAAACATATTGTCATTCATATTTTCAAACAAGTAATACTGTCAGTGTCCTTTGGATAGAAACAATCTAGGTAAAAGTTATCAAAGAGCAAGTAAAAATTCAGTAAAGCCTTTGCTCTGTAATATACAATTTTTAAGATTTTGTAGATGTTCAAATTATTCCGCAAATGCATTGTCTCTAAAATATTTTCTGCAGACACATAGTTGTAAAAGTTATGTATTAAAATCTTAATATTTTGTGTTAGAAATTAAAACATAGACATAGGAGGAAAAACAAAAGAAGTGGCTGGCTTGGCACAAGCGACAAAGACGTATTTCTTGCCTTTCATCTGGTTTATCTTCAGCTAGGACTTTTAGTGGGGTGGGGTGGCAGCTTCATCAGACCATGAAAAAGTGTAGCAATAGACTAAGAGAGGCAGTGTCTCTCTCATTTCCTTTGAAAAAACTTTTTTCAGGACCTAAATCTTTTAAGCTGATGTGCTTTGCCACTAGAATTCTTTCACCTTGTATTCATTCTCTGCCATGTGTATGATGAGGACCTCAGTGCTACTAAGGGATATTTATGATGTTATTTTGTATGCAGGAGCTTTGGGGTATTCATCAATCTCACACATAAATCCCACAGTAAATCTATAGATTAATTTAGGAAGAAATGAATAGTCTCAGTAAAATGTGCGGTTTCCTCATACTAAAGTGACTGCTTTTTTTTGTTACTAGACTGTCATAGAGAAGCACAAAATGAATGTTCCAGAGACTATGAACGAAGTTCTTGATATGTCTGATGATGAAGGTATGAAAACCTCCTTTGAGTTTGTAGTAACAAAGAGTGACTGTGTATTTGCTTCCTGAAGGAAATTCATTGCAAAAATGTTTTTAGAAGCATGAATATGTTTTGTTGTAGTGTCAACAGTATGCATTTTTCACACTTACATTGTTCACTTAAATCGTGCAGTTCGTAAAGCCAACGCCCCTGAAATGCTCAGTGATGGCGAGTATATCTCAGATGTTGAAGAAGGTATTTGTGAATTTTTATTGTGATAAAATTTAACTACCAGCTTTATCTTCCACTTCTTATCTTTTAACTATAACCATTCCCTGAGTTACTAACTTTTCATTTTATCTTGTGATTATCAATTAATGTATCATTTAAACAACATGTATTTGATATCACTGTCTTCTTTTGGTCTCTTTGAGTGCCCTCCCCTTGAACCCATTTTCCAGCTTGAAAATATAACTGTCACTACTTATCAGGATTACTTTCTTTCTATTTGTTGCTGTTAAGTAGAAAAGTGATCTTTTGATTGCTTACATTTGAAAATCTAGAGAAGAAAATCTGTTTATATCTAAAATTTTTTTTCATAAGTAAGTGAAGGTTTATGAGGACAGGCTTAAATGCCCATTCTAGGATGTACTCTAAGCTTTGCAGTGAAAGCTACTTTTGATCTTGAACTCATAATGAAAAGCCAACCTGAAAAAACTTGCTTTCAAAATACAAATTTTTAATCTTGATTTCATGAAAGAGACAAAATATAGATGATTATACCTATTCTTCATGTGCTTAAAAGAACCTTCTCGTTTTCCTGCCTCACTTAAAAATTAGTGCATTTAAGCAGGTCATGGTATGTAGATACATTAATGAAATTATGTCTTTATTGTTCATTGAAAACTGACATGTTTACAGTGAATAAATATAAAGATGGCAGATGCTGGCATTTTACTGAAATGTTTACTTAGAGTAGAACATATACTGATGTTTCTCTCCTGCATCATTTGACTCTCCCAAACAACGTTCTGTCTTTCTGCTTCTCCATTTGTCAGCTCTCATGTTGCTTTTTTCTTTTGGATCCATCTTAGCGCAGCTGCTCTTTGTTTGCCTCTAGGTTACCTTTATTGGAATTATTGGCTCCTTCTTTGGTTTTGTCCAGTTTTCATTGGAAACCTAAGTAATGGGAAAGCCTACCTGATCCAAAGTCACGTTAGCTCTTTTGGTGACCGGGGGCTTCCTAGTGTGCGTGCCTGCCCTCCTAGGAATGCTGATGTCTTGAGAGTTTAGGGACTTGGTAATTTACGGACTTGCAAGTACCTGTCTAATTGTTTGTAAATGTTGTTTTGATAAATGTTAAAGGCATCTACTCATCATTTTTCTTTTTCTGTAAACCATCAACTATATATTTACTTCTGTTAATCCCCCGATGGATAATATTTGTATCATCTTTAGGACTCTATGAGTAATATGCCTTACTGTCATATTATATTTCAATGCTTTCTTTTGCAGCATTGTCAGAGTAATTTCTCATGTGCAGAAGCAAAAAGAAAAATGATGGTCTCACAGAAATGCAACACACACAAAATGTGATGTAAAAAATACATTTGCAAACGAAATTGTTATGAAATATAATATGACAATCAAAGACCTAAAAATGTGCTAATTTCTAACAGAATATCCCCAAAGAGCTGCACTGATGAGAGGCCAAGTTTGAATGGACTATATAAACAACCTATACATGTGGAAACCCTTAATTTCCAAAAAGAAGAAATTTTGCATCTCTTAAAGATAATTCACTTAGCTGTTTAACTAGAAATGAGAATTATTTCTTTTAGATTTATATCAGCTTCGGAACTTGAAATGAACAAGCAAATTTTCATTCTCATTTTGTCTATCTTTCAGCCCTTGCATGTGTCCAGGGGCTGCTGGAAGCAAATGGCTCTTGACTTCATAATGTGTAGAATTTAATGTTCAAAGGGGGTTGGTTAAAGGTCATTCAATCTGAACAACCGTCACCTAGTGCTAGAATTACCTCTGTTAGGAGATCCTTTTCCCAGATGCCTCCATGTGAGTTTCCCAATTCTCAGTCTGCCTATTCCTGTGAACAACTCTGGCTTTAAACATTCTTCATTTTCTGGAGCACTCTGTCACTGATTCAGGCTTTAACT
The DNA here is from genome assembly GCF_023091745.1 of Budorcas taxicolor. Taxonomy (NCBI): domain Eukaryota; kingdom Metazoa; phylum Chordata; class Mammalia; order Artiodactyla; family Bovidae; genus Budorcas; species Budorcas taxicolor. Next base: position 29,739,764 of record NC_068914.1, read on the forward strand.
CAGTAACTCAGGCTCTGATCAGTTTGGTGCTATTTAGAACAACAGCCAGCTCAATTCATGTAAAATCCTTCTGATATTTAGAAGCACTTTTCATGTTTCTTATCAATATTGTTTCCTTCAGTCATATTACAGGCACTTCCCGCCCTCCCACCCGTCCACCCCCCGTTCCCTTACCATCACGGTCAGTCTCCTGTGCACATTTCAGGGTGTCTGTATCCACCTCCAGTGGAGGTGGCCAGAGCTGGACACCATATTCGAGGTACAGTCTGATCAAAACAGAGTCTATCAGGGCTCTTGTGTTGTCCATAGAAGATACTAAAAATCTACAATTGAAGATAAAAATACTGTTGAGGTTATAATATATACTTAATTGAGTCCTATTAATATTACTGTCAGCTAATGTCCCTAAATTTTGCCTCCATGAGGTCCAGTAAACCACATTAGCCGTTTGTCACATACTTGGATCATTCTCTGCTGCATGCGCTAGCATTTCTATTTTACTCCAAATCCTACAACAAATCATTTTGAAAGTTTAATTCGAAAAGGAGCCCTACAACTGCAATGACAGTATTTACATCTGACTCATTTGTCGGGTAGATTTGCCAGGGCTTTGCCACTGTAGTCTGACTTGGCGCTGCTGGTTTCATTAAGCCCTTTTGAATGGAAACAACTGTTTATTTCCATGAAACCACAGCATATTGTGAATCTCTCTATGTGAGAATTAGTAAGATCTTCAGGTATCCCAGGTGCTAAGAATATCAACAGCTTTTAAAAGCAAATAAAAATAATAAGCAAAATATGCTGTCAGTTTTTCTCAAGAAGAATGAATTTGTAACATGGGAAAATATAATTATAATCTAAGTTATAAAAATCAAGTGAATATTAAGGGAACAGTGCCAAAAGTAGTCTCTTTTTCTCTCTCTTTCTTTTTAATTTTTGCTTTCTCTTTGTCCTCTTTCCTTGGTCCATGATGAGAAATTAGTCTAAGTTAAAAAGAAAAAGTAATGTTGATTAATTTGTCAAAAAAATTTTTCAGAAAAACAAGGCTAAATGTTATCAGTGAATGGCCTAAGGAAACAATGGAGCCAAGTTACAGAGTAAGAACAAAGGTTGACATGTCAGCACAGCAGAGATAAAGCAAGATGCTTAAGGCAGGTGATGAGTCCACATGTTATATGGGTAAGGGGTAGGTAGACCTACTTGGAGGGCCAGACTGATTCACAGACATCTTAATGCTCTACTTTTTTCTTTCCCAGAAAATATGTTACATGCATATAAAATTAATATACATGCAAAATTAATGTTGATTCTAGTACCACTTAGAGTGTTCAGTTTTGCAATTCAGGTTGTCATTAAAAAGAAAGAAAAAACTAAATTGGGGTAGAGAAGAGAGAGGGAGGGAAGAAAGAGAAGGGAAAGAAGGAAAGGAAAGGAGGGAGAGGAATAAAAGAAGAAAATGGAGATTAAGATTCAAGTTGTCTTCTAGTTTGAGTCCTGCTCCCAAGAGTCACCATGGGCTTTGATTCAGCAGTGATTTTACATTGCAAATTCCTAGAAAATGTATTTTGTCAATTTTTAAGAATGCATAATCATGTTATTTTAGCTTGCAAAATTCTAGTGGGTTGGGTTATAGCAATAAATCTAAAGAACTGCAGATGGGACATAATGAGAACTGGAATGAAGCCATGGAAAGTAAAACCCCAAAAGGCAGCTCTGTGAAATAGGACTCCACTGAACAGGTTTCTGAGACAACTGGGTGAGACAACTCTTGCTCGGAAGAATTATTTAATTCCCAGTTAGTTACAATTCAGATAAGACTGCAGAAGCTCTTTCAGGATCAAATGTAGACACTAAAATATTAAAAGAAAATGCTAAAAGTCTAAGTACACTTAGAAATAATTGTCAGATAGGAATACCACAGCCTACCAGGTTTTTGTGAAGTTTCCTATTAAAGGAAATCCAAAAATCTGGAAACCAGATTCCAGATCCCTCAAAGAGCAAAGAAGGGGTTCATTAAGCAGAATAAATCTGTCTGAACCAGGAAAAAAGTTTTGTGTACTAAAACTGCTATCAACTGGTCCTTTGGAATTGAAGCAGTAGAAATCTAAAGGCTTGATATCAGGTTTGAGCCTCTCAGAATGTAAACTCATATAAAAATCTGTGTGTGTGTATATATATATATATTTATATATATATATATATATATATTTTTTTTTTTTTAAGAATGAGATTCTTTCTTTGTGTGGTGGGTCAAAATCTTTGGATACATTATTTATAAAAACATTTTTAAAAGTCTAAAAAAAGAAAAATAATTGTCAGATAGGTGTAGCTTTGAGATATAATAAAGCACTGATGTTTCATCTGCTAATATGAGAGAGTCGTAATTGGCTCACTTTTGTATCAAAATCAGTGCCTAATGGAAGCAAACCACAAATTCCAAAGAACTAAAACAGCAGATCAGTATTCTATAGCCCAAGCTCTTCATTATACTGATGAGAAATAAAGCCCAAATGAATGTTGTGTGACTTTCCCAACCAGGTTAGTGGCAGAGTGGGACAAGAAGACACATCTGATAGGTGGCATTAGGTCATCTCTTTCATAACTGCAGTAACATGAGCTGTGTTCTTATATTAGAACCCAAAATTGAATTTTTTTTGAGCTTCAAAAAAATGTGTGCTTAGGAAAAGGAACAAATTGAAAATTGTCACAAAGTAATAATCATTCTTTTTTAAAGACCCAATGAAACTACAAGAGATAGTCCTCTGATCATCTTGGCAAAGGACCAAGATTCACATTCACGTAAAATAGCTATAAACATAACGTAGAATGGATTTTAAGAACTCAAAGCAAGTAGTTTTAGCAAACATATCCCAGTATTTTTAATGAGGGGAGAAAAAGTAGAATTTCATTTGGCACAATCTGAAACTCAAAAAAGTTGGAGAAATTATTTTGGGAAACACAAAGCCAGATATTGGGGGAGATGCCTTACAGCCTCTCTTCTCACCAAGCGCTTTGGACTATCCTGATCTCCTAGTCATCCTAATAAACACTTCAAACTATCATGTTTTTAGCTTTACAGATCTGGAAAGAAGCCTTGAAGATTAGTTTGCCTCCAGGTGGTCCAAGGGAGTCCTGGTTGCTATGCAGAGACTGCCCTTTACTTGAAATCTTACCATTTTATAAATACCTGTAAAATCATAAAATCTAACTTCTTGCCTGATATTTCTCTGCTTACAACTGACCTTTCAAACAGATGGTACATAATTGCATGCTACTCTGGCATGGCAACCCACTCCAATATTCTTGCCTAGAGAATCCCATGGACAGAGGAGCCTGGCAGGCTATGGTCAATAGAGTTGCAAAGAGTCAGACACACCTAAAGTGACTTAACAAGCACGCTCAGCAATAAAGTCAAAATGAAATACCAGACACAGAGACCTAATCTTAGTCTCTATTGTCTCCCTAGAACCTAGTACAGGGCCTGGAACAAAACAGCTCTTCAGTAGGTGTTTGCACAGCTGCAACCTAACAGAGGAGACTCAAGGAGAGGATAGTTGTATACAGGTTTCTGAGAACAGGCAAGATGAAGAAAATTCGCCTCCTGTGCTCCCTGTTCCAGTCATTATACCCTGTCTCACTGAGACAGCCCTAGGCTACGTAGTGAATCAGTAAACATCTTTATAATGACTCTCCTAAGAGGTACCTATAGCTCAAAGAATAGTTCATGAATTTAAAAGAATTTCCAGCTAAAGGAAAAGACTTATGGGCGGAGACAGAAGTCTTGATTCTCAAACAGAGTCAATCCTGTCTTTGGTAGCCTGTCTTTGGAATTGGAATTGTTTAGTGATCTTCATCCACACTGACCACTTACCCTACCACGTACTTGACGTGTCTATACAGAATCTCACAGATGTCTCAGCCTGCCCTAAACATACCCTGCAAACAGTGTTTCTTCCCACCCTTCTCCAGGTCAGTAAACAGCTCTATCACCCAAGCTAAAACCTGTGGTTCTGTGTAACCTCCCTTTCTTACGCTTATATCCAGTCTGAATCTATCCATTCTGCTTCCAGAATACATCCCACATCCCTCCACTTCCCACTGCCGTGACTCTAATCCACCCGCTGACGTGCCGCCCATGGAATACTGCAGAAGCCTCCTTGCAGGTCACTTCTGCACTTTCCCCAGAGACTCAGTTTTCTATACAGCATCCTCAGCAATCTTTTAAAATGTAAATTGGATCGTGTTATTCCATTCCCCAGCTTCAAACCCTCCAGACCTCATTTGTTGTTCCGTTGCTAAGTTGTGTGCAACTCTTTGTGACCCCATGGCTTCCCTTCCTTCACTGTTTCCTGGAGTTTGCTCACATTCATGTACATTGAGTCAGTGATGCCATCCAACCATCTCATTCTCTGTCACCCCCTTCTCCTCCTGCCCTCAATCTTTCCCAGCATCAGGGTCTTTTCCAATGAGTCAGCTCTTCACATCAGATGGCCAGAGGATTGGAGCTTCAACATCAGTCCTTCCAATGAATATTCAGGGTTGATTTCCTTTAGGATTGACTGGTTTGATCTCTGAAGCTCATAGCTAGGTTTTAAAGATTCATTCATATTGTTGTATATAATTGTAGTTCATTTGTTTTCATTTCGATATATTATTCTATATGCCTGGATCATAATTTGGTTATCCATTCTCCTGTGGATGGAAGCATGGGTTGTTTCCTGTGTGGGGCTGTTGCAAACAAAGCTGCTATAAACCTTATATATGTTTCCTGGTACACATACATATAAGTACATTTCTGTAGGGTATAAACCTAGGATTTTAGTTGCCAAGTTGTAGCTTATGCAAAGACAATAGAATTCTTCACAACCAGGTAGGACTAAACTAGGATTATAAAATTAGATAGTGAGGCTATAGAAAACCAGGAAAATAATGTAAAGAGAGATATTATAACATGAGAAGGAGGCAGGAGGAGGCTGTGATGGGATAAGAATGCAGGCAGTGGCTTCTGGGGTGCTGACGTTCTATTTCTTAACCTCTGTGGTATTTATTTTATAGCAGTCTGTTAAAATGTATGTTGCTGATGGACATCTAGGTTGTTTCCATGTCCTGGCTATTATAAACAGTGCTGCGATGAACATTGGGGTACATGTGTCTCTTTCAATTCTGGTTTCCTCGGTGTGTATGCCCAGCAGTGGGATTGCTGGGTCATAAGGTAGTTCTATTTGCAATTTTTTAAGGAATCTCCACACTGTTCTCCATAGTGGCTGTACTAGTTTGCATTCCCACCAACAGTGTAGGAGGGTTCCCTTTTCTCCACACCCTCTCCAGCATTTATTGCTTGCAGATTTTTGGATCGCAGCGATTCTGACTGGTGTGAAGTGGTACCTCATTGTGGTTTTGATTTGCATTTCTCTAATAATGAGTGATGTTGAGCATCTTTTCATGTGTTTGTTAGCCATCCGTATGTCTTCTTTGGAGAAATGTCTATTTAGTTCTTTGGCCCATTTTTTGATTGGGTCGTTTATTTTTCTGGAATTGAGCTGCATAAGTTGCTTGTGTATTTTTGAGATTAGTTGTTTGTCAGTTGCTTCATTTGCTATTCTTTTCTCCCATTCAGAAAGCTGTCTTTTCACCTTGCTTATAGTTTCCTTTGTTGTGCAGAAGCTTTTAATTTTAATTAGATCCCATTTGTTTATTTTTGCTTTTATTTCCAGAATTCTGGGAGGTGGATCATAGAGGATCCTGCTGTGATTTATGTCGGAGAGTGTTTTGCCTATGTTCTCCTCTAGGAGTTTTATAGTTTCTGGTCTTACATTTAGATCTTTAATCCATTTTGAGTTTATTTTTGTGTGCGGTGTTAGAAAGTGATCTAGTTTCATTCTTTTACAAGTGATTGACCAGTTTTCCCAGCACCACTTGTTAAAGAGATTGTCTTTACTCCATTGTATATTCTTGCCTCCTTTGTCAAAGATAAGGTGTCCATATGCAAGACAGGAAAAAAGACACAGCTGTGTATAACGGACTTTTGGACTCAGAGGGAGAGGGAGAGGGTGGGATGATTTGGGAGAATGGCATTCTATCATGTATACTATCATGTAAGAATTGAATCGCCAGTCTATGTCTGACGCAGGATACAGCATGCTTGGGGCTGGTGCATGGGGATGACCCACAGAGATGTTATGGGGAGGGAGGTGGGAGGGGGGTTCATGTTTGGGAACACATGTAAGAATTAAAGATTTTAAAATTTAAAAAAAAAGAAAAGAGAAAAAAAAAGAAAATTTCCAATTTAACCTTTCAAAATTAAAATTTTATGAACTTGTAAAATAAAAAAAATAAATAAATAAATAAAATGTATGTTGCACGTCATGTACTCATTTGCATGGTTGCTGTATTTCAAAATAAAAGTAGCCACCTCTTCTAAATAATACACATACACCCCCAAACGAGTACAAATACAACAGTAAAATAAAAACTTCCCAAGGCTTTACGATGTACTTAGAGTAGAACTCACAGCCTTTCTGTGGTCAGTGAATCCTGTGTAAATATGGCTCATGGTTCCTCTTTTGCATTCTCTCAATCACACTTTTTGATTTCTTCCTAATACTCCTCTCAATATATTAGTCATCAGTTCCAGAAAAGCAAACTTTTTCTGGCAAGGACCAACAATTAATATTTTCAATTTTTCAGGCTGCATGGTCTGTGTCCTAACTGTTCAACTCTGCCATTGTAGCCCCAATAGCTAACAGAACAAATGAGCAGGGATGTGGGCAATAAAACTTGATTTACAAAAACAGGGAGGGGACTGGATTTTGCCCAGACTGTCATTTGCCAACTTGGGATGAATTTTATGTTCTTCCAAAGTAGGCTGTCCACGCCATGAAAGCAGAGCTGTCTGTATCGCCGTCCGAGCACTTAGGACACAGACACAGGGGTCCTCACGCGGGGGGGGTGCTGCCACACATTTACCTGTGTCTCTGTCCTTCCCCACCCCACCCCGTCCCCACCTAGGAGTCGACATAAATGAATACTCTCAACGACACACACAAGGTACTTACCATTTATTGAGCCCTTTCCATGTTCTAGGCATTAAGCACCATACATTTCATGTACTATGTTGTTTAAGCATCACAGTGACCCTCTAACTTAGAGCCATTGGTATGCCCATTTTATAGATATGAAAATAAGTTCCAGCAAGGTTAAAGACCTTGGTCAATGTCACACAAATCAGTGCAGGGGCTTATAGTGGAATCCCAGTCTCTAACCTCTAACATTCAGGTAATTTAGATAAGAATCCTAAAACAATCGGATAATTGTAAGTTGTAAATGAGATAATGTATAAAGGTTAGCACAGAGATAAGAAAGCCTTCCTCAGTGATCAATGCAAAGAAATAGAGGAAAACAACAGAATGGGAAAGACTAGAGATCTCTTCAAGAAAACCTGAGATACCAAGGGAAGTTTTCATTCAAAGATGGGCAGAATAAAGGACAGAAATGGTACAGACCTAACAGAAGCAGAAGATATTAAGAAAAGGTAGCAAGAATACACAGAAGAACTATACAAAAAAGATCTTCACAACCCAGATAATCACGATGGTGTGATCACTCATCTAGAGCCAGACATCCTGGAATGAGAAGTCAAGTGGGCCTTAGGAAGCATCACTACGAACAAAGCTAGTGGAGGTGATGGAATTCCAGTTGGGCTATTTCAAATCCTAAAAGATGATGCTGTGAACGTGCTGCACTCAATATGCCAGCAAATTTGGAAAACTCAGGAGTGGTCACAGGATGGGAAAAGGTGAGTTTTTATTCCAGTCCCAAAGAAAGACAATGCCAAGGAATGCTCAAACTACCACACAATTGCACTCATCTCACATGCTAGAAAAGTAATGCTCAAAATTCTCCAAGCCAGGCTTCAACAGTACATGAACTGTGAACTTCCAGATGTTCAAGTTGCATTTAGAAAAGGCAGAGGAACCAGAGATCAAATTACCAACATCCACTGGATCATCAAAAAAGCAAAAGAGTTCCAGAAAAACATCTACTTCTACTTTATTGCCTATACCAAAGGCTTTGACTGTGTGGAACACAACAAACTGTGGAAAATTCTGAAAGAAGTGGGAATACCAGACCACCTGACCTGCCTCTTGAGAGATCTATCTGCAGGTTAAGAAGCAACAGTTAGAACTGGACATGGAACAACAGACTGGTTCCAAATAGGAAAAGGAGTACGTCAAGGCTGTATATTGTCACCCTCCTTATTTAACTTATATACTGAGTACATCATGAGAAATGCTGGGCTGGATGAAGCACAAGCTGGAATCAAAATTGCAGGGAGAAATATCAATAACCTGAAATGCAGATGACACCACCCTTATGGCAGAGAGCAAAGAAAAGCTAAAGAGCCTCTTGATGAAAGTGAAAGAGAAGAGTGAAAAAGTTGCCTTAAAACTCAACATTCAGAAAACTAAGATCATGGCATCTGGTCCCATCACTTCATGCAAATAGGTGGAGAAACAGTGGAAACAGTGACAGACTTTGTTTTTCGGGGCTCCAAAATCACTGCAGATGGTGACTGCAGCCATGAAATTAAAAGATTCTTGCTCCTTGGAAGAAAAGTTATGACCAACCTAGACAGCATATTAAAAAGTAGAGACATTACTTTGCCAGCAAGGTATCTAGTCAAAGCTATGGTTTTTCCAGTAGTCATGCATGGATGTGAGAGTTGAACTATAAAGAAAGCTGAGCGCCAAAGAATTGATGCTTTTGAACTGTGATGTTGGAGAAGACTTTTGAGAGTCCCTTGGACTGCAAGGAGATCCAACCAGTCCATCCTAAAGGAAATCAGTCCTGAATATTCGTTGGAAAGACTAATGGTGAAGCTGAAACTCCAGTACTTTGGCCACATGATGCGAAGAACTGACATTTGTAAAGACCCTGATGCTGGGAAAGATTGAAGGCGGGAGAAGGGAAAGACAGAGGATGAGATGGTTGGATGGCATCACTGACTCAATGGACATGAGTTTCAGTAAGCTCCAGGAGTTGATGATGGACAGGGAGGACTGGCGTGCTGCAGTCAATGGGATTGCAAAGAGTCAGATGCAACTGAACTGAACTGATAAAGGTTAATCCAGATATCTCCATGAATGTTAGTTACAAGGCACTTTATCTTACTTAATCTTCTCAAAGTAGTTGAGAGCAGTTTTGGAACTATTCTTACTCCTACTTTACATTTAGTCCTAATTCAAAGCCCTAAAATTTTATTAGCCCTCACTTGCATTAAGGTTCTAAGCCTAAAAGGGTTCAAGATACTTGTTCAGGTTCACATAACCAATGAAACTGTAATTTGAATTTAGGTTTTTTTTGAATTTAGGTTGTTTTTACTTTCAGTGAGGTGCTGTAAGAGCATATATGAAAGTAACAAGAAAATGCAAAAGAAGGGGAGATGACTGGAGGCCTCAAAAGGATGAATTTTATGGAACAGACAGAATGTGAACAAGCAGAAGTTTGGGGGGTTGAGGAGAAGGGAAGGGACTGGAAAGAAGTGTTCTAAGTTCAGGGTCAAAGTATCAGAGACCGGAAGAGCTCACAGAAGACTTCAGCATGAGGCAAGGGGTTTGGGCACTGACCTGGCTGAGGATCCCAGGGCAGGGCACAGGGAGGAATGGAAAACTCTGGGCACACTGAGAGGAAGAGGAATGCCAGAGGGAGTGGTGAAGAACAGAGGGAGAAAACCAGAAGAGTGAGCTCTAGTGGATGCCGCCCATGGGAGAAACTTCCCTGGCACGGTCCAGTTAGATGAGCACAGGCCATTTGGGAACCCCTGATGACCACAGCAGCTGCCGTGTTCCTAATATGAATACAGACCCAGAATAAGTAGTTCTCATATAGTTTTGTGTTTTTTTCCCTAGAAGCTATGACAGATGAGCAGCTGGAGCAGTCTATGGCATGAAGGGGAACAGGGGTCAGTTAAGAGCTGACCGGGAATTAGCATGTTTATTGATTAAGTACAATAGGTGGTCTTTTCATTCATTCAAAACAAGTTGTAATTTTGAATATGATTCCTTCCCACTCCCACTTCTTTTAGTCTCTGGTAATCTACCCCGAAAGTCTGAGCTTCTTCATGGGGAAGTGGGTCCTCATGTGACCACCTCTGCCCCCATCCCCCAAATTGGACCTCTACTACAGAGAGAACCAGAAGTGGAGGGTGACACTGGGGAAAATCAGCACAGAGAATGCTTGGCCAGGAAAAGGCAGGGTGGTGGCAGAGGGCCGGGAAGGGGTGTGGGGTTGGAGAACGGGAAGATGTTACACATGGCAAGAGGTGGTCCAAGCACCAGGGCCAGAAGCACACTGAGGCTGAGAACTGACCGCCGGCTATCTTTACCTTGTATGTATACAGCTTTTAGGTAGAGGTCGGAGATAGAACACAGATCAATAACTGGTGTTTGCTGCTCTGCACAGTGAAAAGCAGTTTAGGTGTAAGAGAAGGAGAGACCAGGTTCAAGCCCACAAAGTAGACGTGATGCTTATACTGCTTTATACCTGAGGGTAGTGAGCATCTTCTGGCGCTTTGCACACCCAGTCCTTATATACAAACATAATGAGCCAAGATCAATGAGGTCTGGATGTGGGGCGGAGTCTAAACGAATTTGTAAGAAAGAATGAACAGAAGGGACTTACTGGCATGATACAGCCACCTTGAATTTAGCAATGTAATTTCTCCATAAGTAAGAACCATTTTAGTGTCTGATTTCACAGTATTACTTTGTGGCTAGTCATTGTCTGGTCTTATTTAAAAGTGGCATGCTGCTGCTACTGCTAAGTCGCTTCAGTCGTGTCCAACTCTGTGCAACCCCAGAGACAGCAGCCCACCAGGCTCCCCCGTCCCTGGGATTCTCCAGGCAAGAACACATAGATTTTAGCTAATAAGTTCAGTGTAAGTAACCCCGTACTCCTCTCTACCTGCATCCTGTCTCTGTTCTTTAGTCTCCATTTGACCCAAGTCATTGTAACATCTCATCTTCCTCAGGTGGCTGACAGTAATTTCTGGACTAGGGTTAAGGAGTATTGATAAAAATAGGAAAAAATTATAGTGTCTGCCCCAGCATTGTCTTTTTCTAGCTCTTCACAGGAAAGACACAGAATTCTTTTTCCTTTCTGGGATGGGTTTGTTTATTAACCCAACCAAGATCACAGGGGATGGTTTCCATTGCCCCATCTGGAAAGCGTCCAACACTGAGTCATGGGTCCTTACTTTGGAAACTGTATCTCACTTGGATTAAGGAATAGTAAACTGCAATGCAGTTTTTAAAAAAGGTACATCTAGCCACAAAGAACAGAATAATGTGTAAGACCAGAGAGTCACACTGACTTTATACTCGAAAAAATCAGCCTAAATAGAAAAGTCATTTGTTTTGTGCCATAACGGCGACTTGTTCTTGTCAATGCTAAAGAGATGTACAAACTTTGCCATTAAGCCCAGTTCCTTTGTGGGCAGCAATGAAGTCAGGATCTTACCAGCACCTGGAGTTAGGGAAAGAAAGAAAAAGATAGCAGGTGGCCCTCCCATGAGAGAGGTACACTAATCCCTTAAAATGACACACGCTTCTTAAGACCACCTAGGTCACCCTTCCTCATCTAACAGTGTCTCAGCTTTCCCCATTGCTCTCACACCTTTTGCAAAGAAAATGTACAGGAATCCTTGCTTAATACATGCTCTTCCTCCAAACTGCAAAATGAAAGATGAGATGCACACTGATCTGAAATCTAAGTAACTTTCACACTTATTTATTGTGTGAGTCTCAGAATTAGACTTTTAGAACTAGAGTTTGAAGGGAACAGCTACCTACTCCAGTGTTCTGGCCTGGAGAATTCCATGGACTGAATAGTCCATGGGGTCGCAAAGAGTCAGACATGACTGAGTGATTTTCACTTCACTTTGAGTGGATCAGTTCAGTTCAGTTCAGTCACTCAGTCATGTCTAACTCTTTGCAGCCCTGTGGACTGCAGCACGCTGGGCCTCCCTGTCCATCACCAACTCCTGCAGTTCACTCAAACTCATGTCCGTTGAGTCAGTGATGACATCCAACCGTCTCATCCTCTGTCGTCCCCTATCCTCCTGCCTTCAATCTTTCCCAGCATCAGGGTCTTTTCCAATGAGTCAGCTCTTTGCGTCAGGTGGCCAAAGTACTGGCGTTTCAGCTTCAACATAGTCTTTCCAATGAATACTCAGGACTGATTTCCTTTAGGATGGACTGGTTATATCCTTGCTGTCCAAGGGACTCTCAAAAGTCTTCTCCAACACCACAGTTCAAAAGCATTAATTCTTTGGTGCTCAGCTTTCTTTATAGTCCAACTCTCACATCCATACATGACCATGGAAAAAACCATAGCCTTGACTATGGATGGACCTTTGTCGGCAAAGCAACATCTCTGCTTTTTAATATGCTGTCTAGTTTGGTCATAACTTTTCTCCCAAGGAGTAAGCGTCTTTTAATTTCATGGCTGCAGTCACCATCTGCTGTGATTTTGGAGCCCCCAAAATAAAGTCTGACACTGTTTCCACTGTTTCTCCACCTATTTGCCATGATGTGATGGGACCAGATGCCATGATCTTCGTTTTCTGAATGTTGAACTTTAAGCCAGCTTTTTCACTCTCCTCTTTCACTTTCATCAAGAGGCTCTTAAGTTCTTCTTCACTTTCTAACATAAGGGTGGTGTCATTTGCATATCTGAGGTTACTGATATTTCTCCCGGCAATCTTGATTCCAGCTTGTGTTACATCCAGCCCAGTGTATCTCATGATGTACTCTGCACATGAGTTAAATAAGCACAGTGACAATATACCACCTTGACTTACTCCTTTTCCTATTTGGAACCAGTCTGTTGTTCCTTGTCCAGTTCTAACTGTTGCTTCCTGACTTGCATACAGATTTCTCAAGAGGCAAGTCAGGTGGTGTGGTATTCCCATCTCTTTCAGAATTTTCCACAGTTTGTTGTGGTCCACACAGTCAAAGGGTTTGACACAGTCAATAAAACAGAAGTAGATGTTTTTCTGGAACTCTCTTTCCTGTTTGATGATGCAATGGATGTTGGCAATTTGAGCTCTGGTTCCTCTGCCTTTTCTAGATCCACCTTGAACAGTTGGAAGTTCACAGTTCATGTACTGTGTTGAAGCGTGTCTTGGAGAATTTTGAGCATTACTTTACTAGCATGTGAGATGAATGCAATTGTGCAGTAGTTTGAGAATTCTTTGGCATTGCCTTTCTTAGGGATTGGAGTAAAACTGACCTTTTCCAGTCCTGTGGCCACTGCTGAGTTTTCCAAATTTGCTGGCATATTGAGTGCAGCACGTTCACAGCATCATCTTTTAGGATTTGAAATAGCTCAACTGGAATTCCTTCACCTCCACTAGCTTTGTTCATAGTGATGCTTCCTAAGGCCCACTTGGCTTCTCATTCCAGGATGTCTGGCTGTAGGTGAGTGATCATACCACTGTGATTATCTGGGTCATGAAGATCTTTTTTGTATAGTTCTTCTGTGTATTCTTGCCACCTCATCTTAATATCTTCTGCTTCTGTTAGGTCCATATCGTTTCTGTCCTTTACTGAGCCCATCTTTGCATTAAATGTTTCCTTGGTATCTCTAATTTTCTTGAAGAGATCTCTAGTCTTTCCCATTCTGTTGTTTTCCTCTATTTCTTTGCACTGATCACTGAGGAAGGCTTTTTTCATCTCTCCTTGCTATTCTTTGGAACTCTGCATTCAAATGGATATATCTTTCCTTTTCTCCTTTGCTTTTTGCTTCTATTCTTTTCAGAGCTATTTGTAAGGCCTCCTCAGACAGCCATTTTGCCTTTTTGCATTTCTTTTTCATGGAGATGATCTTGCTCCCTGTCTCCTGTACAATGTCAGGAACCTCCGTCCATAGTTCATCAGGCACTCTGTCTATCAGATCTAATCCCTTAAATCTATTTCTCACTTCCACTGTATAATCTCTAGGGATTTGACTTAGGTCACACTTGAATGGTCTAGTGGTTTCCCTACTTTCTTCAATTTCAGTCTGAATTTAGCAATAAGGAGTTCATGATCTGAGCCACAGTCAGCTCCTGGTCTTGTTTTTCCTGACTGTATAGAGCTTCTCCATCTTTGGCTGCAAAGAATATAATCAATGTGATTTCAGTGTTGACCATCTGGTGATGTCCCTGTGTAGAGTCTTCTCTTGTGTTGTTGGAAGAGGGTGTTTGCTATGACCAGTGCGTTCTCTTGGGAGAACTCTATTAGCCTTTGCCCTGCTTCATTCTGTACTCCAAGGCCAAATTTGCCTGTTACTCCTGGTGTTTCTTGACTTCTTCTTTTGCATTTCAGTCCCCTATAATGAAAAGAACATCTTGTTTGGGTGTTAGTTCTAGAAGGTCTTGTAGGTCTTCATAGAACCATTCAACTTCAGCTTCTTTAGCGTTACTGGTCAGGGCATAGACTAGGATCACCATGATATTGAATGGTTTGCCTTGGATACGAACATAGATCATTCTGTCATTTTTGAGATTGCATCCAAGTACTGCATTTTGGACTCTTTTGTTGACCATGATGGCTACTCCATTTCTTCTAAGGGATTCTTGCCCACAGTAGTAGATGCGGTGGTCATCTGAGTTAAATTCACCCATGCCAGTCCATTTTAATTCGCTGATTCCTAAAATGTTGACATTCACCCTTGCCATCTCCTGTTTGACCATTTCCAATTTGCCTTGATTCATGGACCTAACATTCCAAGTTCCTATGCTATATTGCTGTTTACAGCATCGGACCTTGCTTCCATCACCAGTCACATCCACAGCTAGGTGTTGTTGTTTCTTTGGCTCTGTCCCTTCATTCTTTCTGGAGTTACTTCTCCACTGATCTCCAGCAGCATATTGGGCACCTACCAACCTGGGGAGTTCATCTTTCAGTGTCCTCTTTTTGCCTTTTCATACTGTTCATGGGGTTCTCAAGGCAAGAACACTGAAGTGGTTTGCAATTCCCTTCTTCAGTGGGCCACATTTTGTCAGAACTCTCCACCATGTCCCGTCCATCTTGGGTGGCCCCACATGGCATGGCTCATAGTTTCATTGAGTTAGACAAGGCTGTGGTCCATGTGATTAGATTGGTTAGTTTTCTGTGATTGTGGTTTTCAGTCTGTCTGCCCTCTGATGGAGAAGGACAGAGGCTTACGGAAGCTTCCCAGATCAGCGTCCTCATACTACCATATTCCTCTTCCTTCGTATTCCAGCTTCTCTGCATTTTGAGAATGCAAATATTGGGAGGTTGAGGGAAAACTGTGATCAGAGTCATTTGGATCCTTCATGATGAAAACGTACTGTCTAAACATTAGTGGAGGTGGACGTCCTATTATAAGGTTTTGAATGGATGGAAAGGATTTTCTCTTTAAAATTACATAGGTATTTATGTCCCTTATTTGAACCTTCAAAAACATAAAATTGGCTGTGTCTTACCTGTCTTAATTTGTCTCTGAAGGGGTTAATAATACTGTGGAATTTCTGGAAAGATGAAAAGAAGTAACATATCCATAAAACATTTAAAGCAGTGATCAGCATAAAATAGGTGCTCGATAAATGGCAGTCCCTGTTTTTTTTTTTAATCAAATGGATATGACTGTCTGTATTCTTCCTGCTGTATGATTAGAAATAGGCTGGGAGCATTTAGGGCTTCAGTTTAAAACAGCAACAACAAAACAGTGTGGGTTGACATTGCATTGTCACCCAATGATGCGTTTATGTTGCTTGTCACTTGGATGACAATTGTTAGTCTATAATCAATTTCAAGAACCCTAAAAATCTAACCCAACCAACCCATTTCCTACAACTCAGTTGGCTGTGACTTTAGTAAAGCCAGCTGCTGTCGGTCCCCAGCATTCTGTCCCGCTAGGCGTATCCTGTGGCCTGGGATAGCCCACTTCCTGCTTCTGCCCTTCTCTTCCTACCTTTACTCACACACCCTCCATTCGGCATCTACCAGATCTACAGTCCAGTGTGCTAGCCTCTTCCTCTGTGCTCCTGTAATACTCTGTAATGCCTTTCACACATCTTCTGTCCCGGTGGTGCAGTGAAGTTCCTGGGCTTTGCAACCTGACCTTGTGGGTTCTAATCCAGATTCCACCTCTAATTAAATGTGTGAGTTTTGAATAGTAACTCTGAATCTGTTTTTTCATCTATAAACTGGAAATAATAGTACCTGCTTCATAGGGTTGAGGATTAAGTGAGACATTCAAGCACAGTGTGTAAGACATGCAAAGCAGTAAATCTTTGTAAACCAGCAAGAGGAGTACAGGATTTGTATCCTTGTTTTTATCTTGGCCTTATCTCCATTATTAGAGACTAAATACCTCAAAGGCAGTAGTTGGCTTTACTCCTAACATAGGTCCTTGCCCAGCGTTCCACTGTCTCACCACTCAGAGTGGGGTGCAGGTCACCTGGGGGCTTGTTATTCATGCAGAATCTCAGGGCCAATGCCAGACCTATGGAATCAGCATCTGCATTTTCACAAGGTTCCGTGAAATTTGAGAAACACCACACTTGATAAAATATATCCCTTGAAATTTGAGAAACACTGCACTCATTCCTTGAATTCACTTGCTGAAGCGGATACTTTAAGTATGCTGGTAATAGCCACTAGGAAAACAGACATTGAATGCGGTATGATCAGTACTGCCGTTACATCGCTGGCATTTATTTACTAGGATCCTTTAGACGAGTGGTTCTCAAAGTGTCTTCTCCAGATCAGCTGCATCAGATTCACTGGGGAACTTGTCAGAAATGCAAGTTTTCAGGTGATTCGAAAGCATCCCCGAGGTTAGACCCACTGCTTTAGAACATTGGGAAGCAACCAGAAGTACCACACTAATAAGGTGCATCCCCTTCTTCCTGCCTTGTTGTTTCATTTCTTCTCTTCCATCTCTTTAAAGAAGCAAGCCAGTCAAATCTTTACATTGTTTCCTTTCTGTGTTTGCTGGATACTTGCTGATGCACATACACCACTTATACCTTTTCCAGTGTATGGAATACACAACCTATATGGCTTATCTGCAGTCTCTGTATTTTGTTTTGTTTTTTTAATTTTATTCATTTTTTGAATAGGTGATAGATGTGCGTGGTATAAAATTCCCAAGGTACAAGAGTTTACCGTGAAAAGTAAGTCTCCCTGCTTCTTTCTCCAGTAATAGAGTTCCTTTATCCAAGGCCAATCATTGAGCTTTCATCACAAACATTTATTGAGCACCTACTATGTGCCAGGCATTGTTCTGGGCACTGATATGGAACAAAACAGAAAAACTCCTGCCTTCACAGAGCTGACATTTCATTTACCGATTTCTTGTTGTATTTGTTCAGTAGCACAGAATTTGGCAGTAGTTAAAAGCAGGACTCTGGAGTCAAACCAACTGATTTTAAATCCAATATTCCCCATGTTCTAAGTGATCTCAAGCTATTTATTCTACCACTGTGAACTGGGTTTTCTTTGTCCTGAAATGGAGATAGCAATTCTATTCTGTAAGGTTGTTGTGAGAATTATACTTGTAAAGCACCAAACAGTGCCTGGAACAGAGTAAATGCTCAATAAATATAGGTGTTGATTATAATGATGTGATCTCATTCTACTGTTCCATAATGTAAACTAGAAATAGCTAGAGGATTTATTTTCTAGTAGTATCTATTTCCTCTCTTTGCTATGTGATGATCAAAAAAATCACTTTTTTTCAGAACAAGCACCATAAATTTGCCCTCTCAGTTCTGATCATTAACAGATTGATGATAAGACTGACTTCTATGAAGTAATCAACCTCTTTTTAAAAATCACTAGAGCGTAGAGACTGTCTTCCTCTTTATTCTTTTTAATCCAGCTTTTTTAAAAAATCCCATGTAATTTGGAGGTTTTTCTACTATTATTTCATTTGGAGGTATTTTGTACCATTATTTTCAGCTTTTTAATGTTATAAAGTACATTCCTTGGGGAGAGTGTGCATTTCACATCAGAGGGATTAAACACTTCCAAGCAAAGTTTCTGACAATACAATTTGACCTTAAGGAACATTTTTTGTGCTTCTAGTCCCCAACCAGATAGGAAAACTTTTTTAACCCCTGGAAAAGTAACAGAAGTATTCCTCAATGACAGTCTTAAGATGGAAAAGATTAGAACGAACAAAAAGGGGGAAAGAGAGAAGAAAAGAACTCCTAGGGCATGGAAAACATTTACATATTAAGCAAAGAACTGTTTCATTTATTTAGCATAAAAAAATTATTAGTGGGCATAATGAAAGATTGCAAGGAAGTTGCATTGGTTATTCCCCCATGTACTGATCCTGGACCAATGGGCTAAATTCTGAAAGGGAATGTGACCGACCACAGTCCTGATAACCATTTAATATATTCTTTTTTCGCCTTTGTCCCTGATTATATTTTGTATTATTTCCTGGCAGACTGGGTGTATGGATCTTTGAAAGGTTGACTGTAGTATAGGAAGCCTCTTCTCTTCACCTTGTCATGAAAAAAGGACTAGGAGGAGGGGATGCCTTGGGAATGGAAGTGAAATGCCTCTGAGGTAGATTTGGAGTGTTTTGTATTCTTCTTTAAACATTTTCCTGCCTCTGATATTTTATTGTCAAAAATGGGTTAACACAAGAACATCAGGGCTTGTAATTTTGAAAGGGATAAAGTCCCTTCTGGGATTCCCAGGTGGCTTAGTGGTAAAGAATCCCCCTGCCAATGCAGGAGATGCCAAAGCCATGGGTTGGAAGATCCCTTGGAGGAGGAAATGGCAACCCCCTCCAGTATTCTTGCCTGAGAAATCCCACGGACGAGGAACATGGGAGCTACGGTTCAAGGGGTGGTAAAGAGTCAGACACCACTGAGCGCATACACAGAAAGTCCCTTCCAAGCAGGCGAGGCTTCCTTGGGCGGCACCTGCCCGTGTGCTCTTCTCAGACTTTGTCTGCACTAATCATATGCCCCACTGCGGAGCTCACTCGGACTAGGGGTGCGTTAGGCAACCGGCGTGTGACCGCTTTGCCTTACTCCTGCAACTTGTCATTTCTCATTTGCCTCTGTTCCCACTACTTATTACCTTAAACTCAGTGGTTTAATTTATTATCATCATCTCATGGTTGGGTGAGTTAACGAGGCTCAGCTGGGTTCTTAAGATCTTTCAGGAGTTTGCAGTGAGATAGCAGCTGAGGGTAACTCAGTGGGCTGTTCCATGTGGCAGCATCATTCAGGGGTCTGTCACCTTGATTGGGATGGCTGGGACAGCTGAGAACTGACTGGCATCTCTCTCCATAGGGCTACCTTGACTCTCTTTACGCCTTTATAAGGGGTGGCCTCTTGGTACTCAAATTTCTTGCCTTGGGATTGACTCCTCCCCTTTGGAACAAGCACTCCAAAGAGACTCAGGCAGAAACTGCAAGGTGTCTCTGAACTCAAAGTTCAGAGTCATGTAAAATCACTTCCCCTGCATTTTACTGTTCAAAAATCAAACCAGCTCAAATGTAAACAAGTGCAGTATACAAGGCATGGATACCAGAAACTTGGTTCACTGGATGGGGTAAAGAGGGCATCTTTAGACACGAGCTACCACACCCTCTTTGCCAGAAAACAGTCAGACTTACCTTCAGCATAGCAGTTGTGCCATTGCGCCAGATGCTTCTAGGAAACATAAGCCCACACAAGTACCTGGTGGAGGTGGCTTAGTCACTAAGCCATGTCCGACTCTTGCGACCCCATGGACTGTAGCCTACCAGGCTCCTCTTTTCATGGGATTCTCCAGACAAGAATACTGGAGTGGATTGCCATTTCCTTCTCCAGAGGAACTTCCAAACCCAGGAATCAAACCCAGGTCTCCTGCATTGCAAGCAAATTCTTCACTGACTGAGCTACGAGGGAAGCCCCACACAAGTACTTAGTAAGCAAAAATTTATAGGGTTTGGTAATGTTTACCGTAACTAAATATATCTGATATTGTATGAGTGTTGTTTGTTCATAGAATTGCTTTTGTTTGCTTATATGCATTTGTACCTGTTGGTCAGAAGCTGCTACTGATAAAAATATTTTTGGATTATAGAATGGATTAGAGTAGTTACCCAGACACTCAACACAGTTCATCTCATTCCTTTCTAACCTTTGTATAGCTGTGTAGTGTACTGTACAATAATTATGGAATATTTTGTTCATTAAAATGAGAGTGTATTAATGTTATTCATTCATTCATTCAACCAACAGGTATTTGTTGAGTACCTATGATGAACCAGGCTCTGTGTCAGGCAGTGAAACCTGGGTTACTTGGTGCTATGTTGGGATTTTGCCCTGACTAGTATCAGTCTTAGCATTTTAAATATTAATTATATGAGTTCATGCATTCATATGTTTGGGCACTAAAGAAAGCAGATGTTTCAGAACAATAGTAACAGTTGGTGCTGACTACACCTTTCTTTGTGCGCTATTTCACCGAATCCCCCCAAGAGGTCTTAGGACAGAGGCAGCATTGATATCCAAGGTTCAGCCGAGGTTGAAAGTATGACTCAAGAGTCAACAGTATTCCTACTACACTAAACTGCATTAAAATAACACTTTTATTTCTAAATTCCGTGCCTTTTAAGAAAAATCTTCACCATTCGAAAATGGTGAATGCATAACTACTTAATTACTGTTACTTAATATTCATAAGACCACTTTAGTCATTGGCCAAATGTACTGACAGCTCCCATCCCCATCCCAACACTGGGCTTCTTTAGGCTTCGTACTGACCATTTCTGAGGCCTAAGAAGGAGATGTCAAAAAGAATAGAAACTTACTGAAATTTTATGTATCCCAGCCACCAAGCTTGGCATGCCAAAAGAGCACGAAGCTGCTGTGGCCTGTAGATGGGGGAAAAAAGTAAAATCATCAAGCTATTTAATAAAAGCGATCATGAATTCCAAAAATCTTGATGGAGCACTTACAATACGGCAAGCCCAGGACAATATGTGTTCTCACTCTCCCACGGGACAGACCAAGCAGATGTTTTTGCTGCCAATACACTCTGATACGGGAAACACACACGAGGGACACTCAAGAGGGTGAGTGGAGGAGGAGAAGAGTTCTAGAAAGACGCAAAGATTGGAGAAATTACTCAGGTGAAGAAGGAGGGGTGAAGGTTCCATCAAAGGAAGACACCCTAGGTAGTGGCTCAAAGTCTAAAGACGTTCAGAAATTCTAGGGACTGAAAGAATTCTGTGTAACAGAAGGGCAGGATGAGTGTGGAGGGGTGGCCGGAAAGCAGCTGGGCAAGAAGTCGTGAAGAAGGAAACTTTCCTCGCAGTCCTTGTTAGGAAGCTGGAATGAGTGGCCACCACTGAATCAGACTTTGCTGAGTAGTTTGGGGGTGGGGGCTGTTTGTTTGTTTTGTGTTTTGGCCGTACAGTGTGGCATGTGTGATCTTAGTTTCCTCACCAGGGATCGAACCCGTGCCCTCTGTCTTGGAAGCACTGAGTCTTAACCACTTGACTGTCAGGGAAGTCTTAGTAGGTTGGATTTTAAATGCATCTGTGGCAAACAGGTTAAAGTTCAGACATTTTCTCCGTTTTAACCATGACTTCCTCTTCCATTCTTTAGAGTTGGAAATGATTCTTTTTATTATGTTTATATTACTATTGGGGCGGGGGATATTTTTCAATATGTTTCAGGCATTGTAAATGGCTTCCCTTTTCATTCTGGGTATTTGCAATGTTGATTACAGCCGGGCAGATCGAATTCTAACGCCAGGTGTCATATCGTCTGAATATTAGATGAGTCATTATTTATGCATTGATCCAGGAGCAGCAAATCTGTTCCCCACCTCATCAGTTCTACGGATTCATGCTTCTGTATATTTAGGTAACCGTGCAAGAGATAGATGCAAAGTATGAAAAGGTGCTGCACACCCACTTCCTCCAAGATAATGTGGAAACCCTTTTGCCCTTTCTAGCCTGACTGTTCAGCTGAGGGAAAGCGATTGAAATTGCCTCTCCCGAGTGCCCAGGCGGCAGATGCAGAAGGCCCACGAGTTTTTCCCTCCACTGCCAACAGAAACAGGGTGGAGCAGCTGGGAAGGGAGGCCGGGAGCCCCAGAGAGAGGGGAACCGTGGCCTAACGCAGTGACGCTCCTCCTCAGCTGCCTCTAGCCCCTCGCAGCCAAGACCTCTCTCCAGCCAGCCCAAGCTCCCTCCGCCTCTCGCCTTCTGCGTCTCTCGCCTTCTGCAGGGACTCCTCGGGGAAGGAGGACCACTCAGTGACTTTGATCCCATCAGGGAGACGAAAGAGTTCCTGCAAGAGATAAAACAGAGCCTCCACTCCATTTCCCCCGCTTGTCTCACTTCCCCTTTCCTTCCACTCTAGAGAGAAACAGCAGTGATGAGTGCTTTCTCCGGCGCTGCTTGGGGAGCTCTTGCCGCTTCTCTCTGCCCCACGGTTTCCCAACCTCAATCCGAGGGCAGGCCCTCCCTCCCCTCTCTGCCTTTTTTTCCCTCCTTCCACCTGACAGGGACCATAAATAACCCTGGCTCCTGGTGTTCCCAGCTGAGAACAAAAAGTTATAAAGTTTGCCTGGAGCTCTCTGCCACTCCCTGCCGGGCCTCTGTTTTCTCCTGTTTTTCCTCTCTACCTGCGTTGGCCGTGTCTTTCTTCAGGTTGGAGAAGAGTCGCCTCCCCATGAAGCCCAGTGGCTCGCTTGCTGCCTCTCCCTAGATTTCAGGCTGTCGGCTACCCGATTAGGCACCGGGCACTGGTATCAAATTACCGAAAGTCTACACTGGAGCAGTCCTCATATTTACATACAAATAAGTCTGGGGCTCGCATTTATGTCACCATTCGGTTCTGCTAGAGGCTTGCCAGAGGAGTTGTTAATCCAATCAGAAGGAGTTTTAAAAGGATGTCTTCGGAGTGATCAAAAAGGATCTTGATCTCAATGAAATGTGGCCAGATTTGGGGGGGATTTTTTTTTTTCATCTGAAAAAAGATGTGTAATTCTTCAGTTGCTGGAGAGGAGACGAAGATGCTGAGAGGAACTCGGAGGTGGTGTTGAAGACCGCGGATCCAACCCAGGGATTGGTTTTTTGGGGGCTGATCTGGAGGTAGATTCTAAATCACTGTCTCAGGAATTCCTGGAAACATCAGGAAAACATTTGACCAGCCCAGCCTGGTGGAAATGGCTTTAACACAGAGTAAGAGCTTTCTTTAAGTTGTACTTGGTGTGTGCTGTTTTTGTTTCCTCCGTAGTGAATGTGCAAATAGCCCAGCTGTAAAGTAACTTAAAATAATCTCTTGGTTCTGGGTAGCTGTAGAAAGCTGATCTGTTTAGTTTTTACACTTGCAAAAACGGTAGTTGATAATGTATTTTTAGACTTGATTGGTAGTTTAAAAGCTGAGCTCTTGTGGTTTGCTGAGTTTAAATGAATGGAAATTATAAACGATGCTGAATGAAGGGCTGGAAAATAGAGCTGGAGTGGTGAAATTGCTTACCTTTGAGAAAACAGAAAACATACACGCCTTTGAAATCCTGTTCAGCCAGCCAGGCTCGTATCCAGTAGAACGAGAGTCGAGTCATAAAAAGGAGAAAAGAGTTTGCCTATTTGTGGAAGGAACTTTTCCACAGCCCATGCTACATTTTGTAAAGGATGGGAAATGTCCCAGAGGGCAAAAGGCATCTGGAAAACCTGCCCGGTCACTCCTGGAATGTGTTTTTTTTTTTCCGCGTGAGATCATGTTATGCCTGTGTAGCTAGTAAAAGTATTCTATGCACTTACTCTGTATAGATGGTTCAAGAACAGTTTATTTCTTTCCAGCTGTTGAAGCCCCAATTTGATCTCTGTTGAGGGTAGAGCCACTTTCTGAGCAGGGTTCATACACCGGGGCAGCTGTACTGAGCTGTTCATTTGATAGATTTCGAAACAGTTCAATGTGGATGTGTTTCAAGGTTTCCCCAGTTGAGCAGTTCTAATTCAAATTAAATCACTTGCCAGTTATTTACATAACCCCAAGCTGAAATCCTGGTTGTGAGAAAACCATTTAAAATAAAGTTAGTTCTCTTCCCACAGAAAATTTCCAGAACAGGGAAGAAGAGGTGCCTCTTATTTTGCAATCCAGGTCCATTCAAACAAACTGCCCTCATCATGGTCAGGCCAGGAAAACTCAAGCTGACACAAGAGATGAACCTTTCTAGTTGGCTAGGGCTTGAGGCAGGGACAAGGAAGATAAGGAAATGTTTTAAAATTGGTGCCTAGTGCCAGGAGCTCTTTCTGCTGCTTAAATTCACTCTTGAAATGATGAACTAACCTCTGCCTCTACTTTCTCCTTCTAAAGGGCAGTTACAAATATTATCCAGGGGATGGGGGCGGGGGGAATAAACATGAGAAAATGGACGATTAGCTAATGACCAGGGGAGCAGTTTTCTGCCCAAACAGGCACATTTTCAGAAAGGAAGCTCCTGATTCGGGCTTGCTTTGTGCATCCACAGGTGAAGATGCAATGACGGGAGACACGGACAAGTATCTCGGGCCGCAAGACCTTAAGGAGCTGGGCGACGATTCTCTGCCTGCAGAGGGCTACATGGGCTTTAGTCTGGGGGCCCGTTCTGCCAGGTATTTCGCTGTTGCTCTTTACTCGCAGTCAATTTCAAACAACCGTGATGTCATAAACTGAAACCATTTTCATTTTTCACATTATCCCCACAAGTGCCCTTGGGGTAAGGATGTGAATTTGGTGAAATGCACACATGCTCTGCTATTTTCTTTTGTGGTTTTCAGTCTTTAATTTTATGTGAGTGAACGTGTTAATTGTTTGTTCCGTTTTTCCCTACCTGGCAGTCATGCTTCAAGCATAATATAGCAAAAGAGTTCCCTGACAGAATGAGGAGAACCAATCTGGGTCACATGTTTTAAAAATGAGTTTTGTTCTATAAAGAACTAAAGAAAGAAAGAAAAATCCCATTTTCCCATAAGTAAGAAATATTTGTGTTGATTCTTCACTATACTCTTTTCATGACTGAAAGAACGATTTTTGATTGCAACTTTAAAAGAGTGCATTCTTGGGAAAGAATACATATCGCTTATTGGAATTGCCTAGCAACTATTTGAGCATCTCTTCAAAAGCTCTGCCATTTGTTCGTTTACAAGGGACATGTTAAAGGTGAAACGGTGACTTAATCAGAAGTCAGAGGCAGGAATGGTGGCAAATTCAGTGCTGAAAACTGAAGCATAAAGCTTTTGTATGTGGAAAACCTTGGCTCCCGCCTGACCTGGTTGAAAGGAACAGGACCTTGTCCAGAATTTGGAGACTTCTTTACCCTGGTTGGATTAACAGCATGTGTGCTGACAGTCAAGTTATTTTTAAGCTAATAATTAAACCTTCTGAGTTAGAGCCCTGGGGACATTTTCCTATAGTTTAAAATTTTGTCGTGAAAAGTTTCGTTGTCTGATAGTAAATGGCACTTCCCACAAAGTAAACCTGGGAGTTTTTTCTCAGTGTCATTGATACGGACAGTTTTAGACTCAGAATTGATTTTTCTTTGAGTCAGTCTTTTTTTTTCTTTTTTTCCTTAATAGAATTTGAAACCTCATGTAACTTAATCAACTTTTGACTTTATACATATATTTATAGAAGGCCTTAAAATCTTTTTGCAGCAGATGTCATTAATGACAAGAGGAAAAGGAGTTTCTAGAAAGATGTCATATTTCAGTTAATCACAGATAACAAGTTACAACTGAAAATGTGCAGAATCTTAAAGGACCTTAAGGAAAACTGTTTAGAGACGTAATAGCTTTAGTAATCCAATAACTAGCTGATTCGATTCCTCAGATAATACATAAAAGCCACATTTCATGACTCAGTCATTTGTGTGTAGGGAATTGTAGCAGCTGACCTCCAGTGAGAGGTGAAACCAGAATATTGTCTCTTATAAACTTTCCACAAGGCAGTTCTGAGGCTTTCATACTTCTAGTTTGGATTGCACCATTCCTCTTTGTTGCTATTATATGTAACTCATTTTTTGACATTGGCAACTGATGTTATGCTCAGAGGCAAATTTTTAAAAAATCTCCAAAGCTGATGTGTTTTTTAAAGTACTGTTAGCGTATTACCAAGTATAATATTCTGAGTGTAACATTTAAAAAGGAATACATTAAATGTGTAACTCATCCAAACCATAACATTTTTTTTCTTTTTTCCTGTCTGATTTCTTTTTTTTTTTTTGCTTTCTACTTCTCCTGTTTTTTCTAAAAATACTTAAAAATAGTCCCAAGATCAGGTAAGAAGATATGGCGCTCTGATGGTGCTTCTCCGCCTTCCCAGCTCATTTTCTCGCCTTTGTTTTCTCGTCATTTTGTGCTGTGCTGTGGTGCCGTGTGCTTTTTCTGTTTTTATTTCTCTGCTCAGCTTTAGAAAATCAGTTTTGTGATTTGGGAAAATAAGCAAGTAGCTAAATGTGTAATAAATAATGTAACTTATGCAAAGTTAACTGAATACATGAGGAATTTTGTTCCCCTTAACATAAAAGTTGTGTAGTGCATGAAGTAACTGGAGAGATTGCCCTAGGTTTATAGGCAGAGCCTTGACTGGAAGGACTGTTTGCTGAGTGCTGTTATCTTTGAATTGTGCTGGGTACATTAAGATAACTTCAGAATTCTGAGGCATGTGTTTTTCTAACACTTCCTCTGCTTAACACTTAGAGTATACCGATGGCTACAGATAATATCCTTGACCTCAGTGAAAAACAATGTAATGCTTTCCAGACCCCCATGCAAATAATCTCTCATTTAAGTAGCTGAAAGCACTTCGATGTGTTAAGGATTCACGCTGAAGCTTGACGCCTTTAATGGGCTCTCCATCTACCTAATGTAAGTTGGTCAGGAGTAGGAATTTTGTCCAGTGAAGACATCTTTAGACGTTTCCACTGATGGCTCCCAATTCTAGGCTCTGCTCGTTCATTTACTCTCCTACAGTAGTTGAAAGAAAGAAGATTTTGTTTTTTTTTAAAATGAATACATCTTAGAGATGTTTAAGGACTAAACTTAAAATTAATATGTAAACATTAAAAAAAACTTTTAAGTATTTGTTCACATGTACAATAAAACCATTTCACATACCACCAATATTAATATCTGCCTTGGGAACCATAATTGAGAGAAATTAATATCTGTATTGAACAGTGCAGATTGAGTTACATGTCCATCACTCTGTTGGAAAAGAAAGTTCTGTTGGATAATGTCGAGTTAGAAAGTAGAAAGACAATTCCTGCTTTTAGGAAGCTTATATTGCATCTGAGAGAAGGCATGGGGCTAGAAACAGGAAAACAACAACAAAAGTTTGCAATAAAAACAGGGGGAAAAAAAGTGATGGGTCGTGACTGGGCACTGGAGGCCCGACTATGTAAGAGGTCAGAGGCACGTGGCTTACTAAGTAAGCTCTAGGCAAGGATAATGCTCACTTTCTTCTTTTCCTTTTATATCCAATTTCTAATATTGTGTCCTGCCCATAATAGTCACTTAGTAAGTATCTGCTCGAAACACTTAATAATGACTCTGTAGAATGATGTCTGTTTTAGAGAAAGTAAGGCTCTCATCCTAGGAGCACGTACCAAGCCATTTGTGTAGACACTTGAAATAAAGCCTATCATTCAGGGGCCTCTGTATCTTGATATAAAAATACCTCCTTTGGGATAGTCTGTAGTACACCCAAAATATATCCATATATGCCTTCAGTATTCTGTGCTTGCACAATATTTTATGCAAACACAGAATCATTTCTTAGGTATGTCCCCTTTGCTCTTTTCTCTGACAAGCACAGACGAAGCAGGGCTGAGGCCAAAGTCTGACCAACGTTGCTGGTAAAGATTCAAGCAGCCACGTTTGGATTCAGACATTTTACTACTCCCTAGGCGGGGCCAACTTGCCTCCACACCAGGCCCTTGTCCTCCACACCAGGAAAGATGACACCAAAACCAAAGGGGCTGTATGTCTACACATTAGCTGTGAGCTTCCCCATCGCTGAGGAGCCCGTTCTAGAAGGCCGGCTCAGCAGTCTCGTATTCTGCAGCTGTCTTTCAAGGACGGTGAGACAGGAAGCCTCAGACCACTTTCAAAACAGGAGTCAATGAGAAGCCACCTCATGACCACCTACCTGGTAGGGAGGCAAGGGGCCCTGAAGCAGCTTCTCACAAGACTCCATGCTCTGTGCTCCTGAAGGATCACCAGGGTTCTGCCAGTGCTTATATGAGCTGCCACTCCAGTCTGCCTGGATATTATGTAGCTATATGTAGATACGTGGATATATGTAAAGTTACTAGGATCCCTTACTCTATTGGTTTCTTTTTTTTTTAATCAAAATATAACTGACAAATAAACATTATATTAATTTCAGGTACATGACATAGTGGTTCCACATTTGTATATATTGCAAAACAAGCACCATAACAGTAACACCCATCACCACACATAGTTACACTTTTTTTTTTAGGATGACAAATTTTAAGGTCTCACTTAGCAACTTTCAAAAATGCGAAACAGTGTTATAAACTATAGTCAGCATGCTGTACATTAAGTCCTCAGGTCTTATTCATTTTATAACTGGAAGTTTATACCTTTTGACCACCTTCACCCATGTTGCCCATCCCCCAAGCCTTCTTGATATGAGTTTAGAGGTCAAGGTGGTAAGTGGCACTTTAGGACATCAGGAGTCCTGCACTCTGGGAAGTTCAGAGACTGCATAGAATTTTGAGAAAGACTAGGAAGGAGAAGAGCAGAAGAAGCAAAGCTAAAAAGAGTACAGTAAGAGAAGGCAAGATAATCGTGTATGGAGTTTGAATTTTTCACAGCCAGAAAGATGGCAGCAAAGATCATGTCAGGATAACACTTTTGTTTCTTTATGTTTTCCATGAGAAGCAATTGCAAACCAGAGCGCTCAGTAGGTTAAGCCTGCATCTAGTTCCCAGATTCTTATTAACAGATGCATTTATAGCAACAAAATTCCACTAAATAGTGTGAGACAGACGAACATGGACCAGAAAGAGAGGAGGCTCTCAAAGAAGATTTTAACAAAGAAAAAATCTCTCCAGCTATCAAATTACCTAGAGTCATCCGGTTCTCCTGAATTGTCATGTTGGTTCAGTTGTCACAGAGAAACATCCAAAGTCTTCCTATATTTCATCTTCTCACAGACTGAATACCAGACAGCCTAATTTTAAGCAAAACCTGATCATGAGGTTACCTAAGCTTAAGAAATTTCCTCAAGTATAAGGAAGTTTATTTTTGACCATGTCTTTTCAAGAACGATTTTGGTTGATATTTTGAGCCATCTTGCCTGTTCGGAAAGTTGCATGCATTAATGTTCTTTTACCCATCTCATCATCATCTCCCCCTCTTGAATGGTTAACTGTAACTACAACAGCCTCCGCTCCTTCAGCTCGGATAGGTCTTACACCTTGAACCGAAGCTCCTACGCCCGGGACAGCATGATGATTGAGGAACTACTGGTGCCATCCAAAGAGCAGGTATGTGTTCTTTCTCAAACCTTCTTTCATTGTTAAGCTTTCGTTTTTTATGACTGAATCACATGTCGCATGACAGAAACTCTATTTCTGCAAGTTTGATTTTGCCTTTGTAAGTCTTCCTATACTGTCAGTTAAAGAAAAAGTCAGGGATTTCCCTGGCGGTGCAGTAGTTGAGACTCCACACTTCCACTGCAGGGGCACAGGTTCAATCCCTGGTTGGGGAACCAGGATCATACATGCCGCAGTGTGTGGCCAAAAAAAAGAAGGGAAAAAAAAAAAAAATCAGTTGTACCATAAATCGAAATATCCCTCTCTTCTGCAGATCAGTCTCTCAGATCCCACAGAGAGGAATTTAAAGAAGTCCTAGGAAAGGCATGGATACCTTTCTCATTTCTTAGTCAAGTCTTTCAGTTTTTTAAAAAAGAGAGTTAATAATAGTGAAAGTGAAGTCGCTCAGTCGTGTCCGACTCTTTGCAACCCAGTGGACTGTAGCCTACCAGGCTCTTCTGTCCATGGAATTTTCCAGGCAACAGTACTGGAGCGGATTGCCATTTCCTTCTCCAGGGGATCTTCCCAACCCAGGGATTGAACCCAGGTCTCCCGCATTGTAGACAGACGCTCTACCATCTGAGCCAATAATAACTGGTAGCTAAAGTTGCTGACATTATCCACACGAATGCTTGATTCTGCTCAACAGTGTATGGGTGTTGGAATTTGCTGAAATTGTTTTTAGCAAGTCATAGATTAGATTGGGCCCATAGATGTTTTTGGCCCATTAGCTCCAAAGCTGCCTGGGATGGGCTTTCTCAAGATGTGCTAGTATTCTGCTTTCTGCTAGAATCTTTGTTTGGTTAATTTGGTATTTATCCAATGCCTTCTTTCCAATAACTGTGGCTCAATAGATACTGGTTTATTGTAGGAAGTCCTAGTAACAGAATCTTGCTTCCTGTGGGCTCAGGATGGATCATTAGTCTAGATACATACACATAATACCTGGTTTTAAATGTGCAGTCAGGAGCTGGTGATGGATGAAACTGTTTGGACCATAAAACTAAGTTTGAAGGTGGCCTATAATAGTTAAACAATGTACATGGTGAAATTATGCTGGATTTACTGATTCACTACATAATAAAGGTAAATTGGGGCAGATGAATAAGTAATAAACATTTATCATCACCAAGTTAGGTACCACACTTTGGTGGGGGAGGAGGTCCCACCTGTCTGGAGATGCTGACTTCCAGAAACAGATGTACATGGTACTTCACAAGGTCCACAGTACATATTTTTTAAAGCTTTTTTTTTTTTTAAGTTCTTTCTTTCTTTCTTTGCTTTTGGTTGTGCTGGGTCATCATTGATGTGTGGGCTTTTCTTCGGTTGCAGTGAGTGGGGGCTGATCTCTAGTTGCCATACACAGGCTTCTTGAGGACCATCGGCTCCAGGATGCGTGGGCTTCAGTAGTTGTGGTTCTTACCTGCTCACAGCATGCTCCGGGATCTTCCTGGCTCAAGGATCAAACTCGTGTCTCCTACATTGGCAGGCAGAATCTTTACCACTGAGCCACCAGGGAAGCCCCCACAACATATTTTAACACTTTTATACTCTCTAGAACATTCTTAGCAAGCAGGCCTTACAAAGATGACTATAATGGCTATTCAGTGTTCGGTCAAACAAAACACCGTTTGTAGAATGATTATAGGAGCATGCCATAATTGAAGTGGGTGTTAGCACAGAGAAGACACTTATCTCAAATAATGAACCTAAGCTCTTAGGTGTAAAGTGTAGCCTAGGTTGTGGTTTTCTGAAGAACTTTATGCTTGGGTGGCTATGGTCATTCTCCTAGTTGGGTGATTCTGATCTCTTTATGTTCCCAGTTGAAATGAAATATTATTTCATTCACCATCACCTCCACCACCCCCGTGACCCCATCCCCACCACTATCACCTCCACCACCTCCATGACCCCATCCCCACCACCATCACCTCCACCGCCCCCGTAACCCCATCCCCACCACCATCACCTCCACCGCCCCCGTGACCCCATCTCCACCACCATCACCTCCACCACCGTGACCCCATCCCCACCACCATCACCTCCACCGTCCCCATGACCCCATCCCCACCACCATCACCTCCACCGCCCCCATGACCCCATCCCCACCACCATCACCTCCACTGCCCCCATGACCCCATCCCCACCACCATCACCTCCACCGCCCCCATGACCCCATCCCCACCACCATCACCTCCACCACCGTGACCACCCCTTTTACCACCATAGTTAGCAGTCTCTCAGTTTCTGCCTGTCAGCCTTAAGGAAAATGCAAATGTTTGCAATGCTACAAGCCTACAAACAAGCTTCTGAGGGTTCTTACACCACCGCCTGCTAAACTACTACCAAGATCTTCTTAATCAGGTAGCAGGGTGGGGCAGCATTTACTCAGAATGAAGGATTTGTGAGAAAGAAATGAACTTTTGAGGTGAAGCTGGTGTTCTTTTGGACTTCCCGTGTGGCTCAGACGGTAAAGCGTCTGTCTACAATGCGGGAGACCTGGGTTCGATCCCTGGGTCGGGAAGATCCCCTGGAGAAGGAAATGGCAATCCACTCCAGTACTATTGCCTGGAAAATCCCATGGACAGAGGAGCCTGGTGGGCTACAGTCCACGGGGTCGCAGAGAGTCGGACACGACTGAGCGACGTTCCTGTTCCTGTTCCTGGTGTTCTTTCTTATGGTTTGTTGCTGCTCCAGTTTCAAGGACACCTCTGTGGACATCACAAACCCCCCTGTAGACCAGTCAGAAGAAAGGGGAGCTTAGGATACCTTCACATTGTTACTAATAATTATGAAGTTGCTAACCACAGAAGCAGATAGTTGCTTTCTTTAATGGCAACAGAGAATCTGTGGTCTGACAGGCATTTCTCATGGGACTAGCATGTTTAATAAACACATCACATGACTCCAGGAAAAATTTACTGGAGACTTGGAAAAAAGATACAAATGGCATAAAGACATTTTAGGGTCAGTTGGTGGCATTTGAAAACATACTGGCTATACTATTAGGAAATTATTGTTCATTTTCCTAGCAGTGATAATAGTATTGAAGCTATACAGGGGAATATCTCTCTTCCAGGGGTATGCATGTTGAAATTTTAAATAATGAAGTAATCTTTAAGTCTGCTATTGATTTTCAAATGGTTCAGCCAAAAGTGTATATGCATGGAGAGAGAGAAGAAAATCAAATATGACAAAATGCTCACTGTTGAATCTAGGTTGAGTGTCTGTAAGTATTACTTATATAGCTTTTTCAACTTTTTTATTTGTATAAAATAAAATAAGAATTTGGAGAAAAGGGGAGGACAAATTCTGAAAGAGGTATAGCAACTTATTTAGTCCCTAATGTTTCATTTATTACAGAAGAGAAAAAGAAGACTTAATTCCTCAGAAGACAGGCTTTATTTCTGAGGAAAGAGTCTAGTTACACTGGGCACGATTCATGAGCAGCATTTACTTCAGAAGTGCATTTAAATACTTTGTTAGAATTAAGTGACAAAAAATATTAGTTTATGTCTATCATGTCTCAAAATCTGCATGTGTAAAATTTTAAAATGGAGTTTCTCCATGGTGTTGATTTTGTCTGAAAGCATGCAAGAAATCTTAAATATTTATAATTCCTAAAGCAGTGATATATGACTTAGTGTCAGATTTTTTTTTTTTTTTCCTTAGTGTCAGATTTAAAACTGCCCTATCATTGCCCAGTTAAAATTGCTTTGACAAGTAAAGGTGAAAAATGAATAAAAATTAACTCACCATGAATTTCTTGTTTTTTGGTTTTTTTGCACTGGTAGAGCTCACCCATACAAGCACAGCTACCTCTTTATTATCCGGCTGTTGATGAATCAGTTTGCACATTAACCACAGTTAAGTGGAGTTGAGACCCAGGATGGTGAACACAGACCTGCCACCCCAGGTTCCTGAAAACCTGTGCAGATTTGAGGGCAGGTGTGGAGGCCAGAGCTGAGGAGCAGAGTTGGGAGAAGGAAGCCATCCCCATCCCCTGCTGGCTCTTAGTCATGATTAGTCCATAAACCACTTAATCCCCTTATGGATATCAAGAGTGGACTCTTTTGTACTGTAATACTGGGTTATCCAGGAACTCTATATTCCTTTACCTTCCCTTCACTTTGCAATCAAGAGTCACATGTAGTGGTGGCCTAAATGGGAAGGAAATCCAAAAAAAGAAGGGATTAGGTAAACCCATAGCTGATTCATTTTGCTGTCAGCAGAAACTAACACAACACTGTAGAGCAACTATGCTCTAATAAAAATTAATTTAAAAAGAAAAAGTAAAAGAAATTCAGAAAGATGAAGAAACTGAGGTACAAGCAGCTGAAGTAACTCACCGCAGGGGACACGGCTGATAAATGGCAGAGTCACTAGCCATAGAGCCCTATGTTGCCTTCTTTTTGCCTTCTTTATTTAAAGGAAGTTTTATTGAAGTCTAGAAGGCAATGGCAACCCACTCCAGTACTCTTGCGTGGAAAATCCCATGGATGGAGGAGCCTGGTGGGCTGCAGTCCATGGGGTCTCGAAGAGTTAGACACGGCTGAGCGACTTCATTTTCACTTTTATGCATTGGAGAAAGAAATGGCAACCCACTCCAGTGTTCTTGCCTGGAGAATCCCAGGGACGGCGGAGCCTGGTGGGCTGCTGTCTATGGGGTCGCACAGAGTCGGACACGACTGAAGCGACTTAGCAGCAGCAGCAGTTGATTTACAGTGTTGCTTTAATTTCTTCTGTACAGCAGAGTGACTTGAATATACATATATATTTAACACTACTCCACGCTCAGTCTGCACTGCTCCATGTGGGAAGGGAGTCAGCTAAGACCATTATACTCTGCCCTCCAGGATCTCAGACTTGTTAGTATTCTTAACATGGGTGTGGTGCCATCCTCTGCATTCGCTTT
The DNA here is from genome assembly GCF_023091745.1 of Budorcas taxicolor. Taxonomy (NCBI): domain Eukaryota; kingdom Metazoa; phylum Chordata; class Mammalia; order Artiodactyla; family Bovidae; genus Budorcas; species Budorcas taxicolor. The sequence continues at coordinate 29,774,267 of NC_068914.1, forward strand.
TTTTTTTTTTGGCATGCAAGATTATATTTAGACACATGTTCTTTATTATGCTTGTTTCTAATTCTAGTAATAAGTTCTTATTGAATGTGCTTTAAAAGGAACTGACAACATTTCCAGTTTATATTCAGCAACAAGTTATGAAAATTATGAAGAAAGTGATTATACTAAAAATTAGGGCATAGAAGGTGTCATTAAAGGAATGGAAATAGTTGACCTTTACATAGATATAAAGCAGAAATAGTAGTGGTCTAAAAATATTGTGCAGGCTACCCAGTTAATTACACTTCCTTTGAATGACCCTAAAAGTTGTTGCAATGTGTACTGTAGGCAGAAACATTTAAATCAGTATGATTTCTGGTAGTTATTCAAAGATGGAATAGGAGCAGAAAGCACTTAGAATTCCCAGCCCACTCTCTTTAGGTGGCGGTGACCGCATCTGATGCTCCTACACCTGTACCTTAACTCATGTGTGCTGTGTGCTCTCACTTCAGTCGTGTTCGACTCTTTACGATCCTATTGACTGCCAGGCTCCTCTGTCCATGGAATTCTCCAGGCGAAAATACTGCAGTGGGTGGCCATGCCCTCCTACAGGGGTATCTTCCTAATCCAGGGATCAAACCCGCGTCTCTTATGTCTCCTGCATTGGCAGATGGTTTCTTTACCACTAACGCCACCTGGTGTCATTTAGAAGGGGCTGAATTCCTCCCTCTCCTCTCCTCCAAGGATGGGCCTCCATTCTGGCTATTCAGAGGATCCCTTGTCCTGGATTACAAAGACTACATCAGAGTGAAATATAAAATCCCAGCCAGTCTAATGAGAGTTTGTTCAGCCTTTGGGGTTGCTAAACTGAAAGGTGATATAAACCCAAAGAGGGCTAGAGATGGAGCATGAAGATGAACCATTCCTACCTCTTTGGGGCAGTAGCTAGACCCAGTCATGCCTGATGTTGCACCACCCAGACTTTCCCATTATATAAACCAGTACATTAATCTCAATCTGCCCCCACCGCCTGAGGTTTTAAGCCAGTTTAATTTGGGCTTCTGTCCTCACTAATATGCTGGCTATTCAGTTCAGTTCAGTCGCTCAGTCGTGTCTGACTCTTTGTGACCCCATTGCAGCATGCCAGGCTTCCCTGTCCATCACCTACTCCCAGAGCTTGCTCAAACCCATGTCCATTGAGTCGGTGATGCCATCCAGCCATCTCATCCTCTGTCATCCCCTTCTCCTCTTGTCTTCAATTTTCCTAGCATCAGGGTCTTTTCCAGTGAGTCAGTTCTTTGCATCAGGTGGCCGAAGTATTGGACTTTCACCTTCAGCATTAGTCTTTCCAAAGAATATTCAGGACTGATTTCCTTTAGGATGGACTAGTTGGATCTCCTTGCAGTCCAAGGGACTCTCAGGAGTCTTCTCCAACACCACAGTTCAAAAGCATCAATTCTTTGCCGCTCAGCTTTCTTTATAGTCCAATTCTCACATCCATACATGACTATGAGAAAAACCATAGCTTTCACTAGACGGGACCTTTGTTGGTAAAGTAATGTCTCTGCTTTTTAACATGCTGTCTGGGTTAGTCATAGCTTTTCTTTCAAGGAGCAAGCATCTTTTAATTTCATGGCTGCAGTCACCATCTGCAGTGATTTTGGAGCCCAAGAAAATAAAGTCTCTTCCTGTTTCCATTGTTTCCCCATCTATTTGCCATGAAGTGATGAGACTGAATGCCATGATCTTAGTTTTCTGAATGTTGAGCTTTAAGCCAACTTTTTCACTCTCCCCTTTCACTTTCATCAAGAGGCTCTTTAGTTCCTCTTCACTTTCTCCCATAAGGGTGGTGTCATCTGCACATCTGAGGTTATTGATATTTCTCTCAGTAATCTTGATTCCAGCTTGTGCTTCCTCCAGCCTGGCATTTCGCATGATGTACTCTGCATAGAATTTAAATAAGCAGGGTGACAATATGCAGCCTTGACAGACTCCTTTCCCAGTTTGGAACCAGTCTGATGTTCCATGTTCGGTTCTAACTGTGGCTTCTTGACCTGCATACAGATTTCTCAGGAGGCAAGTAAAGTGGTCTGGTATTTCTATCCCTTGAAGGATTTTCCAGTTTGTTGTGATCTACATAATGAAAGGCTTTGGCATAATCAATAAAGCAAAAATAGATGTTTTCTGGAATGCTGAGTGCTGGCTATTGGTAATGGTCAAGTCTGGCCTGAACAACCGCCTATCGAGGGCAACGTAGAAAGTCTTCTAGCACTTCAAAGCGCAGGTCAAACTTGAGATTATGTCAGTTCATGCCTTCTTTCCAGGAATAGATCTAATTTTAACCAAGTAAAAAGAAAATGAGGGAACTCCTTGGCAGTCCAGTGGTTAGGATTTTGTGCTTCCACTTCTGGAGGTCCAGGTTTGATTCCTAGTTAGGAAACTAAAATTCTACAAGCTGCTCAGCAAGGTCAAAAAATAGAGAAAGGCATTCTTCGCCCGTTGACCTCTAACAAAACCTTTCATTTCCCTTTGGTTCTGGTGACACAAATGCCAGGCATCTGTTGTTGTTTAGGCACGAAGTCGTGTCCAACTCTTTGCAACCCCATGGACTGCAGGATACCAGGCTTCCCTGGCCTTCACTATCTCCCAGAGTTTGAGCAAACTCATGTCCATTGAGTTGGTGATGCCATCCAGCCATCTCATCCTTTGTTGCCCCCTTCTCCTCCTGCCCTCAATCCTTCCCAGCATCAGGGTCTTTTCCAATAGACCTTTTCCAAAGAGTCGTTTCTTTGCATCAGGTGGCCAAAGTATTGGAGTTTCAGCTTCAGCATCAGTCTTTCCAATGAGTATTCAGGGTTAATTTCCTTTAGGATTGACTGGTTTGATCTCCTTGCTGTCCAAGGGACTCTCAAAAGTCTTCTCCAGCATCACAATTCAAAAGCATCAATTCTTCGGCACTCAGCCTTCTTTATGGTCCAACTCTCACATCTCTATAGGACTACTGGAAAAACCATAGCTTTGACTATAAGGACCTTTGTCAGCAAAGTGATATCTGTGCTTTTTAATATGCTGTCTAGTTTTGTCATAGCTTTTCTGCCAAAGCATCTTTTAATTTCATGGCTGCGGTCACAGTCTGCAGTGATTCTGAAGCCCTCCCCAAAATAAAATCTGTCACTGTTTCCACTTTTTCCCCATCTAATTGCCATGAGGAAATGGGACCAAATGCCATGATCTTAGTTTTTTGAATGCTGAGTTTTAAGCCAGCTTTTTCACTCTCCTCTTTCACGGTCATCAAGAGGCTCTTTAGTTCCTCTTGGCTTTCTGCCATTAGAGTGGTAAGATCTGCATATCTGAGGTTGTAGACGTGCATCTACAGAAAGAGAAAAATGGGGCAGCTGCAGGGTCCTCTCCGTCTCCAATTAGGTTGCTCTCATCTTTCAGACTTCCTTCTTCAGACCTGATTTGTCCACAATTTTTGTGTCTAAGGGGGCTAGTAGCAGGGCTTCTGATGGTGACCGGTTTAGAAGGTGTAACTATACCAATATGCAAACAGTTATCCTGGCTGTTGGGTCCCTGTGAAGATCATTCTGGAGTCAGTGCTGGAGGCCTCCAGTAGCCTCCCCGTACCTGGAGGCAGTTGTCACACTGTGGACACGCCCTAACTCTCCTCATTTATTTCCCCGCCTAGGATTCCAGATCCTTTTAGCTAGACTTGGTCTTCTGTTTGGCTGAGGATGGTCTCCTGTATCTTTAGCTATATACTGTGTTGTGTGCAACTTGATGTATTTGCCAGGAACGTGCAAATTGGAGAGTTCTTCGGGAGAAATTCACATTTATTTGTTTAAGGCCTACGCCCTTTCCATGATCTCAGTAATAGAAAGGGAGAAAAATGCCCAACCCAAAAGGCTGGTTATGCTAATAATGTTTCCCACTGTCCTTGCCAACCCCATCCTACTCCCTGCCTGCCCACTCCCTCCTCCATCAGCAGATTAACTTTCCTGTTTCTTGCCTTTAAGCTAATTTCTAAAGGGCTCTCACAAATGTACCTGGCGGCAGAAGGTCACCAGCCTGGGATTAAAACTTTGTTAGAGATAGTCCTTGAAAGATAAGCGCCTTCAACTAGGGGCATTAAATGTGCTGCTCTTTCCTCTTCAGAGTGCTTTGCCAGCATTACTCAGGTGGTCCACTCAGCACCTCTCACAGATTGGTCAACAAGATTACAGACTTTTTTTTTTTTTTTTTAAGGCGGAGAGTTTGGTGTTGTAATTTAAGGTAGTTCATTTAGACGTCTTGAGCCGGATGTTGATGTATTAGCATTCTCAGCTTCTATGCTGACCTTGACTTCACCTTCTCTTGTTAAAGTGGTTGCTAAATTTTCTTAAAATCAATCTGATTTGGAAATCCTTAGAATGCAACTTCATTTTGGTTTGTATTCGAGTCTTAAATAAGTCTTATGGGTAATAAGATTTCTAGAAAAGAAATGCTTTAGAAAAAAAACCCGGTTTACTAAGCTCTTAATTTTTCTTTTTCTGCTTGAATCAGCTTTTCTTTTATGGAATCCATTTATAAGGTGTACATGATGTTTTGAAATATATCTGCATTGTGAAATGATGTCCATGGTCAAGCTAATTAACACATCTGTCACCTCCCATAATTATCATTTTTTGCTGTGTGGTGAGAACACTGGAGATCTACTCTCTTAGCAAATTTCAAGTGTTTGATACGTTTTTATTCATTGCAGTCATTGTGCTGTGCTTCAGGTTTCCAGAATTTATTCATCTTGTAACTGAAACTTTGTTCCCTTTGATCAATATCTCCTCTTTTCCTCCACCGCCCCCCACCCCAGCCTTTGGTAACCACCACTCTAGCCTCTGTTACTGTGAATTAGACTTGTTTTAAGATGGAATCCATTTCTTTCTGTTTTAAAAAAATACATATCTCCCCTCTCTTTTGGATTTCCCTTCTCATTTAAGTCACCGCAGAGCACTAAGTAGAGCTCCGTGTGCTGTGCACTAGGTTCTCATTAGTCACCCATTTTATGCATAGTAACGTATGTACGTCAGTCCCGATCTCCCAGTTCACCCCTTTCCCCCTTGGTATCCATTCATTTGTTTTCTACATCTCCGTCTCTGTTTCTCCTTTGCAAGTCAGATCATCTGTACCGTCTCTCTAGATTGCAAACATATGCATTACTATACAATATTTGCTTTCTCTTTCTGATTTACTTCAGTCTGTGTGACAGTCTCTAGGTCCATGCACCTCTCTGTGAATGGCACAGTTTCATTCCTTTTTATGGCTAAGCAGTATCCCACTGGGCCACAGTCTTCTATATCCATTTCTTTAAAAGATATTTCCGAGTAGTTGTGGTAGATGTCCAAATAGACCTACTGTGTATTTCAGCAGTTTTCCATTTCATTCAGTATCTGCCACAGGTCACAATAATTACAATAATCAGGGCAGCACCTACCATTCCTTTTATTAAATGTGTCACCTAATTCCATGTATTCAGCCACCTTATGGACTAAGTATTATCGTTCCTGCATCACAGACAAAGAGCCTGGGGCTGAAAGGAGTGTTTTACTTGCCCATCGTCACATTAGGTGATGGTTGGTGGTCCGGCTGAGAATAGAGCAGATCTGATGACTGCCTGAGTCCCTTCTGCTGCCGCCCCTTAGGCCAAGTGCCACTGTCACAAGCGAAGCATGGCAGCCTGAGGGAAGCCTCGTCACCTGGAAGAGTCGATGTTTAGACCAGAATTTGTCGAGACCAAAATGCCACTTAATGTTTGTTAATCCAGCAGGCTACTCCCTATAGTCTAATAAAAACATATGCCAGCCTAAAAAACTACACAAGGGGCTGCAGTGTTACATAAATTTAAGAAATAGATTCAATTATAAAAGATCTGGGAGTATCAGGATTATTATTATCTGTGTTTTTGTTTACCTAGCAATTTAGAATTTTCACACCATCTTCATACTCCTTGGGTCATTGCATGCTCACAGTGAGTTAGGACAGTAAACATTATCCACCACTACTCTAATGCAGAAATGGAGGTTCAGTGAGGGTTTCTGACTTGCCACTCATGGGCTATGAAGTGAGGCAGCCCACCTGAAACCCAATCATCTATTCTCTGTCTAGGGAATCTGACACCCACGTGGCCCTGCTTGACATGTGGCTGTAGGCTGAAGTTATCCTTGGGTAACTACTAAAGCCACTACGTGCTGGGTAGTGACTTTTGACAAGCTTGTGCTCTCCCGGGTGCCCAGGCTGCTTACATCATCCAACTGTTTCTCAACTAGATCGTGCTTACAGGTTTTCCGATTAGATGCACTGAGTTTTGCCTGTGACCTGTTGCTGTGAGCTTTACCTGGTGCCATTCACGTTAGCAGTATCCAGACCACCAGTTCATCTGCAGGATGACCTGCCGGGGGCAGCCATGCTGATGGACTTACCTGGTGCTATCTGACACTGGGGGTGACAGCCTGGCTGCCTGCACCCTGGAGCATTAGCCGATATTGGAGTTAACTGGATTTCTCTTTCTTTTCCTTGCAAATACTTTCTCTTCTCCTGACACTTTTCTTCCATGCCTGCACATTTATTTCCAGGCCTGGGCATTTGGGTGCATCCTCATCGGTGAGGCCAGTGTGTACTTGTTATCCTCTTTGCTCTGATGAACATGGCTGGTGAGAAACTATTTTGGGAAAGTATGAAGCTCTGGGAGACAGTGATATCATCATTAGTCAGGCTTTAGACTCTATTGAATAATGTGCATTTTGATTTTAATAGTATCCTTGACATCACTTCCAAGATGAAAAATGATGTGCTTAATCATAATCATTTTAGACTTGGGGAGTAAAAGGTCTTAAGTCAGTGTGAACTTTTCCTGAACGTAGTGTTTTAGGTACTGAGTATATACTTTATCAATTCCTTGAAATCCCGCTCTGAACCTCAGTTTCCTCGTCTGCAAAATGGTGTAATATTACCTCCTGAGGCTACTCGGTCCTGAGGATTCAAACAACACGTGAATGTAAAGGCCTAGGACAGTCCTTAACGTTGAGTTGATAGAGTTGCTGTTAACATAGAAATTTAACCAAGACTAAGGCATTTAGGGTTAATTCTCAAAATTCTCCAAGCCAGGCTTTAGCAATACGTGAACCGTGAACTTCCTGATGTTCAAGCTGGTTTTAGAAAAGGCAGAGGAACCAGAGATCAAATTGCCAACATCTGCTGGATCATCAAAAAAGCAAGAGAGTTCCAGAAAAACATCTATTTCTGCTTCATTGACTATGCCAAAGCCTTTGACTGTGTGGATCACAATAAACTGTGGAAAATTCTGAGAGAGATGGGAATACCAGACCACCTGACCTGCCTCTTGAGAAATCTGTATGCAGATCAGGAAGCAACAGTTAGAACTGGACATGGAACAACAGACTGGTTTCAAATAGGAAAAGGAGTACGTCAAGGCTGTACATTGTCACCCTGCTTATTTAACTTCTATGCAGAGTACATTATGAGAAACGCCTGACTGGAAGAAACACAAGCTGGAATCAAGATTGCTGGGAGAAATATCAATAACCTCAGATATGCAGATGACACCACCCTTATGGCAGAAAGTGAAGAGGAACTAAAAAAAGCCTCTTGATGAAAGTGAAAGAGGAGAGTGAAAAAGTTGGCTTAAAGCTCAACATTCAGAAAACGAAGATCGTGGCATCTGGTCCCATCACTTCATGGGAAATAGATGGGGAAACAGTGTCAGACTTTATTTTTTGGGGCTCCAAAATCACTGCAGATGGTGACTGCAGCCATGAAATTAAAAGACGTTTACTCCTTGGAAGGAAAGTTATGACCAACCTAGATAGCATATTCAAAAGCAGAGACATTACTTTGCTGACTAAGGTCCATCTAGTCAAGGCTATGGTTTTTCCTGTGGTCATGTATGGATGTGAGAGTTGGACTGTGAAGAAGGCTGAGCGCCGAAGAATTGATGCATTTGAACTGTGGTGTTGGAGAAGACTCTTGAGAGTCCCTTGGACTGCAAGGAGATCCAACCAGTCCATTCTGAAGGAGATCAGCCCTGGGATTTCTTTGGAAGGAATGAGGCTGAAGCTGAAGCTCCAGCACTTTGGCCACCTCATGCGAAGAGTTGACTCATTGGAAAAGACTCTGATGCTGGGAGGGATTGGGGGCAGGAGGAGAAGGGGACGACAGCGGATGATATGGCTGGATGGCATCACTGACTTGATAGACATGAGTCTGAGTGAACTCCGGGAGTTGGTGATGGACAGGGAGGCCTGGCATGCTGCGATTCATGGGGTCGCAAAGAATCGGACACAACTGAGCAACTGAACTGAACTGAAGGCATTTAGAAGATACATTCTTCTAACTGAGTGGGGTCTGTTGATTTAATATAGGCATCCTGTGTCTATAATTGTAAAGGGCCAGTCCTAGCGCTGGAAATTGTTTTTGCCGTGTTTTCTCTACACATTATCAGATTTTAACAAATGGGCTAATATAAATAAAAGTCCTTTGAAAAGTAGAAGTGACTTTCAAAAAAGAAAGGAAAAATAGAAGCAACTACACATACTTTGAAAGTCTTTGAAAAGTAGAAACGACTATACCGTGCCAACACTGGCCTTGGTGCCTGATCTCAGGTGTACATTTTCACTTAATCTTCATATCAACCAGTCGTCAATTTGAAAATAAAGGAACTTAGATCGAGAAAAGTTAAGAAACATTCTAAGAATCTTGAAACCAGCAAGTAGTGCTGGGGCATCTCCAAGTGGGCTTTCAATAAGGAAAGAAAAAGAAAAGTCAAAGGCAAAATATCTCCTTCATTCCTGGTGGAGGCCAGCTTGAGTGTTGTCTCTGACCCAAGTGGGCCTTGGTAACTGCACCCCTGGGCAGACCCCCCTACCCAGTGGCCAGCATCAGTGACCCGGGACAGGCAGCCCTCTCACGAAGTTCCGCGTAGGGGAACAAAGCACGTGGCTCTCCTCTGTGACCAAACTCAGGCCCGCAAGAGTGAAAACTGCATCTGAGCAGAGCCTCCCAGCTGCCTTTCCCAAATCTTCCATGAAGATAAATAAACCACATTTCCAGGGCTACAGTGCCTATAAAGGAACAGAGTGAGGCCTTCAGTGACACAATTGAGCTGCCTTTCCAAAATGGAAAGCTTACGAGTGGGAAAAGCACTCTCTATTCACAAATGGCAAAGATGATTTTCAAATCCAAGTCTGTGACTCAGCTCTAAAGCCTGGCTTTTCCATTAAGCCCCGGACACACCCCTATTTGGTGTGGGAAGTTTGAGAGCCGTCTCTAGTTCATCTTTTTTTTTTTTTTTTTTAATAAGTATGGTGTCTTTATTTTTTAATTTTTTGGCTATGCCTCGCGGCATGTGGCATCTTAGTTCCCCCAACCAGAGATTGAACCTATGCGCCCTGCATTGGAAACATGGAATCTTAACCACTGGACCACCAGGGAAGTCCCTCTAGCTCAGCTTTTTCGACCATCATTTATGTAGTGTCTGATTTACTGTTTTAAATGTCTGTTGTAAGTAGCCAAGTGGAAGAAGAGTTTTTCCTGGTACTGTGGTACCATGCACAGTGATGTGGCAGAACATTTTGAAATTCATATTGTTGATTAAAATAAGTAAGCCAGTTCAAGCGGCACATTTCCGTTTTAAGTGAATGTAGCCATTCCCTTCTCCAGGAGATCTTCCTGACCCAGGGGTCGAACCCAGGTCTCCTGCACTGCAGGCAGATTCTTTACTGTCTGAGCTACCAGAGAAGCCCAGTCTGTAGAAAGAAGTGTTCAGAGACAAGTAGCTTGGAAATGAGGCTACCACCTCATCTCTATAAAAACCATAGGTTCAGATGGCATGCCTTGTTTCATATTTCAGTGGACGCATTGTGAGAAGAGCCTTTTGTTTGTTTGTATTTTGATTATTAAAGTTGTTAGGCCTGCCCATAAACCTCTGCAAAACTCTATGGAAAAAAAACTGGGACAAATGTCAGGACATATGGCCAATTGTTCTGAACAAGCCTTTGTGTTTGTTCATTGTACACTGGTTCATTTGTGTTATGACAGAGTTCTTAGGAGTGGGGAGAGTGAGGGACCCAGGAAGGAGTCAGAGGGGTCCCCACGTGCTGGCACACTCCTGCCTGCATAAATATTACATGACGGCAGTGTTACCTTTTTGTGTGATATAATTGATCATTTCAATAATTAATGTCGCCAGTGTATGTTTCTAAGAGGACCAACTGTAATTACCGAAGAGGAGTGATATTATTTATTTATTAGAGCTTGAAAAAAATGGGTCCTTTGGAAAATAACCTTAAGGCCCCAAATGTAGGAATTTTAGTTTGCTAAAAGATTAAGCAGCACCACTACTTCGCATCAAATATTTTGCCCTCCTCTGGAGGTGAGTTGGGCTTCCCAGTTGGCAGTACTGGTAAAGAACCTGCCTGACAATACAGAACACTTAAGGGATAGGGGTTCAATTCCCCCAATCCCAGGGGTTCAATCCTGAAGCTCCCCTGGAAGAGGGCATGGCAACCCGCTCCAGTATTCTTGCCTGGAGAATCCCATGAACAGAGAAGTCTGGTGGGCTATATAGTCCATAGGGTCGCAAAGAGTCAGGACACGATGGAAGCAACTACGCATGGAGGCAGTTCTTCGGGGTCTCTAAAAGTCAGTAAAATTGGTAAATGAGGCCAGACTAAAGCCAACATCTAATCTTTGGTTAAACCATAAAGAATGTGGGCACTTTCTGAAGTGATGTATTGCTGTTTGGGGATTAGGAACCTGGTTCTATAAACTTTTATGAACATTCATTTCTGCATTCCCCTAACATCTGGATAGGATAGTGACTGCACGTAAGTGTTCCACAAATTATTGTTCTGTTTGATTTCAGGGCTATTCTTTAATGTTTATAATTCACAGTAATTTAGAAAATTTGTTTTCTTATCGAATATACACACCAATAAAAAGTCATGTTCTGTTATCAGACATGCTCATTCGGAATATAAGAACCTCCATATACACCTTCAGCCCCTTCTCTCCAGAGACAGTGACTTGGGTTACCTTTTGATGACTGAGTATTAAGCTCACAGGGTACTCTGCATGGTAGAGGACTTGCCCTCTGTGACTCCCACGAAGGAAATGAACCTGGAACATTTCACTGGAAAATTTCAGAGAAGACTCTCCATTCTCAGCCTCCAGGCTCCATCCCTAACTGTCTATCTGGGAGACCAGTAAAGGTAGAAGTTTGGGTCTGAGCATTTGGTATATAAGCTTTCGATTAATCTCCATTTTCATAATGGTGCCTTTAACCTTCTCATCTTCTGCCTCTGGTCTCTATACCTCTAACTTTCTGCCAAGGATGATGGAGGGCAGTTAGTTATTTGGTGACAGATAAATCAGTGAGGGGATTGTGAGGATCACATCACTTTTATAGAGACTTTCAACCAACCCTTGTTTTCCTGCTGATGTGTTCTCTTGTTCTCTTTGTGTGCGTGTGTGTGTATGTGTGATTTAACACTCAACTTCCGTTTTACTGGGGTTTCCATAGAAAGTAGATCTTTAGCAGGATGAAGAATGAGATTGATATCATTTGTGGTCATGAAATACTATCCTTCATCAGATCTGGAACCTTCTTAGTGATTCTGTCTTCAGACTTAGCCTCTACTTTATTTTCCTCTTCTTCCAAGAGTCCAGCTACACATATGTTACAACTTTTCACTGTGTTCTATGTCTCATACCATTTTCTGCATTTTTCATTCTTTTAAACTATCTACCCTTGACATACACATACTACTATATTTAAAACAAATAACCAACAAGGGCCTACTTTTTATAGCACAAGAACTCTGTTCAATATTCTATAATAATCTAAATGGGAAAAGAATTTGAAAAAGAAGATGTATATGTATAAAACTGAATCACTGAACTATACACCTGAAACTAACACAGCATTGTAAATCAACTGTAGTCCAGCATAACATACAATTTTTAAAATCTGCCCTTCATTTTGTATATTTTTCCACTTACACTTCCAGTTTACTAACCTTGTTTTCTGTTGTGTCTGCTCAAGAACTCACATTATACTGAGAACTGGACAAAGACCCATTGGACTCTTTCTTCTACACATTCCAGGGCTCTGTTGAATTATCCAACTGTATTTTCTCTATCTTTTCTATTTTCTTAAACATACTAATCATAGTTATTATGATGACTGTAATGAAAGTTCTTATAAGCCTCCTTCCAGATATAGGATGACATTGGGATCTGTTTATAGTGTCTGGGTATCTTTTTCTGGTTTTGTTCATGTGCTCTGGCCACCCTTGGCAGTTTTGCATTGCATGCTGGACATGATGTATTAAAAACGAGTTTGTAGACACAACACACCCAGCCATGATATATTCCTTCACAGAGGGGTCACTATCTCTCTGCTCTGCAAATAGAGGGGTGGTTGAGTCTTCTAATCCAATCAAGACTTTGCTGAAATGAGGCTGGTTTGAAGCCCTGTTAAGCCTCAGGCAGTCTCTGAACTGTCTCTGGCCCTTCAGGGTCCTTATTTGAAATTCTGGTATGATCTTTGAGGCCCCACCCCTTCTAAGTCTCAAACTCAATCTTTTTCTCATGAAACTGCCCAAAAGCTCTACTATGCCTTTTAGAAATTTTCGGGTTGTTTTTTCAGCTTCCTGTTCTGCACAGCCCCAGAATTTAGCAAATGTTCTGAACGGAAATCTGTAGCGTGCTTGAGGCCACCCAGATCTCCACCAAAACTCTTTTGGTTTTTGTATTCCCCTGCAGGTAGCCCCTGTAGGCACAAAGCCCAGATTCCATCTGCACTGGTAATTGACAAATGCCCCCAAGTTAAAAATGGAAACAAAAAGTCAGCTCATCTTTCTGCAGGTCCCCTCCTCGCCAAGTACAGGTCCTCCAGTTTTGCGCCTCAGTTGTTCTCTGCTGCCTGCAGAGACAGATGATTTCCATACTTATCTGGTGTACTTAGCACGGCACTAAGCTGCTGTGGGCTTCTCTATCCCACTTGGAAATAGAAGTCATCAAGATTGATTTTTTTTTTTTTTTTTGAGATTCAGAAAAGAAATTTACAGTTGTAGGATTAACTTAAGAGACTTTTGAAGTGGTTAAAATTACTTCTGTGATCTTCCTTGTGCCGTGCCAATTACTCAAGTGGTTTCTTAAAAGACTGAAATAATAGAGCATGTCAATGAACTTTATTTTTTAATTTTTGAAACTGCAGTGTAGACCTATAGAGGAATATACAGTTAGGCCCATGGATGCAAAGGACTGATGACACTGGTTATTTTATATAAGGGACTTGAGCATCCCCGGATTTTAGTATCCACAGGCACAGGTGGGTGAGGGGTGTCCTGGAACTGGTCACCGGAGGATAAAAGAGATGACTATAAGAAAATGCTTATTTTGAATGTTGAACTATCTGGACTGATGGAGACATACAGGTATATTTTATAGGTGCAGAGAAACCACTGTCTTGGGCAAGTCGCTGACATAATATATTGTTTATTTTTCAGCATCTAACATTCACAAGAGAGTTTGACTCGGATTCTCTTAGACATTACAGCTGGGCTGCAGACACCTTGGACAATGTCCATCTTGTCTCAAGTCCTGTTCATTCTGGGTAAGTAATCAGAAAGTCACTTCTCCTGTTAAATTAACATTGCATTTATCATTTGCAGTTATAAATTCACATTGGCAAGTTTCACATGTGTTAAATATTGATCTTCTAAAGTACTCCATTAATGAGTATACGTGGCATATATTTGTAAGTCATTAGTAAATTTTTTTCTAGACAAGTCTGCATATCTGTTTTTATTGACAAAAGCACAGTGTTAGAAAGGAAATTAATTAAGTGCTGGTGCATAAAAATTGCCTGGCTATTCTGGCACTACTTTTAGGCCTTTCATTTTGCATTTCAATAAAAAAATTTTAGTATAGTCATTTCTTTTCAATTTTACTTTATTCAAATGTTTTTTCTGAGTATATTATTTTCCTGAAATAAAATTATGATGAAGTTGTATTAAAGCTTTTTAAATAAATGAATTTTTAAAAGAAAAGAAACAGTAAATGTACCAATGTGTGTACACCAGAAGAGCTATAGTAAAAACCACATCAAAGAGGCTCCTCTTTGTTGCCCTGTTAGTCAGCAGGCAGCTAAGAGGTGACCTGCTTCAACTGCTAAACTGGTAATTACTGTATTTTTAGATATTGGGTTCTTTGCCTAATAGGTAATTAAAACTTCGGATAATCGATATGTATACAAATGGGAAAGAAATAATTTGAAAATTTCAAAGTATTTTCACCTGTGAAATTGATGTTTAGGCCATAAATTAATTGTAATTCTGGACAAGTACAGATTCATTTTGAATTAAATAAGTTAACTATGATTAACATATGTGAAGTGCCTTATATATCTTATGAAGTATTTTTTGCTGCTTTGAATTACAATAAAGTGTGATGGCTAACATAGCTAGTGCTTGTGATATATCTGGCATTGTGCTAAATCCTTTCACATGTATTATTTAATATTTATTTGAACCTTAAAATGACACTGAGATAAGTTTTATCATTATTCCCATTTTGCAGAGGAAAGGTCCTAAGCTCAGAGTAATGCTACAAATTATTTAAAGAATTCTTACACAGTTATGGCTTGTAACATCACAGCTGTAAAACACAAGTCACCACAATGTCATTTAAACAGAAATAATTTACATGCAAGTGCTTTATAAACTATAAACTACATGGTGGTCTTTGAGTCATCAGTTTTGCATTTCTTTAATTCAATTAGAAAAATTCTTAATTATAGTAACATTAATTCTTAAACTGCTTAAAATATTTACATGATTTATAGTAGATGTATATGGGTCTAAAATTGCAAAAGCAAAAAAAAAAAAGAAAGTCAGAGTTGATAAGGAAAATATAAAACACCCAGAACACATTCATTCAGTGGGCAAACATATTGAGTTTTTTGAACCAAGTTTAGTGAATCGCCACCATGTTACCAAGATCTAGAACCAGTACTTTGTACTCTGCATAGGAAGGAAAAGCCCAAGGGTTTAGTTTAGTAAATTGAGACGCTGAGGCATCGTAGGGTAATAAAATCAGAAATGAGCTTTCCTCTGCATCGGACACAGTATAGCATTTGAATATACAACTTATCTCTCCTTCCCCTTGAATTCATTGACGACAACAGACCTCTTCAGGGAAGCAAAGTAATAGCAGCTAGTTGGGCTTATTTGAAAAGGAGAATACACACTGGTATACACTTGGAACTAGTTCACTAACGCCAGGTCTGTGGAGTAGCTTATACATAGCCATATGAGGCAAATCTTTTTCCAAATTGTCCCACAAATGCCAAATGCCTTGGTTTTGTTTTCTGATGGTTTTTATTTTTCCTTTGCTTATCATTGACGTTTTCTGTTGCTTGCTTCTAATTATCTTACATTAATTTTCCCATTTGCTTTCTAAATTATTTTGCAGCTATTCTTCTCCACTTCCTCAGTATGATTCAAGGTGATAACTGTGTCTTTTATGTGAATCATCCCTTTTTGTATTTTTAATTTCTGTGAATTTTCCCCACAGATTGTGTCAGTGTCTGTAAGTGTATCAGCATTTGTCATCCTGCTGTTCCTAAAACTAGAAACATTCATGTGTTAGTTTTAAAATCATTTGTAGAATTCCTGCTTTAGTTTAATTATTAATAAGATACAATGAATATGATTCAGTATTACGTTTTCATTTGTTTTTGTAAGTTATAGTGCATGAAATTTTATTTTGTATACAACATGTAAGAAGTGAAGTTGCTCAGTCCTGTGAGACTGTTTGCGATCCCATGGACTGTATAGCCTAGCAGGCTCCTCCGTCCATGGAATTTTCCAGGCAAGAGGACTGGAGAGGGTTGCCATTTCCTTCTCCAGGGGATCTTCCCAACTGGGGAGGGAACCCAGGTCTCCTGCACTGCAGGCAGATGCTCCACCCACTGCACCACAGGCAGGAGTTTAAAAAACAAATTTCTGTATTTCATGATGTTATTGAATAATAGTACTCAATATTCTGCTTAACATTTGCCCCATATTTCCTCAGTCTTTTGGCTCTATAAAGCTAAAAACCTTAGAACAATAAATAATCAGTAATGAGCCCCAGCTATGTGCTGGGTGCTATGCAGAATATAAAGAAAGAGATTCTTCCAACTTGTCATTAAAATCTTCTAAGCCATGGTTTTTCCATTTGGTTCTGATATTCTCTGTAGCTGGGGTATTTTTATATTGACACTGGTAACCTTCTTACACTACCTTCAGTGTATATATGTATATATATTATATACCTACAATATATATTTCATTTATTTATATATGTATAAATGAAATTTATCACTCAGTTGTGTCTGACTCTTTGAGACCCCATGGACTGTAGCCCTCCAGTCTCCTCTGCCATAGGAATTTTCCAGACAAAAATACTGGTGTGGCTTGCCATGCCCTCCTCCAGGGGATCTTCCCAACCAAGGGATCAAACTTAGGTCTCCCACATTGCAGGTGGATTCTTTACCATCTGAACCACCGGGGAAGCCCATGATATATATTTCATATATTTATATATGTATATATTTTTCTGTATTTTTTTCAACGTTAATAACCAAATCTGACTTAGGCAATTTCCAAGCACACGTAACAAAATAGTTTTGTTTATTGGTTTATTCAATAAACATTTACTGTGTTCTTATTATGTGTGAGAATCATGCTCAGCTCTGCAGGTAGAGCAGTGAACAAGACAAACCTGATCTGAATTAGTATGTGTGTGAGTGAGAACCAGCTGTTTGTTGCCAGGGTGAGCGAGGCCCTCTCAGTGTAAATGTTCCAGTGTTTATTTGTACCAATACAACGGCATTTTAAAACGCAGAGTTTATCTTGAGACATTTTTCATTCATTCTGTTACTGTTAGTCCCAACCACAAATTGCTTTTTAACTACTAAAAGCTAGGAAAGATCAGATTTTTGTCTTGGGCTTCCTTACAATATTGCCACATGGTCTTCAGTACTGGGTAAAAAGTGGTTGTTAAGCTTGTACATGTCTAAGGAAATGAAGGCTCCCAGAGTAGCTGCAAGGGGGCCCTGGATCATTCAGCACTGGAGACAGTTCATCTGGACACTTGTACAAGTGAACAAGGATCTTTGTTTTTTAATAGGAGGGAGTTTTGGTTTTTGTTCTGTTTTTGAGGGGGTCTGTCTCTTGCCCTCATACTTTGAATATCCCTGTGATTCCAGCCTCTCAAAGTAGATACAATAATATCAAAACATAAAAACCATTCATTAATCCAGAGGAAAATGGCTAAATCCAAAATGAGCAGAAAGGTATGAAGTTGATGATAACTTCACTGATGACCACAGTTGGTTCTGAAAATCTGCTGGGCTGAAAGGTGATCCCCATGCGCCTGCCTCTCTCCATAGGGATGGTGGGCAGATTTGCTTCTTTGAAGAGGTTACTCTTTCAAGGTCAAGAAGCATCACTCTTTAGGAAGGGGTCTCCAGCTAAGACCTCCAAGCAGAGTCTGAAATCTATCTGGGGGGATGTTAGAACTGTTTGACAGAAGAGTAAACAGTAGAGGATTTTGATGGATGGGATTGTCTGCCCCCACGCCCACATACACACTCCAAATACTGTAGATATTCAGACAGTTTTCTAAATATCAACATTTGGTGCTCTTCCACAAATAAGCATATTTTCATATGTGAGAACTAAAATGTAAAAATATGTGTTTCTGTTCCCCTGTCTGACTTGCACTCTTCCATACATTGGGCTCATTGCTTTATGTTTACTAGAGTGCTTTACAACCCAGTGACAAAGGTGGGAGGAGTCATAGAGGTCTTTTTTTCATGAACATATGATAGGAATCAAGATATTACCCAAATAAGTTTGGGATTAGCAGATACAAACTATTATACATAGGGTGGATAAACAAGTTGCTACTGTCTAACCCAGGGGACTATATTCAGTAACCTGTGATGAATCATAATGGAAAAGAATATGAAAAATAATATATATATATATATGCGTAACTGAATCACTTTGCTGTACAGCAGACATTAACACATTATAATTAAACTATTTGCCAATAAAAAAATTTTAAAGATACTACCCAAATATGACAGTTAATTCTTTACATCTTCATAGCTATAAGCACAAGCAGATAAATAGTTTTTCTTCCCTAGCTTTAATATAACAGCCAATGACAGAATTATATAGAGATGTTTTCTAAAAAGTCAGTTCAACAATTTTTGCATTTCTGTAAAGATACTCAAATGTAGGTTATTTTAAACAGTTTTTAAAGCCAAATTGATACCGAAAAGATTAAATCCCTTTCCATCAAAATTGCCTTAGTTGCTTTTATTTGTTTCTGCTTTGTGAAAATAGTAAAAATTAGAATGTCGGTATGATTAAATACACATTTATTTTCTGAGTTGTTTACATTTAAGACATACTGTGGAGTGTCATCTTAACTGCTGGGGGAAGAGATTCCATAGTCAGCAAATGGCTAAAACCATGTATAGTTACAATGACCCTTGAATATAATTTAAACCACCCACAGCAACCACATATAGTGGTTTTGTTTATGGGACTTTGTTTTTAAATGCAAGACAGTCCTTTAATAGCCAGTTTTTATTCCAGCTTTGAAACATTCATTATTCCTTTAGTTTGAGCATCGACAGAGTGATTGACTTCTGTTCAGAGGCCATTTGCCAGCAAAAATAAATTGTCGTGTTTTACACTTTTGCTCAGTTTACAAGTTGAATGCATGTTTGAGGTATTTACTTCCAGTTTATTCTTAAAGAGAGGAAATGCTAGCTACCTTGTCTGTCTCTTTAACATTTAACTTCAGAACTGACTGTGAAGATGCTTTGTGTCTCTCCCTGACTCAGCCTCTGATCTTCCTCTGCAGGTTTCTGGTTAGCTTTATGGTGGATGCTCGAGGGGGCTCCATGAGGGGAAGCCGTCACCACGGGATGAGGATTATCATTCCTCCACGCAAGTGTACGGCCCCCACCCGCATCACCTGCCGTTTGGTAAAGAGACATAAACTGGCCAACCCACCCCCCATGGTGGAAGGAGAGGGATTAGCCAGTAGACTGGTAGAAATGGGTCCTGCAGGGGCACAGTTTTTAGGGTAAGTCATTTTGTCAGTTTTCATCTTGGCCCTTATACCGCATCTTTGGTTTTCTTTACCCTTGTCAATTAAATTAAATCTATTGAGTTAACTATTAAATCTATTGAGTTGGACCATTTTGATCGATTACAGCATTGGTGTAGAATCAAAGGTCACAAAGCTATGTAATTCTGTGAAAAGCTGAAAGGCTGGCACTTCCCTAACTCAGTTTGCTGGTCAAAGCTTTTACTAACCGAGAAGCATGTTCTCTGCTCAGTGAGTGCACGGAACCCCAGCAGCCCCTGTGGAAGTCAAGGCACCACTCTGACACGTGACATATTGAACAAATGGCTATTTTGGGTACATGTCTTCTTAATGATCATTTTTGGGGGAAACAATCCATTGTGATCTGGTACTTTAAGAGAAAAAAATGAATTTATTTTCTGAGGTGGCACTTGGGTGCAAACCAGGCAGGCTCTGTCATGACTGACAGTTTGTTCACAGTTTCCCCTTCTTGTTTCTCTTCCTGCTGCATGGATGTTATTCAGTAAACTGCATCTTCCCACCAATCCTCCCCCTGTAAATGAGGGTGAGAGCTTGGTTAGCCGAATCCTGCAGCTTGGGCCTCAAGGAACAAAATTTATTGGGTAGGATCTTTATAGACAACATACAGAATGTCTACAATTCTTTTCCATTTTCAATTTTTTTCTATCACACCCATGGTCTTATTCTTGTCTTAATTTTATTTTCAGTTTTTAATGCTTTCAGTTGATGTGTGTCACTGAAAGAAAAAATGAAATCATAGTGGCTTGACTTAATGTAGCACCCACCGCTACCTCTCTTGTGCTTTTCAAGCATGTGGAATTCACTGCAAGCATTCTGCTTTCATAACTTTGTGCTTTTGTAAAATTTACTTTCATTTAAAATATTTCAACTGATTATGGTAGTTTTTAAGATAGACTGAAGATCTAATTTTAACCCAGTGTAAGAGAAGGTATTTGCAGACTCTGAATCAACATTTGCTATAAATGATATATATGTGTGTGTGTATATATATATATATATATATATCTGTGTGTATATATATATGTATGTGTGTGGAGTTACATTTTTTTTTAAGTACTTATTCATACTAAGTAAACTTTATGGACTTTGAGGAGGAAAATCATCAATAAGTAAACTGATTTTGAAAAAAATGTTGGGAATACAAGATATTTAAAGAAAACCAAATAGGCAGCAGGTAGAATACTTACTGAAGTTGTTAAATTGTTTTGTTTTCTTCTGTTTAAGCTGAAATGTGTTGGTATTCGTCTGTCTGCTTGTCTGTCTGACTGGTGTGTTGGCCTTGGCAGTCTGCATGAAGAAACCTGTTATGAAAACTTATGCTTGGCTTTCACCTTGGTCCCAGACCCTCGTTCATTTCTTCTCTCCAGTATTGTTGAATGTCATACACAAAGCCACATCCCTTAAATATTTACAGTGACAGTATCTGATACATCAACCTGCAAAGATTGTATCTAGTTCTCAAAAAAAAAGAAAAATTTAATGTCTGATCCAGGTGTGGTTAAAAATATGGTAAACATCTTAATAACTCTTGAAATTACTAACACTGTTAGGAATAGTTGAATCTGTTTTTATCCATCAAAAAATAAATGCATTATAAAAAATCTTTCAAACCCTTGATTTTAATTAATGATCAGTATTTTGCCAAAAGTAAAATTTTCATACCTATCATCCTATTTTAAGTGAATGCTTTTGTAATAACTCAAATATTAATATGTTTTATCTCATTTGGTCATTACAACTACTATCACTTTTTATGCTGTTACCTATTTAAGCCTGTACCTTCTTTTCCCACTTGTACATAATCACATAGGCTAAGAGGTGAGGTTACATACAACCTCTGTAGGAGAATAATGATACTGTCTACTTAAATGTCATAAAATAAAGCTGCACAATCCAACTACATAAACTGTGTGTGATTGTGGTCTGCTTACTTCCATTCATCTTTTTTAGCATTTATCCTACTTTAAAATTTAACAGAATTATTCCTGTGCTTGATTGGCTAGCTTCAATTTGCAGCCATCTTTTTACATTCTTTTGCAAAAGGACACTGTCAAAGATTAGCAGATTGTTATATGACAATTTCAAACCAATAGTGCTTTTTCAGAAAGTTTAATTCCTATGCAGTCTAACAAGAGTGAGGAAATTAAGCTGCCCATTTCGTAACTTAAAAATTAAAGAAACTCTCTTGACTATACAGGCCATAAATGTTATGAAAACTGACTGTTGCAGGGAGTGGATTGTTACATTGATTGTTTTCTTACCAAGGGGAAAAAAAATCAGTAATCTCTCAAAATAATTTACAAAATTTCTTTTAAGCAATGACTGTGTCCTTTTAAATCATGAGTGTTTTGTATAATATACCTATTGTGTTCTTAAAAACGGACCAACTTTCCTTCTTATGGTCTATTTTAATAATTTTCAATTCCTCGATTTCTGATGTGTGCTGAATATTTTCCCTCTTTTAAATCAAATGCCTAACATATGATAGGCCCCCAAGAATTGTTTGTGAATGAATGAATGATGGCATGTTTTCAGGCTTCTGATATATTATTTAATTAGCAAATGATTCTGCAGCTTTGAAATCATTCCCAACCTTAGTGGCACCTCTGATTTTCAAATGAATATTGTCAGTGGAACATTTTAAAAAGTATGAAACTATAAACACATTTCCTTTGATACCAAAATAATGTGGCTTTTTTTCCAGCCCTGTCATAGTGGAAATCCCTCACTTTGGGTCTATGAGAGGCAAGGAGAGAGAGCTCATTGTTCTTCGCAGTGAAAATGGTGAAACATGGAAGGAGCATCAGTTTGACAGTAAAAATGAAGATTTAACTGAATTACTTAATGGCATGGATGAAGGTAATTACAGTGACTGCCTGTTTCTATAAATGTCTGTAGGCAGGAATCAAATGAATGACTAGCACTAAAGGAAATAGTGCTTGAATTTCATACATCTGTATTTTAAAGTGGGAATCGGGTTCCTCAGCATTTGTTGTTTTCTATGTGTAAGGCATGAAGTTCAATTTCATCTAAAAACCTAACCCTATCTGAATACTCATGTACAAATTTCTGATAATTCTCTCAGTCTGAAATCAACTATATCAATCTTTCCAAAGCTTAAGAAAGTTTTCTAAATCAAAAATGTGTAAGGAGGGGTAAAATAATAATGGAAGGTATGCAAAACATCGAGAGCATTTTTAAGAAAATACATTCACTTTTTAAAAAACTGTTATTGGAGTGTAATTGATTTACAATGTTGTGTTAGTTTCAGGTGCACAGCAAAGCGAATCAGTTATACATATACATGTGTTGACTCTTTAAAATGCTTTCCCCATATAGGTTATCACAGAGTATTGAGTAGAGTTCCCTGTGTTATACAGTAGGTTCTTGTTAGTTATCTATTATATATATATATAGTAGTGTATATATGTCCATCCTAGTCTCCCAGTTTCCCTCCCCGCTTTACTCCCTGGAAACCATAAGTTTGTTTTCTACATTTGTGGCTCTATTTCTGTTTTGCAGATAAATTCATTTGTACCTTTTTAGACTATATGTGTAAGTGATATAATACGATATTTGTCTTTCTCTCTCTGACTTCACTCAGTAAGATAATCTCTAGATCCATTCATGTGACTGGAAATAGCATTATTTCATTCCTTTTACGGCTTAGTAATAGTCCATTCTATATATATACATATGTATGTATGACATCTTTACCCATTCCTCTGTCGATGGACATTTGGGTTGCTTCCATGTCTTGGCTATGATAAACAGTACTGCAGGAACCATTGGAGCACATGTATCTTTTCAAATTATTGTTTTCTCCAGGAGTGGGATTGCTGAATCATGTGGTACTGTTTACTTTTTGTTTGGGAAATTATTATTTCTATCCCTTTTCTTTTATCTCATTCTTCTCCCAGATTATTCTTATAGATTTTTAATTTCTCCTGGATTCTAATCAGTTTTTTAAGCAATGAGGTTCAGGCTAATGATTGGAGTCTTTGGTGCTTCCAGTGTCTTTTTCCTTGATCTGGTAAGACAGGCCTATAGCAAGCATGTCACCTTCTCATATACACCTTCTTTGGGCTGTCTAACCCTTAGAATCATAGTAGTTTTTCTTAGCAGACATTGTGAATAGAGTCGTTTTGAGAGTGGGTACTTGCTATGAAAGTTAAGTCGCTCAGTCATGTCTGACTCTTTGCGACCCCGTGGACTGTAGCCCACCAGGCTCCTCCATCCATGGGATTCTCGAGGCAAGAATACTGGAGTGGGTTGCCATTTCCTTCTCCAGAGGATCTTCCTGACCCAGGGATCGAACCCAGGTCTCCCACATTAGAGGCAGACGCTTTAACCTCTGAGCCGCCAGGGAAGCCAACTTGGTATAGTGTTTTCTTTTTAAAATGTTGAAAAGAGAGAGGTAGAGCAAAGTCACCATAAGGAAGGCTAACCTTTATACTAACTGCTGGTCCCTACACATCCAGCAACTGCTTCATATAGCATTTTTACTGGAGATCCAGTTCACATACTGTAAAACTCACTACTTTCACATTTAATTCACTGGCTTTTGGAAAGCATCTAACATAGTCTCTCCTGGTTGTAAAGTGTGCATGAAGGAGCTACACAGACTCGAGGGTGTCTGAGGGACGACTGTGGACAAGCTCTTGGATCCCCATGAGCCTCTGTTCCTTCTGCAAAACGGAGATTACCTTCCTCACTTCATAGGGCTGCTGTTAAGAAAAAATAGTCATTATGTGAATCACTTTTCAAATACAGCCCTTGTTACTTACTCAGCCCTTGATACATATAGGCTATTGTTACTATTATATCCATTCCATAGAAAAATATTGTCATACCAAAGTTTTTGTATAAGACATGGTGAATCACGGCCAGCTAAGAATTTTAAAATGTCTTTACAGCAAGGTAAAGTGAATCTAATCATTGTTGAGAGTCTAGCATTCACCAGGCACTGATGACTGCATTTATATATTAAAATTTTAAGTGAAAGCATACTACCATAAGGTAGGTAGTTTTAATCCTACTTTATAGATGAGGGAACTGAAATTCAAGTAAGTTAAGTAACTTATAAAAAGTTACTCCAACTAAGAAGCAGCACCAGGGTTGAAATCTATTCTACCTGTTTGCAAAAACTTTTAACTATTCCACTTATTTTAGAAACGTGTGCCCTGTGGAGAGGAAAATAAACCAAAAAAGAAAAATTCCTACAAACTTCTAGATTTCAAGATCGAGAATAGTCACTTTAAATGTTATACATGTAACAAGTATATAGTAAATGTTTATATATAATATTGATATTTATATCCTATATCATACACAACTTCAGATAACTTCTGATGGATGGGAACATGCAGTGGTGATTAAGATTTCTGATTTTTATTACCTTAATTTATTTTGCAGTATGAAGTATAGTCATTCTTTTGTACAGAAATTTACAAGAAAACACAATCCAAGGTTTTAAAAAGAATAAATCCTAAAGGAAAGAACTGAGTTAGCATTTTGAAAAGAGTAAAAAAATATGGATGATTCAGGTAAAAGAAATGGAGAGAATAAGATAAATGGGTTTTCCAAAAAGGATAGTTTTTGTTTGTTTGTTTTAAGGAAAATCAAGTATAAAAATATTTTCATGTATCCAGTATTTCTTAAATGCTGTTGTTGATTACTAGTTTTTTAAAGGTAGCATCCTCTACACAAGGATTTTATTTTACTTTTAACCAAGAGCTACCTTGATGATGTAAGCTGCTGAGGGCAGGGTATGTGTCTTAATGATGATGAGCCACCAGTACTGGGCACAGTGCTGACTTAGCCTCCCACCCAATCCTGGAGAGTGGGCAGGAGGAGGAACCATAGCATAATATGCAGCTCTAGAGAAAAGTTCACATCAGTCTATTTCTTCTACCCTAAACTTCACTAATGTTAATCTCCAGGGGGAAAAGATAAAGGGGAACATTTACTTTGAGGACAGTTCTGAGAGAGTAACGATATTTTAGGAAGAATGTTGAATATTCTAAGAGAATGCTGTCCAGTGGAATTTTCTATAATGATGGAAATATCCCATACCTGTGCAATTCAGTAATCACTAGTCACATGTAAATCTTGAGTACCTGAAATGTGACTGGAGCAAGTGAGGAAGGTAATGTTTAATTTTTTAAATTAACTGCAAGTAGCCACCATTGTGGATTCTAAAGTATGTTCTTTATTTTTGAGCACATATTATAGCATATCCTGTCAGGCACAAGCAGATTTTTTTGTTTTTTTTTTTAAGTTTCTTGATGGAATGGATTTCCAAGATTTCTTGCTGACATGTCTTCATTTTGTTTTCAACAAGCTAATTTTCAAATAGGAAGTCTTCCTATCTTTGCTTAGACAACTGACTCCTAAAACACTACCATACTAAGGGCATCTGTGTGATGTTTTAAAGATACAATGATATAGCCCTCTGTCCTGGATTCTACATGCTATGTTGGAAATAGTGGATAGAGTTGCTTTGCTACATTTTTAAAGACCAGATAAACTCTGGTTCCGTTTTAGACAATTAAAAGGAAAGTACTTCCAAGTTTAAAAAGATCAAGCACTGGAGGCCACAACAGGAAAAATGAGGACTATTATTAAATTTAAAAGTAATAATAATGAAGGAACCAAGACACACATTTTATAACTGAAACTTAATTGATCAGATTTCATACCCAGCTCAAGAACCACTTACCACCACTCTTGTTCTATCCCCAGAGAAACTTCATTTTTACTGGTACCTCCCTCCCTGAAAATCAGGCAAAAATAAACATCAGCCTGTCTCTAAAAATCTAACCCTTCTTCTTCCTTCAAGGTCCAACCAGTCAGAGTTCTTGTGGGAAGGAAAGCCTGAGGTTTCATGTTATTTTCTACTCTCTCCACTCTGTCCCCTGAATAGCTGTTGATTAGCAAGATAAAAATAGTGCATAAGATAAGCCAGTGACCGTCCTTAAAGGAAAAAAGAGATAACTCATCCTACTATATCTTTGGGCTTCCCTGGTGGCTCAGAGGTTAAAGCGTCTGCCTCCAATGCAGGAGACCCGGGTTCGATCCCTGGGTCGGGAAGATCCCTTGGAGAAGGAAATGGCAATCCACTCCAGTATTCTTGCCTGGAGAATCCCACGGACGGAGAAGCCTAGTAGGTACAGTCCATGGGGTCGCAAAGAGTCGGACACGACTGAGTGACTTCACCTTCACCTTCACTATAGCTTTATTTAACCTATTAATTTTCCCAGTTTGTAACCATTAAGCCTTATCTGTCATCTGTGGGAATTGATCCTTGATAATACTTGTCTTATTATAAATGTCTCATTTTAACTCTCATTTCCATAAATGAATTCTATGTTACTTTATAACTAACCTATATTCTACTTTTATAACTAGTCTAGTGTACCCCCTTCTCTGAAAATCTTAAAACCCAAGTGTTTAGAAAGCATCTTAGCCAGTATTTTGATTAGTGATATATATATATATATATATATATTTTTTTTTTTTTTTTACTAAGCAACACAATTATAAAGATCAGGCTAAGGTTCTATAGTATTTTTAAAACTTGCAAAACCTTTCGGTGTGCACAATCAAATTGTAACTCCAGGGAAGTCGGTCAGTCAGTTCAGTCGCTCAGTCGTGTCTGACTCTTTGCAACCCCGTGGACTGTAGCCTACCGGGCTCCTCTGTCCATAGAAGGTGAGTCCAAAGAGGAGGGTAACTTGCACAATGTAGTTTGGTCATTAGGGTTATGAACTGCGGATATCACACAGACTGGAATTCTCATCCTGGCTCCATCACTTACAAACCCTAAGTCTCTCTAACCTCGTAGAGAACTAATGGGGAATGGATGAGCTGAAATATGTAAATTTCATAACACAATGTCTGACACATGAAAACCACACTCAAAGTTAGCCATACACACACAGTTGCCATGTACATTCAGTTGGGCAGGAGAGCAAGCAGGGGCCGAAATCTTGCCTCTTCAACTTGCCAAGTCATGTGCTCTGACACTGGCCTTGAGGTCAAAGGGTCATTTTTATCTTTTTTTTTTTTTCAAAACTACTGTCTAGTTACCACGCCATATACTTGGAGGGCTATGTCCACTCCAAGTGGATGCCCTTTTCCAAATCACACAAGGACACCACCGGGGCTAGTGGAATCCCATCACCACCACCCATTCAGGGAAGAGTAGGTTGATAGATCAAGACTTCCAAAATTTGGACTCTAAATCTAGTTGTTTTTCTATAATACTCCCTCACCTCTGTATCTTCTCAAATGAAGGATGCCTTATTCAGTCGCTAAGTCATGTCCGACTCTTTGTGACCCCATGCACTGTAGCCTGCCAGGCTCCTCTGTTTCCTCTGTCTCCCAGAGTTTGCCCAAATTCATGTCCACTGAGTCAGTGATGCTATCTAACCATCTCATCCTCTGCTGCCCCGCTTCTCATTCTGTCTTCAGTCTTTCCCAGCATCAGTGTCTTTTCTAGTAAGTCAGCTCTTCACATTGGGTGGCCAAAATATTGGAGTACATTTCAGTATCAGTCCTTCCAATGAATATTCAGGGTTGATTCCTTTAGGATTGACTGGTTGGATCTCCTTGCAGTCCAACGGACTCTTAAGAGTCTTCTCCAGCACCACAATTTGAAAGCATCAATTCTTTGGAGCTCAGCCTTCTTTATGATCCAACTCTCACATCCATATATGACCACTGGAAAAATCATAGCTTTGACTCTATGGACCTTTGTCAGCAAAGTGACATCTCTGCTTCCTAATACACTGTTTACATTTGTCATAGCCTTCCTTCCATGGAGCAGGTGTCTTTTAATCTCATGACTACAGTCACCATCTGCAGTGATTTTAAAACCCAAGGGGAAAAAAAAAAACTTGTCACTGCTTCCACTTTTTCCCCTTCTATTTGCCATGAAGTGATGGGACCAGATGCCATGATCTTAGTTTTTTTTTTTTTTTTAATGTTGAATTTCAAACCAGTTTTTTCACTCTCCTCTTTCACCATCAAGAGGCTCTTTAGTTCCTCTTCACTTTCTGCCATTAGAATGGTATCATCTGCATATCTGAGGTTGCCGATATTTCTCTCAGCTGTCTTGATTCCAGCTTGTGATTAATCCAGCTGGCATTTCACATGATATACTCTGAATATAAGTTAAATAAGCAGGGTGACAATATACAGCCTAGTTGTACTCCTTTCCCATCTTAGAAACAGTCAGTTGTTCCATGCCCAGTTCTAACTGTTGCTTCTTGATCTGCACACAGGTTTCTCAGGAGGCAGCTAAGGTGGTCTGGTATTCCCATTTCTTTAAGAATTTCCCAAAGTTTGTTGTGATCTACAAAGTCAAATTTTAAGGCTTTAGCATAGTCAGTGAAGCAGGAGTAGATGTTTTCCTGGAATTCCCTTGCTTTCTCTATGATCTAACAAATGTTGGCAATTTGATCTCTGGTTCCTTTGCCTGTTCTAAACCCAGCTTTTACATCTGAAAGTTCTCAGTTCACATACTGCTAAAGCCTAGCTTGAAGAATTTTGAGCATAACCTTAATGTGAAATGAGTACCACTGTATGGTAGTTTGAACATTCTTTGGCATTGCCCTTCTTTGGGATTGGAATGAAAACTGACCTTTTCCAGCCCAGTGGCTAGAGGATGCCTATAAAGGTGCTTTGTATGCAAGAAAAGGTGACAGAAATGTCATTTGCTATTTAAGTTTTCCATTATGAATCAAGGTACCCTCTTAATTCTTGTATGATTCCAAAAGACATGATGTGTGTTCAGGAAAGACGGTTACTGCAGAATAAGATGGAGACGAGTTATTTGTGGCACTAGCAAGCTCAGGGACAAAGGCGACAGTGATTATGCTAGTGAAGCAGGTGTGTTAGCAAAGTTCCACTGAAACAAGAGGCTAGAATGACACAGAGGACAGTTGGTCTGGGTGTGAAGAACCTGCTGTTACCACTAAGGTATCATGTAGCAGGAGCCACTTTTCTGTTTGGCAACAGACATAAATCTTGTTCTAGCACTTGTTCACTGGTGTGTTTTCAGGAGAGAAAAAGGTACCACAAAACAAAAGTACTCATTCTGCTCCTGCAAAAGCATCATCTTTCAAGTGCAGCAAATTGAATCTACCTTGAAAGTTTAATTAAAACCTTACTTGAATTAAACTAACAAAGTTCAATTCACCATGTTTAAAATTGTGCTTCCGCTGAGAGGGGATATGGGGAGAGGGTTGGACTAGGAGTTTGGGATTAGTGGATACAAGCTACTATATATACAGAATAGGTAAACAACAAGGTCCTACTATATAGTACAGGGAACTATACTCAATATCCTCTAAAAGACTATAATGGAAAAGAATATGAAAAACAATATATATATCTGTCTGAATCACTTTGATGTACAGCAGAGACTAACACATTATAAATCAACTAAAGTTCAATAAAATAAATAGAATAAATGCCTCCAAAGTCAGACCCCAAAGGGATGTTGTATAGTTTGTGGTTATACTGGACCTGGGAGTAATATTTATTAGTAAAAGAATCCTTCCTCCTTAGAGGTCTTAAATATTGAAGAGTTTGAGAAATGCTCAGTCCTGCACTGACCAATACAGTAGCTACATGTGGCCAGAGAGCACTTGAAATAGGGCTAATACAAACTGAGATGTGCTGCAAATATAAATATAAAATATACCAGAGATATGAAGATTTAGTACATCTCATTTATAATTTCTACATTAATTAAATGTTGAAATAGTAACATTTGGGATATACTGAAATAAAGAAGACATACAATTAAAAATAATTTCACCTATTCTTTTATTTTTTAGTGTAGCTATTAATTTTTTTAAATTATATATATGGCATGCATTATATTTTTTTAGACAGCACTACCATGGACAGTAGTAGATTTTGCTTTATACATATTAGGTCTAAAATCTATTAGATTTTAAAATCAAAATCATTACTACCTGAGTATCAAGAGTATGCTTTGAAGATATGTGAATTTTGCTATTATTTTAAAATCCCAATCACTGTATTGGAACAAAATGTTGCTGAAGTTCTCCAAACAGTATTACAGCGCTAGGAAAATATTTCCTCACTTGTTAACAC
Organism: Budorcas taxicolor; assembly: GCF_023091745.1. Taxonomy (NCBI): domain Eukaryota; kingdom Metazoa; phylum Chordata; class Mammalia; order Artiodactyla; family Bovidae; genus Budorcas; species Budorcas taxicolor. The sequence goes on from NC_068914.1 coordinate 29,804,624, forward strand.
TGCTTAACATTCAGATGAGAGCAAGTAAAATTTTATGGTAATACATTTTAGATTAGATAATTACATATAATACATTTTAGATTAAATAATTACATATATTGTTTTACTATAAATTGAAGTAGGATAGGAAAATTTATACTAATTATGTAGTTTAACAGAAAATAAAATGTCCATAATTTATTGTCTAACTATATCAATCATATTTTAGAAACATGCTTTTCAGTTAAAAATTGCTACTTTGGTTCTTTTCAGTTGAACTGATTTTTACTTTATCAACCATGAGACCAAACAGTGATCTGAAATTGTCAAGTTAGATCATAGAATCAGTTGAGCACTGGGAAGTGGAGTATGTAGCTTTATGTTGCACACAGCACCACCTGTTGGAGAAATCTATTCCCGATTTTGAAAAATTCCGGAGGAAAAAGTAAAAACTGAACTTAGCCAAGTCAGGACTGTGGTTGGAGTGTAAAGGAAAAAAAAAAATAGACTGTGGTTGGAGTGTAAAAAAATGAAAAAGCGTGCTAAAAAACTATTAATTGAACCATAACACAATACTAATTTGCTCTCAGTCCACAGCCATATAAAAGTTACTTTAAATCAATGGAATGATGTCCACCATGTACATAACTGGACCAGAGCAGTTCCATCACCCCTGCTAGTCAGGGAATGAAAACAGGACCAAAGCAGATGAGCAGTACCAATGCCAAGTTTTATACACGTCTATGTAATGGACTTGCTAGCAATTCCATGTCTTAATGAACCATTATTAGGTCCAAAAATGACATCAGACATCCTGTCACAGATGTCAGGCAGAGGGCCTCAGCGCCCTCCAGGAACACAGAAGGAGTGCGAGAGACAGGGCCATATCCTGCATTACCTTCAGTGTTGGTGTGAATGAGGCCGACTTGCAGACACCGCAGGTCTAGGTCCCTCAGAGCACAGTGCACTTCCATGTTTGTGCCACATGCTGCGTTACTGATCGGTGTTTAGCTTTAAGACATTATATCTGATCCTGATTTTGAAGATAGGATTATATTCATTGTTTCTTGTCTGGATATAGTACCAACGGTTAAAAGAAGGGTTGAGGAGAGTTATGTAAGGGGGCTAATTGCTTAAAAAGCTTTTTATTTACATAAATAGAAAAGTAATCTAATGTGGAAGAATATTTTTCTAGAAAATAACATGGAGAAGCAGATGCAAAGAATATGAGGCTTCTGCAGTCATAGCAGAAAACCTTAGAATGATTGATTATTCCAGCATGGCCAAACATGCCCTCCCTCACTTCTCTTCCTCCAGGAAGCATTCCCTAAAGCCCAGTCCAAGTTAGATCCACTGGTAAATAGTCTACGGCACCTGGCCTGTCTTCTTCTGTAAGCAGCTTTGAACTTTGCTCTCTTCATGGTGGACTCTAAAGTTCATGTGCGCAGAGAATGGCTCTGACTGGTGACAGTCATTATGCCCCATGTACGTAACAGCTCTTAGCAGTGTTGTCTCTTCATCATAATTTGTTGACTGAATGAAGAAATGAATGACTATTATCCAGGCTCGTGCTGCCGCTCCTGGTGATACATTTCCTCAGTAATTTAGTGACCCACACCTAAGAGAGAAAGCAACTTCTAAACAAACAGATGCCACAAATGAGGACAGGAGGTCTGGGAAGCAGGAAAAGGGCATGTGATGATGAGAAATTAGTTTTCTAAAAATTAACTTCAAGATATAGGGTCATTAGAAATTACAGGGATTGCTAAACCTGGAGGGGAAAACAAACAGATATGTCATTGTTTCCAGACATTCTGCATCATTAGCCCTCAATTACTTGTGCAAATCTGAATAACAAAGGTCCCTACCTTGGTGTGAAATAATGCTGATCCAGACAGATGAATAGCAGATGCCAGAATTCAATGAGTTAAATTACTAAAATTATGGGACCTTTCTGTATGGTCTTTGCAACTTCCCATGAATCTAATTTTTCCAAAATAAAAATTGAAAAAGTTCCTACTATGTTTTCTTTGAGGAAGAAGGGTCAAGTTTATAATTTGAGGGTTTCTTCCTGTAACCTCACAGAGGGCTAGTTCCAAAAGTTGCATGTTCAGATGGAGCTGAACTTTAGTTCCAAGAAATGAATGTCTATAATTTTCTGAAATATTTCAGTGAGTATATTACAATGTGTTATTGCTCCCCATATTCTATGAAAAAAAATATATTAGTTGCTCAGTCATGTCTGACTCTGTGACTCCATAGACAGTCGTCTGCATGGGGTCTTCTATCCATGGAATTCTGCAGGCAAGAATACTGGAGTGGGTAGTCATTCCCTTCTCCACGGGATCTTCCTAACCCAGGGATTGAACCTGGGCAGATTCTTTACTGTCTGAGCCACCAAATTTTATAGCCAGAGTTAAATAGTATAAGTTTATCTTCTATTTCCCTCATTTCCCCCAGTTTATCTGCTACTTAGTTTTCTGTTATTGGGAAATTTTCCCTTAAAAACTGAATGAAATTAAAATGATAGCAGTTCTGATTTATACACTTGTAGAGATGCAAAACAGAAATAGTGTTACCTTTCTTTAAAAGAAATCCAAACTTTGATCTGCCACAGGCAGGCTCTATGGCTCTCCTCTATCTCCAAGGTTGTATGACCTTGGAAAGAATATGTAACCTAAGTTATGTCAACAGAACTGTGCTGGTGGTTTTTGTATCATTTATTTGTCATATCTATTGCAGAGGAAAATTTCTTATCCTGATCTTATAAACAAGCAATATAGGGCTCAGAGTTCAGGAATCTGTCCAAAGTCCAAGCTCACTGGTTTGAGAACTGGATTTGAACCTAAGATATCTGTCTACAAAAACTTTCCACAGACCCATATTAGCTAGCCTGCCCTTTTGAATTCTGATATTCTAAGACTCCATTTTTCCCCACCACTCATTATTAAATACTCCATTCTTAGAAGAGCAAGCTAAGAGAACATTCACATGACCAGAAATGAAACCCCAGATACAGAAATCATCCTTTGTGAAACCTTTAGCTTGTATTTCTTCTGCATTCACTCTCAAACATGCAGATCACAAACAGCCTTTAGAAAACAGATTCCATTCAGGAAAGAGAGTCATGGACTCATTTAACCAAGTTATCAAGACATTTATGACATGCATATAAGAGTGAGGCCAAACTGATCAAGGTGATAGTTTAAATGCTTTACGAAAAACTTATTTCGTGGGAATGTGATTTCAATTCTGTTATTTATGATTCATTGCATTATGACATTAATAAGCATTCATATTTGCAAAGCATTTTATGATCCTTCTTGCTCTGTTGCAAAATCTCATTTAGAGAAAATGCTGTCACACCTTTTACCAAGAAGGAAACTAAATGAGTTACAAGGTACTTAAGAAATTTGTCATTCATCAGCAAGGCAAGAATGCTGTAGAACATTAGCTTCCATTTCCTATTCCACCATCATCAGAGCTTTCTGCTTCTAGAGTGAGCCAATAAGAAGTCATGTCATCTTTTGGATAAGGGTATTTGCTTATCTATCCACTAAATGAAAGTCGCTCAGCTGTGTCTGATTCTTTGTGACCCCATGAACTATACAGTCCATGGAATTCTCCAGACCAGAATACTAGAGTGGGTAGCCTTTCCCTTCTCCAGGGAAGCTTCCCAACCCAGGTATCGAACCCAGGTTTCCTGCATTGCAGGCAGATTCTTTACCAGCTGAGCCACAGGGAAGCCCAAGAATACTAGAGTGGGTAGCCTATCCCTTCTCCAGGGGATCTTCCCAACCCAGGAATTGAACCGGGGTCTCCTGCATTGCAGGCAGATTCTTTACCAACTGAGCTATCAGGAAAGCCCTGATATCCACTACTCATCCATTTATCATTATCTATTCACTACTCATTATCTATCCACTACTTATTTATCAACTGTTAACCAGTGGTTCAGTGTCAGAGACTCTGCCTGGCAAGCAGGAGATGCAGGTTTGGTTCCTAGGTCAAGAAGAGGCCCTGGAGAATGAAATGGCAACCCACGGCCACTCCAGTATTCTTACCTAGGAAATCCCGTGGACAGAGGAGCCTGGTGGTCTACAGTCCATGGGGTTGCAAAGAGTAGGGCACGACTTAGTAACTAAACAGCAGCAGCAGCAGCAACCCATGTGCCAGCTAGCCTGCAAAGACACTGTGTTAAATAGTGGTTGGTTTTGTCCCTTCTCCCACCTGGGTCTTAGCTCTAAAGCAGACCAGCTAAGTTAATTTGGGCAAGTCGCTTAACCTCTCTGAACTTCAGACACTTACTTCACCAAAATGCTATGTGGGCAAAACAGTGATTGACCTGCCACAAGGTAGACATGCCGTAAGTGTAAATTTTAACCTTCCTCCTGGCCAAACCTATTTCAGAACTCACCTCTCTTTTCCCTTTGATGTCAGTGTATGTAAGAGAGAGGGGGGAAAAGAAAAAAAACTTGTAACGGATTAAAAGAGAGGGATTCCATGGTCCTTTCATTGTGCAGGCATTAGAATCATCCTGAAAAGTAAGAAGCTCTTAATACTTTTTATGCCCTTGTCTCCTTTAATTCTATAGCTATGGAGTGGTTTAGTACATCCTTTTAAAAATCATTTAAAATTAATAGATATTTATTGTTCCCCCATAAGTACCTCTTCTCATATTGAAATGTCCTTGTTTTTCATGGGATCCTGTTGTCATGTTTTTAATAATTTGGGGTCTGGATACTTAAAGACAGATACAGGGTAAGAGTCTACTAAGACTTTGCTTCTCAACTATGTCAAGTCATGAAGTCACCTGAGTTGAGTAGGGAAGTTTCAGGGTCCATCCCTGGGCTCCCAACTCAGAATCTCCATTACAGAAGCCTAGGAGTCTCTGCTATGAACACATAACACTGTTACTTCTGATGTGGCCAGTTTGGGGGCACACTGCTCTGGGAGCTAGATGACAAGAGGAATTGCTAACAGCTTTAAAAGAGATTGAGTACAACACAGAGGGTCCCTGAGTCACTGGCAAATCCTAAAAAACGTCAGAAATTGAGCATGCAGCTTCTCCATTTACCACTCATTTGCTGCATCTGATGGGTACACCTCACCTATTTGGAGTTGCCTTAGTGCTTCACACAAGGTAATGTGGCCTAAGTGTGATACAGTGACCTCCATTACACAAAGTGGCAGTTCTTCCTAAACCCACTGCATTTTTTTCCAGGGGCAAAACGTCTGTTTCTACCTTGTTGTTTTTCAGTCACTAAATCGTGTCCAACTCTTTGCAACCCGTGGACCACAGCATGCCAGGCTTCCTTGTCCCTCGCTATCTCCCTGAGTTTGTCCAAGATCATGTCCGTTGAATCGGTGATGCTATGCAACCATCGCATCCTCTGCTGCCCTCTCTCTTCTCCTCTTGCCTTCAGTCTTTCCCAGCATCAGGGTGTTTTCCAGTGAGTCGACTCTTCGCATCAGGTGGCCGAAGTGTTGGAGCTTCAGCTTCAGCATCAGTGCTTCCGATGAGTGTTCAGGGTTGATTTTCTTTAGAATTGACTAGTTTGATCTCCGTGCTGTCCAAGCTCCTCTAACTCCTTACAAACGTACATGCAGACACCCACAACACTCACAAGCGCAAGCAGCTTCTTCACATTATCATAAGTCCCCAGAAAGATGCCTTGCTCCTTCCAGTGGGTCCAGACTGATTGGAGTAAACTTAATACTCACAGGATACACACTTGTTACATTTCAGTTTAGGACATCTGTCTTGTTTGAAGGGTGTAATTTCATGGCAGAGTCCATGTAAATTGCTTGCACTATGTGGAATCCTGAGCCATTTCTAAAGGAGGACATATCATAGCTTTGAGACATAAGGAAATAAAGAATCTACTTAGCTGATGGTGATGAGTTGCACAGCAATTGAAACAAACTATAAGAACTTTCTCAGTTGGAGCAGACTTTATGAATTCTGGGAATTCAGACTTTTTAAAATAAGCCAAATCATGGGAAAGGAAATATATCTGCTCTGAATGGAAACTTTTATTCTCTGTCAAGTGCTGAATAGGTGAAAACTTGCCCGGAATATTTTCCTGAACAAACTCTTTGATTCCTTCCTCTTTTTTTCTATAGTAGGCTTTTAAAATTATTATTATTATTTACTTTTGTTTTCTTTTTCTTCACTAGAGACTCAGTATTTAGGTTTTGATAGAGCAGACAGGAAGGAGATGGTTAAAAAAACAAATGCTGGACCAAGATTCCAGTTTCATCTTTGATCTGAGTTGACCCTATTTCTCTCCTAGTTAACAGTTAACTTGGTAGTGGTTAATCTGTAAAATGAGAATATGTCACTGATCCAATTACATAACCATCTGTTTTACCTTTCTACACATTTCTATGTAGAATATGCCATAATCTCAGTCCTGTGTCTAATAGAGGAAGCAGACGTGTTGACAGTGGAGCGATGGTAGGCATGTACTGTAGGTATCGGGGGAAATGAAAGGAAGTTTCTGTGAGTAGCAAACAACAAAACAAAACCAATCCCCTGCCCGAGGTGTAGGGATCTCCCCTTTATTTTATAGCAATTAAAACCACCCAGCATGTAAACCCAAAGGGAACACTCTCTTATTCCCCACCCTCTCCTCACTTCACCTCCAACTCCAGTCCCCAGTGCTAACAGCGTAGAAGGTTTCTTCTGCAAATTTCTCTTATAAAAGTACACCAGCATAGATTATGCTTTTCTTCTAAAAAGGATCATACTATGCATATTGCTCAGCATCCTGTTTCTTTCCTCACTTTACACATATGTCAATCACTACCTGTCTGGCCCCCTCCTTCCCTCACAGCTCACCTCTAACATCACCTCCTCGGAGAGGTGTTTCCTGATCCTCCACCCATTAGACTGTAATCTGCCTGTGGCCATGACTAGTTTGCTCTCTGCTGTACCCCTGGTGACTAGACCAGTGCCAGCACACAGCGTGTTCTCAGTAAATCCTTGGTAAGTGGATGGATCTGAATTTTCCAGCCACTTGCTGTGGGAGTGAGAGTGTGGATGAACTGATGTATCAAACCAGTGCCCTTACTGATGATGGGCACACAGGCTCTTCCAAGCTTTAGTCATTCAAGCAATGCTGCTTTGCCTGTGCTTATAAGAGAATGTCTTCCCTGGTGGCTCAGACGATAAAGCGTCTGCCTACAATGCAGGAGACCTGGGTTCAATCCCTGGGTTGGGAAGATCTCCTGGAGAAGGAAATGGTAACCCACTGCAGTATTCTTGCCTGGAATATCCTGAAAATCCCACGGATGGAGGAGCCTGGTAGGCTACAGTCCGTGAGGTTGCAAAGAGTCAGACACGACTGAGCGACTTCACTTTCATTTGCACTTTATAAGAGAAGGTCAGAAAATGGGATTGCTGGGTCAAGGGATAGATGCATTTTCATTTTGAATAGACGATGCCCAATTACACTATCAAAAGATTATTGCTATTCACACCCACCAGCAATGACTAAAAGCATCTGTTTCCCCCCAATTTTCTCTTGACATTATTGGTTTTTAATCTTACCTGGAGGTGGGTGTAGCAAGAGGTTGAACTGTGTTTGAATTGGTATTTCCATGTAAATTACGAAGATTGCGTATTTTAATATGTTTATTGGCCATTTTCTGTGAATCTTCTGTCTATAACATTTCGCCAGTTTGCGCTGCTTTCTCTGTCATCTTGTCAACAACTTGTAGCTGCCATTAGTATTGAGCATATTAGTTCTTCATTTGTTACGTGTGGCTATTACCTTTCCCAACCTACCTTTTGTCATTCGTTTACTATTTTTGCCATAAAAAGCTTTACATTTGTATATAGTCAAACTGCCTTTTACAAGGAGCTTAGCTCAGTGCTCTGTTGTGACCTAGATGACTGGGATGGGAAGAAGGTCCACGAGGGAGGAGGTATATATCTAATATAGCTGATTCACTTTGCTGTGCAGCAAAAACTAACATAAAGTTAAAAACTACCTAAAGAAAAAACTAACATCCCAATTAAAAGAATTTTTTTTAGGAAATAAATGTTATTTAAATTTTATAAAACTGCCTTTTAGGCCTCTGAGTGTCCATTTTTAAACTTTATTTTTAATTGGAGGATAATTGCTTTACAATATTTTATTGATTTCTGTCATATATCAATGAATATGATTCAGAAAATGAATCAGCCATAGGTATGAGTGTCCAGTTTTGAATATGAAAGTTTCTCCTATCCAAGGCTAAAAGATACTGTTGATTTTTTTTCTGGTGATATTTTAATTTTTAAGTCTCTTGTCCAAAGGGAATTTTTATTAATATATGGTAAGATATAGTGATTGAGCTTTAGCTTTGTTCTTCCAAATAGATTTTCAGTTATATCAATATCATCTTTTAAATAAACCATCTTTTCCTGACTGAATTAAAGTTTAAATGTATGACTTTGATTTAAATATACTAAATACATAATAGATATATAAAAGTAGATATATATAGACTTACATATATACTATATATGTATATATGTGTGTATGTGTACACATATATGAAGGTAAATCTATTTCTTGATTCTATTTTGTCTCCCTGACCTACTTGTCTATTCTTATATATTTCTTATACATATTTAATAATGTATCTTTATATAACTGTTTTATTGTGATATTTATAAGTTTGCAAATTTTATAAATTTCCCCTTACAAATCTTTTCTAAAATACTTTTCTACTCTTTTTAGTCTCAAATATTATTTTGTTTGTTGTTTAAAATCATTTATTTTCATTAAACCTATCAGAATTCTGCATAAACCTGGGCTTTTGGAAGAAATCCATTTGGCTTCACTGTAGGAAGTGGACTGGAGTAAGGGGAGGCGAAGACAGGGAGATGGTTAAGGGGTGGTACCAGTAATGTGGGTTTCCCAGGTGGCACCAAGTGATAAAGAATCCACCTGCCAGTGCAGGAGATGCAAGAGACACGAGTTCAATCCCTGGATTGGGAAAATCTAAGTAGAAAATGGCAACCCACTCCAGTATGCTTGCCTGGAAAATTCCATGGACAGAGAGGAACCTGGTGGGCTACAGTCCATGTGATCACAAAGAGTCAGAGAGCTGGTTGAAACAGGGTCTGAACCAAAGGGATGACAGGAGAGTATACCATTTCCAAAAAAGAACCAACTGGACTTTGATCTTTGGATATGAAGTACAAAGGAAAGTCAGCCAAAGCCAGCAGACGGGAGGACTGGGCAAGGTGTAAAGCAAACCGTCTTCCAGAGTTAGGACTACAGGGCAAGAAGTAGGTTTGCAGGTAGACAGAAGGGAAGATGTGTCCACTTGTAGGTAAATTGAGCTTGATGGATGAAGGCCATTGATGAGTAGACAGATAGTGGTGATGATACAGATAATTTGGGTAACTTAAAAATATTTTAGGGACGTCCCTGGCATTCCAGTGATTAAGAATCCACCTTCCAGTGAAGGATGTGTAGGATCAGCCCCTGGTCAGGCAGCTAAGATCCCACATGCTTGCAGCCAAAAGAACAAAACCTAAAACAGAAGGAATATTGTAACGAATTCAATAAAGACTTGAAAAATAGTCCACATCAAAACAAATATTTTAAAATATTTTTAAGAGATTTTCAAATAAAGTTCCAGAGTCTTTCATACATAGTGAGGTAGTTACTTTCTTGTGAGGCCCTTCTAATTTATGACTCATTCTTTGGGCAGTTGAGGGCATTATTATAAATAATTACAGAATTAACATATCTCTTCTTGAAGAGCAGAAATTTGTCCATTTGTGGCAAAAGGCCAGTTTTTGAAAATGCTTATTCCTGTTTAGTAGAAATATTTTTCTACAAATACTGCATATGAATAGCTTTATAAAATATTTTTGCAAAGCTTAGTATTATTTTAAGGTCACTATAATTTTCTCTATGTCATAAAGCTCTGTTTTGACTACTGAATCTAAATAATTTTACCTGTCAGAATTACACATCAGTTTGTCTCAAGGTATTGTGTAGATAGGTATTGTGTAGCCATTATTCTCACGGCTTTTTCATTCATTTTTTCTTTTCAGAACTTGACAGCCTGGAGGAGTTAGGGAAAAAGCGCATCTGCAGGATTATCACTAAGGATTTCCCCCAGTATTTTGCAGTGGTTTCACGGATTAAGCAGGAAAGCAATCAGATTGGTCCTGAAGGTGGAATTCTGAGCAGCACCACTGTGCCCCTTGTCCAAGCTTCTTTCCCAGAGGGTGCTTTAACCAAAAGAATTCGAGTAGGCCTCCAGGTAATATTCACAAAAAGTTTTCTCCTTGGTATACAGAGAGAGCATGTGAGCATGTTCTGCTCTGAAAACTGCTATCATGACTCATCCTAATGATATATTGCTAACTGCAGCATTGGGCCATTGGGGGAATCATCAATCTATTTTAAATAAAAAGTACAAAGTTAGCTAAGAGGCTTATCAAAATAGGTACATATTTTAGGGTTTTTCTGTTTAGATGTATCACTTGAAACATCTTTTTTTGTTTGTATGATAGAAAAAAAGATGAAAGATCTTTTTTTTTATCATAGATTACTGGTCTCAGTAATGTGGAGCAACAAAGCACCAAACAGCACATATACCATTAAAGAAACAAACCATATTTCATTTGGTTTATGATATGCACATCACAAAAATCAGCAATAGTGAAACTTGCAAGCTTTCAAATTTTAGTTCCAGCAAATCATAAATGCTGGGTTTTATCCAACCAGTTGGAACCTGTTTTGGTTTGGAAAGCTGGCTGAAACTCTTGGCAAGAATGGTCTTTCTTGAGTTTATTCATTTCTGTTGGAACCTAGCCGGAACTTTTTTTTTTCCTATTGAATAAGGAAAATAACCTGAAATAACTTTGTTTTGTTACTTAATACAGTAATTAATAATTTGACTGAGAGTTCAGTAAGCATTTGGACCTAAAGAGACTACCTTATATTTCAGTAGTATGAAGTTCCCTTCAACTGTCCCCTCATATTGAATATTTTACCAAATAGCAAAGAAACAAAAAAAAAAAAAAAAAGAAGAAGAATTAGGCTTATTAGACTAGAATTGAGATCCATTGCAATCTCGTATGCCTTTTTGTTACTTAACTCTGGAAACGTCCATTTTTACATGAGTATAAGTTGCCTTTGTAGTATTTTACTAAATGCCCTGCATAGATATAAAATATACTCGACTCAATGTCTGTTGTCCTTCGGATTAGACTGAGAGGTTTCTCTGCCCTGAGATCCGATTCGCCTCTCTTTCGTGCAAGCCCAGGCCTGTGTTCTGTTGGGGACATACTCGAGCTGTTACTAGTTCCTGCTACAGCGTTGTATTTGATTCATTCTTTCCTGAAACAGAAAGGAGGAATAAGAGAGACTCTTTATTTGCCCCATAAAATTTTAATAAGTTTTCTTTAAAATAACAAAAGTTCTGGGGGGTTATAGTCTCTTCCATTTCCAAATACCAATAAACATATTAAAATATGCTAAACTTCACTCAGTAAAACATCTAACATTTTAAAAAGACAGACAGTACCAAGTGTCAGCAAATACGCAGAACAGCTAGAACACTCACACCTGCTGGTGAGAATTAGAAGTGGTCCTGCAACCAGCGTTTTGGAAAACGGTGTGGCAGTTCCGTTATAATGGTGGTCATAGGTGTACCTCAAACAGAGTTTGGCTCTTAGAAATATAACTACCAGAAATCCCTACATATGGCCATCACCAGGCATATACAAGAATGTTAACAGCAGAAGTAAGACATTTTTTGGTTGTTGTTTTTGGTCTTTTCCTCCTCAACTAAAAAGTCAACTTTCTGATAAGAGAAAAATGTCCAACTTCATTTAAGGTCCTCTCTCTTCTCTCTAGGCCCAGCCTGTTCCAGATGAAATTGTGAAAAAGATCCTTGGAAACAAAGCAACATTTAGCCCAATTGTCACTGTGGAACCAAGAAGAAGGAAATTCCATAAGCCTATCACAATGACCATTCCGGTGCCCCCAGCCTCGGGAGAAGGCGTCTCCAATGGGTACAAGGGAGATACCACACCCAATCTGCGCCTTCTCTGTAGCATTACAGGTTTGGTTAAGTTGTTGCTGTTCTTGCTGTTTTTGCCATAGCACTTGCAATGATTCTGTACGAAGACAGAAAACCTTTAAACATCCCTACCAACATTATAAATAGAGTAGAAAAAAAAATACATTTTACTTGTTCATCACCTCATCTCTATTATCCCTGTAATTATTTCTTGAAGATGCTGATAGCATGACCGTTAAAATTCAGTGATACCATTTTTCCTGCTTTTAAGTTTAGTGTTAATAACAGAGCTTTTTAAAGGTGATTGAAGTATTACTGAATTTATTGGAGCATCTAGTAATCTCTCTGTGACTTCGGTTACTGACCTAGAAACACCCTGTAAGCTATAGGAAATCGGATGGGCTCTGGGGAAAACAGAGGCTCCCACAAAGGACCAAGAGTAGGGAAGAGCCCAGTGAATACATGATTCTTTTTACCTACTCTGTTCACAAGTGTGATCCAAGAGACTAAACATGCAGGGTTTAGGTGATAGGCATCTTTTATGGTAAGCTCCCAGAATCCAGAGCTAACACATCATCTGACTAACCTAACATGTTTAACTTAACGTCCAAGGTTAAGAAAGGTTTTCTCATTTGTTTTTTTCTAAAGAATAATTTTAATGACTGGTTCCCTTTTTAGCCTGGAAAATTAAATGATTCAGGCAGTATAAAATGGACTTCCTCTTAACTTTCTGATAGTTCTTGCCATTGTTGTATTTTAAAAAATCATATTGTCTACCTGAAGCAACAAATCTTTGCACTTGTAGATTGTGGCTTAAAATGAAGTTGTATGCCCCAAGTTTACGCCATTCATTAGTATCTAGACAAACAGAAAAGTAATTTTTTTTTCTAATCTAATATTATCTTATAAGGAGATCACTATAAGCTGGTAAAAGGAAAGTAGAGAGGAAAACCACCTTTAGTGCATGTCATTAATTGAAAGTGTTTGAGTTTTACAAGTTACTGGCTATACACAAAAAACAGGATGATGATAAAAATTCTACAAGGAGCATATCTATAAAAAAGTCAATATATCTGCTGTTGTTCTCTCAGGGGGCACATCACCTGCTCAGTGGGAAGACATCACAGGAACTACTCCTTTGACATTTATAAAGGATTGTGTCTCTTTTACAACCAATGTTTCAGCCAGGTATGGAAATAAAGGCTTTCAAAAAGCACTAGGAATTGTTTTTTATTACCTTTTGGAAAGTAAAAAAATGTTGTGCTTAATACCAGTATGATTATTCTTTAAAATGTTGATGGTAAAGTTGGGCCTAACTCCAAAAATTTTAAATTCACTTGGATGTCATCTTATCCAGTCCTCACAGGAAGCTGTAAGATGGTAACCTTGCTTCTTCCAGTAGAAAGTCTTAGCAATTCATAAAAACTAATAAGATTTCCTTTCTTTCCCATTTTCTACCATAAAATTCTTGTTCCTTCCAAGATGAAGTAATAAATTCTTAAACAGCAGTAGAAAGGAAGGTTGATTATGGGTATGTGTAAGATGGGAAGGAGAGTTTTATGGAAAGGAAAATAGAGGAAAAAATTCCTTAGCATTTTCTTAGCAAAATCATAGCAAATAATAAATGTAGGGTTTCTTTGTTTGATAAACACAGTAAACATCTTTGCTATTTGTTTAAATGAACAAGTAATGTTTTGGTTTGGTTCCTTTATATACTCTACTTTTTATAAATGGGAAATTTTTTCAAGATTTGGCTTTGAAATCTCATTTTTATACTTTTGTTACTGTTTTGTTTTTGTCTTCCTCAGATTTTGGCTTGCAGACTGCCATCAAGTTTTAGAAACTGTAGGGTTAGCCACACAGCTGTACAGAGAATTAATATGTGTTCCATATATGGCCAAGTTTGTTGTTTTTGCCAAAATGAATGATCCTGTAGAATCCTCTCTGCGATGTTTCTGCATGACAGATGATAAAGTGGATAAAACTTTAGAGCAGCAAGAGAATTTTGAGGAAGTTGCAAGAAGCAAAGACATTGAGGTACCTTGTTTTCAGCAAGTTCATTCTATTAACATTCTCCAGATACGGAGTTTTCCATTTTGAGGTCATAATATAGCACGTACTATAAATTTCAAGTTCGTTGTTAATTTTAGTTTTCGTTTTAAAATTTTGATACAGATTCACTCTTAAATAATTTTAAGTATCTTTGAGACTACTTTAGTTGGTTAAAATGCACCACCAAGGACTCGTAAATAATTTTAAATATCTTTGACACTATTTTAGTTGGTTAAAAGGCACCACCAAAGACTCTTAAATAATTTTAAGTATCTTTGAGACTATTTTAGTTGGTTAAAATGTAGGTCATGATCACAAGTTTTCTATGGCTACCTGAGTTATTATCATAGTCACTGTCTATACACATCACCATGATTTTCCACTTTTCAAACCAGTAATCAGATAAGTATCCAAGAGTCCAAAACAACTTTCAGACTCTATGGATAAGTGATTGATGTCAGGCACATTCTCAAATATGTTTAAAATTGGGAGAATAAATCTATAATTCACCTACATGTCCATGTTACAGTTTCCAATCACAGTTACTGTGAACCAGTAATTATTTTTGTGGTAAATAGATGTAACTGCCCAATCAGAAGACAAATGTGACATAGAAACATATCAATCTTAATGTTATATTGACTTAAAATCTCAGAACTCTCTCAATTTAAATGAACATTAAATTATGTATTTCTTTTACTCTAAAAGGTTCTTGAAGGAAAACCTATTTATGTTGATTGTTATGGAAACCTGGCCCCACTTACCAAAGGAGGACAGCAACTTGTTTTTAATTTTTATGCTTTCAAAGAAAATAGACTGCCATTTTCCATCAAGGTAAATCACCTTCAAGAGAGATCCTGTGGATTTTTTTTTAAATACTCTTAAAGATTAAATAAGATTCTAATGATTTATTCTGTTTAAAATATCCCTCCAAGCTTTAATTCATAGGAATGAGATCATATTTTTGTCCTAGTTCTGTGTCAGTGTACTTCTGAGCCAGGAAAAACTTTAGAATTAGTAAAAAGAGTTTCTGCCTTTTAAACAGTTAAGTGATCATTTATATTGAGATAAATGTTTGTAAGCTCAAGCAGTCTAGAGCAATAACACACATCATATCTGGAATGCTCAGTAATCAAATAATGGGTGAAATCCAGATTGAGGATTCATTTCATCTTTATTTCTGGTCAAGCCCAGGACATTCTGGAGAGACCATCTTCCTCCTCAGAGAACCAAAAGATATAGGGCAATTGTTTTATTATTATTTGCTTCTGTTATTGTTAAAACTGAGGCTTTGAAAAAAAATTATTGGACAGGAAGAAAATGAATACAACTCAGACTATTGGATTGTCAGGATGAGACAAGCCAATACAACATTCCTGTGTTTAGACTATTGATTGGGCATTCTAAATCTTGCCAAGTTTCAGTGTGACTACGTTGGCTGACATGAGATGGTTATCACCTTTTCCCTTTACTTTTCCTGCCTCTCAAAGGGTCCCATAAAACAAACATGCTTAACTCTTACACAGACAGGAATCCTCAGGAAAGTCTCTTTATATAACCGTCAACTACCTTAATTCTTCTAGATTAGAGACACCAGCCAAGAGCCCTGTGGCCGTCTGTCTTTTCTGAAAGAACCAAAGACAACAAAAGGACTGCCTCAAACAGCTGTCTGCAACTTAAACATCACTCTGCCAGCACATAAAAAGGTATCTTTTAATACTGGTTTAACTTTTTTCCCCTGGTCTTGAAGAAGTAGGCCCTTGGTGTGCAATTAAGGAATGCTTTGTAACATGATTAAAGCTTTTGAAACTCAAGTTTTATTAGTCTCTTTGTGTAGATTGACTAAGTCTTGTGACTGTGGTGTCAAATTCTTATGGTTTGTATAATGGAGTCCTCTGTTTATTGCTTCTGCTTCTGCTGGTAGTTCATAGATTTTTTTTTTTTTTTTTTTTTGCTTTCAAATAATGTCACACATTAATTTGCCATGGATGTGTAGCTCTTGATATTTTTCGTTGGCTTCTTTTGGTTTACTTTGCTTTCTAAAGCAGCTTGCATTTTGTGCTCCCTATTCAGTCCTTTTCATATCCTGATATTCTTTTCCCTGCTGTCCATTATAATATTCCTTGTCTCTGCAATGCATCTTGGGACCAAAAGGAGACAGAGTCAGATCAAGATGATGAGGTAATATGAACACTTCTGCTTTTACTCTATCAGAGATAGACTAGAAACAGAATCTGTATAAAAGGAGGTACAGAGGGCTGAAGTGTGGGAAACCTATTATATTTTTTGCAGATCTTAGCTTAAATGAGGTCAAGGATACATATTTTTTTCTTAAAGAATAATTTATTCTTCCACATATACAGAAGAGTACTTCAGTACATTTAATAAAATTAAAATCCGGCTAATGACTTAAAAAGAGAAACTGAAGTTTATTAGTTTAGCATTTTTAAATGTGATAGACTGGCATGTATAAATATACATTTGTGTGTATTTTCACCTAGTATCTACTGTATAAGTTTTAAATCAAAGATGGTGATAATATATGACATTTTATGTGTTTTATATACTATAAAATATGTGTTCAATGGCTATTGATAAATATTGATATTCTATTAAAAGACATCTATCTTAGCCATTTTTAAGAGTATAATTGTTCAATTAAGTTTCATAAGTTATCTCCTACTATTTCTCCAAGTTATAAGATCATTGGATTTTTAAAACTCACAGCTCAGTAATATTAAATAGAATCAGCAGCTTTAAGATTCAGTAACATTACTTCAATAAAGCCATTAACCTGTTTGTAATCTCCTCGTCTATGTTTTATGCCTATGATCATACAGAAACAATAGCAGTAATCGGAATGATAAACTTTGTGTGCCTTTTTCCTTGAATGTACTCACAAAGAGTGAGTGTACATCGTGATGTATGTGCTTTCAATATGAACAAAGTTGGGAGGATTTATTGCTCAGCATCAGAAGTCTCTGTAACGCTCGTCTTCTATTTGTAGTTGCCTGTAGTCTGCTGTGTTGGTGCTCTTATATTTTGCTAAGTGATAGTTATTTGGTTAAGATACTGGGATGGGGCTGTAGAATCACAGTGGGGAGCTAATATTTCCCTAAGAAAATCTGTTAAGAAGGAAAATAAGGATACACAAGATATCGACATGCCATTCTACAAAATGTTTCAAAATGATGAAAATGTCACAAGGAACTGGAACATAATCGTTCTCATCTTTTTCTTTTCCAGACCGAGAAAACGGATCGACGACAGAGTTTTGCATCATTAGCTTTACGTAAGCGCTACAGCTACTTGACTGAGCCTGGAATGAGTGAGTTTCCTAACACATTTACTAATCTATGTGGATTTTTATAAGAAGAGACATTTTTTCTATATAAACAGAATTTTGGAGTCATGTGAAAGAACACTCAATGGCAAAAGAAAACTGCCTACAGGAAAATTTTATCATGAGATCTAAGTAATATTTTGTACATAGTTGGAGATACAAGGTACAAACACCCCCAGATCATAGCTTTAAAAGTTTTTTTAAGCCATTAGCTTTTTTTTTTTTTTAATAGAATTAGAAACATCTATCACTTGACTTTGAAAACCCTGATTTCACTTTGGCTGCTAACTATGTTAGGAGATAATACTATACCAAGATTCGTTTAAATCCATGCTAAAAAGAGAAAATATTTTCATACATGTCGGATAGTATAAAAGATGATAAAGTAACTCTGGTCATTATTTCATTTGTCTTTATATAGGTAGGTCATTCTAGCTTAGTCCTGATTCTTTTTTTCCCAGTTGGCAGGAATTAGATTTTCCTACCTTCCTGAGGTAGTATTTGTTTACTAATTTCTAATTCCTCCCACTCCCTCCCTCCCTCTGCCCTTTATTAAATATCAGCTCTAAGGTTGGGCTTTACTAGACCAGTTAAACCCTTTTCTTCTCTCAGTAAATGTTTTGGTTCAGTGTTAACTAGCTTGCAAGTATCAAGGCATAGATTCATCTAGTCATATTCGTTCATTTTCTCCCTTTGTCTTCCCTCCCCTCTCCTTCCCTCCTCCTTATGGTTATCACCTCTGGTGATCACAGCCCTCAAGATAACCCTCTCCACCAACAGGAACTAAGTGTATGTTTGACTGATGTGGCATGGTGCCACTTTAACCATCAGAGGAGGATTTATGCAAACATTATTTTTAAATCAGTGAATCATTTGTGGCTGTTTCCCATTACTCACAGTTACTTGAGTTCAAGGAGGATTGGACATTTACCAGTAAGAACCACAACTGTTTTTTCCCCATCTTTCCTGAATTCTTGCTTCTGTGGGCCAACATAACATATTAAATGTGCAGCAGGAAACTACTCCCCTACTTCATTCAGGTGGTCTTAGCATAATCTGGAATCTGTCCCCTGGAGAGCTCTTACATTCAGACACAAAACAGGGAGCATAAGAGAAAGGAAACCCAACCACACTCATGAATGTTCTTCCAGATCTTTTTTCCTCTCGTACAACTATCTAAATCTTTCCAAAACCATAAGGGCTGAAATTAACTCTCATTATGCTATAAAGCAGGGAAGGTGTGTGTGTTTAACTAGATGTATGTATAAATTTCCTGGATAGACATTTTCCTTGAGATACTACTTTGCCTCAAAGCTAGGGCTTTTGTGGCATGGCTGTTTGGGACTCCCAGGCCACATCCTTAAGCACTGGACAGGCTCCAGCTACTTGAGGTCAGCTACCTCTGGACAAGCTATCTCCTATCTGATTTTTGTGCCCTAAGGTGTGTGTTTGGGGAATATATGAGTTGTAAGGTCAGGTGCATGTGCTAACGTCAATTGAATTTTTCCCACTTCTGAAACGGTTGCTACTTTTCAGTTAGCTTCATGAAGGTATATGTAGTTTGTCTTCCTTGACTTTTGATAGAAGGAAGAGGGTTCTCGTCTCTGTTTTATGAGAGGGAGCATAATGGTGGACAGAAGAATGGGAAGGAGTAAGAAAGGACTAAAAGAAAAACTAGGGAAATGTTATGACTCCTAAATTGGTGTTAGAAGAGAAAGTGAATGCAATTTTTCCCATAGTTCCCTATCATTTCCAACTACCCAACCCATCCAACCTCTAAAAAAAAAAAAAAAAGTTTCTGGTGTAATTCAGTGCTTGACATCCAGAATTCCCTGTCATAAGTGAAGAGTGAAAGTCACTCAGTTGTGTCCAACTCTTTGGACCCTCTGCCAGGCTCCTCTGTCCATGGAATTCTCCAGGCCAGAATACTGGAGTGGGTAGCCATTTCCTTCTCTAGGGGATCTTCCCAACCCAGGGATCAAACCCAGGTCTCCCACATTACAGGCGGATTCTTTACCATCTGAGCCACCAGGGAAGACCTTTGTTGTAAAGGGTATCTCAAAATATGTATCATTAAAGCATAAAATATGTAACTAATCAGTAACTTGGCTGCTTTGTGCAAAGCATAAAACCATAGATGTGGTTCAGAAGACTTCTCTGCTTAGTGGAGCCAGACTTAAGTGGTAAAACAGAGATGCTCTGCCAGTTTCTGGTAGTTATAAAAATAAGTCCTTCCTTGAGACATTGAACTGAGCCCAAATCACTGCATTGAAGGAATCCCTAAACCTTCCATTTGCAGTGTGGTGTTCCCAAAAGAATTAAACAATATAATATTGAGAACTATGACTAGGAGGGGTAATGAATGGGTGAGTTTTTCCTTAGTTCTTCCACTTCTCTTTAGAATAATATGTAAGCCTAGAAAAGGATGTGTTCTGAATGTTTGAATCTAAATGTACACTAGGAATGAAAATCCTCACCCTTGTGGGAGTAGCTGCTAACCCAAGGACTGGATTGTAGCAATGTCACGGGTACAGCATGAAGAGGAACGTAAAGACGAAGCAGATTCTCGTTTCCTCTGCGAGTTTCACTCTTATTCTGAACCACTGCTTTCTGGGAGCGAGACTGTACTCAACTTTGACATAGAACTTAACCCTTGGCAGGCATTCCAAACCTCTGTGACCAGCTTGGTTTGTTTCTTAGAACTGTAGAAATAGAGAGGACTCGGTGTGTGCTTGCCATCCCCCAGCGAGTATGTGGACTTCATCTGTATGTTTCTTGTCCCATTGCCAGAAGATGCTGGTATTAAATCCATCTTTCCTAGTGGTAGGTCTGCCTCATGGCTTCTGCAGTGTTTGGGGTGTCCATGAGTCCCATAAATATTCTGGGAAGGCACCAGAATTGGCCCCTCTGTTATTGATTAAACATATATACAGATATATTCTGTATCCCACTGTAGATACGTAAAGATGGGGTGTTAAAAATATGACTGTGCTTTTAAAATTTCCCCCATGCTACCTTTTGAGAATTAAAAGTATAATGGATTATGAAAAAATATCTGAGTGCTATGTGCTTTTTGTCCATAATAAAGACAAACCAGACATGGATACATTCTGTTGCAGAGGGATTTTTTCATATGCAGTATTAAATATTTTCATGAAAATCTCAAAAGGTACCAAGACTTAACATCTCATGGAAAAAGTGTACTCTTCTTTCTAAATGCTCTTGTGAAAGTATTTTTAAAGTTTGCACATTGTGCATAATATGGCATAAAAACTGTATTACTTCTTTGGCTCGTTTGCCATGATATATCGTGCATGAGAAAATGTTTTCAGTTGCTTTGCTTGCTTATGGTAACCATGAACCATATTTCTAGTTTTTTTCCCCCTTTGTGTGTGTGTGTGTACATATGCATTCTCAAATCATTTCATATTATGTTTCTTTTTTTCTTCACCAAAAGGAATATACTGCATGGAAAAGATCAATGCAAACATTCCTTTTCTTTTTTTTTTTTTTCCTTTTAAAATTCTGACTCAGAAAATTTCTTGCTCTTATTGGCTTTTTATGGGTGTGAAGCATAACCGAATTGTGCATGGAAGATGCAAACTTAAAATCCAGTGGCTTCACAGTTTGCACATCAGTTGCCTGTCACTTAAAAGTTATTTTGGATTCTGCATGAAATAGGCTTGAGTGGTTTTCTAAAATAAGAGTTTTAGAACATTTAATATATAGCTATGTACACTGATACGGCTCTGAGTAGGTGGCATCTGTATCACTGAGAGGTTCAAGGAGAGGGAATATTAGAAATTACTGAAATGAGAGTTATATGGTTGTGCAGAACAAATATGTACCTATACAGGCAAAACAGAAAGGCTACTGATATTTCTAAACCAGCACATAAGAAAGTCAATAGGAAGTAAGTGAACAGTTTTCCATTGTGGTTATTTTCCTCATCATTAATTCGTTCCTCATGTTTTTTATTTTTCATTGTTGGCCTATTGGTTGCAATGTGCCTTTTCTGTCTTTCATTTCACATTGCTCTGTGTTTTATTTAGTTTTATTTTAACCTTGGATTAGTTGCGTCTATAGAAATTTTTTTTTCCTCTTAATTGTTCCTTTTGCCTCTTCCATTCTGAATCATGCAAACAATTGTACTTGCTTTTGTAATATTTCAAAGTTTACTGACCAATTTTTTTCTCTGGTCTCTCTGTTTCTCAACCATTTTTGTTGATTTTTGTGTTTGATTTCATTTTAAAATTTAAGAAACAGTTGAACGGAGTGCAGGAGCAACAAGATCCCTCCCCACCACTTACTCATACAAGCCATTCTTTTCTACAAGACCCTACCAGTCCTGGACCACAGCTCCGATGACAGTGCCCGGGCCGGCCAAGTCAGGCTTCACTTCCTTGTCAAGTTCTTCCTCTAATACGCCATCAGCTTCCCCATTAAAATCAATATGGTCTGTTTCGACTCCTTCGCCAATCAAATCCACATTAGGCGCATCAACTACATCTTCGGTTAAATCCATTAGTGACGTGGCATCTCCAATTAGATCCTTTCGGACAATTTCTTCACCAATAAAAACAGTGGTGTCACAGTCTCCATACAGTATCCAGGTTTCCTCTGGCACCCTGGTTAGAGCTCCCACAGTCACGGAGGCCTCACCTTTAAAGGGGCTGGCATCCACTTCTACATTTTCCTCTCGAACCTCCCCAGTGACTACCGCAGGATCTCTTTTGGAGAGGTCGTCAATTACTATGACACCCCCTGCTTCCCCCAAATCAAACATTAATATGTATTCTTCGAGTCTGCCATTTAAGTCAATTATCACATCAGCAGCACCGCTAATATCTTCACCTTTAAAGTCAGTGGTGTCTCCAGCTAAATCAACAGCTGATGTCATTTCATCAGCTAAAGTTACAATGGCCTCTTCTCTTTCATCACCGGTGAAACAGATGCCTGGACATGCAGAGGTAGCTTTAGTCAATGGATCTATTTCCCCTCTGAAATATCCATCATCTTCAACGTTAATTAATGGATGCAAAGCCACTGCCACATTACAGGAAAAAATTGCTACAGCCACAAACTCTGTGAGCTCTGTGGTTAACGCAGCCACTGATGCGGTTGAGAAAGTGTTCCCTTCCACCACAGCAATGCCATTTTCCCCACTCAGGTCTTATGTTTCTCCAGCACCATCAGCTTTTCAGTCTCTAAGAACGCCTTCTGCAAGTGCACTCTACACATCCCTTGGGTCATCAATATCTGCAACTACCTCATCTGTAACTTCATCGATAATAACAGTGCCAGTATACTCTGTAGTCAATGTTTTGCCAGAACCAGCATTAAAGAAACTTCCAGACTCTAATTCACTTACAAAATCAGCAGCAGCCTTGCTGTCGCCCATTAAAACATTGACTACGGAGACACGTCCTCAGCCCCATTTCAATCGAACTTCATCTCCAGTTAAATCATCTTTGTTCCTTGCACCGTCTGCCCTTAAGCTGTCTACACCATCTTCTCTATCTTCCAGTCAGGAGATATTAAAAGATGTGGCTGAAATGAAGGAGGACCTAATGCGGATGACTGCAATACTCCAAACAGATGTGCCTGAGGAGAAGCCATTCCAACCTGAACTCCCCAAAGAAGGGAGAATCGATGATGAAGAACCTTTCAAAATTGTCGAGAAAGTAAAGGAAGACTTGGTGAAAGTTAGTGAAATCCTTAAAAAGGATGTCTGTGCAGAGAAAGGACCACTCAGATCACCGAAGAGTGACAAAGGACACTCTCCTGAAGATGACTGGATAGAATTTAGTTCAGAAGAAATAAGAGAGGCAAGGCAACAAGCTAGTGTGAGCCATTCTCCATCTCTGCCAGAGAGAGTGCAAGTCAAGGCAAAGGCCGCCTCTGAAAAGGATTACAACCTGACCAAAGTTATTGATTACCTGACAAATGATATCGGCAGTAGTTCTCTGACAAACTTAAAGTACAAGTTTGAGGATGCCAAGAAGGATGGTGAAGAGAGACAGAAACGAATTTTAAAACCAGCAATTGCCCTGCAGGAACACAAACTCAAAATGCCTCCAGCCTCCATGAGGCCTTCCACCTCTGAGAAAGAGTTATGTAAGATGGCCGATTCCTTTTTTGGAACAGATACTATTTTGGAGTCTCCAGATGACTTTTCTCAACATGACCAAGATAAAAGTCCCTTGTCTGACAGTGGCTTTGAAACAAGAAGTGAAAAAACACCTTCAGCCCCACAAAGCGCTGAAAGCACTGGTCCCAAACCACTCTTCCACGAAGTCCCCATCCCTCCGGTCATTACAGAAACAAGAACTGAAGTGGTTCATGTTATCAGGAGCTATGAGCCCTCCGCTGGAGACGCTCCCCCGTCCCAACCAGAGGAGCCCGTGTCACCCAAACCTTCACCTACGTTTATGGAACTAGAACCAAAGCCCACCACGTCTAGCATTAAAGAAAAAGTCAAAGCGTTTCAGATGAAAGCCAGTAGTGAAGATGACGACCACAATCACGTTCTGGGCAAAGGCATGCGTGTTAAGGAAGAGACTCACATCACCACAACCACCAGAATGGTTTATCATTCTCCACCAGGCAGTGAAGGTGCCTCTGAGAGAATTGAAGAGACCATGTCAGTGCACGACATCATGAAAGCCTTTCAGTCCGGTCGGGACCCTTCCAAAGAACTGGCAGGTCTGTTTGAACATAAGTCGGCAGTATCTCCAGACGTTCACAAGTCTGCTGCTGAAACTTCAGCCCAGCACACAGAGAAGGACAACCAAATGAAACCCAAACTGGAGCGTATAATAGAAGTCCACATCGAAAAAGGTAACCAGGCTGAGCCCACTGAAGTCATTATTAGAGAAACCAAAAAGCATCCAGAAAAGGAAATGTATGTATATCAGAAAGACTTATCCCGGGGAGATATTAACCTAAAAGATTTTCTGCCAGAAAAACACGATGCTTTTCCTTGTTCAGAGGAACAGGGTCAGCAAGAAGAAGAAGAACTCACTGCTGAAGAGTCATTGCCTTCTTATCTGGAGTCTTCCAGAGTAAACACTCCTGTGTCCCAAGAAGAAGATAGTCGCCCTAGTTCTGCTCAACTCATATCCGATGACTCTTATAAAACACTGAAGCTTTTGAGTCAACACTCAATAGAATACCATGACGATGAGTTGTCAGAACTAAGAGGGGAGTCTTACAGGTTTGCTGAGAAAATGCTTCTGTCAGAAAAGCTAGATGTGTCTCATTCTGATACTGAGGAATCGGTTACAGACCATGCAGGGCCCCCTAGCTCAGAGTCTGATAAGCGGGCCAGAGAAAAAGTAGTCACTGCCCCCAAAAAAGAAATTCTCTCCAAAATCTATAAAGATGTGTCTGAAAATGGTGTAGGTAAAGTGTCTAAAGATGAGCATTTTGATAAAGTGACAGTGTTGCACTATTCTGGCGATGTTAGTAGTCCAAAACATGCCATGTGGATGCGCTTTACTGAGGACAGATTAGATAGAGGTAGAGAGAAGTTGATGTACGAAGACAGGGTGGACAGGACCGTGAAGGAAGCTGAAGAGAAACTGACTGAAGTGTCACAGTTTTTTCGTGACAAAACTGAAAAGCTCAATGATGAACTGCAGTCCCCAGAGAAAAAGCAACGCCCTAGAAATGGCAGAGAATACTCATCCCAAAGCTCTACCAGTAGCAGCCCTGAGAAAGCACTGCTGACGGAACTGCTGGCATCCAGTGATGAGTGGGTCAAGGTGAGGCAACATGGCCGCGATGGACACAGCATCCCCAGGGCCGATGAGAGGAATGCAGCCCATCTGCCCAGCAGCCCAGAGATGGTTCCTTCCCAACAGACTGAGGACAGCAAGTCCACAGAGGAAGCCAAAGGAAGTAGTTCTCAGAGCAAAGAACCAGAAGGGCCCCAATCTGGGTTTCAGCTCAAGCAATCTAAACTCAGTTCAATTAGATTAAAATTTGAACAGGGTGCACAGGCCAAAAGTAAGGACGTTTCTCAAGAAGACAGAAGGCCAGATGGCCAATCCAGAATCCCAGTTAAAAAAATCCAGGAAAGCAAGCTACCTGTCTACCAGGTGTTTGCTCGAGAAAAACAGCAGAAGGCCACAGACCCCTCAGATGAAAGTGTCTCTGTGCAAAAAGATCTTACAGTATTAAAAGCTACAGATGAGCATGCCGGGAGCAATGAGATGGTTGTAAATGATTTTGGTTCTGATGATGTGAAAAAACAGAGGACTGAAATGTCAAGTAAAGCGATGCCTGACTATTTTTCTGAGCAACAGGCTAAAGACTTGTCTTGTCACATAACCGCAGACTTAGCAACAAAGGGACCATGGGACAAAAAGGTCTTTAGAACGTGGGAAAGTCCTGGAGCTGCTAATAATAAGTCACAGAAAGAGAAACTTTCACATGTGCTTGTTCATGATGTAAGAGAAAATCATGTTGGTCACCCTGAGAGTAAAATTGTTGACCAGAGGGATGAGTTTTTGTCTGTGACTGAGAGAGAACACAAATTGTTAACTAATGGCTCTCTCTCAGAAATTAAGGAAATGACTGTAAAATCTCCCTCCAAGAAAGTCTTATATAGGGAATATGTTGTTAAAGATGGGGAGCATCCAGGTGGCTCTCTTGACCAGCCTTCCCGGAGAAGTGAGAGCTCGGCGGTGTCGCACATCCCGGTCAGGGTTGCAGAGGAAAGGAGGACACCAGCTCCAGATATTCCCGATGGTTTTTGTGAGCAGTCGACATTTCCAAAACATGAACTGTCGCCAAAGTTATCCCAGTCAAGTATGACTAAAGAGACAGTTGAGACACAGCACTTTAATTCTATAGAAGAGGAAAAAGTAACCTATTCAGAAATCAGCAAAGTTTCAAAACACCAGAGTTATGTAGGCTTATGCCCGCCTCTCGATGAAACAGAGCTCTCCCCGACCAAGTCTCCAGATTCTCTAGAGTTTAGCCCAGGAAAGGAATCGCCCTCTAGTGACGTATTCGACCACAGTCCCATTGATGGATTGGAAAAAGTTGCACCACTAGCCCAGACGGAGGGAGGGAAGGAAATAAAAACTTTACCTGTTTATGTCAGTTTTGTGCAGGTGGGAAAGCAGTACGAGAAGGAGATACAACAAGGAGGTGTGAAAAAAATCATAAGTCAGGAATGTAAGACAGTGCAAGAGACCAGGGGAACCTTTTACACAACTAGACAGCAGAAGCAACCTCCTTCTCCTCAAGGTAGCCCGGAAGATGATACTCTAGAGCAAGTTTCCTTTCTAGACAGCTCTGGGAAGAGCCCTTTAACCCCAGAGACGCCCAGTTCAGAGGAAGTGAGTTACGAGTTTACGTCTAAGACACCAGACTCGCTTATAGCTTATATACCAGGCAAACCCAGCCCAATTCCCGAGGTTTCGGAGGAATCTGAGGAGGAGGAACAGGCCAAATCGGCCTCCTTAAAGCAGCCTGCAGGCGAGGAGATAGCTGCAGTCGAGCGTGAAATGCCTGACAACGTGAGCAAGGACTCTACCCAGAGACCCAAAACTAACAGAGTTGCCTACATTGAATTTCCCCCTCCTCCACCTCTGGATGCAGACCAGATGGAGCTGGATAAGAAACATCCTTATCTTCCTGAAAGGGAGGTTGACATGATTGAAGTCAGTCTGCAAGACGAGCATGACAAGTACCAGCTGGCCGAACCGGTCATCAGGGTGCAGCCACCCTCCCCAGTTCCTCCTGGGGCAGACATCAGTGACTCCAGTGATGACGAATCCCTTTATCAACCAGTGCCTGTCAAAAAATACACCTTCAAGTTAAAGGAGGTCGACGACGAACAAAAAGAAGGGACAAAATCCAAAGCCTCTGCTGAAAAGGCTTCCACCCAGAAAGAATTAGAAATGAACGGATCTGGAAAAGATACTGAATTCGGCCTTGGCCTTGATTCACCTCAGAATGAAGCTACCCAGAATGGGAACAATGACCAGTCCATCACAGAGTGTTCCATTGCCACCACAGCAGAGTTCTCTCATGATACGGATGCCACAGAGATCGACTCTCTGGATGGCTATGACCTGCAAGATGAAGATGATGGCTTGACTGAGAGTGATTCTAAGCTCCCCAGTCAGACCCTGGAGCTGAAGAAAGATATCTGGAACACGGAGGGCATCCTGAAGCCAGCTGATCGCTCCTTTAGCCAAAGCAAACTCGAAGTTATAGAGGAGGAGGAGGGAAGGTTGGGACCAGATGAAGATAAGCCACCTCCTAAAAGTTCTCCATCTGAAAAGACTCCTGATAAGACTGATCAGAAGTCAGGGGCCCAGTTTTTCACACTAGAAGGCAGACATCCTGACAGATCAGTGTTTCCTGATACTTACTTCAGTTACAAAGTAGATGAAGAATTTGCCACTCCTTTTAAAACAGTAGCTACCAAAGGTCTAGATTTTGACCCGTGGTCTAATAACCGAGGAGATGATGACGTGTATGACAGTAAATCACGGGAAGATGAAAATAAGCCATTTGGTCTGGCTGTGGAAGACCGCTCTCCAGCAACTACCCCCGATACAACACCAGCCCGCACGCCAACTGATGAAAGTACCCCAACTAGTGAGCCTAACCCCTTCCCATTTCATGAAGGAAAAATGTTTGAGATGACTCGCAGTGGTGCAATTGACATGAGCAAGAGGGATTTTGTTGAAGAGAGGCTCCAATTTTTCCAGATTGGTGAGCATACTTCTGAAGGGAAGTCAGGGGACCCGGGGGAAGGGGATAAAAGTACGGTCACTGCCACACCACAGCCACAGGCAGGGGACACCACTGTAGAAACCAATCTAGAGGGAAATGTAGAGCCACCTACAGTGGAACCCAACCCCAGCATCCCGACCAGCGGAGAGTGTCAGGAAGGCACAGCCACTAGTGGCTCACAGGAGAAAGCAGCAGCAGCCACTAACTCCTCTAAGCTTGACCCCAAGTTGCGCACGCCTATAAAAATGGGAATTTCTGCGTCCACCATGACCTTGAAGAAAGAAGGCCCTGGAGAAGTGACAGATAAGACAGAAGCTGTGATGACCAGTGGTCAGGGATTAGAGAATGAATCTATAACGGTGATTTCAAATACAGCCAATAGCCACATGGGCGTTAGGCCCCAAGAAAAACATGATTTTCAAAAAGATAACTTTAATAACAACAACAATTTGGATTCTTCCACTATACAGACAGATAACATTACAAGTCACGTAGTTCTGACAGAACATTCTGCACCCACTTGTACCACAGAGAAAGCTAATCCAGTGAAAAGCTCATCAGAAAAAAAGACAGGGCTACTGCAAGGACATTGTGTGAGAGAGAAACAGAAAGTTCTTGGAGAGCAGCAAAAGACAAAGGAACCAATAGGGATTAGGCGAAAATCCAAACTTCCCATAAAGGCCACTTCACCAAAAGATCTCTTCCCACCACCAGATCATATGCCAAACATTCATGTGAGTAAAATGAAGCAGGTTAGTCAGTCTGAGAAAACCAAAGGCCTTACTACTTCTTCATGTGTAGATGTGAAGTCCAGAATTCCAGTGAAAAACACACACAGGGATAACCCAGGTTCAGTTAGAAAACCATGTGCCACACAAAAGCAAGGGCAGCCAGAGAAAGGCAAGGCCAAACAGCTTCCATCCAAGTTGCCAGTAAAGGTAAGACCCACCTGTATCACCTCCACCTCCACCTCCACCTCCACCTCCACCTCCACCACCACAGTTAAAGTCAGGAAAAGTCAGCTGAAGGAAGTATGTAAACATTCCATTGAATATTTTAAGGGAATTAGTGGTGAGACCTTAAAGCTTGTGGACCACCTCTCTGAAGAAGACAAACAGATGCAGTCCGAGTTGTCCGATGAGGAAGACAGTACCTCAAGAAACACGTCGTTGTCCGAGACTTCCCGGGGTGGCCCGCCTTCCGTTACAACGAGGTCTGCTAGAGATAAGAAAACAGAGGCAGCGCCTTTAAAATCAAAGAGTGAAAAGGCCGGCAGTGAGAAAAGGAGCAGTAGAAGGACTGGTGAGAACGAAGGCAGTCAGGTCTCTCGAGCACTCTTTGCTCACATCCTGGAGAACGAGCATAGTTCGTAAACACTTTCCAACGTGTAGACCCTAGTGCATGAACTGTTGTGATTGCCTGTGGAGTGACTCAACCGTAGTTTCTCATTCTGTCATCGTCATCTGTGTGTGCTGTCTATATACTCTTCTTTCCTTCCTTTTAACCCAACAACACTATAGACAGCTAGGGAAGCATGCTGAAGATATTGGTGTCATTCAAGATGGGCAACTTTTTTTTTTCAATGTGCTAGTGCATATGATTCTGTCAAAGTAAAAGCACAGATGTTGAAATGCCATCGTGGTGTTTTCACCCCCCACGACACTTCTGTAGCTATTGTCAAGTAGCTAGCTCGTCAGCATGTTGAATTTCATTACATCGAGCATCCATGTAGTCTGACATTTGGCCTGATGTAGGTGAAAATCAAGTGAGTCATGTAAAAGAGAAGTGTTCATGTAGGTGATTAGGACACATCTCAGTGTACAGTGTTAGCATCAGTCTCTCTGTAAAATCTGAGTACTGCTAAAAGCAATTTTCCAGTGTCGTGTCTTTCTTGATGATTATTTTAATTAAGAAATTGTAAATCGTAGGTCCACAGAGTCCATGTGAACGGACAGATATCAGGATGGCAATAGTAGCCGATCACCTGGGACTCAGTTGGACAGGTAAGTGTGTATACACCTGAATGAAATTTCTTAATTTGTCTTTTTCACAAATAGTTTATTTTTTTTAAAAAAGGAATAAAAAACATTTTTAATCACTCATAATTCTATCTACCCAGAGTAGATAATACCTTGTATACTGTGTTTTTTTTCGAAGCTTTTCTATGCATATACACTATAGAATAGAAAATTTATTTTACCTTAAGTTTGAGCACTTTCTTCACAGTGCCATTTCTGGTAATATAGGATAAACTTTTACCTAATGGAAGATTTGGGGGCATAAAGGAAAATATACCTAAAGGCTATAGTTTTTAAATAATACAAAATGTGGAAGCATGGTTTATGCCCTTAGAGTAGCTCTCTTAGGCAACAGTTCAACTAATCCATGCCTAGGTTTCACAAAGTTTAATCATTCATGAGTCACTGTCATGATATACACACATTATTTATAAAGCCTACAGACACACACATTTTATTTACCTGAAACTTGTAAGGAGACTCAGTTTTATGCTCAAAGATTTATTTAAAAGGAAATCTTACGTCACTTGTTTTCCCCCCAAATGCTTCCTTTTGTGTTTAATAATCTCACTGATCTCGGGGCCTCCTGGGTCTTCACTGCTGTGTGGGTTTCTCTCCAGTTGAGGCTGCTCTCTGGTTGTAGGGCCCAGGCTGCAGCGGCTCCTCTTGTTGCAGAGCACCAGCTCCAGAGCGCGTGGGCTTCAGCAGTTGTAGCTCCCGGGCTCTAGAGCACACAAGCTGAGCTGCTCCAAGGCACATGGGCTCTTCCTGGATTAGGGATTCAACCTGTGTCTCCTGCATTGGCAGGTGAATTCTTTACCACTGAGCCACAAGGGAAGCCCATTATATCACTGTGATAATAGAAAACAAGGATCATTTTCAATAACTATGTACACAACAAAACAAAGGATGACAGTTAAGTTTTGAATTAAATTTTTCAGAAAAAGGATACAGATAAATGAATCTATTCACTTTACAAAAATAGTTGGATTCTGTGAAACGAATGAAATTTTTTGTAATTGGTGTGCAGAAAAGGAATATTTGGCTTGATTCCTCTTCACTTAAGATGAAGATAAGGCTCTGTGTCAACTGGACAGTACTGCTTTGTATTCTGATGTTAACTGGGCCCCTCAAATCCTACTTCACATGAATCAGAGAAATTTTAAATTTTATAGATTGTATGTATTTTTTTTAATGCACAGCCAAACAACATAAAAGTTAAACATAAGTAAATGTTAATTACTGTCATATTTAAAGTCATCTCGCATACTATCAAGGACAGACATTCTCAAGGAAGTAATTATCTATACTGTCAAAAGGGAGGTTATGAAACTAGATCATGGCACAAAAGGTCACCTACAGTTATTTTTTTCCAATGCCCTGAATCTTGCACCACCCACCCTCTCCATTAAAAGGATTCCTCTCCTTCTGCCAAGCCTTGCCCTAAGGCACCCTGCTACTGACCTAACCTAGTGGAGCTCTGGAAGAAACAGGGGATCTGAGTAATCCTTTGCAGACTAAAGAATTAATAGCAATTCATCATGTATAAATATGTATGAACATAAAATAATAATATTTATATTTTCCGGGTGGCTCAAACAATAAAGAATCCTCCTGCAATGCAGGAGATGCAGGTTCGATCCCTGTGTTGGGAAGATCCCCTGGAAGAGGGCACTGCAACCCATTCCAGTTTTCTTGCCTGGAGAACCCCAAGGACAGAGAGAGTCTGGCGGGCTACAGTCCATGGACTCACAAGAGTTGGACTATAGTCCATGGGGTAACAAAGAGTCAGACACGAAGTGACTAAGCATGCATGCATATTTTAACACTGGACATTATAATCTGAAAATATCCTGGAGCTAATGTTGGTTTTGTAGTATTACTTGCCCATAACTATTAGCTTATTTTCTTTAAGCAAAACTAGTCCTTAGTTTTTCAGAGTAAACTTTAGGAGACGTGACATGAAAATAGAGAGGAAACATAAAGTCATAAATTTTGTAAATTCTCAGTGGCAATGTCTTTGCTCTTCACTGAGTCTCTAGACAAGGATATGGTTTGGTTATGAGGACAATAAGGATTACTGTCCTTAAGACCCAAAGAGATAAGGAACTTTAAAAAAATTAACTTTTCTAATTTGAATTACCATATACACAATGAAGATTATTAGGAAAATTAGCATTTAGAAGGACAAAATTTAAATCCATTCCTCAGAACTCCTGTTAACAAGTAGCAGTGTACTTTGATTTTTTTAATAAATAATTTTGAAAATGTTCTATACACAATTAATTTTCTTTTTATTTCTTTCTGATCTTGGTTTAATGGATAAGTAACACCCAGCACACGTACTTTACAATGATGTTTTGCTGTCGGTCACAATGTACTAGTGAATCATGAAATAAATTCAGGTTTTGCTTTTTGTTGGTAAAAGGAAGAGAAAATGTGTATCCCATGTATTAAGGCTAGTTCAGTTCAGTTCAGTTCAGTCGCTCAGTCATGTCTGACTCTGCGATCCCGTGAATTGCAGCACGCAAGGCCTCCCTGTCTGTCCATTACCAACTCCCGGAGTTCACTCAAACTCACGTCCATCGAGTCAGTGATGCCATCCAGCCATCTCATCCTCTGTCGTCCCCTTCTCCTCCTGCCCCCAATCCCTCCCAGCATCAGAGTCTTTTCCAATGAGTCAACCTTCGCATGAGGTGGCCAAAGTACTGGAGTTTCAGCTTCAGCTTCATTCCTTCCAAAGAAATCCCAGGGCTGATCTCCTTTAGAATGGACTGGTTGGATCTCCTTGCAGTCCAAGGAACTCTCAAGAGTCTTCTCCAACACCACAGTTCAAAAGCATCAATTCTTCGGCGCTCAGCTTTCTTCACAGTCCAACTCTCGCATCCATACATGACCACTGGAAAAACCATAGCCTTGACTAGACGGACCTTTGTTTTGCTCTAATAAGATGTAGTTTCATTTCTAGACGCCCCCTACAGGCTGCAGGCTGTAATCAGTTTGCCAGCCACTGCATTACATTAATTAACTCTTCTTTTGTTCAACACACACTTTGTTTTCAGTTTTTGAGAAGGACAAGCCTACAGTGGACATTCATGTATGTAAATAATTGTCTACAACCCTGTGTATTGTCACCGTAGATTTCTAGAAATGAAATCATTTGGCCAAAGGATATAGACTTTTTTGAGCCTCTGAATACATTTTGCCAAACTGCTGGAAAGGTTCTTAAGCAGGATAGAATCTCGGCTAATTCTTTTTCCATGGATTTTCCCATTTCTTACTTTTTATAATCACTTAAGGCTAATACACATCTGACAGATTTTTTTTAATTGTACAAAAAATGTACACTGAAAGGTAAGTCTCCCTCTCATCTTTGACTCCCAAATTTCATTCCCCCAAGGCAGCTATTCGTATCATATGTATCCTTCCAGGGATAACTATCTGCATTTACAAGATTGAGTGTATGGCTGTATACACTTAGTTGGAAAGAAGCTTATCTCCCTTTTATTTTTTATACAAATGGCAGCATATCATAGACAGTGATCTGGCTTTGAGTCATCATTTAACCTACCAAGCGACACTGATGAAACTTGAAGTCATATAGAATAGAGTATTATGTGACAAAAAGATCTATTTCATGAGTATTGCCTAGAGAAAAACCCTACTGGCTTCTCTTGTGGCATGTTTATGAATTGTATATCCCAATCTTATCCATGGATGGAGGAGCCTGGTAGGCTGCAGTCCATGGGATCGCTAAGAGTCAGACACGACTGAACAACTTCACTTTCACTTTTCACTTCCATGCATTGGAGAAGGAAATGGCAACTCACTCCAGTTTTCTTGCCTGGAGAATCCCAGGGACGGGGGAGCCTGGTGGGCTGCCATCTATGGGGTCGCACAGAGTCAGACACGACTGAAGCAACTTAGCAGCAGCAGCAGCAGCAGCAGCAACTATCTTACAGGCTTCTCAGGTGGCGCTAAAGCACCCACCTGCCAATGTAGGAGACGAAAGGGAAGCGGGTTCAATCCTTGTGTCGGGAAGATTCCCTGGAGGAGGGTACAGCAACCCACTCCAATATTCTTGCCTGGAGAATCCCATGGACAGAGGAGCCCGGTGGGTTATAGTCCATGGGGTCATAAAGAGTTGCACAGGACTGAAGCGACTTAGCACACCTATCTTATATGAAGCTTGCTTCAAATTGCAGATAATAATCTGGCTAAATTAAAAGAATCTATCAACATCCTCTTTGAACAGATTAAGAATCTTTATAAAATGATCTCCAAAGGAAATCTGATTATAACCAAGGAATTACCTCAAGAGAGAGAAGTCACAGCCTGTGTATTATCACTACTTTGCTGTGAAATCAAGTATATAAAGATTAATGCCCAAGGCTGTACTTGGGTTTTACTATAGAATTCTGCCCCCCCCTTTTTTTGGCGACAGTTAAGCATTACTTTTATAAAATATATGTGATAAAAGTATAACATGAAATCTTAGTAACTCTTTTTCTTTTCTACAGAACTGGCAAGGGAACTGAATTTTTCAGTGGATGAAATCAATCAAATACGTGTGGAAAATCCAAATTCTTTAATTTCTCAAAGCTTCATGTTATTAAAAAAATGGGTAACCAGAGACGGAAAAAATGCTACAAGTATGCTGAAACTATATTGCCTTAACTTTCAAAACTGCCTATGTCTAATATTTCAGATAAGCCTATTGTTAAGAAAACCACAGTGATCATAAAATAATTGCAGGCCTTTGGAAGTTATACTTGTTTAATTTCATGCTAACAGTCTAAACTTCTGTCTTTAGGGAGCTTTTTATGAAGCAAGCAAGAGGGGATTTTTGCATTTTGTCTGTAGTTCTGTGACCATCAAAAATGGAAATATAATGCTAGCTGTTCAGTTATGAGGTCGTAGTGGTAAACACTGAAGTTACTGCTATGGCCAGAAATGGAAGTGCAGGAACATGGAGACGGATAGGACCAAAGCATTTCAGCCAGCCTGCTCTGTGATGGCAGAGACCTCTCCAGTGTTCCGGGGTTTTGGGTGGTTTGGTTTTGTTGAGGTGGGGGAAAGAGTGGTGTGTATATTGTGGCAAATGCCAACCACAACAATGTGCAGTTATTGTGGGCTTGCCTGTGTCAGCCTGAGCTTAGGAAGTCATTAAAATGCTAAGCATCAAATACTGAGGTGACCTATTTTGACAGTCTAATGGGAGGAAAGTGTTTAAAGTTTTATAAGTTCCCCTTATAACTAAAAGAATCTAGCTCTTTTGAGGCCCATCTGCTCTGCAGCTTACCAAGATGGAATGAATGTTGCTGCCATCACACACGGCTTCCTAAAATGCTTCCTAAGACCCTAACATCTTTCCCGAGAGCTACAAGCTTTCTGAGTCCTCCGAATAGTGAATAGTGCAGAGCTGGAGTAAGGAGCATCTAAAATGTCAGGAGGGTCAAGAAAGCCATACCTTCATGTGAATATTGTGAGGATGTAAAAGGAAATAATGTAACTGGGTTTTCAACCCTTTTTTTTTTTTCATCCTTTTTCAGCGGATGCCTTAACTTCGGTCTTGACAAAAATTAATCGAATAGATATAGTGACTCTGCTAGAAGGACCAATATTTGATTATGGAAATATTTCAGGCACCAGAAGTTTTGCAGATGAAAACAATGTTTTCCATGACCCTGTGGATGGTAATTGAATTTAGTGTTCATATTTACTTAATCATTTGGTAAAATTTGAAAGTGCAGTAGGACAAAGTAGTCATGTAAAACCAACTAAATTGTGATTTGCTTGACTTAATTTCTCATTTTCACAGCTTATTCTCTGCCACAGTCTGCAAACAAACACTCTGTTAGAACAAACTTGATAAATGTCTGTTATATAAAATACAAATAATGAGGTATAAAGGCGTAAGTTAACTGAAAGAGTTGCTATCTTAAGTATTTTATATGACCAAATGGAAGAGAATTTAATATCTAGAGAACATGTTGATTTGTCACTTTTTACATTAACCTAAAACACAAGAAGACTCTTCTATTCCTATATAGGTAAAATCAAATTGTGTGTTATTATACAAATTGTTAAGTAAAATGCTTAATTACTGTTTTGAGAACCAATTATTTAAGCATGTGCTGAAAGAGGCTAATATATCACTCAAGAAGCTGTTTTAGTTATTTAGCATTATTTTAACTTCATAGGCTGCCATTTTTTGTTTGGCAAAACCTTATCTGTTGTGTATGATGAGGTAGCATAATTTCTAATTCAATGAGCATAGATGTCGCCAATAATATAATAATTCCTCTTTTATATTAGCTTAATTTATATAATATTGTCATTTTCCTTCATTTTGTAAGTTGGGGCTTTTTTTTCATCAAAGTATTAAGAAAAGTATTATAAATATGTTTTTCAAGATGTTCATCTACCTTCATAAATGGAAATTTATTCCTATAATGAATTTTGAGTAAAAAATGATTATGTGGAGGCAAGAAGAGGAGCTAGGGATATTTTTCCATTATTTCAATTTTTGAAAAATATGGTGATTATTTTCCCATTTTTAAACAGAAAAGTTAGCCAATAATCAGTAACTTACAAATCTGCACATATGACAAAAGATCTCAAAATTCTTAGAAAGTTTCTGCTGACTAAAGTCAGTCAAAAATTTAAAGTGTACCTTGTTATCCCCGTAACATAAACATGTGGGTAATAATGTCAAAAGTGGTTTCTTTTAAGTTTATAAATACTACAGAACCTGGGAAAAAGCTCTCTTCAAGGCTTTGTCTTATAGGTGAGACCATTTATTGGTGCCCAGACTCCCTGCACACAGGATAAAGATAGACCAGTGTTATATCAAAGGTTGAATTATTGCCAAACCAAAACTTATAGAATATTTTAATATTCTTTATTGGGAAATTTAAGAAAATAGTTCTAATAAACAAGATAATCAAAAAAACAATGAAAGTATTTAATAGAATTGAAAGTCTCACTTAATTTTAACATTTTAGAATCAGAATATTATTAAATTTATAAGGACTTTCTGTTGCTACATCTTAATATTTTACATTTCCTATTTTTAAAATTCTTAGGAAAATTTAGGAATGTTTATGAAGTCAACTTTATTTGTGGAGATTATAAACCTCATGTATTCTTAGACAAATTTTCAACAACATTTTGGTTTATGGATGACCATAACATAAAAAATGTTCACAACCTATAGCAAGTTGAATTTACAGCCAAAGCTAAATTGATATTTACCTTGGACAAATGGAAAAATTATACTTCAGTTTTGTAGACCAATAAGTCAGAAAATGTGCCTGGTTGCCTTTTTTTCCTGTCTCTCCTCTTGCTGAACTTTTGTGAAACTTCCTTTCCTCACCATGACCAGACCATTGTTGACTTCTCTCTCTGCTGAAGGAGAAAAATAACTGCCTTAGTACACACAGCAAGGTTTAAAACACGGGCATTGCTCCCTCCTTCCCCTTTGTGTAGGCCGGTTAGTAAACCTCTGTGTTTCACAGGATTGTCATGAACATTCAAAGGCTCTTGGCAAGTGGTTCTCCTCCTGTCTGTTGTGTATCATTTCTTTTTTCTCTTTATTTGATTCGTGGTTCTGAGTGGATCCCTTTCACCAAGACTTCCATACATACACAACCTTTTCATCTCTGTCACATTATGATACCTGAAAAGCTTACATGGAGTCTTTTCTACTTTATCTGCCTTTTAAATCCTTTTCCTAACATCTTTCTAGATTTTTTTTCACAGTGCTACTACTCTAAAATCGAGTAGTCAGTTCTTTCCAAAGATTAAATTCATTTTTCTTTATTGTAAATTTTATATGAAATAAGTAAGAGTTAAGAATTCAGTAGCATCACTCTTATGTACAGTTCTTAAGTTATAAGTAATTATAAAAATTGGTTTCTTGTGGTTTGTAGTAGTCAGTCCACCACAATGTGGATTGTGCATGCGAAGAGTACTGATAGAAAGGTATTAATTTGGCCATGGAATAAATGTATCTTACATAATGACAGCTGACTTTATATTGGATTAAATTTGTGAATGTAAGTTACTGTATTAAAATTACCAAAATCAATGGAAACAATTTATATCTTAATTAACTAGTATTCTATTTTATAGTAGTTTGCCACTAGTCTTTTATTTCATTATATTACAAGCATTTGAACTAAACCAATAAATATATCAACATTGTTCCGTAATTCATCATACATTTTCATAACTAATATAATTTAAGTCATTCCATGTGTTTCTGTTTGATGTGCTCTAATTCATTTCAGTCAGTCCAAATGTACTGTCTTCCATAGGTTATCCTTCCCTTCAAGTGGAACTGGAAACTCCCACAGGGTTGCACTACACACCTCCCACCCCTTTCCAGCAAGATGATTATTTTAGTGATCTCTCTAGCATAGAATCTCCCCTTAGAACCCCCAGTAGACTGAGTGATGGGGTAGTGCCTTCCCAGGGAAGCATAGAGCATTCAGCAGATGGACCTCCAGTTGTAACTGCAGAAGACACATCCTTAGAAGACAGCAAACTTGAAGACTCAATGCCTTTAACAGAAATACCTGAAGCAGTGGATGTAGATGAGAGCCAGTTGGAGAATATATGTCTGAGTGAGTATCCTCAATACCTCGGAAGGATGGCTGGGGCCCCAAAAGATGTTAAACCAGCAGAGCCATTGAAACAGACTAGAAAAGCAGGAGTAAGCTCTGAACAGCAAGAGAAAGGAAAATCTGGTCCTGATGAGGAGATGACGGAAGAAAGACTCATATCTCTGTGTGAGGACATCCAACTTAAAGAAGGAGTAGAGTCTGAGGGGATGACAGAGGAAAAAGCACAGGCTATTCTTAAACGTGTTCAGCAAGAAGAACTGGAAATGTCTTCAATTGCAGGTTGGCAGAACGAGACATCAGGTGGGAACCTAGAGTCCCCTGCTCAAGCTCGAAGAATAACTGGTGGGCTACTAGATCGACTGGATGAGAGGTATGGCTCTGGGTCAGAAAAAGGAAAGTGAAATGAAGGTTACGTGTTAGTTTATCTATTTATCTATCTATCCATCCATCCATCCATCCATCCAGGCCAAACAGCTTGTAGGATACTCTGACCAGGGATCAATCCCAGGCCCTCAGCAGTGAAAGCACAGAGTCCTAACCACTGCACTGCCAAGAAATTCCAATAGCCTGTTTTAAATGTATGCTTTTTAGCAGTTACTCTTTTTCTAAAATTACCGTTTCAATTTTGGAATAATACATGCCTTGAAAGGTTGGTTCATTTTGCTAATCTAGAGAGGGAAAGTTACATTGAACTCAAATATAATTTTTAAAGCTACTGATAATTAGCTGAAGTAAAATATTAAAAGTTTTATACATGCTAAAATGGATGCACTATCTTTACTTTAGAAGCCTGTTTTCTATTTTATTACCTGTTCTATTATTCTTTTCACATAGCCAGTAATTAATGCTCATTTTAACAGAATTGTAAGTCTTATAGAAATATGAGCATTTGTATTATTTCCTTACTTCAAACATAAATATGCTTACTAAACAAAATTTTAAAATATAGATTTTAAAAATCAATACAATGTCATCATTTGCAATAACCATCACTGAAATTTTTGTAATTTCTTTTACATATTGTTTTTAAATGTCTCATCATAGAAAATACAGAGAAGCAAAAAAAATCATCTGTCCTTATCATACTAAAAAAAAACACAACATTTTATATATCCTTTCTTTTTTCTACATGAATATTTTATATAATTTGCAACATAGCATATGCTTCCCGGGTGACTCAGCTGATAAATAATCTGCCTGCAATGCAGGAGACCTGGGTTCAATCCCTGGGTTGGGAAGACCCCCTGGAGAAGGGAATGGCTACCCACTCTAGTATTCTGGCCTGGAGAATTCCATGGACTGTACAGTCCATGAGGTCGCAAAGAGTAGGACACAACTAAGTGACATTTACTTAATATGTAATTCTTCACCCCCAATAATACTGGCATGATAGAAATTTGTTTATAACTAAAATAATTCCCTAATCATGAAGCTGGCTCTTTTTATAGTGGCCTTCCTGTAGAAAGGTAAGAGCTAGTGTCCTTCAGACACTGGTTCAGACCCCACCATCACTAGGTTTTACACTTTATGACTTTAATTTCTAAGCTCTAAGAACATCACTGTCATTGGCTTCAAAGATAAGAATACTACTACTTTCCTCAAACAGGTTTATAGATTGAAAAAGCAAGCCTGTAGCATACCTACCCAATGACTGATGCAAACAGACTCTCAGTAATAGTTAGCATTATTTTTCTCTCCACACACATCAGATTAAAATATATTTTACTTCAGTGGCAACTAGTGATAAACTTAACATCAGTTCTTTTTACCCGGCTTATTTTACAATCATATTTAATGTTTTCATATTGCTTGCTCAATAAAAATTCCCAAAGAGGGTATAGACATTTGCAAAGCAGATTTCACAAAACTCTTTTTTGAAGAATTGTAACATCAATGAATTCTGTGTTCAGCCTACAAAAAAAGAGAAGATGGAGACAAGATATAGTACTAATTTTGATGTCTGAGTTCAGATATAGTCACATAATTTATAGTTGCATAAGAGGAAATTAGATACAGTGAGGAGTTAGATATAGTTATCATATAGAGTCTTTACACTATGCTGGGACTGTCTGTCCTTAAACATATGGAATAGGATTGCTATTAATATTTTTGAGAAAGGTGTTTATTCAGAATCTGATTTATAAGAAATACACATACATATGCTTAACATACATATTATACAGAAAACATTGCTCCACTTTTACTGTCTTCAGAATTCTACTGGTAATAATCAAAGATGCTGAAAACAATATATAAACTAGAAGATAGAAAGTCTACTGAAACTAGTACAACTTAGAAACCAATTTAAAAGAAAGTAATGGAAGAGAAAGATTTTCAAGAATCTAAAGGAAAACAGTTGTCACTGGCAGTAGAAGCGTCAGGTGAGCATCCACACCCTCATCCCCAAGGAGAGTCAGCAGAGGTCAGGAGGGGACAAAAATGAGAATCCAAGTAAGTTCTCCTGATTATTCCATGTCTGGAAAAGCATGACGGTAAAATTCACAATTGGAAACATACAGAGACTGGAACATAGGGTTCTTGGGGACACCAGAACTCTCTTCACAGGAATTCACTTTGTCCTTTGTCATCAGTTTTTTCATTGGCAATAACAGAAAAGCATTTTGAGATCTCCATCTCTTTTCTGGAGCCTATGTATCATCTCCTTACCCCACACCCATGATAAACCCCCACAGTTTGAAATCCAATAACCAGATTTTTTATACTTTTCTATTATACATCTCCAAAAATAGTTAAAAACATGGTTGTTGAAAATTCAGA
This sequence comes from Budorcas taxicolor, assembly GCF_023091745.1. NCBI lineage: Eukaryota > Metazoa > Chordata > Mammalia > Artiodactyla > Bovidae > Budorcas > Budorcas taxicolor. The sequence goes on from NC_068914.1 coordinate 29,846,224, forward strand.
GCCTCTGAAGCCCATTTGCAGCCATATGTTACCATTGTAAATTTCCACATTTTCTCTGTTGCAGCCCTGACCAGTGTAGAGATTCCATTACCTCCTATCTCAAAGGGGAGCCTGGAAAATTTGAAGCAAATGGAAGCCATGCAGAAGTCAGTCCAGAAGCAAAGACAAAATCTTACTTTCCAGAATCCCAAAATGATGTAGGGAAACAGAGTGCAAAGGAAACTCTGAAACCAAAAATACAAGGATCTGGTCGTGTTGATGAACCAGCATCATCACTAGCAGCGTATCAGAAGGCTCTAGAAGAAACCAGCAAGTTTGTAATAGAAGAGCCTAAACCCTGTGTGCCTGTCAGTATGAAAAAGATGAGTAGGACTTCTCCTGCAGATGGCAAGCCAAGGCTTAACCTCCATGAAGAAGAGGGGTCCAATGGGTCTGAGCAGAAGGTACGTCATCTAGTCTTCTCCTATGCTGTCATTTAATCTCAAAGTCCTGACTCTTCAATGTTTTTGATTACTCTTGTAGCACTGGGCCCAATATTCTTTACTATTTCCAAATTATAAATTTGTCATCAAAAATGGTAGCACTAACGATGGGAGTAAAGAAAGTACTGAGTAAAATGTGTGCTGTCATACCTTTGCTCATTAGGAATAAACATCTTTTTAACCATTTTTCAGAAGGGAAATTACATGGATGTTAAGTAGTAAGTATCTTAAGATACAATATTAATTCTGTCTGGGATTTAGATTTCCTGACTTGTCTTCATTGTTGAGGATGGAGGATAATTATCCTCTCCCTCACTGGTTCTTTTACACAATTTAGAGTTCCTAGTATGTGACCCAACTACGAGCTCTGTAAGTTCTGTTGCCTGAAAGGGTTTTTTAAAAATTGAAGGAACACAGTTCCCAAGAACAAAATGAGGTGGGTATACTACTGTTGATTGATGACATTTAGAAATGTAGCATTAAAAGTATCATTTTAATAACTTTTATATCTAAGTTGACAATTATCTTAATCTTTGTTTTTAATAATTTAAAAACCTTACCATCACATAATTATTTGCTTGCTTTTAGTATTTATATGATTTCTTTACATTATTTATTTCTTTATAAGAAATAATATTTCTATATTCTTTGAGGGTAAGCATTTTTAGACATTAAAAAATTTTAATTGAAATTATGATGCATAGATGGATATAAGAAATTTAATATCAGTTCTATTCCCTACATTTTTGACTGCTTTTTGCTATCTCAATTTTTGTGTCTTTTCCTGAACTATGCAGTAGACATAGATTGAGAGTTATACATCTTTGGAATAGTAGTACTTGAGGTTTTCCATAAAACATCAAATTTACTTAAGATCTTCTACAGTGTTTTGGGTAGGAAAAAAATCTTCTGTAAAATAATGAACCCATGATTAATTTTAAGTTTAGAAAAATTTAGTAAACTCCTAATCACTTAGGAGCTAATTATCAGCTTATTAACTAATCATATCCTTTCCTTTTCCCTTCTGCAGGCTATTTTTTTGATTACTTTCCTGCTTGTTAGGAAGGAAAGTGAGAGGAAGTAAAATTCCCGGGCTTTTCTTTCATTTCCTTCCTGACAAGTGTTATTTTCAGTATTGATTTCTGCCTTTTTGTTAACTCTCAGTATATTTAAGCAGTATGACTTTGGATGGAATGTTCCCTTTTAAAATGAGCCCACAAACTATAGTGAGGAGCTCTAGGAGGTAGTTGCTACATAGTGATGTTTTAACGATGAAAATGTATTCTGCACAAGCCCATTAGAAATTGATAGGAAAGTTCTGAAATAAAATGACAAAATAATGTAAGTAAATATTTCTATGTGTGTAGTACATGTGCCTACATATGGCCCACTGGGGAACCATTTTCATTTGAAAATGAAAGGCTTAACCCTGGATGGAAATGCAGCTGAATTCATCCATAATGGAAAAATGATCACTATTAGAAAATGTTTTTGAGATTTCTTATCAGTGAATTTGTGCCTTTAGTGTCGGTCACTGGTCCTACTCCAATGCAAAAATTCTTCAGGAGTATAGCAATTCATAATGAAGTTAAAGCTTCCAGAAGATAAGAATCTGACCTCTCAAGAAATCTGAAGATGTTCAGGATGTTTCTTCTGTGATTAGACCATAGTACAATAGAAACCAACTAGGTCATCGGATGTATGATCTCAGAAAACAGCCCCCTTTTTGTCCCCTGAAAAATCAGGTCAAAAGTCCGGGTGCAGCTCTTACACGGATGACTGCCTGCTGTTACAAGGTAAAATTCTGCTACTTTCCACCACTTTCTATGCAGCAACCATGGCAAGGAGTACTCAGAAAAATTCCATTTGGTCTCCGAGTTACCCTCTGTGCCACTGCCTAGAGAATTCTCTGAAAGGAATCCTGACCAAGATTGTACTACCATCTTCTCTCTACCCTTCACCTTAATATTGGCAGAGATTCCACAGAGACAAATGGAACAAATATTAGCCAAATGGCCACAGTTTCTTTATGTGAGGGGCTGCTCTCAGATGATTCTTGATAGGATTATGATATAATTGACATCTAGCTTTATCGTTAATGTTTGCATTAACATATGTTCTTCTGCTTTTAAATGTCTCAGTGAAAATCTTTCCCCAGTCTAAGATTCTGTGTATGGATAATTCAGGTTTAACTTTCTCTTATGCCTCATCTAATCTATTAATCGCTGAATGCTCAGTAATGCTTTTGCAAGATGAATCTGTCTTACCTTTTTCTGCATTTTTTAGCCATTGTAAGGCCCCCCCTTTCACAATATTTAGATCATTCTAAGTGTCCAGAATGCATGGTTCTTTTCTTAAAAAAATTTTAAGTAATAGGCAATTTATCAGTCAGTAGCTTTGCAAGGAGTAAGTAACTTAAAAACTATTTCCTTTTGACACCATATTATTCAATAGGGTATTTTGTTCAGGTGAAAATTCCTACAAAGGTAAGGTTGATATTACTGTAACATTTTAGAATATTTGGTAAGTTTACCTTTGGTGAAAATGGCCTACTTTATTATCTATTGTATTTGAATAACATTTCATTAATTTTTGCTAACACTAATGCCTCCTTTAACAGTTTTACATATTTTTTCCTATTTTTACCAATATTAGCTACAATTTCTATCTCTGAGACTATCAGATTTGGCATAACTAGTACACTTAGAAAACAAAATACTAAAATCATTTCCATTAACATTTAGAAATAAAATTATTCAGTATGTACTCCTGGACCATGACATTTAAGTAAAAACTGAAGATAATTTCCCTTTGACTTATGATTCAATCACTTGGTAGTTTTTCCTTATTCTTATTCTTATCACCTAAAAATTAATATTGTGTATAATTACCATATTCTTATCTGTAGTTATCTGTGAAATGTTTCTGTTTTAATTTCATATCATTTCTTTAAAACCTCAGGCTTTCACCGATTTTACATTCTTTCATTTGACTAAAGGAATAAACATCTATGAGTTCCAATTATGTATTAGGTGCAAATTATGCTGATATATTTGTATACCTTTTGCAATGTTCAAAATAGCTTCTGATAAAGTTGTCAAATCTGACCAAAATATCATAAAAATCAGAACTACTATGCCTTTTTCTGTAGATCAAATCAAAGATGGCCTTAATTGTAAGGTTATACATTCATGTCAAATGTATAATACTTTTTTAAACCAGTTTTAAATCTATACTGTTTCCCCAAACTAATAATTAGTAGCATGTATGTAGTTTCTGATTCCAAAGTCTCCATAATTGTTATTTTTAAGAACTTACAATTTTACTATCTTGATCTTTACCTGCATATGTATATTTACGCATTTATATATGCATTGCATTTATATATACACATAAGTATATATATGCAGGTAAAGGTCAAAGTAATTAAATATATATATTTTATGTATACTTTATACTAATCAGTTCAGTTCAGTCGCTCAGTCGTGTCCAACTCTTTGCGACCCCATGAACCACAGCACGCCAGGCCTCCCTGTCCATCACCATCTCCTAGAGTTCACTCAGACTCACGTCCATCGAGTCCGTGACGCCATCCAGCCATCTCGTCCTCAGTCGTCCCCTTCTCCTCCTGCCCCCAATCCCTCCCAGCATCAGAGTCTGATCCAATGAGTCAACTCTTCACATGAGGTGGCCAAAGTACTAATACTTATACACATATATACATACATATCAGAGAAGGCAATGGCAACCCACTCTGGTACTCTTGCCTGGAAAATCCTGTGGACAGAGGAGCCTGGTAGGCTGCAGTCCACGGGGTTGCGAAGAGTCGGACACGACTGAGCGACTTCAGTTTCACTTCACTTTCATGCATTGGAGAAGGACATGGCAACCCACTCCAGTGTTCTTGCCTAGAGAATCCCAGGGACGGGGGCCTGGTGGGCTGCCGTCTGTGGGGTCGCACAGAGTCGGACATGACTGAAGCAACTTAGCAGCAGTAGCAGCATACATATATATACAGAGTAATTTCATTTAGAATCCTACTCAAAATTTCCTTCCACTTTAATTTTTTTAAGATTTCCACAAATATACATCATGATTTTCCTTAGAGGGAGATCTAGCAAGTAAAAAAGTAATTCTTTCTTGATTTCCTTTCTCAGAATGTCTTTTATTTTAAATGTGATGGTAAAAATTATACTAAAAATGCATTTATCAGGACTTGAAAGGCAGTGAGAGTGATTCAAGCTCAGAGGAGGAACGGAGAGTCACTACCCGAGTTATTCGCCGACGTTTGATTATAAAGGTATCCCACAGCTAGATCAGTGTGGGGCAATGCTGTATTATTAGAACCTTCCATGTGGTTTGGAAAATTCAGCATGCTTGGTAACTAAATGGTGCTATGTGTGTCTTTGCATATCTGAAAACTGGTAAAAACAACCACTGAAAGGAAAAACCCATGTCGCATGGTAGTGAGCATTCTGTCTAGGCCTGTGTTTGACATCTGGTGGTTGTCATTTTATCTGAGAATTCTTGGCATTTGTATACTGCTTTTCTTGGAGAAGTGTTCTGTGTGTGAACAAAGATCCTATCTTGGTGAGAGAATAGTTCATATCAAATGAAATGTTCAACTAAAATCCCAGAGGCTCTTATGAAGTATGAGGTTAAGATAAAGAAGAAAGAGAAGAACGAAAAGGCTCCCTTCTCAGTCCTACCAGTTTTTAAGTTAAAATCAGTTCTTCTTTATCAATCAGTGACTAAGAATTCGGTGTTACAGCCTGGCATCGATGTATGTGACACAATGTAAACCAAGCAAAACTTCCTGAAATAAGGTTTTTAACTTGATTGACATACAAAAAAATCAGGCTGTATTTTTTTAAGTAAGGGAAGCAAGTCTTACTGCAAGTGAAAAATGTAATTCCACCCTGTTAGAGTATAACTGAACTATGAATAAATCTTGATTTCCCCCACAAAGGCCTTTTGAAGTACTGACCTTGTTCATGGGAGATCCCGCAGACACCTTGCAGTATGCTGTTTATCTTCATTACTGTGTCTTTAGAGAGATCTTTCTTGATGTCAGAATAATTTGAGTGCAGAGAACTAGGAAGCCATTTTCAATACACGCCTTGAATGTGGTCCAAATAACCTGACGCTCCTTGGTTGGCAGCTCTGAAGAGAAAGAAAGGAAAGGAAATATCTATTGAAAACCATTTATCAAACTTTTCACCCATTTCCAAAATGTCAGGAGACCCAACAGAGAGGCAGGGACATTGGCTTATGTATCCCAAACTTCTCAATCCTGCTGCTTATAAATACTTTTCATGTAGATGAGAAGAAAGAAGAGAACTAAATATGCAAAATCTGTTCTAGTCTAATTTTTCTAATAACTCTGGAAACATCAGAGAAGAAAATAAGTCCTTGTCTAAATCCTAAATTATCCACAAATCAACCTCAAGCTCAATAGGTGCCATCACTTCTTTGAAAATTACAGGTAGGCAAGCCAAATTACCTGCTATCTATAAAGTCCTCATAATCTCATAAAGATACCTTCCACACATTTTCTGGGATTAAAGGGAAGAAGTATTTAATTTGTTTTTTCAGAACATAGTCTGAAATATTCTGCCATTATTCTGCTCAGGCTTTGCTAGTCCCATGATTACTCTCTTTAAGAAGTGCTATTTTAAAGTAAAACATCTAGACAAAGCAAACCAGACACAATGGCTTTATGCTTAACATATGACATACTCATGTTGCATCAAACTCACCTCATTCATTTATAACAGCTGCCCAGTAAAGAAGTTGACTCCTCTACATATGACAGAAGGAAGTAGACATAATCCTGCATAAAAAGTGGGAGAAAATGTAGAGAAGTTTTACTCTGGAGAATACTCAAACAAAACAATAGGAACATCAACCCCCTCCCTAAGTCAATGAGGGTTATTTTAGTCTCCTAATATTCTAGACATGCACTTGCAAGTCAGCTTTTAGGTAATTTTGTTAACATAAATTATTTATATATTTAAGTGTAACATATAATTATATATATATATAAACATTTTTATTAAGAGCTTAAGTTTAAAAGGCTGAAATACACTATGATGTTATAGGCTTCATAAAACACAGGAGACCGTGTGCTCTCCAAATCTTCACTTCTTGAAGTCAGTGTAATTTTAGGGAGGTTGAGTGGAATCATCAGAAGATAGATTTTATAAATGGGGAGGCCATTGTATAAATAATGGAATCACTTAAACAAGCTTTGAGAAGTGTCTTTTATATGTGTCAAAAGCTAAAGAATAACTATAATTATAATTGGAAGGTATAACAGGTATAACAAAAAATTTTTGTAAACTATATATATAGAAATCTTTCTGGTTACTTTTTTCCTGATCAGATTTTGGGGGCCCTTGAAAAAGAACACATTTCTTTTGCTTTTTCTCTTTATTCCATACACTCTTACCTTTGTAATGTAAAGGAGCTTGAGACTGCAAGTATGACATGGTAAATGTCACATGGGATCCATCTCTGTTTAAAAAAAAAAGAAAAAAACATAAAATGAGAATGTTAGGACCTAAAGGAGTCATTGAGACTAAAATTATTTCTTCTCCTAGATGATAAAACCAAGCATTAGAGAGGAATTGATTTACCCAAAATCACTCAGCTGGATGTTAAAAATTCTGGAACCAGAACACAGTGCCCTCTAGTGACGCACCTTCTACCTGCCTTTTCCACAATACTGTATTCTCTTCCAGGACAAAATGAAAGGGAGTAACTTTTCCTAGATTAAATTAGGCACTTGGTCACTTAGACTTTTCCACTAGTACAGAAAGAGACAGCATTAGGCTATCTTTCTTGGAAACTGTTTGATGGGGCTGGAATGCTAGGAATTTGACCTACTTTATGGAGGCTGTCCAACTTTGGACTGAACCAGGATATTTACACTGTTTGCCGTAGTAATCCCCTTGGCACTTAGAATCTTAGAGCTGAAAACTATCTGAGAGTTGCTCCCCACTTCCAGAGCTAGCTTTCACCAGGAAGTATCAATGGAAGCAGCAGATTCCATTACCTCAGGTCTAGGCAAATCTGTCTTTATAGCCATTGAAGTTGTATAATAAAGAGGATGAAAGCATAATTTTATGATTTTTCTCTTTAATGTCATATGTGAATTCATTCATTTTCTAATTTTTAAATTTTTTTGTTTAATATTCTCAAGTCCCTAAGAAATGAATGAACTTAAACTCTCCCATTTGTTTAAGGATTTTTAAATTTTATAAGTATATTCATTTATTCATATCTAATATAATATCACGGTGGTTTCAAATGCTTGGAAGCAGTTTAAGTAAACTGACCAGTGTCTGTGAGCTTGTTTATATTATTTGCTCAGCAAATTCTATGATTACAAAGGTAAAACCTTAATTCAAACCATTGTGAACTTTGATAAGATTCAAACAACTGAATTTTTACTATATAGTTCAACTGTATTTTTATTTCTACTTTTGAGCAGTTTTACTGATTTTCAAAACAAGCGTTTAAATGTATGTTTTCCCCCACTGAACAATTCAAAAGTACAAAAAAGTTCAGCTTATTCATTCCACTTACCAGAGGTAACTTCAGATTGTTTTATATACCTATAACAGTATGTATGTGTACATAGAATATACATGTACATAGATCCCCAGGATGTGGGTTTCTAGGAATATAAAAATGGGTTATACTATACATATTGCTTAGCAGTTTGCTAAGTTTATATATATATTTTTTTCTCATCCCATCTTTTGAAATTATACATTAAAGCAAAATTCATACATTTCATGTTGTTACTCATTTTATGCAAGAAGAAGAGAAAAACAGAAATCCTAAAATGCAGTACTTCCAAAAGAAAGTACAGCTAGTCTTCATAAAGGTGGCTACCAGGAATGATACTGTGACACTATATGTGCTCTAATTTTCCTTTGAAATAGGCAAGGAAAAAGTAGGTGGAGATATTGCCAAAAATAATGCCATTACCAAAAGTAGCATGGAGATTTTATTTACTTAAAAGTACAAATATTTTCAAGAACTTCAGAGAGCCTCTAATTTACCTGATGAATGAAAGATGAAAAAAAATTTTACATGTATTTTGTGACACCTTACTAACTTTCCAGTCTATCTAATCAACTACTATCTAATCCACTCCCCAAATCTAGTGAGTTTTGCAAAAATCATGCAACTCATTTTGACCTTATTAAGGCACTAGTTGGCCATTTTTAGTGCCCATTTAAGATTAAGATAAGTATCTTTACCTTTAATTATACATAAATAGTATGAATTTTCGGTAGGAAATAATGCCTGCATACCACAGCAGATCTCAACAACCTATATTGCCTGTTATTTATAAACAAGACTTTGCTTTTTTCTAAGGCTGTTAATATAAATCAATATACATAAATGTGTTTACTGTGCTTATAGATATACCTACTAGAAATGTCTTTCAGAGACTGTCTGAAAATTGTCATCTTTCCCCACTGAAGAGTCAATTTTGTAACCATCTCTAATAGATGGCAATTTTAATGGATTTTCCTAGGATCCTGGACTTGTCTTAACACTCAAGGACCTGGACATGTCCAATAGTTACCTCAAACATATCTCACTTACTCATGTTTATAGTTAAATGTTTCCTGACCTTTTTTGAGTTTTCTGGTGCCTCTAAGCCTTTACTTGTAAAATAATGTTTTTTCCTAAATATATAAAACCAACCATGTTGTTGTTCAGGTACTAAGTTGTGCCTGACTCGTTGCAACCCATGATGGACTGTTGTACGCCAGACTCCTCTGTTAACGCCTCTCCCGCAGTTAGCTCAAATTCATGTTCATTGAGTCAATGATGCTATCTAACCATCTCTGCCGCTCCCTTCTTTTGCCTTCAAGCTTTCCCAGCATCAGTCTTTGCCAGTGAGTCGGCTCTTCGCATCAGCTGGCCAAAGTATTGAAGCTTCAGCTTCAGCATCAGTCCTTCCAATGAATATTCAGGGCTGATTTCCTTTAGGATTGACTGGTTTGATCTCCTTGCAGTCCAAGGGACTCTCAAGAGTCTTTCTCCAACACCACAATTCAAAAGCATCAACTGTTTGGCACTCAAGAAGTTGGACCTTCTTTATGGTCCAGCAATCACATCCCTACATGACTACTGGAAAAACGTAGCTTTGACCTTTGTCAGCAAAGTGATTGTCTCTGCTTTTTAATATGCAGTGTAGTTTGATGGGTTTGATCTCTGGGTTGGGAAGATACCCTAGAAAAGGGAATACCTAACCATTACAGTTTTCTTGCCTGGAGAATTTCATGGACAGAAGAGCCTGGTGGGGTACAGTCCAGGGGTCACAAATGTCAGACACGACCGAGCAGCTAACACTAGATTTGTCATAGATTTCCTTGCAAGGAGCAAGTGTCTTTTAATTTCATAACTGCAGTCACCATCTGCAGTGATTTGGGAGCCCAAGAAAGTAAAGTCTGTCACTGCTTCCACTTTTCTCCCTTCTATTTGACATCAAGTAATGGTATGATCAGATGCCATGATCTTAGTTTTTTCAATATTGAGTTTAAAGCCAGCTTTTTCACTCTCCTCTTTCACCCTCATCAAGAGTCTCTTTAGTTTCTTTTCATTTTCTGCCATTAGAGTGGTATCATCTACATACCTGAGGTTGTTGATATTTCTCCCAGCAATGTTGATTGCAGGAGAAAACAACCAACCTGTGTTTCATTCAGCCCAGGCGTTTCACATGATGTACTTTGCATAAAAGTTAAATAAGCAGGGTGACAGTATGCAGCCTTGTTATACTCCTTTCCAAATTTTGAACCAGTCTGTTGTTCTATGTCTGGTTCTTAACTGTTGCTTCTTGACCTGCGTACAGGTTTCTCAGGAGACAGGTAAGGTGGTGTGGTATTCCGATCTCTTAAGAATTTTCTAAAGTTTGTTGTGATCCACACAGTCAAAGACTGTTGCGTAGTCAGTGAAGCAAAAGTAGATGTTTTCCTGGAACTCCCTTGCTTTCCCCATGATCCAGTGAATGTTGACAATTTGATCTCTGGTTTCCCTGCCTCTTTGAAACCCAGCTTGGACAGCTGGAAGTTCTTAGTTCACATATGCTGAAGGATTTTGAGCATAACCTTGCTAGCATGTGAAATGAGCTCAACTGTACAGTCTTTGAGCATTCTTTGGCATTGCCCTTCTTTGGAACTGGAATGAAAACTGACCTTTTCCAGTCCTGTGGCCACTGCTGAGGTTTCCAAATTTGTGATATACTGAGTGCAGCATTTTTATAGCATCATCTTTTAGGATTTGAGATAGCTCAGTTGGAATTCCATCACCTCCACTAGCTTTGTTCGTAGTAATGCTTCCTAAGGCCCACTTGACTTCACACTCTGGGATGTCTGGCTCTAGGTGAGTGACCACAGCATCATGGTTATCCAGGTCATTAAGACTTTTTTATGTACAGTTCTTCTGTGTATTCTTGCCACCTCTTCTTAATCTCTTCTGCTCCTTTTAGGTCCTTGCCATTTCTGTCCTTTATCATGCCCATCTTTGCATAAAATGTCCCCTTAATCTCTCCAATTTTCTTTAAGAGATTTCTAGTCTTTCCCATTCTATTGTTTGTCTCTGTTTTTTGCATTGTTTATTTAAGAACTCTTTCTTACCTATCCTTGCTATTCTCTGGAACACTGCATTCAGTTGGGTATATCTTTCCTTTTCTCCCTTACCTTTTGTTTTTCTTCTTTCTTCAACTATCTGTAAAGTTTCCTCAGACAACCACTTTGCTTTCTTGCATTTCTTTTTCTTTGGGATGGTTTTGGTCACTGCCTCCTATATAACATTACAAACCTCTGTCCATAGTTCTTCACTCTACCAAATCTTCATATATCTAGTTATCACCGCTACTGTATAATCATAAGGGGTTAGATTTAGGTCTTACCTGAATGGCCTAGTGGTTTTCCCTACTTTCTTCAAATTAAGCCTGAATTTTGCAATAAGTAGCTCATGATCTGAGCCACAGTCAGCTCCAGGTCTTGTTTTTAGTGACTGTATAGTGCTTCTCTGTCTTTGGCTACGAGGAATATAATTAACCTGATTTTGGTGTTGACCATCTGGTAATATTCATAGGTAGACTCATCTCTTGGGTCACTGGAAAAGATATTTGCTTTGACCAGTGTGTTCTGGCCTTTGCCTGCGTCATTTTGTACCCCAAGGCCAGACGTGCCTGTTATTCCAAGTATCTCTTGACCAACCATGCGAAACATAAATAATACTCCTTAAGAACTTTTTACAGATTTTTAGTGCTTCAGGCAGGACACCTCTACATATTTTTCTATTTCCTTCCCTCTCTTAACTGTGCTGAATGAAATTAGTCATAAACAAGGTTCAAGATGAATTAAACAAGCATGAACAACAAGAAACATCTTATTTTATTTTCATCCCATCTCTGTACTCCAGTGAGGTAAAATGAGTCAAATGTCCCATGCATGACCTATGAGCCCACAATCTATAAAAAAACAAAGTCATTTCTTAAAAAAAAAAAAAAGAATTTTGTTAGCCAAATAAGGTAGATTTCAGTTAGTCTTTGTTATTTTAAACCAGAACTTCCCTTCTACGGGCTGTAATAAAAACAATCATAGAATTTCTCACCATCAGCAGACACTGGAAAAATTCTCAGAACTACCACCTTTCCCATGACAGTAACGTTAAAAGAATGAGAATCCTGACTCTCCCAGAAACTCAGCTGTCTTCATCAAGATTTGCCATTTTTCCTTTAAAAAAAAAAGAAAAGAAAAAAGTACAGGGTACAATAACTATAGTACATAGTACTATTGCATTGCCCAAGTCACCTCTTCAACAAGAAGTTTTACTACAATTCAGCAGGTCTCTAAAGTGGGTCTGCACTTAAGGTGTTTGTTCTTATTCCCCAAAAATCTTAAGTGAGACTGACCTAACGTTGACACCAGTGAAGAAGGTAATGTGTTATAAATACAATCCCATTTTTGCTGAGTGGTTTTTCTTATCATATAATCATAAAGCTAATAGGTATTAAGTAGTTAGTAGTAGTAGTTTGTCGCTCAGTCGTGTCTGACTCTTTGCAACCCCATGGACTGTAGCCTACCAGGCTCCTCCCTCCATGGGATTCTCCAGACAAGAGTACTGGAGTGGGTTGCCATTTCCTTCTCCAGGGGATCTTCCCGACCCAGGGATCGAACCTGGGTCTCCCACATTGCAGGCAGACACTTAAACCTCTGAGCCACCAGGGAAGCCCAATAGGTATTAAGGAACCATCTAAATCTACTGAGCTATTAGCAGGAAAATATGAGGCTACTTTGGCAAGTTAAGAATTTATTCCCTTTTTTTTAACTCACCAGAGAAAGAACCTTGACAATTTCCTCTTCTAAATCAGATAGCAGTCACTACCTGAAAGATGCCATCATACGTTCCTTAAGTAATTAATCAGTCATCACAGAGGATTCCTTCACTTAAAGATGATATTCTGAAACTATGTACTTCATCAGACATAGTTATCATATACAACTTATGAAAGGCTAAGTCTAGAAAAAAATAAGCTTTTCTCTGTACTCTCAACTTTTCTCACAGTACTTGAAAAAAATGTACATATTACCCTCAGTAAAGGAATTTTAAAATTAAACAAAGAGTGATTAATATAATACCCCAACTAAGGTGCTACCTCAATTCAAATTAGATACAAGGCAATCCACCAAAATGAGAGATTTGGTAGAACTAGTGAAGAAACATTTATTCAAAGTGAAATAATCTAATTAGAGCTCTAATCATTAGCTAAATCTTTTTTCAACAAATAAAACCTTTTTGTTTGTCTATCGATGTATAACTGCATTCTATGATTACATATTTTCAAATTCTTCCTTCTTGGAGTTTGTTGCTAACCATCATTCTTATACGTATTTGAGGTTTAATGCTTTGAATGTTGTTGACTGCTAAATAATTCCATGGAGTCAGTCTTCTCCCCTTGCCCTAGAATAGCAAGTAGAGTTTTATACCTTCTTTTTCTAAAATTCCACAGAGCATGTGTGTGGTGTATGGAGTGGTGTGGAGATCTATGCATCTAGTTTAAAGCTAATCTTTATGCCACATCCTTTAGGGAGAGGAAGCAAAAACCATTCCTGGTGAATCTGTCACAGAAGAACAGTTTACTGATGAAGAAGGCAACCTCATCACCAGAAAAGTAATCACCAACGGGATTTCATGCTTCTCTTGGGTTTAGATTTTCTATTTGTTTGCTATAGTGTCAGCTCTTAAAACAAAAGAGAAAAAGCTCTCCTTTTCACTATTGCTTCCTATACAGATCACTCGGAAAGTACTAAGACGAATTGTTATCCCACAAGAGAGAAAACATGATGACGTGGTAATGGACAGGGACTGTCAAAAAGAAAGTAGAGGATAAAAGCTTTGTGAATGCTTTAGAATATGCTGCTAACAGCCTGGCATCTGCAGTGTGGCAGCTTGAAGCATTTGCTGCTTTTGACATCTTGTGTATTTGATCAGGGTCAAAGAAAAAGACTTTCCTTCCTAACATTCTTTAACACCATATACTTTTACTATCTTTGGAGTTTTCACAGAGAGTATTTCATTGATGGAGGATGGAATGTGCCAGTTCAAGCATGGGAGAGAAAATTTAAAAACCCTCCACCACAACCAAATCCCTTGGCCATCCCCAACCCTAGCCCTCCCGACCCAGTACTTTACCTGCAGCCCAGTGCCTGCCTAGGACCCGGAGAGACAGCACTTGTTTCCAGCAGATGCATAAGGTTTAATTAAAAGTCAGAATGATAAAAGCTTGTCATAAGATCCTTACATTGAATCTAAACATTTTCTCTTTCCAGTATATTCTACAGGGGAATACAAATCCCCTTCTCCCCCATCTTAACCTGAAAAGGATTTTCCTCTTTGGGTTAACAACAGCCCATCTCCCCTGTACCAGTTAAAGAACCAAAGTCATCACCGAGCAGCGTAACTCAGCAAATGAATCTCTAACTCCCAGAGAAAACATCTCTGGTTATTTTTCATTTCTTTCCTTTCTCAGACCTTAGCCTTTTCATTAAAAAAAAGGAAACTTCAATACCTGTGTTTACATAAGAAAAAACTAAACTGAAAATTTCTGAGAAGGAGTAATTCAGAAAATTGGAAGGACTACTGTGTTTTCTGTTTTAAGTAGGTTAAAAGCTGAGCATTTGTGCAACCACTTTGCTCACAGAGAAGTGTGTCCTTGATGCTCAGTGAAGAGAGGTCTTGTTTTATGGAAAAAGGATGCCTACTTTGTCAGGAGTAAGAGGAAGGGCGTGGTAATTTCACGAATTAAAAAGGAAAAAGTGTCTCTCAGCCCGACAGCACTTCCACGGTGTTTAGTTCATGATGAGTGCTTCACTGAGAAATTTCCGTCTCATTACAACAGATTACTTAACATTCTGCTGACTTTAAAAGGCATAAATTATAACTTACTAATATTTTTTTACAACTGGGGTTTGAGTGCCTTGAGAGCTTTAGTGCCTTGAGAGCTTTAGTGATTAGCTTCACAGGAAATGGACAGGCTGTTTGAATGATCACTAATAGAATGAATGATTGTGAAGTATAGTAACATGGTATTCATTCTGATGGCGCTCTCCAGCTTGCCTTGATGCTGCTGAGCTGTGTGGTTAAGGTAAATAGATGGTATTTTTGGACATGAAGTGACAAAGTGCTTTAAACTGTGTCTCACTTACCCTAATCTAGCCTCAAGGAACCAGAACGGAACCTGCTTTTCAATGAAAACTCTTTCACCATGAAATCTTAATCTGTACATTCCTTTCAAAACAGGGAGAAGGTTATAAGGTGAAGATGAAGAAAGAAGTCCGTCAAGTGGAAAAGAAGAGCCACTCATAACAGTAAACGGCCAACCAAGGTGGTAAGTGTGCTCAAATCAACAACAGCAGCACACCTAATTTCACGAAATAAGGGATCCATACCTCCTCCACCCTTCCTCTCTTTTTCATGGAATTACAGCTTTGAATATCCAGTATACAGTTGCAGTCATTTTTATGTTTGTGTATACAAACACTGTTGTTGTTGTTTAGTCGCTAAGCTGTGTCTGACTCTTGTGACCCCGTGAACTAGCCTGCCAGGCTCCTCTGTTCATGGGATTTCCCCAGGCAAGAATACTGGAGTGGGTTGCCATTTCCTTCTCCCAGGGATCTTCCTGACCCAGGGATCGAACCCAGGCATTGTCTCCTGCATTGGCAGGCAGATGCTTTACCACTGAGCCACCGGGGGTGCCCAGACACACACACACTAAAGCTATGGCCTCCAGCTCACAGTCCATAAACTTTCTCTTCACAAATTAGTCAGGAATTTAAATGTGAATGATGTTTTCAGAAGCAAATGTAAATATTGATCAGTGAGTCTCCTCAAAGAGTGAAGGCTGTGTTTAAGACGCAGTAGCTTTATTCATTCTAACAGGAAGGTTATTCGGCAACAAATAGCTCCTATAAATGTACTTGGAAAGTTGTATTGATTCAGTTTCCCACCATTTTTGCAGAACAGCATCTGAGAATATAATTTTGGTTGGAATATATTGGTTGCCAAGTTTAAATGGAGTGACTGAAATCTCTATATACTACTTAATATATTTTGTATAAACAAAGCAAATTAAATAGGCTAATGGGACGACTGTGTTTTGTAAGGTAAAATGTTTAGTGAGCTTTGTTTAAAGTTGTCTGAATTTTTCTTCAGAAAGAAGGGTGTTTTCCTTTAACATTGTTTTCTGAACTTTACTTTGTGTTAGTTCTTCCTACGGAACCACAATTAGAAAGCCCATATGGGGTGAAAAAACAGACAGAGCTTTGAAAAGCTCTTTGTAAGTCTGTGAGACAAAGCTGGATGAGTTCTTAGGGCTGTTCACCAAGAGTTTTCTTAGCCCCCAGAAACAAAGAGCAAAGAGATCCCAGCTTCCACTTCCATTCATCTGCTGTTCCCCAGTTACCAGAATCCTGGTATTTGGAGTGTTGCCATAAGGAACTGAGAAATCAGAGTCTCGTTGCTCCAAATTTTGTATGTGAGGTGACTGTAACTAAGACCCAAAGAAATTCTTAATCCCTCCACCTCCAAAAAAAACTCTTATTATTTGCCTGTTTATTCACTTAAGGATTGATTTCACTTTCTCTCCATGAGGCTTTCTGCCTAAGGCACTGGGGAATCACTGGTAAACAACACCAGGGAGGTACTGGCCCTCACTGACCTTACGTTTGGAAATTTCATGATAGTCAGTCGTTTCAGTATTTAAGGCTTTGAGAAAACTCCTAGGAACTGCAGAGAGCTCTGGAAAGAACAATGTTTGCTATACACACTCGTCCAGTGTTCCAGGTGTACCCTTCACTTTATTCTCACAGTCACTCCTCTTGGATTGGCAGCTTTATCATCCCCATTGAACAGGCTCAGAATTGCCCAAGGTCAGCTAAATAAAAACTGGCAGAAATAGGATACAAACCCTAACGGGCAGCTCCGGAGCCCACACTCTTAACCCTGTTAACCGGATATCTGACCTGGTCTGAGGTGACAGGGAATGTTTTCTTTGAGAAAATGATGCTTGAGCTGTTCTAAAGGGTGAATAGGATTCAGTTGGGTAAAGAGGAAGAAACTGGATGGTGTTTGGGGTAGCCTTCCAGGCACAGGCTACTGCATTTTGCAAAGGCCAGAAGGAGAAAGAAACAAGAAGGGAGAACAGGTCAGTGCAGCTGTGAGAAGGTTTTGGCATTGTGTCTGGAGAGGTAGGAAAGATTCAGGTCTCATAAGCCTCTTTCCACTAAAAGTCTAGGTTTTGCATCACTTACTCTAGCTGCAAGACACAGAATGAAGGGAGGTGGCAATAATAGATGAGCAGATAACCTGTTAAACTACTGAAGATGCTGGCTTGGGCAGTAAGGATTATAAGAGGTAGGGACAGTAAGGCTAAATCAAGAGATAGTGACATGAATTGCTTTTTGTCAGATGATAAGGGTGAGGGATGAGAAAATTAAGGATAACATCAGTGAGGCAATATCTAGAATGAACCCACCCATTATTCATGTCTTACAGCTGAACCTAGTAGAAGACATATTTTTTTTTTAACTGAGGTGTAGCTGATTTACAATATTAGTTTCAGATGCATAACACAGTGATCCAAAGTTTTTATAGACTGTACTCCATTCAAAATTTTTATAGCTTATACTCCATTTAAAGTTTTTGTAAAATACTGGCTATATTTCACTGTGCTGCACAATATGTCTTTGTAGCTAATTTATTTTACACACATTAGTCTGTACCTCTTAATCTCCTACCCTTGTCTTGTCCCTTCTGCCTTCCCTCTCCCCACTGGTCACTAGTGGTTTGTTCTCTATAGCTGTGAGTCTATATTTTGCTATATTCTGTAATTACTTATATGTGGACTAAAAAATAAATAAACCATAATATTCTCCAGGTCCATCTATGTTGTTGTAAATGGCAAAATTTTACTTTTTAAACATTCCATTCCATATATATATACACCACATCTTCCTTATTCACTATTTTGACTCACTTATTTTGCTATTGTTTCTGTTGCCTTAGGAGACATATCCAAAAAAATTATGGCTACAGTTTATGTCAAAAAGTATTCTGTGTTTTCTTCCAGGACTTCTATGGTTTCCAGTATTACTTTTAGGCCTTTAATCTATTCTTATAGTTTTCTTTTTGTATGTTGTGACAAATGTTCTATTCTTATTCTTTTACATGTGGCTGTCCAATTTTCCCAGCATCACCTATTGAAGAGACTGTCTTTTCTCCATTGTATATTCTTGCCTATTTCGCCATAGATTCATTGACCATAAACGTGTGGGTTTATTTTGGGGCTGTCTAGTCTGTTCCATTGATCTGTGTCTGTTTTTGTGCTAGTAGCATACTGTTTTAATTACTATAGCTTTGTAATATAGCCTGAAGTCAAGGAGCATTGTACCGCTAGCCCTGTTCTTCTTTCTCAAGATTTCTTTGGCTAATTAAAAAGAATGCAATAATGCCATTTGTAGCAACATCAGTTCAGTTCAGTTCAGTTCATTTGCTCAGTCATGTCCAACTCTTTGCGATCCCATGAATCGCAGCACGCCAGGCCTCCCTGTCCATCACCAACTCCTGGAGTTTACCTAAACTCGTGTCCATCGAGTCAGTGATGTCATCTAACCATCTCATCCTCTGTCGTCCCCTTCTCCTCCTGCCCCCAATCCCTCCCAGCATCAGAGTCTTTTCCAATGAGTCAACTCTTCACATCAGGTGGCCAAAGTATTGGAGTTTCAGCTTCAACATCAGTCCTTCCAATGAACACCCAGGACTGGTCCCATTTAGGATGGACTGGTTGGATCTCCTTGCAGTCCAAGGGACTCTCAAGAGTCTTCTCCAACACCATAGTTCAAAAGCATCAATTCTTCAGCACTCAACTTTCTTCACAATCCAACTCTCACATCCATACATGACCACTGGAAAAACCATAGCCTTGACTAGATGGACCTTTGTTGGCAAAGTAACGTCTCTGCCTTTTAATATGCTATCTAGGTTGGTCATAACTTTCCTTCCGAGGAGTAAGCATCTTTTAATTTCATGGCTGCAATCACCATCTACAGTGATTTTGGAGCCCAGAAAAATAAAGTCTGACACCGTTTCCACTGTTTCCCCATCTATTTCCTGTGAAGTGATGGGACTGGATGCCATGATCTTCGTTTTCTGAATGTTGAGCTTTAAGCCAACTTTTTCACTCTCCTCTTTCACTTTGATCAGAGGCTTTTTAGTTCCTCTTCACTTTCTGCCATAAGGGTGGTGTCATCTGTATATCTGAGGTTATTGAGATTTCTCCCAGCAATCTTGATTCCAGCTTGTGCTTCTTCCATCCTAGCATTTCTCATGATGTACTCTGTGTATAAGTTAAATAAGCAGGGTGGCAATGTACAGCCTTGACATACTCCTTTTCCTATTTGGAACCAGTCTGTTGTTCCATGTCCAGTTCTAACTGTTGCTTCCTGACCTGCATACAGATTTCTCAAGAGGCAGGTCAGGTGGTCTGGTATTCCCATCTCTTGAAGAATTTTCCACAGTTTATTGTGATCCACACAATGAAAGGCTTTGGCATAGTCAATAAAGCAGAAATAGATGTTTTTCTGGAACTCTCTTGCTTTTTCAGTGATCCAGCGGATGTTGGCAATTTGATCTCTGGTTCCTCTGCCCTTTCTAAAACCAGCTTGAACATCTGGAAGTTCACGGTTCACGTATTGCTAAAGCCTGGCTTGGAGAATTTTGAGCATTACTTTACTAGCATGTGAGATGAGTGCAATTATGCAGTAGTTTGAACATTCTTTGGCATTGCCTTTCTTTGGGATTGGAATCAAAACTGACCTTTTCCAGTCCTGTGGCCACTGCTGAGTTTTTCTTATATATTGTTATATTGAGTGAAGCAAATCAGAGGACTAATATTGTATGACATGTAAAATCTATAAAGAAATTATACAAAGGAACTTATTTACAAAACAGACTCACAGACTTAGAGAAATAACTTATGGTTGCCAGAGGGAAGGATTTGAGGGGGAGACAGAGTTTGGGATGGACATGTACAGACTGCTATATGTAAAATGGATAACCAACTAGGGAACTCTGCTCAGTGTTATGTGTAGCCTGGATAGGAGGCGAGTTTGGGGGAGAATGGATACATGTATACGTATGGTTGAGTCCCTTTGCTGTCCACCTGAAACTATCACAACTTTATTAATCAGTTAAAAGATTGCTTCGGCTATATGGCAGATTAATAAAACACTAAGCATGAATTTGCCATTCACTCTGTTTAAGCAATTGTAAGTGATAAATAAAACTAGAAGAGTTCAGTTAGCTGTCAGCTTTATTATGCCCCTAAAAGTTTAGTAACTTGTTCAATCATAGAGTCAGACTCTGAGTAGGAAAGAACCAAAAAGGTTATCTACACAAGTGAAGTCATTTTTCTAGAGTAACATATACCTAATATCTATGAATAAATGACACCAAAAAACATGTGAAAATGTTAGGCTTCCAGGGTCATTTAGAACAAATTAATACAGAAATGACTTGTCAAAAATATACAAGAGACATCAGAATGATAAATAATCCACTCCATAAAGCAGTGGGCTTGGCTTTGGCTCATTTGCTACACCACTCAAAGGAAAGAGAAACTCAATAGGAGCATTCATATGAATGTGAAAATAGCTTCAATGTAAAGCAAACTAAATGTGTCCGATGGAAAGAACAGTGATTTGACTGCAAGCCTCATTTTACTCTCCAGGGTGGTATTTACCTTTCATAAGTGAACTTAGGAAATGAATCCAAGAATACTGCCTATAATTCCAGGACACTGAATGTGTGCTCTGGAAAAATCAATTTGCAAATATATGAGACTGCTGGCTGTCTTTTTTTTTTTTAACAGAACAACAACTAATAAGCACATGGAATGTGGCCAAATTTCACTGAATATCAGATGGTAACATTAAAATTTTTATTCTGGTTTTATAACCAGTTGAATTTTGAGCTATCTGAACCCTACACCTACCTTTCTTTAATACTGAGTCACAGGCATCCTATTTTTAATGTAAGGGAAAAGCTGATGGCTGAAAATAAATATAAAGATTTATACATAATACATAATGATTTATACCTTATAAAGTGGTTTTACGTTTTTGTCTTACTCTTCAAACAAGCTTCCAGGAAGGTCAGACCGATTTTGATTGCTACCTTTTACAGATGAGGATGCTAAGGCTCAGAGAGGTCATATGACCTTTCTTCTGTTACACAGCTGTGATTGGAAGAACTAGAACTTAAGACTGATACTTCACTTAGTGTCCAATTCCACTAAGCTGTCTTTCTGAAGTTACTTATGAATAATAATAATAGTCATATCCTATCCGAGATTACTATATGCCAGGTAAGATCATTACATAAATTACCTCATGTAGTCCCCAAAACAATGCTATAAGGTAAATACTATTATCCCTTTTTTAATAAATGAGGAAACTGAAGTTTGGAAAATTAAATGACTTACCCAAGGTCTGTAGCTAAGGAGCAAAAGAATAAAACTTGAACTTATCTAGAGCCTAGCTCTTAACTGTTACTCATACTAATAGTTAAACAGTATTTGATTATTATCAGAAACCTAAAAGCATTTTGAATCGAAGACATGTGTAAAGGCAACCTGTAGTAAATTTCTTCATACAGTCCACAGTGAAAATACTCAGTGTTTTGGTTTTGTTTTTTAAAATAAACCTGCACAGCCATAATCTCCAAATGTCTACTTTAAAAATGCCGTTAGAGATTAGTGAGGCTGTGGCATGAGAAGGCCCCCAGATACATGCCATAAAAGACTGTGGAACAGCTGCATTTTAAACCTCTTTCAGGGAAATGCTCAAGATTGCACAGCCACATGGAAGCCAGGAGCAGCAACAGCACCCAGGCCTGCTGGGGAAATACTTTATTACCCACGGTCAAAACGTTAACTCATTTCATTGATGTCTTCAAAAAGTATTTGACCTTCTACCTGGCTTAGAGTGAAAAACCTAGATACACAGAGGTGAATAAAACCTCCATGGCCTCTGCCCTCCTGCATCTCTCAGCCTGCAAAAGGGAAAGAGATGGGACACATGATGTCTAAAGGCTAAAAATACGAAGTCCAAGATCCAAGGAAGACTAACACAAGAACATAGTTAGCCTTGGGGGCTGGGGAAAGTCATGCCATTTATGCTAAGGCCTCATAGGTACCACCAGCAATGAAAACGGGAAGGGAAAGAGGACTCCAAGCAAAGGGTACAACTGCAAGGGCCTTGAGGTAGGAAAAGGCCTAACACATTTGGGGACACGAAAGAAGATCGGTGCCCCAGAGCCTGATGAGCTGGTGGTGACTGAGGCAGGCCCATGATGAAGTGAGAAATGCTTCACCATAGGCCAGACTATAGGATTTGGATTTCATTCTAAGACGTTGAAGCCTTTGAAAGATTTTAAGCAAGAGCCTGACCTAATGTTTGTTTTTTTTTTTTAAACACATCGGCTATGTAGAGAAGGATTGGAGGGAAAACAAGAATAAACTGAAGGGGATGAGCTAGGATGTTATTGCTATCGTCCAGCTAAGCCACATGATAACAGGGCTAGGACCTGGGCTGCAGTTTTAGGAAAGTTGATGGTATCTGATGGCCTGGAGGTAGGATGGAGAAGAGTTGAGTCAAGAATGACACCAGGTTCCAAGGATAAGCAAGTGGGTGGTGGAAAAAGGAACAGGATGGGTTTTAAAACTATCAAGAACTCAGGCCATTTGTCAGTACATAAGTCTGGAGCTCTGAGGAAAGATTGCGACTTGACATATAAAAAGGAGTGTTTCACTCAAGAGGTGAGTCCTGAACATCAGAGAAAGGGAACACCAGAGAATAGATGTGATTACCTAGGGAGAAAGTGAACGTGAGCAAAGAAGGGGCTCAGGATTGAGCCCCAGAGAACAACATTTTGAAGAGAACAGAGCTTTAGAAGGTTGCCTCTGACCTCTTCCTTCCTAGAGATCTCCAAGCTGTTCTATCTGTTCTAATCTAAAACTGCCTACATATTCAGCCTTGGCCCTCTAGCTTATTTATTTGGTTTTACCATAAAATATTTTAATCCTTGCGGTTTAATATCAGTGGATAAAAGAAACTTTCCTATAATGCAGATTGGCTGACAGGCTTTTATAAATAAGTGATCACCCACGTTTAGAGCCCCTTTACTCTTAGCATGTGACACACTGTGTGTTTGGGATCAAGAGAGTCCCACCTTTAAGACATTATCCTAATACAACTCAGCCATAAGAAAGAATGAAATAATGTCATTTGCTGCAACATGGATGGACGTGGAGATCGTCACACTAAGGTGAACAGGGAAAGACGTATTACTTATATGTGAAATCTTTAAAAAAAAAAAAATACAATGATCTTATTTCCAAGACAGGAAGAGACTCACAGATACGGAAAACATGCATATGGTTATAAATGGGAAACAGGGGTGAGGGAAGGAGAAATTAGATTGGAATTGATACACTACTATATATAAAATAATCAACCAGGGCCTACTGTATAATACAGGGAACTATACTCAATATTTTGTAGTAACATATAAGCGAATCTGAAGAATAGATAGGTGTGTGTATGTGTATACATATATATATATAAAATCACTTTGCTCTACACCTGAAAATAACACAACATTGTAAATCAACTTTCCTTCAGTAAAAAAAAAAAAAAATATATATATATATATATAAATTAAAAAAAGACATTATCCCAAGCATTGCTACTTATTTGAGGACACATAACTACAGTCTAGACCAAGAGGCAAACATGACTGTAAACAACACAAGTCAAAATACAGAGCTACAATAAAAGATATAAACAAATTGCTAGGAGAATTCACTGGAAGATGTAATAAACTCCAATGGAGGAGAGCTTGCAAAGCTTCTTGGAAGTGCATATTTAAGGTGGCTTCTGAAGACAGAGTAGGATTTAAGACTGGGCACTGTGATGATACGTGCTATGCTCGCGACTGTGGCCTTTATCCTAGAGACATGGGGTACCACTGGAAGTGTTGTGGTGGGAGAATAATACAGTCAGATGGGAGTTAGGTAACCCTAGTGGTAGGAAAGGGAGTTAGTGGGAGGAGAGTTTGAACACGAGGAACTCAGCTATGAGACACAACGAGGGCCTGAACCCTGGCAGAAAGAATAGAAAGTTGAGGGCAGATGTGAGGAAAGTTTTAGAAGTGTAACAACCAGATTAACTCTATAAAGGGAGTGAGACTGTGAACTTGTGTGTAATCACTAATGAAACTATAGACTGTAAGAGGAGAAAAATAAAATTAGAGATTGAAATAGGTCAATCTGTAGTGCTTCAGTGTTTGTCAGTAATGAGGAAGAGAAATGTAGGCTAATGATGTTAATGTGGTATAGAAGTGGCCTGAGTGAAGATAAACCACAGGCTTACTAGCTGTGTAAGCTTGACTAACCTATTTAGCTTCTCTGCCTTAATTTCTTGGCCTCTATTAGGATAAGAGTAACATATCTCATAGAGTTATTGCTAGAATTAAATGAGTTACTCTATGTATATCACTTAAAATAGTGACTGGCAAGCCCATAGTAAGCACTCAGCTATTATTATTAAAAGTAGTGTTAAGAGAAGTGGGGTCAGGGATATAAATTAGGAGTTTGGGATTAACACATGCACTACTATATATAAAATGCTGGCCACCCACTCCAGTATTCTTGCCTGAAAATCCCCATGGACAGAGGAATGTGGTGGGCTACAGTTCATGTGGTCATAAGGAGATGGACACAACTGAGCAACTAAACAGCAACAATATATATAAAACAGGTAAACGACAAGGACCTACTCTGTAGCACAGGGAACTCTACTCAATATCATGTCATTACTATACTGGAGAAGGGAATGGCAAACCACTTCAGCATGCTTGCCTTGAGAAGCCCGTGAACATGCATGAAAAGGCAGAAAGATATGACACTGAAAGATGAACAGCCCAGGTCAGTAGGTGTCCAATATGCTACTGGAGAAGAGCAGAGAAACAGCTCCAGAAGGAATGAAGAGGCTGTGCCAAAGCAGAAACAACGCCCAGTTGTTGATGTTTCCGGTGGTGAAAATAGAGTCTGATGCTGTAAAGAACAAGACTGCATAGGCACCTGGAATGTTAGATTCATGAATCAGTGTTAACTGGAAGTGGTCAAACAGGAGATGGCAAGAGTAAATATCAACATTTTAGGAATCAGTGAAATAAAATGGATGGAAATGGGTGAATTTAATTTAGATGACCATTATATCTACTACTGTGGGCAAGAATCCCTTAGAAGAAATGGAATAGCCCTCACAGTAACAGTAGAGTCCAAAATACACTACCTGGGTGCAGTCTCAAAAATGACAGAATGATCTTGATTCGTTTCCAAGGAAAACCATTCAATATTACAGAAATCTAAATCTATGCTCCAATCACTAATACTGAAGAAGATGAAGTTAAATGATTCTATGAAGACCTACAAGATCTTCTATAACTAACACCAAAACAAAAAAAGATGTCCTTTTCATCATAAAGGAGTGGAATGCAGAAATAGGAAGTCAAGAGATACCTGGAGTAACAGGCAAATTTGAAGTATCAAACGAAGCAGGGCAAAGGCTAACAGAGTTTTGCCAAGAGAACACACTGGTCATAACACCCTCTTGCAACAACACAAGAAATGACTTTACACATGGACATCAGTACCAAAATCAGATTGATTATGTTCTTTACAGTCGAAGATGGAGAAGTTCTATACAGTCAGCAAAAACAAGAACAGGAGTTGACTGAGGCTCAGATCACCAACTCCTTATTGCAAAATTCAGATTTAAATTGAAGAAAGTAGGGGAAACTACCAGGCCATTCTGGTATGACCTAAATCAAATCCCTTAGGATTATACAGTGGAAGTGACAAATAGATTCAAGAGATTGGATCCAATAGAGTACCTGAAGTACGATAAGGCTCATAATATTGTGCAGGAAGCGGTGACCAAAACCATCCCTAAGAAAAAGAAATGCAACAAGGAAAAATGGTTGTCTGAGGAGGCCTTACAAATAGCCAAGAAAAGAAGAGAAACAAAAGGCAAAGGTGAAAAGGAAAGATATACCCATCTGAATGCAGAGTTCCAAATTGTAAGGAGAGATAAGAAAGCCTTCTTCAGTGAATAATGCAAAAAAAATAGAGGAAAACAATAAAATGGAAAAGACTAGAGATCTCTTCAAGAAAATTAGAGATACCAAGGAAACATTTCATGCAAAGATGGGCACAATAAAGGACAGAGATAGTATGGACCTAAAATAAGCAGAAGATATTAAGAAGAGGTGGCAAGAATGCACAGAAGAACTGTACAAAAAAGGTTTTAATGACCCAGATAACCATAATAGTGTGCTCACTCACCTAGAGCCAAATATCCTGGAGTGTGAAGTCAAGTGAGCCTTAGGAAGCATTACTACGAACAAAAGCTAATGGAGGTGATAGAATTCCAGCTGAGTTATTTCAAATCCTAAACGTTGATGCTGTAAAAGTGCTGCACTCAATATGTCAACAAATTTGGAAAACTCAGCAGTGGGCGGCCACAGGACTGGAAAGGTCAGTTTTCATTCCAATCCCAAGGAAGGGCAATGCCAAAGAATGTTCAAACTACCACACAATTGCACTCATTTCACATGCTAGCAAGGTAATGCTCAAGATCCTACAAGCTAGGCTGCAACAGTATGTGAACCAAGAACTTCCAGATGTACAAGCTGAATTTAAAGTGGGCAGAGGAGCCAAAGATTAAATTGCCAGCATTCACTGGATCATAGAGAAAGCAAGGGAGTTCCACAAAAACATCTACTTCTTCATTGACTATGTGAAAGTCTTTGCCTGTGTGAATCACAACAAACTGTGGAAAATTGGGCATGCAAGACCACCTTAGATGCCTCCAAAGAAACCTGTATGCAGGTCAAGAGGCAACAGTTAGAAAATGCCACAACAGTCAGGTTTCAGATTAGAAAAGGCGTACATCAAGGCTGTATATTGTCACCCTGCTTATTTACCTTCTATGCAGAGTACATCGTGCAAAGTACCAGGCTGGATGAAGCACAACCTGGAATCAAGACTGTTGGGAGAAATATCAATAACCTCAGATATGCAGATGATACCACCCTTATGGCAGGAAGTGAAGAACTAAAGAGCCTATTGATGAAAGTGAAAGAGGAAAGTGAAAATTTTGGCTTAAAAGTCAACATTCAAAAAACTAAGATAACGGCATTCAGTCCCATCACTTCATGGGAAATAGATGGGGAAACAATGGAAACAGTGACAGACTTTATTTTCTTAGGCTCAAAAATAATTGCGGACAGTGATTGTAACCATGAAATTAAGACACCTGCTCCTTGGGAGAAAAGCTATGACCAATCTAGATAGCATATTTAAAAGCAGAGACATCACTTTGATAACAAAGGTCCAGATAGTCAAAGCTATGGTTTTTCCAGCAGTCGTGTACAGATGGGAGAGTTGGGCCATAAAAAAGGCCGAGTTCTGAAGATCAATGCTTTTGTACTATTGTGCTGGAGAAGACTCTTGACAGTCCCTTGGACTGCAAGGAGATCCAACCAGTCAATCCTAAAGGAAATCAGCTCTGAATATTCGTTGGAAGCACTGATGCTGAAGCCCCAATATTTTGGCCACTTGATGCAAAGAACTGACTCGTTGGAAAAGACCCTGATGCTGGGAAAGACTGAGGGCAGGAGGAGAAGGTAGCAACAGAGGATGAGTTGGTTGGATGGCATCATCAACTCAACTGACGTGAGTTTGAGCAAACTCTGGGAGACAGTGAAGGACAGGGAAGCCTGGCTTGCTGTAGTCCATGGGGTCACAAAGATTTGTACACAACTGAGCAACTAACAACAACCTGTATGTGTGTGTTTGTGTATATATATACATATATATCAGAGAAGGCAATGGCACCCCACTCCAGTACTCTTGCCTGGAAAATCCCATGGGTGGAGGAGCCTGGTAGGCTGCAGTCCATGGGGTCGCAAAGAGTTGGACACGACTAAGCGACTTCACTTTCACTTTTCACTTTCATGCATTGGAGAAGGAAATGGCAACCCACTCCAGTGTTCTTGCCTGGAGAATCCCAGGGACGGCGGAGCCTGGTGGGCTGCTGTCTATGGGGTCGCACAGAGTTGGACACGACTGAAGCGACTTAGCAGCAGCATACATATATATGTAAAACACTTTGCTCTACACTTGAAAATAACACAACACTGTAAATCAACTATACTTCTATTATTTAAAAATGATATAAATGTTTAAAAAAGAAAAGAGGTGAGAAGAGAGCCAAGAACAGCACCTGGAAGATCCTGGGTTTAGGAGGCCGGTGGGCTGAGCAGCAGCAGCCAGGTGTGCTAGAATACAGCGGTGGGAGAGGTCGGAACAACGGCATCCCTGAAATCCTCTGTGTGTCACATTGGTGTATGCTTCAGAACACTTTGTTATTTCCTATCACTTGTTTCTCATAGTATCCCCGTGAAACCAGCAGCATAGGTATTCTTATTCCTCTTTAATACAGACAGCAGAATCGATGAGGTTGTAGTTAATGACGGAAACGGATTTTAACTCCAACTTCCTGATTCTGCTTCCAGGCAATCAGAACTCTGGTATGAACTGCTTCACCCCAAATTCAGGACCCTGTCCTCCAGAATATTTTCCAGAATTCATCTGGAGTAGATAATGCTTTTATGTAGCATTTCTTTTCACCTCTCTTACCTTTTAAAAAAATCCCTAGTTATCTAAAGGCAGGGCCCAAGAGCCAGGTAGCTTGACTTCCAGTTCTGGCTCTCCCACACACTAAATGCACTGCCAGTAAGAGCCCTGTGGCTCTGTTTCCTTATGTGTAAAATGGAAGAAATAGTACCTCATGGTTATTAGGATTAAATAAGCTAATCCACCTTAGAACACTGCCTGGCACATCATAAACATTTAATAATGATGACAATATTTGGTTGCCCTACTAAGTTAACTATAAAACTTGAGCACTGTATTTTTCTTTCACTGCCAACATGTACATCAATACTTTCCCAATAATTTCTTTTTTAAGACACTGGCACTGTTACCTCAGATGTTTTTTAATCAGAAGTCACTAGAAGAGAACAAACAAAAATTAAGTCCCACTTATTGGTATTAGTTGAAGAACAAATCTACATAAACTGGGAATTATTTTCAAATTATACAATTAGCATTACATAAAGTAATTAGAATTAATGCTTAGGAAAAAATGTTCTTAGCCTCATGACTTCCTTAACAAAAGAGAAAAAGAGAAGGGAATGGAAGAGAGACGTGAGTTAGGAAGAGAAGAAATAGAATAACAAATTCTCTGTTCTCAGTGGGCTATAGGGAAGGCATATCAGAAAAGGCTTTCTTTAAGGCCTAACAGAGCTCAGTCTTTAAATGAGTAAGAGTTAGCCTGCAAAGGTGAATCTCACTAGGGAGAAGATAGCCTAGAGTTTCAAGAAGATGGCATTTGAAACACACTTACAGGGTCAAGAGGAGTTAGAGATAAATGAAGATGGCAGCAGGGGATTATAGGTGGATACAAAATCATTAGCAAAGGAAAGGAAATTGGAAACCAATTGGGATGATGACTGGCAGGTCGTCTAGATTCTCTAGATCTTCCAAGTGTGATCTGTGGACTAGCACTATCAGCATCAACCAGAGTCTTATTAGAAATGCAGAAACTCCTGGCTCACCCTGACCTTCTCGATCAGAATCCACTTTTGAAGATCCCTGGGTGATAGGTATGCACTGTAAGCCTTGGGAAGCACTGCTTCAGAACATATTACTGGCTCTTAATCTGGGTGGCACACTGGAATCATCTACAGGGTTTTGTTTTGTTTAAGTTTTTATGCTGTGCACCACCCAGTTGATATGGGATATGGCCTGGGTACTGGTTTTTTTTTTAAATCTCCCTAGATAACTCTGATGTGTATCCAAGTTTGAGAACCAGTGGAGATTGTTAAACAGTGATTTTCAGTGGAGAGTATGGGCAGCAAGCATGAAAAGGTTTATTGGGCTGAACTGCAGAGAGCTAAAGGTGTAAGAGGTGTGTGTGTGTGTGTGTTTATTGGGATGAACTGCAGAAAGCTAAAGGTGTAGGGGGGTGTGTGTGTGTGTGTGTGTGTGTGTGTGTGTGTGTGAGTGAGTGATGTTGCTGTTAGTTTGTTTTTAGTTAGGTACAAGCAGTTAAGTACCACTATGCAGAGAGCTGAAGGTGTAAGGGGTGAGTGGGTGTGGGTGTGTGTGCGTGTGCATGTGTGATGTTGCTGTTAGTTTGTTTTTAGCTAGGCACTAGTGGTTAAGTACCACTATTATATGAACCTATAAAGGAAAAGTTGGTTTTAACCTAAGGTGTAAGGGTTGTGTGTGTGTGATGTTGCTGTTTGTTTTTAGCTAGGCAGTAGGGGTTAAGTCGGAGAAGGCAATGGCACCCCACTCCAGTACTCTTGCCTGGAAAATCCCATGGACAGAAGAGCCTGGTAGGCAGCGGTCCACGGGGTTGCGAAGAGTCGGACATGACTGAGTGACTTCACTTTCACTTTTCACTTTCATGCATTGGAGAAGGAAATGGCAACTCACTCCAGTGTTCTTGCCTGGAGAATCCCAGGGACGGGGGAGCCTGGTGGGCTGCTGTCTATGGGGTCGCACAGAGTCGTACATGACTGAAGTGACTTAGCAGCAGCAGCAGGGGTTCAGTACCACTATTACATGAACCTATAAAGGAAAGGTTGGTTTTAACCTAAATATATATTCCTGACTTGAAAATGTGATGAAGAAAGTACAACATTCATCTGTGAAATATAAACTGCCTTGAAAATCCAATCAATAGTTCTTTTTTGATATTTTAAATTTCTTCAAACAAATGTATACTGAAATAACTAAATAAATGATTGGTTTTCTGAGTTGTTTTCCACTACTTTGGGGTTTGAAAAGCATGAAAACCCAAAGACAGATTTCTAAATGCAAATGCCTCAAACTCAGATCCATTATTTAAACCCAGACACAGAAGATGACTCAGATTCTCTTTCTGAAATGTCATCTTGAGGGAGCCTGCTCTTGCACCTTTCCATCAGATGGCGATCTCATCACAGTTTATAGACTGTCACTATTGTATAACAACCACAGAGCCACTCAGCCAAGATGCTCATGCTTTTTGTGTAACACTGTCCTTGGCATACGCTTTTGCCCAATGAATAACATTCTTACACCCTATGTGGTTGGGGCCTATACACCCTGACTGTGACCAAGAACAAGATAGATATAAAAGGGGAAGTAACACTCAACTTTTTAAATGATCATTCACATTATACCCGAATATAAATAGGTGTAAGTAATAGTTTTTTTTAAATTATAGAAACATATCCACTGTTTCTAGCAAGATAATGTTTGCTTGCATCGAGGTGATAAGAGAAAGACCTTACTTCTTACTGCAAGATTAAGTGGGAAGCTGGATTGGTTTTTGGAAGATGAGGCCAAACAGAGCTGAACTGGGTTGTAGTGATGATTACATAGCTATATACATTTATTATTAACCTATATTTACAAAAGATAAATTATATGGTATATAAATTCTGTATCAGTTAAGCTGTAAAAAGTTGAGGGAGGCAGTGTTCAATTAGAAGAAAATTGCTGTGAAGTTTCCCTAAGAAAACAAAGTGAGATCACTGGAGTAACATTATCATAGAACCATCTAAGAAGCCTGGTGCCTGGAAGATTAGGAATAGACAGTAAAAGCAGAGGTGAGAAAATCCTGATCTTACTGTAATGTGCACACTCTGTGGAACACAGCCTGCTCAGATGACTCACTTTCCTTCTCTGGAACTGCTGCAGAGTCATGGGTGTGGGGCAGGTGTTCAAATCACCCCAGAAGGAACTGACACTTTGATGTTCTTGGCTCCAAGCATTAGTGACCTGGGGCATGGAGTCAGTAGGCTTTTAATACAAAAAAGGAAGGCAGAACCATAGTGGGGCAGACAGAGGAAGTACTACACTAAGATGTTCACAGAACCCCACGATATTCCATCTAAAGGCAAAGAGACTTGTCTGGGGTACATAAACAACCTCAGGGTCACTGAGAACAATCTTAAACCCCAAAAGAAGCAGAATTCTAAAGGTTCTCCTGAACCAGCAGAAAGAGTCTGTGGCATGTATGTGAATGAATAGGGTTATTGCCCAAATTAATCTTGCCTGACTCGCCTTTTCTCTAGGGGCTATGTCTTGCTCTCAGGCAGGCACTCAGGTCTGTCACCTTTCCACACTGAGCAGGAGGAATGGATGTATGCAGGAAGAACTTTGTGTTGTGGAGGAGGCATTCCTACCAAGAACAATTCTGCATAGGAGTATGAAAGCCTCTGGCAAAGGAGGTTAATTTATTCTGATGTATTAAGACCGGTTATAAAACATTGATACTTTATGCAGGTATAATCAGATAGGACAAGATGTTCTCAGTGGAGCCTCCATAAAAAATCTCAAATAAAATTAATCTATCCTGTCATGACTGATGTGAGGCAGGAGAAAAAAAAAATTCTTTGCAATGGCATAAAATAGTCATGAATTTGAATTTGCATATGGAAAAGCAATTTCATAGTAACCAAAGTAATGAGACTGTTCTCCCTTTATGAAAGGTAGCATTTTGCATAAGACAAATAGGCATGATTCAGGAGCTCCATCCTGACTCTCTATCCCTGGTCCTGTGTGCCTTTAAAAACCCCATACATTTTGATGGAAATCTCAGAGCACTACTATCAGCCTCTTTATTTCACAGATAGAGGTCCAGAGGTCTGCAAATGGCTTTCCCCAGTACCCGAGTGAGTGACCTGAGCAACAGAGACAGAACCAGAAGAGGGTCTTTCTAACTCAATCCCCGAAACCCCTAGTACAGAAAGCAGTGTTCTGTGGAGAGTCCAGGGTCACCAAGAGAAGGTCACTGCCTTCTAAACGCTTTCCAGCATACCTCAGGGCTTTGTCCTCTGACACATGTAGCAAATCACCTCAGTCACAGCATGTTAAACCACCCCATTAGGAAGCTGAGGGCCACCATTCTCTGAGGCTTTTCTGTTGAATGGCAAGGGAGACTTCAGCAACTTCTTTAAAAAGGCGGGGGTGGGGGGCAAGGGAAAGAAAGCTAAACTCAACACCTATTGTTTCTCTTTCCACAGGATCATGTGTTTTTACTGCCAGTATTGAGAAATTCATGGAAGTTGTCAGCAGGAAGTAAAAATTTACAGAGAAGGGTGTATGTGTTTGCCGCTTCCACACATTAATGGCATGATTTTTTTTTTAATGCAAAAAGAAAAAGAAAAAAAAACCACCCACATTTTAATTTAGCATGAGCCAATTTACAGAGCATGGAAATTCACTTTCATTCCCAGGATTGGCACGTATGCAATTAGCAATGCAGTGTATATACAAGAAGCCATGCTGTTAACAGTTTATCTCAAGTAATTTGGTGTCATTTATAAAAGGAAGAAATTTCTGCCGCCAGAAGGGACAGAAGGAGAAGGAGATGGAATGATCAAATCATGGAGAAACACTAAAATTACTAAATCCACAACAGCTCGCCTTATTTTTCTTGGACCCAAACTGTCAGGGTATAAACACTATTTGTTTCTTTTTTAAAACATCTATAGTTTTGCTGTAAATAATAACACTGTATAAATTCTAACAGAAAAATAGAATAAATGTTGATAAGGCACTGCCTCTTAGAACACAAACAGAATATTGCAAATGCATTTAACATAATAGGGGTCTCAAGTGACTTCACCCTAGAAGAGGGAGGAGGGTAATGGGTGGGGGGATCTTCACTGATTCTTGTATATTAGCAATTATAATGTTTGTATATGCAAAACTGCTAGCTTGATTTTAAAATACAAATCTTTAAAATCTGCTGCAAATTTAAATAATTCCCCAAATGAGGAATTCTGTAGTTCTGTGAAAAAAATTTTTCTTCAGAATACTAATATTTTGATGCATGTGTATCACCTTATTTTGATTAAATATTTTCCAATTTTGCAAACACTACAGTATACTGCAACACAGAAGATTTTATCTGTAAACACAAAGCCCTTCATCTAATATTTGTTGCTATTGCCAATTTTTCAATGAAATGATCTAAAAATGAAAAAAAAGAAAACCTATACAGTAGTTGCTTTAGGGGGAGGGGGGTGCTGTTAGTGCTTAAAAGGGTAATGCTTGCCGCTTTAGAGGTGGATGGTGCTCAAAAGAGGCCCCCGTCAGGGGTGTTTTAAGTGGACTGAACAGAATTCTTAGCTAGTAGAATGGCAGCACGCTGTAAAATTACTCCTGTATCGTGTACTGGCTATAAGATGTAGACACCTTTCAGTAAGCCAATCATTTGTAACCATTCTCGCCATGTCATATTAGGTTAATAAGGCTGCTGTGTTTTAAAGGGCATTTTTATTTGGGTTTTGGTGAAATTCTTTAATTTGTTGATTATATTCATATAAAATCAGCATTCATTGACACATAGCTCTAATGACATATGTATGAAAAACCATACACTGGATGACCTAGTCGATTATTTAAGCAAAAATAAATTGTGTTAAACTCTTCACCTATCTGTGCTCTAAAGTGTCCTTGTGTTCTCTGACAAAAGGTAACTATCTTAACTCCTTGTCACATGGCCACAGTTGTCCTCTTCACCAGGATTCGTTGTGCTTCTGCCTCTGATCACTAAAGAGACAGTCCCCAGTGTTCAGTCGTGCCCTGACAACTCCCAACTTAACACAAATTCTGTGCATGTCATGGAAAAGCCAAAAATTAGACAACTGACAAGTGATCTTTGCCCACATCTGGTTTGAGCTGCCCCCCAAACGTGGAGAATTAACAGCTGTTAACAGCTGACACGTCCATAAGTTGTAAAAGAGCACCTCCAGGAACCATTGTAGCCCATAAAGCAATTGTTTTAAAGTTGACATTCACTGTCAGTACTTGTAAGCTGGGAGATTTCACCCAAATTTCTAACTTCTCTGGAAAAGCATGATTTGCAACCACAGGCCTCATTGCCAGAAGGCAGCAAGCTGCTGCCCCTGCCCTCTCCAGCCGGGCATGTGGTCTCCAGGTACCACAGTCCCAGCCCTACTTCTTAGGCCAGGAGCCCTGACTGGCCTTGTAGGAGCTGGAGTCTGTGATTAGATGCGACATGACAAGCTCAACAAGAGCAGAGACCATGGCTGCTTTAATTCTTATTCTAGTCCAGAGCCTGGCATACAGTAATGGTGGTCGTAGCAACCGGGATCATCATTGCTAAAACTGGAACACTCACGATATGCCAGATAAGTATGCTGCCTTCATTAACTCAGTGCTCTAACTACTTTATGAGTAGATACTATCTTTGATAGTAACAGTCCCTGTATAAATATTCAATGGGTGCTTAGAGCCATTCAGCAATGTCACAGGCTGCCTGTCATTTAGGATTATTGCCAAATGGGATGTTGTTCCCAATTGGGTTTCACTATAAATGCAGAACACATGTATAGGGAATCACTGTGCATAAAGACTGAGGCCAGACTGCATTTGCATAATATCCCAAATAAAAAGGTATTTATTTGGCACACTTACCCCTGCACCAAAATCATCTACCATGAGCAAACCAAGACCCCTGAAAGATTTGTTTAAACTTGCCCCCAAAGCCTATCTTTGTAAAACCAAAGTATCCTAGCTTCCCATTTAAGTGTTATGAATTTCTGACTCACAGTCCTTGACAGATATTTATCCTAAACTAGAAATCCAAAGAAGTGTACTTATCTGCATATTAAGTGGCTGTTACATTATGTTTGTATACATGAAAACTTGACTTTAGAGACAAGTGATGGGCTAAATTTCAGGTCAAGCAAAAGTTCATAAATTTACTCAAAAAGAGAAGTATCCAAAGTAGGCTAATCAAGATTTTACTTGCATATGTATGTGTATATGTATATATTTATATATGTATGCATGGATTGAATGCGGGCATACATCATATACAGTCTTCAGCCTGCTGGCTTATAAAAATGTATTTTAGCTTTTCCTTGATTTATATTGCTGTAAAAAAAAAATGAACTGTGACTGATAGATTCCTGATATTTGCTGTGTTTTTCAATTTTATATTCCTACCAAATCCCTGAGTTTCTTAAATTTAAATGTATTATCATTATTGTATTGCCAAGTTATGGCACTATACTGTGCAGGGTTATTTCACCATTTCTAAGAGGGATCTACTGAACACGTAAGGAGCCAGCCTTCTATTAATAAATTCTGCCTTGGCATCCTGATGTTCTACCATATTCATTTTGGTATCATCCTAGGGTCCCATGAAGACATGTTTTTTCCCAGGGCAAATAAACAAACAAACAAACAAAAGTTGTTTGCTTGCCTTTATTATTATTATGAGCATCAGGTCATGTTCGGCTGTACAACAGGGATATGTGAGCAGCCCAGAAATAAAACTCACAGGAATGATAACTCATCCTGTGAGTCTCTGAAGAAGCCAGTGATCTAAATGCTAGCCTCCTATCTAGATGACTCTGGGTATTCTTCATTTGTTAAAGAGGCCCTGGCACATTAAAAGGTATGTGGTTTCCAAGTCACATGGCATTGCTTCTCTCTCATGAATTAATGATCCAACAGTTCAGAAGTAAATATTTCCAGCATTGGGATTTGAGTTCTTTCAATAACAGAGACAAAATGTTATCTGGCTAACCATGCATGAATACAAAATAAAAAACAAAACAAAACAGTGGACTCTGAAGAGCATTCTTAGTAACAGGCCCAATAGCTTTCACTTTTTAAACAGAACTAAGTGCAGACAGTTCAACACAGAGCAAAAAGAAATTCATCATTATAGCTGCCACACTTGATGACTGATAGTTACGAACAGGAAGGACAACTAGATGAAGTGAAGAAATTTTATTCTTTATTCCTCGGTGCTTCCTGAGTTAAGGAGTAAACATCCTGAGGGGTGCATTTGCAAAGAACATCCTCAGACTCCTTGTCAATTCCCCAAGGAGTTCCAAAGCACAGTAGAGATGAATATCCTCGGATGGTTCTAAAGGAGTGAGAGGAACCACCAGGCCACAGGAGGTACCCCAGAAGCAAGAACTATTAGGCTCTTCCCCAGGACCACTTTGGAGCATCTTGCTGACATCCCAGAAAAACAAGTGATCTCCTTACCTAATTTTCCCTGCCATCCTCAACTGTCACCTTTCTCCCAGCATCTAACTCAGGCAAGGGTGTAATTCTGACCGCTGGGAGGGAATGATGATTTGCCAGCTTTTCAAGAGTTCCAGCCTGTGAGGCACACCACGAGGTCCTCACACTACGCTGCACACAGTCTGAAGGGAGGGACTTTGTTTTGTTCTCTGCTGTATCCATAGAACCTAGAATTCTGCCTGATACCCCGTAGACAGGTGTTCAATAAACATGCCTTGAATATATAAATGAGCCGATCAACAAATGTCATAAGGCAAAGAATAGTAAATGGGAAGTGTTACTCTGGGAACACCCTTGCACACCACTTTCTTTACAGGCACAAGCAACTTGTGAATCAAAGGA
Organism: Budorcas taxicolor; assembly: GCF_023091745.1. NCBI lineage: Eukaryota > Metazoa > Chordata > Mammalia > Artiodactyla > Bovidae > Budorcas > Budorcas taxicolor. Next base: position 29,883,901 of record NC_068914.1, read on the forward strand.
AAGAACTGTTGTTGATCCTAATATGGACTGACTGTATCACCGTCCTGCAAACAGCCCTGGCCAGTTGCATAATCCCCATGTTAGTCACAAACTCTTAAATAACTGGGTTTTACCTCATAAGCAAACAGCACATCAGTCACACTGCTGAATCAAGCATCTCTCCCATGGCTCTGGGCTACAGTCCCCATGTTCCTCACCGACAGGCCACTGGAAACCACTCGAAAGAGTGGAAAACCCATCATGAACCATCATCTCTATGAAAAGAGTCAGCCGAGTCTCCTCTCTTTAAAACAAAAAATGTTTAAAAGTCTGACTCCCTCAAGAGTTCCACCTCAATGTTGTTGAGTGTTAGGCTTGTAAAGGAGCAGAGGTCCAGAAATGACACTCAAATTTCTGGACTAAATCCAGCCTACAGCAGTGTTTTGTTTGGACCACAAAAAGCTGGGGGGGGGGGGGGGCGGGAAAAAAAAAGCCAAGATCTTTTAAATATCAGGAGCTTGTAGATGAAAAGTGGAGTTGCTCCTCTTTTTAAAATTCAAAAGAGGTGGCAGTGCTGTTTCTGAAATGCCTGCGGACAACAACCAGGCAGAGCAGAAACACGCCTGCCTTCGGATAAGCTTGTCTTTTACTGTTCACCACGGTCCTTCCTTTCCCTGTGGCTTCTCAGACTCAATCTACTTATTCAAGAAGGTGAACTGATGCGATCCTGTTTAAATTCTTCCTTCTTTACAGCAAGCCAAACATGTACCTCATTTTCATCCTGCCTCTCTTGGGGCCAATAAGAAGATGGAATCAAGGAATGAGTGACCGGGAAGAGGAAAATGAATCATGAGGCTCTCCAGATCCATCCATCCATCTCATTCAACAACATGTATTCACCACCTGCCACTTTTCGAGTACTCTCCTGGGGACAGGATACATCAATTTCCTGCCCACTGCCTTCAAAATGAGGAGGACATAAACAGCTTCTCCGTGAAATCTAAATCGAGGGCTCTTAAGGACAGGAAACCCAGAAATGACGTGGAAACAAAGCTGCTGCAGCCCGTCCTCAGCACTATGTGCTGGAGAACAGGGCAAGACATGAAGGAAGCAGAGGAGCCACCCATGCTTCTGAGGGTAGCTCCCGTGCTTCCAAAGAACACCTACTCTTCACAGTGAGGTGAAACTGAAGCCTAACAGAAGTGTCAGTTTCATTAGAAAACTTTAAAACATTTCAAAGGTATTTAAATGGCTCCACAAGATAACACAAGCTGTCTTGCTTCCAGAGATTCTAGATTTAGGTGAAGACAGTTGAAACTTGCAATGCATGCTCAGTGTTCCTCACCTTCCTTATGTCGAGTCCCTCCTAATTCTGACCTCCTCACAAAGCCTCCCCTGCTGATGCCAACTCACCCTGGCAGCGCAGGTGAACTAAATGAGCACCCCATGTCTACATCCTTGGTGGTTCCTCTGAACACCCTGCACCTCAAGAACAAGGACTGTGTTTTCCACAGTCCCAAGAGCAGAGCAGGGTGCAGCTGCACAGGCCTCATCACTTATTGTTCTTTATAGTTGTCTCACCAGACTCCAGTGATGCTGTGAGATGCACTGATGCCTCAGTCTGGGCACACACACACCCCACCCACTGGAGTCAGCACCCGAGTACAGTGCCGAGCAGAGCTCAAGCTGCCTCACAGCCTGGAATACTATCACAGCCTACCACAGTCGGTGGGCCTTGCAAGGTGGGGCCGAAAGCAAGTAAACAGAGTATCTGAGGAAAAGCCCGAGAAACCTTAACCTATTCAAGGCATGTGGGTAGGCAGTGTACTTTTCTTCATCCTCCCTTTCCGCCTACTTCAGTGCCAGTGACATTCCGCAGAGACACTGCTCCCTGGCCTGGTGCTAGAGTGAAGATGATGTGGGGCAGAACCTCAGTCGACCCACAGTGGGCATGCAATGTGAGTCAGGAATAAACCGTTTTTAGTCAGCCTCTGAGATTCTTCAGCCATTTGTTACTATAACATTATCCACAATTAATATACAAGTCACATAGAAGATGAAGGGGTGATGGGCACTGGGTAAGCCCCTTCCCCTTCTAAAAGTCTTCCTTGTGGGAGTACAAGCTCAGCTCTGCAAGATATTCAAGTGTTTTTTTTTTTAATGTTGTCAGTTAATTCTATTTTTTACCCAATACTTTTATATAGATTGGGCTTCCAAGGTGGCTCAGTGGTAAAGAATCTGCCTGCCAAGCAGAAGAAATGGGTTCAATCCCTGGGTCAGGAAGATCACCTGGAAAAGGGTATGGCAACCCAGTATTCTTGCCTGGAGAATTCCATGGACAGAGGAGCCTGGCAGGCCACAGTCCATGGGGTTTCAAAACAGTTGGACACAACTGAGCAACTAAACAACAACAGTTATACAGACCAAAAAAAACATGCCTGTGGCCCACCAGTCTTCAATCTCAGCCACTGGCTCTTGGCATCTGCAGAATGAACACATACCTGGATCATGCTCTATGCATCTACTGAGATGTGATTCTGATCTACACAGTCTGAAGCTGGTGTGCATAAGCAAAGACCTGAATTCCTGAGTCAGCTAATGGATGACTTTTCCAGCCCCACCTCAATAGAGCTGGGTTGTTCTTTAAGGAGTATTTCAAATGCTGAAATTCTCATTAACAATCTGAAAAAGTCTCTTGACTTTTTTTTAACCTACATTTTACTGGATTTTAGCAAAGAATTATTCTCTGCTTGTCCACCTGGGCCAGATGCGGCTCTGCCCACCTCTATAACCACACCCTCCCATCCTGCCCTACTCTCTCACTACACTCCAGACCAGTGACAAAGCATAGTCCATGGAGTGGTCTTAGTCTGAGGGTATTTTTGTTGCCTGTTGCAATGAGATACCAAAAAAAAAAAACAAACAAACCCTGATCCAGATTTTAAATTAACTATGTTACTCAGCATGTTCTTCACTGTAGTTGACTTTTTTTTTTTTAATATAGTAAGTCTTTTCTTGAGAAGGAAATGGTGCAGACTTACAATCTGGTGCAAGTTCCCTATCTTGCGGCAGACTGGTGCTCTGCATAGCCCAGTTCTAGCCATACTGGCCTCCTCTCTGTTCCTCAAACAATGCCAAGTTCCTCCTCATCTCATTCCCATTTGTACTTACCTTCTGCCAGGGGAACTGTCATCTCAGTCTCCAAATGCCCCCTCCTCAGGCCTTCCCTGCACACCCTCTCCAAAGCAGCCTGACACCCACCCCGCAGTATTCTCTGTCACATCACTTTATTTATTCCCTTCACAGCGTTTATCACTAGAACCATCCGTTTTGTTTATTTGTACATTCATTTACTGTTCTCCTTATTCACTGCTATGCCCAAAGCCTTTAGCGCAAGCCTGGTACTATAGTAGGAACTCCACAGTTGCTGAATAAATGAATGAAGCATGGAAAGAAGCACAGCCCAGTATGGCTTAGGCCACATATCTGTGAACACGATGAATGCCAAGGGAAAACAGCAGCATCTTCAGTGATTCACTGTCAAACATGAAAAAGATGTCATTTTTCTGGGAGGGCTGACGAGCTTCCGCCCCCAGTGCAGCCGTGCTGAGCTGCGCTTTGGAGCTCAACTCCCCCTCCGCAGCCTCTTGTCAGAGCTTTGTTACTGTCAGGTTCGTCGTGGTGTTTTTCCATCTTGTGCCAAGGCCATGTGATGGGAAGGTTGTTAAAATCATCTGGCACATGTCACAGCAGCAGAGCTTCAAATGACTTTTTGCATCACTCAAACACAGCCCAGCCCCTGCCAAACTGGTGCTCAAACATAAGCCATCTTTCTGACTGAAACAAAAATCCTGCTGGGGGAACAGTAACGCGATAGAGAGCCTACATGTCTACATTTATAATGGCTGCAACTCTTTCTACCCTGAGGGGGCCAACCTGTACCTGGAATCTAAATTCTCCTTTAGCTTCACAAGAGTCAAAAATCCAATGCTACAGGGCTTGGTACAAGGCATTATAGAGTAGTAGGGACTGTGGAAAACTTGACAGCAGGTGCCCCAACCAAAACCACTCTGGTTTGCTAGCTCTAACAAAATATTAAAAGGCAAGAATGCAGGCCCAGAAACTGTAAGCTCTTCTGACATTTCAAGAGACCTTGGAACCCTCTATGAGGGGATTAAGGGGGCGCATGGTTGTAGATGAATATGGATATACATCAAATTCATCTCAAATGCAATTTAATTCATACTATGTCCAAGTCACTATCCTAGGCATCTATATCTAGGTATGTCCTAGATACAGCTACACAGCAAAAGTAAGGAGTAAGAGCTGGGACTCATGGACTCCAGAATCTTATCAGAAAACCAAGACATGCCTATCAATAGAACATAAGACAACATGGGAAATGTTATATAATAAATAAGTATATATGAATAAAGCACAACACAGTCCTGACACAATAAATCCTACATGTTTTGGCTACTATTGCTGATTGTATTACTACATTATCATTACAATCATGGTCTCAGGATTACTCTTGACCCAGTGAACTAGGCCTAGATGAGAGTCTTCACATATTTTAGGTACTTAATACATTGAATGAATGAATGCTTGGTGAAAGAGCAGCATTTGCATTGGGATTTGAAAACTAAGAAAGATTTTAATGTTGTGAAGAAAACAGGCCTAGGCAAAATGAACAAAGAAGCTAGAAGGATTAAGGCATCCAGAAGCATGAACAAAGTTTGTTCTGGTCAGAACTTGAGCAGAAGGAACAGGAGGCAAGGATGGAGAGAGCTACTCACTAAGGAGAACCTGGAATGCTACTCAAGACTCCATGTGGGTCACAGTGGGCACTTGAACTCCAAGTAAGGCCCGCTCTGTGTAGCCTTCGAGATTGCAACAACTCCTCAGCCAAAAGTGAAACTAGTTTTCCAAACTAGTCCCAAATTTTAGGTGTTGGAAACAGAGAATAACATTCTATGTGCTTACAGGCTTTTATGGAGTTTACGTCCTGCTGTACTAGTTATATGACCTTGGGCATTCTACTTAACCTTTATATTTCCCTGGTGGCTCAGACAGTAAAGCGTCTGCCTACAGTGCAGGAGACCGGGGTTCAATCCCTGGGTCGGGAGGATCCTCTGGAGAAGGAAATGGCACCCCACTCCAGTACTCTTGCCTGGAAAATCCCATGGATGGAGGAGCCTGGCAGGCTACAGTCCAAAGGGTTACAGAGAGTCGGACACGACTGAGCGACTTCACTTTCACTTTATATTTCTTCATCAGGAAAGTAGGGGTGATGGTTTTATCAACCACAAATGGTAGAAAGGAGATCATTCACATAAAGCACTTCAAAAAAGTCTCTGGTACAAAGAAAAATGCTCCATAAAGGCTACCAACATGTTAGGATTTGTGGTGTTGTTAGTAGATACGGAGAGGTAAAGCAGAGGAAAATGTCTCAGGGTTTGTGAGCAGAGGTGCTGATATGAGACCTGCGACACAGTCTTTCACGCTCCAGGATGCTCCCTGCTGCTTCACGCTCGAATGTGTAATCCAGTCAGCCCCCAGCGCCCACTGAGGTCTCAGGGTTCCAGCAGTCGCCCTCGCTCCCACCTTGCTCAGGACCAATAGGCCTCCATTCCCAGCACAGACACCAAAAGGGAGCATCCTGCTAGAGACCCTGTTTGGTCCTCACCACACAGCCCCACCCTTGTCCAAGGTTAGTCACTAACTCCTTCTCTAAGGAAGGAAGGTTCCCTCTTGACACAATAGTCTCCAATCTCATTCTTGTTTCTGCAAATCCACTTCCTCTGCTCCACGAGAAAAGAGAAGTGTTTTTTCTGTTGTTGTTGTTCACAGAAGCATAAAATGTGTGGGCATCTGGGGTGAAGAGTGAAGGCTGACTCATGGGAAACTTGTACCCAGACACGATTTTTATAAGCTGGGCCCACAATTGTACCAACAAGTTAAAATAAAAAGATTTTTATTACCAGATGATTTAACTACCTCTGGATCATCCAAAACAGTACTAAAGTTCACAGCTTACTAAGTCATAAATGAGAACGAACTCCCTGCAAAAACCAAACCAGATATTCAAATGGAGGGCTGCCCCTTCTGTGTACAGGTTGGGCAGGGGTCCAAACCAGGAGGAACGGATGAGGGACAATGCTACATTAAGGATCTGGGATCACAGTCCAGAGTCAGGGCCACAGACCTGCGTGATCCCACGAGGACCCTGGGAGGCTCCTGAAAGCAATAACCCAGAGGCCAAGGTGAGTTGGCAACCAAGCAGTCGGGATAGAAAGTGAGTTAGGAAACCAGATTTAGGATTGTTGTCTACTGCCTTGTCTGTTGCCTGAGCCTATTTCTATTACCCTACCTTCAAATGTGGCATCTACCACTCCAGGGGCAACTTAAAGGCACCCTGTGCCTCAGACACAAGTCCCTTGCAAAGTACAAAGAACCTCAACAACACTGGTTGTTTTTAATGGTATTGCTAATGAACAGTGAACGGTGGCTGATTCATCAGAAATCATTCAGAGCCTATTTGCTTTTTGCAAATGTCTGCTCTACTATCTTGACCAAGGAAGGAGGCAGTCTTAATTTCAAGGCATTGTTGCTTTTATTTCTTTGCTACTGTGTAGCCAATAGGAACTAGTAAGAGCAAAAAGGCTCCAAAGACTTAATTTCTCTAGCCTTCCAGGCACTATAAATTTTCCTTGTTTTTGTCTGTTTTTTTTTTTTAAGTGATAAAATGTAAGTACTAGTTAAAGGGAACTTACCCTACTGTCATAAAATTCTCCTGCATAGCAAAGGAAACTATCAAGTGAAAAGACAGCCCAAGGAACAGGAGAAAATATTTGCAAATCATATACCTGGTAAGTGGTTAATATCCAAAATACACAAAAAAATCGTAATTCAACAGCAAAAAAACCAAACAATCCAACTTTTAAATGGGCTAAAGATTTATACAGACATTTTTCCAAAGACAATATACAAATGACTGATGAGTACATGAAAATGTGGTCAACATCACTACTGATCAGGGAAATGCGAATCAAAACCACAATGAGATATCACCTCAACACCTATCAGAATGGCTAATTAACAAAAAGACAAGAGATAACAAGGGCTGTTGAGGATGTGGAGAAAAGGAAACCCTCATGCACTGTAAGTGGGAATGTAAATCGGTGCCGCCACTATAGACATCAGTACAGGGGTTCCTCAGAAAATTAAAAATAGAATTACCACATGACCCAGCAATTCCACTTCTGGGCAAGTATCTGAAAAACAATGAAAACACTAACTCAAAAAGATATCTGCACCTATGTTCAATGCAGCACTGTTTACAATAGCCAAGATATGGAACTAACTCAAGTGTCCATTGATGGGTGAATGGATAAAGAAAATTCACACACACACAATGGAATATTATTCAACTATAAAAAAAGAAAGCAATCCTGCCCTTTTGACAACATTGATGGACCTTGACAGCATTATGCTAAGTGAAATAAGTCAGATGGAGAAAGATAAGTACAATATGATTTCAGTTATATCTGAAATCTAAAAAAATGGGAAAAAATCAAGCTCATAAATACAGAGAATAGACTGGTGGTTGGCAGAGGTCAAGTGGGAGCTGGGGGAACACAGGTGAAGTCTGTCAAAAAGTACAAATTTCCAGTTATAAAATAAGTCCAGGGGATAGAGAATACATGATGGAGACTATAGTAACCACTACTGTATGTATATTTGAAGGTGGCTATAAGAATAGATCTTAAAAATTTCTTCTCACAAGAAAAACAAAAATTGTACCTACGTATGGTGATGGATGGGCTTCCTAGGCGGCGTTAGTGGTAAAGAACCCGCCTGCTAACGCAGCAGACGTAAGAGATGCAGGTTCTATCTCTGAGCCAGGAAGATCCCCTGGAGGAGGACACAGCAAGCCACTCCAGCATTCCTGCCTGGAGAATCCCATAGTCAGAGCAGCCTGGCGGGCTATCGTCTAAAGAGCCAGACGCAACTGAAGCAACTTTACGCCTGCATGGTGATGGGTGTCTTCCTGTTGCTGTTGCTGGTTTCGTCTTAGTCGCTAAGTCATGTCCAACTCTTTCTTGTGGCCCCGTGGACTTAGCCCGCAAGGCCCCTCTATCCATGGAATTTCCCAGGCAAGAATACTGGAGTAGGTTGCCATCTCCTTCTCCAGGGGATCTTCCCAACCCAGGGATCTAACTCACAACTCCTGCTTAGCAGGCAGATTCTTTACCACTGTACCACCTTGGAACCCCGAAGGATGTCTACTAGACTATATTTTTTTACTTGACTTATTGTGGTGACCACTTTGCAATAAATACAAATATTTGGACTCAATGGACGTGAGTCTGAGTGAACTCCAGGAGATGGTGATGGACAGGGAGGCCTGGCGTGCTGCGATTCATGGGGTCGCAAAGAGTCGGACACAACTGAGCGACTGAATTGAACTGAACTGATGCTGTATACCTGAAACTAAATAATCCTTTCTGTTAGTCATATCTCAAAAAAGAAAAAAGTTCTCCTGAAGACATCAGGCAAGTAGTGGCAGTATGGAAAAGTGAAACAGGCACAGGCTTCTCAGTGTGACAGACCTGGGTTCACATTCTGAGTCTCTGTGACCTTGGGCAAATTATCTTTCCATATGTAGAAGGGATACTAACTCCTCCTGGCAAGGGTGTTGGAGGATTTAAGATCACATATGTGTAAGTCCTTGTCCAGTAATGGTAGCTATTATTATTTTATCACAGCAAAACGTTGATCAGTAATTAAAGTTACCAGGGCACTAATAATCTGGCTGAATGCTGTGCAGACACAGTGAGTGAGACATTGCAAAGGTTCTTTGTGCTGTGGCAGGAATGAGGCAGACTTGGGTAGGAACAAAGAAAGCAGTACATGAGGGGTAGGGAGCGGCCAGACTGTGAGTCGAAAACATTCTTTATCCCAAAATGTGTCTCATTATAACTGCTCTGAAAACTATTCGTACTAAACACGTTTCACATTGTTTATGGAGAAAATGAATTGTTTCAAAAAAGAGAGAGGGGGAGAGATCTTTCCTGTCTTGACAGAACTGAAGACATCTACCTTTGCTTTGTCCCTGCAAAGAGGGAGAAAAGGAGAGAGAGAAATTTGCTTTTGTCTTAGAAAATCCATAATGAGTAAGATATCTTTATTATTAAGTACATTTTCTTGACTTCTAAAATGAGTTCTGCAGGCTGGTATGAAATCAGAAGTATGCTTATTGCCCATACTATAGGAGAAAAAAATGATTTTAAGTACATTTGCATCCCTTTATTTGTCTAAAATCCTAAGCATCCTGTTGTCATGGAAATACATTCCCTGACGATCAAATACTAGGTGTTTGTATTCTATGTAAAGAGATTTCCAGTATTTTTCACACTTGCCAATCCCATACAGAAGAAAGCTGATTATTCAGGATTCAGATATAACACAAGCATCTGGCATGATTAATCCATTAGCTTGAAATGGAGCTGAAAGGAGGTACTGATAGATACAGAATGACACGAAGAAGAATTTTAAAAAGAAAGAATAAAATAGTGAGGAGGAGTTAGGCAAGATACTTCTTGCCTAGTGATGCAAGATACTTGCATCACAAGACTGCATATTCCTCTGTACTTTTCTGTGCTGATAAGGAGAGGTTACCAGTCAAGGTTCTTGGTTGAAAACAAAAGAAATCCACCTTGCTAACCTGAGTAAGAAGGAGTTAACTGAAAGAATGTCAAACAGCTCACGGAATTCAGGGAAAGGTTGGAGGTTTGGAAAATAAGCACAAATCAAGGGAAGCTGGGAGGCTGGAACAAGAGAAGCCTGGTTAGGGAGACCCTGCAACTTGTCAGGGACACTCAAAGCCACCAGTGATGGCAGTGGCATGACTGCCCTTGCTTCCCTGTGACACTCACTCCAGACACAAAGTCCTGGATGGGATGGTCAGTTAGGATGAGCTTGGGAGGTCCTGAGACAGGAGGTAGATGAACCCCAGCCCATCCACCCCCAGTGTGATCAATTGAAGTTTGTTTCCTGTGGACAGAAACTCCAAAATATCAATAGCAAGACATTTGAGAGAACAAGGCAATTGTCTGGACCCTGCACACAAATAAGAGATAAGAGACCACATACTTCTCATTCGCAAAGTCAAGGAGACCTTCCTGACTAGAAAGCTCCTTGGAGGTCAAAATGGAATGATGCTAAGCCACCCACAGGCCTCTTCACTGGAATCTATCTTGGCTGAGAGATGAGCATGCACACACAGAAGGATCCTGAGAAGTACCAGATACACACTCAGAAGCAAGCAAGTCAAAATGATTGGCCAGAGAAAGCCTGGAAGAAATGCTCCATATAAATGATTTAAATTACCACAAGGGCACACCTCTGAGTCCCCCCATGTGTCTATCACATGTACTATACTCTTTATCCTCCTAATAAACTCTTTACTTGTTTCACTACTTTCCATCTTTGTGATAATTCTTTTCTGCACCGAGGGGCCAGGGCCTTGTCACTGACCACTGGTCTAGTGGCTAGGATTCGGCCTTCTCATTGCCACGACTCGACTTCAATCTCTAGCCAGGAATCAAAACCCTGCTTCACGCTGCTGCAGGCCAAGGCCACCAGAGATAGTCCTAGGGTCCAGGAGTCAAAAAGATATAACTTTTCCAATTTTCACAACTGGTGTTTTCCACCTTCTACCAGGCCCAACAAACAGAAGGAGGCTGGGATATGGGGCAGTGCCCCTAAAACATAAAGGTTCCCCACAGAAAGTGTTCTTTTGTGTTTAAGTTCATATACTCCTCCCTCGGAGAACACTTAGAGATACAAACACCTAAAGGCAGAGAGTCAACGGATGTGTGGAGAAGAAAAAGACAAAAAAGGACAAGAATTCAGAAGCTATGGAAGAGGATCAGAAAGACTTTAGGAGATTGGGGCGGAGAGGTGCTAGAAGGAGAAAGAAAAAAAAATGGTTTCTATTATTTTTTGTTGCTCGTTTCCCTCACATTCTTCCTGTGTTTTTCTGTCTCCCTCCTCCCATGCAATTTCATTCATTCTCAGTAGTGTGGGAAGAGGTACAAAAAGCTTCTCCCAATCCACAGGATTTCTGTAACTTGTTCTTCAGTTGTCCTGAATTTGTTGAGATTTATATGTTAAAGACTACTAGCATACAATGTTGACATCTTGACATGTTACTGGCCAAGGTTTTAAAAGAAAAATACTCCAAATCTCTCCAAGAAATGATGAGTGACTCCGTTCAAGTGCTGTAATAAGTTGAGCCTTGGCCTGAGTCATTTAAAAAGAAGATCCATATTGCAGTCTAAGGTTTTGTCTCTAAGAGGTGAGATGACCACAGGAAACCCACCTCAGTGTTCAGCGCGAACACTGTGTTGCATCTCAGTGTTCAGCGCGACCACAAAGACAAGAGACTTATATACATGAAAACTGAGGTGCTTCTGGACAACCCTATGGATTTGTTCCTCCATTCACCCATCTATTCATCCATTGAAAACTTACTATGTGATAAGCATAGTGAACAAGACACAAAGTTACTACCCAAAAGTTTATGTGAAAGAAAAAGTGAAAGTCACTCAGTCGTGCCTGACTCTTTGTGACCCCCATAGCCTGCCAGGCTCCTCTGCCCATGGAATTCTCCAGGCCAGAATACTGGAGTGGGTAGCCTATCCCTTCTCCAGGGGATCTTCCCAACATAGGGATTGAACCCAGGTCTCCCACACTGCAGGCGAATTCTTTATCATCTGAGCCACCAGGGAAGCCCTGAAGCTTATATACTAAAAGTTTTTTTAAGCTTTGGAGAGAAACTCAATACCTTCAGTGGACAGGAAGGAGCAGAAACTGTGAATCAGCCAATTGCATACCATTGCTGTGTAGTGAAGACCAGCTCAGTGCAGGTCCTGCCCAAAGGCATTTTGTCAGGTTTTTTTTTTTTAAGCATGTATGTAAATAAATAAGATAAAGACACTGAATGATATAAAGTATGTACAGATTAACACAGAACTGATGTGATTTGTTCTGCCAAGAGTAGGGTGGTAAGAGTGTTACAGAAAGCCTCCAAGAGAACATGATGCCTGAAGAGGGTTCTGAAAGACCAATAAGAGATTCCCAGGCAGATAAGCTGGAAGACAAGTATCTCAGGCAAAGTTAGTATCATGTGCAAAAGCATGCAGAATTGAAACAATCAGTACACTGTGGGTCCACAAGCTGTGTGTAGTAATGGAAATTCAGAATCAAGGAAGAAATGTGCCAAGACCCAGGCACTAAGGACAATGAGTGGAGGGCCTCTTCTGACCATCTACGGGCAAGTGGGAAACAACAGAGGCAGTTCAAACAAGGACCTAGGAGGATCTGGAAGCAGTCAGGTGGAGAGACTGAAGAAGCATAAAAAACTGCAAGCAAAGAGAGCTAGCAGAAAAGATGGCAGGGACTTCCCTGGTGATGCAATGGATAAAAATTCACCTGTGAATGCAGGGGACAAGGGTTCAATCCCTGGTCTGGGAAGATTTCACGTGCCATGGAGCAACTAGGCCCCTGTGCCACAACTACTGAGCCCAAGCTCTAGAAGTCAGGAGCTGCAACTACTGAAACCTGCACCCCTAGAGCCTCTGCTCCCCAACCAGAGAACCCACTGCCGGGCACCACAACTAGAGAGTAGCCCCTGCCTGCTACTATAGAAAGTCTGCAGAAAACAAGGAAGGTCCAGTGCTAAATACAACAAATTAAAAAAGAAAGGATGGCAGCATCACAGGTGAGTGAGGAGGAGGCCCTAACTGAAGGGCTGTGGAGACAGAGATGCTGGATTGAAGGGCAACCCAGGAATCAAAGCTGAGAAATGTTACTAGTTACCTACTATGCTGCTACTGAAAGATCTCTGAGGATCAGGGACACAGAAAGAGAACGAGGAGGCCATAGTGTTGTACAAGTCAACAGAGGAGACAATTTTAAATGGAAATGGATGTCAATAGCATAAAATGTTATGAAAAGGTCAAGTGAGTCAGGACAGAAACACGTTTGTTAAGGTTTGATATTCGTAAGGCTTTTAGACATTTTGGTAAATGCCCCACTCTGCCTGGTAGATGCAGAAAGGAAGAGGTGAAAAGACCCATTTGATGGCTCCTGTTTTCTCAAACACTCCTCCTTCTCCCTCCAGTGACAGCATCTTGATTTTTCTTTGAAAACTAATCTTCCATCTCTCAGAACCTACTCGGGTGAGGATGGACATTCCCTAACCTCTATGAACACATGACCCTAGTCTAGTCAGAGGATTCCATTCCCTCGGCTACAACACTGATTCAGAGATTAGCCCGTATCACTAATCAGACCATGGAGACACAGTGGTTTGTTATTTGTGTGTGTGTGTGTGTGTGTGTGTGTGTGTGTGTGTGTGTTACCTTGTTTTTACATTTTTGGTTTGGTTTGGTGTTTATTTGATTGTTTTAGAGTACTGGGAAAGCTTTCTTCGGAACTACTAGCCAGGCCTGTGGGATATATGCCTAGAGATGCTGGGGACCAGCAGACGCAGAAGACCTGCCTGTGAACAAGGCCAATACACAGGAAAGCAGAGCTGACAGCTAGGGAAAGGGGGAGCAGGGGAGGAGAGAGAAAGAGACTAGATTCTAATGTCATCGTTTGATCACTGGAAGCCAACGATACTCATATGCATTTCAGTCAAATGAGCCACTAGATCGTCTTTATTTTTATTTAAACTGTTTAAGTCAGTTTGCTGTCTCTTTTAAGCTAAACAGCCCCAAAACAGCAGGTGGAGAAATGTTGGAAGCAAACCAGTTCCAGGGCAGCCTTACATGGAGCCAGCTCAGATCACAGATCTCCAAGTCAGCTTCATCCCCCCACCAATGTCTACTCCATCAACTCACAGTTTAGGGGCCTTATCATTCAACTCCTGCAGGGATCGTGGAGGAGAAGTTGTGAGGAAACCTGCAGCATCTCAGCAGCTTCATCCTGAGTCTGGACCATACTATTACTGATGGAACCCAGCCCTGAAATGGAGACATAGTACATTTCCTAGAATTCTTACAGCAAGGACTCCTGACTGCTGCTGTTCAGCAGGAACTGTTCAGCAGAAAAGGCCAGACCATCCTTTTCTGCCAAATAAGCCGAGGCTGGAAATGCAATTACCATAAGAAAGGGAATTCCAAACCCCTGCCACTCTGCAATTGAAGCAGGTATCAGGGCTCTTTTATCACAGTTGTACAAGCCATGCAGAGCTCAACTCCAGGGGCAGTAAACACTGTTCAACCTATTCAACCTTCAGACTATTCAACCTTCAGAGCCATATGCAAAGATCCTGGCAGATACTCACTAAAGAACTAATTGACATTGGCATCCTGGACTCCTGAGTACAGAAAGACTTTGCACCTGTGTCAACTACAGAGCATTTAAACAAAATGCTCTGTAGTCATGAAAGAAAGATAGTCATTTGCAACAGTTCAAACAGCAAAAGCCCTTAGTATTTCAGTTTTTCAGAAATGAACTGAGTTGCCTGTGTAAAACCATCTTGGTCCTGGTGAAACCTGGTTCTCTGAAATGAGTGTAGGGCAGGGTTCACGGTCAAGGTTAATGCAACAGTCCAGCTTGGTCTAAGCCCCTATACTATTCTCCTTCCCAAGGGGACAAAGTTAAGCAAACACACAATAAAGCAGCCGTTTCTCAAGAAGGCACCTAGATTTTTGGGATAGTGTTAATGAGCCAGTTTATGTTAAAACAAACAAACACAAAGGTAGACCTAATTTAAATGTGCAACAGAGTCAGAGTTTGGACTCTTACTTAAGCCCTCAGATTCCACGGTGCTCCTTTCTATTCTAGATACAGGACACAGTAAAAACAGGTTCACACAGCTTGCTCATATGCAAGTTCAGATTAGAAATACTCAAAATCTTTCCAAGGCCTGATGTTGAATCTGCTCTTCAAAGTATAAACAATGTGTCAGTGGGGCCTAGACACAGGTTTTTGCTATAATCAACCTTATGTGACAAGTAAAGAGAGATTGTCTCTACCTCCCCAAAGCAGAGGACACTCGGAAGAACCAACTAATCAACCCTAAACCTCAATTAGAATTACACAGTGCTAAGAGTATTATGAGGACTTCCCCCCCAACTGAGGAAAATGAAATATCCATCTTTCTTATGTCTTCTGTAAAGCTGCAAAATTTTAAGAAATAATCTTCTCCCTAAATGTATAACCACCACAGGCAATCAATTTACACTCATAGGTAAACAATCTGATTGGAGTTTTGTTTTTAACAAGTGAGAATTTCTACTTGTAGCTAATGATCTCCTCACCTTACCTGTATTTTTTCTAAATAACAGAAGCGCTCACCTTGGATGACCTAGCCTTTAGAAGTCTGTCCTGTGCATCTCCAAGGAGGCACCGTTCCAAAATGACAACTGCATTTGCACTTGGCACCAGCCCTTGTCTTCTTTCTGTCTCACCTACCATGATGGGCTCTCCGAGGATATCAAATATTCTGCTAGTTTACATTCGTGCAAATCAAATCTTTAGTTCCCTTCAGTTTTTCAGAGGCATGGATTATGGCTCAGTCAGCTCAGTTCAGTTCAGTTCAGTCGCTCAGTCGTGTCCGACTCTCTGCGACCCCATGAACCGCAGCACGCCAGGCCTCCCTGTCCATCACCACCTCCCGGAGTTCACTCAGACTCATGTCCATCGAGTCAGTGATGCCATCCAGCCATATCATCCTCGGTCGTCCCCTTCTCCTCCTGCCCTCAATCCCTCCCAGCATCAGAGTCTTTTCCAATGAGTCAACTCTTCGCATCAGGTGGCCAAAGTCCTGGAGCTTCAGCTTTAGCATCAGTCCTTCCAAAGAAATCCCAGGGCTGATCTCCTTCAGAATGGACTGGTTGGATCTCCTTGCAGTCCAAGGGACCCTCAAGAGTCTTCTCCAACACCACAGTTCAAACGCATCAATTCTTTGGCGCTCAGCCTTCTTCACATTCCAACTGTCACATCTGTACATGACCACAGCAAAAACCACAGCCTTGACTAGACGGACCTTAGTCAGCAAAGTAATGTCTCTGCTTTCGAATATGCTATCTAGGTTGGTCATAACTTTTCTTCCAATGAGTAAGCGTCTTTTAATTTCATGGCGGCAATCACCATCTGCAGTGATTTTGGAGCCCAGAAAAATAAAGTCTGACACTGTTTCCACTGTTTCCCCATCTATTTGCCATGAAGTGATGGGACCAGATGCCATGATCTTCATTTTCTGAATGTTGAGCTTTAAGTCAACTTTTTCACTCTCCTCTTTCACTTTCATCAAGAGGTTTTTTAGTTCCTCTTCACTTTCTGCCATAAGGGTGGTGTCATCTGCATATTTGAGGTTATTGATATTTCTCCCGGCAATCTTGATTCCAGTTTGTGCTTCTTCCAGCCCAGTGTTTCTCATGATGTACTCTGCATATAAGTTAAATAAGCAAGGTGACAATATACAGCCTTGACATACTCCTTTTCCTATTTGGAACCAGTCTGTTGTTCCATGTCCAGTTCTAACTGGTGCTTCCTGTTTATTCCAAACAGCACCTTCCAGCTAAAAAACTAGAAGTTTTGTTGCTAAGGAAGAAGGGAAGAGGAGATGTTAGGAGATAAACTGCAGTCTCTGCCAAAGAGCCTGAGTGTTGACTCACAAAAGGTTCAACAACAAGTAAAGCATGGTACATTCACACAATGGATTATTTATCTGTTTATCTCATACTTATCTATCTAGTCATATATGTTTTTGGTGTTAAAGTGCTTTTGGTTTCTAAAATATTAGAATATTTAAATTACCTTATTGATTTTTTTAGCTTCTGACCATATTGCATTGTGATATGAAATGTGCTCTGTGTGAAATGAATCCCTTGGTATTCGTGTGACTGGACTGTGGTCACTCTCTGCTAATTACCTGTTTTCTTGCATTATTGGGAGCAGGATTCTGTATATGTCCATTATAACAAGCATATTGTGTTGTTCAAGACATTTTATACTTCCCAATTATTAGTGGACTCTATATCAGTTTTTGAGATGTGTCTTAAAAAATACCCACCCCAATGGTGGAATTTCACAGTTATTTTAATATGTAATGTTATTTGTCCTTACATATTTTTGAGGCTAGGGTTTGGGGTGCATGCAGGTTCAGGATTATATTCTCTTGGTAATTGCTTTGGATTATGTTATTATGTTATTTTTATGGATTATTATTATTGTTTGGATTATGGCTAGGAGGTCATAAGAAGAACCGCTACCATTTATTAAGTAACCAACATGTGCTTTACAGATAACTATCCCTAATCCTAGAATAACCCAGTAAGAGAGGTAGTGTGCACTTAATACAGAACTATTTGGTGTTACAGCTCAGATTTAAACTCAAATCTACTTAAACCCAAAGCTCAGGATCTTAGGACATGGAATTTTATTCACTAAGTCAGCTCAACTACAGAAAAAGATAGGCATCCTTATCTTACAGAACACTGGATGTTAAACAACTTGACATCACAAAAAACACAGTTCCCATAGTGACTGGTCTGGAGATCCTGACTGTGCCAAAGGAATGGTGATCAACAGATTTACTGAGGCAGGAGAGATGGGCCTGCCCTGTGGACAGAAACTCCACAAGAGCAGGACGATGGGGGAGGCTAGGCCTTGCCCAGACAAGAGATAAAAGACCGCATATTCCTCATTCTCAAAGTTAAGGAGAACTCCCTGACTACACATGCACAGAAAGGTTCCTTGGAGGTCAAGAGAGACAGGGTACCACCTCACAGGAAGTGATGCAACTACCTATAAGCCTCTTCATCAGAACCCATCTTGGCTTAGAGATGCACCTGCACACATGGGAGAGCCCTGAAATAAACCAAATACGAACTGACAACCAGGCAAAGCAAGAGGACTGGATAAAGGAAGCCTGGAATAAATGCTGTACAACAGTGACTCAAACTATCACGAGGGTACAACGCTCTCTCTGAGTCCACCTACGTGTCTAACCACACATACTGTGCTCTTTTCCCTCCTAATAAACACTTTACTTGTTTTACTACTTCCCCTTTCTGTGGGAATTCTTTTCTGAGAAGCTGAAGGGACAGGGTGGGCTTTGTCACTGACCAATGGTCTAGCGTCTATGATCTGGAGCTCTCACCGCCACGACCTGACCCCAATCTCTGGCCAGGAACCAAAGCCCTGCTTCAAGCTGCTGCAGGCAAAGCCCACCCAAGGTCATTACAATCATGCACTAAGGGATGAGGTCTCACTGGCTTGCTCACCAAACTCTGATACCGATGTTCTTAGCAAGGACAGAGAGAGAGGTGATGGCCTACAACAGATCAACATAGCAATAGCAAAGAACCAATGCCAATCTCCATGACAGAATCTAGAGTCTTGTATATGATAAAAGGCAGTCATGTATATGATAAAAAAAAATCAAGTTGAAGAATGAATCACCTAGGTGGAAAAATATTTCCTGCCTGGTAACGAGAAGACAAACTTAGCCAGCCATAACTGCTTGCTAATGACAAAGCACCTTCTAGAAACCATACTGATGATTCTATAAATGTCAAAAAAAGTATGCAGAAGATTGACAGGTAGCAAGGAATCCTTCACAGCTTCAGTTCAAACAAGCTAGCAGCAATACAGCAGGAAAATCTGAACAGTTACAGTTCTTATGAAACTTTTAATATATTGTTAGAAAATAATCAAGATAATCAGGTGAATAGGATAACTGGCATTAGTTCAAATTTAAGTTGGAGAAAAACTAAACTAATGCTAGAATTTCCTGGATTTTAGTAAAAAAAAAAAAATCATAGATTTAAGAAAATGAAACAACTGTGTCTGACTCTGTGTTAAAATATTAAGAATCCAGAAATAAAGTTATAAATGAAGCGAAATTAAAATTGAATCTTATTTTTAAAAATCTTAGCTGGATGGGGATCAAGATGATAGGGAGCTCACCTTCTCCCATAGAAGCATTAAAAACATATCTGCAAGTAGAACAATTCACACAGAACTCCAGCAGAAGATTTAGACTTCCAAAATGGCCAGAAAATCTCCAAATGGAATTCCCTGGCAGTCCAATGGTTAGGACTCGATACTTTCAGTGCCATGGTGGCCCAGGTTCAATCCCTCTTCAGGGAACTAAGAGCCAACAAGCAATGCAGCACGGCCAAAAAAAAAAAAAAGAAGAAGAAGAAAAGAAAAGAAAATCTCCACATAATCAGATGGGACAAGAAAAGAAAGAAAGGAAATGGAATGGGACCTGCACCCCAGGGAGGGAGTTGTGAAGAAAGGAAGGTTCCCACACCCTGGGAAGTCCCCTCACCAGTACGGAGATCAGCCTGGACAGAGGGGGCATTTTGGAGTCTAGGAGGAGAGCACAGTAACCTGATTTGCAGAAGGCAAAATAAAGAGCAATGTGCACTAAAGTCTGGCACCACTGCCCTGCCCTCCCCAGCCTGAGATTCTTGTCTGCTATTGTGGGTGAGGGCTGGGTACTCAAGCGCAGGCTTCAGAGGTCAGACCCAGGGAGAGGACCACGGTTGGCTGTGTGGTGGGAGGCCGAAGAGGCTGAACTATGGCGACTGGGGGTATATTCAGAAGAACCGAGGGCTTGCCCGAGAGGCAAGGTGCCGTCACTGCAGCAGCATACGAGGAAAGAGGTGGGGCCAACATAAGAGCTTCTTTCTCTGTGAGCACTCCACCAGGACACCTCCTACAGGATCCAGAGGTAGGCACAGGCTGCTGCTACAGGACTCACGAACAGGCACCAAACACTGCCCAGCTGTCCTAGGAGCACGGGAAGAGAGGCCTCCCCAGGAGACCTGCAAGCAGGTGCTGGGTGCTCCCATGCTGTCCTGAGAGTATGCAAGGGCTGCTGCACCCGCACAGCCCATATCAAGGGGGCAGACAGCCAGCACCCACTGAGGAAAGAGAAAGTATCCAAAGCGAAAGCAAGCACTTAGTTCTGGAAAAGATGGTGAAGTGGAAGGACTTAAGCACCCCTCGTCTCACAAAAACACCAAAATTGCAACTTAACTGCTGAACAACCATTGACAAAAAAGACTGGAACTTACCAAAAGAAGATATTCTACACTCAAGTCAAAGAAGTGGCAACAAGATGACAGGATGAACGTTTTTGTCACGTCATCAACTTCCATACCCACCAAGTGGGTGAGCCACAAACTGGAAAATAATTATATCACAGAGGTTCTCCAATAAAAGTGAAAGTTTTGAGCCCCAATTCAGGCTTCCCAGCCTGAGAGTCTGGCTTCAGGAGGAGGAACCCCCAAAACATATTGCTTTGGAGGCCAGTGGACCAGGAATGCAGGAGTGCCACAGGACTGTGAAACAGAAACACTTTTTCCTGGAGGGAATATACAAGGTTTCCTGTACACAGAATCCCAGCACAAAGCAATAATTCCATATGAGCTTGGGCTGGGACTAGCAACAAGTCTTGGAGGGTTTCTTAGGGAGGCGAGGGTCAGCTGTGGCTCACTGTGGGGACGAGAATACTGATAGCAGAGGCCCTAAGAGTATTGATCTGCAGGAGCTCTCCCAGAGTTTGCCATTTTCACACCAAGACCTGGTCCTACCCAACAACATATAGACTCCCGTGCTGGAATGCCTCAGGGCAAACAACAAGCAGGAGAGTAACACAGGGCTACTCATCAGCAGACAGGCTGCATAAAGTCATAATGAGCTCACAGCCACCTCTAAAAACAAACCTTGACACAACTTTACCCACCAGAGGGACAATACACAGCTCCACCCACCAGTTGACAAGCACAAGTCTCTCCCATCAGGAAGCCTACACAAGCCCCAGGACCAAACACACCCACCAGGGAGCAGACACCAGAGGCAGGAGGAGCTACAGCCCTACAGCCAGCAAAAAGGAGACCACAAACACAGAAAGTTAGACAAAATGAGACGGCAGAGAAATACGTACCAGACAAAGGAACGTAGTTTAAAAAAAAAAATCAAAACAACAACTAAATGAACATAGGCAACCTTCCCTGAAAAAGAGTTTAGAGAAATTATAATAAATATGATCCAAGATCTCAGTGAAGAGGAGCTAAAAAGCCTCTTGATGAAAGTGAAAGAGGAGAGTGGAAAAGTTGGCTTAAAGCTCAACATTCAGAAAACGAAGATCATGGCATCTGGTCCCATCACTTCAAGGGAAATAGATGGGGAAACAGTGGAAACAGTGTTAGACTTTATTTTTGGGGCTCCAAAATCACTGAAGATGGTGACTGCAGCCATGAAATTAAAAGACACTTACTCCTTGGAAGAAAAGTTATGACCAACCTAGACAGCATATTCAAAAGCAGAGACATTACTTTGCCGACTAAGGTCCGTCTAGTCAAGGCTATGGTTTTTCCTGTTTTCATGTATGGATGTGAGAGTTGGACTGTGAAGAAGGCTGAGCGCCGACGAATTGATGCTTTTGAACTGTGGTGTTGGAGAAGATTCTTGAGGGTCCCTTGGACTGCAAGGAGATCCAACCAGTCCATTCTGAAGGAGATCAGCCCTGGGATTTCTTTGGAAGGACTGATGCTAAAGCTGAAGCTCCAGTACTTTGGCCACCTGATGCGAAGAGTTGACTCATTGGAAAAGACTCTAATGCTGGGAGAGATTGGGGGCAGGAGGAGAAGGGGACGACCGAGGATGAGATGGCTGGATGGCATCACGGACTCGATGGACGTGAGTCTGAGTGAACTCCGGGAGATGGTGATGGACAGGGAGGCCTGGCGTGCTGCGATTGATGGGGTCGCAACGAGTCGGACACGACTGAGCGACTGAACTGAACTGAACTGAAGATCTCAGAAAAAGAATAGGGCACAGATAGAAAAGATAGAAAAGATGTTTGTAAAAGAGGATTTCAAGATAAAGCAGAGATGAACAATACAGTAACTGAAATGAAAACACACGAGGACTTCCCTGTTGGTCCAGTTGGTTCAGAATCCACCTTCTAATGAAGAGGACATGGGTTCAATATCTGGTCCGGGAATATTCCACATGCTGCAGGGCAACTAAGCCTGTGTGCTCTAACTACTGAGCCCACTCTCTGGGGTAAACAAGCCGCAACTACTGAGCCTGTGTGCCCTAGAGCCCATGCTCTGCAACTAGAGAGCCACGGCAATGAGAAGCCTGTGAACTGGAACCAGAGAAAGCCCCCACACAGCAACACAAACCCAGTTCAGCCAAAAATGATAAACAAACAAAACTTTAAAAGCACAGACACTAGAAGGAATCAATAGGAGAATAAGTGAGGCAGAAGAACGAATAAGTGAGCTGGAAGACAGAAGGGTAGAAATGACAACCTTGCAACAGAATGAAGAAAGAGGAATGAAAAGAAATGAGGACAATCTAAGAGATCACTGGGACAACATTAAGTGCACCAACATTTACATTATAAACATCCCAGAAGGAGAAGAGAGAGAGAAAGGGCCCAAGAAAATATTTAAAGAGATTACAGGTGAAAATTTCCCTAACATGAGAAAGAAAACAATCACCAACGTCAAGGAAGCACAGAGTTCCATCCAAGATAAACTCAAGGAGGAATAATTCAAGACACATATTAATCAAGTTGACAAAAATTGAAGACAAAAAATATTAAAAGCAACAAGGGAAAATAGCAAATAACATAGGAAAGAATCCTGATGAAGTCATCAGCTGACTTTTCAACAGAAACTCTGCAGCCAGAAGGCAGTGATACAATACATTCAAAGTGATGAAAGGGAAAACTTATAAGGAAGAATACCCAGAAAGTTTCTCATTCAGAATCAACAAAGAAACCAAAAGCTTTATAGACACACAAAAGCTCAGAGAATCAGTATCACCAAACCATATTTACAACAAATCCTAAAGGAACTTCTCTAGGTGGAAATGGCCACAACTAGACTCAAGAAAATTATGAATGGGAAAGCTCACCAGTAAAGGCATGCATAAAGCAAAGATAGAAAATCATCCACAAAGAAACATGACATCAACACCAACGGTCATGAGAAGAGGAAAGGACAAATGCAGAATACTGGAAATGCATTAGAAATGAAGAGAACACCAACTTAAAATTATCTAGTACATATATAGAATCCTATATCTAAACCTCATGGTAACTGCAGAGCAAAAATCTACAATAGATACACACACACACACACACAGAATAAGGAATCAAAACCCACCGGTAAAGTTAATCATTAAATCACAAGAGAACAAAAAAGGGGCAAAAAAGACCTTAAAAAATCCAAAACAATTAACAAAATGGCAATAAGACAGTAACACATATCAATAATTATCTTAAATGTAAACAAATTAAATGCTCCAATCAAAAGACACAGACTGGCTAAATGGAAACAAAAACAAGACCCATATATATGCTGTCTTCAAGAGACCCTGGAGAAGGCAATGGCACCCCATTCCAGTACTCTAGCCTGGAAAATCCCACGGACAGAGGGGCCTGGTGGGCTGCAGTCCATGGGGTCGCTCACAGTCGGAGATGACTACAGCAATTTAGCAGTAGCAGTAGCAAGAGTCCCACTTCAGATCTGGGAACACATACAACAACATAAAGGGAAACAAGAAGATATTCCATAGATGGAAATGAAAAGAAAGTTGGAGTGACAGTGCTCATATCAGACAAGATAGATTTTAAAACAAAGACTGTTATAAGAGTCTAAGAAGGGTACTATATAATGATCAAGGAATCAATCCAAGAAGAAGACAGAACAAGTGTAAATATGCATGCACCCAAAAGAGGAGGACCTCAACATACAAGGAAAATACTAACAGGCATACAAGGAGGAATTGACAGTGACACAATAATAATAGGGGATGTTAATAGCCCAGTGTCATCAATGGACAGATCATTCAGACAGAAAACAGAAACACAGGCCTTAAATGATACATTAGACTGGAAAGACTTAATTGATATTTATAGAATATTCAATCCAAAAGCAGTAGAATACACATTTTATCAAGTGCACAGCAAAGATTTTCTAGGATAAATCAAATCTTGAGCTACAAATGGAGCCTTGGTAAATTTAAGAAAACTGAAATCATATCAAGCATCCTTTCAGACCATAATGCTAGGAGATGAGAATTACACTTACAGGGAGAAAAATGAAAAAACACAAATGTGTGGAAGATAAATAATATCTTACTAGACAACCAATGGATCACTGAAGAAATCAAAGAGGAAATAAAAAATATACCTACAGACAAATGACAACAAAACATGACAATCCAAAACCTATGAGATGTAGCAAAAGCAATTCTAAGAGGGAAGTTTATAGCAATACAATCTTACCTTAGGAAATAAAACAGATCTCAAACAAATAACCTAATCATACACCTAAAGCAACTAATGAAACAAGAACAAATAAAAACCAACATTAGTAGCAGGAAAGAAATCAAAGATCAGAGCAGAAACTAATGGAAGAGACAAAGAAAATAGAAAAGTTCAATAAAACTAAAAAATGGTTCTTTGAAAAGGTAGATAAAATTGAGAAATCTTTAACCAGACTCATCAAGAAAGGGAGAGGGCTCAAATCAATAAAATTAGAAAGGAAAAAGAGGAGGTTACAGTGGACATCACAGAAATACAACGAATCATAAGAAACTTCTACAAGCAACTGCATGCCAACAAAATAGGCAATCTAAAAGAAAAGGACAAATTCTTAGAAAGGTACGGCCATCCAAGACTGAATCAGGAACAAACATGAAAATATGAACAGACCAATCACAAGTACTGCAATTGAAACTGTAATTTTAAAATTTCCAATAGGGATTATTACCCTGGTGATCCAGTGGTTAAGAATCCACCTGCCAATGCAGGGAACACTGGTTAGATCCCTGGTCCAGGAAGATCCCACATGCCACAGGGCAACTAAGCCCCTGATGCCACACCTACTGAGCCTGCACTCTAGAGCCCATAAGCCACAACTACTTAAGCCCTCATGCCTAGAGCTTGTGCTCTGCAATAACAGAAACCACCACAATGAGAGGCCCACATACGACAATGAAGAGTAGCCCTTGCTGGTTGCAACTACAGAAAGCCTGCAGGCAGCAACAAAGACCCAGCACAGTCAAAAATAAATGAAATAAAATTTTAAAAAACAAAATAAAAACTTCCAAAAAAAAAGAAGTCCAGGACCAGAAGGCTTCACAAGCTAATTCTACCAAACATTTAGAGAAGAGTTAACACATATCCTTTTGAAACTCTTCTAAAAATGGGAGAGGAAGGAACACTCCCAGGCTCAATTCTATATGCCATGATGACCATGATACCAAAACCAGGCAAAAACACCACACAAAAAAAGAAAATTACAGGCCAGTATCACTGACAAACAAACACAAAAATCCCCAACAAAATACCAATAAAACAAATCCAAATACATTAAAAGAATCATATGGCATGATCAAGTGGGATTTATACCAGGGATGCAAGGATTTTTCAATATCTGCAAATCAATCATATTTGCACACATTCATAAACTGAAAAATTAAAAATATATATGATCATCTCAATAGATGCAGAAAAAGCTTTTGATGAAATTCAACACATATTTATGATAAAATATCTCCAGGAACTGGGCACAGAGGAAATTTACCCTCTACATAATAAAATCCCTATATGACAAACTCAAAGCTGACATTCTCAACAGTAAAAAGCTGAAAGCATTCCTGAGAAGATCAGGAATAAGACAAGGATGTCCATTGTCACCACCTTTATTCTACAGTCCTGAAGTTCTAGCCATGGCCACCAGAGAAGAAAAAGAAAAGGAATCCAAACTGGAAACTTTGCAGATAATATTGATACTATACATAGAAAATTCTATAGATGCTACCACAAAACTACTAGAGCTCAGTAATGAATTCAGCAAACCTATATGCAGGTCAAAAAGCAACTAGGGCATGAAACAATGGACTGGTTCAAAATTGGGAAAGGAGTACATCAAGGCTGTATATTTTCACCCTGTTTATTTAACTTCTATGCAGAGTACATTATGAGAAATGCCCAGCTGGATGAAGCACAACCTGGAATCAAGGTTGCCAGGAGAAATATCAATAGCCTCAGATATGCAGATGACACCACCTTTATGGCAGAAAGCGAAGAGGAACTAAAGAGCTTCTTGATGAAGGTGAAAAAGCAGAGTGAAAGGCTTAAAACTCAACATTCAAAAAATGAAGATCAAGAAAAAAAAGATCATGGCATCCAGTCCTATCAGTTCATGGCAAATAGATGGGGAAACAATGGAAACAGTGACAGACTTTATTTTCTTGGACTCTAAAGTCAATGCAGATGGCAACTGCAGCTGTGAAATTAAAAGACGCTTGCTCCTTGGAAGAAAATCTATGACAAACCTAGACAGCGTATTGAAAAGCAGAGCTATCACTTTGCAGACAGAGGCCCGCATAGTCGAAGCTGTGGTTTTTCCAGTAGTCATATATGCATGTGAGAGCTGGGCCATAAAGAAAGCTGAGCATTGAAGAACTGATGCTCTTGAACCGTGGTGTTGGAGAAGACTCTTGAGAGTTCCTTGGACTGTAAGATCAAACCAGTCAATTCTATAGGAAAGAAAGTGAAAGTGAAGTCGCTCAGTCATGGCCGACTCTTTGCGACCCGTGAACTGTAGCCCACCAGGCTCCTCCGTCCATGGGATTCTCCAGGCAAGAATACTGGAGTAGGTTGCCATTTCCTTCTCCAAATCCTATAGGAGATCAACCCTAAACATTCATTGGAAGGACTGATATTGAAGCTGAAGTTCCAATACTTTGACCGCCTGATACAAAGAGCCAACTCATTAGAAAAGACCCTGATTCTGGGAAAGATAGAAGGCAGGAGGAGAAGGGGATGGCAGAGCATGAGATGGTTGGATGGCTTCATCAACTGAACAGACAAGAGTTTGAGCAAGCTCCAGGAGATGGTGAAGGACAGAGAAGCCTCGTGTGCTGCAGTCCATGCAAAGAGCTGGACATGACTGAGTGACTGAACAACAACAACAATGGAGGCAAAAGACCTGTACTCAGAAAACTGTAAGATACTGTTGAAAGAAATCAAAGATGACAAACGAAGAAACACACTACATTCTCGGTAGAATATGGGTTGGAAGAGTCAATATTGTCAAAATGACTATGCTACCCAAAGCAATCTACAGATTCAATATAATCTCTATCAAATTATCAATAACATTTTTCACAGAATTAGAAAAAAATTATGATTTCTATGGAAATATAAAAGACCCCAAATAGTGAAAGCAACCCTGAGAAAGAAAAAGGGAGCTGGAGGAATCAGGCTCCCTGACTTCACATTATACTACAAAGCTATAGTTATCAAAACAGTATGGTATTTACACAAAAACAGAAATATAGGTCAATGGAACAAGACAGAAAGCCCAGGGATAAACCTGAACCCATGCATCTATGGCACTTAATCTATGACAAAGGAGGCAAGAATATACAATGGAGAAGAGAGAGTCTCTTCAATAAGTGGCACATGGAAAATTAGACACCTAATGAAAACAAATGAAACAAACAAATGAAATTAGAACATTCTTGAACAGCACATATAAAAATAAATTCAAAATTCATCAAGGACCTATAAAGCTCTTAGAGAAACACATAGGAAAATCACTCTTTGACAAAAATTGCAGCAATATCTTTTTGGATCCATCTCCCAGAGTAATAAAAATAAAAACAATAATAAACAAATGAGAACCTAATTAAAATTAAAAGCATCTGCACAACAAAGGAAACCATAAAATCAAAAGGCAATCCACAGAATGAGAGAAAATATTCCCAAACACAATCATCAACAAATATACAAACAGCACAAGCAATTCAATATCAACAAAACAAATAACCAATTAAAAAAATGGGCAGAAGGGAATTTCTTTGTGGTCCAGTGGTTAAGACTCCATGCTTTCGCTGGAGAGGGCAGGGGTTTGGTCCCTGTTTGAAGAACGAAGATCCTGTATGCTAAAAAGCATGGCCAAAAAAGTAAAATAAAGAATATAATAAATGTTCTTTAAAAATTTTTTCAATGGACAGAAGATCTAAGTAGACATTTCCCCAAAGAAAACATACAAATGGCCAAAATGAACATGAAAAGATGTTCAGTATCACTAATTATCAGAAAAATGCAAATCAAAACTACAGTGATATATCACCTCACACCAGTTAGAAGGACCATCATCCAAAAGTTTACAAACAATTAACACTACAGAGGGTGTGTAGAAAAGGGAACCCCTCCTACACTGCTGGCAGGAATGTAAACTGGTACAGCCACCGTGGAAACCAGTAAGGAGGTTTCTTAGAAAAACAGAACTACCATGTGATCTAGCAATCCCACTTCTATGCATATATCCAGAGGAAACCATAATTCAGAAAGATACATGCACACTCATATTCACCGCAGCACTATTTACTATAGCCAAGACATAGAAGCACCCTAAATGTCCATTGACAGAGGAGTGAACAAAGAAGATGTGGTGCACGTATACGTGGAATATTACTAAGCTATAAAAATGAAATAATGCCATTTGCAGCACCATGGGTGGACATAGACACTATTATACTAAGTGAAGCAAGTCAGAGAAAGACAAATACATGGTATCACTCATAGGTGGAATCTAATTTTTAAAAAATGCTACAAATGAACTTATTTACAAAACAGAGACAAAATTTGCTTATGGTTTAACAAAGCAGAAATGTGGTGTGGGAAGGAGTAAATCAGGAATTTGCAATTAACATACACTCACTACTATATATAAGATAGATGACCAACAACGACCTGGTGTGTAGCACAGGGAACTGTTCTCAATATTCTGTGATAAGTAATATGAGAAAGAATCTGAAAAAGATTGAATATATGTATAACTGAGTCACTTGGCTGTATACATGAGACTACTACAACATTGTAAATCAACTACACTGTAATAAAATTTATATAAAAATATAAATACTATTATTAATCATTTTTACTGTGATCAAATATAACTGTCTAAATTAAATGGTGATTTTGCTTTTTCCACTGACTTAAAAAATAAAAATATAGTTTTTATTACTATTTTCAACATTTTATCTTGAAAATGCTTCTGAAAATATTTATAATGGCTATGCAGTTTTCATCAAATAAATAAATAAATCATAATTTACTGAAAAAAATTTAATAAAATAAAAACTTCAGTTGATTTTACAATCACCCAAAAGACAAGGTCACAGTGAAGTAATGAATTTTCTATTTCAAAATAAAAATAAATTATAATATTATCAAACATATGCTTTTGAAAACCACAGAGAAATCATAATCTAAAAAGCGAGATTCACAGAACTGTAAAGAGTTGAAGAGTTAGGTAGTCAGGGGTTCACAAGCACTCTGAAGTCTTTTTTTGTGTGTTTATGCATAAATGCAGTTGGTGGAAGGAGAGGAAAGGGGGTTTATAAAATTAGGTTCTCAGAGGAGAATGTGATCCAAACAAGGGTTAAGATTAACTGTAGTGAAGCATGATAAAAATTTTAAACCCTGTCAATTATTGGAAGCTCTGACTATATACTTGACTGGAGTCCAAAACAAGTACTAGCAAAAATATAGGTACAGAATCTCTCAGCTACAACACTCAGCAGAAAGGATCTTTCTGGAGCAATAGAAGAGCTGACTCTGTCTGTGGCTCTTGGTAACATCCAGAGAGCCAACAGTCCACAGGTTATTGTTCCTCTCTATCCCCCAACAAAGGACCAAGTCCAAATGTGTAAGGGATTTGCTTTGTTTTTCTGACTACAGGACTATAGCCGTGCACAGCAGCTGGAGTCAGTCCAAGCAGCATGCTGGAAGGGGATGGGCTGTGTATTTCATTTTTATGGACCAAATGGCTTCTCAATAATTTGTTATCTGTATGATGGAGAAAAGTACCAATAAAATGTGACTGTAAATCTCCACCTTCTTCCAGGATCAAGGAAACAACTAAAGAAAGCAAAAATGGAAATGACAACACAGTTCTGTAAGCTAAAAACATACGTTTTTCAAAATCAACTGCTGCCCCCATTACTTGAACCAAATGTCCTTGAAGATGCCTAATTTGGAAAGCAGAGGAAATCAGATTTGGGGGTGGGAGAGAGAGAGAAGAAATGAACATATCTGGGATGTCTATTCAGTGAGATCTTCCTGAAGTACAGTCTTTGATATGAGTTTCCTGTGAAATATTTTACCTGCTATATTCTGTTAACATGCAGAACTAAATCACTGTAATATCATCCCAAGAAGACTTCTCACAGATAAAGAAAAGAAATCATGCACATGAGGAGGAATAGGAGGGAGCTCATAATACTAAGGATTACAAGAAATAAAACTCAAATAAAAAAGTTTTTAAAAAGAAAACTGACTTCCTAGGTGGCTCAGTGGTAAAGAATCTGCCTGTGAAACAGGAGACACAGGTTCAATTCCTGGGTTGGGAAGATCCTCTGGAGAAGGAAATGGCAACCCACTCTTGTATTCTTTCCTGGAGAATCCCATGGACAGAGGACCCTGGTGGGCTACACTCCTTGGGGTCACCAAAGAGTCAGACATGACTTAGCAACTAAACAGCAGCAGCAAAACCTATTACTGAATGGATTTTACCACTATTTCTGTGTTTGCTCCCATTTACTCATGTATGGCATTTTGCCCATAAGAAGATTTTTTTTTTACTTTTTCCCCCTTTTCAGCAAAACTTTGTGGCACTAGGTTCTCTGAGATGCATCCTCAGGAGTTTTAAAAGGTGAGCACAGCTTTAGCCTCTGAGCAGGCTCCATACTGCTCCCCGCAAATACAGGAACCCATAAGAATACCAGCCTGCAACAGACAACCATTTCTATCTTGCCAATGTCCCAACCAAGGTTAATGCACACAGGAGGCTATTAATATTCATCGAACAGCCACAAAAGCTACTATTTATACAGGGTTTACTGTGGTGCCAGGCACTACTGTAAGCATATTAATTCTCAAAAACCCTATACGCTGCTGCTGCTAAGTCACTTCAGTCGTGTCCGACTCTGTGCGACCCCATAGATGGCAGCCCACCAGGCTCCCCCATCCCTGGGATTCTCTAGGCAAGAACACTGGAGTGGGTTGCCATTTCCTTCTCCAATGCATGAAAGTGAAAAGAGAAAGTGAAGTCTCTCAGTCGTATCTGACTCTTAGCGACCCCATGGACTGCAGCCTACGAGGCTCCTCCTTCCATAGGATTTTCCAGGCAAGAGTACTGGAGTGGGGTGCCATTGCCTTCCCCAAAAGCCCTATATAGCAGGTACTATTTACTACCCCATTTTACAGATGAAGAAAGTGAGACACAAAAAGTTTTAGTAACTTGACTAAGGCCATACAATTAGTAAGCAGTGTAATTATGACTGAATTCTAATAGCAATGCAATGGGGTACAAAGAATTTTCCCTACTTTTTGGACAAGGAATATAAGTCTCAAAGACGTCAAGTGACTACCCAAATTTATACAACTTTAAGCAGAGTTGGACTGTGAAGAAGGCTGAGTGCCGAAAAATTGATGCTTTTGAACTGTAGTGTTGGAGAAGACTCTTGAGAGTCCCTTGGACTGCAAGGAGATCCAACCAGTCCATTCTGAAGGAGATCAGCCCTGGGATTTCCTTGGAAGGAATGATGCTAAAGCTGAAACTCCAGTACTTTGGCCACCTCATGCGAAGAGTTGACTCACTGGAAAAGACTCTGATGCTGGGAGGGATTGGGGGCAGGAGGAGAAGGGGACGACAGAGGATGAGATGGCTGGATGGCATCATGGACTCAATGGACGCGAGTCTGAGTGAACTCTGGGAGTTGGTGATGGACAGGGAGGCCTGGCGTGCTGCGATTCATGGGGTCGCAAAGAGTCGGACACGACTGAGCAACTGAACTGAACTGAAGCCGCAAAGTTCAGAATCAAACACAGGCCAGTCAGTGCTATTTCCCCTTCTTTTGCAGGTCAACAACACAGCTTTAGTAGCATTTAAATCCTTTACAAAACTTATTGCTTTGGTTCTTTTTGACATAGAGAAAATCAAAGACCATTCATTCAGAGAGAACAAAGGGAATCTAGAAATAATGCTCTCAGGAAATAAAAATGTTCCCTAGATATCTTGCTCTCCCCATACATGGAAGATTAAGAGAGAAGACTAATGTGCTTGCTTGCTTCAGGTTTCACTGGCAAGAGTAAACAAGTTTGAAGAGTTCTACACACTCAAACTATCAATAGCTTAGAAAAGCAGTCAAAAGTACATATCAATGTCCTGGCAAGAATAAAGGAATTTCACCTTACTTCACAAAAAGTTAAGGGTGAGACATACTGGCTCTTTATTTCTCATAAATGAACTATTTACTCTGGCAAACACTGCTGTAGAACTTGCTTTTCCAAATAATAGTGTAATTTGTTAAAAAAAAAAAAAAAGTGCACTCATCCCTGAATAATAAGGACATTTGTACTGACTTCAAATGTCTCTATAATCTTAGAGAGAAAACAATATTTTTGGCAGAATAGTTTTTAGGCCTAAAGTTAATTAAAGCAGCACTGAAACAAAGAGCTTACCCTTGGCAGTTTACTGTGAAGCAGTCAAATGTTGCTGTCAGCACCTCTCCAGTTTACCTACCTCCCCTGCCTCCAGGTGTTTTCCTAGGACTGATGTACTGTTCCAAGGATGTTCACCACCAAAACTACCCCACAACTACCAACACTGCCTCCCTGCAGACACTAGTGTGGCGCTCTTTTTTGGTTCAACAAAGACTCACTTTTTTTCCTTAAGTAGAGAGAATGCTAAGACATGTTTTTGAAAGGGGAGAGGTGTGAACTGGATGAGTGGAAGCTATTGTTAAATATCTCCCCAATAACCATTGTTCTCTCTGTATCTT
The DNA here is from genome assembly GCF_023091745.1 of Budorcas taxicolor. Taxonomy (NCBI): domain Eukaryota; kingdom Metazoa; phylum Chordata; class Mammalia; order Artiodactyla; family Bovidae; genus Budorcas; species Budorcas taxicolor. Next base: position 29,916,805 of record NC_068914.1, read on the forward strand.
AAAGAACCTGCCTGCCAATGTAGGAGACATAAGAGATGCGGGTTTGATCCGTGGGTCTGGAAGATCCCCTGGAGGAGAGCATGGCAACCCATTATCCAGTATACTTGTCTGGAGAATCCCATGGAGAGAGGAACCTGGCCAGCTATAGTCTAGAGAGTCACAAACAGTTGGACACAAATGAAGCAACTTAGCATGCATGCGTATCCAGCTATATTACAGAGCAGAGTGTTCCTTTCACTTCGCCATGGTCATATCACCGAGCAAAGTACTGGTGTATAGGATAGATATGAGCAAGAGTGATGTATGCAACTTCTTAAAACATCTTCACTTCTTAAAATGAGTCACTTGGTCTCCATTCCATTTTCCCCTTCCATGGGTGCCAGTTTCAAATACAGGGATGAGGGTAAAATGCCAGGGAATGGAGGAACAATAAAATAGCAGGAACTTGGGTCCCTGGGTGTCCTCAATGAACAACTGCCTACAAACCTGGGACCATAAGTCTATCATTGTTCACTGAGAAAGAAAAAGAAACATTAATTCTGATCAAGCACCTGTCATTTTGACTCTACAGTCAAACCAATATTCTAAGCAGTATGGGCAAAAAGAGAAAGTAAAAGGCCTCTTCAGAAATGACATACTACATGGAGAAAACTCCTCTGCCCATTTTTTTATCGATAAAAATGAATAATACTACTTCTCTTTCAATATGATAGGATTAAATAATGTATTCAGTGTATTAAGTACACATCTTAAAGGTTTCAACCAATGAGAGTTTAAAAAAGTAGAATCTTCTCATTTGAAATATTCAATGTGCTTTCCTTCCCATATACACAAGTGCAAAATATCTTTATCAGAGAACTCTGGCAAGATAGCAGAGTAGGAAGCATCAGAAATGTCTCCCCAGCTAGACAACAATTGTGCTGGTAGAATTTGTCTGGTGTAACAATTTTGGGACTTGAGAGCCTATTGAAGGCTTGTAATTTCTAGGGGAAGGCTTGATCTGCAAATTGTGGTTAATTTTGGTCAATTTCAGCTGATAGCACAGGAGCAGCTACCCATGGCAGGGAGCCATGCACATGTTCCCAGAATGGTTGCACACAGCTTTCAGGAGTCAGGGTGGACATAAAGGACCCTATTCTCCAACTATCAGGGATCTGTGCACTAAACACTGACCTCTGTTTCAGATCACAGAAAGGCAGACAAAGAGGCAAGTGAGCATTGTTATACCTCTCTCCATTGTTGCAAGACTTTCCTCATCAAGAGGAAGGAACTGCCAGAGAATTTAAAGGGCTGGCACACTTTCTCCTCTTTTTTTTCTCTCTTTTGGGAGGCAGAGATTAAAGACAAGGACATTCAAAAGCACCTCCATATGTGGGAAAAACTAAAAGTGATTGCATGTGCCCAGCAAAAGGTACAAGCTCAGAAGGACCTTAAGAAAGCTTAAGTTTACACTATAGACTGATCCTTGGCACAAATACAGTCCACAGCAAACAACAAGAACAACAATAACAAAAACAGCAAGCTCTGGGGAAGAGGGAGAATCTGCTTTCCCAAGTCACCATATTACTAGATTCCAGTGTCCAGCTTTCCACCAAAAATAAAAAAAATCACAAGGCATACAAAAAAAAAAAAAAAAAGGAAGCATGGCCCAATTAAAGGAAAAACAAAAATCAGCAGAAACTCCCCCTGTAAAAGACTTGGCAACTGATCTACTAGACAAAAATTTTGAAAGCATGGTCTTAAGGGCTTCCCTGGTAACATAGCTGGTAAAGAATCCAGGAGACCTCCCCCTGCATTGTGGGAGACCTGGGTTCAATCCCTGGGTTGGGAAGATCCCCTGGAGGAGGGCATGGCAACCCACTCCATTATTCTTGCCTGGAAAAGCCCCACGGACAGAGGAGCCTGGTGGGCCACAGTTCCCAGGGTCACAGTCAGACACAACTGAACAACTAAGCAAAGCAACGATGCTTAAACAGCTAAAGGAACATATGGAGAAAGTCAAGAAAATGATGTATATGCATGATGTAAATGATTAAAAAGAATAAAATGGAAATATTAATAAAGAGAAAACCTAAGAAGAAATGAAAAAGAAATTCTGCAGTTCAAAAGTATAATAACTAAAATAAAAAATTCTTTTAAATAGAGGAATTCAAAGGTAGATCTGAACAGGCAGAAGAAAGAATCAGTAAACTTAAAGATATATAATGGTAGAAGGGATCACAGAAACAAAAAGGTCTGAAGAAAAGCAAACAGAGCCCAAGCAACATTTTGGACATCACCAACAAAACAACATATATATTGTGTGAGAGCCAGAAGACACAGGAAAAAGCAGAAAGAATATTTGAAAAACTAACATCTGAAAGTTTCCCGAATTTGATTAAATGAATGAATATAAACATCCAAGAAGCTTAATTAACTCCAAGTAAGATGAACTCAAAGAGAGTCTCACTGATACACGTTATAATCAAATTTTAGAGAAACTGGGAGAATCTTTAAATTAGCAAGAGAAGCAACACATCACATACAAGGGATCCTCTATTCGACTATGAGCAGATTTATTATTACAAACTTTGGAGGCCAGGAAGCTGTGAACTGACACATTTAAAGTACTTTTAAAAAGATGTCAACCTAGAATCCTGTATCTGGAAAAACTACCCTTTAGAAAGTGAAGGAGGAATCAATACTTTCACAGATTAACAAAAACTGAGGGTGTTTGTTATCACCAGACCTCCCCAATAAGATATGCTCAAGGGATTCCTACAAAGTAAAATGAAGGGATACTAGATAGTAACCTGAAACAGTATGAAAAAATAAAGATCTCCAAAAGAGTAAATACACAGGCAACTATAAAACCTAGTATTATCATAACTTTGGTTTGTAATCCACATTTTACTTTCTACATCGTTTAAGAGACTGATGCATTTAAAAGAATTACCAGTTTCTTTTCAGGCACACATGTATTAAGATGTAATTTTGTGACATCAACAACTAAATGATATCAGGGCACGAGCTATGAAAGAATAGAGGTTTTATATGTCATTAGAGTTAAGCTGGTATAAATTCAAATTGGATTGTTATAACATTAGGATGTGGAATGGAATCTCAGGGTAACCAGAGAGAAATTAACTAGAAAAATGGGAAAGAAATTTCACTACAAATCAACTAACAGTAACCATAAAGAAAATAACTAGAGAAATGGGAAAGGAATTTAACTACAAAACCAAACAAAAATAAAAAAGGATGACAGTAATGAAGGAAATAACAGACAAAAGCTATATAAAAATGAAAATGACAGAAATAATTCTTTATAATTACATTAAATGTAAACATTTTAAACTCTCTATGCAAGGACAGATTGGCAGAATGAATAAAAACACATAATCTGACTACATACTGTCTATAACAAATTCATTTTATAGCTGAAGACTCAAATATATTAAAAGTGAAAAGATAATCCATGTAAATAGCAGATGGAAGGAGTCGCTACACGAATATTTGACAAAACAAACTTAAAATCAAAAAAGATTACATGAGACAAAGTAGGACACTATATATTATTAAAAGGTTCAATACAGCAAGAAGACATAACAATTATAAATATTTAACACCTAACAACAGACCATCAAATTATATGAAGCAAAAACTGACAGAACTAAAGGGGTACACTGGTCTACGATATTAATAATAGACTTCAACACTCCAATCTGAGTAATAAATGCAATCAAACAGAAGAAAAAAGATAACACAAAAACCAGCGTGATCTGACAGACAATTAAAGATCTTGCACATTGCAACTAAAGAATCCAAGTAACACAATCAAGACCTGGTGCGGCCAAAGAAATAAATATAAATTTTTTTTTTAAGTAAAAAAAGAAAAATCTAACTTAAGAAACTAGAAAGAGAGGCTTCCCTGGTGGCTTAGTGGTAAAGAATCCGCCTGCCAGTGGAGGAGATAAGGGTTCAATCCCAGGTCCAGGAATATCCCACATGCCGCAGAGCAACTAAGGCCGTACGCCACAACCACTGAGCCTGTGCTCTAGGGGAGCCACAGCTACAGAAACCCATGTACCCTAGAGCCTGCGCTCTGCAACAAGAGAAGCTACTGATATGAGAAGACTGTGCACTGCAACCAGGGAGAAGCCTGACTCCCTGCAACTGAAGAAAAGCCCATGTAACAATGAAGACCCAGCACAGACAAAAATAAAATACATAACACTTTACAGAAAGGAAGAAACTAAAGCCCAAGGCAGTCACTTCAGTTCACTCACTCAGTCATGTCCAACTCTTTGCACCCCCATGGACTACAGCATGCCAGGTTTCTCTGTCCATCACAAACGCCTCAGCTTGCTCAAACTCATGTCCATCCAGCCACAGATACCATCCAACCATCTCATCCTCCACCACCTCTCCTCCTGCCTTCAATCTTTCCCAGCATCAGGGTCTTTTGCAATGAGTCACTTCTTCACATCAAGTGGCCAAGGCATTGGAACTTCAGCTTCAGCATCAGTCCTTCCAATGAATATTCAAGACCGATTTCTTTTAGAATGGACTTGTTTGAACTCCTTGTAGTCCAAGGGACTCTCAAGCATCTTCTCCAAGACCACAGTTCAAAAGCATCAGCTCTTCAGTGCTCAGCTTTCTTTATGGTTCAAGTCACACATCCATAACATGACTACTGGAAAAAACAGCTTTGACTAGACAGACTTTGTCGGCAAAGTAATGTCTCTGTTTTGCTATATGCTGTCTAGGTTGGTCATAGGTTTTCTTTCCAAGGAGCAAGTGTCTTTTAATTTCATGGCTGCAGTCGCCACCTGCAGTGATTCTGGAGCCCAAAAATATAAAGTCTGTCACTGTCTCCACTGTTTCCTATCTATTTGCCACGAAGTGATAAGACCAGATGCCATGATCTTCGTTTTTTGAATGTTGAGTTTTCAGTTCAGTCGCTCAGTCGCATCCGACTCTTTGCAACCCCATGAATTGTGGCACGCCAGGTCTCCCTGTCCATTAACAACTCCCGGAGTTTACGCAGACTCACGTCCATCAAGTCAGTGATGCCATCCAGTCATCTTATCCTCTGTTGTCCCCTTCTCCTCCTGCCCCCAATCCCTCCCAGCATCAGAGTCTTTTCCAATGAGTCAACTCTTCGCATGAGGTGGCCAAAGTACTGGAGTTTCAGCTTTAGCATCATTCCTTCCAAAGAAATCCCAGGGCTGATCTCCTTCAGAATGGACTGGTTGAATCTCCTTGCTTTCCAAGGGACTCTCAAAAGTCTTCTCCAACACCACAGTTCAAAAGCATCAATTCTTCAGCGCTCAGCCTTCTTCACAGTCCAACTCTCACTCTCCTCTTTCACTTTCACCAAGAGGCTCTTTAGTTCCTCTTCACTTTCTGCTGTAAGTGTTGTGTCATCTGCCTATCTAAGGTTATTGATATTTCTCCCGGCAATCTTGATTCCAGCTTCTGCTTCATCCAACCTGGCATTTTGCATGATGTACTCTGCACAGATGGAGAAGGAAATGGCAACCCACTCCAGTATTCTTGCCTGGAAAATGCCATGGACAGAGAAGCCTGGCAGGCTATAGTCCATGGGGTCACAAAGAGTTGGACATGACTGAGTATGCACGCGCATACACACACACTCTGCATAGAAGTTAAATAAGCAGGGTGACAATATACAGCCTTGACACACTCCTTTCCCAATTTGGAACCAGTCCATTGTTCCATATCCAGTTCTAACTGTTGCTCTTGACCTGCATACAGATTTCTCAGGAGGCAGGTAAGGTGGTCTGGCATTCCCATCTCTTTAAGAATTTTCCAGTTTGCTGTGATCCACACAATCAAAGACTTTGGCATAGTCAATAAAGCAGAAGTAGATGTTTTTCTGGAACTGTCTTGCTTTCTCTGTGATCCAATGGATGTTGGCAATTTGATCTCTGGTTCCTCTGCCTTTTCCAAATCCAGCTTGAACATCCAGAAGTACTCGGTTCATGTATTGTTGAAGCCTTGCCTAAAGAATTTTGAGCACTACTTTGCTAGCGTGTGAGATGACTGCAATTGTGCAATAGTTTGAACATTCTTTGGCATTGCTTTTCTTTGGGATTGGAATGAAAAGGAAATAAAGATTAGAGCAGAGATAAATGAAATACAGAAGGAAATGTACAGAAAATCATTGAGAATCAAAAGTATGTTCTTTGCAAAGACCAACAAAATTGATAAACTTGTAACCATATGGAATAAGAAAAAGAGAAGACTCAAATGTTTACAATCAGAAACTAAAGTAAGGACATTATCATCAATTCTATAGAAATAAAGAGGATAATATAATAAAGTGCTCTGAACAACTGTATGCTAACAAATTAGATAACACAGAAGAAATGGACAAATTCCTGGATATACAAACCTATCAAGAATAAACGGCACGGAAACAGAAAGTCTGAACTGACCTATAACTAGTAAGGTGATTGATCAGTATTCAAAAATCTCCCAACAACAACAAAATACCCTGAACCTGATTGGCTTCACCGGTGAAACCTAACATTTACAGAAGAACTAACAAATGTTTAAAGAACTAATATCAAGCCTTCTCAAACTTTCCAAAATAAAAAAGAAAGAACACTCCCCAACTCATTCTATGAGACCAGCATTACTGTGATATCAAAGCCAGACAAAGACACTATAAAAATGACAACAATAAATATAAATATATACATATTAATATCCCTTATGAACACTGAGGTAAAAATGCTCAGTAAAATACTGGCAAATAAAATTCAGCAGCATGTTTAAGGGGTTATATACCATGATCAGGACTTCCCTGGTGGCTCAGTGGTAAAGAATCTGCCTGCCAATGCAGGAGATGCCAGTTTGATTTCGAGATAGGGAAGATCTCCTGGAGAGGAAATGGCAACTCACTTAGGTATTCTTGCCTGCAAAATACTATGGATAGAGAAGCCTGGGGGTCTACAGTCCATAAGGGTTGCAACTGAACGACTAAACAATATACCATGGTCAAGTGAGATGTATTCCTTTAATGCAAAAGTGCTTCAGCAAACAAAACTCAATGTAATATACCACATTAACAGAGTAGATGAAAAAACTACATGATTGCCACCAATGGTGTAGAAAAAGCATTTGATAAAATTAAAAACTTATGGAGGATACAAGATGGTGGAGTAGAAGAACTTGGGATCATCTCCTCTCACGAAAATACTAACAACTAACTGATGAACAATCATTGAAAAAAGTGACCGGAAAATACCAAAAAAAAAAAAAAGATACTCTACATCCGAAGATATAGAAGCCACAAGATGATAGGAGAGGCACTCTTGGAATATAACCAAATCCCATGCCCTCTGGGTGAGCAACTCAAATTAAAAAATAACTATATCACAGACATTCTCTTACAGGAGATTTCTGAGCACCCTGTGAGGCTCCCCACCCTGGGTGTCTGGCATGAGAAGGAGGAACCCCCAAAGCATTTGGTTTTGAAGGCCACTGGGGCTTGAGTGCAGGAACTCTGCAGGACTGGGGAAACAAAGATTCCATTCCTGGAGGGTACACACAAGCTTTCATGTGTACTGGGAACCAGGGTAAAGGAGTGACCTCATAGCAGGCTGAGCCAGACCTGTGAGTCTCCTGGGGAAGGGGGAGTTATCTGTGGCTCACTGAGGGAGCAGGGACACTAGTGGCAGAGGCCACAGGGAAAATCCACCAATATGAGCTCTCTTGGAGGTCACCATTTTGGCATCAGAGACCTGGCCCCACCCAAGAGCCTACAAGTTTCAGTCTTGAAATGCCTCAGGCCAAATAACCAATATGGTGGGAACATAGCCCCACCCATCAGCAGAGAGGCTGCCTTAAATTGTCCTGAGACCACAGCTCTCCAAGCACACTCCTTGATGGGCCCTACTCACCAGAGAGACAAGATACAGCTCCACCCACCAGCAAGCAAGCACCAGTCCCTCCCATCAGCAGGCGTGTCCAAGCCCCTGGGCCAACTTCACCCAAAAAGAGGCAGACATCAGAAGCAACAGGAACTACAACCCTGCAGACTATGGAACAGAGACCACAAACACAGAAAGTTAGACAAAATGAAACAGCAGAGAAATATGTTCCAAAGGAACGAGATAAAACCCCAAAGAACAATTAAGTGAAATGGAGATAGGCAATCTGCATGAAAAAGAATTCAGAGTAATGATAGTAAAGATGATCCAAGATCTCAGAAAAAGAACAGAAGCACAGACCAAAAGATTCAAGAAGTGTTAAACAGCTAGAAGATGTAAAGAACAAAAGAACAATACAATAGCTGAGGTGAAAAATACAGTAGAGGGAATCAGCAGTAGAATAAATGAGACAGAACGAAAAAAAGTGAACTGGAAGACAGATTGATGGAGCTCACTGCCATGAACAGAACAAAGAAAAAACCACGTAAAGAAATGAGGACAGTCTAACAGACATCTTGGACAACATACAATGCAACAATATTTGCATTATAAAGACCCAAGAAGGAGAAGAGAGAGAAAGGGCAGGAGAAAATATCTGAAGAGCTGATAACTGAAAATATTCTGAAATGGCAAAGGAAAGAGTCATCAAAGTCCAGCAAGTGCAGAGTCACACAGGATAAATCCAAGGAGGAACAGGCCAAGACAAATTTTAATCAGACTGACAACAATTAAAGACAAAGAGAAATTATTAAAAGCAACAAGGGAAAAACTGCAAATAATATACAAGGGACTCCCAATAAGCTGATATCTCAACAAACTCTGCACGCCAGAAGGGAGTGGCACAATATATTTAAAGCGATAAAAGGGAAGAACCTAGAACCAAGAATACTCTACCCACCAAGACTCTCATTCAGATTTGATGGAGAAATCAAAAACTTTACAAACAAGCAAACGTTAGGAGAATTCAGCACGATCAAATCAGCTTTACAACAAATGCTAATGAAACTTCTCTAGGCAGCAAACACATGAGAAGGAAAAGACTTACAAAAATAAACCCCTCAAAAGTAAGAAAATGGTAATAGGATCATACACACTGATAATTACCTTAAATATAAATGTATTAAATGCACCAAGCAAAACACTTAGACTAGTGGGAAGGATACAAAAACAAGACCTGTATATTTGCTGTCTACAAGAGATCCATCTCAGACCTAGGGACACTTATAGACTGAAAGTAAGGAAAGGAATACCCATGCAGATATTCCACACAAAAGGAAATCAGAAGAAAGCTAGAAAACAATGATGGTATCAGATGCAACAGACTTTAAAACAAAGACTGTTTAAGAGACAAAGAAGGATACTAAAGGGATCAATCTAAGAAGGAGATATAAAAATTATAAATACATATGCACCTGACATAGGAGCACCTCAATATGTAAGGCAAATACTAACAACAATAAAGAGAAATCGACAGTACCACAATAATAGTGAGGGATTTTAATACACCACTTTCATCAATGGACACATCATCCAGACAGAAAATTAATAAGGAAACACAGGCCTTAAGTGACACATTAGACTAGATGCACTTAATTGACATTTTTGGAACACTCCATTCAAAAGCAGCAGGCTACAAATTCTTCAAGTGCACACAGAACATTCTCCAGGATTGACTACATGCTGATTCACAAAACAAGACTTGGTAAATTTATGAAAATTGAAATCATATCAAGCATTTTTTCTCATCACAATGCTATGAAATTAGAAATAAATTACAAAGAAAAAAATGATAAAAAACACAAACATGTGAGGTTAAACAGCATGCTACGAAACAACCAATGGTTCAAAGAAGAAACCAAAGAGGAAATAAAATATACGTAGACAAATGAAAATGAAAGCACAGCAGTCCAAAACCTAGGAGATGCAGCAAAAGCAGTGCTAAGAGGGAAGTTTATAGAAATACAATCTTAACTCAAGAAACAAACAAAAAAAAATCTCAAACAACCTAATCTTACATCTAAAACAACTAGAGAAAGTAGAACAAATACAACCTAAAATTAGTAAAAATATCATAATGATCAGAGCAGATATAAATGAAATAGAAACAAATAAAACAACTGCAAAGATCAATGAAGCTAAAAGCTGGTTCCCTGAAGAGAGACAAAACTGATTAACCTTTAGCCAGATTCATCAAAAAAAAAAAAAAAGGACGGGACTCAAATTAACAAAATTTGAAATGCATTTCTCCAGAGAAATACAAAGATCGTAAGAGACTACTTTAAGCAACTATCTGCAAATAAAGTTGACAACCTGGAAGAAAAGGACAAATTCTTAGAAAGGCACAATCTCCAAAGATTGAACCAGGAAGAAATAGAAAACAAGAACAGAACAATTACAAGCACTGAAATGGAAACTGTGATTTAGAAACTACCAATGAAAAGAGGGCCAGGCTTCACAGGTGAATTCTATCAAACATTTAGAGAAGACTTAGCACCTATTCTTCTGAAACTGCAAAAATATTGCAGAGGAAGGAAAACTTCCAAACTCATTGTATGAAGCCACCATCACCTTATACCAAAATCAAAGATACCACACAAGAAAGAAAATTACAGGCAAATATCACTGATGAACATAGATGCAAATGTTCTATGTACCAGCACCAAAACCAACAATACATTTAAAAGATCATACACCATGATCAAATGGGATTCATCCTAGGGATTCAAAGATTTCAATATCTGCAAATCAATCAATGTGATATACCACAACAGCAAACTGAAGATTAAAAACCAGGCAATCATCTCAATAGATGAAGAAAAAGCTTCTGACAAAATTTAGCACCCATTTATCATAAAAACTCTCCAGAAAGTGGGCACACAGGAGACATATCTAAACATAATAAAGGCCATATATATCTTCATGACCCAGATAATCACGATGGTGTGATCACTCACCTAGAGCCAGACATCCTGCAATGTGAAGTCAAGTGAGCCTCAGGAAGCATCACTACAAACAAAGCTAGTGGAGGTGATGGAATTCCAGTGGAGCTATTTCAAATCCTGAAAGATGATGGTATGAACGTGCTGCACTCAATATGCCAGCAAATTTGGAAAAAACAGCCATGGCCACAGGACTGGAAAAGGTCAGTTTTCATTCCAATCCCAAAGAAAGGCAATGCCAAAGAATGCTCAAACTACCACACAGTTGCACTCATCTCACACGCTAGCAAAGTTAAAATAAAAATTTAACTTAAATTTAAAATTCTCTAAGCCAGGCTTCAGCAATACATGAACCATGAACTTCCAGATATTCAAGCTGGTTTTAGAAAAGGCAGACGAACCAGAGATCAAATTGCCAACATCTGCTGGATCATCAAAAAAGCAAGAGAGTTCCAGAAAAACATCTATTTCTGCTTTATTGACTATGCCAAAGCCTTTGACTGTGTGGATCACAACAAACTGTGGAAACTTCTGAAAGAGATGGGAATACCAGACCCCCTGACCTGCCTCTTGAGAAACCTATATGCAGGTCAGGAAGCAACAGTTAGAACTGGACATGGAACAACAGACTGGTTCCAAAATGGAAAAGGAGTATGTGAAGGCTGTATATTGTCACACTGCTTATTTAACTTCTATGCAGAGTACCTCATGAGAAACGCTGGGCTGGAGGAAGCACAAGCTGGAATCAAGATTGCCGGGAGAAATATCAATAACCTCAGATATGCAGATGACACCACCCTTATGGCAGGAAGTGAAGAGGAACTAAAGAGCCTCTTGATGAAAGTGAAAGAGGAGAGTGAAAAAGCTGGCTTAAAGTTCAACATTCAGAAAACTAAGAGCATGGCATCCGGTCCCATCACTTCATCAAGGTCACCAAAATTTACAAAGTGCTCAAGATGCTTCAGTTCAGTTCAGTCGCTCAGTTGTGTCCGATTCTTTGCGACCCCATGAACTGCAGCACACCAGGCCTCCCTGTCCATCACCAACTCCCAAAGTTCACTCAAACTCACGTCCATTGAGTTGGTGATGCCATCCAGCCATCTTATCCTCTGTCGTCCCCTTCTCCTCCTGCTCCCAATCCCTCCCAGCATCAGAGTCTTTTCCAATGAGTTAATTCTTTGCATGAGGTGGCCAAAGTACTGGAGTTTCAGCCTCAGCATCATTCCTTCCAAAGAACACCCAGGACTGGTCTCATTTAGGATGGACTGGTTGGATCTCCTTACAGTCCAAGGACTCTGAAGAGCCTTCTCCAACACCACAGTTCAAACGCATCAAGTCTTCGGCACTCAGCCTTCTTCACAGTCTAACTCCCACATCCATACATGACCACAGGAAAAACCATAGCCTTGATTAGATGGACCTTTGTTGGCAAAGTAATGTCTCTGCTTTTTAATATGCTGTCTAGGTTGGTTATAACTTTCCTTCCAAAGAGTAAGCGTCTTTTCATTTCATGGCTGCAGTCACCATCTGCAGTGATTTTGGAGCCCCAAAAAATAAAGTCTGACACTGTTTCCCCATCTATTTCCCATGAAGTGATGGGACCAGATGCCATGCTCTTAGTTTTCTGAATGTTGAACTTTGAGCCAGCTTTTTCACTCTTCTCTTTCACTTTCATCAAGAGGCTCTTTGGTTCCTCTTCACTTCCTGCCATAAGGGTGGTGTCATCTGCATATCTGAGGTTATCGATATTTCTCCCGGCAATCTTGATTCCAGCTTGTGCTTCATCCAGCCCAGCGTTTCTCATGATGTACTCTGCATAGAAGTTAAATAAGCAGGGTGACAATATACAGCCTTGACGTACTCCTTTTCCTATTTGGAACCAGTCTGTTGTTCCGTGTCCAGTTCTAACTGTTGCTTCCTGACCTGCATATAGGTTTCTCAAGAGGCAGGTCAGGGGGTCTGGTATTCCCATCTCTTTCAGAAGTTTCCACAGTTTGTGATCCACACAGTCAAAGGCTTTGGCATAGTCAATAAAGCAGAAATAGATCTGCATTCTTAGTGGAAATATAAAATGGTACAGCCACTGTGGAAAACTGTATGAAAATTCCTTTAATAAAAATCGAATCATCATATGACTCGGTAATTCCACTTCTGGGTATATGCCCAGAAGAAAAAATTGGGGGACAGGGACTTCCCTGACCGTCCAGTGGTTAAGACCTCACCTTCCGATGCAAGGGTTGTGCGTTTGATCCCTGTATGGGGAGCTAAGATCCCAGAAGCCTCATGGCCAAAAAAAAAGAAAAGCAAACAAACAAACATAAAACAGAAGCAATACTGTAACAAATTCAATAAAGTTTTTTAAAAATGAGGGACCAAAAAGTACCTTCATCATCCACCCTCTCCTCTTAATTTCACTGTATTTTAAATTTTCCCAGAGTAAGCAGCAGATAATCCACACGCTGAATTCAGGCAGGAGACATTTTTAACAATTAGTCACCAATATAGAATTCAGGAATCTTCAGATATCTTTTTCTGCATCACAATCCCAAGTCTGGGTGGGAAGTTTTAAAAGATGAGCTGGGATATCTTTTCATATAAGGTAGGAGAGAAGTTACAAAAGACTACTGAAGGCAGTATTAGATGACTCAGGAGAAACTTGAAGTTCAGACAGATAGCGTGCCATGATTTTATCATCAACAAGAAGAACTGCAATGGATTAAAAAAAAATCAAATATATTTAAATTTGTGTGTCCATACTCATAATAAGACAATTAACTGATATCCATGGAAGATGCTTGAGAACCAGCTTACTATTCTGAAAATGTGTAAGTGAAAGATAAACATTCATCCTGAACAAAGTATACTGTGAAGTAGCAACCAAATAATGGAGAATACTCTTTATATAATTATCATAGCTAATAAGTAAAGAGGTTTATAAACACACACACATTCTCCATATATATGCATACATATAATCAATATAATAGAAAAATACCATCCTGCAATCTCCAAAAAAAACTAGTTGAACCAGTTATTCAATATGGCTGGTAAAATTAGAGACAGTCATAATCATATTATACGTCTTACGGCATAGGGAAGAAGACAATAACACCTGTTTTAGTAGGTCTGCCCAAAACTTTGAGCTCAAGCTTCTATATCCGACTACTGATTTACAGAAAATAAAGAAGAAAGATGAAATTATTAAAAGATATTTCAGGAGTGTAATCAGCAAAATGCAGACTCTGGATTTATAGGACAAACATTCCAGTTTCTTTAACAAATAAATTTCAAGAAGAAAATGAAAAATAGCCATGGAGAAATATCTCCTACCACTCAACAGCACTGGGATAAAGTACAGACGTTAAGTATCAGAGGAACATATAGTCGAGCTTAGGTTTCCTCACCCGAAAAACAGTAATTTATCTCATAGGGTTGTTGTGATTATTTAGATAATGAACATAAAACACTTACTAGCTCATTGCCTAACTTATGGTACCTGCACAATAAACATTTTTATTATCTGCATCATTAGAAAATATGCACTGCATGGACAATTAAATAAATGACTGGAATATATCTAATAAAAATGCTGAATGTGAAGCACTCTTAAATCATGTTGGTCATGTCATTTATAAAATATTTATTGTGCCCTGGAGCTGGTGCAGGAGGTATGAGAATGAATAAAATGTGACCACCAGTCTTGCAATTTTGCCTTTTCAAAAAGAAATCATCCCTGCTTACAGTGTGTCAAGGCTCACTAACATTCTGATGGGAAGAACTTCTAGTAAGAATGTCCATCAAATGGTTGATCTTTCATATAGAACCTGACTAAGGGGGGGATAATGCTCACTGGCATGATAATTCACTCTGTATCACTGAATCATTTCAGAATTACTAACATTCTTACAGACACTGGTACTCTTGCCTGGCTCAGTTCTTCTTTTGTTACTCCCACCTGTCCCTTTTTTCCATCCACAAGGTTTCCTTTTACTCCATATACTTCCTGAGGAGCAAAAGCCTAGGACATATTCATCTGTATGTCTTGGAAGAGAAAGAGGGAAATAAACAAGCCTGCCCGAATGTTAAGAGAACAAATACTTCCTCATTGGAGAAGAGACAACTGACCTACTTAAAGGTGAGATACAAATGACTAATGCAGTACAGACAGTTCCCACCTTATAAACACTCTGCTTACAAATGACCCAGACATACACTACTTCCCTTCCCCAATCCCAACCCATCAAGCTGCTATTGCCATGGAAACCTCTAGGGGCAGGAAGGGGGAAGAAAACAGAAGGTTTTAGAAAATCAGGGGGTTCAAAATAAAAGGGAAGAAATTGAGAAAAGAATAGCTTGTCTTCCTAAGCATGAACTCTGTATTATTGCCTGATTTTGTAACCACGGAGGGCCACGATTAGCAGGCAGGAATTCTGTAAAAGACAACCACTTCTAATGGGAGTTCTGGCAATAATAGTCTATTACTTTGAGGCTAACTTTTCACTAATGATACGATTCTTAATACCAGTATTTTAATCAGGGACAGAAAGGTGCTCTGACTTTGTCAGCCATAATGGTAGTCAGCATCCTAGGCACAGCATGCTCACCACTTCTAAGTACAATTCACGGCCACCACATGTACAAAACCCTAGCCATCATTTGCACGTGTAAAACAACAGAAAAGGGAGCCCCCCCACCCCCCACCTTATTCTCATTCTTCAGCAAAGACAGATGATATATACCTGGGACAGTCAGCAGCAAACCCTGACTGCAGAGGAAGGCCAACAGAAGTAGGAGGGAGGGAGGCCAACATACAAAGAAGCAGCTGATCTGAAAGATGGACCATGAAATAGAGACAGAGGGAGAAAAAGGGGCATGGGGGATTCTGATGAAGTCATTTTAGCTCCTAGAAGTTATTACTTCTTAGTTACGTAAGACAGTCTCCCTGTGTGTAATACACTTTGAATCGTGTGTTTTGTCCCTTGTAAACAAGATCCCTGACTGACACAGCTTCAGTCTCAGGCCCACTCACTGGTTTATTTGCTTCTTGTCTTCTCCCTGGTCAATCAGCATGTCTTCACCTGGTTTCCCTGAGTTTTGACCTCTCTGCCTCAGTGTTTTGTCCCAAGGGCGGTTCCAGGAGTGATACTGGCCAGTGTCCCTAGATTAATTTCTCTCTCTGGAGTTAGCCTACGAGGGGTAAATGCTATTCTTCTAGGTGCAGCACCCCTTACTAGTTGTGTAATCTGGGCCTTATTTTCCTTCCATGTTGTTAGATACATCTTGAACAGTACCAAACATAATTTCAAATATTTAATAATTTTTGAAAAAAGTGCAGATAAACTATAAGAATTAAAAAAACAACAACACTGGGTTCTAAATACATGCATTGGAAGAATAGGTTGAATAATAGAATACTTTGTGTAACCAGTGTGCACTTGTTTCATTCCACGTCTTTAAAGTTTTTGCCAATTTTCTTTCAATGTGTAGTTATTTCCTGGAAATCACATGACCTAGAATCCTTTTTTTTTTTTTTAACTTTTTGTTTTATTACAAGGTGGAGGGAAAACACTAAAAAACAAATTTTATTTAATTCCACCTTCCTAAGACAAGTATCTCCTTCCAAATTGTATCTAATGTAGTCATATTTTTCCATAGGTGAAATCACAGTGATATAACTTTGTCTTTTTGCTTCCTCACTTAATAAAGTCTTTCTACATGTTTGATCTTCATCAGTAAGTATACAAGTAATATAACTATATATATATCTAATTTAATAATAATTCTAGCTATTCCTTCCAGTAGATATAACTGACATATCTAATTTATATTCTCCAGCTGTTGGACATCTTTATTTTTTCCCAAACAGATTATGAATGCTGGAATGAAAAGTGGGATTGCTGGGTCAAAACTCTACAAGCAACTCTTGCCATTTTATGTATAATTACCCAAAGAATTTTCCTGAGTTACCCCACCACCAGCAAGTGTGGGGATATGTGTATGGATGCTTCATTTGTAATACAGGAGATCCTGTCTTTGGTATTGTATTATTTTTCTTTTCTTATGGAACATGTTACTACTTAATGGACACCATATAAATTAAAATCTGAATTTCAGAAAGACAATAATTAAGACCAAAGAAAGGAAACAAAAATAAAGCTTGCAAGTATGTAAAATTTCTATTTCTAAATCTCTTTTAAATTAACAGTATTAAAAAAAATTTAACAGTATTAACCTATACTGTTTATTATTTCTATCCATCTTTTAACCTCATCACTTGTTGAACTGTGAACCATTGCAAACACTGTTGAAGTCTGAGACTCACTCATTCTTTTTATTTTTTTAACTATTTTATATTGGATTACAGCCTGACTGGGGCTTCCCTCATAGCTCAGCTGGTGAAGAATCCTCCTGGAATGTAGGAGACCCTAGTTCGATTCTTGGGTCAGGAAGGTCCCTGAAGAAGGGACAGGCTACCCACTCCAGTATTCTTGAGTTTCCCTGATGGCTCAGCTGGTAAAGAATCTGCCTGCCATGCAGGAGACCTGGGTTCAACCCCTGGGTTGGGAAGATCTCCTGGAGAAGGGCATGGCAACCCAACCCAGTATTCTTGCCTGGAGAATCCCCATGGACAGAGGAGCCCGGCAGGCTACAGTCCATGTGGTCACAAAGAGTCGGACACAAGTGAGCGACTAAGCACAGCACAGCACATAGCTTGGTTAACAAAGCTGTGATAGTTTCAGGTGGACAGCAAAGAGACTTAGTCATACATATACATGTATCCATTCTCCCCCCAAATCTCCTCCCATCCAGGCTGCCACATAACATTGACCAGAGTTCCCTGTGCTATACAGCATGACCTTGGTTATCCATTTTAAATATAACAGTGTACATATCAATCCCAAACTCTCCAACTATCCCCTCCCCCATCCTTTGCCATTGGCAAGACAAATACCTTTCCCTCTTTTAGACATCACAACTTATAAAGAAGAAGGTAATTTTGCACATACATACTATCCTTCCAATAAGGACTCTTGTTTCATGGAGTATTAAAATAAGGACGCAAATTCTCAGTTGTGCCCAACTCTTTGTGACCCCATGGACTGTAACCCGCCAGGCTCCTCTGTCCATGGAATTCTCCAGGCAAGAATACTGTAATGAGTTTCCTTTTCCTTCTCCAGGGCATCTTCCCTCCCAGGTATGGAACCCAGGTCTCCTGCACTACAGGCGGACTCTTTACTGTAGCCTGAGCCACCAGGGAAGCCCACTCTTCCCAAGAAGGAGGTATATTTTACAAAAGACAAAACCATAAGTAACGAAAAGAAAAGGTAAAAGTCACAGAAGGGAAAACCTAGAGGTTTCCTTTGAGGGGTTTAACAGAGTCACAAAGAAGAGGGATTAAAATTTATGAACCAATATAATCCAAAAATATCCCATGTTTTTCTGACACTTTACACATCTACCTTCTCTTTTCCAAATTTGAACCTTGTACCCAAGCTGAAAAGCTCTAGGCTGCTTTACTGAGGAAGCAGTAACAGGCTGAGGTGGGTTATATGGTCCTTGGATGTGGGCTCTGGAACAATCTTTAACGTTGGAATTCTGCCAAGAATGAGGAGCAGCTGTGGGCTAGACTTAGGACAATGAAGAGTGAAATGACAGACACATTAAACAGTTGTGGTCAGACTGCAAAGACTAGAAGTCCCAAAACAGACTGGATGCAAACTTGAGAGACAGTTTTCAAATCTTTGCTCATTTATCAGAGAAATGTATGTAGACGTCATAAAAGTAACAAGATGCCACATATCTACTGATACAAGGATCATATTCCAAATGCCATCCTCTAAACTTTTGGATTTAAACTATTCACCCACAGGTTTTTGTAAAAAAAAAAAAAAAAGCATAATAAAGATTTAAAAAGACTTTTTAGTTCAAACTATTCTACACTGCAGGTTATTGAGAAGTAATATATGTGAAGGACTGAGTGCACTCAACCCATCATTCATTCAGCAAATTTTTATTGAGCACCTATTAGAAGTGAGAAATTCAGTAATGAGTAAGTAAGGTCCTTTCCCTCTGGGAACATACACTTTCAGAGGTAAAACAAGACGGGGCAGATTAACACATACAATTAAATGAAACTAGTATATATAACAGGTGTAATAATAGAAAATTGCATTAAGTCCCTGAAGAAATATACAAGAAACTGAGACAGAGAATGACAAACTTGAGGAAGTGAGGAGACTCTGAACAAGGAACGGCTCTTTGAACTTATGGTTACCAAGGGGGGAAGTGGGGAAGGATAAATTGGGAGATTGGGACTGACATACACAACTACTATCTATAAAATAGATAACTAGTATGGACTTGCTGTGTAGCACAGGGAACTCTACTCAATACCCTAATGATCAAAATGAAAAGAAATCTAAAAGAATGGATATATGTATAATTGATTCACTTTGCTGTATACCTGAAACTAACACAACATTGTAAAGCAACTACACTCCAATAAAAATTAATTTTAAAAAAAAGAAAAGAAATGGCTCTTTGCACTTTGTAGTGTCTATCATTTTAAACATCTGTGCCAATCCTTCCCTTCTTCCTCTAGACTCGACCAAACTAGAGCTGCCAAAATGTCCTGTTGGGGGTCAGGGCAGGGTACCCCCAAAAATGCCACAGTGGCAGAGTGATTACTTTTAATTAAAGTTACTTAAGAAATGGCCAATGCCAGAGGGACACTCTGACCCCCATTTCTGTCTCCCTGAAAGCAGGAAATAAATCTGTCATGAGGAAGGTACACTCCCTGCATCTGGAGGTAGAAAGACACGCTTATTGCCAGAGAGAGGGAATTCAGGTTAAGCAGCCTGTAGAAACGAACCTTGTTCTTTAACTGACTACCCCAACCCCAAACTGTTCAGATTCTTTACTAATGGAGCACTCAAAGCCTAAATTTCTTTTATCAATTCTTGATAAATTTCTTTTATCAATTATTGAATTTCATCAATTTCTCACAAATTTATTGTTTGTCTAAAAAATAAAAAGCTGCCTGCTTTGGCCACTTTCTGAGTCCTATTTCTACGAGGTGTCCATGCACACAAATTAAAATGTGTTTCTTTTTCTCCTGGTAATCTGTATTGTGTCAGTCTTCGAATCCAGTTTACTAGTCCAGCCAGGAAAACTGGAGCCGAGTAGAGGGGGACAGTTCCCCTCCTCACATATACACACACAGTTACACATACTCACTCCTCTTTTCTGATGACCCCAAGGTGAATCCAAGACTTGGCTTAGGAGTATGAGTTTAGAAACCCCTGCTTTAAAGAAACTGCACGCCACAGGTATTTCTAGCAGCCCCAAATGAGACTTGGTTATTGGAACTGCAGCTTGACACTTTTACCCAATCACCACGTTCATCTCTCATATCCTTGTAACCAAAAAAGCTAAGGCACAACCAGCATTTGAAAGAAAGAATAGCTGACTTTAGATAAAATGAAAGAAAAACTTATGGGTAGGAAAGCAGCATCAGCATTCATGTGTGTTGAAGCCAAAACACTTTCTCCAGCACTGCTGTCTACACTGACTTTCCAAAAGTCAGTATCTATGATCACTGTCAACATGGACAGTGCAGAAGTGGCTCTCCTGAGGTTAGAAACAGTCTAACTCTAGTTCTCAACACAGTCTTCACTAACTCAAAAGAAATTAGATAAATCCTATCTTGGAATTTGCACCTCAAGGCAGCTTTCTGCTTCCCTGGTGGTTCAGACAGTAAAATCATCTGCTTGCAATGCTGGAGACCCAGGTTCAATCCCTGGGTCAGGAAGATCCCCTGGAGAAGGAAATGGCAACCCACTCCAGTACTCTTGCCTGGAAAATTCCATGGATGGAGGAACCTTGTAGGCTATATATAGTCCATGGGGTTGTAAAGAGTCGGACACAACTGAGTGACTTCACTTTCACTTTCTTATCTTGGAATTTGCGCCTCGAGGCAGCTTTCTGCAAGTCTCTGAAGAGAGGCGTAGGAATCCTAGCAGTGGGGAATCACACCAGCAAAACATGTCTCACCTGGGATCGCAGGGGGAGGAGGAGGTGGAGCAAGTTCCACCTGCGCTGCCCATGCACTCCCACCCACGTGCTTAACTACTGTGTGAGGGCAGGCATACATCGATTTCCAGAACGGCCTTCTTGTCTTAAATGAAAACATGGAGCATGTTTAAATGGAGCATGAGTCATGCTCCAGTTCTAGAGTTCTGCTCCAAGGTACAGCCCTTAATTTTTCATTTTGGCAAAACTTCAGATACAATGAAGTCAGGGAAACGAGCTCAAAAATGCCAAAGCACTTTGTTGGATCTTTCTGACCACTGTTTCAAGAAACACACATGAATTCTCCTTAACTAGACTCATTTGAGATCATTTAACCATAAAGAGAAAGCAAGTGAATAGTTTTGTTTTTAAATAATACACAGTCATCAAGAAAGAATTATAGTTGAAGTTGATCATATTAACTTCCTGGAGTGCTGGCTAAAAGTAGGATTCACCTCTTGAGTTCCTATATGGCCTGATAAATCCATTGGATACAAAATCCATGTCTTAAGTCAAACAAATAAATCCCAAAGTGTGATGTTTGAGGCCTTAGCACATAGTTAAGAGAGGTCTTAGTGGCAGCTTCTGCCCTCACACCTAGACAAGTTTTTTAACTCAACCTATGTAAGGTTAGCACTGCTGGTTTAGAGTGTTAATTACGCCTCTGCCACTGACATAACCTTCATGGTCATTTGTAGGCTATGTGTAGAATGGACAATCAGAGAGAGATTTTGGGTCAGTTAATAGACAATGGAAAGAAAAGAAATTTAATTTTGTATCTGGGGAATAAAAACGCAATTAAGCAGAAAATTTTTAATGTGTTATTCCCAAGCAAAGCAGCCAGCCCAGTGGTGCCTGGCCCACAGTAGCCAGAGTATCTGCTGCTTGTATCTTGGACCGTGTGGGTGAGTGCTGAAGAGCCCATATGGTAAGATGCTCATTGTCTGCATGGTAGGCAGATGGCAGGTGGACTGTCTTCCGACTGCCTTTTAACTGCTCCAATGTAATCCACGAGAAAGGCAGAGGGGCACTGAGGAAGAACTAAGCACTTCCTCCATGCTGAGAATAATAATGATAATATACCGCTATGAATCAACATCTGAGATTAAATGAATGTATTTGTATTCATAGCTACCTCTAGCTCCTAACTGACTTGTTGCCCTCATATTAAGAGCCAGGTAGTTTTGTTCTCATGCAGAGACCTTTCGTCTCTGTCATTAAAGTGGAGCAATGAGGCTTAGTGGTATAAGCAAAGCCCTACAGACAAGAAGATGAAGGAGAAAGTCTGCTCCAATCAGCACCTGGAGATCACGGTGAGGCATGGTTAGGGAGGGGAGGGGAAGTAAGCTATCTGACCCATAAACTGACTCTGACAAACAGAGCAGAGGATTATTACACAGCTTTGAATAAAAGGCCAAAATCAGAGTAGTTTTTGACCCACTGCCCATTTGGAATCCTGGAATGAGGCATCTATTCAGGAGATTCTGTCAATCTCTGGTGAGGGGCTGGGCAAAGGAGGACAGGCAGTGCTTTTTGTTCCCTATGGTCTGGCGCACGGTGTGCCCAGAAAGTTCCCCTGTGCCCCGGTGAAGGTCTGGAGAGAGACTGGGAGAATCACGGGACTGGCCAAGGCCTGGAGTTGGGAAAAGACCCTCAGTGACAGGTGGCACAGCAGCAGCGGATCCCCTTGTTCACCAAAAGATCAAATGAAACTAGTTTTCCTGTAATGAACGCCATTCAGACCAAACCATCCGTCCCATGGCAAGACAAGTTAAGACAGAGAACATGTAAACGTCCCCTATTACCAGGAAACCTCATAAGCTTTCCCCCTACACAGAGAAACCATCTATGAGATAATAGAAAATCTATATATTGCCAGTTTCTGGCACAGGGCTCCCCAAACCCTTGTAATCTCCTAAGTGTTAAGAGTATTAGGAGTGTCTTTTCTTCTAATATTTGATCTCTGACCCCAAATCCTTGACACAGGGCTCCTAAATCCCCTGGGAACTTTCTGGGTGATAGCAGTGTTTTTTGTTCTACTGAGGTGACTTTAAGTGGGTCCTTGAATAGAGGCCAGTCACCAGAAAGACCAAGCTATGATTAGAAGCTTGGAATTTTCAGTCCCAATCCCCATTCTCCAGAGGGGAGAAGGGCTGGAAATGGAGTTAATGATCTATCACACCTACACGATGAAGCCTCCATAAAAATCTCAAAAGCATGGAGTTTGGAGAGCTACCAAGTTGGTGAACACGAGGAAGTGCTGGGAGAGCGGCAGGCCAGAAGGGTGTGGAAGCTCCGTGTCCTTCCCACACACCTTGGCCTGTGTGCGCACCTCTCCCATCTGAATGTTCACCTGTAGCCTTCATCACATCCTTTTATAATAAACTGGTAAACACTGCTGCTGCTGCTAAGTCACTTCAGTCGTGTCCGTCTCTGTGCGACCCCATAGACGGCAGCCCACCAGGCTCCCACGTCCTTGGGATTCTCTAGGCAAGGAGTGGGTTGCCATTTCCTTCTCACTAACTAAACTCTTTTCCTGGTTCCTGTGAGCCACTCCTGCAAATTAATGAAACCCAAACAGGGAGTCATAGTAACCTCTGATTTATAGTAGATGGATCAGAAATACAGGGGATAACCTGGACTTGCGATTGGTATCTAAAGTAAGGTAGGAGCAGTCTAGCGGGACCAAGCCCTTTACCTGGAGGATGTGATGCTGTCTCCAGGTAGATGATGAGAGAATTAGATTGTAGGACACCCAGATGATGCTGCAGAGAATTGCTTGTGTGTGGGGAAATACGTGTATGGGGGGGGGGGGGGGAGGGATGTCCACGCACAACTTTTGTCAGAAGTGATGTGAGAGTAAAAGAGATACTTCCTCAAAGAGGAAGACTGAGGTTTTCTTTACACCATCTTTGGAAAAAATAAGGGCAGGGGCCAAGTGCCCCCATTGCTAAAATGGACCTCTGACTATTTCCTGGGAAGCCTTTTAAAACCAAAAGGTAATGTAGTTTCTTCCACCCACCTAGAGCAGCCCTCTGCTGCCTAGCAAGTGGTTATGAAAGATCTCTTATACGAAGTAAAGAAGGTACACTTTCTTGGACATCTGGTAGAATGTGTAAATTTGCTACCCTGGTATCACAGCTAACATTTATTAAGTTATTAAGTGTTACTACACGCCTGGTACCACACAAAGTGTTTCACAAACCTTATTTTACTTAATCTTCACTGTGAATAAGTACTAGTATTATCCCCTTTTACAGCTGAATAAACAGAGGCATAAAAAGATTAAGTAACTTTCTCAAAGTATGTGGTGGGGTGAGGATTTGAATTCAAGCACTCTGATGGAGAACCCACACTCTGAATCCATTTTTTTTTTTTTGTATGTTCTTAAAAAAACCTTCCTTTTATATATCATCTATGTCAAAGAGCTTCCTATGAAGGTCTCTGCTTACTTGACTAAGAACAATTCTGAAATTATATTATTTGATGACAAGAGGAGGCTACCAGGAAATCTAGAGAGTGTGACCTTATGTACATGAATTTTATGTCCATTCTTATACTCAGAGAATTAGCTGGACTGATATTCACTGAAATATTCAAATTGTTGACCCTGGATTGTAGGGTTTGTAGTGATTTTTAAATTCTTCTTTATTATTTCCTGATTAATTAAAATTTTATAAGATTATGGCTTCACTTTTAAGTAGAAGGCTTCATTTTCAAGTAGAAAAATACTCTGAAGTTTGTATTAATCAAGAGAGAACTGGCTTCACTATGATAACAAATCCTCAACTCTCAGTTGCTTATTAGCACATGCCATTTTCTTTCTTTTTTGCTAAAGATCTGGCAGCTCTACAGGGAAGCTTCCATTTGAATGGTAGCTCAGCAGTCAAGTCTACTTCTGTCTTAGAGTTCCACCATTTCAACCCTCACAGAGGGAGGGGATGACAGAGAATGAGGAATTTACACCTGCTGTTACATGTCGCCATCAACCCAGAACCGGTTCCATGGCCCCAGTTAAACTGCAAGGGGTGGGAAGTGCCCCAGAATGAGAGAACCAAACATAGCAAATGCAAGTAATCTCTATCATAAGGTGATTTCCATTTTGAAGACCATAAAAAAAGAGTATGGCCTCTAGAACCCAGGCTGCCTGGGTTCATATCCCAACTTAGACACTTAATGACTATATGACTTTGAGCAAGCTATTCAACCTCATTGTGCCTCAGAGTGTTATCCAGTGAGGATAACAAGGTTGTTGTTCATATTAGATGAGGTTATACACTGATAGGCACAAAAATTGTTCACAAAAATGACCAGGCTAACCTATCCCAGGGCACATGCCCACGTGCAATGTGATTTTTCCACTTCTCTCATAAAAATGTAGTTTATCTCCCTGCCCTTGGATCTGGGTTGCACCTGTAACTTGCTTTGACCAACAGAATGTGGCGGCAGTGATGTTGGGACTTCTAAGCCTAGAACTTAACCAGCCTTAAAGCTTTTGCTCTCTCACCTCTTGGAATTCTTCCCTGAAATTCCCACATGAAGAAGCCCGGTCTAGTCTACTAGAGGATGAAAGATCAACAGAGGAGACACAAGCCATCCCAGTTGAGGCTCCCTTAGACCACCCAGCCAACAGCTACCACCAAGTGCCAGACATTTGAGAGGGGACAATCAGGCCATTAGCGTGGACAGACAATTTGTAGCCATATGCACAATCAACCATAGGTATGAAAGGCAGAAAAACCATCAGGATGAACCAAACCCAAACAGCTGACTCAGAGAATGATGAGTATAAATAAAATGTTATTTTAAACTACTAAGTGTAGCACAGCATCTGTCTTAGCTTCATCACACTGCTTAGCACAGTGCCTGGCGCACAGTTAGTATTTAATAAATAGCAAGTGGTGTTATCATTATCTTCATCTAATTTAAAGCTCATAATAGTTATATAAGGAAGCCAGAACAGACAATTTCTAATCTCATTGCATAGATGAGGAAATGAAGGATAAGAGATGGCAAATGGTTTGTCCAATATGCAGAGTCCTTAGGAAGTCAATTGAGCATTTAAGACTCGACCCTGTGAACACTTCTCCAGAACATGCCTATTCTCCACAAAAAACCCCTTCATGAACAGGAGCAAGCGACATTGGAATATTTTCTCCTACAGTTTTCCGATTACTAACTTCCCACCAAAGTGCACAATTGGCCTCCCAGTGCCCAAGTCTTTCCTGCTGATGATCTTCAGTAACTAAAGAATCAAGATGAACTTGTCAACTTGAGAAAAAGCAATTTTTTTTTAATGGCAAAGAAAATTGTTTCCTTGGAGGAGACTTGGAAAAGATTACCTTCTCTGTGAAATCAGAAGTGATTTCAAGGGGGCTTCCTTGGTGGTGCAGTGGTTAAGCACCCACTTTGCAGTGCAAGGGACACTGATTCGATCCCTGGTCTGGGAAAATTCCACATACCACAGACACAACTAAGTCCATGCACCACAACTACTGAGCCCACACTCTAAAGCCTGTGCGCCACAACTAGGAGACCTCTGCAACGAGAAGCCTGTGCACTGCAAGTACAGAGTAGCCCCCACGCTCACAACTAGAAAAATCCTGCACAGCAATGAAGACCCACCAAGCCAAATAAACAAATCTTCCAAAAAAAAAAAAAATGAGATTGGTGGGGTATCCATGTGCCTGATTCAGCAGTGACCAAAATTTTCTCAGAGTGATTCCCACCACCTTTTAGTGACAGACCCCACTGACCTGTCTGTCAATCACAGATATTTACAAGTTCCCCACCAACTCCTGCAGAAATTTTTTGGTCATGAATGTATCTCAGTTATTTTTAAAGTTTCTTGCTCTTTCACAGGTAAATGATGAGTTCTATACCATTGAGCCGACAGAGATTTATTTCTTCTGTATGTAAACATTTCTAATCCTTCCACCTCCCCAAAGGAGAACTGCAAACATAACTAACTCATCTCTTTCCTTTCTTCCCTCATGAAAAATTCATCAGCAAATCATGTTTGTCCCCACCTTCACATTCTACCCTAAATACATCTGCTTCTCACCATCTCTACTATGACAGCCGCTCGTCTCTCACTTGAACCAGAACAATAGCCTTCCAACTGGTCTCCCTGCTTTCACTCTCTATAATAATAGTGTCCAACAGAACTTTCTGCAATGCTGAAAAAATTCTATATCTACATTGTCCAATATGGTTGCCATTAGCCACGTGCAGCTATTTAAGTCTGTCTGGTTCAACTGCAGACTTAAATTTTAATTTAAACTTGAACAGCCACTTAAGGTTAGTGGCAACAATACTGGACAGCACAGATAAATAACACTCGTCAAATCACACAATTTACCTGCTTAATATCTTTCACTGCAATTAAAATATAAAGTCCCTGACTGGCCCACAAGGTCCCTCATGGTCTGGCCTCTGCCTACCTTCTCCCCCTAGCTCAATACACTCCAGGCACAAGTCAAGTTAAGCCAGTCCCTCAAATACATCACATTCACTATCTCTGGCATTTGCTGCTCCTTCTTCCATGGATCCTCACGTAATCAACTCCTTCTCATTCAAATTCCTGCCAAACGTTATCTCTTCAGAGAGCCTTCTCTGGCAGCACCCCTAGTCTGTCCTAAATCCTATCACATTTAACACATTGTAAGAAACACTTACAACATTTATCATAAACTGAAACAATTTGTTTCCATGTATTTGTTTTTAAGTTTGATTGTGTCCTCTAGAAAAAAAAATTTTTTTAAAAAGCCCACTACACTCAGGGACTTGGTTTATTTATCACTCTCCTAGTGTCTTGAATGAATTAGGGACCCATTAGGTGACAGTCCAGTAGTCAGTGTTTCTTAGAAAAGGAGAGAATTAACATGTTGTTTTTTCTATGTCTGAACAATTATTGACCACAGGCAACATGTCCTAAAAGGGAATGAACCGGGCCCTAACTGATGGGCTCAGAATTACTCTGAGAGGTGTGAGAGCTGTGGAAATCATTTAGCCTTTCTTTCTCTTTCTCCATAAGATTCTATTTCTTCTCACTGCTGACAAAAGAAACAATCTCTAGTGAGAATGAAATGATGGAGGCTATTTGAAATACTCCCACCTCTCTGAACACAGTGAATGTGAATGAACAATCTCAGGAAAAGTCTTCACAAAGCTAGTTGCTCACTGACCACCCTTCGGGAAGAATTATGGATTGACCACTGCATTAAGGGGTAATTTGAAATACTCCCAACTCTCTGAACACAGTGAATATGAATGAACAATCTCAGGAAAAGTCTTCACAAAGCTAGTTGCTCACTGACCACCCTTCGGGAAGAATTATGGATTGACCACTGCATGAAGGGGCAAGGTCTATAGAAACTAATGAAGCTTTCAAGGTAAGCCCATGCTATTGGAATGAGGAACCGCTGAGACACAAATCTGCATCTCAGCACTAACTCACCTGCAAGCTCTTTGATTTCCTGAAAGATCTTTCGTGAAGATACGCATGCTTACTAAACCTTTCTTGACCTAGTCCAGGCTGAGGATAAAACCAAAAAGCCTAGGGATTTAGCATTTTAATCATGTACTTTCACATGTCAGTACCTTTAAGGTAGGCTCACACAGAGTGATCATGAAGTAGTTAAACAGCAAAATCCCCGACTTCTGTAGTCAGTGAAGAGTGTCTGAGATAGAATCTCATAGGGTCAGGACTTCTGTGTGAAGAGGGGGACATTTCAAGGCAAAGACTCATCATTCATTCATTTCCTTCAATAAACATTTAGGAAGCTCCTGCTGTGTGCCAGTAACTTAGGAGAGGGATGGGGTAACGGAGACAAATACAATGCAGCCTCTGGGTTTTGACCTGGGACAATGCCCTATCACTGTTCTGATATCAGATAAGCCCTCCCCCAGAGCCACAGGGCTGGCCGATGACCGGGCACCACGCCCCTGTCCTCAGTCAGAGGAATTTTTATCGGGGACAAATAGAAAAGACTGCCATTTGTCTCTGGGGACACCTTTCTGGAAACCCAGTACCATCATGGCTAAACTGTCCATCATGTGGAAGAACACTGTCTGCAGTAGGAGGCGAGGAAGCCATTTCAGAGACTCAAGTAAAGGGAGGGAGGAGTGGAAGGAGGGTAAGAGGAAGGCCACTGGGAACTGTTTGCCACTTGGATCCAGTCATGTCAAATACCAGCACCACCCCTCCCTTTTTAAACATCACGTTCATGATCTTGAGCCATAAATCCTGCCCTCCCCAGCACGCACAGTTTTCTTTTCCCTTGTACTGATTTCAGCCACCTGCAGCTGAGAGAATTTAGATAAAGTCAGAGAATATGAGGAGGTCAAGTTAGTACCCAAGCAACCATGTATACAAATAACTGCAAAATTATAATTACATAAATATAATTCTATATAAATTATGTAGGCAAAAATACAATATACAGTCACCGCACATTCTGATCAACTCTGCTTGGATGGTTCCCAGTCCATCAGCTAGGGCTTGGTTTATTCTTTTTTTAGGGAATTCAGTAAATGCTGTCACAGATAAACAGCACACAGTTGCACTCTTATTCAAGACAGGCTTTGTGACACCATATTTAAGCCTGGAAGAGCATAAATCTGCCAAGCTGAGGAACTGCAGAAGATGCAAATGAATAGTGTTAGAAAAATACATACCTATGGTTCAACAGATGTGGTCTACTTGGTGAAGCAGATTAGAGACACACACATTCTTTCCTACTCGTCCTAGTGAGAGGTGGGGTCTAATTCCCCTCTTCTGGATGGGCCTTCCTGACTTGCCTAACCAATAAAATGCAGTAGAAATGATGTTCTAGAGATCTTAGGTCATAAATGGTTGTTGTTTTATGCCACTAAGTTTTGAGATGATTTGTTATGTAGCAATAGATAACCAAAACACTTCCCATAGGAGGAGAGTGGATGTTATGTTGGAGATAAAACTAGAAAAACTGGCAGATCCTGGAGGGTTTGGGTTTTATCTAACAAATCTTGAGAGACCATGAAACACTTGCTTTCTTGAACAATCATTTCAGACAGGATTATGGAGACTGGATTGGAGAGGAACCAATCCAGAGTGGGGGACACCAGTTACAGATAACTACAGTCATCTAGGCAAGAGGTGCGGAGGACCTGGCCTGAAACACTAACAACGGGAACTGACAGGAAAGAGTAGTAACAGGACGTTATGCATAGGCAGAAACCGGGTGCCTACTTATTGATTAGATGAGAAGCTTAAAGGAGTAAGGCAAACATCAAGGTCTGGATGACTGAAGTTGCCATTAACCACGTTAAAAACTATAGAAGGATGACATGATTAAGAGTTCAGTTTTTGACATAATTAACCTGAGGGAATCTGAATGGAGATACTTACTAGACACTGAGGTCACAACGGCAACTAAATACTCACTCACACAATGTTTTGCTCAGTGTCTATCTTTCCCGGCTAGATTTTGAGCAGAGATTATTTTCCTTACTGATCACTAAATACCCAGCATCTGGCTGCCAGTGTGTCTAGGGTATAGCCAGTTTTCAAATAATATTTGTTGAACTAATGAATCAATGAAATGAAGTCCAGCAGGGGACTCTAATCACCATGATTGTCAACTTTAAATATTGAACTTATCTGGATACCTTTCAAAGTCATTGATGCTTGGGTTACCCCTCTCCACACCCCAGAGGTTCTGATTAAATTGGTTTTGGCTGCAGCCTTGGATTAGCACTTTTGAGACTACCCAACTGATTTTGATGAACAGTCAATACCGGATGCACAGATCTAGGCATAATCTGCATACTAACAGCTATGACTTTAAAGTTGTTCCTGTCCCAGAAAAAAGCTAAGGTGGACTATAAAACTCTTTCTAATATAAAATCACTTCCCACAGTTTCTGTCCACAAAACACAGAGTCGAGGAGCAAAAAAATCAGAGCTCTTAGCAGGAATCCAGGAGGCAGTAGCAAGCATTTTGCCATGTGACAGTTAAAAGAACTAAAACCTCCTTAAATTTCAAAATTACACAGAATTATGCAGTAGATAATAGAAACAGCATTAGCCAGACACATAGAAACCACAGAAATATGGTTGTGGGCTTCAAACAACACCATTAAAGAAAATGAAAGAAAATTCACACAGTGGAAGAAACAAAACTCTATCTGGTAAGGGGCTTGTATCCTGAAAACAAACCTTATAACTCAATATTGAGAAGAAAAGTAACCTAATTTTAAAAATAAGCAAATAGTTTCACCTACCTTCTGTATGATAATGACTCTTTTCATCCGTATCTCCGGCCCAGATCACTCCTTGGAGCCTTTCAGGTCCTTGCAGGACACCTCCAGTAGGATAGTCTGTGAGACAAATAAAAACTTACAGACTCCAAACTGAATTAACTGTGGGTCCCCACCAAGCTGTCCATCTCATAATCTTGAGTTATCTTCTGTCCCCTCTCTTCTCTCATCTCCTATATCCATCAATCACTGAGTCTTAGTCAATTATGCTCAGAATGACCCACAATGCCACTCCTCCATTGGCTTCTATGCAGAAATTCACCTTTTGTTCTCCCTTTTCCCCTAGTCAACTCCTACTGGCTGACCTTAAAGGTTCAGTCATCGTGCTTCATGAAAGCCTTCCTTGAGGTCCCCGTGGCTGTCCCACACAGCTGAGGCGGTGTCCCTGCGCTGCGTTTCTTGATTCAGTATGTTATGCTTTATAGCATTCTTCACATCCTTTTTAAAGCTTGGGCTTTTTTTTCAACTGATTTCCCTCACTGGACTAAAAACTCCCTAAAGACAGAATCTGTTTCATTCATCATGGGCCTCCATTACACATAGCTCCACAAACCCAGCATATAGTCATTCTTGAACTCAGTTTCAAGGAAGACTGGAAATAAAGTCCATATTAGTTAAATGTGAGAGCTCATATATAAAAGTCTTCCCAAAGTGTGCTCCATGAAATGGTACTTCTTTGGAGGTGGGAGGAAATATGATCAAATAAGTTTGAGAAACAAAAGACACTGTTTTCTTCCTCTTGAAGATTCACTGTGTTTTCTAGCATATCAAATACTATGAGAAATCCTTCAATACAGAAGTCCTTTTAAATTTTTCATCTGGCTTCCCAAGCATATTGAACATGGGGTCATTTGTTAATATTCTATAGAGCTGTTGGTCTGCCACTTCTCTTAGAATGCCAGACCAGTTCATCTCATCCTTCTTTTGGAGAAAATTCTCCCCTCCCCCTAGATCAGGATGTGTAACATTTTTCCGTCAAGGATCAGAGAATATTTTAGACCCGGCCACATATGTCTGTATCACATATTCTTCTTTGTTCACTTGTTTCCCCTCCAATTCTTTAAAAATTAAAAAAAAGAAAACACATCCTTTGCTCAATGACCTGTGTGCTAGAAGGTCATGCTGCTGCTGCTGCTGCTGCTGCTGCTGCTGCTGCTGTTGCTGCTGCTAAGTCGCTTCAGTCATGTCCGACTCTGTGCGACCCCATAGACGGCAGCCAACCAGGCTCTGCCGTCCCTGGGATTCTCCAGGCAAGAACACTGAAGTGGGTTGCCATTTCCTTCTCCAATGCATGAAAGTGAACAGTGAAAGTGAAGTTGCTCAGTCGTGTCCGACTCTCTGCAACTCCATGGACTGCAGCCTACCAGGCTACTCCGTCATAGTTGCCCACAAATGTCCCAGATTCACATGGGTATCATTTGGATTACCACTCTTCTGGCCACAGTTATTTATTTGGTCTTGAGATGGATACATAATCCCAGTTGTGACAATTAGAATCTTTTCCATGGAAAAATTAGACTATGACTAAGAAACATCTGATTGCTCTTTTAAAATGAAGAGAGGCAACTTAAGAATAATTAGCAATAACTGTGTTCTGCCGTGTGGCCTGAAAATGGAAGATGAGACCTTGATAAGTGATAAGAATGAGGGCAACTGAGAAGGAGATATAAACAGAGGATAGAGAATTTCCAGTGTTTGTGTTCAGTGCTTCACAAGTGGTTTCTGTCATTTGCAACCAAGAGATCTAATAAATTCACTTTGAGAAATTAGAAAAAGAAAAGAGGGAAAAGATTTCAACAGACATTTCTCCAAAGAAGAACATACATATAGTCAATAAACATAAAAAAGAAGCTCAACATCATTAGTCATCATGTAAACACAAATCAAAACTGCAATGAGATACCATTTCACAAATGTTAGGATTCCTGAAACAAAATAATAATAACAAAATAACAAGTTGGGCAAAATTGCTGAGAAATTAAAGCCATTATATATTGCTAGCAGCAATATAAAGTGATATTAGCCACTTCTGAAAACAGTTTCACAAAACATTAAACACAGAGTTTCTATATGACTCAGCAGTTCCATTCCCAGGTATCAACACAAGAGAAATTAATGTTTCATGCAAAAACTAGTACTTAAATTTGTTCATAGCAGCAAATTCATAACAGCCAAAAAGTGAAAACAATCTAACTGTCTACCAGCAAGTCAATGGATAAATAAAATGTAGTATACATCTATAATGAAACAACATTCAGCAATTAAAAAGGAAAAAGCAGATTAGAGCAATGAAAATTCTCTATGATTTTATAATGATGGATATATGTCAATATGTAGTTGTTATTGTTTAGGTGCTAAGTCATGTCCAACTCTTTGCGACCCCTTGGACTGCAGCATGCCAGGCTTACCTGTCCTCTACTATCTCCCAGAGTTTGCTCAAGTTCATGTCTATTAAGTGGGTGATGCTATCTAACCATCTGTCAGTACACATGTGTCCAAACCCAGAGAATGTACAGCACCAAGAGTGACCCTATAAACGATGGAAAACTCTGGGTGATTACATGTCAAAACAGGCCCATCCCTGGTAACATTGTACAATGTACAAAAGTACAACAGTACAATACACCAAATTACCATTCTGGTGAGTAACGCTGATAATGCAGGGACACTATAAATGTATGGAAGCAGGAGATATATGAGAAAACTATCTTCCTCTCAATTATGTTGCGACACTAAAACTTCTCTAAAAAGTAAAATCTTTTTAAAAATACAGAGTTGATAAATTAGATATTTGGGATAACTAAACTGACAATTTTGGGGCTCCAAAATCACTGCAGATGGTGATTGCAGCCATGAAATTAAAAGACACTTAGTCCTTGGAAGGAAAGTTATGACCAACCTAGATAGCATATTCAAAAGCAGAGACATTACTTTGCCAACAAAGATTCATCTAGTCAAGGCTATGGTTTTTCCAGTGGTCATGTATGGATGTGAGAGTTGGACTGTGAAGAAAGCTGAGCACTGAGGAATTGATACGTTTGAACTGTGGTGTTGGAGAAGACTCTTGAGAGTCCCTTGGACTGCAAGGAGATCCAACCAGTCCATTCTAGAGGAGATCAGTCCTGGGTGTTCTTTGGAAGGAATGATGCTGAGGCTGATACTCCAGTACTTTGGCCACCTCATGCAAAGAGTTGACTCATTGGGAAAGACTCTGATGCTGGGAGGGATTGGGAGCAGGAGAAGAAGGGGATGACAGAGGATGAGATGGCTGGATGGCAACACCGACTCGATGGATGTGAGTGTGAGTGAACTCTGGGAGTTGGTGATGGACAGGGAGGCTTGGTGTGCTGCAATTCATGGGGTCACAAAGAGTCAGACATGACTGAGTTACTGAACTGAACCAAACTGAAAACTAAAATGGACTGGAATGGGTGAATTTAGCTCCGATAGATGACCATTATATCTACTACTATGGGCAAGAATCCCTTAGAAGAAATGGATAGCCATCACAGTCCAAAAGAGAGTCCGAAATGCAGTACTTGGATGCAGTCTCAAAAACAACAAAATGATCTCTGTTCGTTTCCAAGGCAAACCACTCAATACCACAGTAATCCAAGTCTATGCCCTGACCATAATGCTGAAGAAACTGAAACTGAAAGGTTCTCTGAAGACATACAAGACCTTCTAGAACTAACACCCCCAAAAGATGTCATTTTCATTATAGGGGACTGGAATGCAACAGTAGGAAGTCAAGAAACACCTGGAGTAATAGGCAAATTTGGCCCTGGAGTACGGAATGAAGCAAGGCAAAAGCTAATAGAGTTTTGCCAAGAGAACGCACTATTCATAGCAAACACCCTCTTCCAACAACACAAGAAAAGACTCTACACATGGATATCACCAGATGGTCAATACCATAATCAGACTGATTATATTCTTTGCAGCCAAAGATGTAGAAGTTCTATACAGTCAGGAAAAACAAGACCAGGAGCTGACTGTGGCTCAGATCATGAACTCCTTATTGCCAAATTCAGACTGAAATTGAAGAAGTAGTGAAAACCACTAGATCATTCAGGTATGACGTAAATCAAATGTCTTACAATTATACAGTGAAAGTGAGAATTAGATTCAAGGGATTAGATCTGATAGACAGAGTGCCTGAAGAACTATGGACAGAGGTTTGTAACATTGTACAGGAGGCAGGGATCATGACCATACCCAAGGGAAAGAAATGCAAAAAGGCAAAATGGTTGTCAGAGGAGGCCTTACAAATAAATAGCTGTGAATAGAAGAGAAGTGAAAGGCAAAGAGGAAAAGGAAAGATATACCCATTTGAATTCAGAGTTCCAAAGAATAGCAAGGAGATATCAGAAAGCCTTCCTCAGTGATCAGTGCAAAGAAACAGAGGAAAACCATAGAATGGGAAAGCCTAGAGATCTCTGCAAGAAAATTTACCAAGGGAACATTTCTTGCAAAGATGGGCACAGTAAAGAACAGAAATGGTATGGACCTAACAGAAGCAGAAGATATTAAGAAGAGGTAGCAGAAGAATACACAGAAGAACTGTACAAAAAAGACCTTCATGATCCAGAGAATCACGATGGTGTGATCACTCACCTAGACAGACATCCTGGAATATGAAGTCAAGTGGGCCTTAGGAAGCGCCACTACAAACAAAGCTAGAAGAGGTGATAGAATTCTAGTTGATCTATTTCAAATCCTGCAAGATGATGCTGTGAAAGTGCTGCACTCAACATGCCAGCAAATTCAGAAAACTCAGCAGTGGCCACCGGACTGGAAAAGGTCAGTTTTCATTTCAATTCCAAAGAAAGGCAATGCCAAAGAATGCTCAAACTACCGCACAATGCACTTATCTCACATGCTAATAAAGTAATGCTCAAAATTCTCCAAGCCAGGCTTCAACAGTACATGAACCATGAACTTCCAGATGTTCAAGCTGGATTCAGAAAAGACAGAGGAACCAGAGATCAAATTGTCAACATCTGCTGGATCATCAAAAAAGCAAGAGAGTTCCAGAAAAACATTTACTTCTGTTTTATTGACTATGCCAAAGCTTTTGACTGTGTGGATCACAACAAACTGTGGAAAATTCTTAAAGAGATGGGAATAGCAGACCTCCTGACATGACTCCTGAGAAATCTACATGCAGGTCAGGAAGAAACAGTTAGAACTGGACATGGAATAACATACTGGTTCCAAATAGGAAAAGGAGTACGTCAAGGCTGTATATTGTCATCCTGCTTATATAACTCATATGCAGAGTACATCATGAGAAATGCTGGGCTGGATGAAGCACAAGCTGGAATCAAGATTGCAGAGAGAAGTATCAATAACCTCAGATATGCAGATGGCACCACCCTCATGGCAGAAAGTGAAGAAGAACTAAAGAGCCTCTTGATGAAAGTGAAAGAGGAGAGTGAAAATGTTGGCTTAGAACTCAACATTCAGAAAATTAAGATCATGGCATCTAGTCCCATCATTTCATGGCAAATAGAGGAGGAAACAGTGGAAACAGTGTCAGACTTTATTTTGGGGGGCTCCAAAATCATTGCATATGGTGGCTGAAGCCATGAAATTAAGAGACACTTGTTTTTTGGAAGAAAAGTTATGACCAACCTAGACAGTAAATTGAAAAGCAGAGACATTACTTTGCCGACAAAGGTCCGTCTAGTCAAAGCTAATTTTTTCCAGTAGTCATGTATGGCTGTGAGAGTTGGACTATAAAGAAAGCTGAAGAATTGGTGCTTTTGAACTTTGGTGTTAGAGAAGACATTTGAGAGTCCCTTGGACTGCAAAGAGACCAGTCCATCCTAAAGGAAATCAGTCCTGAATACTCACCGGAAGGACTGACGCTGAAGCTGAAACTCCAACACTTTTGCTACCTGATCCAAAGAACTGACTCATCTCAAAAGATTCTGATGCTGGGAAAGATCGAAGGCAGGAGGAGAAGGGGATGACAGAGGATGAGATGGTTGGATGGCATTAGCAACTCAATGGACATGAGTTTGAGTAAACTCCGGGAGTTGATGATGGACAGGGAGACCTGGCGTGCTGCAGTCCCATGGGGTCACAAAGTCAGACACAACTGAGCGACTGAACTGAACTGAAACTGACATTACTGTATATAAAACAAACAACAAGACCAACTGTATAGCGCAAGGAACCAAGGAACTATATTCAATATGTTGTAATAGCTTATGGTGCTGGAGAAGATTCTTGAGAGTCCCCTGGACAACAAGGAGATCAACCCAGTCAATCCTAAAAGAAATCAACCCTGAATATTCACTGGAAGGACTGATGTTGAAACTGAAGCTCCAATACTTTGGCCACCTGAAGCAAAATGCTGACTCACTGAAAAAACCATGATGCTGGGAATGATTGAGGGCAAGAGGAGATGGAGGAGACAGAGGATGAGATGGTTAGATAGCATCACTGACTCAATGGACATGAGTTTGAGCAAACTCCAGGAGATAGTGAAGGACAGGGAAGCCTGGCATGCAGCAGTTCATGGGGTCACAAAGAGTTAGATTCAACTTAGCAACTAAACAACAGCAACTTGTAATGGAAAAGAATCTTAGAGCATATACACATATATATGTGTAACTGAATCACTTTGCTGTGCACCTGAAACTAACGCAACATTTTAACTATACTTCAATTTTTTTAATGGTTAAAAAACAAAAAAAAAGGTTAACAGCAGGTACACAATAAAGCATTTCTATATGTTTCCATCTTTATTAAGTTCAGAAACTGGCCAAACTAATCCATGATATTATTAAGGATATTAGTTTCTTGTAAGGAAGGGCTAAATTTGGAAATAGTGCATCAAGGGGGCTTTTAGGATCCTAGTAATGTTCTATTTCTTCATGTGTCTAGTGGTTTCATGAAGTATTCACTTAAAAACTTTTTACTGTGTCTAAAATATGTGCATTTTTCTGTAGGTTATACTTTAAAATAAAAATGCATTTTTAAAAGGGAAAAAAAGGAACAAAGTACTGATACATGCTACAATATAGATGAACCTTAAAAATACTATACTAAGTGAAAGAAGTAATATATAAAACATCACTTCTTATTTGATTCCATTTATATGAAATATTTTGAAAAGACAAATCTTTGGAGGCAGAAAGTAATAGTGGTTACCTGGGCGTGGTGATGGAAATGAGAGTGATTACAAATAGGCATGAAATTTCTATTTGGAGTGATGGAAATGTTCTAAAATTAGACTATAGTGATAGTTGCACAACTTTGAGAATATACTTTAAAAACTGTACACTTTAAATAGCACAATTTATGGCATATTAATTATAATCTCAATAAAGTTGTGAAAATACAGATGAAATGGTCAAATTCCTTGAAAAAGACAACTTACCAAATCTAATACATGAAATTGTTACTATATGCAGATAGCATGACCATATATAGAAAAACCTAAAAAAAAAAAAAGAAAGAAAGAAAAGAGAAAAACCTAAGGACTCCACACAAAAACTACTAGATCTAATAAATGAACTCAACAAAGTAGCAGGATACAAGATTAACATTCAAAAGTCAATTGCATTTCTTTACACTAATAATGAAATATCAGAAAAGGAATGTAAAAAATACCTTTTAAAATAGCAATCCCCCCCCCCCCCAAAAAAAAACAATTCCCAGGATGGCATATACCTGGAGAAAACTATAATTCAAAAAGATACATGCACCTCTATGTGTATAGCAGCACTATTCTCAATAGCCAAGACATGGACACAACCTAAATGTCCACTGAGAGATAAATGCATAAAGATGTCGTACAGATATACAATGTAATTCTACTCAATCATAACATGTGGAATCTAAAATATGGCACAAATGAACCTATCTACAAAACATAAACAGACTCACAGACACACAGAACAGCCTTGTGGTTGTCAAGGGGGAGTGGGTGGAACAGGGATGGACTGGGAGTTTGGGATTAGCAGATGTTTACATATAGGATGAGTGAACAACAGGTCTTACTGTACAGCACAGGGAACTATATTCAATAATCCCGTGATAAACAATACTGTGAAAAATATTAAAAAAGAATGTCTACATATACATAACTGAGTCACTTTGTTGTACAGCAGAGATTAGTACAACATTGTAAATCAACTATCCTTCATTAAGATAAATAAAATTTCTTTAAAAAGAAATAGAAGGTCTGAATGAAATTAAAGATCAATGACACATATCCTTAAGCAAAAACCTTCCCACAAAGAAAATTTCAAGTCAAGACAGCTTGCAGTAGATTCTTCTGAACACTTAAAGAAAAAATAAAACCAATATTACAAACAAAAAACTCGCTCAGGGACTAGAGAAGAGGAATATTTTTCAACTCTTTCTAAGATTAGCATAACCTTGGAGTTTCCTTCTATCACTAAGATTACTGAGCATTTAATTGTTAAATTTTATATAAAATTTTTTCTGCCTCTGTTGAGATGA
This sequence comes from Budorcas taxicolor, assembly GCF_023091745.1. NCBI lineage: Eukaryota > Metazoa > Chordata > Mammalia > Artiodactyla > Bovidae > Budorcas > Budorcas taxicolor. The sequence goes on from NC_068914.1 coordinate 29,956,540, forward strand.
TTATATGGAGTTTTCTCCTTTATGTAAAAATGATAATATATTATGACAAAAAGCCTTCCCAGGTGGCTCAATAGGAAAGAATTCACCGGCCAGCACAGGAGGTACAGGAGATATAGGTTCAGTCTCAGTTGCGAGGATCCCCTGGAGAAGGGAATGGCAACCTGCTCTAGTATTCTTGCCTGGCGCTTTCCAAAGACAGAGGAGCCTGGCAGGCTACAATCCGTGTGATCACAAAGAGTCGGACACACCGCTGAGTACACGCATACACGTTACGATCAAGTGGAATTTACGCCAAGAATGTAATCTTAGAATAAGAATAAAAATTACAAGTTATAAAAGACTATTAAATTAGACTTTACTAAATTTAAAGAATTTCTGTCCAAAAAAGAAATAACAATTGTTGGCAAGGATATAGGGAAAAGGGAACCCTTGTGCACGGTTGGTGGGAATGTAAATTGGTGCAGCCACTATAGAAAACAGTATGGAGGTTTCTCAAAATTTTTTAAATAACTAGGATATGGATCCACATGATCCAGCCTCTCAGTATTTATGCAAAGAAAATGAAAATATTAACTAGAAAAGATATATGCACTCTCATGTCCATTGCAGTGTTATTTACAAAGCCAAGATATGGAAACAATCCAGGGATCCATCAGTGGATGAATGGATAGAGAAATTCTTGCCATTTGTGACAACATGAATGAGGGTATTATGCTAAGTGAAATAAGTCAGACAGAGAAAGACAAATATTGTATGATCTCATTTGTATGAGGAACTGAAATTAAAAAAAATAATTTTAAAAAAAAACCACCAAGCTTATAGATACAGAGAAAAGATTCGTGGCTGCCAGAGGTGGTAGTTAGGGAAGGTGGGCAAAATGGGTAAAGGGGGTCAAAAGGTACAAACTTTCAGTTATAAAATAAGTCAATCATAGGGATGTATGGAAGTCATGCCTGCCGTGTATTTACAGATAGTGAGTAAGCTGATAATACTGTGTCGTATATTTGAAAGTTGCTAACAGAATAAATTTTAAAAGTTCTCATCACAAGAAAAAAAACTGTAACCAAGACTTCCCTGGTGGTTCAGTGGTTGAGAGTCTACCTACCAACGCAGGGGATTGATCCCTGGTCTGGGAAGATTCCACATGTCACAGGGTGACTAAGCCCATGAGCCACAGAACCAGAAGCCCAGGCATCTAGAGCCTGTACTCTGCAGCAAAAGAAGTCACCACAACCAGAAGCCTACACACTGCAACGAAGAGAAGCCCCTGCTCACCACTAGAGAAAGCCCCATGGGAAACAGTGAAGATCCCGTACAGCAAAACAAAAAGGAAACCAAACTGTAACCATGTATGTTAACAAATATTCACCAGACTTATCGTGGTGCTCATTTTGCAACACATAAAAATATAACATTACACACCTGAAACTAACATAATATTTATGTCAATTAGACCTCAATTTAAAAAACTAAAAAAAAAAAAATAAAAGAATGAAAAGACATGGAAACAATCCAGGGAGCCATCAATAGATGAACAGATTAAAGAAAATCTTGCAATTTGTGACAACATGGATGGATATACTAACGGAAAAAACACTAACCCTAATAAAAACCAGTATAACAACATTAACAGCAAACATACACATTTTTTAAAGATCGCTAGAAATAGTTACTGTGTAATAACAAAAGTTTCAATTAATTAGGAAGATATAATTTCAATATTATATGCATAACATTACGACATATATAAATCAAGAACTTGACGTATCACAAAAGGATAAATACACCATCAAGTTAAGCAATTTCAACCTGGCAAACACTACCTCATCCAGTGATATACCATGTTGCCATCATATAACCCTGGTATGATGTGATGAGTAGAGCATTTCACCTTTGTGACCTTCCTCATCAAACCTATAACTCCAATCTATGAGAAAAACATCAGACAAACAGAAACTGAAAGACATTCTACAAAACATCTGTTTAGTATTCCTCAAAACTGTCAGTCATCCAAAACATAGAAAGACTAAGAAATTGTCACAGAACAGAGCATACCAGGAGACAAGATGACTACATGCAATCAGGTACCCCAAATGGAATTCTGAAACAGAGTAAAAGACATCAGTGGAAAATGATTGAAATTTAAATGATTCTAGAGTTTAGTTAATTGTAATGTATTAATGTTGGTTTGCTAGTTGTGACAAAGGCACCATGGTAAGTTAAGATGTTAATGCTGGGGAAAACAGGGTAAGAGATATACAGGAAATCTCTGTACTAAATCTACAAGTTTTATGTATATCTAAAACTATTCTAAATTGCAAGTTTATTTTTTTAATTTCTGTTCATCAAAAGACAACATTAAAAAAAAAAAAGACCACTAAGGGAAGGAAAAGACAAAAACATTGGGAGAAAATATTTGCAATAAATACATCTAATAAAGAACTCAATTCTTTTTTAAAAAACCATATATAATATATACCATATAGTTCAGTTCAATCGCTCAGTTGTGTCCAACTCTTTGCAACCCCATGAACCACAGCATGCCAGGCCTCCCTGTCCATCACCAACTCCCAGAGTTTACCCAAACTCATGTCCATTCAGTCGGTGATGCCATCCAACCACCTCATCCTCGGTCGTCCCCTTCTTCTCCTGCCTTCAATCTTTCCCAACATCAGGGTCTTTTCAAATGAGTCAGCTCTTCATTTCAGGTGGCCAAAATATTGGAGTTTCAGCTTCAGCATCAGTCCTTCCAATGAACACCCAGGACTGATCTCCTTTAGGATGGACTGGTTGGATCTCCTTGCAGTCCAAGGGACTCGCAAGAGTCTTCTCCAATGCCACAGTTCAAAAGCATCAGTTCTTCTGCATTCAGCTTTCTTTATAGTCCAACTCTCACATCCATACACGACTACTGGAAAAACCACAGCCTTGACTAGGTGGACCTTTGTTGACAAATTAATGTCTCTACTTTTTAATATGCTGTCTAGGTTAGTCATAACTTTCCTTCCAAGGAGTAAGCGTCTTTTAATTTCATGGCTGCACTCACCATCTGCAGTGATTTTGGGGCCCCCAAAATAAAGTCTGTTACTGTTTCCACTGTTTCCCCATCTATTCGTCATGAAGTGATGGGACCAGCCCAGCGTTTCTCATGATGTACTCTGTGCGATGGCACAGGAGAAGCCGAAAGGAGCTCCCTACGCCCAAGGAATGGAGCAGCAGCTGCGCTTTGCTTGAGTAGCCGTGAAGAGATACCCCATGTCCAAGCTAAGAGAAGCCCAAGTAAGACGGTAGGCGCTGAATCAGGGCATCAGAGGGCAGACAGACGGAAACCACAATCACAGACAACTAGCCAATCTGATCACACTGACCACAGCCTGTCTAATTCAATGAAACTAAGCCATGCCATGTGGGGCCACCCAGGACGGATGGGTCATGGTGGAGAAGTCTGACAGAATGTGGTCCACTGGAGAAGGGAATGGCAAACCACTTCAGGATCCTTGCCTTGAGAACCCCATACCATATAGACATAGACACAAATGTGTGTGTGGGTTGGTGGGGGTGGGTGGGTACATGCATGCTCAGTTGCTTCAGTTGTGTCTGACTTTTTGCTATCCCATGGACTGCAGTAGCCAAGCTCCTCGGTCCATGAGATTCTCCAGGCAAGAATACCAGAGTGGGTTGCCATTTTCTCCATATATATACATATATACACATACATACATACATCCAGTGGTATACCATGGTCAGGGCAGTGGGAAAGTATGCCGTGGGTACAGACAATAAAATGGTGTATTGTTTGTAGAGAAGGTAAAAGCAATAATTAAACTGACTGAAAGTCATTCTATACTTTACTACCATGACTAGAAATTTCAAACAATGTCAATAAAATACTCATCTAGAAAAACAAACAAACAAATTTGTTAATGTCCACAGACCTCAAGTAGCCTAAGATCCTGTCAGAGAGTCTATGGGGTAAACAATTGTCATAATAGTATAAAACATTATTTGCCTTCTCACTGTGTTAACTATGTGCACTGATGATCCAGAAGCAATGGCAAGTAAAACTGCTCACTCCTCAGCACCAGTCAGGGCAGTGTCACAGACTGAACTGGAACATTGTATTCTTCACCACTAAACACAGTCAACAACAATAAAAAAACAAAAACCTAGCCTCACTGAAAAATAGCCCTAATGAAACAGTAAACATTTAACTAAATCTTGACCCTTGAGCACTCATCTTTTTTCTGTAATGGAAAACAAAGCATTTCTGCTGTCTCAATGGTGCTTATTTGAATTGTGAGCTGATTTATCCACTTTTAAATGAAAATACCATTTTGACTTGAAAAGATAACTGAAAGACCAGAGTTAATCAGACCTGGTGATTCAGCAGGCATTTTTCTTGAAAATGAACTGAGTCTGGCATTTCAAGGAAAACAACTTAAATATCTGCTCCTAAGATTTGAGCTTTCAAACCAAATCAAACATTGGAAACACTATGAGCTTGAAAGCTTCTGTGAGAGTATAAACTTCTGATGAGATCAGTGGTGATATTAACAAATGTGATATTTTTGCTATTGTAAAACTAAACGCATCAAAACGAAAAACAAACAAAAACTAAATGTGTCAACATTTAGAAAAGCTGCATTAACTCCAGGAAGTAAGCAATATCTTCCAAATCACCAATGCATAATGCTATGAAGTCATACACAAGTAAAAGCATTCATTCAGAATGTAAGAAAAGACCAACAGATTTTAATATAACAGTATGCAAAGTTCAATTATGTGATTTCAGGAAACGTGAAATTAATGTGTAAGAAACTACTTCCTTTGTCAAGTTTTGATGGAGTATTAAAGAAGAGTACTACATTATTTTTATTATTAAAAATAAAGAGATTATTAAAATACCTTCTCCACCTACACATTTGTATAAAGCTAGATTTGTTTCATATACATTAACTAAAATGACATATTGCAACAGATTGGATGCAGAAGCATCTATGAGACTCCAGTTGCATAAATGTAAAATGATATCATTCTTATATTAAATTTACCTTTATTTCAGGAAATTATTTTTTATGGATGTTACTATGTATGTTAATATACAGTGGATTTATTATATATATCAGACCTGGTGATTCAGCAGGCATTTTTCTTGAAAATGAACTAAGTGAGTCTGACGATCCAGTATATTTACAGAATAGTAAATATACTTTAAGAAGGAAATTTGCTTTTAAATAATTATTTACACTTTTTCTCAGTTTTCATTTCTAATAAGGTCAATGTCAATAGATATAATTCACATAAACAAAAGCAAAGTGGGACTTCGCTGGCAGTCCAGTGGTTAAGACCCCCACGCTCCCACTGTAAGGAGCCTGGGTTCTATCCCTGGTTGGGGAACCGAGATCCTACACTCCCTTTGGCAAGACTGAAAAAGAAAGGGCAAAGAACTCAAAAATTTGTTAGAGTGCAATGAAGTCCTGAGACTAAAAAGTTTGAGCACTGCTTTTCTAGAACAACTGCTATTAATATTATTGAATTTTAGTAATACGTTTAAGCATTAAATTAGCACATATTTATTACTCTCTGTAATGAACATTTATTCTACGTGGAAGTTCATTCAAAGAACTTTACTTCTTCAGTTAGCTCACTACACACAGACTTGTTACATGCATATCATTTCAGAGTAAATTCTCAATTCAGAATCATTTAAGCTTACATCACGCAGTTTCTATCTCCACCTCTGTAGTGTTGAATATTCCTACTTTCAAACAGTGGATTCAAAATAAAATGATAGAACAGTGATCGTAGAGACAAACAGAACTTAAGTACTTTTGTTTAAAATGTAAAACAATGAAATAGTGTAAACTCTTCCATGTAAATTTTTTAAGAATGAGTTTAAGTTCAAGAAATATTTTGCTAAATTTCAATAATGTCTGTAAAACTGAAATGTCTTCTTTCCAAATTGTCCATTGTTTTTAACCTGAAGAACAAATCAAGAAAATAATTATTTTTGTCATAGAGAGGAGGGGAACAATATCCTCGTAGGGCATCATATACACTTGGTCATCATTGCTACCGCAACACTGAATGATAAGATACTGGATATTTTCCCTCCCAAGTTCATTGTCAAAGGCCTTTATTAATGATATCCATAGCACCTATATTTATATGTCCTTTTGTTCTGATCTTTATTCCACTAAAAATTATAACTGTGAGATACATCTATGTTGTTGCAGACACCAGTAGTTCAATTTCTTCAGTTTTCTCAGTCGGGTGTCATTTTTCACAATCTCAATCATGTCAACTCGAGTGAATCCCTCTCAACTCCTTATGCAATTAAGGTGCTCCTTTTCATCTCACAGCACTTTGCAGGTTTGCAACTCGACTAGATCACTTATCACATTGAAGTTAGTCTATTATCTCTTTTAAGTTAGAGAGCTGGGGAACCCCTCTCCTAGCCCAGGGCCTGACACATAATAGGATCTTCTTTATACTATTCAGGTTTCTCCATCGAAGCAGAACCAATAAGAATATAGCTATATCTATTCATATCTATGTCTACAGCTGTCTATCTGGGCTGTCCTGGTGGCTCAGACAATAAAGAATCCGTGTGCAATGCAGGAGACCTGGGTTCGATCCGTGGGTTGAGAGAAGAGAACATCCCTGGAGGAGAGAACAGCTACCCACTCCAGTATTCTTGCCTGGAGAATTCCACTGACAGAGGAGCCTGGCAGGCTCAGTCCATGGGGTGGCAAAGAGTGGGACACAACTGCACGACTTGCATTTTATAGCTGTCTGTCTACACACACACACACACACACACACACACACACACACACACACACACCTATACAGCTAGAAACACAGCCAAGCTGATGATGAAGTCTGGAAGCCTACGAAGGACCAAGACAGCTAATAGTGTAGTTCAAGACCAAATGCCAACAGGCTTAAAACCCAGGAAGAGCCCAGGTTTCAACTCCAAAGGCAGGAAAGAACAGCTATTCGAGTTCGCTCTTATTCAGCCTTTTTGTATTATTTGGGCCTTCTACTAATAGGATGAGGTCCTCCCACATTAGAGAGTAATCTTCTTTACTCAGCCTACTATTCAGCTGTTAAAGTTATGCATAAACATCCTCACAGAAAAACCCAAATAATGTTTAACCAAATATCTGGGCATCCTGTGGCCAAATCAGGCTGACACATAAAATTAACTATCATATTAATTGATGCTTTTCTGTCTGCACTAGTCCTTGCCATCCATATTTCAGAAAAATAAACACATAAAGATCATATTTATAAAGCAGAGTAAAATAAGGCTAATGAGGGGTGTTGAGGATTTGCATTTCACTTTCTCTAAGAGTTCACTTCTTACTTGAGGAATGAGGGATGGATAAGATTTGGATAAGAGAAGACTGTGTTATTTGGGGGGCAGGATATTATAGACAGAAGAAGCAACTTCAACTCAAAAGGCTCTTTTCCGTTTACATTCAGATCACATTTGTAAAGCAAAGTCTGTGTCTAAAGAAGAGTCCTCTGGTACTCAGATAACTAAGCATACAAGGAGCTAACCAACCTGAGAGAAATCCAGAAATTTCTCTAGTGCTAGAATATCCATTGCTGTTACCCTTAAGGATCAGTCTTGGCTCTGAATTAGTTACCATGGAGACCACCTAAATCTTATGATTTTCCTTAGAGATGTCCAAGGAAACTCAGATACCTATTCAGAAGATATTCTAATACATGGCTTCACACCAAAATGAAGGACTAGGTCCTTTGCAGAAAACAAAAGCAATGGTGTTGATGCAAGAACGTGAAAGCTTGTTTCACTGAAAGTGCAAATCTTGCTAAGTAACTATAATCACTATTTGTGTTCTATTTCACTTTTCTGATTTCTAAGTAAAACATGTTTATTTTAGAAAAATACATAAACACACGAACAAGAAACTTAAAATTATCCATAGTCATTTTTCTCCTTTTATGGTGAGAAGAGTATAAAGTAAAACATGAAAGCTTTTTCCTCCTCCCCTCCAACCTCACCAACTCCTTCCCCGAGACAACCATCTTTACTGATTTGATCCTTATCGGCCCTGCCAATTTCTCTCCTGCTTATTCATTCATTTATTAATTCCAGCAAATATTACTGAGTGGGCACCCTGGACCAAGACTCTAAACACCAGATTTAAATGCCAGTGACACAGCTCTAAGATCTCTGTTCCCAGGGGTTACATCATAGTGAGAGAACTCACAATAAACCAGTAAAGAAATACATAAACAGAAAAATACCAGCTAGTAATAAATGTTATAAGATGGCATTATTATACCTGAGATTAAATACAGTGAAGATAAAATCAGCCAAGTGAAGACTGGGGAGATCAGGGAGGGGGGTAGGGAGGATGCAATTCCTTAAAGAAATACAAAAAGGCCAGTCTGGCTCCATAACATGGAGGGAGGGAGAGAGTTAGGAGATGCTGTTGAAGACGTGAGCCAGGGAAACATCATGGAGGATGTGACATCATCCTTCCTTTGGGAAGAAGAATGTCAAAAGAATTCAGCCTTCAAGTGCAAGAGGGAAGACACTGAAGAGCTTTAAGAGGGGAGTGATATGCTCTGATCTATATGTTCTAAATCTTACTCTGGCTTCACCGTGGAGAATATACTAAGAGCAAAGATTCCCAACATGAGGTCATGTGGTACACAGACCCTCCCAAGAAGTCCGCAAATACTATCAGGGGGTTCATTACCTTAAATGGGAGAAAATTACCGGGCCCAGCCCCATAAAGACATAAAAACTCTCAATATGGTTCTATTTTCGTCTGTGCTCCAATTCCTCTTTTCGAAACATCCTCTCTGGTTTCCAGAGTGCCATAGTGGCAGGATTCCCTGTTTTATAAGCAGGCTCTTCCTTTTTTCTGGTTTTTCCCTTAAGATAGTGTTTAAATCTAAACCCTAGTGGAGGCCCACTAACTTAAAAGGCTTAGATTCAAAGACAAACCTAGTCTGACATCAAGTAACCAGACTGAGAGTGACTTTGGGGTCAGGGTAAGAAGAATCACCAGAACTTGAACTCAGCATGTCCACAGTCCACCCCAACTCATCTCAGAGTCTGGTTCCCTGTGAACAACTGCAGAAGAGTCGCAGACTTTTTTTTTAATACCTTATAATAAGACAGGAAAAGGGGACATGGGAAGGACACCTGTAGAGGAAGAAGAAATCAAATGGCTCTTGAAACTGTTTACTCAGAAGTATTTCCCAAACATGGGCACTAGTTAAATATACAAATTCCTGTGCTCCACCCCAGACATACTGACTCAAATTATCTATGGGCTGGGCCCCAAAATCACCTCTAGTGATAATAATCAGCCAATTTGGAAAACACTATATATTTGTGGAGAATAATCTAGAATACCCAAGGAACATGATACCTATCCAAGCCTAGACTGAGAAAACACAACCTTACTCCTTTACCCCTCACACATGGTTTTTGGCTTAAATAATTGTGGGCATTTTCACTGGCATATTATTTAGAAAGGTGACTAGCATATTAATAAATGAAACAATTTATATTCAATAAAACCACTGAGATTTCTGACATTGAAAAAGAGAATGACTTAATTTATCTTCCATTGTACCCTTCAAGATGTAAAATTATTTCTTTTCATGCTGCCAGAACAAGTGGACTCCATTTAGTGTGGCCAAGGACCATACAGTTTATTAAATGACACTTGGAAGCCCTCATAAAAGTAATTAATATATGTGCATTCAATTCAGAGTACAGTCATTTTTGAGACAGTCTATTGTTTCTGTACTCAGAGAACCAACTTTAGTGTGTGTGAGCTTTGTAGGAGAAAGATCTGTTTTTCAAAAGAATCATAGAACATTAGAGAATTAGATTTGGTGATCTCATGCAGCCTCAAGGCTTTAAACCCTATATATATACTGCTAGCTCCAAATTCTATCTCGAGCCCTGACCTCTCCCTGAACCTCAGATTATTATATCCAACTGTTTACATGACATCTACACTTTAATAAGCATTTAAAACTTTACAAACTGAAAGTGAACTTTCAATCTTCCCCACATCCGTCATACTTTTCCACCTCAGTTAATAACATTTTCTCCAGTTGCACAATCACCTTTAATTCTTCTTTCTCTCTCACTCCACATCCAAATCCAAAGAAATCCTTTCTAATTTCCCTTTATAATATATAAATAACCCACCATTTCTCAATACCTTTCCTGTAACCACTCCAAGCTACCATGAGCACTCTCCTGGGTAAGTATAGGAGGCTTTTAACTGACCCTCTTTGCTTCTACATTTGCCCCCTTCCAACTACTTATAAAACAGCAGCTGAGGGGTTCTTATTTAAGTTTTTACTTATTATGGAAGTTTTCAACAAATACAAAAGAAGGGAGAACACCATAATGAAACCCCACACTTACTCATCATCCAGCTTTGACAGCTTTCAGTGCATGGCCATTCTTGCTTCAGCTTTATCACCACCTATTCTCTGTCTGCCACAATAGAACCCTTGTTCAAACCTTCCAATCACTCAAAATAAAATTCAAGGACTTCCCTCGGGGCCCAGTGGTTAAAGTCTGTGCTCCCAATACAGGGGGCCTGGGTTTGATCCCTGGACAGGGAACTAGTTTCCACATGCTGCAACTAAGAGTTCGCATGCCCCAACTAAGATCAAAGACACTGTGAGCTGCAACTAAGACTCGGCAGAGCCAAAAGAAAAAAAATCTTAAAAATATATTTTTTAAAAAATTCAGAATCCTCTAGCAGCGCTCGAGTGTTCTCAGTCTCCCGCACCTGTCTACCCTCACCTGTCACATTAGCTCCCAGCTATCTCTCAATCACATCAGGATGTTCCAGTCTTGGAGGCTTTGTATTTGCTTCCTCTGCCTAGAAGGCACACTCCCCTACTGCTACCTCCCAAAATATTCCCCTGGCAAGCATGTTCCCAGCCTCCCTCAGGTCTTTAGTTTCCTACAGCCTGGTTTCGCTGATTGCCTACACATGGCAAGAATCAAATCAGCCTTTTTGAGTTTTCTACAGATTGACTACTCAGAGTTGAGTTTGAAAGTCCACACTATTCTCCCCTCAGCTACTCATCCATCCATAACTATGTAGATGGGAAGGTCCATCCAGTGACCTCTACCCGATGAGATGCAACTATCCTTTGTTCTCTAGCTGATCTTCCCTACCCAGGGATCGAATGGAAGTCTCCTGCATTGCAGGCAGATTCTTTACCAACTGAGCTATCAGGGAAGCCCTTGTAAAAAGGCACTCTCATCCTTTCCCTGGGTGACTGATATGCTCCCCATCACACTTAGACCAACTGGTGATCAATATACATACTGATTTAAAGAACCACTACATCCAATTCTTCCTGAAGGTTAAAGCAACTCACTTGTCAGCCACAATAAGAACTCTGAATTTTATTCTTAGTGCTGCACTACAACATGGTGAGAGTTCAAGAAATGCTCTTTATTATTAAAGCTGACTTTAACAAATAAAAATCGGTGGTCAATATACTTCATGACACTGAACTATACCCTTTCAAAGTGATTTGAAAGTTAAGTTTCATGTCACGCGTATTGTCTGACAACAAAAACACAAAATCCACACTGGACTCTTCAAGGGACTAGAAGCAGGCACTTAAGCTTCACTAGGCTTGGAGGCTCCCACCACTCCGCCCCCAACTCCCACCCGCACCTCAGAGATCCAGGTGAGCAGAGCTAGAGGCCTGAGGGCAACTACCTCCCTCTCTACACTGCCTCAGGGGATGAACCCGGGCTTTGAGTGTGGGCCCTGTGTGTTTATCTACTCGTACATGCATTCGTTCATGTATTGACTCACCACTTGTGACTCAGTACCCAGGGGAAAGCGGTCGCAGGTCAGCTATGAAGCAGTCGCGTCTGCAGGAGCAAAGCCATCCTTCCCGACATCCTCTGGGTGGGCGTGGTGCCTTCTGGGAGAGGTCTTCCCGCTTGGCACCGCACCTGCGTGGCGCTCTGCCTTGCCTCCCTAGTATCCCTGCCCGTGGGCGGGGTCTGGAGGACACCTCCGCTAATCTTGCTCTCGCATGAAGCTGTAATTCCTTTCTTATATTGTCCAGGCCTCCTAATTTAGGTCCCAAGGCACGGCGGCCAGCCCCATCATTCTACAACATACAAGCCCCATTCCTTAATAATGGCCCTTCCCTACATCATTTTAGCCTCTCCTTGGACTCCCTGGCTTTCTTAAAGCATTCTTAACATTTTTTTAGAGATTTGGATGTGGCAAGCCTGGTGGTAAGTGATTTACATCCATTGTCTGATTAAATTTGTAATAGAATTTTAACTGGTAAGTTAGGAAGCATCTACAGTAATTTCACAGGAAGAGTTGATGGTAATCATTGTTCAGGTTTCTGCAATACTGACAGTAGTCTTAGAAAAATGAGAAATGGAGAGGGAGGGAAGGAAGGAAGAAAAGAAGGAAGGTCATTAGAGCTAAAATTTTTCATAAAATGTGTATGATGAGAGGATTTCAACAAATTCTATGACCAGTATTTGCATGTTATTTTGACAAAATGTTGAAATGTGGTGTGGACTGTGGTACAGAGCAAGGAATGTGTAACTTCTTGAACAAGTACACCTGAAGAATACTCAATGAGTAGACAGTGATTGGTTAATACTGAATAGTACCTATGGGCTAGTCACCAGACTAAATGCTTTATCTGCTTTAATCCCATTTAATCCTCCCTTAGACTCTATAGGTTTATTATAATTCCTGTCTCCTTTACAAATTAGGAAGCTGAGGCATTTATTAGTTAAATAACTTATGCAGTCCACAACTAGTAATCAATAGAAATGGAACTTGGACTCTAACAGATTCCTATCAGTGCACTTAATTGCCTGGCCTACTATCTCAACAGTAACTTGACTGGAGCACTCCGTCCTTATACACTATTAATTTTTATTTATAATTTGGATTAATATATACATGGTGTGCTGATCAAATTTAAGCCTAATCTATAGCAGGGAGGAAGAGCTAAAATTTTAGAAAGGTCAGTCTAGGATTCAAAATTATATCAATAGGCTTTTTGTGGTGCTAGAACAGATAACAGCTGACATTTGCAATTTATTTATGCAGGATTTCTCACCCTCAAGGCAGTTAACATTTGGGGCTGGATAATCGTTTGCTGTGAGGACCTGTCCTGTGCGCTGCAAGATATTTAGCAGCATTCTTGGCCTGGAACACCTGAAGTCAAGTGGACCTTAGGAAGCATCACTACAAACAAAGCTAGTGGAGGTGTTGGAATTCCAGCTGAGCTATTTCAAATTCTAAACGATGATGCTGTGAAAGTGCTGCACTCAATATGCCAGCAAATTTGGAAAACTTGGCAGTGGCCACAGGACTGGAAAAGGTGAGTTTTCATTCCAGTCCCAAAGAAAGGCAATGCCAAAGAATGCTCAAACTACCACAAAATTGCATTCATCTTCAGTTCAGTTCAGTTCAGTTCAGTCGCTCAGTCATGTCCGACTCTTTGCGACCCCATGAACAGCAGCACGCCAGGCCTCCCTGTCCATCACCAACTCCCAGAGTTTACTCAAACTCATGTCCATCAAGTCGGTGATGCCATCCAGCCATCTCATCCTCTGTCGTCCCCTTCTCCTCCTGCCCCCAATCCCTCCCAGCATCAGAGTCTTTCCCAATGAGTCAACTCTTCGCATGAGGTGGCCAAAGTACTGGAGTTTCAGCTTTAGCATCAGTCCTTCCAAAGAACACCCAGGACTGATCTCCTTTAGAATGGACTGGTTGGATCTCCTTGCAGTCCAAGGGACTCTCAAGAGTCTTCTCCAACACCACAGTTCAAAAGCATCAATTCTTCGGCGCTCAGCCTTCTTCACAGTCCAACTCTCACATCCATACATGACCACTGGAAAAACCATAGCTTGACTAGACAGACCTTTGTTGGCAAAGTAATGTCTCTGCCTTTCAATATGCTATCGAAGTTGGTCATAACTTTCCTTACACGCTAGCAAAGTAATGCTCAAAATTCTCCAAGTTAGGCTGCAACAGTATGTGAACCATGAACTTCCAGATATTCAGGCTGGATTTAGAAAAGGCAGAGGAACCAGAGATCAAATGGCCAACATCTGCTGGATCATCGAAAAAGCAAGAAAGTAGAAAAACATCTACTTTTACCTTATTGACCATGCCAAAGCCTTTGACTGTGTGGATCACGACAAACTGTGGAAAATTCTTAAAGAGATGGGAATACCAGACCCCCTGACCTGCCTCCTGAGAAATCTATGTCCAGGTCAAGAAGCAACAGTTAGAACTGGACATGGAACAATGCACTGGTTCCAAATAGGGAAAGGAGTATGTCAAGGCTGTATCTTGTCACCCTGTTTATTTAACTTATATGCAGAATGCAAAATGCATCATGCAAAATGCCAGGCTGGATGAAGCACAAGCTGGAATCAAAAATGCTGGGAGAAATATCAATAACCGCAGGTATGCAGATGACACCACCCTTATGGCAGAAAGCAAAGAGGAAGTAAAGAGCTTCTTGATGAAAGTGAAAGAGGAGAGTGAAAAAGTAGGCTTAAAACTCAACATTCAAAAAACTGAGATCATGGCATCCAGTCCCATCACTTCATGGCAAATAGATGGTGAAACAATGGAAATAGTGACAGACTCTATTTTGGGGGGCTCCAAAATCACTGCAGATGGTGACTGCAGCCATGAAATTAAAAGATGCTTGCTCCTTGGAAGAAAAGCTATGACCAACCTAGACAGCTTATTAAAAACCAGAGACATTACTCTAACAAATGTCCATCTAGTCAAAGCTATAGTTTTTCCAATAGTTGTGTTTGGATGTTAGAGTTGGACCATAAAGAAAGCTGAATGCCAAAGAAGTGATACTTTTGTGCTTTGGTGTTCGAGAAGACTCTTGGCAGTCCCTTGGACTGTAAGGAGATCCAACCAGTCAATCCTAAAGGAGATCAGTCCTGGGTATTCATTGGAAGGACTGATGCTGAAGCTGAAACTCCCATATTTTGGCCACCTAAGGCCAAGAACTGACTCATTTGAAAAGACCCTGATGCTGGGAAAGATTGAAGGCAGAAGGAGAAGGGGATGACAGAAGATGAGATGGTTGGATGGTGTCACCGACACAAAGGACATGAGTTTGAATCAGCTCTGGGAGTTGGTGATGGACAGGGAAGCCTGGCATTCTGCAGTCCATTGTATCACAAAGAGTTGGACATGACTGAGTGACTGAACTGAACTTGGCCTCTATATGCTAGTAATGGCCTCCAGTAGTGACAACCAAAACTGTCTCCAAACACTGCCAGTGTAACTGAGTAGGACCTAATGAGGGCTTCCCAGAATAGACCCCCACCCATGTCCTTTTATTGCTTTTTGTCTGTAGAAAAACTTCAAAGAATAAATTTAATCAGAGAAGTGAGAAAATGCAGAAAAGAAAACAGGCAAGCAAGACAAAATAATAATACTTTAGCCATTGAACAAAGTCAAAGATCTTTAGTTCTTCCTCAAGGACTATAGATAGTATTCTGAGCTGTCCTCTGAATTGCAGATACTGAAACTCCTACTAGGTGAAAGAAGTTAATGGTATGCCACCCAGAAGCATGCAAATCCCAGACCTGTTGGAACCAGAAGGTTAATGACCCTGACTCCCAATTACCTCACCACCAATCAATCAGAGGAAAGTCCACAAGCTGATCATGCCTTGCTATTTGAACACTGTAAAACTCTTCACTATCATTTCTAGGGGCAGGACACAGTTTTCAGGGGATTAGCCCACTGTGACCCCCTTTTGCCTGGCAAAGCAATAAAGCTATTCTTTTCTACTTCACCCCAAAATTCAGTCTTTTAGATTTAATCTGGCACCTTCCAGTGTACAGAGGTCAAATTTCAGCAACACTGAGTGTCACCTGGGAATAAATCACCCCTGGTTAAGAACCACTGATTTAGTCTTTTGCCACATATTGTTTTTATTTAATTCTTGTAATTCAGGTAAGAGGTAGGTAAAGTTGAAATTGAAACCAAAGCTATCTGATTCTGAGTGCCAAGCTCTCATCAAAATGAAACTAAGAGATAAATGTAAATTCCTTCATTTTGAGCCAAACAACAAAAGTATAAGCCCAAGGTGAGAGAATTAGGAGTTAGCACTGGTGGAAGAAAACGTATTTAGATGAGTAAGGACTAAATAATCCTAGCCAACATTTGTCGAGGCCTTATACCTTTTCAGATGTGCTGGGTACACAAATGCATTTAATCCTCACAAGTAGCTCCACAAGATAGATATTATAACCCCTGTTCTGGAGTGCAATAACATTGACGTTTAAGGACATAGCATAACATGGTGGCAGAGGTGAAGTGGCAGTGCCATGTTTTTGAATTCAAGAAGTCTGACTCCAGAGTCAATGCTCTGAGCTACTAAATAATATTTCTCACACACGCATATAAAGGAACCATCGCAATAATGTGTCTGGGAGAAGAATACTAGAGTATATATGTTACCCAACAAAACTAGGTCAACTCACCTGTGCACAGTAAAGCCAATCTACTGACCTCGGGTTGTGATGAATAAAAGTGGTGATAATGCTCAAAAATCCTCAACTCCTGCATAGGTTTGGGTAAAGAGTTTTTATAGATAAAATCTGGGGTTGGCAGAGTGGGGGACGGTCTGCAGGGTATGTGACATTCCTCTGATTTGTTGATTGGGAAGTTACAGAATGGTGTTCCAGGAATATCAATCATTAGTCTTCTGGTTCCAGCCAGTCTGAAGGCCATGGGTTTATGCACAATCTGAAGTTACCACCCTCTATTTGGGGTGTGGGTGTGTGTGGGGGGGGAGGGGGTTCACCTAGTTCCTGTAGAATAACTCAGAAATGTATCTGATTGTTATGTATATCTCTTGAGGGGGAACCAGAAAGCTGCTCCATTGCTGCACTATTATATCCTTTCCTTTGTTTCTGAATTCCCTCACTCTGATTAGTAATTATTTGCATCTGTCCTTTGGAATTCAGGGAAGATCTAGAAGGCTGAAAACTTTTTCCTGTAAACAAGATATGGGGGACACAGAAGTGCTTTTGTGCCCTTGTGTCCCACCAGGTCCTGCTCAGTTTCATCCCCCTTTCTTTGATACTCCTCAATCTTGAGGGAACAGGTGCTGGACCAGAAAGGGAATAACATTTTGGATAGAGAGATTGATTAATTATTAACTTGGCAAAGGAACTCAGTTTTAGGGGGACCTGGGTTCAATCCCTGGGTTGGGAAGATCCCCTGGAGGAGGGCATGACAACCCACTCCAGTATTCATGCCTGGAGAATGCCATGGATAGAGGAGCCTGGCGGGCTACAGTCCACAGGATTGCAAAGAGTTGGACATGACTGGAAGTGACTTAGCATGCACAGTTTCATATTTCATATTTTCATCTCCTGATGGTTAAGATGCACATAATATACAATTATCAGCTGGAATTGCACAGGTCCTTAAGTACTTGAGCTGATTGGAGTCCACATCTCACGGAATGTCAAAGGGGAGTTCTGTAGACTCCACAGTCTCCAGGCTCCAGTGTGTACAAGTTGTTTGTATTTTGCATTGTATCAACACAGATGTTGAACTGAGTTCCTTTCTTAAGTTGGCAAATCATACAATCTGACCCAAAGCTTTCCAGGATACAGTAAACTTCATTAAGATCTGTTATACAGTAAGCATGGCGGCAGATTCTATAATCACATATTAGATATTTCTGTACTGAAATCCCTTCAGACAGGAAAACAGGATTTCCTGGGGTAAGCATCTTTCCTCTCTTCATCCTGTCCTTTCTGAACTACAAATAATCCTTCTTTATTATGGAGAGCAACCTGCTCTTCCCAAAGTGCAAGGGCTTTTTGTTTCTCAAATAGAAAATTTAAAATCTTTATTACACTTGAAATTTCTTCTTTGTTCTTATCCACTGGCTAGACCAGTATTTCTCAACCAAGGCTAACTTTGTCCCTAGGGGACATTTGTAGACAATTTTGTTTGCCACAACTGTGGGAGGGAGGTGTTGTATTACTGACATCTAGTTCATTAAGGCCAGTGATGGTGCTCTACTGCCGGCAACACACAGGACAGTCTCCCACAGCAAAGAATTATCTGATCTAAAATGTTAGTAGTTCCAAAATTGAGGAACTCTGGGCCATTGAAGAACAGAAAGATTTTCCAGAAGAAATGCAAAGATGGTAATGGAAGAACTTAAGACTGTACCAAATGAGGAATGGCTAGCGGAACCGTAATGGTTTAACATGGAAAAAAGGACAACATGGGAGAATTTAAAGGTAAAATTTATTTTTCAGTAGGTTCCAGTAGCTTCTCTGGTGGCTCAGCTGGTAAAAAATCCGCCTGCAAAGCGGGAGACCTGGGTTCTATCCCTGGGTTGGGAAGATCCCCTGGAGAAGGAACAGCTACTCAATCCAGTATTCTGGTCTGGAGTCGCAAAGAGTCGGACATGAATGAGCGACTTTCCCTTCGCAGACTCCACCTATGGCTTGAAATTATGAATATATCACAAAAAAAAAAAAACCCTACATAACTGAATCTCTTATGTCCATTTGGTACCTTTTCTTGTACTGTTTCATTTCTTCCCAAATTACAGAAATATGAAGAAAACTTTCTTTATACACTTCTTACTGTAAGGAAATACTGTGCTGATATTGCCAACATTAAATGTTTTATTATCATTTTGCTTGTGGGGGAATAGAGAATTCAAGGCCCTTAAATTTTTTGATTAGTACTTTCCTGGACAGAAGAAATTTATTCCTAAGTGGTGAGCCATTCCAGAGAACCTTAGAAAAAATTCTCTTAAAAATGACAACTAGGAATTCCCTGACAGTCCAGTGGTTACAACACGGATCTTTCAATGCCAAGGACCTGGGTTCAATCCCTGTATGAGGAACTAAGATCCCACAAACCGCCTTGGCATGACCAAAAAATAATGATAATATTAACCTTTTGGGCACATAATCTTTCCAGAGTAGGTGTAAGTTGGGTGACTGAACAGGCTCCCCTTGTTTTTCAATGTATGTTCTTAGTTCTACTTGAAGGGAAGGTGAAGATGCCCTTTGCCATTCTATCAGTTTTGCTGTTTAATACTTGTATTAAAAATGAGAATTTAATCCAGTGCAATTGATTTCTTAGGAAATGATTTGAGCATAATGCAGATTTGGAATTTGTGTGCAATTTTGTCCATGAAAACACTGGGTGAATATAGAAAACTGCACGCAGCTGAACTTACTCTGAAATTACCAGTTTACACCTCGGCTGTGCTTCTCATGGACTATTTACCGACAATGATTGAGTGCAGCAGAGAGTAGAGATCTAAAGCAGACAATTTCTAGGAGATGGGAACTCATCTGATATGTCACCTTGGCTCAAAAATTCCACACTAGCTTTGCTGAAAGTTTCTTAAAGTTACACCAAGGTCTAAGACTTTTCCTACCTAACCTCCCTTCTCTTCTCCACAGGACTTAGACCTTGCACTGCAGCCTGGCAGTTCTAGCCTCCTCTGGCTCTCTTCCACTTTTCCCTCAAGTATTTTCCCCAATAAATCCTTTGTTCATCTTCTTCTGCCTTTACATTTGTTTGTCAGAGTACCAAACCTAACACAAGAATCAAAGGGGACATAGGGCGAAAAAAATGGCCACATAATGATGTCAATTGTTGAAGGCAGATAATGGGTCTGTCTGACCATCCACTATACTCTCGAATGAATAGGAAGTCCATTATACTTCCATTTTGAATCTGTCTTAAAACTTCCGTAGTGAAAAATTCAAAATGGAAGGAAGGAGGCAGGGGATGGAAGAAGAGAGGAAGGAAAGAAAAGAGTGAGTGACAAACTCGAATGAGATGGTCACTCAGGCTTAGAAGACCTTGCTTTGTGACCGCTGATTCATCACATGAGAACATGCATTTTATTCTTACCATTTTTACTATTTTTTAGGCTGAATGGCATGCGGGATCTTAGCTCCCTGACCAGGGATTGAACCCTCAACCCCTGCAGTGGAAGGAACAAGTCTTAACCACCGGCCTGCCAGGGAATTTCCCCAAATGAGCATTTTAAAAGCAAATGAACTGTGGGGACTTCCCTGGCGGTCCACTGGTTAAGACTGCTGGCTTCCATTGCAGGGGTCATGGGTTCAATTCCTGATTGGCAAACTAATATCCCTCAGGCTGAGTGGCATGGCTTAAAAAAAAAAAAATGAACTGTGAAGTCTTGTATATGTGGCCTTGAACAATACCGTTTAGCAGGTATCCCTCATTTCTCCCTTCCCCAAGTCCTTGGAAGTCACTACTTTCTTCTCTGTAGAATTCTCTGTTCCAGACACTTCATGGAAATGAAATCGTACAATGCATGCCTTTTACATCTGGCTTCTTTCATGCATAATGTTTTCAAGGTTCATGCATATTGTCGCCCGTCTTATTCCTTTTAATGGCTGAATGCTATTCATTGTATGGATATACAACTTTGATACATCCATTTATCAGTTCTTGGACATTTGAGTTGTTGTAATTTTGGGGCCATTATGAATATTGCTGCTATGGACATTTGCATCCAAGTTTCTGTGTGAAGATATGTTTTTAGTTCTTTTCAGTGTATACCTAGGAGTGGAATTGCATGGAGATACAACAGCCTGCACCTTTCTTGGAAATATATGTCATAATACTTAAAATCCAATAAGTTGATTCTTATTATTCATGGTAATGACGATCTATACTGTCTCCACAAATAATTAGCTATTGAGGCTCAGAGAAGGCCACCCCAAGATATGTATGCCTCAATGGGATATTGACTATTTTGATTAAAGTTAGTTGAGAAACAGCTTCCTAAGTGATCAATGCATAGAGGAAAACAATAGAATGGGAAAGACTAGAGATCTCTTAAAGAAAATTAGAGATACCAAGGGAATATTTCATGCAAAGATGGGCACAATGAAGGACAGAAATAGTATGGACTTAACAGAAGCAGAAGAGATTCAGAAGAGGTGACAAGAATACACAGAGGAATTATACAAAAAAGATCTTCATAACCCAGATAACCACAATGGTGTGATCATTCACATAGAGGCAGACATCCTGGAATATGACGTCAATGGACCTTAGGAAGCATCACCACTAACAAAGCTAGTGGCGATGATAGGATTTCAGCTGAGCTACTTCAAGTCCTAAAGAATGATGCTGTAAAAGTGCTGCACTCAATATGCCAGCAAATTTGGAAAACTGATCGGCCACAGGACTGGAAAAGGTATTCCAATCCCAAAGAAGGGCAGTGCCAAAGAAGGCTCAAACTACTGCACAATTGCACTTATCTCACACACCAGCAAAGTAGTACTCAAAATTCTCCAAGCCAGGCTTCAACAGTACATGAACCGTGAACTTCCAGATGTTCAAGGTGGATTTAGAAAAGACAGAGGAACCAGAGATCAAATTGCCAACATCCATTGGATGATAGAAAAAGCAAGAGAATTCCAAGAATTCCAGAATATCTACTTCTGCTTTATTGACTAGCCTTCAATAAAGTCAAAGCTTTTGACTGTGTCAGTTCAGTTCAGTTGCTCAGTCGTGTCCGACTCTTTGCAACCCCATGAATTGCAGCACACCAGGCCTCCCTATCCATCACCAACTCCCAGAGTTCACTCAAACTCACGTCCATTGAGTCAGTGATGCCATCCAGCCATCTCATCCTCTGTTGTCCCCTTTTCCTCCTGCCCTCAATCCCTCCCAGCATCAGAGTCTTTTCCAATGAGTCAACTCTTCGCATGAGGTGACCAAAGTACTAGAGTTTCAGCTTTAGCATCATTCCTTCCAAAGAACACCCAGGACTGATCTCCTTCAGAATGGACTGTTTGGATCTTCTTGCAGTCCAAGGGACTCTCAAGAGTCTTCTCCAACACCACAGTTCCAAAGCATCAATTCTTCGGTGCTCAGTGGATCACAACAAACTGTGGAAAATTCTTAAAGACATGGAAATACCAGACCACTTGACTGCCTCCTGAGAAATCTGTATGCAGGTCAGGAAGCAATAGTTAGAATCGACATAGAACCAGGACTGGTTCCGAATAGGGAAAGGAGTATGTCAAGGCTGTATATTGTCACCCTGTTTATTTAACTTATATGAAGAGTACATCATGCAAAATGCCAGGCTGGATGAACCACAAAATTGCTGGGAGAAATATCAATAACCTCAGATATGCAGATGACACTACCCTTATGGCAGAAAGCAAAGAACAAAAGAGCCTCTTGATGAAAGTGAAAGAGGAGAGTGGAAAAGTTGGCTTAAAAGTCAACATTCAAAAAACTAAGATCATGGCATCCGGTCCTGTCATTTCATGGCAAATAGATGGGGAAACAATGGAAAGAATGACAGACTTTATTTTCTTGGGCTCCAAAATCACTGCAGATGGTGACTGCAGCCATGAAATTAAAAGATGCTTGCTCCTTGGAAGAAAAGCTATGACCCACCTAGACAGCTTATTAAAAAGCAGAGACATTACTTTGCTGACAAAAATCCATCTAGTCAAAGCTATAGTTTTTCCAATAGTCATGTTTGGATGTGAGAGTTGGACCATAAAGAAAGCTGAGCACCGAAGAATTGTTGCTTTTGAAATTTGGTGTTGGAGAAGACTCGAGAGTCCCTTGGACTGCAAGGAGATCCAACCAGTCAATCCTAAAGGAAATCAGTCCTGTATATTCATTGGAAGAACTGATGCTGAAGCTAAAGCTCCAATACTTTGGCCACCTGATGCGAAGAACTGACTCATTTGAAAAGACCCCAATGCTGGGAAAGATTTAAGGCAGGGGGAGAAGGGGACGACAGAGGATGAGATGGTTGGATGGCATCACTGATTCAATGGACATGAGTTTGAGCAAGCTCTGGGAGCTGGAGATGGATAGGGAAGCCTGGCATGCTGCAATCCATGGGGTCGCAAAAAGTCAGACATGACTGAGCAACTGAATTGAACTGAAGCCAGCCCATTCCTGGAGTCATCTCCCTGTCCTCTCTGTCTCGCTCCTTGAAGTCAAGTGGGCCTTAGGAAGCATCAGTATGAACAAAGCTAATGGAGGCGATGGAATTCCAGTTGGAATTCTAATTTCAAATCCTGGAAGATGATGCTGTGAGAGTGCTGCACTCAATTTGCCAGCAAATTTGGAAAACTCGGCAGTGGCCACAGGACTGGAAAAGGTCAGTTTTCATTCTAATCCAAAAGAAAGGCAATGCCAAAGAACTCAAACTCACTACACAATTCAAACTACTGCTCAAACTACTGCACAACTGCACTCATCTCACATGCTAATAAAGTAATGCTCAAAATTCTCCGAGCCAGGCTTCAACAGTACGTGAACTTTGAACTCCCAGATGATCAAGCTAGATTTAGAAAAGGCAGAGGAACTAGAGATCAAATTACCAACATCTGCTGGATCCTCAAAAAAGCAAGAGAATTCCAGAAAAACATCTACTTCTGCTTTATTGACTATGCCAAAGCCTTTGACTGTGTGGATCACAACAAACTGTGGAAAATTCTGAAAGAGATGGGAATACCAGACCCCCTGACCTGCCTCTTGAGAATCTGTATGCACTTCAGGAAGCAACAGTTACAGCTGCACGTGGAAAATAAATAAAGATACTTAAAAAGTATCATAAATAAATAAAGATACTTAAAAAGAGTATATACCATATAATTAGGCATTTATCCCCCATTTCCAGTTGGAATTGTGTTATCAGGGCAACTAAATCATCTCAGGGCAACCAAATAATCTCAGCTAATGGGAAAAGTCTCATCTTTACAAAAGAATGACCCCTAATACAGATGTAGAAGACCTGACAGAGCTAGACAATAGCCATTTTGGAACCCTTAAAGAAAAGACTACTTGAAACTAGGTCATCCATGAATACTGAAACCATTAGGTCAAGTAATGATAGAAAACAGGATGACGACATACCCGTTGCCAAATTACCGCCCCACCAACTATTTGCTGGAAAAAAGAAAAAGGTAAATGGTAGCACTGCAATAATGGAACCTGGGTGTCACCACTTTAACTCAGTGATTAATCTTAGCTTTCTTTTTTAGTCAACAATCAGACATGATGTGTTTCCTAATGTATTGGAATGTGAAGCACATAAAATTACTTATGAAGTGTTCTTGCTTAAAATATTTAACCTGAATGTGAATAAGCTATTGACCTGAATCTAAACCAGCTTTAGACCTAAATTCTGGTTTGCAGCATTCACAAAAAGTAGAAAAAAATGTTAAAACAGTATCTGAAGAAAAAATGGGCAAATCTAGAAACAGGATATTCTACAATTATCGTTAATATTTTAATAACATGAAAAAGTGATGGGAGGGCTTTATTAAGATAAAAGAGACTAAAGAGACAAAAAAATAATAAAAAATGCAAAGCAATGAGTGGTTTTTTAAAATTAAATCTTACTTTGAATAATCCAGCAGTAAATGGCATGCTGAAGACAACCAGAAAATTTTTGATATCAATAGAATATTCTATGATACTAAGGGAATTGCAGTTAATTTTTTTAGGATAATAATTGTATTGTGGTTATGTAGGAAAAGTATTTGTAGTGAAGCATTATGATGTCTCTATTTTATTTTATGATCAACCAATCACTGTCCTCCTTAGAAAGAAAAAAATCAACAGTACTGATTTATTTCCTGCAGGATAAAATTCAACCCCCTTCCTGTGGCACAGAAAAATGCTCAAACTCTGATCGCAGTTTACATCTCTAGTCACTTGCTCTCACATAGCTTATATTCTGAAGTCACTAAATCTCTCAGTTTTTTTTGTCTATACCATGTCATTTTTTTTTTCTATGCAAGTTGCCCTTCTTTGCTTCTCCATGTAACTATTAAAATTGAGGTCCGTGTATATGTGTACCTTCACACATAAATACATAGTCAACAAAACCAATATTAAATATTTTAATGATGTCACATATTGGCCGTTATAAATTTATAAAACACATAAAGCCAGAGGATTCATATATATCATCGGGAAGAGATTGGAAATCAAACTGTGAGTGGTTGTTAAAGAGGACTTAACTGTAAGGTTTCCGTATCTTTTTGAAAAAAAAAAAAAAAAAAGAATATACTAGAAGAAAAATGACCAAATGGTAAAACTTAGATCAATGCAGGGTGCTTAGGATGTGTACTTGCATGTATCAAGTTTTCTCTTTTTAAAAAAATTATCTGCAGACTACGTGAGTTTGAACCACAGTCCAATTTATCAGTTGATAAATTCAGGCAATTTTCTTGATTTCTTTTTAGCCTGAGTTTCCTCATCTTTAACATGGGGATAATAATAATATCTACTCCAGTAGGGTTATTGTGAGGATTAAACAAGTTAATATGTGTGAAGCACCAAAGCATTTAGCCAGTGCCTGACACAGAATAAGCACCTAGTAAACATGAGCTATTATGTGTTGAGACATGCTTTGTGACCTAGTTCATTGTCAGTTTTGATTAATTGTGAGCTTGAATAGGGTGCTTGTTCTTTTGTTCTAGGCGCAGGTGTATACACACACACACTTGATCAAGTTTGTCAATTGTATTCACATCTTCCATATTCGTTTCAATTTTTCATTTGCTTAATCTTTCGACAGAGAGATGTGCTGTGATCACACATCACAAATGATTGTGGATTTGTCCATTTATACTTATATTAATAAATCTTAATTATTTATACTTCTCTTAATTTTTAGTACAAATATTTGAGGCTATGTTAGTAGGTACAAAAACATTGTAATTGTTCAATTTTCCTTACTATTTGTTTCTTTGGTTATTAGGTGTCTGCTTCCTGTTATAGTTTATAACACTTACTGCCTTTTTGGTTTCTTTGAAGGGGTTATTTTAACATGGCTTCTTCAGTTGTTTTTCAGTCAGTTCAGTCACTCAGTCTTGTCCAAATCTTTGCGATCCCATGGACTGCAGCACGCCAGGCTTCCCTGTTCCAGCTCCCTCAGCTTCCTCAAACTCATGTCCTTTGAGTTGGTGATGTCATCCAAACATCTAATCCTCTGTCATCCTCTTCTCCTGCCTTCAGTCTTTCCCAGCATCAGGGTCTTTTCCATTGAGTCGGTTCTCGCATCAGGTGGCCAAAGAAAGAAAGTGAAGTCGCTCAGTCATGTCCAACTCTTTGCGATCTCAAGACTATAGCCTGCCAGGCTCCTCCATCCATGGGATTTTCCAGGCAAGAATAGTGGAGTAGAATGCCATTTCCTTCTCCAGGGCACCTTTCTGACCCAGGAATTGAACCCGGGTCTCTCACACTGCAGGCAGTCTCTTTACCATCTGAGCCACCAGGGAAACCTCAGGTGGCCAAAGTATTGGAGCTTCAGCCTCAGCATCAGTCCTTCCAATGAGTATACAGGACTGATTTCCTTTAGGATTGACTGGTTGGGTCTCCTTGCAGTCCAAGGGACTCTCAAGAGTCTTCTCCAACACCACAGTTCTAAAGCATCAATTCTTCAGTGCTCAGCTCTCTTTGTAGCCAAACTCTCTCATCCATACATGACTACTGGAAAAACCATAGCTTTGATTAGGCAGACCTTTGTTGGCAAAGTAATGTCTCTGCTGTTTAATATGCTCTCTAGGTTGGTCTTAACTTTTCTTTCAAGGAGCAAGCATCTTTTAATTTCATGGCTGCAGTCACCATCTGCAGTGATTTTGGAGCCCAAGAAAATAAAGTCTGTCACTGTTTCCACTGTTTCCCCATCTATTTTCCATGAAATGATGGGACTAGATGCCATGATCTTAGTTTTCTGAATGTTGAATTTTAAGCCAACTTTTTCACTCCCCTCTTTCACTTTCAACAAGAGGTTCTTTTAGTCCTGGCATGTGAGGTGAGTGCAATTGTGTGGTAGTTTGAACATTCTTTGCATTGCCTTTCTTTGGGCTTGGAATGAAAACTGACTTTAACCATTCCTATGGCCACTGCTGAGTTTTCCAAATTCCACCATTTCCAAATAGTGGTCACACCACTGTGGTTATCTGGGTCATGAAGATCTTTTCTGTATAGTTCTTCTGTGTAATCTTGCCAGCTCTTCTTAATATCTTCTGCTTCTGTTAGGTCCATAACGTTTCTGTCCTTTATTGTGCCCATTTTTGCATGACATGTTCCCTTGGTATCTCTAGTTTTCTTGAGGAGATCTCTAGTCTTTCCCATTCTTTTGTTTTCCTCTATTTCTTTGCATTCATCACTGAGAAAGGTCTTCTTATCTCTCGTTGCTGTTCTTTGGAGCTCTGCATTCAGGTGGGTCTATCTTTCCTTTCCTCCTTTGCCTATCATTTATGTTCTTTTCTCAGCTATTTGTAAGGCCTCCTCAGACAACCATTTTGCCTTTTTGCATTTCTTTTTCTTGGGGATGGTCAGTTTTCTTTTAGTAGGTTTTAATATAATATATATTTTTTCATTCTTTCAGTTTTTTTAAGTCTTTAGTTTTAATGTTTTATAGTTTTATTTTTAAGTGGCTGAGTTTTCCTTTCTTTTTTTTTTCCAGTGTGATTACCTCTGTCTTTTTATAGGTAGAATCAATTACAGTTATTTTACGTCTCATATTTTTGCACAAATTTCTCTAATTTTTGTGTTTATGTGTGTGATTTCTATTCTGATTTTCTCTGTTCTCTTTTCTCCTTTTATTTTAAAAAATCTCCTCATGAATTGATCAAGCTTTTACTGTTCTCTTTTATTTCCCTTGACTGATTTGAAATTTTAAAATTCCATTTCTATTCCTTTAATAGTTTCCTTACATTTTTAATATGGGTTACTCTAATTAACAGTAACACAAGTGAGTCATTATCTCTGCTCTCCTATTGAACATAAAGTTTTTAGATTGCCTTATTTCTAATTCCTCTCTACTAATTTGTTATTGTTTTCCAGGATTTTAGTTCTCCCTTAAATAGTAACTCTTGTTACATTGGTTTTTACTCCCATTATTCATTATCATCATTATTATTATACACTTATGTAGGCAGTTATTCACTTAAACTTCCCAGTTCCTTTGCTCATGGTTCTTTCTTATATCTTGATATTTCAGTAGAACATCTAGAAGTTCTTCACCTGTACTTTGTTAGTAATCTGTTTTTATTTTAAAATGTCTTTAGTTGAGTCTGTTTGGTTTTTTTTTTTTTTTTGGCTGCACCAGCTCTTAGTTGTAGGATGTGGGATCTAGTTCCCTGACCAGGGATCAAAGCCAGACCTCATGCATTGGGAACATGAAGTCTTAACCACTGGACCACCAGGGAAGTCCTGAGTCTTATTCTGCTTTGCCAGTTCTCTCCTCAGCTATGTCAACCTGCTCAATATTGATAATTTAATTCCTTGAGGGTTTTAAAATTTAATCACTGAAAACCTGAACAAGTGGCAGTTCAGGTATTCCTAATTGAAAGAAGATAGTGCTAACAGA
Source organism: Budorcas taxicolor (assembly GCF_023091745.1). Lineage (NCBI taxonomy): Eukaryota > Metazoa > Chordata > Mammalia > Artiodactyla > Bovidae > Budorcas > Budorcas taxicolor. Next base: position 29,985,013 of record NC_068914.1, read on the forward strand.
GTAAAATCAAAGACCAGATAAACCCCTCCATCTAAGTGTTTGGAACAAGACCGAAAGAAGGACCCTCTGCAGCCACAGAAATAACATAGCATCCTTGAATAATATGAGTGACTAGTGCTTCTTTGTCAATGATAATTCCAGTCATGCCTTAATACTCCTGCTTTTCAGAGTAAAATTATCAAGATACTCAATCGCCAAATTTCCTCCACTTCTTGACAACATCTGATTCAGAACCAACCTCTGCTTTCTTAAACCTTACATATTTCACCTAGTTCAAGCATGAATTCTATAGTAAATCCCTCTCATGACTGCTCTGGTGTACCTTCTCCTTTGCCCCAACAAGCTAGATAAAGTGAGTGTTTTTGACTACAGGTGTGTTCCTGGTTAATGTGTTTTCCCTTACTATGTTTTTAAGCTCTAAATGTTCTCGTTAATTATTTTGTGATTCTGACTGTTCTGTCTTCAATTTTGATCATGTCTTTTCTGTCTTATGCTTTCTATTCCTTCTCTTATGGGGCTAGTTATTTTTAACTTACTTAATTTCATCCAATTCAACTCTATCCAACACTTGTCTTTTTAAATACTTGTTTATTTATTTGGCAATACCAGGTCTTTGTTGTGGTGTGTGGAGTCTTTGATCTTCATTATGGCACACGAGATCCTTAGTTGCAGCACGTGGGATCTAGTTCCCTAACCAGGGACTGAACCTGGGATGAGTGCATTGGAAGTTTGGAATCTTAGATGCTGGACCACGAGGGAAGTCCACTATCTAATACTAGTCTTAACTGAAGTTGTAGGGAAAGTAGTATCATCCTGTTGTTTATTATATGCTAATTTTTGTTCAAAATGGATTATTTCTCTATGTGTTTTCTAATTTTCACTGTAACCCCATCTTCATTTTGAAACTGCTTCCAGAGTGAGTTTGAGTTTGTTTCTACCAGGTTGCACTAGGAATATTACCATCTCTATGCCAACTATTGTTTGGCATAAAATCAAAAACAGTTTATTTTTTTGGTAGGATTTTACACAGAATACAAATACCTTTTTAAAGTGTGTTTGGTAAGATTTGACAAATGTATACATTTGCATAACTATCACCACAGTCAAGATGTAGAACCTCTCTATCACCCAGCAAATTTCCATGCCAGCCCAACTTTTAAGATATTTGGGGAATTTCAGGACCACGTAGTAGTATGAGGTATATATGTGAAGTCCTTAACTCCATGAGGCTTGGGTCTAGATTACAAATTTTCCAAAGAGATTTTCTTTTAAACTCTGAACTCAGTTTAAGGCAAACAGTCTTCCTTGTTATCGTCCTGTTTGCTGGTAGGAAGACTCCTCCCCACCCCCACCCCACAGCCATCCCTGCAATCCAGCCTTTCAGTGTGGTGTAGCTCTTTGACAGGCTGCCATTTTATAGGTATCTTAGTTACATCTTCCTGCCTCATAAGGCCCAAGGCCTCAAAGTCCTATCCATGATGGACAGTAAACTCAAATATCGTGGTTAGAAAGATTCACAGTGCTACTGCTCCTGTTTCAGCTACTAGGTCACTATGGCTTATAGTACTCTGCCCTTCCCCTTTTTTGATTTATACATTTTAGTGAAGTATAACATACATACAGAAAAGCATACAGATTATAAATATATAGCTCAATATCACAAGTGAATATACCTTACTCCTTGGAAGAAAAGTTATGACCAACCTAGATAGTATATTCAAATAGTATATTTGCTGACTAAGGTCCGTCTAGTCAAGGCTATGGTTTTTCCTATGGTCATGTATGGATGTGAGAGTTGGGCTGTGAAGAAGGCTGAGCACCGAAGAATTGATGCTTTTGAACTGTGGTGTTGGAGAAGACTCTTGAGAGTCCCTTGGACTGCAAGGAGATCCAACCAGTCCATTCTAAAGGAGATCAGCCCTGGGATTTCTTTGGAAGGAATGATGCTAAAGCTGAAACTCCAGTACTTTGGCCACCTCATGCGAAGAGTTGACTCATTGGAAAAGACCCTGATGCTGGGAGGGATTGGGGGGAGGAGGAAAAGGGGACAACAGAGGATGAGATGGCTGAATGGCATCACTGACTCAATGGACATGAGTTTGAGTGAACTCCAGGAGTTGGTGATGGACAGGGAGGCCTGGCGTGCTGTGATTCATGGGGTCACAAAGAGTCAGACATGACTGAGCGACTGAACTGAACTGAACAAGTACCCAGATAAAGAAAAAGAAGGTTACTAGGAGTTTCCTAATATTCTTTCCAACCAATATCTCCTCCCAAGAAGAATCATTATTCTGACTTCTAACATCATAAATTAATTTTGCCTACTTTTGAATGTTATATACATGCAATCATATAGCATATATTCTTTTGTGTCTGGTTTCCATTGCTTATTGTTGTATTTCTGTAGTTCACTCATATTGTTTCACGTACTTGTAGTTTATTTTTGTTGCTGTATGTTATTTCATTGCATGAATACAACAGGATTTATATTATAGTTGGACATTTGGTTTGTTTCCAGTTTTCCTCTTTGGTTTTGGAGGCTGGGATTTCCCTTTCTTTCTTTCAAGCTCTGCTGTGTATTTAGTAGGATTTAAAAAGCACTTCCTGCTCAGTAGTCCTGTATGATCTGTGTCAAGACATGTTTTAGGTTTTGTAGATTGCCAAATCTTCAGACATATAAGTCATATATTTCATTTTTTATTGTTGAAATCCTTGATTTTCACCTGGTTTACTTAGGCTGATGACTCATTTCTTTACACTGCTGTTGGAAGAAATAGTCTTGATTCTTGTGACAAATAATGAACAGAAATAGTAGGATACAGATGAGATATGTAATTAATTTTTAGGTTTGATATCTTGCTTGGGTGGATTACTACATATGCAAGGCTAGATAAATGTTGCTGCTGCTAAGTCGCTTCAGTCGTGTCCGACTCTGTGTGACCCCATAGACAGCAGCCCACCAGGCTCCCCCATCCCTGGGATTCTCCAGGCAAGAACACTGGAGTGGGTTGCCATTTCCTTCTCCAATGCATGAAAGTGAAAGTGAAAGTGAAGTTGCTCAGTCGTGTCTGACTCTTTGCGACCCCATGGACTGCAGCCCACCAGGCTCTTCCATCCATGGCATTTTCCAGGCAAGAGTGCTGGAGTGGCGTGCCATTGCCTTTTCCGAGATAAATGTTACCGAGTATAAAATATTGAAAAGGCATGTTAAATAAATGGGTTATTAGTGTGGATGTAGCTATTTGAGTACAGAATCTCTTGGCTAGTTGACACTGGGAATTTGAAATGAGAGGGAACCTCTCTTAATGGCTGAGTGCTATGTTATAAATATGTTGCCAGAAGAGCCACTCCAAAGTGGGCCTGCTTTTGCCCTCCAAAAGTGATTGTTTCGCAAGATCAGTGTTTTTCAACTGTGGGCATTTTTCCCCCCTCAGGGAATATTTTGAAATATCTGGAGATGCTTGGTGGGCACAGTACTGGTATCTAGTGGGTAGAAGCTGGGAATGCTGCTAAACATCTTACAATTAACTCACAGGACAGCCCTTCTCCCCATGCCCCCAATGAAGAATTTTCCAGTGGACATAGAGATTATCATAATAAGTGAAGTAAGCCAGACAGAGAAAGACAAATAACATATGATATCGCTTATATGGAACCTGAAAAAAAAAAGATACAAATGGAGGGAGGGAGAAATTAGGAGAACAGGATTAACATATATATACTACTATATAATCAAGGACCTATTGTATAGCACAGGGAACTATACTCAATATTTTGTAATAATGGATAAGGGAAAAGAATCTGAGAAACAATACACATGTATAGTTATAACACATCTAATTATAACTAAATCTTTGTGTTATACATCTGAAACTAACATGATATTGTAAATCAACTATACTTCAATAAAGCAAACAAACCAAAAGAATTTTTCAGCTCAAAGAGTAAATAGTGCCAAGAGTGAGAAACTCTGTTCCAGACCTAGGAACTAGTTGTTGTTCAGTCACAAAGTCGTATTTGACTCTTTGCAATCCCATGGACTGCAGCATGCCAGGCTTCCCTGTCCTTCACCATCTCCGGGAGTTTGCTGAAATCCATGTCCATTAGGTCGGTAATGCCATCCAACAATCTCATCCTCTGTCGCTGCCTTCTCCTGCCCTCAATCTTCCCAGCATCAGGGTCTTCACAACAGGTAGCCAAAGTATTGGAGCTTCAGTTTCAGCATCAGGCCTCCCGGTGAATATTCAAGGTTGATTTCCTTTAGGATGGACTCATTTGATCTCCTTGCTATCCAAGGGACTCTCAAGAGTCTTCTCTAGCACCACAGTTCAAAAGCATCAATTCTTCGGTGCTCAGCCTTCTTTATGGTCCAACTTTCACATCCATACATGACTACTGGAAAAACGATAGCTTTGACTCTACGGACATTTATTGGTAAAGTGATCTCTGCTTTTTAATATGCTGCCTAGGTGTATCGTAGCTTTTCTTCCAAGGAGCCAGTGTCTTTTAATTCCATGGCTGCAGTCACCATTCTGCAGTGATTTTGGAGCCCAAGAAAATAAAATCTACCACTGTTCCCATTTTTCCCCTATCTATTTGCCATGAAGTGATGGGACCAGATGCCATGATCTTCATTTTTTGAATGCTGAGCCAGCTTTTTCACTCTCCTCTCTCATCTTCATCAAGAGGCTCTTTTGTTCCTTTTTGCTTTCTGCCATTATGATGGTATCATCTGCATATCTGAGGTTGTTGATATTTCTCCCAGAAATCTTGATTCCAGCTTGTGATTCATCCAGTCCACATTTCCAATGAAGTACTCTGCATATAAGTTAAATAAGGAGGGTAACAATATACAGCCTTAAGGACTCCTTTCCCACTTTGGAACCAGTTCGTTGTTCCATGTTGATTCTAACTGTTGCTTCTTGACCTGCATACAGGTTTCTCAGGCGGCAGGTAAGGTGATTTGGTATTCTCATCTCTTTAAGAATTTACCACAGTTTGTTGTGGTCCACACAGTCAAGGGCTTTAGTGTGGACAATGAAGCAGAAGTAGATCTTTTTCTAGAATTCTCTTGCTTTTTCTATGATCTAATGCATGTTGGCAATATGATCTCTGGTTCCTCTGCCTTTTCTAAATCTGTCTTGAACATCTGGAAATTCTTGATTCGCATACAGTTGAAGCTTAGCTTGAAGGATTTTGAGCATTATCTTGCTAGCATGTGAAATGAGTGTACCTGTACAGTAGTTTGAGCATTCTTTGGCATTGCCTTTCTTTGGGATTGGAATGAAAACTGACCTTTTCCAGTCCTGTGGCCAGCTCTGAGTTTTCCAAATTTGCTGGCATATTGAGTGCAGCACTTTCACAGCATCATCTTTTAGGATTTGAAATAGCTCAACTGGAATTCCATCACCTCCACTAGTTTTGTTGGTAGTAATGCTTCCTAAGGCCCACTTGACTTCACACTCCAGGATGTCTGGCTCTAGGTGAGTGACCACACCACTGTAGTTATCTGGGTCATTAAGACACTTTTTGTACAGTTCTTCTGTTTATTCTTGCCACCTCTTCTTCACCTAAGAAGGCTTTCTCAACTCTCCTCACTATTCTCTGGAACTCTACATTCAGATGGGTATATCTTTCCCTTTCTCCTTTGCCTTTTGCTTCCCTTCTTTTCTCAGCTATTGGTAAGGCCTCCTCAGACAACCATTTTGCCTTTTTGCATTTCTTTTTCTTTAAGATGGTCATTTCTTCTTTTTGGTCACTGCATCCTATGCAATGTTACGAACCTCCGTCCATAGTTCTTCGGGCACTCTATCTATCAGATCTAGTCCCTTGAATCTATTTGTCACTTCCACTGTATAATTTTAAGGGATTTGATTTAGATCATACTTGAATGGCCTCATGGTTTTCCCTACTTTCTTCAATTTAAATCTGAATTTTCCAGTAAGGAGTTCATGATCTGAGCCACAGTCAACTAGTGGTCTTGTTTTTGCTTATTGTATAGAGCTTCTCCATGTTTGGCTGCAAAGAATATAATCAATCTGATTTCAGTATTGACCATTTGCTGATGTACATGTTAGAGTTGCTCTCGTGTGTTGTTGGAAGAGGGTCTTTGCTATGAACTGTGTGTTCTCTTGGCAAAACATTGTTAGCCTTTGCCCTGCTTCATCTTGTACTCCAAGGCCAAACTTGCCTGTTACTCCAGTTTTCTCTACTATCAGTTACCTTTCAAGAAATAATAGCACCACAGTGGCCCTCTATCCAAATTCAGGAACTCTGTGAAAGCCAGGTCATATGTGGCTCACTCCAATTATTATTATTTTTTGATATGTAAGAGGTAGATTTGAGAGAAACACATTCAACAGACAGATTGTAAGCTATCTCAGAAGGCAATAGGCCACTCCAGTTCTTTTTAAAACTGTATTGATGTGAAGAATCTAAGCTACTCCATTTTGTTAACAGAAAAACTCCATTTTGTAAGGTTCCAGGAAAAGAGCCTTTGGAAATCCCTGACCTCACCCCACCACCCACAAGCCAATCGGACCCCAGACCAGAATCTCCTGACAACCTTCAGGAACTTGTGGTCTATCTAGGAAACAGGGACCAATCAAAAACCTACACACAACCCTTCGAAAGAAAGTGACCAATCAGACGTCCCCCTACCTAGAAATTCTTTTTTTCATGAACACTGCCTATATAAGCAATGTAACCCAAAACCTGGGGCTCCTCCCTATAGCTGCTGCATCAGTAACGGTGGGAGCCCCAGCTCCAGCTTGGTAATAAAAACTCTCTTGCTTTTGCTTCGGATATCGGCTCCCTGGTGGTTATTGGGAGATTTCACGACTTGGGCATAACAGATGGATTCTGGGGACTTCTTTGGTGGTCCAGTGGCTGGGTTCCATGTTTGATACCTGGTAGGGGAACTAGATCTCAAAGGCCGCCCAGACCAGCTGCAGCCAGATAAATTAGAAACAAACAACTGTAATGATAGGTTCTGCAACCACCAAGTCTATTCAGAGCTTGAGTGAAATCACTTGTGTCTAATACTAATGTAATATGTACAGCAATTTATTGTTAACCATTAAAAATTAAAAATCACCAGTGATTAACTTTATTACTATTTTTTAAAATTTAAAAATGTATTTATTTATTTAGGCTGGACTGGGTCTTTGCCGCAGCATGCAGATTCTTCATTGCAGTGCGCAGACTCAGTTGCATGTGGGGTCTTAGTTCCGTGACTAAGGCTGAACCCGCAGCCCCTTTACTGGAAGGTGGATTCTTAACCACTAGACCACCAGGGAAGTCCCTTAACTTTATTATTGAACATTCCAAGGCCACAGAGTAAATCAGCTGCATAAGTGGCATTAGACAAAGAGACATTGTACCTTGCAATTAGACTATATGTATTCTTTTTCTTTGTTGTTATATTTTTGCAGCTTGCATTTTGGACAAAGGTAAATCTTATTTGTCCCATGGAATTGATGGTCTGTATTTGTTTCTTCTTCCTTCAGGCAACACAGACTACCATTTATTCTTTTGATTCATTTCCTCGGGAAAGCTGAGAAGAAGTTTTATAATGATATTATTGGTTTCGTAACTAGTGTTTTCATTGTAATCTTATTACTGAACCAATGTTGTGATAAATGGTCTGTTTATAAGGGGAACCACTTTTACAAGAAGTAGAAAATTAGACATGCTTCTGCTTTGCAATAACAATAAAAACCACAGTGAAAAAATACTCTCCAGTTTATTCCCATCTGTATCAGCAGGGAAGCTTTAGAAGATGACTTTCTCCCTAAGGCCTTCTCAACACAGTTACTGCCTGTGAGTATCATGTCAAAATGCAGTGTTCCTCCAAATCCAATTCAAAACCAATCCATTTTAAATTACAGTAACTGTGGGCCCTTTAAGAAAATCAAGCCCTTTAAACCCCACCCCTCTGCTGACTGGTAGCAGTTAAGTCCTCTCTTTGAATGCAGTTGGTGATAAAGCTAAGAGAGAGGCAACTTGTCTCCTGAGTGTTTCTAAGTAAGCCCTAGAGGTGGAAACTTTAAGATACTATGGGATAGGGAACAATGGAAACTTGTGAAGAATGGAAGCCAGACTGGCTCTTAAAAGATTCTATCACAGTGCTGGATAAAGTGGAAAGAATGTTAAGTCTGGGTTTCCCCCTGTGGTGCTGCTCCCCGCTAGCTTTACTCCTCCATTTCACCCAGCAAGTGAGTTTTCCAGAAGCTGTTTCCAGTTTAACGAGCTGTTTGTCTCCTCTAGCAGATTCCCTAAAGGAAATGTCAGAAGAGCAAGTTTCAGTGAAAATTAAACTGGTCACTTCTAACAGTTATTTACATTGGCTGAACGTTTCTGAAGAGCAAAGTCGACTCTTTTTTTGTTGTTGTTCCTGCTACACCAACAGTGACTAATTCAGAAGTCCTTAGTATTAGACTAAAAAATAATTAGAAATTTGGAGTTTAATTGCGGTTGGCATTTTGGAGCCGGCTGCCAGAAAGCAGCCATCTTGGTAAAGGATGATGTCATTTGGAACACTTGGAGGTTTCACTTTATTCCTGGGTACCAGTTTTCATTAGCCATTGAATAACTGTAATTATTAGGCTAAATTTAGTTTTAAAGATAATGGAGGAGCTGAAATAAAAATCATTAAAGCCACTTCTTTATCCTTCCTAACACATTATAAACTTTCCCCAAAGTTCAAAGCAATAGAAAAAACTTCACCCTATTTTCCCTCTATGTTTTGTTTCCATATGTTTGTTCTGTTGCCTAAGCTTGGGTAATAAAACTAGTCTGGTCGGTTTCATTTTCTGATTTTCATACATAAGTGAAAGCTGTTTTGTGTCAACAGTGTAAAGTGTTAAGAATCATCTCACCTGCTGGGCCAATTTCCTGTAAGCCTTTGTTTGGGAGCGGAGAAGGGGAAATGCAAGTTTTGATTCTGAACTATTTATGCTTTAAAACTAGCACCCCGAATTAGACCACCAACATAATTAATCTGTGTTTAGTTTTGACCTTCTTAAGTTTTCTAGGAGTGGGCAAGATGATGGGAAAGAAAATGATGGTTATGTTGCATTCCCACTTGCATTCATCACTGTTCGTATAGCAGAATGCTCTGCCTGCAGTTGCTTTGGAAAACTGGCACTTAAACGAGATGTTTTAATCCACAAAAATTGTCTTTTTTTTCTTTTTGGATTAGATAAATGTTACTGTCTTAATCCTATTGCCCAACAGGTCCTGGCATTGTCTGCAAAATGCAGAGAGAAAAGAAAAACCTTGCACCTTGTTTAGACAATTGAGCGCAGGGTGGTTTATGGGATTATTAGCAGGATTAAAGAGGGCGGTGTGTCTCTTCTGCAGATTTTTTCTTAACGAGGTTAACCTGTGGCTCCTGTCTCGTCGCCCTCCTCCGCTCCTTGCAGGGGAACTTTCTGTTCTGTGAGCGCTATCCGAAGCTTCCCAGGCAAGTTCACTGAGAGATCAAACTAAAAGGGCTGCGTGTCTGTTTGAAACAGACAGAGGGAGACAGGAGCACACACGGTCAGCGGAAGATGGGGCCACGGAGTCGCCGGGGGCTGGATGCCCGAGCCGGGCTGACCTTTCCACGTGTCCCCAGCACCTGCGAGGCTAGTGGGGCATTAGGTTTCTTTTTCCCAGGAGCGGGCGCGAGCCCGGAAGAGGCTGGGCGGCCACGGGCTTAGGTCAGGGGGCTGGGAGGCCCTCCCTCAGAACACGTGCGATTGGCGAGCGGCTGGTGCGGAGGCTGGCCTGGCTTTCCCGCCCCGGTCCGGCCAGCGCGTCCCCAGCCCGCCGGCGGACGCCAGGAGGGCGGCGGCGGGCGAGTCTCGGAGCTTTCCGCCGGCTTAGCCGAGCGGCCTAGCGAGCGCGCCAGGCCCGGCTGGAGCGAGCCCCAGTGCAATACTGCCCGAGCCCGGGCGGGGTCTCTGTTCTCTGGCAGAGGAGGTCCCTTGGCAGCGGGAAGCTCCCTCTCTTTCTCTCGCCGCCGCTCCGAGTCTGCGCCCTGGTGCCAGGCGCCCAGCTCGGCGCTCCCCTGTGCTCGCCCCGGCGCCCACTCATTCGCAGCCCAGCCTTCGCCGCCGCCGCCTCCCTGCTCCTCCTCCTCCGCGTCTCCCTAGCCTGCCGCGGCCATGGCGGACAGCGCCAGCGAGAGCGACACGGACGGGGCGGGGGGCAACAGCGGTAGCTCGGCCGCCATGCAGTCGTCTTGCTCGTCGACCTCGGGCGGCGGCGGCGGCGGTGGCGGCGGGGGAGGCGGCGGCGGTGGGAAGTCGGGGGGCATTGTCATCTCGCCGTTCCGCCTGGAGGAGCTCACCAACCGCCTGGCCTCGCTGCAGCAGGAGAACAAGGTGCTCAAGATCGAGCTGGAGACCTACAAACTCAAGTGCAAGGCGCTGCAGGAGGAGAACCGCGACCTGCGCAAAGCCAGCGTGACCATCGTGAGTGCCCCCCCGGGGTGCGCCGCGGTGCTGACCTCCGCCCGCCCCTGGGAGATGCTGCCTCCCGACCTCTTCGAGGCTTCCAATGACCTGCAGCGAGCACACTCGCTGCCAAGACCCGCCGGCCCCAGAGGGTGGAGGGAGTGGGAGGTGTCCTTCGGAGCCGCGCGGGTCTGCCCTCCCCGGGGTCCAGGCCCCTCGCGGGGTGCGGGAGGAGGCTGCTGGGAACCCCCCTCCCCCGCCCCACCGACGTTCCCTTGTTGCCCCTGGGGGAGGAGGCTCCTCCGGCAGGAGCTGGAAGCTGGCGGCGTGGCTGGCGGGGGTGGGGGGGGCGGGGTGGGACTTTTTTCAGTCCTAGTTTGCTTGAGGGGTGCGTCCAGAATCGGGGAGTCCTAGGCTGAGGGAGAGGCAGGAAGCCGGGGCCTGTTCCGGGGGCTTGGCCGCGGGGTGCGGGGAGTGTGCAGCTGGGCTGGGCACTTGGTTGGCATCAGGACGGCGCTAGCTGGATCGCCCGGGGAGGGGGCGGGAGAGAGTGGCCGGGAATCCGGGAAGTGCAGTTTTTCTGGCCAGGATCGAGAGGGAAGGGCGGGTACCGGAGCTGATGCTCCCACCTCCATTGGAAGTCCTTTCCCTGGGTGGGGGGTGGCGGAGGCCGTGTACTGCTGGGAGAATGCAGCATCTTATCCTGGCTTGGACGGAGCGAAGGCTATGAAGCCTGGACCGGCTGAAACCAGGGTGAAAGGGATCGACTGACTCCCTCGCCGATCAACAGGGAGTTGTTTTTTGGTGTGTGTGTGTGTGTGTGTGTGTGTGTGTGTGTGTGTGTTTTGCGTCTGTTTGGTTCCTTGGCGGTGGAGTGTCTGTCTGGGGGATATTTTGGTTCGGCGTCTAGATACTTGACGGGAGTACGGGCTGTCTGTTCTGTTTCCACCTGGTCCCCGGAGGCTCCCCCAAAGAGGATAAGATTAGGTGTGTAGGTCTCCCTTCTCGTGTAGCAGGCCTTTAGAAAGGCCACTATTAGCTGTGATGAGGCGAAACATAACTGGGAAAAGTACAGCGTGTGCTCTCACCTACTATCCCTGCCGGTTAGCCACATCATTAGCATGCAGAATCCCCATACAGGCAACCCTGTTGAGATCTAAACAGTTTCCCAGCCAGGAGGAGAGAGGAAAATGTCAAGAAAGCAAGGAGATGAATTGCCATAGTTACTCCACAGTAGCTGATTAGGTTGAACCCTCAGATGGAGAAAAAATCGTGCATTCGGGGATCGATGGAAGATCACAACTCTGCAAAGGAAATGCGGCAAGTTTAGGATGCCCCTGTACCAGAAAAAAAGTCTGCAGTGGAGGATGGACTGTGTGTATCCACCGCCGCACCCCCCAACCCCGCCCTGTGCTGGCTTGCACTTGGGGACTGGATGGCATTCTGAATTTGCTTAGAAAGCAGGTTTTCACCGAAGTTTCATTGGGATGGGCAGCCTAAATTGCTGAAAAGACATTGCTGAAAGACACCCCGCATGCTCCGATCCAGCTCTGGTGAATGGCATTGGAGCAATATTCAGACTGTAAAGTTCTTGAAGTGCCCTTTGGGTAGGATGGGGAGGAATTTGCAGAGGCAGCCACTTCCAAGCCTCTTCTGGATCCTTATTGGCTGAGAGAGATGTCTTTGGTGAGCGAGGTTTGAAAAGAGGGGGAAGTTGGTGGAAGCAGTTTATTTAAGATTGGAGTTAGTGAAGGAGAGGGTGAGTCTGGTCTCTTGGAGAATGTGAACCACCGAAAGTTGTAAAACTTGCATAAAATGGAATCTCTGGCTTCTTGCATACTGTGAGCAATTCAGGCTGGTTTTGTTTGGGAAGGAGGATGGCGGGGTGGAGAGACTATGAAAAGGTTAGCTGTTTGACACTTGACCATATTAAAAGTAGGTCTGTAAATTGTACACAGACACATTCATTCCTGGTGTGTAAGATCACAGGCCACTGAACACTTGGCATGAAGAGTTGTGCGAGGTGGTGGCTTCCTTGGAACTTCCCTCAACTAAAACTGACATCTCACCAAATACGCTTTGTGAAAACTTCTGCGGCCTCACTGAGTCAAATTTTAAAATTGTTTTGGATGACAGCCTATAGGTACCAGAAGCCTCTCCATTCTTTAATCTCTGATGAATATATTCAGGGAGATAAATAAAAAGCGCTTGTGGTTTATTGAGTTCCCTAATACTTGGCAGGTGTTACTCAGGCAAATGCAGAGGAGAGATTCCTTTGAGGGTTCTGTTGGAGTTGACTGACTTAGGACACAGATTGTGGTGAGTGGGTTTGACCTTTAGGGTTTGTAATTTGGGAGGAAAAATGTGTGTGACTACATGAAGTAAGTCTGTGGATGTAAGGATTCCATTGAACAACACTGTGCCATAGTCTGTGTCAAGGTTAAGCTGCATGAAGTTTGCTGCTAGCAATCTAGGAAGTTTGTGAAAAGACTTAAATATTCAGTTAAGTGAAGGCCTTGGTAGATTTCTCACTAATTTTATTTGAAGAGAAGATGGTACCAGAATCCTGTATTTGTCTTCATGTCTCTTATTAGTTCCTCTAATTATGATATTAACTTTAATATTTTTGAGCACAGAAGGTGATTGTGGATGTCTTTTCCTTGAACGTATTCAACAAGGTACCTTGCTGATCAGCTACACCCTGGGAAGAGAGAGGTGTTGCTTTTTTTTGGGGTGGGGTAGTTTTAGGTTAGCAGCAAACTTAAGCAGAAGATACCAGGATTTCCTAAATACTTCCTTCTTCCCCTCCTCCATTATCAACATCCCCTACCTGAATGGTACATTTGATACAACCGATGAACCAACATTGAAGCAACATAATCACCCAAAGTCTACAGGGTTCACTCTTGGTATTGCACATTCTATGGGTTTGGGCAAGTGTACAATGACTTGTAGCACCATGATAGTGTACAGAGCAGGTCCAGTGCCATAAAAATCCCCTGTGCTCAGCCTTTTCGTCCCTCACTAACCCCTGGCCACCAACCAATCTTTTTTCTGTCTTCCATCAGTTCAGTTGCTCAGTTGTATCCGACTCTCTGCAACCCCATGGACTGCAGCAGGCCAGGCTTCCCTGTCCATCACCAACTTCTGGAGCTTGCTCAAACTCATGCCCGTAGTGTCAGTGATGCCATCCCAACCATCTCGTCCTCTGTCATCCCCTTCTCCTCCTGCCTTCAGTCTTTCCCAGCATCAGGGTCTTTTCCAGTGAGTCAGTTCTTCATGCCAGGTGGCCAAAAGCATAGTTTTGCCTTTTCCAGAAAGTCATATAGTTGGAATTATACAGTCTGTAGCCTTTTCAGATGGACTTCTTTCACTTAGTAAGGTGCATCTGAGTTTTCCTCCCTGTTTTTGCATGGCTTGGTAGCTCATTTCTGTTTTCTTTTTCGGCTGCACTGAGTCTTTGTTGCAGCACGTAGGCTTCCCTAGTTGAGGTGCAGGGTTAGTTGTCCTGCAGCATGTGGGATCTTAGTTCCCTGACCAAGGATTGAACCCACGTCCTGTGCATTGGAAGGTGGATTCTTAACCACGGGACCACCAGGGAAGTCCCTCCTTTCCTTTTAACATCCAATGATATTTCTTTGTTTGGCTGTACCACACCTTACTTATCCATTTAACTACTGAAGGACTTGACTTGGTAGCTTCCAAGTTTTGGCAGTTAGGAATAAACCTGCAGTAAACTTCTGTGTGCACTTTTTGGGGTAGACAGAAGGTTTCTGCTCATTTGGGTAAGTAGGGAGGAGCTAATTGCTGGTAGTAGGGTGAGAGTATTTTCATTTTGTTAAGAAACTGCCAAACTTTTTGGAATGATTGTACCATTTTGCATGCCCACCAGCACTGATGAGAGTTCCTGTTGCTCCACATCCTTGCTAGCATTTGAGTGTTACCTGTCTTGGATTTTGTCCATCCTAGTAGTGTAGTGATATCTCATTATTGGGCCCTCATTTTTTAAGCTAAGTCCAAAGGCCAATAGAAGTTCTTAACCAGCAGTCATTTCTGTCTTTTTTGGTATGTAGGTGCTTATTCTAGTCAAGCTACCCTTTTAATAAATGATCGGTTTCGTGGTCTGTATTCTCCACATCTGTATGATAGAGGTAAACATCATCTGTGGGGAAGAATCAACTGTACAGGGCCCTTCATCCTTGTCTACAAGTGTCCACTGCCACAGCTTTCCCCTGGTGTGTTTTATTTGGGTTAGTGGTGGAATGGAATGTTTTGAGTGATTATCCAGTTTCTCCCAGTAAATCAGCAGTGGAGCCAGACTGCTGATTATCAATCGTAACTTCTTCTTTGGAGTGGAGAAAATAAACAAAAAAACAAAACAAAACAAAAAATGCTCAGTTACACTGTTGAGTAGCTTTTAGATGTTAGGCTTGATCTTTCTAACTTGTTCTGTGGGTTAAAATGTAATAGGAGATTATCTGAGTCAACATAGTGAGAGGAATCCAGGGGTCGTGGTCTCTGAGAAGATGAAATGTAATTGTGGGCAATAATTGAATGGCTTCTAAGTTCTGGACTAGTTTCTCCAAGTATAAGCAGGGTTTTATTCCTGGGATGCTAGCTCACCAAGGTGTGTTTTCTGGACCAGCTCAGACCTTTGCCATGTGTTTGGTTCGGAAGTAAAGGGCCCATGACAAATTACTAGAATTTAAGTATCTTTTTCTATCTATAAAATTAGTCTTTCATTATAGAAGTTGAGGGAAATAGAGGAATACAAAGATCTTTTGAAGTTATAGAAGAAAAATGTGTTGGTATTGCATTTAGATTAGAAAACCTGGCTATTTTAAATATCAACAGTGTTACAATTTCATTAACCAATAAAAGCCACCATATAGTTAATGTTGTGGATTTCGGATTATTTACTCTGGAAGCCCAATAGACTATTTTCCATTTCTTAAGACTTTGTTTTGGCAGATTATGAAGCTGTCAGAGCAACATCGCCCTTATGAAAAGGGGTAGTGTGTGACTTTTTTTTTTCCTTGCTTTTTTTCCCCCCCTTTAGATTCTAATGAAAGCACCCAACTTTAGATGCAACTTTGAGAAAAGTATGACCTCACAGTTAGGTCTGATTATACACAAATCCAGCCTTCTTACAGAGGCTATTCTTAGATTTCTTCCGTGTGTTTCATATAATCTCTTTGTATTTGATTTTTTAAAAAGCCCTACAAAAGTGTAGAGGAGGTCAAGACAGTCTTTTCTAGTGCTTTTATTTATTTTGCTGAGGATGGGGAACAGTTCAGAGAATCACCAGTATCTGGTTTGTGGTGACTTTTGTTCAAGACCAGAGACACTAGTCTGGAGCAAAAATCTGAAGGGACTGTTGCTTGCTCAGACTTTCAATGGCTTCCATTGCCCTCTGGCTCCAGGTGAACTTTTTGTGGTTTACCAGGCTCTCTGTGATCTGGCCCCTGCTTGCTTCAGTGACACACCCCTCACATTCTCAAAGCTCTCACTCTGCTGAACTACCGGCTGCTGAATCTCAGTAGGTTTCTCTGGCTTCTCTAAGACGTACCTCCTTGCCCTTAAATGTCCTTCCCTACCCTTCAACCTGTGAATCCAAACAGACTGTACTTCCTTCTGGCCTCAGTGTGCACTAATACTGCCTCTTTGCCAGCCACACGCTGGGTTAGTTGCCCATTCGTGAGACCGCTTCCTCTCCAGGCCCCCAGCATGTAGGTCTCCCCTTTGGCAGCAGAATTTGCCTTGTTCACTTGCATTCTTTGGCGCCTGGCATGCAGTAGACACTCAAGGGTACGTTGGGCTGACCTCAGGGGCATGAAGTGATGAGGATTTGTTTTGTTTCCTCCTGGGTGAGGGAGCCAAGTCTGTCTCCAATCCTTGTGCTCCTAGAGCTGCTCTCCTAACTGTCAGCAACAACAGCAAACACCATCTTCATCCTTGTATGGCTGAATGGATACACTGTCTACTTTGGGGGACCACCTCAATTAGTGTGTGTCCCAAACCTTTGCCTTCTGGTGATGGGTGATATTGTAGGCAACCTTGGAGCTCATACCTGGGCGTTCATGGTACGTTTTCACGTCTAAAAGGGGACACAGTGTCTTTGGGTTCACTTTTCCAAGGGTTGTTTGAGCAAGGCTCAGGGGAGAAAGTGGCTCTGTTGGAGGGCTTCAGATTTGCCACTTCTGTCTTGTTGATGGTGACAGGTCACTCCAGGCATTCCTCATAACCTTATTTGATGTCGAAATGCCCCATGGCTGCTTCTGGAAAACAACCTGTGGGCCATCACGGAGAGGAGGTATCAGTGCAAACAGCAGGCACCTGAAGCTCCAACTGGGGCGGTATCTGCAAACAGGATGGCGAGATTTGTTGAATCCTGGTGGATTTCCACGTGTGGCTTGCAGAGTGGATTTGGGGGAGGAACTAAAAAGCCTCTTGATGAAAGTGAAAGAGGAGAGTGAAAAACTTGGCTTAAAGCTCAACATTCAGAAAACTAAGATCATGCCATCTGGTCCCATCACTTCATAGAGGCGGAAACAGTAGAAACAGTGTCAGACTTTATTTTGGGGGGCTCCAAAATCACTGCAGATGGTGATTGCAGCCATGAAATTGAAAGATGCTTACTCCTTGGAAGGAAAGTTATGACCAACCTAGACAGCATATTCAAAAGCAGAGACATCACTTTGCCAACAAAGGTCCATCTAGTTAAGGCTATGTATGGATGTGAAAGTTGGACTGTGAAGAAAGCTGAGCGCCAAAGAATTGCTGCTTTTGAACTGTGGTGCTGGAGAAGACTCTTGAGAGTCCCTTGGACTGCAAGGAGATCCAACCAGTCCATTCTGAAGGAGATCATTCCTGGGTGTTCTTTGGAAGGACTGATCCTAAAGCTGAAACTCTGGTACTTTGGCCACCTCATGCAAAGAGCTGACTCATTGGAAAAGACTGATGCTGGGAGGGATTGGGGGTGGGAGGAGAAGGGGATGACAGAGGATGAGATGGCTGGATGGCATCACCGACTCGATGGACATGAGTTTGGGTAAACTCTGGGAGTTGGTGACTGACAGGGAGGCCTGGCGTGCTGCAATTCATGGGGTCGCAAAAAGTCGGACACGACTGAGCAACTGAACTGAACTGATAGTGTCACACAATGTATACTTGCATTCTTGTTTTCTTCTTCCTCAAATCATGCATTGCAGCATTTACTCCTAGAAATGCTAATCTGAGCCTTTAGATTCATACAGCCAGGTTGAGGAAGGAGTAAGGTCACCTTCTTTGTTTCCTCATGTACTTTGTCCCTCAGTGGTTAGGTGTTGCTTTTTGTTTTCAATCATAGGCAGTTAGTTGCTTTTATTAATAGATGGATTGAATGATCGTCCGAGCTGGTGATCACAGGTTCAGGGTGTTCCTGCTCAGTGGTGGTTGAAATTTCCCTGACAGGGAAACGAATGCTCTGGAAAGTATTTCTAATAGTCAGGATCTTGGAGAAGTATTAACTTGCAGACTCTTCCTACCTCCCCAAGGCTATCAAATTTTCTTACCTTTTATGCTTGTCAAGCCCACAGCTATGGATTTTATCCCAGTGCTCCAACTCATAAATTGCAAATGTCACTTTGTGTAGGTGTTCTCTTTTAGGGAGAGCTAACGAAGGATTAATAGTTTGATGGCTGTTTAGAATGAATTCACCCCCTTATTATTATTCATCCCTAGATATGAGGCATAGGGTGCAGATTAGTGCTTAAAATTCATTTTCATACTCACTTGTTTAATGCTGGGAAATTTTCACCTCTTCAGTAAGGCACAGAACGGTGTGTCATAAATATAGCCTACAACAGGCAGGATACAAGTACTTGGGAACTGCCTACTGGGTGTCAGATACTCCAAAATACCCAGAAGGAATGTAAGGGCTTCTCCAGCAGGATTGCACTTGACTGGTGTTCAGCTTGGCCCTGGCTGGTTGTGGCAGGGAATTCAGAGCAGAGAGAACTGGCCTTCCCTCTCCAGCACTTTGCAGCCCAGAGAGTTGTGAGGTGCGGAAATAACCAACATACAAGTGGAAGCCAGAAAGGCGGTCCAGGCTGACTGGTGCCAAGGTTCCAGGGAGGGCTGGCTTAGCTTCCATCTTCCAAAATGAAGTTCATCTCTTTTGGTGAATATCTTGAAGGGAAACAATGTGTCATATTCACTCACAGTTTAATTAGCTTAGAGTTTATTTTGT
This sequence comes from Budorcas taxicolor, assembly GCF_023091745.1. Classification (NCBI taxonomy): domain Eukaryota; kingdom Metazoa; phylum Chordata; class Mammalia; order Artiodactyla; family Bovidae; genus Budorcas; species Budorcas taxicolor. The sequence continues at coordinate 30,003,685 of NC_068914.1, forward strand.
AAGGCAGCGATGGAGAGAATTGTTGCTCAATTTGTCTGTGTCCAGGTGGCACTGAAAGGCTTTTTGTTTGTTTTTAATTTTCTTTTAATGTGGTGATGATTGAAAAGAAATGTCAGTGATGTTTTTAATTTCATAATTTACATCTGCCCATAGACAGAAATTATCTAGGTGGTTTTTTCATCTATTCCTATTACACTCTGGGGCCTATCCACTTTCCTTACACAGACATTATTGGATAGACCAAATTTCTTAAATCTTTAATGGACACTGTGAAAACAAAGACTTCTTAAGGCTAAAATGGATTAGATATACTAGTTTATGGGCAGTTGCAAACTCCAGTTTTGAGAAAAAAATAAGGCAGTGTTGATGGATGGGCTAATCTTGCACGCATCTGCTCCAGATCAGACCAGCCTCCATGGGTGCCAGGTGTGTGTCCCGAGTGAGCGGGTTAACACCCTCCGGGGCATCTCGGGCCACTTGGGATCAGATGAGGCCATTCGGTACTGAGGAGCAGAGCTGGGATATTCAGCCAGACAGACATAGCTCATAATTCAAAAAAGTTTTCCATAGAAGGAAAGGGGAAAGTGAAAGAATGAAAACGGCATGGACTAAGGGTGAGCTAAGGAAAGTTCTTAGAAATCTACTACCTGCATGAAACCCTTCATGTGTTTATTTCACTAGTGAACAGAGTCAAGGATTTTGAGATTGAATTAGAAGAGCTAAAATAGTCCTGAGAGAAAAATTATTTGGTGTTTTAATTATAGAAAGAGCTTCTCAATTTATGAAGTTATTTGCATATAAACAATGTTTGTTTTTTTTTTTTTCAAGTTATCTTAGTACACTAACTCAAGTAATAACTTATTCTATTGAGATTTTTTTTGTTTGGGTTTTTTTTTTTTTTGGTTCTTCACTAGGCAGGCCTTAATTTATCTAAACAAAGACATTTGCTAAGAGTCAAAACATTGTGTCTCTGCTTCGTTTAGTAACCTCTGATTATAGAAACACAAAAATTTGAGAGAAAAAAAATCGGCTAGATGATTTTAACGTCTTTGTTAACCAAGGAGTACAATTTTAAGTGTATATGCTATAAAGTAGCAGTTTGGAGTTCTTTCAGTCCAGGTAACTACCTGGTAAGGTGCCATGTCTTTTGAAAAACGTTATTAACTGTTTCACATCATTTTAAACCTTGAGTGCATGCAGCTTATTATTTTGAAGTACTGAGGATACAATGACATTTTTTTGGTTGTAATATGTACACAATATAAGTGTTGCCCCTTGGACCATTTTTAAGTGTGCGATTTGGTGACATTAGTTACATTTACATTGCTGTGCCACCATCACCACTATGCATTTCCAGAGCTTTTTCAACATCCCAAGCAGGAACTGTTTACATTAAACAGTAGCTCATTTCCCTCCTACCTCCAGCCCATGGTAACCTCTATTTCTAGTTTTAAACTTTTTTTTTTTAATTAAGAAAAAATGGAGTCTGGTGTGCAAAAGCAGCTAGCTGCTTTTTCTTAGTGTTGAAGTTGTGAATTAGGACCTAAAGCTTTAATTAAAATGCTGTTGATATCTTGCTCCAACCTCAGTTTTTATTGCCTCCTGGCTAATCCATATCTGGTTCTTTTTGGTCATTCAGCAAACATATGATACCCTAGCTCTAGGCTCCACACCATAGGTCTGAATCTGCTCTCAGAGTGGGCAGATTGTGGAGAACTGGGGAGGGACTAATACACAGGGAAAGGTTGTCTTCTGGGAAAGAAAAAGGATTTAGCTGTAGCACCTTGTAGATGATGTTTGCCATTAAAAAAAAAAAATCTTATGTTTAATTTCCTTGATAGCACTGCAGATAAACCATACTTTAAGAACGGCTGAAAAAGAAAAAAAATGCTTGAAATTCTTCCTTATCAGCATTGAACTACTTGCAAGTTTTATGTTGCTATGACAACCGCTCATGTTTACCCAATGCTTACTATGGCTTGGGTACTGTTGGGAGGGGTTTACTTATATCCTGATTTAATCTGCAGCACTGATGTGCAGCCTTACAGATTTGCAAATTTACACCCAGAGACGTTCTACAACTTGGCTGAGGACCTGTGGCTAGCATGGGAACTCTGACCTCAGAGTTTAAGCACAAGGCTCCAAATTTATGAACAGTTGTGTCTTGATCCTGTTGGGGGCGTTTTCCTCTTCGTTGTGTTCCCACACTGTCGTGTTCTTTCATTTAGAGTAGTCAGGGCTGCCCTGTTACCACCGCACATTCCCAGGATGCCAGCCCAGGCCTCAGGGAGTGTTTCCAGGGTTGCAAACTCTCCGCTTTGGAAAGGAAACAACGATAAAGAGAGCGCCTTCAGTGCGTGGGGTGTGCAGACTTTCTGACTGGCCTCCAGTGTTGGGCCTGGGTCCGTTGCCCCCCCTTACCCTGTCTCGTGTTACCGCAGAGTGTGCCACCTCTGCTGATAGCTCTGCCAGCGGGGCCCCCCTCCTCCGCTCTCCCGCCTCATCCCAGGCTGGAACCAGTCTCTTTATACTTAAGTTATAACCTCTACTTAAAAATAGTCTGACGAGCACAAGAGGAGTGGATTTTTTTCAGCCACTGTATTGATCACCCGCTGTATGCCAGGCAGTGCGCCACGGATAGCAGCTGCAAGGAGAGCTGGTGGAGGGCCCCTGACTCAGGCCGGGAGAGGGGCCACAGTCACGGAGGGCTCTCTCTCAGGAGCCGTTGTAGAAGTGAGAACCTGAAAGATGCAGTTCATCTAGGCACGGGTGGGAGTGGTGGAAGGAGGAGGCCTTTCGTCAATGTGGGGAGAGAAAGGAAGGCGGAGGCTGGTGAGCAGGGCCTGGCTGCCTCCGCTCTTGGGTCCTTTCTGGGGGCTGATGACAGGAACGGGCAGGGAGGGGGAAACAGTTGGAATGTTTCTGGATGTTCAAAATCTGCTCTGGCTGCTTAGTGGAGACATTTGTGTTTTCCTTCTAAACTGTGTTATTTGTCATCTATAAGATGATCTGTCTTATCCCATTGGTAATAACAGCTAGGTATATTGGTCTCGCTCTGTGCCTGGCGCAGTTCTAAAACACCTTACGTTCAGGGCCTCACTTGATTCTCACTGCAACCCCTTTGCTTCCTCTGTGTCCTGGATGAAGAAACAAGGTGGAACAGCCTCGGCGTCCTGGCGAAGGGTGCAGTGAGCAGCGGGACAGTGATTTGAGCCAGGTAGTCTGTGATGGTAGCTTGACCAGCATATAAAACCCTGCCATTCGAAGCATCATTTGCCTTTTTCCCTAGTCTTAGCACAGCTACTGCTCAGTAAAGTTCATGGCATTTATTTGGGGGATGTCCAGGTTGACTTTGGTTAAACTCGCTAATGGAGTATAACATACAGTAAAGCAGGGGTCCCCAACTTCTCAGCCGTGGGCTAGTACAGCAGCAGCATTAGATTAGAAATACAGTGCCCAGTAAATGTAACGCACTCGAATCATCCCCAGACCAACCCAACCCCCACCCCAGCCCTGTAGAAAAATTGTCTTCCACGAAACCAATCCCTGGTGCCAAAAAGGCTGGGGACCACTGCAATAAGGTCTCCAAGCTTTAAATGCACAAACTGATGCAAAAGTGCTCAGTGAATTTACCTGTAAATTCACCAGTGTAAATCACTGCTCCATTTAAGATGCACGCTAGTATCAGCATCCCCGACAACCCCCAAAGTTCCCTTGTACTCTGTTCCACTCACACCACACCCCCAAAGTGACTTGTTCTTACTTCTAACTCTGTGGATTAATTTTTTGCTTCTTTTTGAACTTTATACTGTAAGTAGCTTTATACAGAGTGTATTTTGTATGCGTGCAGATTCTCTGATTTCACATCCTAGTTCCTACATTGACTAACGTTAGACAACATCCGTGTTACCTGTGGCAGGGATCCTTGGCTGCGGCTGTGCAGTATTCCACTGTGGAACTGCCTTTAGTTTAGCTTTGCCCCTTGCGTAGCACCACCTCCTTCCCTAGTGTTGGTCACTGGACATTGGGAGGCAGCATGGGCCCTACAGAATGTGGCTTCCAGTTAGTTGAGGTTCTAGCTACATTGCTAGTTTGTTATGCTGCCCTCAGAGCCTTTGAGCCTCCGTGAACTTACCTGGTAAAACCATAGTCTCTAGGGTTAATACCAGTCTTGCTTCCACCCACTGTCATTACGAGGATCAGATGAAACAGTGCACGTCAAAGTGTTTTGATAATTTCTGAATTATTCTTGTAGAAAATGATATTAAAGATGATTTGTAAACACCCACCCCACGCATGTACATACATACTTTTCTCTTGTTCTCCAAAATGTGCTTCAGAATCAAAGGTGTTCCTGATAACCCTGTTTATATGTAATATGATGGTGCAAAAAAATGTCTGAATTGCTGAGAGGGGGTAGATCTCTCTGAGACCTCAGGCTGGGGAGCTCTGCAGTCTGGCTTCTCAGGGCCTGTGTTTTTCTGATGCTTGGGGATGCCTAGGAAATCAGCCTAGCTGATTTGGTGAGTCCGGATAAAACTGACCTGTGTGGCCGTGCATAAGTAATGAGAGGCAATCAAGTTTCCTAAAAGATCCATTTTTTCTTATAGGCCAGTTGTCAGGCTCTTTCCATTATTTCATGAAAAAAGACCCAATGTGTACTTTTGCCCAGTTTCTGCCTTTAGCACCACGGGCAGCAGGCAGACAGCCTGCTTCTCTGTCGTGTGACTTTTGACCCTTTTCCATAGGAGTGTGGGTTCCAGAGGGTGGACTTCGATGGCGAGACACATGTTCCACTGCTGCTTAGTGGCTGCTCTGAAGCACAGAAAGCGCAACAGGACTCTTTGAAGCTGCCCGCCTTTGCAGGCTTGCAGTGCCCTGTGCTGGAGGGACTGCCTGGCCGGGGAGCCCAGGGTGGGTTTGTGGAGGTCTGCGGTGGGACTGGTTTTCTGTCTGTCACCTCTGGCTATCTCTGTAGCAGTAGCAATGGCAACCTAGGGGTTTTGTGAAGGTTGAAGGAACATGCTTTTCACCAGGGCACTGTTGGGGTTTTAGTGCCCTGGTGTGAAGGGTTTTGGTTGTGATGAGAGGGGCCAAGAAGACAGTTGGTGTATTTCAGGAAGTCATAAACAAGTTGAAGTAAGCCTTCTGGGAGCCAGGAGTGCCCTTCCCTCCTTCTCACCCATCTGCTTCAGCCAAGGCTGCTGGGGTCTCTTGGTTTCTCCCTGCCTCCTTCCCAGACCACTTGAGGGGCCTGCCTGTCAGATTCTTTCAGGTTGAAGGAGATCAGCATTGATGACTTTGAATCCCTGATTTGTGTGGTTCTTTCTTGGCCCCGTGCCTTGCAGCTTCGGGTCCTTAGAACCCTATGGGGGATGTGAAGAGGCACCCGGAGTCCACCTGCCAGCCCACACGTGAAAGGCAGTAGGCTGCGCTGCTTCTCATAAGTCCCGTGCACTCTTCTTCTCAGATTCCCATGGGTTCCACTGCCCCCACTTCTTTGTTCTTTAGCTTTAAGTTGATGTGTTGCAGATTAGCATCCTCCATAAGGCTGTCTGTGTGAATCATCCCTTTTTTCCTTTTATTCATTAACTCTTTTCTATTTTTCCACACCGGGGTTCTTGGAGACAGCTTGGTATAATGAAGACTCAGAAACCAGATAGGGTTGCCACATTCAGCAAAAATACAAGATGAGGAGCCATGTTTAAATTTCAGATAAATGATGAGTAGTTTCTTAGGGTATATGTGTTCCCACTGTGGAACATATATGTACTAAGTGGAATATATATGTGCGAAAAAAATTATTTGTAGTATTTATCTGAAATGCAAACCTAACTGGGTGTCTTTTGTTTTGTTTTGTTTTGCCTTGCCTCCTGGCATGGGAGATGTTAGTTTCCCAACCAGGGATGGAACCTGACCCTCCTGCATTGGAAGTATACAGTGTTAACCACTGGACTGCCAGGGAAGTCCCTGGGCATCTTGTATTTCACCTAGAAATCTTGAAACCCTAAGATTTAGAAAAAAAATCTCAGTTCTGCTCCTGCCTCCGTCTGTGATCACATGGCATCTCATGTGACCCCTAAGCCACCGTATCTTCTCTCAGAAGGGCTCATGGTGTCTTAGCACTCAGGTTTGAGGGATAACTGATGAGGCTCGTGAAAGCCCTCAGGACATGTTCAGTATCTTCTTTTTCTGCCTTTATGCAGTGACAGTGGGTTTGCTTCTTGCCTGTCTTCCTTTTCCTCCTCTCCTCCCTTGTGAAGCCAGCCCACTGTCCTCTCCTTCAGTGCGGCTGGCTTTTTTTTTCCTTTTTGGCTGCCACTGGCATGCAGGATCCTAGTTCTCTGAGCAGGGATGAAACCTTGCCCCCTGCAGTGGAAGCGCAGGGTCTGAACCACTGGACTACATAGTATAGCTTTTTGGGTCTTCTCAGGGTATCACCTCCTCTCCTTCCTCAAGCTGCTCTGAATTCGCTTTCACTTTTTCTGCCCTTCCTCGACCAGCTTCCTTTTTTCTTTTTCCCTGGAAGCCGTCTTTGACTGTATGTCTCAAGAGCTCCCTTTATTTGGCCGCACGTTACCAATCCTCTTCTTCAGTTTCTCCTTTCCTTCTGAGCCTATACTGACTCAGGGAGGATGGGACCCTTTGGCCTCACTGGGGGGCCAGGCAGCACACACATATCCTTTCGGGGCCTTGGTTTTCGTCTCGATTTGCTGAGAAGGCTTGTTGAGAATTCAGGGGTTGCAGGCTGGCAGGCTGCCTTTGGCCCACAGGTGAGTAGTTTGGCTTCAGATTTTGGAAAGCCCTTGGAAAGAGCGGTCTTAGGGAAGGAAAGTCACAGATGCTCTCGCCTGCCTTGGGCAAACCTCCCTGTCAGCTTCCCAGGCTGATTCATTTTGTGCCCTGATGGCGCTTGGGTTTGAGACTGCTGAGCTCTGCTGCAGATAATGACTGATGCAGCCAGCGTGCAGTCCTTCGTTGAGCTCTTGAAACAAAGCCACAGGGCACAGTTGGTGCAAGTTTACGGACTGGGAGAGCAGAGGTAGAGAGAAGTTACCTTGCCAGTCACTGGATTGGCAGCCCTTGTTCTGAACCACTGTGTTGTATTTCTGTGACCAGGTGCAGCTGTGAGGGTCTGTGAAATCCCTTGCAGGAGTTCACAGTAGACTAGAGCACAGTTTGCTTGTCGATTCATAATCTCCAGTCCTTACCCTAGATTCTCTATTCTTGGGTAGTGAATCCTTAGATTGTGTTTCCTCTCAAGGATCATTCTTTTTTTTCATTTCCTGAAAACTGGGTTCACATCTTAGTGGGTGTTGAGCCACAAGACAAAGCCAAGCCAGTGATCCACAGAAGGAAGGATTTATTTGCAGCAAGTAAGGAGAACACCTGGGATCCTCCCCAAAGCAGCGAGTCCCCATTAGCAAAACTGGGGAAGTTTTAAGCTAAGGGTACATGCATATTCAGGGCTTCCCAGGCGGCTCAGAAGGTAAAGAATCTCATCTGCCTGCCAACGCAGGAGACCCAGGTTCGATCCCTGGGTCAGGAAGATCCCCTGAAAGAGGAAATGGCAACCCACTCCAGTATCCGTGCCTGAAAAATCCTATGGACAGTGCAGCCTGGCGGGCTATGGTCCATGGGGCTGCAAAGAACCAGACACAACTTAGCGACTAAACAACAGCAACATTTATACTTGTGAAGGGGCTGGGGCAGAGGATTCAGTGTAGAATTGGGGCAGGGTTTAACAAGAGTCTAAGCTTTAGTTGATTGAAGTTGTGAGGGTCAGAAAAGGTCAACTTCATCATTCCATCTTCCACTGGGTTGAGGCCTTTGTTCTTGCAGAACTCAAAGATCAGTATCAGATTGTAATATATACCCCTCGAGGAGGAACTGGGATTCTGTATATCGCTGGATTGTTGTTTCTTGACTGCTTTTCCTTTGTTCCTGCTTCCCTCACTTCCCTTAAGATCTTTAATTACTGAGAGCTGTTCAAGTAAGGTCATATGTATGGCCAGGCTTAGATCACAGAGTGGCTTAAGCCAAAAATGGCTTTTCATGTCAAGAGAGCCGTGGCTGGTTCTCTTTCTCCAGGAACCCCCTACTCTTATCTGCATACACTGTAAAGATGTTTCCAGGAGTTTTCTCTTCCTGTGCATGGCATCTTTATAAATGATTAGGTATCCTTGGCATTCATTTAAGTAAGGTTAGTTTGGGGGCACCTACTAAGTGCCAGCTATATGCTTGAGGTGTCCTTTGAGGAGCAAAGCAGGGTATAAGTAGTGAGTGAGTGCCCTGCCCTGGGTGGAGGACATCCAAAGCCCAAGAAGACTTTGTGAAGGAGCTCAGAGGCTGCTAGGAAACTGGAGAGAAAGTGAGGACCATAGCATGGTTGAAGAAAGATTGAACCCCTTTAGGGTTCACACAGGAAAATAGACCCTGTAGAGTAGGAGGGAGAGAATTCAATCTGGGGAGTTGGTTATCTCACGGGTAGAGTCTCTGAGAATAGAACTCACCAGGAGGTGCAGTGAGACAGCCCAGGGGATTGGAGCAGCAGGACACCACTCCTCTGGAGGACAAAGGGTGGAGGTGGTGTTATCAGAGCCCAGGGCCGGGGTCACTCAGAGAGAGAGCTGGAACCACGAGAGCCTTGAGACCAGAATGCTGCCCAAGGTGGGGAGAAGAAGGGAGAAATTCCCCCACCCTCCCTTTTCTAGCCTCTTGCCTGTGCTTTTCATTGGCTGAATTTGGCTGGAAGCCTGGAAGTCTCTGACTTGAGGGAGCGGGGAGATGAAGCCTGCAGAGGTTTCCCCACCTCCCTTGCAGAGCAGGACAAGGGCAGTTACGGGATTCTTGGGCCAGACCAACGCAGGACCAGCTCAGCAGAAATGAAAGTGCAATGGTGACGGTCGATCGGGGTGGTTGCTGAACGCTTCACAGATGACAGGATTTTGGAGGACTCGGAGGTTTTCGTTCCCTCTGGAGGAGGTGAGGGAGTGAAGGGCATTCCAGGAAGAAGGACCTGCATGGACCAAGGCCCGGCAGCCGGAATCGCAGGCAGCTCTGAGTGGCTGCAGGGGTGCCTGTGGTCTTGTTCCTGTCCCTCTTTCTTCTGCCTCAGAAGCCGCTTCCCCAGAGTGCTTTCTCCTGTCCATGTTCTCATTTATGACTGACATGATTTTGACACAGGGAACGCCTGGGTGGGCAGCTCTGCTCCCCGAATATCCTCAAGACCCACTGCCTCCTTCATAGGACACGTGCTTTCACAGTGCTCACGCCTGGGGTGCTTCACAAGTCCCAGACAGCAGCAGTTCAGGGCCGATGTGAGTTACCTCTGATGCCTGGGTCCTGTCACGCCCCCAGGGCTCTGATGAAGATGCAGATGCTTGGGAGGAAACAGAGCTGTTCGTGTTAGTGACTTTCAGTGACTTGTCTCCGAGCCCTGAATGACTGGCACTCAGTCATGCTGTTAGAATACGTTTCTCACGTCCCCCTGCTATGAAATTCATTTTTTTACGATGATAGAAGATATTGTTGAAACTTTCTTTATTATGGAAAATTTCCAGCATGCAAAAAAGTAGAGTGAACATACAAACCACCCAGCTTCACCAGTGACCATCACGGTTAGTCTTCAAGTGATTTCACCCGGAAAGTTTCATTCATATCTCTGATAAGGGTTTTATAACGAACACACCATTGTCTCATTTATAAAAATAAAAGTAGTATTTCCGCTAGTACATTTATGTTTGGAAAGTCAACAGCAGAGAATTTTCTGGAATCAGATGTGTTATCCTTGCTTCCCCTCTGCTTTGAAGCTTTACCCGTGTGACCCGAGGCTGTTGGCCCCAGATGGAAATCTCTTTCTCCTTAGTGCTGGCCGGCAGGCTCTGGGACCTTTTACCTGCTGCCCTGTTTTTCTCGGTACAAGCATCTCAGTCATGCCACCGCTGCCTCTCCTCAGGAAGGTATGTGGACTGGCTTCCCACACGGGTGTGAGTTTCAGGTCACCCACCATCCTTGTGTATGTAGGGTGAGAATCTTGGCATGCATTCGCGGCTCTGCTGCAGGAAAATCTCGCAGTCTTCCCCTGGAAGCTTGAGCTGGGAAGCGTCTGCCGAGCATCCTGGGAGGAATCATGCTGTACATAGCAAGGTGGGTCGGCATCAGGGACTTCTAGAAAGTCTGGCGCAGTGTCGGGTGTGAGGCCACTCAGGGTTCGAGAGCCCCAGACAGGAAGCTGTGGGCAGCATCTGCAGGCAGAAGGCTTCTGGACAGGTAGAAAACGAGCATCCTGGTGCAGAATCTCCAGCTAGAAATCTGCAGCTCGTGCAGCATCCACAGAATGGATGCTGTACTCACTCATTTCTCACTTATTTCTTAATAATTATTCTTATTTCAACTCAGTTATTTCTCTGCACTCTCACAGCAAAGTCTCTTCAGTGGGAGTCTCACCTGAAAAATAAAGGACCTGGGGCTCAGGGGAAACTGAAATTCCTGGCCAGGGAGGGGTGCTGATAAGGGGAGCAGTGGGATTGCAAGGTAGCGGCCTGACTCCCAGGCAGAGGTGCTTTCCATTTGGTCAGCTCTTCATCAGAAAAGGGAAAAAAGGGGATCTGTTCGTTCAGCACTTAGAAACAAGGGGAACTGAATGGAGCTTTGACAGTAATTCGTGAAGGAGAGTGAGGTGACCAGTAGCGAGTGTTCTTTTACCAAAAATTACCCAAATACTTGTCAGACCTCTTGCCAGCTAGGACCAGTCCATGTGGGTAATGAAGCCCCAGTGGGGGTTGGGGCAGGATGGCCAGGCCCTTCAGTTATGTGAGTCTAGGAAAAGAAAGGGTGGGCGGTCCCAGCTGTTGACATCCAAGGGATGATCCGCATTATTTGACTCTGCTCTTACGTCAGCTAGTGCTTAACGTGGGCCACTGACTTGGGGGGCTTGGGCCTCTGGTGACTTTCAGAGCCGTTGCCCTTTGTGGGAATCATTTGACCTCTGCAGGCAATAGCCTTTCACTTTTCAGTGTGTGATTCCCAGACTTTGCTCTCCAGGTAAGTCACCTGGAGAACTTAACACATCCCGACACCTGGTGTCACATCCTTCAAAGTCTGGGGATCAGAGCCAGGTGTTACTTTTGTTGTTGTTGTGTAAGGTTCCTAGTTCAAAGTTGCTTTGGACCCAGCAATAAAATCTAAAAGTATACATTTGTGAGAATATTAATCTCATCTGAGGCTTGAGGGAAAAAAAATGTGTGTGTGTGGTCCTTTTGTCCAACTCTTTTTGGCCCTATGGACTGGCCTGCCAGGCTCCTCTGTCCATGGAATTCTCCAGGCAAGAATACTGGAGTGGGTTGCCATTTCCTACTTCAGGGGCCTTCCTGACCCAGGGATCGAACCTGCAGCTCTTGTGCCTCTGGCATTGGCAGGCAGATTCTTTACCACTAGCACCTGGGAAGCCCTGAGAAAAAATACTGCCCCTTTAGGCAGTTCTTCTGTGTTTTTTTCCCTATTGGTTATTTTTTCTCAGCTTTATTGAAGATGGAGTTGACAAAAAACATTGTGTAGGTTGAAGGTGTTGATTTGAGAGACTTTTATATTGCAAAATGATTAACTGCTATAGCATCAGTTAACTACCTGCATGGCATCAGTCATGTAATTACCTAAAATGTTCTTTGATTTTTTAAATTGTGTTTTTTGAATAGCAGAGGCAGGTCATTATATGCTTTCTCCTTTCTTACACAAAAGGTAGTTAATTGAGTCTTTGTTCAGCGCCTCTCCCACTTAATTATATTTTGGAGATTTTTCGTAACGATCCACTGACTGCTTCCTCGTTCTTTTTTACAGTTGCATAGTAATCCATTGTATGACTGGCTCTTACTTTTGGGCGTCTCACTTGTTTTCAGTCTTTGGTCTCAGAAACAATGTTATGATGACCTTGAACTTGGATCATTTTCTATATGTGTAAGTATATTTCTAAGGGGATACATTGCATTTGTTAATGCTTACCTGCCACATATTACACACTGGCCACTCTCTTAGACCATTTTCTTGTATTGGGTCAGTCCTCACATTCGTCTGTGAGGTAACCAGTATTATTACCTCTATTTTACAGATGAAGAAACTGAGTCTTAGAGTAGGTTGGGTGATTCGCTCAAAGTCACACCCCAGAGAGTGGCAGAGTCAAAATTCACACTTAGGCAAGTTAATTGCAGAGGAGTTCCTTCGCTCTGAGATACTGCCTTTCTGGGTAAATTCCCAAATGTGACATTGTGGGGTCAGATGCACTATGCATGTGTAATTTGAATAGATGTTGCCAAATTGCCTTATACTAATTTATTTACACTTCCACGTGCAGGGTATCAGAGAGGGTGTGTGTGGCCTGTACTTCATTTTTATCAGACTTGAATTTTTGCCAGTCTGGTAGATCAAAAATGTGATGTTGACATAGTCTCTGCATTTCTCTCAAGGAAAAATGGGTCAGCGTCTTTTCATATGTGTGGAAGAGTATTTGGACTGCCTTTCCTGTAAATGCCTAGTTATAGTCTTTCTCATCTATCTTCGGGGACGTTGGTCTTCCTCTTACCTATTTTTCTCAGTACTTTGTTTATTACAGAGAATTGCCCTTTTTTTTTTTTTTTTCTAATTTCCAGTTGCAAGAAAATTTCCCACTTGTCATTTATCTTTTGACTTGGCTTTGGTGGTTTTTTTTTAAGCCACAGTGAAATATGTTTATGCTTTCTTAATGCCATTTTTAATCTACAGGAATTACTGTTATGATATTATGGTAAAACTACTGTATATTTATGCTTTGGGGAAAAAAAGTAGGACAGATGATTGCGATTTTGTTTCACTAGTAAACAGTACATTTAAAAGGGATTCAGAAGACATCATAGAAGAAAACATGCTAGATACTCGAGCTCCATTAGACTTGAATTCACAGCTGAATAATAGAGGCACATCTGCTGGTGTGCCTCATCCTTTTAAAAAACGTTTTTATTGGAGTGTTGTTGATTTAACAATGTTCTCCACGTCTCCCTCTACAGTAGCATCGTATATTTCATGTAAGATCTTGAATTAGGAGAAGTCCTCTTCTGTAAGGGACTTGTCAATTCCTGAATTATGTGCATTTTGGATATTATTACTGTAGCCATTTCCTCTCTCCAGAACCTTCTTAAATGACTTGCCATCTAATTGGCATTATTTCTCTCTCCTGGTCAGTTTCAGACTGTTCATCTGGTGGTTTTATTTTACTCTGCAGTGTTTTCCATTTCCCCTGCTTTAAAGAGAGGTTAGAAGCTCTGCACCTTAAATTTAATCATCTTCCATGTTGACCGATTAGCAAGTCATCTTTGTTCATCTCACAAATATTTTTGAGGATAGGCCTTGTGCCGGCTACTATACTGGGCTCTAGGAGACAGTCCTTGAGTCTTGGAGGTCATATTCTAGGGGGAATAGACATCAGACATCTAACTTTAAGGTATAGAATTAAAATTGTGATAGATGCTTTAAAAGATACCCCTGTGGTTCTCAGAGGATATGATAGGGGAACTGAACAAGTGTGGGGCAGCCCGGCAGAGTTCCCCAGAGACGACGTGTAGGCTGCCGTCCTCTGAAAGATGAGAAAAGTTAGCTACACAGAGGACTGGTAAAACATGTTCTGGGCCAAGATAACAGGCCATGCAAAAATCCTGAAAGCAACAGCAGCAGGGTGAGTTTGAGGAACTGAAAGATGTGTGATCAGAGCACGATCTGGATGTGGGCTGAGGGAGGATCTGGAAGTAGGTGGGGCCCACGTTGACGAGGTTGACAGTGTGCCTCCTACGCTACTGAGTTTTCCTTTAAATAAACCTTGACCACTTAGCGAAATCTGTAAGATGTCCATTTGAAGAGAAGAGAGACCTACTCGTTAGCTTTGTCTTCCCATTTCTGAGCTGGAGAATGCCTTCAATGGTGCTTATTGCTAATCTAACGCTCACTTTTACAGATGAGAGACCAGGGAAAGCCAGTGACTGGTAGGAGTCCACGCTGGTAGCCAGTGTCAGAACTTGAACTTTGGGCTCCTGGTTTGTAGACGGTGTTCTTTGTACTTGGTACTTCCTCTTCCCTTAGAGAACATGTGTTCTGTCTAAAAATGGAAATGTGTTTTGATGTGCAGTTTTTTTCTGATTCTCATGAGAACGCTTATGAAGGTATGAAAAGTAAATCCTTTAAGAAGTTCGTTGACTGACATTTATTAAAAAAAACACCATGCAAAAGGGGAGACTGCCTTCTAGATGGAGGGGTCTACTGAGACTATGTATGTGCCTCTAATCTTACAGCTTCTGTATATGCCTTATTATCTAGAACATCTAATTCAAGTAGCAGTGCTGGGATATGTATCTTTTAAATCAGGAATAGGTGTTTATTCTAGGGTCTGTGCCAATCTAGAACATTCTTTGGATGAATGAATTTGGCCTGCAAAAATGGCATTTTAATCCATTCTTTTGTAGTTTTTCTTCAGGACATGTTTTTGCCAATCATCTTCATTTTTCAAAGCCCATATGAGGCCAAAAGATTTACTGCTAGCTAAGCAAACCTCCACTTCACTGGAGGACTGAAGAAGGAATAAAGATGGGAGGACTGTCAGTATGTAGCAAATGTGTCCAAAAATGGGTTTCGTCCTTCTTCCCCCTGGTTCACACTTTATTATGTCCCCCTTTGAAGTTAAAGGATGGGTAAGCCTGCTCTGTGCTTTTTCTGTACAAGGGAAGGAAAAAGGGGAGATGGTCAAGGGTATGTTCTTCCTACATCTATAAGAGTCTTAGGTCCTTAGGTGGTGGAGGGCTCGTCCCTGTCCTCGGTGGGATTCCTTGACATCTTATTAATGTGTTGAGTCCTGTAACCGGCACCTTGATTGAGTCAAAGCCTCAAGACCTTCCCTTCTTGAACCCTGTACATTTATCCACCTGTAATGCAGGGGTCACGGAGACATAGGTTTGATCCCAGGGTTGGGAAGATCCCCTGGAGGAAGAAATGGCAACCCATTCCAGTATTCTTGCCTGGAGAATCCCATGGACAGAGGAGCCTGGCAGGCTATAGTCCATGGGATCGCAAAGAGTCAGACACGACTTAGTGACTTAGCACACACGTTTTTGTGCTGTGTTTACCTCTGAAGTGTCTCATGTACATGTTTCAGATCTTGGCTGCTTATGTGGGGAATGGAAAGGAAGTCCGGAAGAAAAGGTGGATTCAGTGGTGTTAGCAGTGAGGTAGGCCAGAGGCTGGCACCAGAGGGGAGGTTAAGGTGAGTGGGGAGGAACAATTAATTTTAGGGTCTTAGATAGGCAGGGGTCAGACATAGGAAAGTTCCTTCCTGTTGGGATCAGCTGCCTGGGGAAGTGAGTGGAAAAGAGTCAGATTATTTAGGAAGTGGTCTGGTCAGCAGAGGGCACAAGGAGCCTGGACAGGACTTGCTTATCAAGGTGGGAAGGTAGAAAGCTGGTTTTTGTATTTCTGCCCAAGACTGTCAAATCTTGCTTCAGTCTATAGATGAAGACAACCAGCAATGTCCTACTGGCATTTTTCCATTTTGTATTCTCTTTTCTCCCTTCCATCATTAAATATTATTATTTTAAATATTATTGTCCATTTTGGCTGTGCTGGGTCTTAGTTGCAACTAAGACTATGCTCCCAACGCAGGAGCCCCAGGTTCCATCCCTGGTCAGAAAACTGGATCCCTCACGCCTCAGAGACGATTGAGGGTCCCAATTGCCGCCTCTAGGACTTGTCACTTGGGATCCTTGATCTTCACTGTGGCATGCAGGATCATCAGCTGTGGCATGTGGAATCTAGTGCCCTGACCAGGGATCAAACCTGGGCCCCCTGCTTTGAGAGTGCAGAGTCTTAGCCCCTGGACCATCGGGAAAAGTCCTACGTCGTCAACTCTTACTAACTGTTCATGCGTTGTCCCCGAGGCTGAGCGCTTTACTGCTGTTCGCTTTGTGGAGGTCATCTGAGGCCCCTCTTTCACAGATAGAAAATGCACAGGCTCCATGTTCACACTGAAAAAACATACATGGTTTTATTGTTTTTTAAAGAAAGATGGGTTTAAAAAGTTACATAGTTGGTGCTTTTAGAAATCAAGCCACATAAAAATCAAAGATAGGTCCCCCCTGTTGTGGACCCTAGTTTGTCCTCATAGACATAAATGTTGTCACTAGTTTCTTAGGCAGTTTCTTAAGGGTTTTTTTCTGGATATGTTTTATACAGATGCACTTGTGGGCCTCGGTGGTCCCCCTTAAACCATACACAGAAGTGGGAGCACACTAATGCTGTTCTGTCTCTGGCAGCAGAGACACAACAGAGAGAGCTTTTTTCACTTAGCAGCATGTCTCATGAGTTCACCCCTGTTGGCCATAGAGGTGCCTCATTCTTATAAAGGGCTCGCTATAAAGGGTTCCAGTCCATGGGGTCACAGAGTCGAACACGACAGAATGACCGACCACACACTCGTTCCTAAGGGTTCCATGAAATGGGAGCTCTGTATTTCTGCAACTCTTCCTCTTTCGATTGTTTCCAGTCGTTTGCTTTTTTTACAAACAAAACCACAGTAAACGTTCTTTTCTTTGATTTTTTTTTTTTGGCACCTGTAATAATATTTATTTAGTGACACTGCACAGCTTATGGGGCTTCCCAGGTGGCACTAGTGGTAAGGAACCTGCCTGCCAGCGCAGGAGACATAAGAGACCTGGGTTCAATCCCTGGGTGGGGACGATCCCCTGGAGGAGGGCGTGGCACCCCACTCCAGTATTCTTGCCTGGAGAAGCCCATGGACAGAGGAGCCTGCAGGGCTACAGTCCATGGCTGCAAAGAGTCAAACATGAATGAGGCAGCTTTAGCACGCTCAGCTTATGGGATCTTAGTTCCTCTACCAGGGACTGAGCCTGGATCCATAGCAGTGAAAGCCTGAATTTTACCCACTGGACTGCCAGGAAATTCCCTACAGTAAACATTCTTTTTAAAATATATTTGCATAAATCATAGCAATAGTTGGTGAGTATTTATGGAATAAATATCTAGGGGTTGGAATTATAGATTCAAGGAGTATGGCTGCTGCTTTTTTTTTTTTTTTGAGTAGGTTTGATGTTTGTTTATTTAAAATGTTTATTTGGCTGTGTTGGGTCTTAGTTTCCGCACGTGGGATCTTTAGCTGCAGCATGGGGAACCTTCTGTTGTGGCTCACGTACTCTCTAGTTGTGGCCAGGGCTCAGTAGTTGCAGCACACAAGCTGTCTAGTTGTGTGGCACATGGGCTGCAAAGCGTACAGGCTCAGTAGTTGTGGCACGCAGGCTTAGTTGCTGGGTGGCATGTGGAATGTTAGTTCCTTGACCAGGGATTGAACCCGCTTCCCCTGCACATCAAGGCAAATTCTTAACCACTAGACCACCAAGGGAGTCCGAAAGTGTATATGTTCTTTATTTATATATATATATATATATATATATATATATATATATATACACATGTAATTTCATATATTAATTTTTGGCTGTGCTGGATCTCATTGCTGCGCAGACTTTTCTCTCGTTGCAGTGAGCAGAAGCTACTGTAGTTGCCATGTGTGGGCCTCTCATTTTGGTGTTTTCTCCTGTTAGGGAGCACAGGCTCAGTAGCTGTGGCGCACGGACACAGTGGCTTCACAGTATGTGGGATCTTCCTCGATCAGGGATCAAACCTGTGTCTTCTGCGTTGGCAGGCAAATCCTTTACCACTGAAGCGCCAGGGAGCCCGAGTTCGAGTATGTGTTCTTAAATGCTCTTGTGTATTCACTTGGACAGTTTTAAGTCACATTTTGCTGATTGTCATCTCTCTGCACTTGTTACCCTTTCTTCTTTTCACGCTCTTGTGTGTTTTGGCCTTTTCTTTATCTCTTTCCTTTATTCTTTATCAAGTTTTGAAGGGATTGGTTTTCCTTCAGAATAACTGTCATGTTACTTACCTACCTCACCCCCAAACTTAGCACTGAAAGCTCTTCTTTTGTCTCAACAGTGTAGAAGTCAGTGAGAGAACAGAGATGAATTGAACACATGACTTTTATGACCAAATTCTCCTTTTACTAAGATCCTGTGAATTGCTCGATATTGAAAGTTCAAAACTGTTTTTGGAATACCACTCAAGACTTGTCACTAGTGTGACCTCCTGCTTCAAGTGACAGAAAGAGGTGATGGTCTTTGTATAGTGCTAGGAAACATTAGGAAATTTGTCCAGAGTTTGAGGCTCTCTTCAGAAGTTTGAAGGTTTTGAACTCTGACATTGACACATTCAACTTTTATCTGGTGTGTAGTGTGTACAAAGTCAGTGGTTCAGTTTCATTTTTTAAATTTGTATTGGCGTATAATCGATTTACAATATAGGTTCAGTTTAACAAAACGAGCTGTACTCTGATCTCCATCAATTCAGTGTCATGATAGGAATTTTAGGTCCATGTTCTCAAATATATTTTAGGGCGTTTTAAAGTGGATTTCCTCATTACATACATAATCAATTGAATTCACTACAAATTATATAAATCGAACCAGTAAAAGGAACACTCTTAATATTACAGTTTGGTCAGACAGGACTTATAATTTGAGCAACGTCTCAATACAACTTTCTAATTAGTTAATAATAGTTTCCTATCGTTATCTGTGCTTACATGCGTTCAGTTGACAGAAAAGGAACATGCAGAGAGAGGGAGAAGGAAGCCTGGATTTGTCAAAACAGAGCCATGTGAGGTGGCAGCTCCCGTAAAAGTATTAGCCTGCTTCTAGTATCACTCGAGACAAGTTGGGTCATCAGCTACGTCCAAGTGTGTCTGTTTTTGACCCTTTGCAAGGTGTCAGTGCTACCCGCTCCCTTGGCGATCATAAAACGGGGCATTTATCTCCCATCCCAGTCCCCCAGCTTCATTTACAGTCATTTACATTCAGTCTTTTGCAGAACTGATGTGCTGTATGTTGCAAAGACTCACAGTGTGAACTCAAAGCCTAGGATCCTGAGGGCATTGCTGGAACAGAGAAATGGAGAGAGCGCGCCATGTGTAGTGAAGCCCACCAGTTACTAACTTGACATGACCCTTTAGAATCCCTGTTATTCACTGTACTCTGGGGGTAACAATATATCCCTTTTTTTCTTTTTCCTACTGAGTTACATTTTTTAAAAAAAATTAAAATGTAGACAGATCAGGGAATTCCCTGGCTGTCTAGTGGTTAAGACTCTGTGCTTTCACTGCTGTGGGCCCAGGTTCGATCCCTGGTTGGTCACACAAGCTGTGCATCCAAACAAAAAATGTAGATCAGGGCAATGAACACCTTTATACTGCTCACCTGAGCTCACCAATTTTTAATGTAGGATTCTATCACACAAGCCTCTCCATTCCTCCCTTCCTGTCTCTGTCTGTTTCCTTTTGCCAGCCGTCTGAAAGGAGGTTTCAAATATCAGGCCACTTCATTCCTAAGTGTTCAGTATTGCATCTCCCAGGAGCAAGGACATGAGAGCGAGGATATTTTTGAGGCTGCTATCCACCCAGTCACACTGTGTCCCCTTTCTGGGGACTCAAAGATGACACTGTTTTCTTAGGTCTTAATACCAAGTGAAGCTCTTCAGCTTTCAGGCCATACCAACTGCTAGGCTGCTAGGACAGTCAGAACTAGATTTTCAAAATGCATAGGACCTGTTGATCAGCATCTGTACAACTTTTAACTTTATTTGACTCTTAAGACCCTTCCCCCGCCCATGACCATTCATATCTCTTTTCCTTTTAAAAATCTTACATATTTATGCAGAGAACCCCTATGAAGCTGAGAATGAATTGGTGAATAAAAATTAACTTGGGACTTCCCTGGCAATCCAGTGGTTAGGACTCAGCACTTTCTCTGCTGAGGACCCAGGTTCAATCCCTGGCCAGAAAACTTTAGATCCTGTGAGCTGCGCAGCATGGGCCTCCAACCCCTAGCCCACCCCTGCAAACTTAACTCGGAGTGAATCTGAAATGGCAGTGTGCCCTCAGCCGGTCCCTCCCAGAGGAATAGGCCCTCATTATCCAACCTGCTCATGCTGCCTCTGGGTCCTCAGGGCAAAGAGGGTGGAATTTCCCCCACCTAAAGTCCCACTACTTTCTTTTTTTCTTTTGAATATACTGCCTCGATGCTCATCTTAAAGGCATTCTCATCTTAAGTGTCACAGAACGTGTCACACTGCAACGCACCCACACCCACCTCTCAGAGAAATCCCCAGGCCTCACGGTCTATTTGAGAGAGCTCTGCCCACTGGGGCCTGGAGTGAGCATCCTTTGAGGGTTGCATCTGAGAGAAGGGAAGATGGTAGGAAGGGTCTTGACTGTATGGTACAGACAGCGCTGTGCGGTTTTGAGAATGGGGATGGGTATTACCAGAATGAGTAGAGATGGTCAGAAGGTACAAGCAGCTAGAGGAGCTGGCTGAGACCTGCTGAGCAGGACGAGAGACCCAGGTCAGGGGAAGGGGAGATAAAGGGATTGCAGGTGGGGATGGTCAGATCGTGGGGTTGATCTGCTCAGATCATGCCAGAAGTGACCACCCTCCCTGAGTGTAGGGAGGGGACCCTGGGCAGAGACTGGATGGCAGGACATCTAGTTGGAATCCACCGTGTTCTGTGCACCAGGCTGTGTGCAAGCGTCAGCTCGTGTAGTAGCCCCCACTGGAACCCTATGAAGTATAAGGAGCTTTCCTCATTTACGGATGGAAAAGTTTACGCTTAGAGAGGCTCAGAAACTGGCCGTAAAACGTAGACGTCTGCTGCCTCCAGAGTCTTAGTTAAGTGGAGGCTGCTTTGTGACATGCTGCTTCTCTTTCCCTTAAAAAAACAAAACAAAACTTACTTTGAAGTATAACTTAAATAATTTACACATATGCTAAACCTACAGCTTGATGACTTTTCACAGATTGAAGGTTCTTATATAACTTTTTTTGACTGCACTGGGTCTTTGCTGTCACGCGCAGTCTTTCTCTAGTTGTGGCGTGCACGCTGCAGAGCACACTGGCTCAGTTGTGGCTGGGGGGCTTTGATGCTCCACTTGCTTGTGGGATCTCAGTTCCTTGACCAGGGATTGAACCCACCATTTCGAGGGAGAGCAGAGTCGAGTCAGCTGAAAGCTGTAATTGGAAAAGCAGCAGCAGTCATTGACTTTAGCCGAGAGAGGGGATGTTAGGTATTTTGTGGGTTTCACGGTGATTGTCTCATCTCATTCTGTCGTGGTCTCAGAGTGACCTTGTTTGATGTGGATGTTCTATGAAATTGTTCACGTCCTACAGGAGAACATTATGCCCTGGCTGTGTCACATGGGTTTGTAATGTTGCGCTTTGGCTGTGAGCCTCAGATCAGCTCATGGATACTGGGGGCTGCTGTTTTGTTTTGTTTCTCAAGGAAAACTTCTAGGCTTTTGTTTGCCGTAAATCTACACTTTACAGTATGGGTGTTCTTAACATAGGGTTGACCTTTGGTAGATACTGATGCCTTAAGATGCTGGATAAGAATTCTGGACAGAAAGTATATTTAGAACATTGCCCTTTGGATTCTTGTTTCCAAGCTTCTTAAGTGACTGGGTTGCCCTGTGTGGACTGGGTTTAGTGGTTTTAGGTAATCCACGTGAAGTCACATGAGCCTTTGGCAGTTGCTCTTTCACACCAGACCCTTATCTCCTTACCTGTTGAGTGAGGGCGGTTATAACACTGACCCAAATTTCTTAATGGCCCTCTGTGATGTCGTGTTCTAGGCTCATGAGTGTATCTTGTTATTTTGTCAGTCGCTCAGTCGTGCCCGACTCTTTGCGACCCCATGGACTGTAGCTCCCCAGGCTTCTCTGTCCATGAGATTTTCCAGGCAATGATACTGGAATGGGTTGCCATTTCCTTCTCCAGGGCATCTTCCCAACCCAGGGATTGAACCTAGGTCTTCTGCACTGCAGGCAGATTCTTTACCAACTGAGTTACATACCTGCTAATTTATACCGTAAGTAAAGTCGCTCAGTCGTGTCCGACTCTTTGCGACCCCATGGAATGTAGCCTACCAGGCTCCTCTATCCATGGGATTTTCCAGGCAAGAGTACTGGAGTGGGCTGCCATTTCCTTCTCCAGGGGATCTTCTTGGCCCCGGGATCAAACCCCGGTTTCCAGCGTTGCAGATAGACGCTTTACCATCTGAGCCACCAGGGAATTTATACTGTACTTGCTTCCAAAAAGAATTCGAGGTGGCCAAAGTGATATTCCTTCCCTCTGAGCATTCCAACCACGTCTTTTCCCCCTTTTTTCTTTCCTTTACCTTATGGCCTGGCCTAAATAAACAGTCATGATTGTGAGATAGCTCTTTGCCTGCAAAGAAAAAAAATTTTCGGAAGTTGGGGTGGTTCTTCATCTAAGAAAACTACATCTAAGGATATCCCATGGAAGTACTGAAAAAATTCATTGTCTTTGCTTTAAAATGTTTTTAAATTTTTTTCATAATTTTTTAACTTAAAAAATTGAAGTGCAGTTGATGAACAATATCATGTTTCAGGTGTACAGCATAGAGGTTCACAACTTTTAAAGGTTATACTCCATTTTTAGCTATTATGAAGTATTGGCCGTGTTCTCTGTGCTATATAGTGTATCCTTGTAGCTTATTTATTTTTATACATAGTAGTTTGTGTCTCTTACTCTGCTACCCCTAACTTGGCCTTACCTCTTCATTCTTCCCACTGGCAGCCACTAGTTCTCCATATGTGTTCTGATTGCTTGCTTGCTTTCCTTTTTTTTTCAATACTTATTTTTATTTGGCTGTACCGGGTCTTAGTTGCAGCTTGAAGGATTTCTTGGTTGTGGCATGTGGGACCTTAGTTCTCTGACCAGGGATCAAACCCAGGCCCCTTGCATTGGGAGCATGGAGTCTTAGCCATTGGACTGCCAGGGAAGTCCCTGATGGCTTTTCAAGTCGGGAGTGAGCAGAAATATCTTAGTTGGATGAACCCTGCATTCTGGTTGTTCACGAAGCGTTAGGGGCTTGTATGTCACGTGGGATCCTCTTAGACTCCTGCCCTTTCACAGGGGCAAGGGACTGGGCTTGATGAGCACGTGCTTTTCTAATTTTCTTATCAGAGCATTTTACTTGATCCCTGGCTGCTGCTTTGCTGCTTCAGTGCTTATAAATGTAGGCTTATCTGTGAGCTGCAGCTGTGTGTGACTTCTCATCTGGTTTCGTGGACCAGCATGGGAAACCAGCTAGTGTGAGTGGGGAGTTTTACCTCGCATCATCCAGCATGACCATATTCAAGAAAAGGGAGGGAAAAGAGAGGAGGACTTGGAGCAATTGAATAAGAGCCTCAAACCAATGCAAGGAGGTGAAAGAACCAAGAGGGGAGCTAGAAAGTAGATATTTTGGGAGTTGGGTGGCACTTTGTGTGCATGTTTTGATTTACGTCTTAATTTTATTTTTGTCTAAATATATGGCTGTTTATCCCATTGAAATGCCTTGAAATGGCATCTAAATTCATAAATACCCAGATTTAGTTATGTGTACTTTTCTGATATTTCAATCTCTGTATTCCTGTATTAATAGCTACTGGTTATTATCCTTTTATAGTAGGTTTTACTGTGCCCGATGGCAAGTCCTGACACATCATTTTCAGTACTGTCATGCCTATTATGACTTTCCCCCTCCGTGTCACAGCCCTTAAATCCTGTGGGAGTTGTAGTTTGAGGAGAATTAACATCTTAAAAAATCTCCCATTTGTCCATTGATTAAGGTTCATATTTCTTTAATCTGCTAGTGAGGTTTTTGAAACTCTTTTCCTTCATTTAGGTTTTGCAGACTTTCCATCATTTTCCTTTTCGGGAAGGTCCCCTAGAGGAGGAAATGGCAACCCACTCCAGCATTCTTGCTTGGGAAATCCCATGGAAAGAGGAGCCCGGAGGGCTGCAATCCATGGGGTTGCAAAGAGTTGGACACAGCTTGCACGCACACGCACACACACGCACGCACGTGCACACACGCACTCTCCAGTGAGGCTTTCAGAAGTGTTTTCCTTCACATAGATTTTTCAAATTCATCATCTTTTTCTTAGGTACCTTGTTCTGGCCATTATGAATAGAAATTATCCTATTTTACTTTGTCATAGGAAGGATTTTTGTGTATGTATGTTTTTAGTGTGTTTCTCAACGATTATTGATTGGTTCTCTTGGTTTCTAGGTGGATGACATCTGAAAATGACAGACTCCTTTCTAGCAACTTCTAATCTTTTACTGTAGAATCAGGCCATATGTTTAACTGAACATGTCAGCTATTTGGGGCTCCCCAGGCAGCGCTAGTGGTAAAGAGCCCGCCTGCCAATGCAGGAGACAGAAGAGACATGGGTTCGATCCCTGGCTCAGGAAGATCCCCTGGAGGAGGGCATGGCCACCCACTCCAGTATTCTTGCCTGGGAAATCCCATGGACAGAGGAGCCTGGCAGGCTATGGTCTATAGCGTCGCAGAGTTGGACACGAATGAAGCGACTTAGCACGTTCAGCTATTTACACCTAGTGAACAGAAGAGAGTGTAGATTTCAACAATACTGGCTCCTTTTTCTTACTCCATGGACATTTCTAGGCCTTTCCCTTGGCTGGTTGCTGATATTTCCTTGTACCTTTCCACAGGTGCATGTGTTTTTTTGTTTGTTTGAAACAAACATATCCCAACCATATCATAATCAAAGGAAAACTGACTTTGTCGTTTCCCACTCACAAGCCTACTTTGGAAGCTAACTGAAGTGTAAGAGACCCTCCCCCTCACCGTATTTCCAGTTTAATTGTGTTAAGATGTTCTGTACAGAGTTGAATACTGATGAGGGCAGCTGTCCTTCTTGTTCCCACATTCAGTGCTTCAATTGGGAGTGCTTCCAGTGCTTTATTGATGAATACATTGTCTGACGAGAGCATTTGGGTAGAAGCCTGGACGTAGGACTTTGCTTTGTTTGGTATCTCGTGTGAGCTGAATTTTTGGTGAATGTTTTGCATCTGTTAATATCTTAAAAATCTTAATGAAATACAGTAATATAACACCTCACGTTGAACTATCCACTTGTTCTTGGGATAAACTTTACTAGGTAATATTTTTCATTTTAATTACATTGCTGTATTCACCTTCATTCTGCTAATATTTTAGTTAAGATTTCCTTACATATATTATACAGAAATGGCCTTTGGCTTCTTTGTTGTACAGTTTTGGAAGCAGGGTCATTTTGGGTAGCTTTCCTTGATTTTTTTTTTTTTTTTTTTAGTTTGTATAACATGACAGTTATCTTTATTGTAAATATTTGGTGGAACTTTATGTAAAACAAAAAATCTGGCATGGTATCTTGTCTAGATAGGAGAGACTTTGAGAAACATCAGACGATTTCATGGTGGGAAAATAGTTGTGGCAAGTGACCTATTAGGGATGCAGGTGGGCCTCTCACACATCAGTGATGATGCTTTTTAAAAAAAGGCAGGTGTGTCCACACATTCTTGTCTGTAGTGAGACAAGAATGTGTGTGTGTTTCTCACACACGGTTGGGGTCATGAAAATGCTCCTCAAGGCTTTTTAGTAACCACTGGTTTTTGAGGATTGCAGAATTTACCTTAGTATTTTGGTCTGAGTAAATAGTACCAGATTATGTCCATGTATCAGTGTTCTTTGCATAACTATCATCAGACATATTCAGAATACCATTTGCCAGACTTGGGCTGGTCAGAGCTTTCAGCTTGGTTGGTTTCAGCCAGTTCAGTGCCTGTGCAGGTCTCAAAACATCCGATTGAGTACAGGATTTCTGTTCTAACATAGTAACATGATCTGTGTGTTCCTTAAAAATATTGGATTGTGCAGAATCGCACACCAAAGGTATCAGGGCTTACGGGGACAATAGTGTTGAGGCAGGCCAGTCGCTATGTCATGTAACCGGAGAACTAACCAGACAGTTTTGGTAACTTGGGAGATGTAACTTGGACTTGTGGAGTAGTTTCCAATAGATCAGCAACTTTCAAGTGAACTGCCAATGCTAGGAGTGCCCGCTGTGTGCCCAGGACTCAGCCTTTGGAGATAGAAAGATAAAAAAGGTCTTTGTCCTTGAAGTTCACCTGGACAAGAGTCTTTGAACTTCTGTGGTCTTCTGACCTCTTAGTCCCTCCGCCTGTTCTTCGTCACCCCTTAGAATTTGTCTGTCTCAGGCCTTCCCTGGTTCAGGCGTGAAGGGGCCTGTTACAGTCACCCTAGATGAGCAGACCTCTGCCTATTTTCACTATTTTCAGTATTTTTTTTCTGGAAGATAAACAACTACTTGTAGAAACTTTGAAAAACAGATTCATTGTATAAAGACTATGTCATCAGTGCCATCTCCCAGAACCCCCTTTATTGCTCTGGGTTATGTGCTTCTATCATTTCTAGTGCCTCCAAGGATTGATGTGGATCTTTTCAGCAAGCAAAATGGGGATCGTGTCATTCATCCCACCCTGTTCTTCTGCTGTTGAGTGCCTGTGACAGTCATGTTCTTAATTATGGTAGTGTAATTATTCCTTTGTTAGAATAAACTAATATCTGTCGGTGCCTATTTTTCCTGCTTCTGCAGTAACAGATTACACGCACACATGTAGTTGTTTGGTGGTGGTTTAGTTCTAAAGTTGTGTCCAACTCTTTGTAACCTCGTGAACCGTAGCCCACCATGTTTGTGGTTTTGGACAACATAAATGCATTTTCTTACAGTTCCGTAGAAGTACAGCACAGGTCTCCCTGAGCTAAAACCACGGTGTGGCAGGGCTTCTTCACCTTCATTTCTGGAGGTTCAAGAGAATCCATTTCTGCTTGGTCCCACTTGTAGAGGCTGCCTCTGTTCTTTGGCTGATGGTTCCTCCTCTGTGTTCCAAGCCAGCAATGGCAAGATAAGTCCCTCTCACTTGGCCTCACTCTAACCTCTTCTCTGCCTCTCTTTACCATTTTAAAGGACCCTTGTGATTACACTGATCTCACTCAGATATCCTAGGATAACCTCCTTATTTTAAGGTCAGATGAGGAGCAACCTGGATTCCATCTCTCCCCTTAATTCCCCTTTGTCATGGAAGTTACATATTCACAGGCCCTGGGATTTAGGATGTCTGTATCTTTGGGGCAGGGCGGGAGGCATTTCTGCCCGTGCTTGTCTTCTGTGGCTGATGAATTGGTTGTGTTAGTGTGGATGACAACTCAGTGAACATTTTCATATGTCCATCTCTGTGTATCTCTGGTTAATCCATGGACCACCTTCCTGTAAATGGAATATTTCAAAGTGATTATTCTCATACAGTTGACCAAAAAAAAAAATCAAAATATTAAAACTCCAGTCTTGATTGGGTAGGAGAACAGGAGGCAAGTTTAGTGCTAAAGAGAAATTTTCAGAGCTGGGAGGAGATCATTTCGTCCCTCTGTTGCATCCCACTTAGAGTGTATGGTTCTGTTTCTCATTGTAGCTTTTTTGTATTCCCTGTGGCTTCTGACGTGTGTTAGACACGTTTATTTGGTATCTATTTGCTAAATAAACAAGTAAGGAAGTTACACACACGTGCACGCACACACACACACTTCACCGTTAAATACCTGGTTTTCACTCTGTTCTTTTCTAATATTAAATCTTAGTAAATTTACCATAGTTAATTCTTCAGTGTTTCGGACACTGCCAGCTGTTTTGTGTTTAAATATAGTACTGTCTCAACGTCATGAAAGTGGGGGACGTTGGTTTTCATACCAAGCATGTACTTGGATGATTTTAATTGTTCTGTTTTACAGGTTTTTTTTTTTTTTTTGCCACCCTGTGAAGAATCCAGAATTTTAGTTCCCTGACCAGGGATCAGATCTGTGCCCCTTGTAGTGGAAGCACTGAGTCCTAACCACTGGACTGACAGGCAGTTCCCCTGTTTGCTCATTTTAAAGGCTAAGCATGTGTCCTGTGTTCTCATTTCCTCCTTCTTTCTTTCTTCTTTTTTTAATACAAAAAGTTTATTACAAGAACTCCACAAATTTATTTAAATACCAGTTGTCAGAAAGAACGAATGATACCAAGTGTTACTTTGATATAGTCAGAATAAAACAATGCTTGGAATGACCTTTACACAGCCCTTTTTCCTTGGGACCAGATGTCTTTGAGAATTAAGGCTTTTGGGTGGGAGGAATGAATGTGTCATCATCTCCCAGGGTTGCCATAACAAAGTACCACAAACTTGGTGGCCTAAAACTGCAGAAATTTGGGATTTCTCTGGTGGTCCAGTGGTTAACAGTCTACCTTCCAATGCAGAGGACACAGGTTCAGACCCTGGTCAGGGAACTGCTGCAGGGTACAAGCCTGCATGCAGTGAAGACCCAGTGCAGCCAAAATGAAAAAAAGAAACACACACAAAATGACAGAAATGTATTCTCTCACTGTTCTGGAGGCTGACAGTCTGAAATCAAAGCACTGGCAGGGCTGTGCTCCCCCGGAAGCCTTGAGGGAGGATGCTTCCTGCCTCTGCCAGCTCCTGGAAGTTCCAGGCGTTCCCAGGCTTGCAGCTGCAGCGTTGCAGTCTCTGCCTCTGCAGTCACAAGGCATTGTCCCTGTGCGTCTGTGTTTCCCCTTCTTGTAAGGACACCAGTCATGTTGGATGAGGGCCCATCCTAATGACCTCATCTTAATTTCATTACATCTGCAAAGCCCCTATTTCCAAATAAGGCCATACTCACAGGTACCATGGGGTTAGGCCTTCAGTGTATCTTTCTGTGGTGGGGGCAGGGGGGGCACGCTTTTCAACCCATAACTGGGTGGGCTGTGGAAAGGTCACACTGAGCCTCTGCCACATACAGCACAACACCTCCATTGGGTCGGAACAGTGGTCCATCAAACACACAAGCAGGTATGGGCAGCCCACTCAAGGGCTCATAATAAAGCTGCAAGCAGCCTCATGTGCCCAAAGGGTCAGGCTTCGCCACCAAATGAACGCAGGTCAGGCTGGTTGGCTTCCTGCCCAATGGGTGCAGCTTTCGGTTTTCAAAATCTCTTGGATTTGGATTGACGACCCAATTGATCCTTGATTGCTAACGATCCTTGATTCATGAGCTTTCTGGGCACTTCTGTCAGGGAGAGTTACTACACATGGACTAATTTTTTTTCCCCCTCTCCCTATCTGGAAAGTGACTCAACCCGAGGTATCAAGAAGCTGACTTAGGTTGACCACCACGTCTTCATGTCCAACCAGAATAGAAACGTTATTCTGAAAATTAATCCCTTGCCCGATGTTAAACCTTCTGTCTCCCTCACAGCAAAGCAGATACTCTCCAGACACCAACAACCCCCAAGTCACAAAGCCAGGCTTCTGTTGAACCAAAGCATTGTGCCTTTCCCCTCTCCAGAGAGGTTGGCGTCCACAGAACGTCAGCACAGAAGCCAAACCCCTAGCTACCTTAGAAGAAGCAAGCAGAGTGTGAGTGGGAAGTCAACTGGCTACTCCCTCCCCACCAGCAACAGCAGAGGAAACAGACACAGCTTTCTAGCTGCGAAAGTAGAAAGCAGTTTGCTTACATCCCCACGTGGTAACTGCTTACCGAAAGCTGCTAGAAGGAACATCCATCCTGAACAGTATTAGACATTGTTGAAGCACGTTCACTGTAACAGTCCTTAGGGCAGAAGTATTGAAAACATCTGGAATGTCAGGGAGATGCCTGTCAGTGAGATGGGACATTTGTGATATCAGAAATCTTCAGAGGAACACTTAGTCCCAAAGAATACTTACAATATAGTAAGTGTGGTGAGGGGACACAGTATACCTATGTGGTGAAGTAAAAGTCACTCAGTCCTGTCCGACTCTTTGCGACCCCATGGACTATACAGTCCATGGAATTCTCCAGGCCAGAATACTGGAGTGGGTAGCCTTTCCCTTCTCCAGGGGATCTTCCCGACCCAGGAATCGAACCAGGGTCTCCTGCATTGCAGGCAGATTCTTTACCAACTGAGCTATCAGGAAGCCCTATAACATGAACTAGTTTTTATTAAATGTATAAGCATAAGGTTTAACAGGGATGGATAACAATGCTTTTTGTAATAGACTGCTTATTTACTTCAGAGTCTTCTGCTTCTCTGTAATAAATCTGTTCTTTCTCTTTTCTTTCCCCTCCTCCCAACTAAGTCCCTTGGTCCAGGGGCCTGCTATCTTTGCAGGGAAAATTGTATTCTCTTACATTCAATCACAGCACTATCCTCATTGCGGCCAGGTATCAGCTGAGTTTGGGGGATGTCATAGGAATTACTGTTCCAAGCAGGATGCCCGGTACCCCCAGGGCAGGATGGTGATGGAGGAAGAGAACCTGATGGGGAAGAGAGATATTTGGCTCTGGTTCTTGCTTCCCTACTGAACAGCCCGATTGCATGGCCTCAGTTCCCCCCATGACAACAGGTTTTTCCCTAGAGTCCCTCTTGAGTAGGTGACTGATTTTTCTCAGCTGCTGTGTCATAAAGGATCATCTCCAATTTTACAGAGGGGGAGTGTCGGCTTACGGGAGAAGGAAGCTTGCTGAGGTTCATTAGATGTTAACAGCAAAGCCAGGACCAGTTCTGAGGTCTTCCAAGGGCTGCTGCAGTGTCCATTCTTCTGCTCCTGGTTTGCCAACTGGACTGCTGGCCAGAACCTGTGGCCCCCCTTCTCAGAGCTGGCCCAGAGTGCTGGGGAAGGGGCTGGGCATCAGTAGTTTTGACTACCACCACCTCCCCCGCCCCTTTTTAAAAAAATGATTATTTGGTGATGCTAATGTGATCTTGGGCTTCCCTGGTGACTCAGATGGTAAAGAATCCGCCTGCAATGTGGGAGACCTGGGTTCGATTCCTGGGTTGGGAAGATCCCCTGGAGGAGGGCATGGCAACCCACTCCAGTATTCTTGCCTGAAGAATCCCCATGGACAGAGGAGCCTGGCGGGCTACAAACTGTGGGGTTGTAAAGAGTTGGACACGACTGAGCGACTAAGCACAATGCAGTCTTGGTACTGGATTTTGGGAATCCTTTGCCTGCAAGGCAGTCCCTACCAGGGGTGGGGGTGTGTGTGTGTGTGTGTGTGTGTACATACACACATACAAATGCAAGGTGAATACTTATTTTTATAGTACTTGAGTGCTTAGTACGTACAAGGTGAGGCTCTCAGACTAGTGGATGTTGCATGACAAATGAGTCACCTAACAACTCTGAAGGCACTTTTAACATTTCTGGGGTGCACTTTTATTAATTTTTAAAATATTTACAGTGATTTGGATGTGTGATATTTATATACATTTATATAATACACTTTTATAATTTATACTTTCTATTAAATGAGTGCATTTTACATGTCCTTGTTAAAAGCCTTTGTTCATGGGATCATAGTGCTTATGCTGTAGCTTTCTGTCTTTTTAATTCGGGGGAGATTTTCTAAACTTAGACCTGCCTCTCCTCTCATCCTGATGAGTCTTCATTTCAGAAATTGTGTTAGTTACAGTAGATGCTAAACTGCTGAAAGGGAGACCCCGCCCCCAACGCGCCCCCCCCCCCCCCCCTCCCGCCAAGTTCGGTGGCTCCGAGTGTCTTTTGCTCCCACTTAACAGCGCAGGGCTCCATGAGGTTGTTCACTTGCCAGTGGGCATCGTGAGGGATGGTAAACCTGGCCCCTGGGGTGGGAGCCGGCTCCTGTCTGCCAGGTCTGGCTCCAGCCTGTGGGAAGCAGACATGAGCCTGGATGAAACCTCTTCCCTTTTTAAAGATGTGCCTCCAGAGTTATTGCCTGCCGCTTCCATTTGCCTCCCGTTGGCCAGAAACGAGTCTGGTGGCAGCACCTAGCTGGCGGAGAGGCTAGGGGGTGTAGTCCAGCTGGGTGGACACGTGTTCGGCTCTTCTGTGGGAGGCACTGTTAGCACAAGGAGGAAGGAGAAAGTGCATGCGGGTGGTCCGCCACGTACTGTCGGGTGCAGCGTGAGCATGGTCAGCACTGATGATGGGGGAGCAAGATGGAAGTCCCAGCTGCCAAGCACAGGCTACAGTTTGGCCGTGACAGCATCTGTGAGAGCCGACGTTGGGTCATGAAAGGCTGGGAAGTGTCTGGAGAAACTGGACTGTGAGCTCCTCCAAGAGCAGAGATAGTACCTCTATCATTTGTTCTGTCCGGAGAACCTTTCCTAATGCTTTGACCGTGAGTTAGCCAACCGAAGAGGGGAGGGAGAAAAGGCCCATAGAGGAAGAGGAGGTTTTTCCTGCCTGTGAGTGTGTGTGCGCCTGTTGATCCAGCGTCTGAGCGGTTGCCCTCTGCCAGGTGTGGTTCTAGGCTCTGAGCCCACGTCAGGCCCCAGCAGACCCAGCCCTGCCTATAAGCCCATACTCTAGTGAGGAGTGACAGGCTGGCAAGCAAGAAAGGGAAGAGAAAAAGAAATTCCAGTGGATCCTCTGATGAAAAGAAAGCAAGGTCATGGGGTGGCAGACGACTTAGGGCTGACTCTTAAGTTTGGTATAGAGCCAGCCTCTTCGGGAGATGGGAAATGACCGGTGGCCAACCTGCCGTGGGTCAGAGGGTCTAGCGTCCAACTCCCACCGCAGGAATCGTGACTATGGCCTGGGTGGGAATAGGCTGGCTGGCATGGCCCATGTATTGTGAGCTTGGGCAAAAGAGGCAGGCAGAGGCCTCATCACAGGAGGACTGGTGGGTTATGGGAGGAAATCGCTGTTTCTGAGGATGGTGAGAAGTCTGTGGAGAGCTTGAAGCAGGGCAGTGAAGTGATCAGTTTTCTGCCTCTGATACCACTATGGATGCCGGCTGGAGTGTAGATTGTATGAGAATAAGAGTCGAAGGATCAGCAGGGCCAGCAAGGTGGCTGTACATGAAGAGAACTAGTGGTGGCGGCTGCCCCTTAGGTAGTGAGAAGAAGAGAAAGGAACACTCTGGATCTGTTTCAGTTAGAAATGGGGCTTTCTGATAGATTGCATGGGCACATAGCAGGGAAGAAAAGGAAAACCAAGGTCCACTTA
Organism: Budorcas taxicolor; assembly: GCF_023091745.1. Lineage (NCBI taxonomy): Eukaryota > Metazoa > Chordata > Mammalia > Artiodactyla > Bovidae > Budorcas > Budorcas taxicolor. The sequence goes on from NC_068914.1 coordinate 30,036,696, forward strand.
AGAGATGTGTTTGGTTCGTTTGAGGTGCCTTAATGAGCTCCAGAGTCTGGAGATAGGGGGAGATTTTTCTGTCTAAGTGGTCTCAGGTCCACCTTACTTTGCACTTAAATTCAGGTCTTTGGGTTATAGCTTATACCATTGCACTGAGATCATTAGGGCACAGTAGGTGTGAGGTGTGCTCTGTTCTATGGCTCCCTGTGGCCTTAGAAAGACGAAAGGGCATTCTTTTTATTTTTATATTAAAAAAAATTTTTTTAATTAATTTGTATTGGCGTATAGTGTTATTTTCTACCATATAGAAAAATGAATCAGCTGCATGTGTACATATAAGCCCTATTTTTTGGATTTGCTTCCCATTTAGGTAACTACAGAGCAGGGGATTTTTTTTTAGATATAGGGTTATCAAGGGTCCCCAACAGCACCCTCTGGTTTGATGGGAGAACTCATAGGACTCAGAATCTAGTCATACCTGTGGCTAAGATTTAGTACAGTGAAAGGCCTGAAAGCAAAATCAGCAGAGGAGAAAAGTACACGGAGTGATGTCCAGGGGAAACCAGGCACGAGCTTCTAGGAGTTTTCTCCTGGGAGAGCTAATCAGGATGTACTTGATGCCCCAGCAGCAAGTTGTGACAGCACCTGTGAAATGCTGTCTACCAGGGAAGCTCACTCAGAGACACAGCAGTGATGCTTTTTACTGGGGACTGGTCACCTGTAGGCACCCTCAGCTTAACATGCACCAACATTTTAGACTCCTTCAGGAAAGCAGGTGTTCATCACAAACCGATTATTTTTAGTTTGTTTTTATTAATTTATTTGTGGCCACACTGAGTCTTCGCTGCTGTGCATGGCCTTTCTCGAGTCGCAGCACGCAGAGGCTGCTCTCGAGTTGCAGTACATGGGTTTTTCATTGTCACGGCTTCTCCGCTTGTGGGGCACAGGCTGTACAGCGTGTGGTCTCAGGAGTTGTGACACACGGGCTTAGTTGCTCCCCTGTGCGTGGAATCTTTCTGAACCAGGGATGGCATCTGTGTCCCGTGCATTAGCAGGCAGATTCTTAACCACTGGACCACCAGGAAAGCCCCACAGACCATTTTGTTTGAAAAATTTTGACACAGTAGAGCCACTTTCATCAACTTGATGGGAACCCACCCCCAAACCCAAGTTCTCAGTCACCAGCCCAGAGCCACCTTCTGGTACGTCTTCCAGAAGATAGAAGTTCAGCCTGCTACGTTAACTCTTTTCTACACAGCATGTGACTCGTCTTATCCTGCAGTTCTTCCTTGTAAACTTGAATCCATGTCCTCGTTGACCTGCTTAAGGCAGACCTGTCCCCCTACTCTCCTTGACATTGTCTTTCTGTAGCCCTAAAAACTACCACTTTATTCACTCTCTGAAGGAGGAGGGGAGAAGAGCTTCCTGTCAACACCCAGAAGCGATACATACACGTACACATATGACGCGTGTACCTCCAGGATATATGTGGTCTCCTTCTTGGAGCAGCAATGGTGGCAGTAGCAAAAAGCGGCTCTTTTGCAGTTCTTGCAGATCACCTGTCACGCACCTAACATTTTGTTACCTTGTTCAGGCAAGGAAATTACAGGGTATCTCCTCCCGAAGGTGAACTGCTTTGTGATGCTCAGGCGCTGTGTGACAGTGCAGATGATGTTGGTTTTAGTAGTTAGTGGGTTTCGCTTCTGGAGCTTGGTTAGTTCTGCATCTCTTGAACCAGCGAAAGACATTGTTCTTGGATAGTGGGGTCCATAGAAGGACTAGGCGCTTTGGAGCTAGTCCAGGACTGAGGATTGAATTGTAACCCTGATATTTAGTAGTTTGGATCATTGGGCAAGTTGCTTGACCATTCTCAGCTCCTCTCTCCCCTTGTATGATGTAGGGCTGAAATGGTGGAGCCAAGGTGTGTATGAAATGAGAGACTGTATGAAAGAGCCTGCTGCAGTGCCAGAAATATAATCAATGCTTCACCACTGAGTGCTGTTATCATTTATTATTGAAAGAGAGTCCATAGAGTTAAGCATTCATTTATAAATATATATACAAACACACTTATATGTGTATATAATATAAAATTTGTATCCTCATATATGATTATGCTCCTCATTATTCAACAGGTGTATGGGTGCTCATGTACCAGGCCATTTCTTCTGTTACCATAGTGGATACAATACTTAGCTTTTTCTTCTGTGCATCTCAGTTCAGTTCAGTCGCTCAGTCGTATCTGACTCTTTGCGACCCCATGAACCACAGCACGCCAGGCCTCCCTGTCCATCACCAGTTCCTGGAGTCCACCCAAACCCATGTCCATTGAGTCAATGATGCCATCCAACCATCTCATCCTCTGTCATCCCCTTCTCCTCCTGCCCTCAATCTTTCCCAGCATCAGGGTCTTCTCCAATGACTCAGCTCTTCACATGAGGTGGCCAAAGTATTGGAGTTTCAGCTTCAACATCAGTCCTTCCAATGAACACCCAGGACTGATCTCCTTTAGGATGGACTGGGTGGATCTCCTTGCAGTCCAAGGGACTCTCAAGAGCCTTCTCCAACACCACGGTTCAAAAGCATCAATTCTTTGGTGCTCAGCTTTCTTTGTAGTCCAACTCTCACATCCATACATGACCACTGGAAAAACCATAACCTTGACTAGATGGACCTTTGTTGGCAAAGTAATGTCTCTGCTTCTTAATATGCTGTCTAGGTTGGTCATAACTTTCCACCCAAGGAGTAAGCGTCTTTTACTTTCATGGCTGCAATCACCTTCTGCAGTGATTTTGGAGCCCAGAAAAATAGTCTGTCACTGTTTCCACTGTTTGCCCATCTATTTGCCACGAAGCGATGGGACTGGATGCCATGATCTTAGTTTTCTGAATGTTGATCTTTAAGCCAACTTTTTCACTCTACTCTTTCACTTTCTGCCATAGGGTGGTGTCATCTGCATATCTGAGGTTATTGATATTTCTCCCAGCAATCTTGATTCCAGCTTGTGCTTCCTCCAGCCCAGCATTTCTCAGGATGTACTCTGCATATCAGTTAAATAAGCAGGGTGACATATACAGCCTTGACGTACTCCTTTCCCAATTTGGAACCAGTCTGTTGTTCCATGTCCAGTTCTAACTCTTGCTTCCTGACCTGCATATAGGTTTCTCAAGAGGCAGGTCAGGGGGTCTGGTATTCCCATCTCTTTCAGAATTTTCCACAGTTTCTGTGCATCTCAATCTCATTTTAAATCCCTTGGTTCTTTGCAGGCTATTTTATATGGCCAGGATTATTCTGAGGCCAGTTGCTAAATGTATGGGTTAATTATGTTGTGTGTGTGTATTAGTCACTGGTGTGTTCAACTCTTTGCGACCCCATGGACTGTAGCACACCAGGCTCCTCTGTCTGTTAAATTCTCCAGGCAAGAATACCGGCGCGGGTAGCCATTCCCTTCTCCAGGGGGACTTGCCAACCCAGGGATTGAACCCAGGTCTCATGTATTGTTCACCAACTCTTTACCATCTGAACCACTCAATCTCATTTTAAATCCCTTGGTTCTTCAGGCTATTTTATAGAGCTAAGAGTATTCCAAAGGCAACTGCTAAATGTATGGATTAACTATGTTACTTTTCTTTAATTGCTGGAAGGATTATATATCCCTTCAGGGAAGGGGCAATGTCTGGTATTCACTGCCTGTCCACATAGAGCTTACCGTGTAGGAGATGCTGTGTAATGAGTGTTGGATTACATTTTAGGAATCTAGTGACTGTAGTTTGCCAACCAGAACCGCTGACAAGTGAAAGCAGTTTATTATTGGGGGAAGAGGAGCTTCTAGCAGTAGTGTTGAGGCTGACCACTGCTGGTGTCACAACAGTGGGGCGTGGTTCGAAACTTGGGGTTCCTGTATACTGCAAGATCTGGGAAATGTCGCAGGAGGAGATAAAAAATTTTGAGAGGAAAAAAATGAGAAAATAGTACCAAAGAAACTTTTGGAAAACTATCTTGAACAGCAGTCTTTTGCCAAAGAAGGGGCAAGGATGTGAGTATGGTGCTGTACCCCCAAACCTGAACTTTAAGAGAAAGCCACTTGGAAACCAGATAGGGTGGCCAGATTCGGCCAAAACAAACACAGGATGAGGAGCTGTGTTTATTTTTTTACTTTTGGTCACACCCCTTGGCTTGCAGGATCTTAGTTCCCATATCAGGGATTGAACCCAGGTCCCTGGAGTGCAAGTGCTGAGTCCTAACCACTGAACAGTCAGGGAGTTCCCTCACATCTGTCGTTGAATTAGTTATGGGATATTCTCAGATTGTATGGAAGCCCTCATCTTTTTAGACAGTCTCACTCTGTTTTTCTCTTTCCTGTTTTTCTTCCTAGAAAAATCTTTCCATTTTCCTTCCCGTATCTATTGATATCTTCCATATTTTTGGTCGTCTTGTTTGAACATGTTTTAGGTAAAATTATTTTATGGTTTATGAGAATATGGAGGTCTGAAGCCATTGCTTATCATGAGAGTAGGGCAGTTAGTGACTGTGGAATTGTCTACAGTTTCTGTTAACTGGCTTACAGTGTTTTGTGTCCTTGGTATGTGGTTTTTGTTTGGGAGCTCAATGTAGAGCCCTTCCACCTTTACTTTCTCTGTTTCACTTAACCATTTTTTGCTAGACATCTTTTTGAAAAATTTTATTTCTTTATTGGGCTGCACTGAGTCTTAGTTACAGCCCTCAGGATCTTTAGTTGTGGTATGTGGGATCTGGTTCCCTGACCAGGGATCAAATCCAGGCCCCCTGCATCAGGAGCACGGAGTCTTAACTGGTGGACCACCAGGGAAGTCCCTAGACATCTTTTAATGACAGTCCATACAAATCATGTTTTTTTTTGAAATTCTTCCACTGTATATATGTTTTTTCTGTGCCACAACTGTGTCCATTTCTCCTTTTTTCTTTTTAAAAATTTGATTGGAGTATAGTTGCTTTACAATATTTTGCCAATTTCTGCTGTACACCAAAGTGAATCAGCTGTATGTATACATGCGGTCCCTCTTTTGAATTGCCTTCCTATTTAGGTCCTCACAGAGCGCTGAGTTGAGTTCTCTGCGCTGTACATTAGGTTCTCATTAGTTATCTGTTTATAGTGTGTGTATGTCGATCCCAATCCCCCAATTCATCCTGCTCCTTCACTCCCCGTTGGTGTCCGTGTGTTTGTTCTCCACGTCTGTGTCTTTGTTTGTGCTTTTGCAAATAGGTTCATTGCCCGTTTTAGCTAAAGGAAGTGAGATTCCCTAAGACTTCACTGTTTTCTCATGAATCATCCTGTACATACCCCCTCTTCAAGCTCTTCTGCTAAATGTCTTGCGAGTGCTTACTCATGCAAGGTATGAGCATGATAAGCTCTTGATGTGAATTGTGTGAATTTATCTTTATAACCAACCTGGAGGGAGGTGCCATTATTTTCACTTTCTAGAGGAGAATGTAATGGCCCAGAGAGGTCCCGTGACTCAGCTGGGGTTACACAGCTAGAGGTGGGCATAGGCCCCTTATAAACCAGGCAGCCTGACTCCAGAGTCTGGTGGCATGTATGCACTGTCCCCTCTTCCACCCCACGTCATGCTGTTCAAAGTTTGGCCTGTGAGCTTGTTCTGTTTGTCACTGGCCCAAGAGGAGATAAATTCTTAACCCATAATCCACTGTAAACATGTAGTAACTTCCCTAGCAATTTCTCATTGCTCTGTATCCAAGCAAGTGACCAGGGCGCTTATCTTCCTGAACTGGGCATGGACTAGTTTGGGTGTTGTTGAATTCATGGGGCGAAGCATATCTGTAGAGCTGTTTCTGCTCATGTGCAGTAGGACACACACGGAGGGATGCGTTGTCCCCTGCGGACTGGTGGTGAGGGCTGGTCTTTCGCTAAGCTGGTTTGAGAGGCCTTGCAGCTTGATGAAACTGGTTAACCATTAAGGTCCTTTTTAACATCAAGACTCTGCGTTCTTGTCCTGAAAGTCCCCCTTTGTCGCTGTTTCTGCCCTTGCCCTGCAGTCCTGGAACAATGGCCTGAGCACAGTGTCTGGGGCAGCTTAGCACACTTGTGAGGGCTAATAACGACTCCTTTCTGGCCCTTGTGTACTTAGTGATCTGCTGACAATACTGGGAGGCAATAAATAATATAAATGCCTTCATCTATCAGTTATTAATTGCTTTTACTGTGGGCTGGTACACAGTGTGTGGAGGAAGCATGAGATAACCTGGTGCTTCCATGGCCTACGTAGAGGATTGTAATTCTCAGGCATGTAATTGACATCACTTCCTTAGTTCTTCTAATAGAAAAACCACAGGTGTGGGCCTTGGGCTTGTCGCATGTCCTCCCTGTCACCCACCACTGCAGTGTGTGTGTGTGAGTTGCTCAGTCTTGTCTGATTCTTTGTGACGCATGGACTGTAGCCTGCCAGGCCCTCTGTCCATGAATTCTCCAGGCAAGAATACTGGAATGGGTTGCCATCCCCTTCTCCAGGGGATTTATTGGCACTTAAAACGTTAGCCCGTGCAGGACCACGGCAGGATAGTAGTTTGTTCTGATAAACCCATGGGTATGACCGTGTCCAGGTTAATCTTGTAAGAGGCACCAGCCCTCTATCATGAGCTCCACCGAATGCCAAGCATCTCCCAGAACAATCGATACAGGCAGTGGCGTACCTCATAAACGAGAGCAGTGTTACTCAGTTTCCTGGCTTGGTGTTGGTTTCTGCCATCCTGACAATTTGGTTTCAGGTGCTTTATCAAACTGAGGTGTTAAGATCATTAAAATTTGAGTTGTAAGTTACTAAGCAACAGAATAATAAATTTAAATAATTAGAATAATGTATGTAAATAGGTTCCTAAATGTAAGGAATTTAAGTAATTAAAATAATAAATACCAGCCTGCCTGAATTTTAAAAATTAGAGCTTCAAGGAGTTTTTTTTTAATCAGAGGAGAACTGCTTTACTGCAGTACAACAACATGAATCAGCCATGAGTATGTGTGTGTGTATATACCCCTCCCTCTTGAGCCTCCCTCCCAAACCCCAAGGTATCTTAGTATTATGATTTTTTGTTATTAAAGCAAACAGCATTCAAATTAAAGGTAATTTTGTAAAACAGTTGCAAAATCTTGGTAGGCACTTGAGCTTTCTCTTCATTATATCCTTTACCTGTGCCTGCTGTCAGAGGGATAAATGCCTGTATTTTTTTGTTTTTGTTTTTGTTTTGCTTTGGAAACCATCCTTTTCTTACTCTTGACAGATGATGAGTTGCATCATCTTACATAATTTTGGTCTTGGTACTCGGATTTTCTTGCCAGCAGTGAGTGCTCTTGTTGAGAGTTTTCACATTCTCCTTTCTGTGCCAATCCTTGATCTGCAGAAATATCCCTGATAGAGAACAGAAGCACTAAACAATCACAGGGGAATCTCCTATCAAATCTGTGCCCTGCTCATAATAGCAGCGGGTCAGAATGATTTCCTTATCAGCAGAAAATTGTGCTCATTTGAGTATGGTTGCCTAAATAAATATGTGGTGACTCAGGAGGAAGTAATTGTTTTCTAAGAATTTTTTGATGGATCTTTATTTTTCCCTGTTTGTTGTTTACTTGCTACGTCTTGTCTGACTCTTTGCAACCCTATGGACTATAGCTCACCAGGCTCCTCTGTCCATGGGATTCTCCAGGCAAGAATATTGGAATGGGTTGCCATTTTTTCCAAAGACCTTGGTAAATTGCTCCTGTGTCTCCCCTACCCGTCCCTTTCTTTTTTTTCATTTTCTTTCATTTTTTTAAAATCAGACTTTTGTGGAATGAGTGAACAGTGATGGAGACTGAGGCATGCTTTGTACTCTTTGTGCTCCTCACATCAGCAGAAGTCAAGTGAACCCTGCTGGGTGGGGGACAAAGTAGCAGACACCAATAAATGAATAAGGTAATGCTAGCATTCACTCAGCTTCTGAACACAGCAGTTGGAACCTTATCGAACATGAAAATATAATCACATTTTGAAAATAGAAGTATGGTTGCTGCACAATATTATGTAACTTACAAAGTGTACAATATTGTGATTAACGATTTTTAAAAGCTTGTTTATAGTTATGATGAAGTATTGGCTATATTCTCCATGTTGTATAATATTTCCTTGTAGCTTATTTTACGCCTGGTTGTACTTCTTCCTTCCTTCCTTCTGTAGTTGCTCTCCCCATTAGTAACCACTAGTTTGTTCTTTATATCTGTAATCACAGATTTTTTGATTTCCCCCAGATTTTTGCAGTCTTCAACTCTACAAACATATGCAAAACAAAGAGTTTGTAATTGTTTGGCTCATAGTTTCTTTTGAGAGTTTAGGGAGTTAGAAGCTAACCTTAATTGATTTTGTTGTTGTTGTTTTGAGAAGAGAGTTTGATTTTTGAATTTGGATGTGTTTAGGTATGCTGAGATTTTCAAGCATTTCAGATAAAAGGGAAATAGATTGATAAAACTGAGATTTCATGTCAGCCCATTTTTATCTCTGTTCTGTCCACCTGTCCAACCCCAAGATCCTTGCAAATAGCACCTGGCCTGCTTTGCTCCTAGTCTGTGGTCTATCTAGCTCTCGGCTTCTTTCGGGGAGATAAATTGGAAAAGTGATTGCTTTTACAGCCTAAACGAAAAGGGCTGTTTTGGAATGTATGTGTGTGTGCATACATGCTAAGTCACTTCAGGCATGTTCAGCTCTTTGCGACCCTGTGGTCTGGAACCTGCAAGGCTCCTCTGTCCATGGGATTCTCCAGACAGGAATACTGGAGGCGGTTGCAATTCCCCATTCCAGGGGATCTTCCCCACTCAGAGATTGAACCTCTATCTCTCTCTTGCATCTCCTGCATTGGCAAGCAGTTTCTTTACCACTAACACCACCTGGGAAGCCTGTTTTGGATTTAAGGAGAAGAAAAAGACAGGATTTGAGATAAAGATTGAGAAGATAATGCCTAAAGAGCAGAGGGAAACCTTCAGGGAAAATCCAAATGGATGCTTCTTGCTTGTCTGTGATGCACGGCACCCACTGTGACGATCGTGTTTACCCATGGTCGTCAGTACACTAGAGCTGAGTTTTTAAACAGTTTTCTCTGGAGCCATATTGGATATAACACGCTGTCTTTTTCCCTCGTGAGTTAATTCTTAAAACTGCTCTGTGACCAGTTGGGGAAAGGGTAAACTAGTTTTATGTTTGGGGACCTGGAGTCTTATCTCCCAGATAGATGTTTTTTCTCTGTGTGTTTAGATGCTATGGGAAGCAGAGTAACAATCCCCAGTGCAAAAACTTAGTGAAAGGAGGTCTGTGTCAGGCCTGGTTAATCCCTTGTTAAATCAGATAGACTTTAACCAGCCTCTATAGAACAGTTCCTTGTGTTGTTGGTGGGTCCTTGGAGAGCTTTTGCTGTTTCTATTGCCTAGAAATAAGTGGCTGTTCTAAAATGGTGACAAGGTTTGTTGGCTAAAGCCTGGGTCTCTCACAACCATCACTTACTTTGGAAGGCACTTACAGAACAGACCTAGCTTGCCCCCAATCCTTTTTATTTTTAAACTTTTAGGGCCTGGCCTGTTATTTTCAGCTTCTCACTTCTAGGTCCCTGTGCAGAGGGAGTGGTAGTCTGCTGGGCCTTGGGGCCTGGTTCTCTGTTACTGGACTGTGGGTAAGTTTACCAGTCATCTAAGTAGGCAATGCCAGGTAACACGCAAGAAGTTGAGTCTGATCTGATAATGAAGTGAGTTTATGGTAAACATCCTTTTGAAATTTAAGTGCAGAGTGACCTGCAAAGGCATTACAGTTCCCTTCTCTACCTTTTTGTCCTGTTCCTTTTAGAATAATCAAAATTCAAATCATATAGAACTTTGTCAGTCAAAACCAGAAAAACAGGTAACTTGAACAGATTGCGGGCTTGGATGTGTGTGTCATATATGCCCAAAAGAAATGCTTTGGATTCTTGCCCAGTGCACTAGTATGAGGTCTTGAAGTCTTAGAGTTTTGAAGCCGAGTTGGGGGTCAATTTAAAGGGGAGAAGAAGTGCCAGTCCTGGGCTGTGCTTCCTTGACCTTTGGGTAAAGAGCACGACCTTGAGAAGCGCTGATGAATTACAGAGTGTGTAAGGGAACGCTGGGAACCTCCGGCCTGCTCCCTGGGTGCGCTTGGCTGGTCATAAAACCTGGTTAGCTGAGTGATGTGTTCTTTGTTGCTTACTTCTCCTGGCCTATGCCAGATGGTCTTAGAGAACTGGAGAGCCAGACCTCTTCCCCAAGCTTCCATTTTCTATGTAGCTCTTTTTTCAGTCTTAGTACTACATACACGTGACTTTCTTTGGTAGATTTGCTTGGCAGGCAGTTCCAGGCACTGGCGTCCTTCCTGCCTATGATGGGGAGCAGGGAGGATGAACTTCCCAGAAACCAGGGCTCTCCAGGTGGGGGAGGCAATCCCAGCCAGCCCAGCCAGGAGAGTTGGGAGTGGCTGTCGGACCTCTTACAATAAAAGGTGGCGATCGTTTCAGGTAGGTGCCCTTTCTTCTCTTGCCCTCTTTGTCTTGTATAAGTGACAGGTGTTGGAGGCTTGGAATTGCTGCAGTTCTTTCCTTCTTGGACTTGGCAGATGAAATAGGACTGCGTTACTGGGGACTCATGCATCAAAATGTTGCAGCTTAAAAGATACTTTGAAGAGAGTTGAGTCCATTTAGAACAAGCCCCCATTTTCTAAAAAAAAATTGGTTTCCTGCAAGGATGACTAGGTTTTTCTGTTTATTCTGTTAAAACACAAGTGGAGGGAGAAATCCATGGGAGAATATTTTCATCTCCATTGAATGATGCCTGACTCCCTTTTCTTCTGTTTTTCACATTTAGTAATGCCTGTCCTTGCCCTCACCTCCAAAAAATTCCCGGTAGGGAAATAAGTGAAAAAGGACGCTCCTCTCATCCATCCTTGTCTTTCGTCCCCTAGACTCTTTGCAACAGCTACCTTTTAGCTGTTTGCTATATTTCCTTCCAATAAGTATTTAATGAACATGTAAATTCATCTATGTCTATCTGTATTGCTTTTCACATTTCATATCCAAACCCTTTCAGTAACATCTTGAAGAGGTGACATGATTTTACTTTGATAAACGGTACTTCTTTGCTTCAGTAAAAGATGTTACCTAGGTGTTTTAACTCTGAACCCTTCGAATGAGGAGACTTGTGGAGAGCTGTCATGAATTGATACGCATACCGCAGCATTGGACCCGTCTGCCATAGGAGAAGGAGCTTTCTGTATTCTGGTGATTGATTTGGGATAGCTTCTAAAAACTGCAAACCATCTTTGTTAAGTTCTTTGAAATATCTCTTTAATAGGGCTTGCCTGGTGGCTCAGACAGTAAAGAATCTACCTGCAATGCAGGAGACCTGGGTTCGACCCATGGGTTGGGAAGATCCCCTGGAAAAGGGAATGGCTACGCACTCCAGTATTTTTGCCTGGAGAATCCCATGGACAGAGGAGCCTAGCAGGCTACAGTCCAAGGGGTCGCAAAGAGTCAGACACAACTGAGCGCCTGACACACTATCCATTTAAGATGATAGTACAGGAAGTCCCTTTGGGGTAACAGATTTACTTTTGTGGTTGCTACTCAATTCCTCTGTTTTGTCGTCTTGGGGTATATTGGTTCACAGTTAAAAATAGAGCTCTAATTAAAATGGGAGCCCTTTCTGAAAATAAGAACTATATTTTAATTAGTAAATTCCTATTTGCTTAACATATTTTTGTTTTGTTTTTCTCTTTTTTTGAAAATTTTAACAGCAAGCCCGGGCTGAGCAGGAAGAAGAATTCATAAGTAACACTTTATTCAAGAAAATTCAAGCTTTGCAGAAGGAGAAAGAAACCCTTGCTGTAAATTACGAGAAGGAAGAAGAGTTCCTCACTAATGAGCTCTCCAGAAAATTGATGCAGGTAAATTACCTTTTCTCCCCTCTTATCTTCCCTGCCTGTTTTCTTCTCTAGGGGGGGAAAAATGACTTTGATCTAGCACTTTGCTTGAAACATTTGCTGATGAGGTTGTAGCTAAAATTCTTTAGAGATTAAAATACCTAAGTGAAGATGGCAGCAGTGTAATACTCAAGACTGTGGTTCCCAGCTCATCTGCTTAGGTGAGGTAAGATATTTTATACCCTGACCATTTTAAGAAATTGCTGATGATCCTGAGGCCTTAGCACAGGAGTCAGTGTATTTTGGGATTATGAGAGTTAACGGCAAATGTGAGATTTCTTTCTCTTTTTATGTTGAATCTATAATGAATATATGGACATTTTTGGCAACCAGAAGTAGGTCTTTTGTACTAATATATGAAGATACAAAGGGAAATGCCACTTTGAGGGGAGAAAAATATGTGTATCTGTGATAGTTAAAATTATGCACAATCAGTTATGTTTAGATGGGTGAGTAATATGTTACTGAACAAATAACAAATGTTGAAACTTAACATCAATCACTAATAGTGTATAGAAGACAACGCACAAAACATACAGAAATTTTAATTTTTCTAGTTAGATTTTTCTACCTTCCCCTCCTGTTTGTTTTCTTTTCCTCTCCTTGATGCTTATTAGTAAATTACAAAAGTAAGATTTGTTTAGGGCAAATATCATGCAAGTTATTTAGTATGAACTTGAGAACAGTGGGTCATTGAGTTTTCATTATTTAACACAACATGTCCAAAATAGTGAATAGGTATAAAATTATACAGAGAGAACTATTATTGGTATTTTTTTCAGATGGCTGTAAAAGGTAGAAATCTTTCCTTGTATTTTCTATTCACTGGCATTACTAACAAGTTCACTCATTAATTTGATCGAAATATGTATTCTAGTGAGATTATAGCAAAAGGATATTTGGAGCCTAAAAAAACCTTCCTAAATTCTTCTCTTACCTTCTAACATATCAAATGTTGGAAGAAGAGACCAGAAAGTTTAGTGTTAAGACCATGCAATGGTCCAGGCACCTTTTATCCATCTTTTTATTCTTATTTTCCTACCTAATTATTGAATAAAGATACCACTATAATCTTGTACAAAATTTGGTTTATATGGTAGCTGTTGGAATGTGAAGGATAGAGATCCTTGGTCAGTATTATCTAGTGGAGATTTATGGTGGAATTTCTGTGTTGAAATGTTTTCTTTATTCCTGTGCATTCTGATTTAGAGGAAAAACGAGGTAGAAGATTAGTTCGACTTTTGACTCTTATCACACCTTGGCAGCATTAGACCAATTATTCTGCATGTTGCTTTAAGGCTTCCTTTTCTGAGTTTTGTGTGTAATCAGATGCCCTAATTTTTAACACTTCGAGAAACTTTTTTGTTTTCAACTTGCATAGTCATTGGTATTTGGAATCTTTGATTAAAGGACATTATAAAGCAGTAAATATCCTAGCCAGATCATGCTTTCTTTTTCTCAAGAAAGGTTCATTTTCATTGTGAGTTGTTCTGTAATGTGTAGTTTAAACTAGCCTCTCATTAGCTTATTATCATGACCCACCTTCTTTCCAAGGACATTGATGTCCCTTAAAGCAAGCTACTGGATAGAGTGAACGCCTAAGAGCCATGTGCAACAGAAAGACGTTAATTATAGTAATATATTTGGCATAAGAAGGTTTGAACTTAAAATTTAAGCTCTGAACATCTTATAAGTAAAGCTATGACTTGGAGAAACGTAGTTGTTTTTTTTTTTAGAATTATTTTTTCAGATTATTATTTTTTCCAGATTGTTTTTTCAGAATTCTTACATTAAAAGAAATAGTTTTACTTGGTTAGGAGAAAAATTTTCATATATTAAAAACTTTAATTTTTTGAGGGGCATGGATCTTTCTAAAGAGACTGGGTAATACATTAATACAAACTGGACAATGCAAAAAAATGTTACCCAAAGTAGTTTGTAATGTGGAGCCCTGGGCTTCACATGTCTGGGTCATATGTTCACCCTCAGTCAAAACAAAGTGTTCAGTACGAGGATATAAGTCTGTTGTTTGGGGAGTTCTAGGTGGATCTGTAGCTCATTAGTAATCCCACTTGTAGAACCTGGGCAAATGGATGGTCAACATGTCTCTGAGACATGAATCCCCACTTGGTTCCTAGATTTTATTTTCATATATTATATATATATATATATTCATGTCTCAGAGACATATAGATATATATGATTCCCTGGTGGCTCAGATGGTAAAGCGTCTGCCCGCAGTGTGGGGCCCTGGTTTGATCCCTGGGACGGGAAGATTCCCCTGGAGAAGGAAATGGCAACCCACTCCAGTACTCTTGCCTAGAAAATTCCATGGATGGAGGAGCCTGGTGGGCTACAGTCCATGGAGTCGCAGAGTCGGACATGACTGAGTGACTTCACTTTACTTTACTTTATATATATATATATATATATATAGAGAGAGAGAGAGAGAGAGAGAGAGAGAGTGCGTGCGTGCGCTTCGTCTCTGTCATGTCTGACTCTTTGTGACCCTTTAAACTGTAGCCCACCAGGCTCCTCTGTCCATGGGAGCTTTCAGGCAAGAATGCTGGAGCAGGTTGCCATTTCCTCCTCCAGGGGATCTTCCCAACCCAGGGATTGAACCCATGTCTCCTGTGTCTCCTGCATTGCAGGCAGATTCTTTACCCACAGTCATCAGGGAAGCCCTATATAAGGGAATTCCATATGTGTATATAGTAATAAAATGCAGAAGCCTCTGGTTTGAGTTCTGGGTCGGGAAGATCCACTGGAGAAGGAATAGGCTATCCACTCTGGTACCCTTGGGCTTCCCTTGTAGCTTAGCTGGTAGAGAATCCACCTGTAATGTGGGAGACCTGGGTTTGATCCCTGGGTTGGGAAGATCCCCTGGAGAAGGAAATGGCAACCCACTCCAGTATTCTAGCCTGGAGAATTCCGTGGACTGTACAGTCCGTGGGGTCGCAAAGAGTGGGACACGACTGAGCAACTTTCACAGAAGTATCGATAACATAGACGTAAATCTTGCCATTGCAGCCAGTTTTGAGAGTGTAATTCAGTGGCATTAAGTACACTCACATTGTTGTACAACCATTCCCACCACCCATCCCCAAGAACTTTTTCAAACTGAAACTGAATCCATAAGAAATAACCCCTTATTCCATGCTCCTGGTTCTTTCTAAGACTTTTGAAAAGACACTGACGGCAGGTAGTGTGAGGCTGAAGTCTCTGGCAAGCTCCAGAGCTGTGCCTACTGTGACATGAACAGTCATCCCTCACCTTAGACACCAGGGATCAACTGCACGCCGTTTTGTGGTGAATCCCTGTACCTTTGGCCAGCTGGAAGGCTCTTGCATAACTGCTGGAAAGAAGGGCTGTAGGCCTACTGTACCCATCCCCCGGGCTTTCCTGAAGGATTTCAGCCGGTCCTTTGTTGCAGCCTCACATTTTCTGCCACCCAGTGTGGTAGAACTAATCTCCATCTGGAAGATTTTTAGAGTAATTGGTACCAATAGACTTTCCCCACTGTGTAATTACTTTAATATGACTCTAGGATGCTTGCTTCTGGATAAGAACTTGTTATGATAGCCTACTAAGAGAAACCGTGCTGCCGGTAACACTGATGGACAGAGGAGTAAATTGACGTGTTCGCCAGGGAAGTGTTTACCATTTTTCACCCAGAGGCCGCGTAGAGGCTACTTAACGGAGCAATTTCGGTTTTGTTGCTTGTGCTACGGCGGTTGTCTTTGATAGTGAGTGTTGCTTTTATGTGCATTTCAAAGGAATTCTTTGGTCTTGAGAACAAAATGAGATTATTACCATAAAGGAGATACCTCCTTTTCCATCTGCTGTGATACAGATGGTATCGAATACCTATAAAAACTGAATCAAATGTATTTAAGTAGATGAATAGAAATCTCTTTGCCCTGTTAAAAGATCATGTTTGGAAGATAGGTTCAACACCTCCAAATATGTTAATCCTGTCTAAAGCCAAGAAAGACACAGGCACAAACCAGCATGCAGTTTTTCTCCTTTACTTTTGTATACATCTGCTAGATAGACACCTTGGTTTTGCAAAGACTCTTGTCTGAAAAATCTGCTTCCTTCTGAGCCTGGACCATGGGATCAATGACTTGACAGTAAGAACTGTCCTAAAAAGGAGCCTTCTAGTCTAATGCCAAGCCTATGCTAGAACTAAATTCAGCTCTGGAATGCCTTGAAGAGATGTTTGTTGCTTAATCATAATTTGTAATTAAAGTGTATAAGGAATGTTTTGTGATCAAATTCTTCATCAGAATTTGATTCTTAATATCTATGCTAGGGAAAAAAAAAGTCTGAAAGACTATTCTCCGAAATGTTGGCTGTAATTATACTTGGGTGCTGAGCTTAGGGATGTTAATTTTCTTGTGCTCCTTTCCTTCTCAGTTTGTGGAGGCAACATGCATTACTTTTGTAATTAGAAAATATTTTGTTTCCTAAGAAGAAAATTTTAAAAATACCTATTTTGTCCTTATGGTTTGAAACCTCCAGCTGTATCACTGAACTTGAGAGCTCATAGTCTTGCAATTGTTACCAAACCAGACTGGGGTCTGCTTACCTGATGTGCACCAAAGCTGGTCCACTGACGGGGCTGTGGTGAAAGAAAGTACAATGTTTACTGCAGGGCATCAAACAAGGAGAATGGGCAGCTTGTGCTCAAAAGACATGAGCTCCTCGATCGCTTTTCAGGAAGGGTTTTGAAAGACATTGAGGGGAGAGAGACACAGGGTGCATGGTCAGCTCATGCCCAATTCTCTGATGGGTTGATGGTGAGGAAATAGTGATGTTTCAGGAATCTCAGCCATCAGTCTTTTGGTTCCAGCCAGTCTGGGATTTATGTGTACTGGTGGTCAGCATGCAGCTAACTTCTTCCACCTAGTGGGGGTTTTAGTATCTGCACAACAACTCAAGGACATGGCTCAGGATATTATTTATAGCCCTGAGGAGGAAATAAAATAAAGGTCTTTGTCTTTGTTGTATGGCTTAACTATTATTATTTTGTCTTGCTTGACTGTTTCCTCACTTCTCTAATTAAATCTGCTATGTAACCAAAGAGCAAATTTGAAGCTTTTCTACAAACAAGAGGCAGGGGCCAAGGCGGGGGTGGGGGTAAGATGGAGGTCTATCCCCGGGGTGGTCCTGCAGGGTCTTACTCGGTTTCACTGTCATAATTGCATCTGTTTATCATGGATCGCATAGACTGCAGTGCACTGGAGCCCCTTGCAAAGTCAGGAAGATTCTGGACTACCCAGATTGTTCATTTAGAGCTAGCATAAACAAAATGCTTTTATGATTGGCTTAACTGTCTTGTCAGCTGTGATACAATTCATTCCACTGGCCGCTCTTTAAAAAAAAACCAAAATCCTAATTCCTCTGGCTAACAGTTAAGCACCAGTCACCAATACCAACTGGAAGACCTATTGTTGCTGAGATGGATAGAGATTTTAGCCCCTGTGGATTTTCTCACTTGCTTTTATGTAAGCCCAAGGCATCAGGTTCACTTCCTGCTCTTGGGAAGCCCTGTTCAATTGTTGCCTACACTTTTCTCCACCAATACTGCTGCCAAAAGTCAATGAATTTTTTTTTTTCCTTTATTTAAAAGCCTGGAACAGGACTGAGATAGGAGTACCGAATATTATATATCTCTCTGAATGTTTTCACTCTAATCCAATTTTCAAACTTTAGACCTTAAAATAACAAATAAGTTTGTGGTCTTGTACTGTAGAGTCACATTTGAAATTGGATCTGGTCCTCAGAAAACAATGCCACTGTAGCTATTAATATAATAAAAATGATTGTACTCATTCTCTTACTGAGGAGACACATTTTTCTTATTGATGGCGGAAAGCACTTAAGAACGAAAGTTTTCTGGATCTCTTGTTACACGACTTATTGTTACTATTATTGACTTGGTCTCTGAGGTGAGAACGCCTCCGGGAACTGCAGCATTTGCAGATTCCTAGCATCTGTGGAAAGATGATACATGGAGGGAAGGAAGGAAGTTGTGGGCAAAAACCACTGCTGAAGCCGCCATTGCCAAGTGATACAGAGCTGAGACGTTCAGAAGGCTGCTCTGTAATAGCGTTATTCTTCCATCTGTGTTTGCACAGGAATGAAACAGAGTAAGGCTTGCAAGAAGTCCCTGAATCTGCCGTTGACCTCCTCTCTCCCCTCCCCTCTACCTGGAGTGGTAGTTTCTCCTTCCATTCGCATCTTTAGTCCCTTCAAGGCTGTGTCTGTGGAGGGCAGGCTTGTCCGCAGGCACTAGAAGTGAGCGTAGATGTCCAGGTCCCTTCTGAAGCCTGTACGCCAGAATCTGAGGCTGCCTTCTTTACCTCCAAGTTCTCCAAGTCACTAAGATGGCAGTGTAGTGATCTTGTTTGTTCAGGCAGCAGAATCACATGTCAGGGTGATAAATATGTATGAAACCCTGTTTAGTTCATTTTAAAGGCACCGAGGCGAGCGCTGCTGTCACATCCATTCAGGTGGAGACTTGTTCTCCCGTGGCAGGGGAGAGGAGACCTTGAAATATGTTCTTCATTAAGCTGGCTCGACCAGTGGCCCTGTTGGCGTTTAGTTTTTCAGGGCTATTAATGCTGAGCAGAAAAATTGGCTATCACCTAATAGCTAACAGAACATTTGGGGCAAAGTTGAGTTGTGGGTTTTTGTTTTTTGTTTTTTTTTGTCATTCTCGTTGTTCTTTTTCATTCCACATTATCTGACTCTCAGCTGCGTGGGTTCTTTGTTTCTTTTCATGGAACAGGGGGCTTATACATTGTGTGCACGATACATCTGCAGAGGGCTTCTGGGATGTGTTTATTGCATTTTAAATGCCACAACCACCAGAGGCCAAATTATAAGGCAGAATTTTCCTGTGAGCAGCATGCCAGAAATCTCAGTCCAATGTAATCTGCATTATGATTAGAAAATACAGTAAACTTGAGGCAGTTCTTTTAGTCTTCACAAATCACTGCGTTTTGTTTTTTTTCCAAAATGTGCAAAATGTGTGTAGTATGTTACCATTATGGCTGGAGTTAATGTGCCAGCCTGGATTCCCCAAAATATAAGAGCAAGGGTTAGGGCTTAAGCAGCTTTTCAGGTTGACTTCTTTGACAAAATATGGAGAAATGCAGGTAGAAAGTAAAAGTAGGAGAAGGAAATGAAAAATAATGAGATGAAGCTGGAGTGAGAAGTTGCTTTATTCACTAGGGTAGGGGTAAGTAAGCATTGTTATTTCTAGTTGAAAAGGTGAATCTTGGAGATTGAAAGATACTTGGCTGCACTGTAGATGGACTTGAACTATCACTGGAAATGCTGTGCAAATGATTTTAAACTTTGCAGTTATAAATGTTGTAGTGTTCTGCATTTCTTGGGTAATTTTTTTTTTCATTTTAAAAAGTCTACAGTCAGCCCAGTTAGTAATTACCTTAAAATACAGAGATATATCCTACTACTAATTATCTTTACTTTCCTTTTTTTTTCCTTTTAATTTATGATAAGTTCTCAGCTTAAAATGAATTCTTTCTTTGGGTTAAATATTCTCTACTTCTCAAAGAAGAAAGGGTTAATTTTTACAAAATGGATTTTTTTTTTTTGCAGGTTGAGTCCAGAGCCTCAAGAATTCCTTTATCTTATTCATTGAGCATCTTTTTTTAAATCTGGCTCCTAACTAGATCTTTTCAAAGGTGTTAACACTTTAAGCAGCATGATGCTATTAGGAATCAAATCTAGGAAGGTCAGACTTAGCCCCTGAGGTATTCTAAGTGGACAGGAAGCCTCATGTACTGGAGCCCTGCACTCAGGTGAGAGCTTGTCCTCAGTGTTGAGGAGACTGACGAGAAAATAACATCCAAAAAAATAATTTATTTTCTGGAAGGGCCTACCAATTTTTTTTCCTTGCAAAAGTTCAGTATACTTTTGCCCTTTTTGAAAATCACAATTAGATAATTCAGGCAAGCTTCACTGAAGATAAGTGGAAGAATTAACAAGATCATGAAGAACTATTGGGGGGAGATCTGGGGAAGGTGGAAATTGAGAGGAGACCCAGCACCCAAGGCTCCCTTTTTCCTGAGCACATTTGCTATTTATTTCTTACAGAACAGCTAAGAAGCTGAATTGTGCTTTTGGCAGTTGTGTAGAGCTGGGGTTTCAGAAGTCAGAGCTCAGGGCTGGCCAAAGGTAGGGGCAAAGATAAATCACCTCCGCTTTAATCTGGAATCATGAAGAGCTATACCATCGGAAAAAAGTGAACCTTTTTTTTTTTTTTTTTTTGCTTCATTTGGATGAATCAGAGAACACAAAACTTTGGTTTTGGATTAAGGCAGACTATGCTCATCTCAGCCTGAAGGAGGGGGAGTGTACATGGTGCTGAGCGTGTGTGGGAAGGCGCTGTGGGAGGCGTCTTTGGAGCCATCCCAAAGTTGCAGAAATTTGGAAGAAACGGCTTCAGGTACTCTAGGCAGAGGATACAGAGTGATCGGGACTGGGCTTGGGGTGTGGCGGCTCCTGTTAGTGTGGTGACCAACAGGACTTGGGGTCTAGAAGCCCCTGCACCAGAGTGGTCTCCAGACACGTTTGCCCAGGATGATGGGTTTCTTTTTTCTTTCTTTGATGTGGACGATTTTTTGAAAGTCCTTGTTGAATTTGTTAAGATATTGCTTCTGGTTTATGTCTTGGTGTTTTGGTCATGAGGCTGGTCTTTGGCTCCCTGACTAGGGACCAAACCTACACCCCCTGCGTTGGAAGGTGCAGCCTTAACCACTGGACTGCCAGGGCAGTCCCTTCAGTTTTTAAAATGTGGGTTTTTTTGTTTTTTTTTTCCCCTCCAGGAAAGGAGTCTTTAGAAAAAGACATGAGATGGGCCTTTAATCATAGTTACCACCACTCTCTGTGCTGAGATTCATCATTCTTTGTCAGGTACCTGGACCCTGAAGGCATTTGTGTGTGCAAACCTTAGACTGTCACTTGGGCTGAGTGTGAAAGTATGGGGAACTTGCTTGGGGACTGGATCGAAGGTGGAGTTGAACATTGTACCGATGAGTTTGGGCTTACTCTGCAGGAATGAGGGAGCCATTATAAGGTTTCGAGCAGGGTGTTGAATGAATAGAAAACCCTCCTAGTTTAGTTTAGCATGAGCTACACTGGACCCGGGGTATCGATTAGGAGCTTTGGCAGTGGCCCAGTGAAGAGGAGTAAACGGTTTGAACCAGAGCACAGAAAGCACAGGGTGTGTTGGACAGCTGTTCTGGGGGCTGACTTAATGCCATTTGGTAACTGATGAGATGTGAAGTATTGACTGAGAATAACAGGACCAGTGACAGAAGGGGGAAGGAGGTGGGCTTAAGTGTGGGCCCAGGAGGCGTCTAGTGGTGATGCACTGAATTGAAGGTGGGAGGTTGACTTTCTGCTCAGCAGAGCTGTTCAGATTGGTTTAGAGACTCAATATTGTGAGAGACAGTTATTTTTTTCAAAGCCCATGTTAACTGCTTGGAACGGTAAGTCCCCTACACGTGAACCTTTAAGCTGCAAACTTTAAACGATGCGAATGTTTGTTCACTTGTCCATTCACGTAAGTTAGTTCTCATGTCTAGCATACATTGTCACACGCATGCTTCCTCCACAAGTGGTTGTGCTTTTGTGTACTTGCTGTACAGTTCTATATAGAGTACAGTATCTTTATTTCAAGCCAACCAATGTCTGGAAGCAAGGATAAAAGCAGCACTATATAGCTGATTGTGTTAGTCAGGTACCTGGGCTTACTTTGTCAAATTGGACTGAAGAACACGCTCTTGGAACAAAACTTGTTCACATGTAGGGGGCTTACTGTGTTAACTACATGACAATTATTTTTGGCAATCCAGTGATTTAATGTAGTCCCTGTTCTATGGTGGCCTTTATTTGGTTCAGTGCAGATGGCTCTAGTTCTTGGTAGTTGTCAATAAATGAGGGATGTTGGTTGTAAAACTGCAGGTTGTACAGAGAATGGTTAGCATTGACTAGTGCAAACAGAACTGGGGGCATCTTGGGTTTATCCTCGAGTTGAATCGAAAAAGCTGAGTCCGGGGCTGGTGGCAAGAAGGCTCGCCTCCCTTGGCTCTGGGTGGACTAACAACAGGCCCAGACTTGCAAACACGCTTCGCCAAGCCTGGGATTTGGCAAACCTGCTGCATGCTGGGTGGGTGGGCTGGCCTAGCCGCCAACCTTCACGTGCACCTGCACCTGCTGGAGAAGGTTTTGCCCAGAATAAAAGCCATTCAGTGAAGAGCTTTTGAATCTCTGATATAAGAAGCCTGGTTCACAGAAGTGGCTCCAGAAAACTTTGGAAATTATGAGAAAGACAACAATTATCGGTAATTCAATGATGCTTAAGGCTAGTCTGTGTTAGATCAACTTAATGCTATACTCATGTCTTTTAATGGGCTGGAAATTGGCTTTGGGACTTCATATGTGACTGGATACAATGAGAAAATGCTCCCATTTGAGTGCTTAGAATTTTCCTGGTTTGTAGTTGTGTTTTTGCTTATGGCTTTTTCACTTATGTTAATATATTTTTCATGCTGAATCCCAAGGAGCAAATCTTTATTTATATAACCCTAATTCCATTGTAAATGTGCTGCTGGTGGATCATCAGTTATGTAATTTCCATTCTACAAGGTTTCTTGTTGTTAAAAGTACAATATATTGCACGGTTAACAGTTCTAAAGCTCTCCTGTAATCTGTGAGATTGACTTTGTAAGAAGTATATTTACAGAAAATGCTGATTCTGACAACAGATTTTAATCTACCTAAGCATTTTGCTTTAGATATATTAAAGGCAAGCGAATGAGTTTTTTTTTTTTTTCCAAGCACATTAATACAATTTACTTGCCTCTTTACTTCTCAGTTTGAATGATTTTTGTTCCAGTTTAGGATCTCTGACCTGATTAGTAAGATTAAGAATTGCTTACGACATTTAGACCTCTGATTAAAAACTTTAATTTTTAATCTGTCTTAAATTTTATGCCCATATTGAAGATGCTACTCAGAAATGAAACTGGAGTGTAGTTTTTCTGATAGGTCCTGAGAAGTAACAGTGAAAGTGTTAGTCACTCAGTCATGTCTGACTCTTTGTGACCCCATGGACTGTAGCCCGCCAGGCTCCTCTGTCCGTGGGATTCTTCAGGCAAGAAGACTGGAGTGGGTAGCCATTCCCTTCTCCAGGGAATCTTCCCAACCATAGGATCCAACCTGGGTTTCCTCCACTGAAGGCAGATTCTTTACCACTGAGCCATCAGGAAATCATCTCTGATATGTCCTGGGTCACCTAAACCAGTCTTCCTTTTATGGTTTTTGTTTATGATGTCATGGACTACAGCTTTAAAACAAGCAGGTGGAGGGAATTCCCTGGCGGTCCAGTAGTTAGGGCTCCATGCTTCCACTGCATGGGGCATGAGTTCTGTCCTTGGTTGGGGAACTAAAATCCTGTATGCCATGAGGTACAGCCAAATAAAAAAATAAATAAAATAGATGAATTCAGGGTGTTGGTTCAAGTCCTGTTGGGGCCAGATAGCTTGAATTTACATGTATCTGTTTGAAACAAACAATTTCTGAAATTTTCTCAGGTGCATTGTCATGAGGAAAACTCTGGCCTCTCCTCTTGCCCATCTTAATTCTCTTCTCATGATTGTTCTGGGGGGTTGTTTTTGTATTTCTTGCTGTATTTCTCTTTCTATTGGTGGTTTCTTGGTTCCAAAGAAGAACCAGATTTTCCGTTTCTAGTGTTCTGTTTGGAACACTAACTCTGTGCCCTGCCCCTAAATTGCCTGTCACCCGAGAGATGGCAGAACCAAACAGGCAGCAAAGCTGTTTGTTCCAGGTCTGTCTCTGGGGGATGTTGAAAACTGTGAGTGTTTGGCTGAGTTATATCTCAGGATGGCTTGATATTTTCCAAATGGTTCGTACAACCCAGGGACCTCGCTTGAGTTCTGGTAACGACAGCTTCACCATCACATTTTCCTTTGGGTATAGCTCTTGAAAGGAAAAAGCCTTTTAAAATTGAGAGCTTTGGTAGATTTCATTACTAGCTGAATCAGTATTCTTAAAGAAAATACCTTATCAGTTATGGACGGTGTTAGACCATCTGTCTATATGTGAGTCTTTTCCTCTAGGTCAATGAGAATCTTACCTTTGCTCAGATTAATATTCTGTGACAAATTGCTGCCTAGGTCAGGGGAGAGATTTTTTGACATTAGATTGCATCCTTTATTGTTTGGGGCTTCCCTGGCAGCTCAGATGGTAAAGAATCCACCTGCAATGCAGGAGACTCAGGTTTGATCCCTGGGTTGGGAAGATCCCCTGGAGAAGGAAATGGCTACCCACTCCATCCAGTATTCTGGCCTGGAGAATTCCATGGACAGAGGAGACTGGCGGGCTATGGTCCATGGGGTTGCAAAGAGATGGACACAACTGAGCAACGAACACTTTCTCTTTATTATTTTAATTTACTTAAGAACACAAGTATAACACTAAAAAAAAGGGAAGAAGGAGACTCTTGGAAATAAAAGTGGCAGCAGTTGAAAACATATTGGAGAGACTTCCCTGGTAGTCCAGTGGTTAAAAATCCACCCTGCAATGCAGGGGACGCAGGTTCGATCCGTGGTTGGGGAACTAAGATCCCATATGCTATGGAGCAGCTAAGCCTGTGCACCACAACTAGAGAATCCCTGTACAGTGGAAAATCACGCATGATGCAGCAAAGATCCTGCGTGCCACAACTGAGAATGGCGCAGCCAGTATTTTAAAAACCGTATTGGAGGAAAACACATCTAATATTTAAAGAAAACTATGCAAAAGGTTTAAAAGCTTTAAGACAAAAAGTTCATTTTTCTAAAACCAGTAGATATCATTTAAGCTTAGCGTTCATAAACTATTTTAGGGCAAAGATAATGTCTTAACTATAGATTTCACTCCCTTCTGGCTCTACTGTGCAGGTGGAAGGAAGACACACCACACAGGTAATTTTTAGAGAATGCAAGAGTGAGATGAAGAGGTCCTTGTTCTGCCTTTTTTCCCTCATAACTGATGCCTGTCCCATTGGGGGCCTTTGTGTCTGAAATGCTGAGAACTGTTCTCACTTTCTGACCATTCCTCTTAGTTCCTTTAATTACTGCTTGATCTTCCAGAACCTGAATTTTAATGAGCTAGTTAAAAATAGACTTGTCACTGTAAGCACCTCTTCATATCTGCTTGCTTTCTGAGTCCCTGCAAGGTTGACCAGCTTTTTTGGAGTTGCATGTAAAAAACAGTTGGAGGGAAACCAGCATCTGTTTAGTCAACATTTCCCATGTTGAAAGACAATGTCAGATTTTGAACATTTTTGTTTTCTTTTTAAACACCAAGCATGGTACTTTCAGAGCAATGGAAATTGTTTCAATTGAGGAGATGATTAAGTATAATCTTTTGAGGTTTTTAGGCCCACTGAGCTCTCTCTCTTGTCCAATGCACCCTCTACGAGTTCACAAAGAGACATAGCTTTCCCTGGGCAAGCATCCATGTCTGTATTTAGCCATTTAACCTTCCGAATGCCAGGGGCGCACTAGGCACTTGTGGATGGAAGAGTGTTTTGCCAGCCCCTCAGGTTTGCTCAGTAGGAGGACTCTGGTTTAGAGTTTAGAGCATGGTTTGGGGCCCCAGGCTCTGCCACGTTCCAGCTGAATTACCTTGGTCTGGTAACCTGTTTTATCACATTACCTATGGGGGTTGTCGTGCCTGCCTAATATGAGCATGGTATGCAGTGCCTGCCTGAAGAAATGGTTTTGGAGGTAGAATTAGGGAGCCTTGGTCATCTTAGACCTCAAAATCAAACTGTGTGCTTCATTGCTTTTAATAGCTTTTGCTTAATTTGCCTATAGTTCTGAAAATATCAGGCCCTGTGGCTCATTCCTATTAACCCCTACTATGAATCGATAGCCCCACCCAACTGAGAACACTGGAAATGAGGCACAGTGATTCATGAGAACCCCAGTTGTGTGTCGTTGAATTTCTTTTGTTCTCTTTTGGTTTTGAAGTTTGGAGTATATTTTTTTAAGATTCCTTTTGCAATGACCCCATAACCTTATTTTTTAATTGCATAAATAAGAGGCTTTCCCTCTTGGTTTTCAGAAAAGACGTAGAAGGTGTGAAGTTGGTCTCATTACAAGAAGTTAATTATTTGTACTGATTTTTGCCAAGTATGCTTACTAGTACACTCGTAAATAGCATTCAGAATACTTGACCAGGTATTTTTTGTGATTGTAATTTCTCTTCCCTCTCTACATACATTGTATAAATGCAAGTAAATTGCATGAATGCAAGTAAACTGTAATTCATTTAATAAAAACTGACAGTTGCAAATTTTCTATTTTTTAAATAACTTTTATGGCCAAGGTGTAAAAATTTTCAAGTCTGCAAGGGTTATATATGTGCTGAAAGGTACGTTTCCTTCTTTCCTCATCCCCAGTTCTTCCCTACAGAGACAACCACTTGCATGTCCTTCAAAATTGAAATTGGTGTTTAATCATGGTTTGATGCTCTGATATACATATATATATACACACACACACACACACATATACATGTGTATATATACACACACACATATATATTTATACATACAGACAGCCAAGTGCCTCTGATTATGCACTATAATTTTTGGTTATAAGTTAGAGGAATCAGGAGCGGGTTATTAGGTGTACATTTGGATATACGAGCAGAAATGAGTAAGGTAACTTTTATGATGACCTCCTATGGTTGGTTTAACCAGCTCTTAGAGCCAGCATTATCATGGCTTTTGAGTATCTTGATTTCCGTATCTGTGTTTTTTTTTTCATTTTCCAGTTGCAGCATGAGAAAGCTGAACTAGAACAGCATCTTGAGCAGGAGCAGGAATTCCAGGTCAACAAACTGATGAAGAAAATTAAAAAACTGGAGAATGATACCATTTCTAAACAGCTTACCTTAGAACAGGTAAAAATCTACGGTTCTCTCTCTGTATCCTTAATTAGGATAGTTCTTTTTTCCTCATATCATCAACTGTTCTTTCAAACTTTAAAAGGTCCTGTGGAATATCAGTGAAAAACATTTTTCAACTTTTTCTTCACACAGTGGGGACTTCCTATCTGAAGTATGCATTGACAGTTCTGCATAGCACCTCCTTACTTTCTCATGCTCTTTTGTTCTTTTCAACCACAACTAATAAGGTCTCAAGAGATATATTGTGATATACTGATTTATAGGCAGGAAATGTTAGGTTCCTTTTGCAAAAGAGGGAAGAATATGTTTTGAACCACAGGATCCCTTCTGTGAAAGTTCTTGAGACAGTGGGACTGTGGAGCAAAAAGTTCTCTTTCAAGAGTTCTTCAGAACAATTAGCCCTTTTGTCTTTGAATTATTAGAAACCTTGTATGAACCTTGTCTTTTCCCACCTAGATTTGTTGATACAGGTATGGAGTCCTAGACTCAGTCACTCATCCTGGTTCAGCCACTGGTTAATTTTGTGACCTTGCATTAACTTCGCGGGGGTCCAAGTTTGCCATGTGTAAACAAGAGAAGCACAAGCTCCAATCAGGAGTGGCAAGCTTAGAAAGGTGCAAAAGGTGGAAAGCACCAGTGCACAGTCCGCCTGTGCTTCGCCCTTGGTAGACATTAGTGTTTGCCTTAGGAGGCCAGGCTGGTCCTTTTCTGCCAGCCCAGAATCGTGGCCCGCCATCGTCGGTCCTGCCGGGTTGGCGTGCCAGACAGAAGTTCCTGTTGTCTCTGGCCTAAGTGCCCCTAATGCTGTTCCCACGCTAATTTATTTTCCTGAAGTTGGAAGAGACCAAGCATAGTGTAGTGCTACCTGGTTTCCATGTAAAATTCAGTATATTGACATTTTCTAGCTCTTCATGATTTGGATCCCAATTTTATCGTTTTGATGATTTGGCCAAGGCTTCTGTGCAAAGTTGTCTGATTTATCGCAACTTTAGCGTCTTTCATATGTGGAGCTTAGTCCATGCTAACTGGTTTTTGAATCACCCTCAGGACCATTCTCATTTCATCACTGTACTTGAGACTGAATCGTTGTGGGATTATCAGGTGTAAGAGAAAGTGAGCTTCCATTTTAAACTAATTGAACTGACTTTTATTTTTTTGCATTCTTCCTCTATCTACCTATATCAAAGGATGGGTTACAGTGATTTCCAAGACTTTGAATAATGGCCTTGAAATTTTTTTTCCATTCCTTCTAGGTTAAAGAACAAAAAAGTTCCATTTCCACGGGCTGGCTATTTTGCAAAAATCCAGAGTAATCTAGTCCTACTATTCCTCTTTGGAATTCAGATGCAGTTTCCAAATTTAGAAGACTCCTCCACCTCTCACAGCTTAAAAACATCTCGTTCCGAAGTTCTCCTGCTTAATTTCCAGGATAGACGGTAGCCAGTTCCATTCACGTTAGTTTTGAAAATTTTTGTGTAAGCCCCTGACGTCCCACAAACTTGTTACTGGTAATTGTTAATCAAGATGTGACCAAGTGGAATTCTCACCCTGGTTGGTACTGTGAGAACTTTACTTGGTCAACACCTTCTCTGTGATGGCTGTCAGTAACAGAAGCGGCTTCTACCTTGTATTTGCTCATAGATTCCAGAGGAGACTTTGGAACCCTGACCCCCAAAGTTTAGCTGTGGCCACAAGGTGGAGGTAGAGTCAGAAAGAGAAGGGAGAGAGGATGGATGGCTTCCCCGTGTTAAGGCTCATTGGAAACCTCAGTAACTAAATGCTTTGAAAACTAGGCACAAGTTATACCTTCTCCCCAGTTAATGATTTAGTGCCCTGTAAGACTCATATCAGACCTCAACACTAAAGAAATGGATTTCCACAATGGAACGTGTACACTGTAAAGTCCTTAACTGGAAACTTAACTTCAGATGTGGGATGAAGTGAAAAAAAAGTGAAAGTGTTTGTGGGATATCAAGTCTGTATTTTATTTTTTTAATTAAAAACTGTTTTGTTGGAGTATAGTTGATTTACAATGTTATGTTTCAGGTATACAGCACAGTGAATCAGTTACACATACACATACATCCACTCTTTTCTAGCTTGTTTTCCCATAGAGATCATCGCATCAAGTCCTTGTTTTAATTAAGACGGAGAAATGTAACATTATCATAAAACATTGCCCCCTTTCTTTTGATTAAATGTTGGGGATTTCACTCTATTTTGTTTAGCTACAAGTAATTTTAGTCTGTGTTTGGAGAGAATATTTATGTTCTGCAGTAGAAACGAATCTCTTCTGTGTTTCCGTGGGTATGCTCTGACCCTCTCTTGTGGCCATCTTTTGGGATTGTCATCTGTATTATATTTACTATATATGTCGTA
Source organism: Budorcas taxicolor (assembly GCF_023091745.1). Taxonomy (NCBI): domain Eukaryota; kingdom Metazoa; phylum Chordata; class Mammalia; order Artiodactyla; family Bovidae; genus Budorcas; species Budorcas taxicolor. The sequence goes on from NC_068914.1 coordinate 30,066,080, forward strand.
GTTTGTATAATATAATATACCCTATATTAAAGTTACTATAAGAAGAGCCAAGACAGGTGTTATATTACTCATTATGAGGATATATATGTGGTCATGCCTTTGCTCTTGTCTCTGACAACACATTTTTAGAACTAAAAGCTATTGGAAGGCATTTATCCTTTGGGTCCAGTGCCTTAGCACTGCTTTGTTGAAAGAGTTTAAATAAAGTGTGGATTTGGACAGGTTATTGAAGAGCTGTCGTTTGTACTTCAAAGGGCAGTGTAGGGTCAGGTTGGTTCAGGGCATGGGTAATGGACTTGGATAGACCCAAGGCCAGCCTTGCTGCAAGAGCAAGAAAGTGTGAGGAGACGGAAATGGGAAAGCTATGCAGTAAACAGTGGATCGAGGTTCTGCATGGCTTAGAGGTGCTGAGAACACAGAAGAGATGGTGACGACGTAAAGTTGAATCCCTCTTCTTTGTTACGGGGCAGGGGAAGAGACGGGCCTTCGGCAGTCTGCACGTGTGGTGTCTTTGAGGGCATACCCTTGTCTTTACAGTGCGTTTCTTGCAGAGGCAGCCACGTAGCCGTACTGCGACTCTTGCAGGCCTCAGTGTTGGAAGGTGCCCAGCGGTTACCTTCAGCCACTAGCCAACGTCAGGTGACTGCAGAGGTTTGAGAAGACCCCAGCTTCCAGGGGCAACACCCACTTCTCCCAGTGTCCATCACCATATATAACTTTATCCTAGAAGCAAGGCTTTAGAATGAATTTCAGTCCTCAGCAAGTAATTTTTTGTTGTTGTTCTCTTTATGTATCTGTTTATGGCTGCACTGGGCCTCCTTGCTGCGTGGGCTTTCTCTAGTCGAGGGGAGCAGGGGCTGCTCAGGCACAGTGTGCAGGCTTCTCATTGGGTCAGTAGTTGTGGTGCACGGGATTAGTTGCTCCACGTCATGTAGAATCTTCCCGAACCATGGGCTGAACCTGTGTCTCCTGCGTTGGCAGGTGGATTCTTAACTACTGGACTCTCAGGGAAGTCCAGTTTTTTTTTGTTGTTGTTCACTTTTTAAAAAGGTAATAAGGAAACATTTTGTGTATTTTAAGTTCCACAAAGAAGAAAGGCACATTGTCACTTTCTAGCTCTGAGTACAATGGTTCTGAGTTAAGAACATAAGACGGCCTTTCTGCCTTACTTGTCTAGCAGGTAGTATAAGCCAACTGACGTCACAAGCAGTACACATACAATTCTGATGCTGCTTATTTTTACTGGCTGCAATGACTAATTCTAGTGAGTTACACAGATCATCTGTTGTCCTGGTGACTTAGCAGCTAATTGAGTGGCTAGTGGCTTGTGTTCAGGTCTGCATCTTTGATTGGTTGATTTTTTTTTAAGTTGGAATAAGATATTTCCTCAGTTCATGGGTAATGTGGGCATACTGGGTTTAGTTAGAATTCCATTCATGCTGGCGGCTGCCCTGGCAAGCTCTGTTGCAGGAGCTCTTCAGAGAACAATCATGTTCCACGAGCCTTCATTTGCATTAAGGAGAGGAAACTTGGGGCTTCTGGGTAAAGAACCTGCCTGCCAGTACAGGAGACGCAGGTTCGATCCCTGGGTGGGGAAGATCCCTTGGAGAAGGGAATGGCAAACCACTCTAGTATTCTTGCCTGGAGAGCCCCATGGACACAGAAACCTGTTGGGCTACAGTCCCTAGGGTCGCAGAGTCATACACGACTGAAGCGACTTAGCACACACACGTGCACAGAGGAAACATAGTGACCCCTGTGCATCTTTTGAAGTTTGATTTCACAGACTCATCTCAAATAATGAGAAGTCTTAAACTTTTTTAATTATAAGACTAATCCATTGTGCTTTCAAGAAAATGTGGAAAACCTAAACATGGAAGTACAACCATGAAGAAACATCACCTAGACTACAGTCCCTGCCTGTAACAACTGCTATTCATGTTTTTCATCGTCTTCCTTCTCTTTGTCTTCTTTTTCCTCCAACAATAGAGTAGTGAAAAATGCACACTGTTGTCTAACACTAGTAATAACACTAATAATGTGTCTAACAATAGTAGAGAAAATTAGAGATACCAAGGGATAATGTTGTTAACAATATATAGTGTTGTCTAACACAGGTAATAACACTAATAAGTGTCATCTAACAATAGTAAAGAAAATTAGAGATACCAAGGGAACATTTCATGCAAAGATGGGCACAATAAAGGACAGAAATGGTATGGACTTAAGAGAAGCAGAACATATCAAGAAGAGGTGGCAAGAATACACAGAAGAACTGCACAAAAAAGATCTTTATGACGCAGATAACCACGATGGTGTGATCACTCACCTAGAGCCAGACATCCGGGAATGTGAGGTCAAATGGGCCTTAGGAAGCATCACTATGAACAAAGCTAGTGGAGGTGATGGAATTCCAGCTGAGCTCTTTCAAATCCTAAAAGATGATGCTGTTAAAGTGCTACATTCAACATGCCAGCAAATTTGGAAAACTCAGCAGTGGCCACAGGACTGGAAAAGGTCAGTTTTCATTCCAATCCCAAAGAAAGGCAATGCCAAAGAATGCTCAAACTACCGCATAATTGCACTCATCTCACATGCTAGTAAAGTAATGCTCAAAATTCTCCAAGCCAGGCTTCGACAGTGCGTGAACCGTGAACTTCCAGATGTTCAAGCTGGTTTTAGAAAAGACAGAGGAATCGGAGATCAAATGGTCAACATCCGTTGGATCATCAAGACAGCAAGACATTTCCAGAAAAACATCTGCTTCTGCATTATTGACGACACCAAAGGCTTTAACTGTGTGGATCATAGCAAACTAGAAAGTTCTTAAAGAGGTGGGAATACCAGACCACCTGATCTGCCTCCTGAGAAATCTGTATGCAGGTCAAGAAGCAACAGTTAGAACCGGACATGGAACAGCAGACTGGTTCCAAATTGGGAAAGGAATATGTCAAGGCTGTATATTGTCACCCTGCTTATTTAACTTCTGTGCAGAGTACATCATGTGAAATGCTGTACTGGATGAAGCACAAGCAGGAATCAAGATTGCCAGGAGAAATATCAACAACTTCAGATACTCAGATGACTCCACCCTTATGGCAGGAAGTGAAGAGGAACTGAAGAGCCTCTTGATGAACATGAACGAGGAGAATGAAAAAGTTGGCTTAAAAGTCAACATTCAAAAAACTAAGATCATGGCATCCGGTCCCATCACTTCATGGCAAATAAATGGGGTAACAATGGAAACAGTGAGAGACTTTATTTATGGGGCTCCAAAATTACTGCAGATAGTGACTGCAGCCATGAAATTAAAAGATGCTTGCTCCTTGGAAGAAAAGCTATGACCATCCTAGACAGCATATTAAAAAGCAGATACATTACTTTGCCAACAAAGGTCCATCTAGTCAAAGCTGTGGTTTTTCCAGTAGCCTCGCAGGGATGTGAGAGTTGAACTATAAAGAAAGCGGGGCATCGAAGAATTGATGCTTTTGAACTGTGATGTTGCAGAAGGTCCTTGAGAGTCCCTTGGACTGCAAGGAGATCAATCTAGTCAATCGTAAAGGAAGTCAGTCTTGAATAGTTATTGAAAGGACTGATGCTGACGCTGAAACTCCAATACTTGGGCCACCTGATGGGAAGAACTGACTGATTGGAAAAGACCCTGATGCTGGGAACGATTGAAGGCAGGAGGAAAGGAGAACTACAGAGGATGAGATGGTTGGATGGCATCACCGACTCGATGGACATGAATTTGAGCAAGCTCTGGGAGTTGGTGATAGACAGGGAGGCCTGGCGTACTGTAGTCCATGGGGTCGCAAAGAGTCCGACATGACTAAGCGACTAAACTGAATAATAATGTATTGTAATTTACTGCCCTGCTTTTAATTTCGTAAAGTATTACAACCTGTGTGTTCACATTTTAGACAAGGTACACAGCCAGACACAATCATGGTAAACCCGAAAGTCAGCTTGATGGGGATTTGTAGCAAATCCTTGAAGATGGGTGGGTCACCTGAAGGTCAAATACAGACATCGTGCGCTGTGTTTTGCTTAGTCATTCAGTCATCTCCGACTCTTGTGAGCCTGTGGACTGTAGCCTGCCAGGCTCTTCTGTCCATGGGATTCTCCAGGTAAATATACTAGAATGGATTGCCATGCCCTCCTCGAGGGGATCTTCCCAACCCAGGGATCAAACCCAGGTCTCCCACATTGCAGGCGGACTCTTTACTGTCTGAGCCACCAGGGAAGCCCTACCTACTGCTTCTCAGGGAGAGGTGGAGAAAAGCCTCAGAGCATACTGGAACATAAGTGAGAGTTTGTGCCTTGGTAGTAAACAAACCAGGGGCATTAGTAGGTGGTAGTGAAGGAGCTTCAGCAGGCTCTCTTTTCAGGTGATGTGTAATTGAGGAGCTGTCAGAGTGTGATGAAGCCAGCTGAGGGGCCTCCCCTCCACACCTGTGAGAGCAGACATTGAGCTCTGTCTGGGACACAGATTAAGTCCCTCCACAGGATATGAAATGAAAGAAGTCCTTCCTTAGGCCTTGTTTCAATTAAGTACCAAGACTCTGTTCCATCTTGTCAGGTATTATTTTGAAGCACCCAGATAACATTTGCCCTGTGCATCAGTTTGAGCAGTTGATGGCAGGGACAAAATTAAAAATGAGTTTTCTTTACAAAGAGGTACCTCACCATGATCCAACCGTGTATGTTCCTGGTCATGCACTGGTGGTAAAGACTTTGCCTGTGAAATTGTAGGGCATGGGTGTGCTACATACAGTAAAGGCGATAGCATCCAGAGACACTGTACTGAGACTTTCTAGTTGCTTGTAATTAGAATGTATGAGGTCAGTTCTTCATAACTTTAAACTTTTTATTTTGATTGGGGTGTAGCCGATTAATAATGTTGTGGTACTTTCAGGTGAACAGTGAAGGGATTCAACCATGTATATACATATGTCCATTCTCCCCCAAACCCTCCTCCCATCCAGGATGGCACATGACACTGAGCAGAGTTCCATGTGCTGTACAATGGGTGTTTGTTGGTTATCCATCTTAAATAGAGCAGTGTGTGCATGACCTTCCCAAAGTCCCTAACTACTCCTTCCCTCCAGCAACCATAAGTTCATTTCACGAAGTCCATTAAAAAAAAAAACAAAAAAAAACAGAACAAGAATTTGGTGGGTAACTTAGAAAAGGTTAGCTAAACGTATGTGGCAAATGGCTAAATCCTGCATCTATATATTACCCACCAATTCCTAATTTATCCCTCCCCCAACCTTCCCTCTTTAGTAATGAGAAGTTTACTATGTCTGTGAGTCTGTTTTTGTAAATAAGTTGATTTGTATCCTTTTTGAATTCTGCATGATACATGATATTTGTCTCTCACAGAGGCTCATTTTAGATGATGAGCTGAAGGTAGCCCCTGATGTGACGGTGTATTTGCAGCGTGCGCTGTGGTATGTGTTCTTTCCCGAGGATTTCTCCACTGTGTTCTTGATGTAGCAAAAAAATCCTGTATACCCAAGACTTTGAAACCTGCTTGCTTTCCACTGATGGTAATTATTTGGTAAAAGAGTCCCCTAGAATTATGAACCCATTATGCAAATTTGTATAATATTGCACTGATGTCAAAGTGATGGAAACTTAAGCCTGGAAACCATATAAATATGACTAATTATATGTGTATCTGTTTCATAAAAGACCTTCATTTTTCAATATCACTGAACAAAAGCAAAATTTATTGAGCTGATAAACTATGAAAGTGTCACTTTTCATATATTAAATATTAATAAGGTATTACTGTTGTCCCGAAGTTGTACCCATTTCAAAGAACAAATCTGATTTTTATACAGATGCACAAGCAGTGGTAAAGAAGGTTAATAACAACTCAAGGCTCTCTGGAAGATTCTCAGTCTTCCAGATAACCAGCTGAGCCTTCAGTATAATTTCTCCTCTTAGAGTATATGAATTCATTCTGTGTTTTAGATATGTGAATTAATATCCTAAATTAGGAAACTGTTCATTTGTAAGTTGACTGTCTTCCCGTTTTTTTGTTAGAAGCATAGTAAATGTTTATTAAAAGATTGTGTGGGGCGGACTTCCCTGGTGGGCCAGGGGTTAAGAATCTACCTGCCAATACAGGGGATGCAGGTTCGATCCCTGGGTGGGGAACTAAGGCAGTTCCTTAGTTCCCCACAAAGGAATGTGCCATAAGGCAGCTAAGCCTGTGAGCTGCAACTAGGAAGCCCAAAACAGCCAAAATACATAAATATTTTTAAAAATTGTGTGGGAGCAGGAAAAGATATAAAGATAAATTACCACCAATATTATTAATACTTTCACCCAAGAGACAACCCTATTTATCTTGCTATTCTTTGTGATTTTTTTGTGTCTTTTTATCAGTATATATATTTTTTCTGTTCTTTTACTTTGGCCACACCACACAGCATGTAGGATCATAGTTCCCTGACCAGGGACCATACCTGGGCCCTCAGCAACACAGTGGAGTCCTAGCCACCGGACCGCGAGGGAATTCCCTTCTCTGTATATTTCTGGTGCACATAGAACGGGCAGTTGTCATGGGCTGCCTTCCAAAACTGGATTTTTAAGTCAAATGGTTGGCGTTCAAAATATATTTTCACATAGGAATGATGGTAATTGGGTGGTCAGACTATAACTTTTCAAAGTAGATTGAAATGATCCACTAAAACCTTTCAAAATTCTGTAGTTGAGCACATGGTCCTGCTAAGGTTCTCATCAGGCTTTTTTGCCACGTATCCCTTCCCCGACCTCTGCGAGCATCTGGGTTCTCTGTAAGTGGGAAAATGCTCTACTGAGAGAGAGGTGTGGTAATGTTGGAGCTGTCTCTTGGCTGCCCCCTGCTTTCTCTGCTTTTTGGGTTGTGAGTGTCAGCCCACTGAGAAGGGCTGTGAATTCAAATGAACCAGCTCTACTTTTATACACTTAAGTTTATCCATTAAAGAAGTTATTTATTTGGGAAACATAATAAGAACTCTTGGTGCAATGTTAATTAACTTGCAATGGGAGGAAGAGCTACTGAAGACGAGTAAGGAGTTTGGCTGACAGTCCATTGACCTGACTTAATTACAAAGCCACCCTTCAAATGAATATTCTACAAATCGGCTGTATCCACTGGTGCTGCATGCTCATAGACAGTGTAGTCAGCAGGGGCTTGGGCTTGCTTGAGAATTTGATGTTTGGTAATGGAAGAGTGGGTACCTGTGGCGTGAACACTGAATTTAAAAGGAGATGGGGGAGACTGTTACAGATGGGAATCAGCATTGTAGAAGCAATGAGAGCAGCCCTGAGCTGTGTTTCCATTCCAGCAAGAATTTCCGGCTCAGTACCCTGTCAGTTTAAGGCACGCTGTCAGATCTGAGGGTTGTTTGATATCACGGCAGTGCAAGCACTGCAAATCTACTTAGGTCGGAAACAGCAGTCCTGGTTTATACTCTTTGGCTGTAAATAAATAGGCTGTGGGATTAGATGGACAGGAGGTGGAAGGGCAGCACTGATAAAGAACTTCGGGAGGTTCTGAAGTTCTTCACGTGGCAACCAGCTATCAATTTTCTGCCCACTTCAGTGAACCAAGGCCTCCAGAGGGTGAAACTCGGGTTTCTACTAACAGGCTTCCCAGGTGGCACTAGTGGTAAGGAACCTGCCTGCCAGTGCAGAAGATATAAGAGACATGGATTCAATCTCTGGGTCGGGAAGATCCCCTGGAGGAGGACATAGCAACTCTTGCCTGGAGAATCCCATGGACAGAGGAGCCTGGCAGGCTACAGTCCATAGGGTCACAAAGAGACACAACTGAAGTGACCTAACAGACACACACACACACACACTCTCACACATAGCTCTACTAACTGGTACCAAAAAGAAGCTGAGATTCATGTTCAACTTCTGTTTTTCCTGCTTTCTTATCTGCTCCTGCATACTCTTGGGCTCACTAAGGTACCCCCTGCTCCACTACTTCCAAGAATTACTGGATAATTTATGCCAAATCCGATGTGCCCCTCCAGATGCTCAGAACTTGCTGGTTAGATGGGATCCAGCTGCTTTGGTCACCACGGTGACTGATCCCCATTCCTATGCTGGCAGCATCACTTTCCCTGGATCAGTGGTTCCTTAGCTCTCAAATGAAAGAGTGGATTTAGATGATCTCTTTTGCTGCTTCTGTTTCTAAAAATCTCAACAGAACTAGGGCGGACTGAGACAGATGCCATCTTGAGATTGACAGAGAATGATAGAATGGGTGGTCCTGGAAGGGACCTCAGATGTCATCGAGGCCAGCATTCTCATCTCATAGATGAGGGCAGGTTGAGTGCATGCATCCTAAGTCACTTCAGTCATGTCCAACTCTCTGATCTTATAGACCATAGCCCTCCAGGCTCCTCTGTCCATGGGATACTCCAGGCAAGAATACTTGGAGTGGGTTGCCATGCTCTCCTCCAGGGGATCTTCCCCACCCAGGGATCAAACCTACGTCTCTTACGTCTCCTGCATAGGCAGGTGGGTTCTTTACCATTAGCGCCACCTGGGAAGCCTGAGGGCAGGTTAGTACCTCCTCAAAACCACATGCCGACTCAGTCATATGTGGATAAAGACAGCTTTGTCTTGATTTTGTTTTTTGGAATTGTAGGTTTGCATGGTGCACAATTACTCTAAAAACAAGCTGTTGGGCATTAGTTTCTCTACTAGGCATCTATACTACAAAACGATGCCTTGCTTGAATTTTTTCTCACCTACTAAGTACCCCTTGTCATGTTTTAGTTAAACATGGCAATAGGGTCCTTAAAGGGTAATGACTTAGCATTTTGTTTCTTTAAATAAAAGACTGTGAATTGTATCAGTGCTTCAAACCTTGGCCCAAAATGTGGTCAGAGGGCCACAAAGATACATAGGAGTTCTGTGAGGTGTTCCTGGGTTTTTCCTCCTTGCAGGGAAAAGAAGCTGTTTAATATCTTGAGGAGCTTTTGTGCACTAGCCAGCTCCCAGCTTCACTGCATAGGATGCTTCCGGCTTAGTCTGATTCCTCTCGCTTTGCCCATGCAAAGAAAATACAATGAAGCTATGTTTTCCATTGACTGTGCGATCTTGGCTCATTGACTGGTGGAGTAAGGTATGTCTGCTTTGGTTGCTGTAAAAGGCTGCATTTTGTCCATGGAATTGGTCTCACTTTATGTCTACATAGGGGTCTTTGCTCAGTGAGGAGCTTGCCTCTCACCTGCTAAAGAAGTGTGAACTCTGCTATTAATACCTGGACAGCTGTGTAGCTGTGCAATCAAAAATAATCTCTTCAGTCAGTGGTTGAAAAGATAACTTCCAGTTGGTTGAAGAGACAGCATGGGGGCAGTAATATAACATTGCCCCCTTTTTAAAAAATGATTTCTGTTAAAATTACTTAATATCCCAAGCAGATAGACAAGTATACAAAAAGTGATACCACACATTTCCTTCTTCCTGATGCTGTGAACTCTGTTGATCATGGCACTTTCTGTCCCCATCACCAGCCCTCTTTTTCTTCATATCTCTCTCACTCTCTACTAAAACATATAAATGGTTTCTTTTAATGTCTTTACCACTACTAGAATGTATTGGGCTGGCCAATAAGTTCATTTGCGTTTCCCACAAGCTGTAATGGAAAACCCGAATGAACTTTTTGGCCAACCAAAAAAGTCCCCAGAGGGCAGACCTTTCTGATTCCTCAGTTCTCTGCTACATCCCTATTCCCCTGTGTCTGTTGTTGGTCTCAGTTACTGCCTGTTGTTCTGTGTTGGCTCAGACAGTAAAGAATCTGCCTGCAATGAGGGAGACCTGGCTTCGATCCCTGGGTTGGGAAGCTCCCCTGAAGAAGGGCATGGCAACCCACTCCAATATTCTTGTCTGGAGAATCCCATGGACAGAGGAGCCTGGAGGGCTACAGTCCATGGGGTCGCAAACAGTCAGGACTGAGCAACTTAACACTTTCACTTTCTATGTTAATAGATTAAATTAATTGCTTCCCCAAATTGCTTCTTTTTATGAAGTAGCATGCAGTGTGGGGTTCCCTCTGCAACCGTTTGCCTTCCCCTAAATCACATTTTCCCTCTTCCCCACCTCCCCAGAAGTAACCAGTATTGTGAATGTGGTGTTTATCCTTTTTGCACATGTTTTTATATCTTAGGACACATTTCTATGTACCCATTAACCACTTGGTAGAATTGTCTTCAGTGCTGGAGTTATTTCTGTAAATGGAAGTATAACCTTTCTGGTTTAATGTTGAAATGCATGCAGGACTAGGGAGACAAATCCATTTATGTCCTGGGACAACTGGCAAGCAAAGCTCCTCAAACTCTCTTTAAGGAAGACTTTCCATGTGCCTTGAGTAACTGCTGAAGCAACCACTGTGATCCACCTACCAGAGAGCAATTAAGTGTTAACATCAAAGAATGAACGTATCTCAGTTTTCTCAATTAAAGTTTAAGAACTAAATGCACTTAATGTGTCTGTGCCGGAAAATTGACCGTTTCTTTGCAGTTTTCTCCATGGAAAGGGATCCTAGTGTTCCAATCAAAAAATCTAATTAACAAAGTTTAAGTGGCCTACAATTCTCAGTAAAACTTCTTTCTTTTTCTCCAGTTGAGACGGGAGAAGATTGACCTTGAAAATACTTTGGAACAAGAACAAGAAGCACTAGTGAACCGTCTTTGGAAGAGGATGGATAAACTTGAAGCTGAAAAGCGGTTTGTTGAGTCTTCCTGTTCTGTGTAGTGTATGTAAATGTGTGTGTGTTGGAGGTGGGGTCGGGGGACCATGCTGAATGTGACCAAGGAGTAACAGTGGGACATTTTAATGCCTTGGTGGATACACGCTGTTTTAATTTGACAAATGGGGAAAATGTTGATAGCCTATCCTCCTGAAAGCAGGGGAAACCACTAGACCATTCAGGTATGACCTAAATAAAATCCCTTACGATTATACAGTAGAAGTGACAAATAGATTCAGGGGATTAGATCTGACAGACAGAGTGCCTGAAGAACTATAGACGGAGGTTTATGACATTGTGCAGGAGGCAGTGATCAAGACCGTCCCCAAGAAAAAGGAATGCAAAAAGGCAAAATGGTTCTCTGAGGAGGCCTTACAAATAGCTGAGACAAGAAGAGAAGTGAAAGGCAAAGGAGAAAAGGAAAGATAAACACATCTGAATGCAGATTTCCAAAAAATAGCAAGGGGATATAAGAAAGCCTTCCTCAGTGATCAGTGCAAAGAATAGAGGAAAACAACAGACTGGGAAAAACTAGAGATCTCTTCAAGAAAATTAGAGATACCAAGGGAACATTTCATGTAAAGATGGGCTCAGTAAAGGACAGAAATGGTATGGACCTATCAGAAGCAGAAGATATTAAGAAGAGGTGACAAGAATACACAGAAGAACTAAACAAAAAAGGTCTTCACGACCCAGATAACCACGATGGTGTGATCACTCATCTTGAGCCAGACATCCTAGAATGTGAAGTCAAGTCGGCCTTAGGAAGCATCACTAGAAACAAAGCTAGTGGAGGTGATGGAATTCTAGTTGAGCTCTTTCAAATCCTAAAAGATGATACTGTTAAAGTGCTGTACTCAATATGCTAGCAAATTTGGAAAACTCGGCAGTGGCCACAGGACTGGAAAAGGTCAGTTTTCATTCCAGTCCCAAAGAAAGGCAATGCCAAAGAATGTTCAAACTACCGCACAGTTGCATTCATCTCACACACTAGCAAAGTAATGCTTAAAATTCTCCAAATGAGGCTTCATCAGTACATGAACCGTGAACTTCCAGATGTTCAAGTTGGATTTGGGAAAGGCAGAGGAACCAGAGATCAAATTAGAAAGCAAGAGAGTTCCAGAAAAACATCTACTTCTGCTTTATTGACTATGCCAAAGCCTTTGACTCTGTGGATCACAGCAAATTATGGAAAATTCTTAAAGAGATGGGAATACCAGACCACCTGATCTGCCTCCGAGAAATCTGTATGCAGGTCAAGAAGTAACAGTTAGAATTGGACATGGGACAAGAGACTGGTTCCAAATTGGGAAAGGAATATGTCAAGGCTGTATATTGTCACCCTGCTTATTTAACTTCTATGGAGAGTCCATCATGCGAAATGCCAGGGTGGATGAAGCACAAGCTGAAATCAAGATTGCTGGGAGAAAATGTTAATAAACTTAGATACGCAGATGACACTACACTTATGGCAGAAAGTGAAGAAGAACTAAAAAGCCTCTTGTTGAAAGAGGACAGGGGAAAAGTTAGCTTAGAGCTCAACATTCAGAAAACTAAGATCATGGCATCTGGTCCTATCACTTCATGGCAAATAGATGGGGAAACAATGGAAACAGTGAGAGGCTTTATTTTGGGGGGCTCCAAAGTCACTTCAGATGGTGATTACAGCCATGAAATTAAAAGACGCTTACTCCTTGGAATTGGAAGAAAAGCTATGACCAACCTAGACAGCATATTAAAAAGCAGAGACATTACTTTGCCAACAAAGGTCCATCTAGTCAAAGCTATGGTTTTTCCAGTAGTCACATATGGATGTGAGAGTTGCAGTATAAAGAAAGCTGAGTGCCGAAGAATTGATGCTTTTGAACTGTGGTTTTGGAGAAGACTCTTGAGAGTCCCTTGGACTGCAAGGAGATCAAACCAGTCAATTGTAAAGGAAGTCAGTCCTGAATATTCATTGAAAGGACTGATGCTGAAGCTGAAACTCCAATACTTTGGCCACTTGCTGGGAAGAACTGACTGATTGGAAAAGACCCTGATGCTGGGAAAGATTGAAGGTGGGAGGAGAAAGGGATGACAGAGGATGAGATGGTTGGATGGCATCACCGACTCAGTGGACATGAGTTCAAGCAAGCTCTGGGAGTTGGTGATGGACAGGGAAGCCTGGTGTGCCTCAGTCCATGGGGTCGCAAAGAGTCGGACATGACTGAGCAGCTAGACTGAACTATCCTTCTGTTGGTCCATCTTTATACTCCCCTCTTGCTGTCCTGGTAGAATTTCTTTTCATTTGATGTTGGAGGCTATGAAGAAATTAGTGAAGGCGCTATTGTCCACTCCTGAGTAGTTCTGAAGGATAACTTCAATTGCAACTTCTACCATATTGAACTCGCTTCCCCAGTTATTTTCTGAACTGCTTAGGATGTGTGCTGTGTACCATGACTGATCACATATCTCTACAGCGTCCTTCATGAGGAAGGCTGAGGTTTTAATAGCAAAATGATCATCTTTGCGTTTTAAGACTTAAAGTCTACAAAACTTTTTTTTTTTATAGACTTACTTGTACATATTTAAGGTTAGTGTTTTTGCTGTTAAATACATGTACATGGATATGAAAAACTCAGCAACACATGTAATCTAGAATCCCTTTGTGCAAGAATTGGGGTGGGAGTGCTTCCCCAGTGGTCCAGGGGTTAAGACTCTGAGCTCTCAGTGCAAGGGGCATGGGTTCAATCCCTGTTTGGGGAACCAAGATCCTACATGTTATGCCACACAGTCCCCCACCAAAAAAAGATCTGGTGGGGCCCTTAGATTTAAGCACTGTGTGCTTTGGGGTGAGTTGAACAGGGCCAATGGCAGGGAAGTTCTGTAGATGGGATGTGTGTTTGGGTATAGAAAGGAAACTTCTTGAAAATATTCATTCACCTACTTCACTAGGAACTTTAGTTTACTGACCAGAAATATTTGTCATAAATATTTGATTTGGATGAATAACCATAGATTGAGTTCATCTCGAGATCTGCAAAACAGATTCACGTGTGGGTTGTGTGTTAGTTGCTCAGTTGTGTCTCTTTGCGGCCCATGGACTCTAGCCTGCCAGGCTCCTTTGTTCATCCAGTTCTCTAGCCCAGAATACTGGAGTGAGCTGCCATGCCCTTCTCCAGGGAATCTTCCACAGGCTTTTAAAAAAAGTGAAGATCCAGGGTGTACCTATATGGAATTGTTCCAGCAGTAGTTGAATCAGTTATGTTTTGCCTTATTATAGTAGTACTAATAAATTGAATCATGAAAAGTTATTTCATCTAATAGATGGAGAGACCATTACAGTATTTAACCAACTAATTTTCTCAGCAAGGGATAAACTCAAAGGTAAAAACCAAACTAAACCAAAAACTTAACCAGCAGTTTATAAAAAGGAGGCAGATAGGTCTATTGTCAGTCAATCTTTCTTTGAAGAAAGCAGTGGAAGGTTTTATATATATATATAAATACCAGATTATTGCATGGAACTTTATGAAATTGTCATTTTGTCAAATATTAGAGCTTTATGTACTTCAGACTAAAAATAATTGATAGAGAAGGTGGCACCACCACTTATTAACCCAGTACATTTTTTTTTTTTTGGTTTTGTCTTTAACTCTTTACTTTTGCTGTGGCCAGAAGCAAAGGGGCTTCCATCCAGTTAGCCTTGCCCTTGTTTTTTCTTTTTGAAAATGTTTATTTTTTAATTTATTTGACTGTGCCAAGTCTTAGTTGCAGCAAGCAGGATCTTTAGTTGAATGTGGGATCTAGTTCCCTGACCAGGGTTCGAACCTGGGCCCCTTGCATTGGGAGTACAGAGTCTTAGCCACTGGATCAGGGAAATCTTAGGATTGGTTTTTCAGGAGGGAAGTTGAGAAGTGTATCTCTCTACTTGACACAACCCTCCAAAAAGATTCATGATCTATAGTTCTAAAGCTTCAACTAAAAGCACTGAGAGGAAATTCCTCCAGAGTCTCCATTCCCTCAAGCCCAACATGTGGACCATTTAGTCAGCAAATCATCCTGACTGCCCAGGGTATGCCCGGCATGATAAGCAGAAGCCAGTGTTAGAGTTTTTTATGTAAGGCTTAATTACCAGTGGCCATTTAATAGGAAGAAAGGGAAGGTGGATTCTTCAGCTCTGTCCTTTGACTTGACTGTCAGGTAAGGCTGATTGAAGGTACTGGAAGATGGGCAGAGGAGTCAAACAATTCAGTGAATTTTGGTGATTAATATGAGCATGCTGTTAAAACAAACCTCCCAGCTAGAATGTGTGGTTTTGTCTCTATTGATTTTTCAATTACGAAGAATTTATTTATCTATTTTTAAAATAGGTGATGGTGAGCATCACATCAGTGTGTTATCTTTTAAAGACAAACTGTCTTTCATTGTTGGACTTTTCTTTTCACTGAAGAATCCTGCAGGAGAAATTAGACCAGCCGGTGTCCGCTCCGCCATCGCCTAGAGACATCTCCATGGAGATCGACTCTCCAGAAAACATGATGAGACACATCCGGTTTCTAAAGAATGAAGTGGAGAGGCTGAAGAAGCAGCTGAGAGCGGCCCAGCTGCAGCGTACGTAGCTGGCTGCCACTGGCCGTCTGCCCACAGAAGCAACCCACGTACCAAGGAGAGAGTCTGATTAAACACATGGATTTCCCCTTGAATCTGCATAAATTGCATTCACACTGTGTTTCACTGGCAGTACATAATTCTATGTCTGTCATCCTGGAATAGTTTATTTTTAAAAAAATTATAATAGGGCAGGGCAGATAGTTAAGAATACTAGAAAATCACATAATTTCAGAAGGGTCCAGGATCAGAGGCACTATTTCTTTTCTTTTAATTAATTTTGCTTGGAAGATAGTTGATTGACAGTGTGTATCAGTTTCTGTTATACAGCGAGCGGAGTGAATCAGTAATCCGTTTTGGGGGATTCTTTTCCCATATTGGTCATTACAGAATATTGAATAGAGAGCTTCCTGCGCTATACAGTAGGTCCCCATTAGTTATCTATTTTATATCAGAGGTAGTACTCCTTCTCACCAGCTCCTTGGTATTCATCTCTTAGATGGTGCTAACAGAAGCGATGCTGGAGGCCTCAGTGTACTTTGGGAGCATTAATGCAGAGAAGAGTATTTATCTTCTTTACTACCAAAATTGGGCCTCAGCTAACAGTTGTTCATGGTACTTGACGAATCAATGCTTTTGAAGTATATTCTTTTTATTTTTGGAAAGCAAAGGAACTAATTTCTGGATACGTGATTGGTCACTGTGTATTTGCTTGCATTTCTCCTATTTCAGCTTTTAGACTGTTCAAATTTATTTGAATAGATAATACAGTACAAAGTATGCAGGGAAAAAATAAGTCTCTTTCACCCCTGACCCCCAGCCCCCCAAATTTTCACAATTAACACATTTTTAATTTAGTCCTCAGATGTGTGTGTGTGTGTGTGTGTGTGTGTGTAGACTTCTTTTATATAAATAGTAGCACAATGAACATTTTTTTTTTTTTTGCATTTTTCTCTTTTCACTATCTCTTGCAATTTTTCCCCTGCCAATACATACAGAACTGCCTTACTCCTCCTTTAAAGGCTGTGCAGTATTTGATAGTATGGATATGCTGTAGCTTACTTAATTCATCTCTTATCAACAGACCCCTTTGAGCTGCCATGTGCAACCACAGAGAACATCTCTGTACCCATATTTTGATACCTGTGTAAGAATACCTTCAGGGTAAACTCCAGGGCATGGACTTGCTGAGTCAGATGAAGTGCACATTTAAATTTTCAGTGATTCTTATCTTTATGTTTTCTTCTCTGAAGTGTTGCAAGCTTTAGTCCAGTACTGTGATGGGATGGGACATCAAGGTCATCTTGGGAACCTTTAAGAAATACAGTGTGTTACGTGTCCTATTGCTTGCTGTTAACAAATGAGCACAAACTTAGTCATTTATTTTATTTCCAACAAAAGATCTCACATATTTATTAGTAAGATAGAGTACTAGCTGAGAAACACAACAGGAGAGCCAGCCATTCCATCTCTTCTATAGAACTCATGCGGGCTGTTCAGACAGCAGTTGTGTGGTTGAGATGCAAGTGATATGGTAGGATGGAAGTGACCTTGACACAGCATAAATGTGTGCCATTCATGTGTGAGGCTCCTGAGACCCAGCTTGGTTCTTCTCCCATGTCTTCTCTTGGAATTGGACCTGATTTTATTACCAGTTTTCATTCAAATCCTTTGGGGAGTGGGACAATTCTGCTCTTGTTTCTTGGCCAGGAATCGCTTGACCCCAAAAGTCTCATGAGAAGCAAGACATGGGGAGGAGAAAATTCAACCACACTTAGGATGGTGAAGAAGAAAAAAGTGGCAGACTCACTGATTGAAAACACCACCAATTTATTATGTTGCAATTTTTGGAGGTCTGGGTTCAAAACAGGTCCACTGGGCTAAAAGCAAGGTGTCAGCAGGGCTCATTTCCTTATAAGAAGCTCGAAAGGAGAAACTGCTTGCTTGCTTGCTCCAGCTTCTGAAGGTGTCTGCATTCTTTGGCTCATGACTCCTCCTTTGCATGGGTACCACTCGCACCTCTACCATCCTTGTCATATCTTTTCACTCTGACCCTCCTGCCCTCCCCTTAAAGCCCCTGGGGCTGCATCGGACCCACCCAGATAATCCAGGATGAGTTCCTATTTCAGGGTCCTTAACCTCACCATGTCGACAGGTTTCTTTTGCCACGTCAGGCAGCGCGGCCACGGGCTTCAGAGAGTAGGATGTGGACTTCTGTAGGAGGCCACCATCCTGTCTAACCCTATACAGGCTTCTGGGCTTACTCTAGGGGTGGAGCCTTGTCATCTGTATCTTTTTTTTTAATAAAGGCAATTCTGATCACGTACCCCCAGTTTGGGAATCACCATGGATGTGTATTCCGTGAAAACAAGTCAAAGAGTTCTCAAGAGTTAGTTGTTTTAGGTTTGGGTGTTTTTTGAGTTTTTGCTGTGTTGGACAGGCAAAGGTCTTTTAGCCCCTTTCTGAAATCTTTCGAGTGTATTTTTCTTTCCTGTGTATACTTGCCTTGTTGTTCCCCAGACAACATTTTTGGAATAAATTTGGGAAGGATATCTTATTTCCTCTACTTCCTTGCTACTGCAATGTTTGGTCCCTGGAGAGACTGGATATCAGCAGAGGCCTCTATAAATGCTGTTTGGATTTTGTGAGGACAGGGAAAGCTGACCTGAAGCAGCTGCGTGTGGCTCCTAGCTGCTCACAGCTGGTTTAGGTTGGGTTTAGAGGATGAGTTCATGAGACTTTCCTCATCCACCTGCATCTGCCTCCTTGGGTCGTATAATCTAGTTCCGTTTGAAAGCTCCTAGGGCACTTGGGCCTTTTTCTAAGTCAAGCTGAGTCTGAGCTTGAACCTCTCTCCAAATGGCTCTCAACTCTGGATGAACGTTAGAAGCCTCAGGGGAGTTTTTGTAGACCAGTGGAGAGGCTTCATCCTCGTGGATTTTAATTCCATTGGTTTGGATGGAATCTGGGCAGGAGTATTTTCTTACCATAAACTTGAAAGGGAATGCAGAAGGTACAGGCTTTGGGACTTCCCTGGTGGTCCAATGTTTAGGTTGCTGCCAGTGCTGGGGACATGGGCTCAACCCCTCGTCCAGGAAGTAAGATCCCATGTACCAGCCAAAAAAAAAAAAAAGCCAGGTACAGGCCACCTTAGGATCATATAGGAACCATCTTTTGGGAGACTAGAAATCACCTTCAGTTGACACTAATTTTGACTGAATTTGTGAGGTGGCTGAAGATGGCAGAAGTATAAGCTGTGACTTCAAAGCTTTAGGGAGCTCAGTGTGGGAGAAAGAGGATGACTCCTGAGAGTAAATGAAGTGTTAGTTGCTCAGTCATGTCCAACTCTGCAACTCCATGGACTGTAGTCCGCCAGGCTCCTCTGTCCATGGATTTCCCAGGCAAGAATACTGGAGTGGGTTGCCATTTCCTTCTCCAAGCGATCTTCCTGACCCAGGGACTGAACCCAGGTCTCCTACATTGCAGGCAGATTCTTTACCATCTGAGCCACCAGGGAAGACCCAAGAGTAAACCCAGCCCCGTGAAATCAGGTGTGGCGACCTGCCGGTAGAGGGCAGCCAAGGAATGCCACGGTCTCAGCCATCTGTGCCTAGGTCTCTCACACCCAGAGGCTGTGGGCCTGGTGCCTTCTCTGTGCCTCTGGCTTCTGGGTTAATTGCCAAACTGCCAGGCAGTCTTTTCAGCCATCGCTCCTGGTGACTGATGTTCTTGTCTATAGCTTATTGTTTAAGGATCCCCCCTGCTGGTTTCCCCAGATGCTAAAGGATTGCCATTTTTCTTTGAAAGACAGGGTTTCCTCTTAAATAATTATTCTCAAAGCCTTACGAATCCTCAGTTCTCTTTATGGAAAAGAAAGGCAACTTGCTCTGACAGCTGCCCCTCTCGTTGTAGAAACAATAAATATTCCAAGAGGCTGATAGAGCAAGTGAAAAATTCTGCCCCTGAACATATTTTGGATGAAATACCTTTAATCATTTATAATAAAAGTGTACTTTGTAAATATTTTCCCAGCATGCCTTCAATTAAGGAGATTTTTGCATCTGGATTAGACAGCAGGGTTTCTGGTTAGACTGAAAACAGCCAAGAGATTTAGCATTTAGTGCACATAATAGTGTTTGATAATTTGGGTGTTTTCATTTGAATTTCTAAAATAAGGATTTTCGAGAACTTGGATGCATTCTGTCACGATGGTCTCTTGGAAATCATTGAGTACTTATCAAAAGTCATTATTTGCTAAAAATGCCAGACCTCCATTGAGTTATGTAAAACTGGAACTAATTTGGTAGACTTGGGAGTCAAAATAGGTTCAGTTTATGGGAGAGAAATTGTCAGGGTAGCAGTCACTGCCTTCCTTCCTTAAATTTGAACCAGACTGATAATATGCGGTAGTATCCTGTAGGACTATCTGTTAGACGTGGTCACGGCCACTCTAAACTTGTAAGTACTTTTCGGAAAAGAGAAGTAGGTGGAGATTGTACTTTTCCCAAGTTCCTTGGCTGAGACGGGGGGCTATGGGTGGGGGGCGGGGAATGAAGGACCCAAGAAGATGAGTAAACACTGAGTTTTGTATGAAGGTTATTTTCGTTACTTAGTAGCAACACATTCTGTCTGGGGTAAACCAGGAAAGGGGGGAAGTCTGCCTAGGGTAAACCGGGAAAGGGCAGAGGGTCATGTTTTACCTTTGGTGGCAAGGATGCCACAGAATCCTGCAGAGTCACTCCGGAGGGCAGACAGCTCAGCAGAAGGGGATTCCAAAGCCCTAGGAAGATGTTGGTTGCACATTTCAGATTCCTCCAAGAGGTAATCTGGTGGGTTCAGCCTGATTCTAGAGCGTCTAACACTGGGGCCGATTAGTTCTGACTGCACCACATCTGGGGCAGCTCCTGCGGAAGGGGTACTTGTCATAAGCAAGAGCCATCCCCAGAACCTGGCGGCACGCAGGTCTTGAGTTGCTGTCTGCCTCCAAAACACTGCACGAGTGAGGAGACAGTAACACATACACCCAGAATTAGACTGATCGGAAAGGTTGATCACATAGTGCTTACTACGTCAGTTTCTGGTTTTATAAAAAGATTTATAACTGTTACCTAGCTCATTGACTACACAGGCTCTCCATGTTCAGCCCCCTCCCCGCCACCCCCACCCCCACCACTTGCACTGGGGGTGTGCTAACAAGTGTGATCTCTGGGTGTGCACCCATAGATGACCTGCCCCAGCGTGTCTGGTGTTGACAGGCAGCAGAATTGTTGCCCTGAGGGGAGCCCATGGGCTGAGTTTATTTCCCTATCTAGTCCCCTCCCCCTCTCCACTCCAGCAAGGTAGTGAGAGCTCTGGTAATCACTCAGGCCAGACGTAGCTCCAGCATGCCTTCCTCGACATAGAGCACTTCAGAAGGCGAGGAAGTGGGATTGATGCCGCCTAACCCTTTAGCACTGCTTTTCACAGGTTTTTTTTCCTAAGTGCAGATCATTGATCAACCTTGGTACTTGGAATTAACTTGAAATCCAGATGTCACCTGTGTGTGGGCAGTGAGAACGGCTGTCTTGGTCTTGGTCTGTGGCACAGAGGCTGGGCCAGCCCTGTCTTTTTAAGAGTGAACTGTGACTGCACGGACCTTGGTTTAATCGAGAACTCTGGCTTTTCAGATTCCGAGAAAATGGCGCAGTACTTGGAGGAGGAACGTCACATGAGAGAGGAGAACCTGAGGCTGCAGAGGAAGCTGCAGAGGGAGATGGAGAGAAGAGAGGCCCTCTGTCGACAGCTCTCCGAGAGCGAGTCCAGCTTAGAGATGGATGACGAAAGGTGCGTGCGCCTCCCGCAAGCCTCGTGAGAACGGCGGCAACAAACACCAGCCTCCAGCCCCGCTTCACCTCCTGTGCGGTGTGGTAGGAGACGGCTGGAACGTCTATTTATTGTCATGGTGAATACTGTCACCTCAAAGTGATTGCCGAGAGTGGGATGAATGAAGACGATTGACCATCCTCCCTAAACACAGAAAGATGAAGAAGATGGCCTTTCCCAAATTACCGATAGGAGAGGCGTGGGGCAGGTCAGGTGTAGAGAGGCAGCATCGACGTGTTGTTGAATTCATCTGATCCTGTCATGTCTCTTTAGGGCATGGGTGATTGTGATTTAGTTGCTAAGTCACGTCCGACTCTTTAGCGACCCCACGGACTGTAGCCTGCCAGGATTCTCTGTTCATGGGATTTCCCAGGCAAGGATACTGGAGTGGGTTGCCATTTCCTTCTCCAGGGAACCTTCCTGACCCAGGGATTGAACCTGCGTCTCCTTTTGCTACTACTGAGCCGCCGGGGAAGCCCTTAAGAGTATGGGTGGGAGCATCTTAGTTCACAGAAAAAACAAGCAGGCCATGCATGGTACAGCCTGAGAAAGCAAATGTGTCCAGGGGCTGGAAGAGTCTGCCAGAGATGGGCGAAAGTTGTTGAAAGCCAGAGGTTTTGCTTTAACACACTTGGTGACTTTTCAGCCTTTTCGCAGCTACTTTTCAAAAATGAAACAAATACATTTATCTGCCCAGGCCTCAATATCAAGACCCTTCATTATCCCATTGAGAAATGGGTTGGGATAAGAGAGTCATCCTTTGGTTAGCTAGACAGATTTGCCTTCCCTTTCCTACGCACCCTCCTGCCCTGTACTTTGAAGAGAGGTGATTGTTAAGACAGCCGCCGTCCGACAGGGCTGGGCAGCCAGTCTCTGACCAGGGTCTGCCAATGGCTGTGATGACTCATATTTGCTGTTGACACCAGAGCACGTTGTTTGAACACACGTGGACAGTTCTAGCAGATCAGCACTCCATTTCTCTTACTGAACAGATCCGGAGGGTTAATAGGCATTCTGATTAATTCACTGTGGGCAGTGATAGTATTATCATTTCATGAAAAATGTATGATTTTTTTACAATGAAGATCTACTTTTATCATTTAAAATATTTTAATAAAAACAGACTTATATCTGTTTTTAAAACTATCTTCCTTGTTTGAAGAGAATAAAAGTGAGTCTTTTTTTCTCAGAAGTTTATATTCTAAAACTGTCATCCTTAACTCTGAATTTCACTGTTTTTGACAGTGTCTCCTTCTTCCTGAAATTCTTATCCTCTGAAAACCGTTTTGACTAAAAACAGCAGCTAGAATATTAGTTAACTTACTACTTTAGCAACTACCTGAAGACATGGAGCAGAGGGTGTATTAATATACACAGCACCCTGTGCTTGATTTTTTTTTAAAATTGGGATATAGTTGCTTTATACTGTTGTTCATTTCTACTGTACAGCTAAGTGAACCAGCTGTTTGTATACATATATCCCCTGTTTTTGAATTTTGAACATGACACACTCTGAGGGACAAGTTCTCTGACTACAGTGACAACACTAAGGCTACTTGAGGCTTCTGGACAAAAATCGATTTTTCCCCAGAATTGGTATTTACTGCAGAAGCTTTGCCTTTCTTTCTTTCTTTTTTTTTTTTTGACTTGTCCAGTGTGCATGGTAGCATCAGAAACAAGGTTTGACTCCCAGCCCCACTCTCCCACTCTTTTTTTTTTTTTTACTTTATTTTACTTTACAATACTGTATTGGTTTTGCCATACATCGGAGTATAGTTGATTTACAACGTTGTGTTTGTT